>NC_073634.1:84005000-85255000 GCF_029407905.1 Bubalus kerabau | reverse complement strand
CTGATCCAGGGATCGAACCCACGTTTCCTGTGTCTCCTGCATTGGCAAATGGATTCTTTACCACTTGAGCCATCTGGGAAGTCACAGTACCTAGTATAGGAGGAATATCTTGCATATGGAAGATATTCAGTTAATGTTGTTTCTTTCTTCCTTTGCTCTTGTCCTTCCTTTCAAAGTAGGGCACCAGGAGCATTTTCTGCCTACTGCTGCAGATGAGGTGTGAACCATGGTTCCCAAACTGGGGCGCACATGAGAATCGCTAGGTGAAGCTTGAATAGTCCCAACCCAAGCACGTCTTAGATCAATTAAATCAAATTGGCTGTGGATGGAACTCAGGCATCAGTGTTTTCAAAACTCTCCTTTGTGTTTCCAACATGCAGTCAAGTGGGAGAAACAGTAGTACATCTGGGTTCCAATGGGATCCTGGAAGGGGCCAGGTAAAGTTTCTTTTTTTTTTTTTTTAAATTTTTATTGATTGATTTAATTGTTTCTATTTTAGCAGGCTTTCTCTAGTGGTGGCGAGCCGGGGCTGGTTTTCTATGTAGTGCACAGGCTCCTCATTGTGGTGGTGTCCCTTGCTGGGGACCACGGGCTCTGGGCGTGTGGGCTTCAGTAGCTGTGGCACATGGGCTTAGTTGCTCCAAGGCATGGGGAATCTTCCCCAACCAGAGATCGAACCTGTGTCCCCCACATTGGCAGGGAGATTCTCATCCCCTGTACCACCAGGGAAGTGCCAAGGAAGGTTTCTTGATATTGATCTTCTTTTTGTTGACTCCTAGAGGCTGTCCCCTCAGCTCACTCCACCTCAGAAGCTGCATTCACACCTTTGACAAATTGGTATTGGCACCTGTGGTGTGCAGGGCGCAGAGGGTGTATCCTTGAGCAAGCTAAGTCCTGTCGTCTTGGGGCTTACCCTAGAAAAGGTAACAGATAGCTTATGTGCTGTACTCAGTCATGTCTGACTCTTTGTGACCCCATGGACTGTAACCTGCCAGGTTACTCATGAGATTTCCCAGGCAAGAATACTGGACTGGGTTGCCATTTCCTTCTTCAGGGCATCTTCCTCTTTCAGGGATTGAATACCGAATCTCTTGCATCTCCTGTGTTGGTAGGCAGATAATACTAACAGACAGACACACATGTAAAAGAATGAGTCATGCTGAGAACGATAGTTTGAAGAGCCACAAAAGAAAAGAGCAACAGCAGAGAGTGACTGGGGTGGGGTGGGTTCAGAGGACTTTCTGCTAAGCTGACATGGAACTGAGCCCAGAAGGAGAACATGGCGTCTGTCCTAGGAGGACTATCCCAGGGGGAGACCACAGCTTCATGTGTCGAGGGATAGAAAGTCCATGAACCTGGGGTATAGTAGCGATAGCAGGGGCCCGGACAGGAGCCTGGAGAGGCAGGGGCCTGAGCTAGCAGGGCCTTTTGGAGATGTTGAGGATTTCCTTTGGATTTTCTTTGAAGTGTGATAGGAAGTGTCTGGAGGTTTTGCTGCAGGGGGAGAGATGTAACCTGGATTCTGTATTTCAAACATGATCCCTGTTGGGTGGAATGTGGAGGGTTAAGGATGAACAGTGGTGGTAGGGAGAATGGGCAGGAGGCTACAGGTGCAGCCCACGCTGGAGGGCTTGTGGTTTGGGTGAGGAGATAGCAGTGAAGAAGGATGGCGGTCATCAGGTTCTAGATGTACTTTTTTTTTTTTTAATTTTAATATTTATACGACTTTTAAAGGTTACTTTCCATTTACAGTAATTACAAAATATTGGCTGTATTCGCTGTGTTGTACAACACATCCTTGAGCCTGTCTTACATCCAACGTTTGTACCTCCACACCCCTACTCTGTATCACCCGTACCCCAGATGTGCTTTTGTGAAAGACCCAGTGGGACTTGTCAATGGATAGGATGTAAAGGATACAGGAAAAAAAAAAAAAGCAGGATCAAAATGACTCCCAGGTGGCGGACCTGAGCATTTGAGTGGATGGTGCCAGTTCTAGATGGGGAAGACAGAAGAATATTTAGGGAGAGCATGGTCTGGATGTCTTGGAGTTTGTACCAGTGGCTGGACTGGAGGGAGGGTAGGGTTCTTTGCTTCTATGCTGATATGGGAATCCCAGGCTCATTCAGAGTCTGTTCCATGGCCCTTTGGTCTAGGAACATTTAGAAGAAACTGTGATCCCACCTCCGAACATCCATGAGATGGCCACAGTGACATTCCAAATGCTGTGCAGAAGAGTCCCTGGGAACCTTATCATACAGAGTGGTTTAAACCATTATATTCACCCCTGCTCCTTTCTTTAGAAGCAGAGCTGAGCTTGGTTACCTCAGCAAATCCATCTCAGATATCTTAAAGCTGAACTTTGAATTTCTTTTCCAGAGACTTCCTTGAAGCAGCACAGTGAAAAGAGCCCCGGGCTGGAGCCTGGCAGCCTGGCTTTGTGATCTTGGGTGAGTCACTTAACCTCCCAGAGCCCCAGTTCCTTCATCTGCAGATGAGGGGGTTGGATGGGGTATTCTCAAGGGTCTCTTTGAGCACTAATGATCTGCTTTCTTAAGGCAGATTCCTTCCTTGGCTCCTATTAAAGAGGCAGAGAGAGGAGGGCAGAGTCCCTGCCTGCATCAAAGTGTGCGCTCCCAGAGCCCTCGCCTTCTGCCAGTGGGACTTTCTCATCCTGCCTTTTACAAAGTCAAAGGCGGAAGAATGTGATATAGAAAGACTTGTGTGGATTCTGACATGGGAATTGATCAGGCCTCCTTGAGCACCTACTAGGAGCCTGAGCCTAAGCTGGTCACTGGTGAAATAGAGACAATGAAGCAAAAGAAGGAAGCAAGGCATTTAAAAAGAAAAAGGTGATTCATTTTCTCATCTTAAAAAACATTCTCAGTGTCCAGTAAAGCATAATTTTATTGAACCTTTGTTGTTGCTTGGTCACTAAGATGTGTCTGGCTCTTTTGAGACCCCTCTGAGCCCATCAGGTTTCTCTGTCTATGGGATTTCCTAGGCAAGAATACTGGAGTGGATTGCCATTTCTTTCTCCAGGGATCAAGCCCATGTTACTTGCATCTCCGGTATTGACAGGCAGATTCTTTACCAGTGAGCCAACTGGGAAGCCCAGATTGAGCACTTACCCTGCACCAACATAAGTTAATATGAAATAAAGGAGCTATATCACTTAATTCTCATTTAAGATGTTGGAGTCCTCCTTTTTTTAAAAAAATTAATTTTCAGAATGACTTTGTGCCCAAACAACTTTCAAAGTGAATGATGACATTTTAAAAACGTTTATGATCTCATAGATTTTTGTATATGTATTGATTTCAAATTTCCTTCCTTTCAGTTATTTTTGGTTTTCATCCTAAGATTGTGTCATTTTTGATTAGGGGCAGTCCTTCAGATGGGCTCCTGTAAGTCTTTTGGCACCACACCAGCGATCTTTGTAAGCTTCCTTGTAGGTAAAGAATCTGCCTGCAGTGCTTGAGACCCAGGTTGGGAAGATCTCCTGGAGAAGGGAATGCCTATCCATTCCAATATTCTTGCCTGGAGAATTCCGTGAACTGAGGCATCTGGCAGTCTACAGTCCATGGGGTCACAGAGAGCCAGACACTACTGAGCTCACTTTCACTTTGCTCTCTGTTACAACATTGTTTCATTCTTGCTACAGTCCTTGCTGTGGAATTCTTGCTGTGGAAAATTCTTAAAGAGATGGGAATACCAGACCACCTTACCTGCCTCCTGAGAAATCTGTATGCAGGTTAAGAAGCAACAGTTAGAACCGGACATGGAACAACAGACTGGTTCTAAATCAGGAAAGGAATACGTCAAGCCTGTATATTGTCACCCTGCCTATTTAACTTACATGCAGAGTACATGATGTAAATGTTGGGCTGGATGAAGCACAAGCTGGAATCAAGATTGCTGGGAGAAATATCAATAACCTCAGATATGCAGATGACACCACCCTTATGGCAGAAAGCGAAGAACTAAAGAGTCTCTTGATGAAAGTGAAAGAGGAGAGTGAAAAAGTTGGCTTAAAACTCAACATTCAAAAAACAAAGATCATGGCATCTGGTCCCATCAGTTCATGGCAAATGATGGGGAAACAATGGAAACAGTGAAAAATTTATTCATTTTTGGGGGGGGGTTCCAAAATCACTGTAGATGGTGACTGCAGCCATGAAATTAAAAGATGCTTGCTCCTTGGGAGAAAAGCTATGACCAACCTAGACAGCATATTAAAAAGCAGAGACATTACTTTGCCAACAAAGGTCCATCTAGTCAAAGCTATGGTTTTTCCAGTAGTCATGTATGGATGTGAGAGTTGCACCATAAAGAAAGCTGAGCACTGAAGAATTGATACTTTTTTTCTTTCTATAAGGTGAGTTATATATATATATATATTATTGGCTGAACCTCACAGCATGTGGGATCTTAGTTCCCCAACCAGGAATCAAACCTGAGTCCCCTGCATTGGAAGCACAGAGTTCTAACCACTGGACAACCAGGGAAGTCCCAGAATTGATGCTTTTGAACTATGGTGTTGGAGAAAACTCTTGAGAGTCCCTCAGACTGCAAGGAGATCCAACCAGTCCATCCTAAAGGAAACCAGTCCTGAATATTCATTGGAAGGACTGATGCTGAAGCTGAAGCTCCAATACTTTGGCCACCTGATGTGAAGAACTGACTCATTAGAAAAGACCATGATGCTGGGAGAGATTGAAGGCGGGAAGAGAAGGGGACAACAGAGGATGGGCTGGTTGGATGGCATCACCGACTCAATGGACATGAGTCTGAGCTAGCTCTGGGAGTTGGTGATGGACAGGGAAGCCTGGCGGGCTGCAGTCCATGAAGTTGCAAAGAGTCGGACATGACTGAGGGACTGAACTGAACTGAAAATTTAGGATTGCCAAAGGTTATAAGGCAGAGTTGGGATTTGATCTTCACTTGTCTTCCAAACTCTTCAGCATTATATCACATAATCAATTTGAAGAGATATGATTAACACAAAGGAAATAATTAGTCAATAGCAAAGAGTATGTTAATTAATTTAACAATGGTGCCATTAAATTGAGGTGGTTCTAATGTGTTAAGCAGCCTAGGTAAGCAGTTGCTTAGTCATGTCCAACTCTTTGCGACCCCATGGACTGTAGCCCACTAGGCTCCTCTGTCCATGGTATTCTCCAGGCAAGAACACTGGAGTAGGTTGTCATTTCTGTCTTCAGGGGATCTTCCCAATCCAGGGATCGAACCCAGGTCTCTTGAATTGCAGGCGGATGCTTTACCATCTGAGCAACTAGGGTAGCTCCTAAGTAGCCTAGGAAGGAAAACCAAACCTAAGCCTATATTGCCTCAAGATTAAGAAATCCAAACCCAAAGGTAACCAAACATAAATAGCCAACTAGACTCTCCCGAATGAGGCAAATAAATTATAACCAATCAAATAATTTTCTTGCTTTGCTTCTTTGTCTTCTCTATAAAAGTCTTGACCCTGGCTCCTGTCATTCTGATGACTTCTGGTTTGGTACTATCTGATGGGAATCAGCTTTTGCTCAAATAAATGCTACAAGATTGCCATATGCCTCAGTTTATTGTTTAACAAGTGGTACATGTCTTTTGATTGATTCATTAAGCATCTATTAAGTTTCAGTGATATGCCAAGTTTCGTGAGATGAGTAAGACAAGATTCCTGTCCTCAAGGAGCTCATGTTTCTTTAAAGGCTGATCTTTGTGGTCATGACAGTGGGTAAGGAAGGAATTCAGTGTGGACTGAGGAGGCCTAGGAGGCTTCTGGGATAGAATTAGATCTGGCCTTAATCTGGCCTATTAAGAACTTTTCTGGGAAGAGGTATTCCAGGTAGGGGATGACCCGAACAAAGACCCAGAGGCAGGAACCAGCCTGGCAGAGGAGGTGGCAGTGCCCATTTGTCTCAAATCATTCATCTTCCATAGGCTTCTTGACTGCGAGAAGAGTGGGAGTCCTTGATTGAGCGTGCTGTGAAAATGACTCTCAAATGGCAAAAGAACTTTCAAGTTCTACTTATAGGGAAGGCCAAGGATTATGGGAAAATTCTCCATCCCCCAAACTCTTCGTTTTTTGGTATTTTTTTTATTAAACCATTTCCATGCAGAATGAGAATAGCGGCCCATTTTGCATGGGAACTGGAGTGGTGTGTGTGTGCTTGTGGTATCTGAGTTCTCAGAGAGTAGAGACTACATCTCATTGGTCTCTGTATCTTCAGTGATCACTACATGGATAGGCTCTTAATAATTTTCTTTTTGACCTCAACACACTGAATTCATAACTTCCCCACCCAGGGATTGAACCCATGCCCCATGTATTGGAAGCTTGGAGTCTTAACAACTGGACTGCCAGGGACATCCAGCTCTTAAATCTCTTTTAAAAACTGAAATAACTTTTCTTCCAAAACATTTATACCCTTTGATTAGATGATTCCACCATGTGTCACTGAGAATTTACTGCAAAGAAATCATTAGGAATGTGGATGCAGCCTTCGCCACAGATGTTCATCACGAAAGTATTCATATCAATAAAGCATGAGAACCAGCCTAAGGTGAATGTTTAATCACACCCATTCTGTGCTATTCTAGGTATGATTGCCTTGAAGCCTGATGTAGATGTTAAACATCATGGTTGTGGGGAGTTCTGAATCACACGAGAATATGCTTAGGATATAAAAATATGTGGGCTATGAAATTATCAGCAGAAAATGACCCTAACTGTATATAAATGCACAGGGAGAAGCCTGGCAAGAAATATACTAAGGCTGACAGCAAGAGCTCCTCTCTGGGATGGTTGTCTTCTTTGGTTTTTCTCTATTTTGTAAAATGGGTGAGCCTTACTTTTATGACACAAAACAAACGTTGTATAAAGGATAGTCATGGTTCTACTTTATCTACTGATGACTCAACATTTTAACAAGTGAAAAGCTGAGTGTTATATTTTGTGACTTAAAACAGAACCAGAAAGTCGGGAGGGGTGATGGATGTGTTCGGGAAGGGTGGGTGGGTCGGGTGGGGGTGTCCAGCTGAACAATTCAGGAAAATGGGTGAGGTCACCAGGTAGGCAAGATGATGTCCTGCTGGGCGTCCCATCCTTGGTGGCTCCTACCCCTAATCTCCAGCTACCTGAAGAGGTAGCTAGGCCAACGCTGGTGGAAACTCCAATTTTACAGTCATTAGGGGCACAGTGGGCTGGGCCTTTGGCGGAGGCTTTGATCTGGTTAACCTCGCTGGGGGTCAGGCAGCTCTGACCCCGGCAGTGTTCTCACTCTAAAGCCGCAGCCGGGTCACCGCTCCTATTGTCCCGCCGGCCGACATTAACTCCCGGGCCGGAGAACAGGGCCCGCTCCTCACCACCAGCCTCCCACCCAAGTGGGCATGCTTTGTTCGCTCCCCATCGGCTCCCATTGTGCCTGCTGAGGGGGAAAAAGCCAGCGTTCATTTCCTCACTCTAATGGCTCCATCCTCTTCCAGCCCATAAGCATTTTGTCACTGTGACCCCGGAGGTTATCCAGGCCTTTTGATCTTGCCCACCTAGAGCCCGGCTCCCCAGCTGCCATCAGGGGCCTGACCCCCCACCCAGAGGGTGTGCCCATTGAGTGACTGGGCCCCAGGCGTGGAGGCCCTTAGCTAACTGGTTTAGGGGCTGGGATTTGGAGACCAGTGTGGAGTGGCTTCCCTGATAGCTCAGTTGGTAAAAAATCTGCCTGCAATGCAGGAGACCCCAGTGCAATTCCTGGGTCAGGTAGGTCCTCTGGAGAAGGGATAGGCTACCCATTCCAGTATTCTTAGGCCTTCCTTGTGGCTCAGCTGGTAAAGAATCCGCCTGCAATGTGGGAAGACTGGATTTGATCCCTGGGTTGGGAAGATCCCCTGGAGAAGGGAACAGCTACCCACTCCAGTGTTCTGGACTGGAGAATTCCGTGGACTGTATAGTCCCTGGGGTCACAAAGAGTCGGACACGACTGAGCGAATTTCAGTTTGTGGAGTGGGTTCTCATGGGAGATAATTTCTCTTCACCACAGCCCTCTCTTCTCAGAAATGAAAAGGCTGAGGGGGTGGAGTCTTCTTCCATCTAGGAAGAGGTGAGGGGGACTTTATCTAAAGCCTCTCAGTTCAGTTCAGTCGCTCAGTCGTGTCCTACTCTTTGCGACCCCATGGACTGCAGCATGCCAGGCTTCCCTGTCCATCACCAACTCCCG
Source organism: Bubalus kerabau (assembly GCF_029407905.1). Lineage (NCBI taxonomy): Eukaryota > Metazoa > Chordata > Mammalia > Artiodactyla > Bovidae > Bubalus > Bubalus kerabau. The sequence continues at coordinate 85,246,778 of NC_073634.1, read as the reverse complement.
GAGTTTACTCAAACTCATGTCCATTGAGTCGGTGAAGCCATCCAACCATCTCATCCTTTGTTGTCCCCTTTTCCTCCTGCCTTCAATCTTTCCAAGCACCAGGGTCTTTTCCAATTAGTCAGTTCTTCGCATCAGGTGGCCAAAGTGTTGGAGCTTCAGCTTTAGCATTGGTCCTTCCAATGAATATTCAGGACTGATTTCCTTTAGGATGGACTGGTTGGATCTCCTTGCAGTCTGAGGGACTCTCAAGAGTCTTCTCCAACACCACAGTTCAAAAGCATCAATTCTTTGGCATTCAGCTTTCTTTATAGTCCAACTCTCACATCCATACATGACTACTGGAAAAACCATAGCTTTGACCAGACAGACCTTTGTTTAAAATGTCTTTGCTTTTTAATATGCTGTCTAGGTTGGTCATAGCTTTTCGTGCAAGGAGCAAGTGTCTTTTATTTTCATGGCTGCAGTCACCATCTACAGTGATTTTGGAGCCCCCCAAAATTAAGTCTCTCACTGTTTCCGTTTGTTTCCCCATCTATTTCCCATGAACTGATGGGACCAGATGCCGAGATCTTAATATTCTGAATGTTTTCTGAATCTAAAGCCTCTAATCCTCTACAGTCCCACCCCTGCTGACTGGCCGACTTATCTCCTACCCTTGGCCTCAGGGCACTCCCAGAATTCTCTGTTTGCTTATTGTCCCCTGAATGTCCTGGCCTCCTGGATCCTCCAAAAGTTCTCTGCACTAATGGAACCTTTGAACAGCAAGGAGATCAAACCAGTCAATCCTAAAGAAAATCAACCCTGAACATTCATTGTAAGTACTGAAGCTGAAACTGAAGCTCCAGTACTTTGGCCACCTGATGCGAAGAGCTGACTCACTGGAAAAGACACTGATGCTGGGGAAGATTGAGGGCAAGAGGAGCAGGGTTGACAGAGGATGAGAAGGTTGGATGGCATCACCAACTCAATGGACATGATTTTGAGCAAACTCCGAGAGATAGTGAAGGACACGGAAGTCTAGCATGCTGCAGTCCATGGGCTCGCAAAGAGTCGGATACAACTGAGCGACTGAACATCAACCCCTGACTGTCCTGGCTGCCGGGATCCTCCACAAGTTCACTGTAGCCTTTGCGCTGATGGAGCTCTTCACATCCCTGGAGCACAAGCAGGGGCAGCCCCTTCCCCTCACACTGGGTCCTCCATGACAAAGCTCCTTGGATGTGGGCACCATGTTTTCTTCCTTGATAGATCCCTTTTTCCACCACATGCCTCCAGCAGGGGCCTGGAACAATGACCTTGTAATGTTTAGGGACTTCAACACAGGTGTGGGATGAGTTCCAGTCTTTTCTGAAGCAGCTTTATACAATAGAGAGTTTGGCTTAGGGACCAAACTCTTCTGAATTAAGTTAGATGGTTGAGAGGTGGTCAATGTATTTCAGAAGGGTTTTGGTAAGTTTTTAAAAACGACAGAAGGATCAAATCATATGTTCCCTTAATTCCTACAAACAGGAATCAAGCACCTTCTCTGGGTAAATATTAAATGGCCCTTAGCCCTGAGAATGCAGAAAGGAAAACAGTCTTAGCCTCAGTCTTCGATGGACTCCCAGTCTGGCGGTGGTGACAGGTACACAAGGAGGACAGCATAACCCATCACAGGTGTGATGACAGGTGGACTTGTAGGCATGTTGAATTCTACTGGGAGACAGGAGGAGCTGACCCTTTAAGAGAAGGTAAAATCGACTGAGAGAGATGTAAAATATTCACAATAATAAATTTAGTAGGCGATATTGGACAGCCTGGAAGAATTCATCTATTTCCTCCAAAGTGAATAATCTCAATTCAAATTCCAATTAATGGCTTTGAGGAAACTACACTGAAGCATCAAACAGCAAGTTAAATACAGCCTTTTCTGTCCGCCCACCTCTAGACAGCCGGGTGCCCTTTATTGACATTTGTGTCTGTGCCTCTGCAGGAAATCCGGGCTTGCCCATAGGCAGTCTGCCACAACTGCCTCTGCTCTGTGCCAGCTCCTTAGGAATCTACCTGCAGTCCCCTCCACAGCTGGGCGGAGTCTGTGCTTAGTCATTAACCAGTCCTTTTCAGCCAGATTTTATACTGTTCAGAAGGCAAACTTAGGTTCTTTCATTAATACTCCCGTTTATTCATTCATTGCTATCCAATCAATAATCTATTCTGTGTCAGTCAAGTCATTTTCATTTATTCATTCCACAGATGCTTTACTATATGCCTGCTGCTGCTAAGTCACTTCAGTCATGTCCGACTCTATGCGACCCCATAGACGGCAGCCCACCATGCCCTGCCGTCCCTGGGATTCTCCAGGCAAGAACACTGGAGTGGGTTGCCATTTCCTTCTCCAATGCATGGAAGTGAAAAGTGAAAGTGAAGTCGCTCAGTCATGTCCGACTCTTAGCAACCCCATGGACTGCAGCCCACCAGGCTCCTCCATCCATGGAATTTTCCAGGCAAGAGTACTGGAGTGGGGTGCCATTGCCTTCTCTGACTATGTGCCTAGAACTGTGTTATTATAGGTTCAGGAGATGCAAAATGAATGCACAGTGATGTCTGCCTTCAAGAACACTATTTTAGTGAGTGTCTCTTATAATGTCACCTGGGAAGTGAAACACCATGTGTTAGGGGACCTCTATCTGGGAGTATTCAAGGCAGGCAAAGCTTTGCTAGACAAGATTGCCTGCAGGCTCAGTCGATTCAGTTGTGTCCAACTGTTGACAACTCTATGGTCTGTAGCTTGCCAGGCTCTTCTGTCCATGGAATTCTGCAGGCAATAATTGTGGAATGGGTTGCCATTTCCTCCTCCAGGGGATCTTCCCGATCCAGGGATCAAACCCACGTCTCCTACATCTCCTTCATTGCAAGCAGAGTTTTTACCACTGAGCCACCAGGGAAACCCAAAATCACACTTGAACAGTTCTTGACTGCTAAGGAATTAGCCAGGGGAGGGGTAGAGAATGGTGTTTGAGGTCAGAAGAGTGAGTGAATGAGTGAGTCAGTGTGTTCTCATTTGTGTTTGAGTCTGCAACCCCATGGACTGTAGCCTGCCAGGCACCTCTGTCCATGGGATTCTCCAGGCAAGATTACTGGAGGGGGTTGCCATTTTCTACTTCAGGGGATCTTCACAACCCAGGGATTGAACCCATGTCTTGTCTCCTGCATTGGCAAATGGATTTTCTACCACTGCGCTACCTGGGAAGCCCTGAGGTCAGAAGGAAGCTGGGTTAATGAGGAAGACCCTAGAAACAGTGAGGGTGTTGGAACAGGAACCCAGGGGAGCTTGGACTGGGCTCTGGCCCTTGTTTCTGAAGTGCCCCGGGGCACAGGGACCAGTCAGTGTGGCCCCTCTGCTGGAACCTCTCACTGTGTCCTGGGAATGGATCCAGCTCTGACCATGACCTCCTGACAGAGGTTGCCTGCTGCACTCTGGGTTCCACCATTGTGCATGCCACTTTCACATAGGGCTTACCTCTGTCATCTGTAAAACGTCTTAGCAACATCCAAAAGCCTCACCATCCTCCAAATTGTTGCATTGTCTGTGCAGATAATTTCTGAGAACATTTACTGGCTTCAAACAATTCTGTATTCTGTTGGGTGGCATCCTCCTCCAACCCCACCCCCGCCGGATATGCGGATAGATGCCTCTGAACACACTGTCTGGATCTGAGGAAGAAAGATAATTATTTGTCTTTCTCATAAGGAAAAGCTAATTACTAGAAGGAATCCCAGCATAATTACACAGTTAGGCTTCGTGTCTCTGTACACATCGCTTCCTGACAGAAACGTCCTGGTTAGCCTGTAGCCATTTGGAGGAGGGAGCAATCATTTCTGGCTCTTTCTGTCTTCCCCACACTGTTGCCTGCCCCTGACGGATGACCCTTAAAGGCAAGTGAATGGAGTTAGGGGTTTAAGTGATAGGAAGCAGAAGGCCGTGCCTTCCAGGTGGTTGGTCCACACAGTAACCTACTAAGGGATTTGGCAGGCAAGTTGTGGTGCTCAGGGAGGCCTGTCACTTGTTCGGGTCTCTGCCTATAAGAGTTAAGAGTTGAAGGACACCTCTGGTGGTCCGGTGGTTAGGACTCAGAGCTCCCAACTCAGGGGGCCAGGGTTTGATCCCTGGTCAGGGAACTAGATTCCTCATGCTGTAGCTAAGACCCAGCACAGCCAAATAAATTTAAATAAAGGTTAAGAGTTGAGATTTGAAGTCATGCCTCTGATTGGAAAGCTCGCCTTTTACCCCAGGATGGCCTCACTGTTGGGTGTTGACTTCATGCTGGGGGCCCCTTGCAGGGTAGCCAGAAAGGGGAGGAGGAACCTGTGTCTCAGTGTGGGCTGGCCGGGCTACCTGTGAGCTGGAGTTGAGGGCTGGCCTGGGGCTGGGCCAGGGAAGGAGGGAAATGCTCAGTGTGACTAACACTTATTGTGTGTTCATGGATAGGGGCAGTCAGGGAAGTTGGGGACATGGGTGTGGTCCTCAGAGTGAGAGGTCTCACCAGTGGGCCTTCCATCCCCTGCGGGCCCATCCATTCCCAGGAAAAAGATGACCCACTGACAGGGAGGGAAATCGCCACAGGCCTTGAAGTCTGCATGGTTTTCTCCACAAGGAGGAACAGGCCAGGAGACAAAATGAGGATCTTCCAAGGAGGAGAAGAGTTGAGCAAACGCCAATGTACACGTTGCCAGAAGTGAGGAAAATAGAGGGTAGGCGCTGTTTTGTTGAGTGAGTGATGACTGCTGACTGTGATCTTGTAGACCCATGGCCATCTCTCATATGGGAAGGGAAGGGGTTGAATCAGGTGATTTTAAATCTTCCTTCCTATTTTGACTGTGAGTCAATGCTTAAAATATATTTAAATATTTATAACACCGTTGGGACACATCTATTGAGGATCTTGACCTCTTTGTACCCTTTGATCAAGTGATTCCGGTTCATGACATCTTCCTAAAGGCAATCTACAAACAAGCATGTTCACTATAGTGTTGTTTATAACAGAGGCAAATTGGGAATAACCTAGAGATCCAACAGTAAGGGGTTCACTATGAACACAGTTCTTTTATACTTTTTATAGTTTTATATTGTTTTTATAATAAAAACAATAGATTTTTACACAGTTATTAAAGGTATGTTTATGAAGATTCTATAAAAACAGAGGGAAATGGTCATAGCGTAACATCGAGGGATATATTATTGTACATTTAGCCATGATTATGAAAAAACACCATCTCATAGGGCAGCAGACACCCAATTACGCATAGAAAAAAATTTAGAAAGAAGCATTCATGGTGGCCTTCTTTGACTGATAGAACTCTAAGGGATTAAAAAATTACTGTGACTATTCTAATAGGAGTAATAAATATTATTAATATGTTTTTTAAATGAAAACATAAACAATGGCAACAAAAAGAACAACAAAATCTCCAGTGCCAGGGCCAGATGGTTCCGACTCCTTTTCTGGCTCTTGCTGGTTACACTTGGCCCCATGACCTGGAAGATGGAAGCTCCAGGTGTCAGAAGCGTGCTTGCCCCACAGCAACTGTGCTAGGAAGCAGCTGAGACAGTGGTGGTTGGTGGGTGTCGGAACCCAGCCCAAAGGGCAGGTTTCTGGGTGAAATAAACTCCTCAGAGGCTTTACAGGAGGAACCCAGTGGTAACAGTGAGCCCCGGGCGTCTGTTAGGACCTGCAGTACCTAGCTCTGACTCGAAGAAAGTTGTGAAAGTCTGTCTCCCCAGGGTTTTGTGAAATGTTAGCGTGGCTTGACGTCCTTTCCTTCAACTTCCTTGGAAAATGTGGGGGCTGAGTTTTCACAGCAGAGCCTAGACTAGAGGTCAGAGAGTCAAGCTCAAATCCTACTTCTACTTCTAATTCCTTCTGTGATCTCGGCTTTCGTCCATCAGAAAGGGAATTACAGTATAGATCCCAGAGACATAGGCACAGAGATTTCTGTGAGGAACTATCAGCAAAGTGGCCAACTCTGAGAAGGGCCTCTGCTCGAGGCAGCTCACATTTGTAGGTTTCTTCTTAAGTGACTGGAGCTGCTCCCTCCTTTATTGGTGAGAAATGTGTGTCTGGTGGCGAGCTCTTGCTGTGACGATCCCAGTTTTAAATTGGCCAGTTTGGTTAATGACATGGCCTAGCAGGCAGGCCTCATTGTGCGAGCAAGCACTAAATTAGTCCTGCGCAGGAGATTGCTCTGCTGACATCCAGCCCCGACACCCATGAGAAGGTCCCCCTACCCACAAGGCAAAGCCGACAGCCAATCGCTCGTTCAACCAGCGGACGGTTTCACAAAATCTGCGATCTGGAGGCAAAACCAGGTTTTCCTGTGACTTGCACTGGTCCTGGGAGGGTGAGCTTCTGTGCCCCTCTGCTCTAGTCTCCCACCTGCCTGGCATCTCTCAGGGCGTAGTTTTAGATTCCTTGGACAGAAGGGGAGTCTCCCTATTGTTGCCGAAGAGGGATTTCACAAAGGCTGATGATACATATTTTCTGACCAGATGGCTCTGAGAGGCTCTGGGAGCCCCAAGATGACCCAATAATCTGGAGGCTTAGATGGAGAGGATTTGCGAGGTTAGGAGGAAGGCTGCGTGTCTAGAAAGACCAACCTAATTAATACCTGCCATTCCATCACGACAGCTCCAACTGCACGGAGCCTAGAAGGGGCTTAGCCTTTACGCTTCCCTTTCTTGAAGGTAGACTGTCTTGGGAAGGTCAGATGGTGCGCCGTTACCAGTCACTGCTGATAGGTTAGGTTGAGAGGGACACGTTAGGAAAAGGTGCTGGCTAGATTCTGAGAAGTAGGGCAGAATAGTAGGGGAGGCTCTGCAGACCAGCCTCCTCTGACCCCCTGGGGTTTTCGGTTTCACCCACTTTTAAACAGAATATAAGTTAAGACCGAAAGCAAGATTATGATTAAGGTGGGAGAGAGCTGAGGAAGTCATCTGGAATGAGAGATGGGAGGTATGGAGTGGGGTCAGGGAGCTGGGAGGCATGAAGGCATGATGCATGGGAAATGGTGTGTGTGTGTGTGTGGTTGAGCTGATATCCAGAGCCACTTTCAGCCCCAAATAGTTTTCCTTCTTAGAAATCAACTCCTGGGAAGGAGTCCAAGGATGGAAGGAGAGTGAAACTATGGTCCAGGTCCCGATCCTTCACCCTGTCCATCAGCAAAGGCGGGCTTTGCCCTCTACCATGGAGACGCTGCTTCTGATCTCTCAATGCCAAAGTCTAGGCTGTCACAGAGTCAGGAAGGACTGAGGAAAGAGAAACGAGAACTGCTGCAGAGTCGAATTAATTATCCCATGACTGTTCAGACACCCACATGTGATGCTGTGATCTGAAGACTCCTTATCTGTCCAGGCACCCCCCTCTCCCCACCTCGAATGTCCAAGTCATAATTCTAAGATGGGGAAACTCAGGTTCAGAGGGGAAAGTGCCTTGTCCACTCCTGCTACTGCTAAGTCACTTCAGTCGTGTCTGACTCTGTGCGACCCCATAGACGGCAGTCCACTCCTAGCCACAGAAAAAATCAGGCTGAGTCCCTAAGTCTTTGTTTCCTTGACCTCCAGACCCACGCTCCCCTCTGTGTGTCACCCAGCTTCAGATCACACCCCGGGACAGAGCTCCGTGGCATTTCCTGCCTCATGTGGACAATTGTGAGGATTTATTGTAGCTGGGATTTTGTTTCAAGCCTTTAATATGATTAGCAAACATCAAATATCAAAAGCTTATCTAGTAAACACCTCCCGTCCGTGCTGTGGATGTTATGGTCAGCTTTGGATTGAAGTCGAGTCGCATTTCAAAACAGATGCAATTTCAAGAGGCCAGGGCAAGGCCGCCCACATCTGCAGGCTGTGATCTTTCGTGTGCAGTAAATGGCATTGTTGGAGAGCTCGGCTGTAAAACATCAGCCTGGTCAGCAGGACCAGCTCACAATGCCTGGAGCTTTCCGGGGGATTTTAAAAATGCAGTTGAGCACTCCGAGTCTGGCGGGCTGTCTGCCGGGGCAAGGACCAGCCGTCCACTGAGGACTGGGATGCTCAAGTCTAGTATTTATTATCTTTGACCCCAATTCAAATGAGCTTATTAGGAGCAGCAGGGTTTCCAGGAGTGATGCTGGTGGGAGTAAAGGGAGAGCATTTGTAAAATAAGATGACTATGTCCTCCCCATCTATCCTTTTCCTTCCGTGCCCTCGCCTCGTCTCGTGACTCAGTCATGTCCAACTCTTTGCAACCCCATGGACTATAGCATGCCAAGCTTCTCTGTCTATGGGATGATTCTCCAGGCAAGAATACTGGCGAGTATGTGTGTGTGTGTGTGCGCGCGCACGCTAAGTCGCTTCAGTCATGTCCTACTCTTTGTGACCCCATGGACTGTAGCCTGCCCAGCTCCTTTGTCCATAGGGATTCTCCAGGCAAGAATACTGAAGTGGGTTGCCATACCCTCCTCCAGGGGAATCTTCCGGACCCAGAGATCAAACCCAGGTCTCCTGCATTGTGGGTGGATTCTTTACCATCTTAGCCACGAGAGAAGCCTGTCCTTGCCCTAGATGTGACATTTAAGAAAACAATTTTTTTTCTTCTCATTTATGGGTAAAAGTGAGGCATGAACCTACAGCATGCTCAGTGCGTGTTTTCCCTTGGTCCATAGGTATCGTGGCTAAATGCAGCTCCTTTCATGGATGTATCCGAACACGAGGTTGGGCTCTGCCTAGGGCCCACTGAGCCCTCCAGCTCGTCTTCAGGGATGCTGGCTGTATATATTTGTGTGGAAGTGTGTGGATGTGAAAATTTAAGTTTGTTGAGTGCTCAGTGATTCCAGTCACTGCGACACAGCCACCGACATCACCCGCGTGGCATTCTCTGTCTACTGCTTGCCTGGGAAGAAGGAGACACTCTATCTGGGGGACTCATATTTCTCCGGGCACCCAAGCCCATGGATTTGAATGACCCATTCCAGCTGTTCCGGCAGCAGCTCCGAAGTTTGCTGTAGCCCGGCGGGTGGCAGGGTGGTTTGCACCGTGGAGAATGTGTTCCTAATGGGGCAGCAGCTGCCACCGGCCAGCACTTGAGGAGCTGGTGTCATGAGAGAAATTGTTCTCTGCTGGTGGGTGGGGCCAATTTCACCCACAAATGAAGATTTGCTGCTCCCAATAGGGAGGGATATTTATTTGTTTGGATTCCTGGAAGCTGATGAGGAGGTGGGAGAGATCCAATGAGAAAGTGAACCAAAGACTCCATGGAGAAACACAGCAAAGGCATGCTCTGGGCTCGAGTTGGGTCTGAACTGGGTGGATCAGGGTCCCATCTGTGGTCTGCAGGCTACCTGGGCCTCTCAGAAGGAACCCCACTTGTAGGTGCTGTGGAATCCTGGAGGGGAGAGTAAACAGAGGCAGGGGTGGGCTCATTGGGATGGGACGATGGAGGGGTGGGGCAGGAAGAGACTGTCAAAGCTGCGGTTTCATCCTCGGAGACTGCCATGATCAATGGTTCAGATGATTGGCACTACTACACAGGCTGTTACTCGAGTCCAGTGAAGACTTCATTTTCTTTAATTCAATTTTCAATTTCTTGTTAAAGTTATACAGGTGTTTAATTTGAGGAATTCCACAAGGTTTCTTAGAAAAAGCAAGTTTCCCCCAGTCTCTCCCCCCATAACCGCCCCTTGTTTTCTTTCCCCAGAGGCAATGGCTTTTAACTCTCTTGGTTGACTCATGTCGCTTTCCTCTTCATCTTTCAGTGACATATTGTTTCTTGCTGTGACAGCTTGAGGAATTCTCTGCCGGCTTTGCACTAGGGAAGATGAAGATTTAAACTCTTTTGTGACCGTTCCTCTTCTCAACATCTATTGACATTGCCTTCCTCCTTTACGTCACAACTTGGGATCGGGATGAGGAAAAGTGTGGGCTCCCAATGGTAAAGAATCTGCCTGCCAATGCAGGAGACTTAAGAGATGTGGGTTCGATCTTTGGGTGGGGAAAATCCCCTGGAGGAGGAAACAGCAACCCATTCCAGTATTCTCGCCTGGAGAATCCCATGGATAGAGAAGCCTGGTGGATTATAGCCCATAGAGTTGTAAAGAGTCGGACATGATTGAAGTGACTCACCAGGCATGCACACACAAGGGAAAGGGTACAAGAAATCGAATATGGAGCCCACACACACTAAGCCAAGGGAATTGTGGCAAATGTGGAGTTTGGAGCTGAATGTATTCATGTAAAAAGTGCTTGGTGCTTGTAGACTCCAAAACCATATGAAGTCTTTCACCAGGCAGGGAATCTCTAGAAAAGCTGCGTGTTAGGAGAGTGTACATTCTCCAGCTTTCTATCCCTGGCGATGCTGTGTGAAAGAGAACCTAGTTGGATTAGAAACACACTTTCTTCTGAGCCTGGGAGACCCAGGAGAGGTATGCAGGGGGCACATAAATAATGAACGAGCTCTGGCAAATGCATTCGAAGTGAGCCATCTGTTCCTGCTGCTGAACAGACCCATGAAAATGTGATTCTGACCACAAGGTCCTAGCAAAGGAAAGGACCTGTTTACATTTATGACAGGCACCGCACAGAGCATTGTGCTCAGCATCAAAGTAGGTGCTCAAACCATATTTGTCTTCAGTAAATGAAAGCACTTCTTTGGCAGATGGGTAAACTGAGACTCAGAGAATTAAAATGACCCTCTCCGGGTCTTACAGCAGATTAATGGCAGGGCTGGTGGAGGGGAGGTACCCACAATCCATCCCTGTCTTCTTCCTTACCTTGTAGTGACATATTGAGGACCACTCAGCCAAGAATTGTGTAAAGGAATAAAAAGATGGAACTCCAGTCCCCAAGTCAGAGGAGCTAAGAGTCTTTTTCTTTTTTTATAGCTAAAATTTCTGGCAAGAAGTATTTTATTTTGTTTTAATTTTTTAAAATAAAGTATAGTTAATTTACAATGTTGTGTTACTTTCAAATGTATAGCAAGGCGATTCAGTTATACATATATAAAAGAATCTTGAAAAGAATATATATACAGCAGTAAAGAATCTACCTGCAATGCAGGAGCTGCAGGAGATATGGCATTGATCCATGGGTCAGGAAGATCCCCTGGAGGAGGGCATGGCAACCCACTGCAATATTCTTGCCTGGAGAATTCCAGGGACAGAAGAGTCTGGTAGGCTACAGACCATAGGGTTGCAAGGAGTCAAACATGACTGCAGAGACTTGGCATGCACGCATTCTTATACATATCACATATATATATTTTTCAGAGTTTCTCCACTATAGGTTATCAAATACAAGATATTGAATGTAGTTCTCTGTGCTATACAGGGCTAAGAGTCTTTTTGGGAGACTGTGCTGGAGGCAAAGTTATGCAAGATACTTTGGGAAGAGAAAGGAGGTGAGGTGAACTCTGATAGGAAGTCTTCCCAGAAAGTGGTAATTGAGCTTGACCATAAAGGAAGAATACATTTCAGCTAAGAAGAATATGGCCAGCCCTTCATCATGTGAGCATGTGACAGAACATGCAGGGTCCACAGAACAGGAAGAGTCTGGTGGCAAGAGGCCAGGGGAAGACTTACACACCTATTCAGGTGAGATATGACCTGGGCTTCAATGAGAAGGACAGTAGCCAGCGAATAAGAGAAGGAAGATGTGAGAAACACTTTGGTACAAGAACAGATGTGACTCGGGGATAGGCTGGAGGCAGGTGGAAAAGGGAGGACTTAGACTGACGTCCAGATTCGTGGCTCAGCCCTCCTGTTTGGCAGTGCCATCCACAAGCAGAGAGAACACCAGAGATGGGGGAGGTCTGGGAGGAAAGAGGATGAGTTCAGGTTTGAATCTGTCAATTCGACAGGTAAGTGGAGATGCTCAGTGGGCAGATGCAGTTGAAGGGACACGCTGAAGAGAGGTCAGAGGCAAGGCTGATTGTTAAAGCCATAGAAAGAAATGTCAGCTAGGGGTACATGCTCTGAGAGAAGAAGAACAGTGAAGACAGAGCCCTGAGGAGCATCAACATGGAAGGGATGGGGAGAAGGGGGATACATGAAGGTGAAAGTGAAAGTCGCTCAGTCGTGTCCAACTCTTTGCAACCCCATGGACTATACAGTCCATGGAATTCTCCAGGCCAGAATACTGGAGTGGGTAGCTTTTCCCTTCTCCAGGGGATCTTCATCCAGAGATATAGGAGGAATGTCTCTCAATGACAGAAAATAGATTTCAGGAAGGAGATGATGATCAGAGTGTCTAACGTAGCAGGAAAGTCTAGAAAGGAAAAGACTGATAAAGCCATTGGGTTAGGCGATATGGTGGTAGGCAAGCTTGATGAAGGCAGTGTCAATCGGCTGGTGGACAGTGGGAGCCAAAATTCAGTAGCACGCTGAGCTCTTGGGCAGCAAACTTCCAAGCCATGTAGAAACTTTGGCTGAGCTTGGGAAGAGAAAGATCGATGTTCCTTGAGGATAGCAGTCTGTAGTCCTAGCTCCTTGAGACCCACTGAAGAGCTGCCCTGGGTGACTAGAGGATGGTAAATCCTTTCCATGGAATTCCAGCCCAGACTAAAGCCAAGGCAATTTGGTGAAAGAATAGGGCCCATTTCTGCTCTCTGGTGACCCTCTGCCCTGGTCACTGTTTTTTGTTTTTACTCTGACTGATATATGTATTTGTGAGCAACCAGTGGATAACATTTGCTGCTGCTTCTAGTGAATTCACCCAGCATAGACACTGAATGACCAGAATCCAATGATTATGTGAAACAGGTTTTAACTCAGGGGGTCTCCCTCTTGTTGATGGGAAGACAGGTAAACAGTCTCATTTCTATTCTTTAGTAAATCAATGAGAAAAGCCTCTTGTATGTATGGTCCCTAATTCTTGGAACAGGAGCTTGTATTCATTCTTTGGTTGAGAAAAGTAAGTAACACAGGCCCCAATAGACCTAAGTGGAATCCTATGTTAAAAAGACTTCAGATTGTTTCTTTCGTAAGACATTTAGATGCCAGGTCAATAAAAGATATCTGTTTTCTACAGATTATTTCCAGAATTTTGCTTTTTTAATAGTTTCCCTAGTGTTAGTATTAGTCACTCAGCTGTGTCTGACTGTTCGTGACACTTTGGATTGTAGCCTGCCAGGCTCCTCTGTCCATGGAATTCTCCAGGCAAGAATACTGGAGTGGGTTGCCATTCTCCACTCCAGGGGATCTTCCCGACTCAGGGACTGAATCCTGCATTACAGGCAGATTCTTTACCCTTTGAGACACCAGGGAAGCCCATGGTTGTTGGTTGGAGAGTCAGTTCTGACTTAAAGTCGCTTAAACATTTTCATTAAAACTCTGCTTTTCCAAAAATATTGTTGAGAACTTGTAGTATTCCTGGCAATGAAACAAAACAATTAACACATGAGAAAGCAGAGGGAAGACATGAATCTTTTATGTGGGGAAGATAGAACAATATTACCAGTAATTGGGATAACATAGTAACTGCATGTGAACAATGTTTTTAGCTATGAGCATTTTGATCTCAAGGCAAGATGTGTTGGCTGAATTGTACGATTGTCCATGTCAAAATCACATACAAACATGATCAGTAATGACCCTGGAGATTATGTAGTTGTGGATTTAGATGAAAGGGTAGAGCTCATTTGGAGGATCTGAAGCCCCCAGGTACTGGTGTCAGGCTTTGTGAAGAGAAGAACGTCACTTCTCTGATTCACCTGCTTTATTTCACATATGGGGAAACCGAGGCCAAAGAGATGAATACATTGTCAGTTGTCATCCAGTTGATTGGTTGATGAGCCAGGACTAACTTCTGAATCTTCCATCTGCTTTTCTATCTACAGTGATCTCATGATTTTTAAAAATTTATTATCAAAAAGGCTTTTCAGTTTCATAAAATTCACTAAAAATTGGTCGGTTTCAAAGAAGGGAATGGCAACCCACTCCAGTATTTTTGCCTGGAGAAATCCATGGACAGAGGAGCCTGGAGTGCTATGGACCATGGGGTCACAAAGAATCAGACATGACTGAATGATTACCATTTTCACTATCCAGAGATAGGTACTGTTAGCATACAAAACACTCACATACACATATACATATACAGTTTATAGATTATAAATCAATTTCTGCTTATTATCTTAAAAATACATGTCATAAATATTCTAAGATTAGGTTATAAATATTTTGCCATGACATTAGGAATATTCTTATAAGTGTGATTTTTAACGTTTGCATAAACTATCATATGGATATATCACATAATGAACCTACCTGACAGATTGGCTTTTTTTTTTTTTCTTTTCCAGGTAAAATCTCTTTAAAAACATGTGTGTCAGCCTAACCATTTGAGGGCAGGCAAAACCACCTTAGAGAAATTTATAGCTTGAAGAGCTTGGCTATCCTCCCCACAGGTGATATGTGGGCATGATGGACCCTGAGTTTCACGTTCCCCAGAGTGGCTTCCGTTAATTTGATGCTTTCTGCCTCTGAAGATGGGAGGATGTCTCATCTCAGCCTCATTTCTGCATCTTGATTTGCACGACTTGGCTCTCTGAACCAGAAGCCCTCCGCTTTTCTTCCCAGTCTGCTGAGGAGCAAAGGGAAGGCCACAGACTTTTCCAGCATGGTGAGTAAAGCCCCTGAAGGGTGTTCACATTTACCAAAGAGACAGATTCTTTGAGATTTTACAATGGCAACATGAAATCAATTTCTACAAGACTAACAAATTAGGAAAGAATGAGGAAGGATGTTCAGAGAAATGACCTCAGGTCATTGCCAGGTCCTTAAAGTGCTTTCTGAATCATCAAAGAAAGATTGCATTACCGCCAGGATGGTTATAATGTCAGGTTCAATTTATTATGTCTGGATGCCTTTAAAATTAATCATTTAAATATAAGAATTTTATTATTTATTTATGATCTATACCATTCTTACTTCAAACATGAATCAGAAATAGCATGCTATATATATATATATAATTTATTTATTTATTTTTTTGTGTTTTTGTTAATGTAAAATGTCCATTGTTTGGGCAGTAATGGCAATAATCTCCTGCTCTACCACATTCACCTTCTGAATTTTTGCTCTTTAAAGGCAACCAGTTTCAGCAATTTAAGGTGGTTTTTATAAGATTTATTTTCATTTTCTGTGTGCTTGTATTAGTATTTTAAAATTTATTATTGCTGGGCTTTATCCATATTGACTGCCAGTGCACCTCTGGTTGATTACCATGTATTACTGATTCTTGGAGGAGGAAATGGCACTCCACTCCAGTATCCTTGCCTGGATAATCCCACAGACAGAGGAGCCTGGCAGGCTATAGTCCATGAGATGGCAAAGAGTTGGACACAACTGAACACGCACACATGCACTGATTCTAGATGGAGCATAAGATATTACACAAACAGAAATCAAGAAAAAAATATCTGTAACCTTCAGGTTATGTAGCTTTAGTCACCTTACTTTACTTTTGTCACCTGGAGGATTTTAATCTCTTGTAACTACATCCTTCACATCTTCTCTTCCTATCTTCCCAATTTAATTCCTTCACAATTTGTAGTTAAATTGATGGTTAGTGTTTACATTTTTACTGTGAAAACATTGTTCACTTACAAGACAAGTGCTGTATTAAGAAAACTTTCCTTTTATAATATAATATTTTGGTATCTTCTAGAGTTCATAATTCTTTATGTAGGACTTTGTACATATTCTTAAATTTTTTAATCTTTAAGTTCTATCAAGAGGTTTTTTTTTTGTTTGTTTTGCAAGAGCTTACATCAATTGCATTTTCCCACCTGTAGAACTCCATCCATAGCACTCTGTCTTCTGCTTCAGTCTGGATTGCTTTTTAAGCCTGATACACAGAGTGATCCTGGGACATAGTTGACTATGTGTTAAAACATATTCACTATCCTTTCCTGGATGAGGATTCTATTTCTGACTCCCGTTGATATCAAGCTTGGTCTTGTAACTTGCCAAGGAAGTGTGAGTAGAAGTGGCATGTGTATGTATCACTTCTGAGAAGAAATTTTAGAGCCAGAGTATGGTTTGCCATGATTTCTTTTATCCTCTGCCATGATGGCTGTCAACATTTAAGATAAAAGATGCTCCATTGAGTTAAATCTGGAGTAAGGTCAACATGGAACAGAGCCATAGCAAACCCACAGTAGATGTGTAGCAAGAAATAAACCTTTGTGAGTCCCAGCATGTAACCTAGCCTGTTTTGTCTGAGTCATGTGACTTATCAATACTGCCTTTCTCTGCTATTAAAAAGTCTACAAACATTACATGCTGGAGAAGGTGTGGAGAAAAGGGAACCCTCTTACACTGTTGGTGAGAATGCAGACTAGTACAGCCACTATGGATGACAGTGTGGAGATTTCTTAAAAAACTGAAAATAGAACTCCCATATGACCCAGCAATCCCACTGCTGGACACGCACACCAAGGAAACCAGAATTGAAAGAGACACATGTACCCCAATGTTCATTGCAGTACTGTTTACAATAGCTAGGACATGGAAGCAACCAAGATGTCCATTGGCAGATGAATGGATAAGAAAAGTGTGGTACTTAAACACAATAAAATATTACTCAGCTGTTAAAAAGAGTGCATTTGAATCAGTTCTAATGAGGTGGATGAAACTGGAGCTTATTATACAGAGTGAAGTAAGTCAGAAAGAACAACACCATTACAGTATATTAATGCATGTATATGGAATTTAGAAAGATGGTAACAATGACCCTATATGTGAGACAGCAAAAGAGACACAGATGTAAAGAACAGACTTTTGGACTCTGTGGAAGAAGGCGAGGGTGGGATTATTTGAGAGAATAGCATTGATACATGTATATTACTATATGTGAAATAGATCACCAGTCCAGGCTTGATGCATGAGACAGGGTGCTCAGGGCTGATGCACTGGGATGACCCTGAGGGGTGGGATGGGGAAGGAGGTGGCAGGGGGCGGGGGGTGTTCAGGACGGGGAACACATGTATACCCATGGCTGATTCATGTGAATGTATGGCAAAAGCCACTACAATATTGTAAGGTAATTAGCTTCCAATTAAAATAAATTTATTAAAAAAGTACAGCCTTTCTGTTCTTAATTTGCTTATTCCCTTGATCTACCTATTCACCTACCCACCCACTTTATCTATCTATCTCTAATCATTTAATCTCTCATTTTGATGGCAGATAATGCATGCTAGCTTCTTAAAAAATGGTGTATGAGATATAAAATTTTTGAGTTCTTGCATAATTTTTTATTCTTTATTATATTTCTACATCATTTAGCTACTTTGGCTGGGTATAAAGATTTATATGGACAGTCACCATCTTCCTAAAATTGAAAGCACTGTCTCTTTTTTTTCTAATATTCTGTGTTACAATTGAAAAGTCTGATGACATTCCTTTGGATAGAATTTAAATTTTCTTCCCTGGAAGCTTTTAAATTTTTACTTGTCTCAGTGTTTTGGAACTTTACCCTGATGGAACTTACCATTCAGAAAGGATTTTTTTTTTTCATTTTTTTTCTTTTTTGAATCCTGGAGCTCATGTCCTTTCCTCCTAGGATTTTTATTTTTTTAGGAAATATTTTAAAAATCCCTTTAATAATTTTCTTCCCTCTCTTTTCTCTTTCTTCAAATAATATTAGTTCAGTTCAGTTCAGTTCAGTCACTCAGTCATGTCTGACTCTTTGCGACCCCATGAATCGCAGCACGCCAGGCCTCCCTGTCCATCACCAACACCCGGAGTTCACTCAGACTCACGTCCATTGAGTCGGTGATGCCACCCAGCCATCTCATCCTCTGTTGTCCCCTTTTCCTCCTGCTCCCAATCCCTCCCAGAATCAGAGTCTTTTCCAATGAGTCAACTCTTTGCATGAGGTGGCCAAAGTATTGGAGTTTCAGCTTTAGCATCATTCCTTCCAAAGAACACCCAGGGCTGATCTCCTTTAGAATGGAATATTCTGGATTGACCCTGATATTTCACCTTTTCTGTTCAATTTTCCAACTCTTTCCTATTAAAGAAAATTTAGAAGATTATTTGTATTTTCTAATCTTTTTATTGAGTTTTATGTTTTTGCTAATTTAAAATTATTCAAAGGAGTATTTTATGTGAGAATATAGAGAAGATGAATTCGGGGATCTAAATCTACAATATTTTTTCCTTCTATTTACAATGTTGTGTTAGTTTCTGATGTATAGCAAAGTTATTTATATATATATATTTCAGATTATTTTCATTATAGCTTATTACAAGATTTGGAATATAGTTTTCTGTGCTATATAGTGCGACCTCATTTATCTGTTTTATATATAGTAGTATCTGTTAATCTCTTGCTCCTAATTTATCTTTCCCTCCAAATCCACTCTACTTAGCTTTCAAATTTGTATGAATCCTGAAGTCACTGAGTTTAGTGTCTTCCACCACAGTTCCACCTCAAATTCAACAAAGGAAGATGATGATTCCCAGAAAGGAAAAAGACTTCTCCAAGGTAATGTAGCAGCATCACTTCTTACTTCCAGTCAGTTGCTTTTTCATCATTATATTCTTCCTCTTCCTCTGATCACAACTAAAAGCTTATCTCCATTCTAACTCAAACTAAAGTATATTTTAAATCAGTTTCTGAATGAAAGTGAACACTGAAGACGGGCTGGGGCAGCATTAAAAACTGGGCACTTAATGTAATGGTAAGCAACCATCACTCAGGGGCATGCAAGTTCAGTTTCTCTCCTGCCTCTGACTTACACTCTGATTTTGGCAAGTCATTTTAACTTTCTAGACTTTGGAGTCTTCATCTATAAACCGAAGACCTTGGGGTCATTCATTACTTTTCAAATTATATTCTTCTGGACCCCGGGAGTTCTATAGGGTCTTGAGCCTCCATGGCTTGGGGAGGGGGCTGAAACAGGGAAGGGGAAGCAGGATTCTGAGCCTTCCCTTTATTTTTTTATTTTTAATCTTTTGGCTGTGCTGAGCAGCATGTGGGATCTTAGTTCCCTGACCAGGGATCGAACCTGTACCCTCTACATTTGAAGCGTGGAGTCTTAACCTCTGGACTGCCAGGGAAATCCTTCTTCACTCTACTTCAGCCTGAGCAGTTGGACTTGGATTTGTTTTCTGCATTTGCTTTCACGTAAGCTTTTACTGCAAAAACGAGATTCTGTGGCTAAATATTTGAGAACCACTGGGCCAAACTGCTCTGGGTTTTCTTGTGGCTTTTCTGTTTCTCTGATTAGAGACGTTCTCTCAGGGACTCCCTTAGACAGGCTTAAATTTATATGCTGTCAAGCTCACTGGAGTTCCTATAAATTAGAATACACATTGAGATAATTACCATTCTGGAATTCTAAGCACTTAAATACAAGTCAATCCTTATAACCCCCTTTTAAACCAATTGCCTCACTGCAGACATGGTCACTCAATATATATTATCGAATGCCAATAAAACAGGAAACTTGATCCTGCCATTTCCCCGATTAGATAGTACAGACGGGTTAAAGCCAGAATCGCTTAGCCGTCATTCTGTGATGGCAAGGTCTGGCTTCTCTTTGTGGAGTTGAACTCTGATTGTCGGGCGGGGAACAGAGGCGCCCAACTCCGTCCACCCTCTCAGCTCTGGAGGGTCACAGACTAGACCAGCTTTCAGTCTCTTTTGGGAAGGAAACGTTTTCTGTTTTCTTCAACCATGTTCACTTACCATGAAAGGAAATAGTAGATCTAGGCCAAACACTACTGTTAAATGGCAGAGCTGGGACTGAACAGATCGGAGCCTGGGCTTAAGGAAGCCGAGGTCAGCGGTGCATCCCAGAGGGACAGAGAGGTGGCTTCTCCAGGGCACACCTACTCTGAAGAGCCTGTTGACTTGGGGGACCGAGCCAGAGAATGGATTTAGGACTCTGGGAAGTCAGAATGACCTTTCTAGAAAGCCTGTCAGGATTATGTACTGGGGAACTTCCCTGGCAGTCCAGTGGTTAGGACGTCAGCTTCCAGTGCAGAGGGAGCAGGTTTGATCCCTGGTTGGGGAGCTATGATCCCACATGCCTTGTGGCTGAAAAACGGAAACATAAAGTAGAAACAATATTGTAACAAATTCAACAAAGACTTTAAAGATGGTCCACATGGAAAAAATGTGATGGAAACTTCTCATTGGATACATGGCAAAATTAGAGCCCAGAGAAGGGGCACCTTTTGTCCAGGGTCCCCCACAAATCAGTACTTCATCTCTTCCTGTCTGCGTGTGTGAGTCCTTGGGCATCTCTGAACAGTGATGAGGCACTTCGTTCAGATAACAGACAAGGAATGTGTTCTGGAGGGGTGACCTTGAGGAAGAATGGTGAAGGGATGGGAATTTTCAAATGTGGGTCATTGCTCAACTCACCGAAGCCAGTGTCCCAAACCCAGACTAAGGAAACCAAACCCAGAATAAGTTCATCACCATGTGAAGAACTGGGCCTTACCCAGGAAGGACCAGGGACTTCATAGAGTATGCAATGTATGTGGAATTTCTTCCCATCTCCCCTGGCTCTTAGCCCACCCCAGTCTGTCCCTGACACTGTTTATCTTGAGTTAAAAATACCATCACACCCCAAAAACTTGGTCCTTGGGCCACCTCTGTTGTGTTTATTCCTGATAGAGAGATCATCCTGCCCTTTTTTGAGCCTGTCTGTGGCACTTCTAATAAGGACAGGGAGCTCACACATATCATTGTCTTCTGTAAATAGTCATTCAATTAACGATCATCCACTGAGAGAAGGCTCACTTCCAGCCTCGGGCCGTGGGCTTTCAGTTTCAGGAAGATGCAGATGAAATAGAGCCATCGCCAGCCCCTAGGACAGTCTCAAGAGGGGTGGCTGTCCTCTGCAATTGCTGCTGGGGAGCAGTTTTCCCTGGAATCCAACATACCATTCCTAAATTGACAATTTCATTTCCCTCCCAGCCCACCCGCCTGCCCCAAAGATCTGCTGAAACCCCAAGTTCCATCTGAGAAGGCAGCAGGATAATAGGTGAGTTCTATCCATCAGTCAGCGATAATAGTCACAGACACTTGCCTCGCCTTTTGTCTGGTGGTTTCCCTGAGGATGCAGGCTGGGGACCTGGGGTATTTACACTGCCTTTGTGTGTGTGTGCTTTTAAAAATCAGCCCTCTTGTTTACTTTCCGGCCTTCACCCGGGCTGTTTACTACCTTTGGAGGGGCCCAGCAACTAAGTCAACATGCATGAAGACCCAACATCAAAATGTCATAATACGAATGAGCAGGATTCAGAAAGGCCAGGGACACTGGCTGCTCTTTGGGTCCTGTTTAGTCTGAGGGTAATGAAGAGCTCACAGATGACCTGATTTCATTAAACTAGGTCAGATTCTGCTGAAAAGCGGCTATGATTCTCACCCAGTTATCCAGCAAGCCCTCCCCTCCCTCTGCCACCGCCCCCACCTCGGGGCTCGAATGCTTTCTGGGAATTAACGCTGAGTTTTGTCAATACAGTAGCTAAATCTCCATGGAATAATTGGACCTTTCCCTTTGGGTTCTGTTTGTGCAGTGGCGAGGCCGGGCCTGGGGGGGAGGGGTATGGAGGTCTGGGGAGCTTTAATGTTGCCTTTTGGAGGACGTTCCCTGCGGGATCCTGGACGTATGATTCAGCTGTAGCAGATTGCTCTCGAGCCAAACATTCTGAGTTCCAGCGTCTTATCTGAGGGCTGTATTGACGGAAGCAGCTGAACCGACTCAAAGAGGAGTTACCATGCACACAAGGCTTTCAATGTGTGCAGTCTCCCCAAGAACAGCCTCAGAAATCTCGCCGTGGGGAGCAGGAAGGGGACTTGTCCGAGGGTGAAGGCGGGTAGCAGGGGTGTCTGCAGCCCCGTCCTCCTCCTCTGGACTCTGGAGGGAAACACTGGGTCAGTGGTGAGCACTCTGGGCTGGCAGAATTCAGCTCATCCACAGAGAAGAAGGCATTTCTAGGGATTAGAACGGAGCAGAGATGGACAGGCTGTCAGATGCGATCACTTGTTAGACTCTATTACGCATCCACTCTGTTTCAGGCCTCTGTTGGGCACTTCATCTACTGTTTCTCTGAGCTCACAGCATCTCAGTGGAAGAGGAGAGAGAAGAAAGCAGTGTTAGACATCGTATGAGACTTATTTGGGGAACTGAAGCGAATCCGTGACAGAATCAGGATTTGAACCTGGATCATTTTGTGCTCATGTGCTTTCCACAGCCCTCACTGCCCCCGCTCCCCCCTGCACCCTCTTCACCCCACACTCCTTGCCCCATGAGCATTTCTGGGATCCTCCAGAGGGGATTCCTGTATGGAGGGTGAATCATGCATCCACGGAGGCTGGGCTAGATGCTTCCTTCAGCAAACTTTCTCCAGGAGAATCGTGAGACTTGAAAACTTGTTCCCAAAGAATCTGAGGGGAAGATTCTTGGAGACAATTTCAGAGAACCCTCCTTCACCTCCTGCTTGTCCAAGTCTCATCCTTTCAGATCCGTCTCTTTCGGGCAGTTTTTCCTGCCATCTCGGGCTTGCAGAGTCTCTTGTCAGGAGCATCCACCATACGGACCTGGCAAGTTTCTCCCTGGAGGACTGAGCTTACTGGGGCAGGGCACTCTGCTTCCTTGCCCGTGGGTCTGATCTCCCTGAGGACTGGCCTGAATCCTGGACATCCAAGTCCTACCCAGCAACAGGTAAAGCTGTGAATGCTCAGTTGGTTTCTGATGACAAATTGGGTATCACTTCTCACTTCCATAGAGCAGGAGAAAGAAATGTCTCCCGAACAGACCTTGGCATTTGGATACACGGGATGGTTTAATCTCTGCTTCTATGAACCCTTGACGGTGTCACTTTCCTGGACCTCCGTATTTTCTTCTTTATAAAGGAGGTGATAACATACATCTTACAGAGCTATGGTCAGGCTCATATGAGATCACGCATGTAAACAGGCCCAGTGGACTGTTAAGTGCTGGGTAGATGTGAACAATTCCCCTAGGGCTACAGAAACCGATTTGAGCTAACTTAAGCAAAATGGGGAAATTATTTTAAAGAGAGGGCTCAGGGATTTCTCTGGTGGTCTAGCGGTTAAAACGTCACCGTCCTATGTAGGGGATGTGGTTGGGGAACTGAGATTCCACATGCCTTGTGGCCAAAAAACCAAAACATACAACAGAAGCAATATTGTGGCAAATTGAATAACAACTTTAAAAATGGTCCACATCAAACAAATATTCAAAGCAAAAAAAAAAGAGAGAGAGAGAGAAAGGGCAGGGGGTGGGTGGTGGGTGGCCTCAGAGGTAGCACTCTTGAGCCCCAGGAAGAACTGGAATCCAGGACTGCAAGACCTTGTGAAATCCAGGCAGGCTTCTTGGTCCTTTATATTTGCTCTTCCCTGTGCATCTGCTTCTTTCTCTTTCTTGGTTTGCCAGTCTCCACAGCATAGAAGAAAGTGGCCCCAAATCTGAATTTACATGTCACAAGATCCAGTCACAGCGGGAGAGTCCATCTTTCTTTGTTTTTCTCTCTCAATTCCAAATTCCTGAGTTAGGATATTTGTGCACCCATGTGTGTGTGTACATGCTCAGTTGCTCAGTCGTGTCAGACTCTGTGCGACCCTAAGGACTAAAGCCCACCAGGCTCCTCTGTCCATGGGATTTCCCTGGCAAGAATACTGAAGTGGGTTGCCATTTCCATCTCCAGGGCATCTTCCCAACCCAGGGATCAATCCTGCGTCTCTTGCATCTTCTGCATTGGCAACTGGATTCTTGATCACTGCCCATCTGGGAAACCCATGAGATGGGACAAGGATTGGCCCAGTCTGGTCAGGTTATTAGTCCTATCACTGTCTATGGCCCAAGGGATAGAGTTAGCTTGTATAGGGAAGATATGAAGGGGTCTATGCCCTATGGTTATGTAGTGGGAGTTCTAGAGAAGAGGTGAGGAAGTTGGTAGTTCCTGGGCTGGATAGGCATCTCAAAGTATCCACTGCACTTGTTCTGATTGTCTAAAGCTGCATAAAAAAAGGTCCCATGACTCAGAGGTTTATAACAATCACTTATTATGCTCTCTGATTCTCTAGGTAAAGAATTCTAGCAGAGCACAGAGGGGATGACTTGTTTTTGCTCTGCTATGTCTGGGGCCTTGGCTGCCTGACTCAAAGATTGGGGCTGGAATCATCTTGAAGGCTTGTTTGGTCATATAATGGGCAGTTGACGCTGGCTATTGGCTGAAGGAGGGTGCTCAGTTTCTCTTCACATGGGCGTCCCCATGTGGACTCTCCTTGTGGACTGCTTGGGCTCCCTCACAGCATGGTGGCTGGGTTGCAAGGGTGAGCATTCAAGAGTCAGGCTGAAGTTGCATCATCTTTTCGACTTGGTCTTAAGAGTCACACAGCACCACCACTTATACACTTTGTATTTCATAGCATTAATTAGAAATGAGTCACTGAACCCAATTTGTGGTCAAAGAGAAGGGAAATTAACCTCAACATTTTGACGAGAGTAGAGGTAAGATTCTAGAAAAACACATAGGGGCAGAAATACTGCTGTGTTCTTTTGGGGGCAGGAAATGTAATCTGCCACCACATTCATAATCATTACAACCATGTTCTAATGTAACTTTACAACGAAGAAGCTGCGAGACCTCCTGATAGGCTTGTAGAATTAAACCAGAGGTCTCCCAGACCAATCTGGTTCATGGTGCTTCTAGGCCAAAAGAAATGCCTAACAGTTCTGTTTATTAAGTGTTTATATCCAACAACTTAATAATTATTTGTCTCCCCACAATTTAGTTGCCTTTTGAATAATCCCCATCAAGTGAAAAACAAGTTCGATTTTAATTTCATTCTTAGCGAATGACAACAGACGGGATGTGTGGGGTACCACACAGCTTCTCAGGTCCTGGACTCTGATTGGACACCATCACCTTTACTTCCTGTTCCGTGTTGATCTTCTCACTGTTTATTATCACTGAAGTGAAGAAGTGAAGTGAAAGTTGCTCAGGCGTATCAGACTCTTTGAGACCCCATAGACTATACAGTCCATGGAATTCTCTAGGCCATAATAGTGGAGTGGGTAGCCTTTCCCTTCTCCCGGGGATCTTCCCAGCCCAGAGATCGAACCCAGGTCTTCTGCATTGCAGGCAGATTCTTTACCAGCTGAACCACAAGGGGTTGTTATTACTGAAACCACCCCAAACCCAGCTTTGCAAGGATCTGGTATCTTTGAAAGGAAAGGAGAACAATATACTGCTGAAACACCGAACAACTTCAAGCTCATGTTTTGTGTGTTGACAAACATGTCAGGAACTGCTCCGAAATGTAAAATGCTTTTCCATGCTCCTAAGAATTTGTTGTGGGCCTCTGGGTACCTCTGTCCACGGTTTGGGAATCATGAGGTTCAACATTGTAGATCCAGAATTAGAGCCTGATTAATATGCTGAAGGTATAGTTTCTTAGCAGATATTCAGCTTCCTGCAAGGGCATTCAGATTTTAAGTTTTGGGGATACACTGATTCTGGGTAATTCTGGTTTAGTTGATTTGTCCAAACTGATGAATTTTAGGGAACCACTTTGGCTTACTTTCATACGTAACAGGTGAGAGATAGTCTCTTTCCTTTCTCTTAGGGGTGGTGAGCTATGAGTTGCATATTGCTTTTAAGACATTGACAATTGCCCTGGAAAATATCATATATAGAGATTGAGGGGATGGCATAGAACAGGGAGTGGGTGTATATCTATGTGATGAGACTCACCCAAGTGAGGCTGTGCTGGTGGAGAAGGCTCAGCATCACTTCGTTCCAAGCTCAAAGTCCTACATCCTGTAGGACTGTCCAGGATAAGGTGAAATCTTACATGAACCGCAAAAAATTAAGGTGAACCCACCCCATTTCTAAATCAAAAGAGTTTCTGCGGCTCCTGAGGCCGAATGAACCTAAGACATTAACATATTCTCCAAGGCCACTTCTTATCTAGTTCAGAACTTTCTATATGACCCCAGTAAGGTCATTTTATAGCTTTTCATTTCTCCTCAGCAATGAAGTGGTAAGAAGTCATTTTTCTCTAAACTTACTTAATCAATTTCAAACGAAAGAGAACATATGCATGCATTTAAAGAGTCCACCTTCCTGATCTAGAAATACGGCCCAATTTCTCCTTCTCTCTCTTTCTTTGCCTCTTGCTCTCTCTCAGCTTCTTATAATTCTCAGCCAAGACAATAGGAGTCATGTGATGTGACCGAGAAATCGGGCCAGTTAAAAATAGAAGGCGCACTCCACCAAGTTCATTAGAAACTTGAAGTTTCATTGTTGATGGCTGTTAATTTATCTCTGCCTGCCACATGGATGGGGGAGCGGGGCAACAGACAATCACCAATTCTGCAATCCAAAGCCCCCAGCCCTTCCCCCATCCTCTGGTTCTATTTCCTCCCCTGGCTGAGCAGCATCGCTGACACCGGCTTACCTGGGCTCTGATAACCTCCTGTCCCGGTCCCCGGGAACTCTCTCCTCTGGGAGCAGTTGTAGCTATGAAGAAGCTGGGTTGACTTCTCTGTTCCCTCAACATCAGCTCTTCTAAATGGAAAATGGGGGTCCCCTGTCTTGTAGATCTAACATTTCACTTTTACCCTGGCACCTGCTGAATTCTCAACACATCTTGGCCAGCCTTGTCAAGTAGATAAATATTACAGGTCACAGTGAGACCTACTGGTTCATTATGGAATCAAGTCTTCTCCTCACTTGGCCCTCAACAAATGCACAAGCCCCCATTGTCTGTTCGGCAAAGTATCTGCCCCGGCTTCCAGGGTTCACAGTGGAGGGTCCGAGGAAGGCCTGGCCAGGCCCAGTACTCTCAGACCTAGCCCTTCCGAGGGTGGGAAATATTCTTCATGATACAATTTGCGAGTTGTTTCTACAGATCTGCTATTTTCACCCTTGTTTTCTTGGATGAGCAGATTGAAGCGCTGACAGGGGAAGTTGTAAGGCTGGAACCATCTCTTTTTAGGTCGGATGATTGTCTGTTGTCTGGGTCCCCTCTCCTCAAGTAGGAGCAGGGCGTGCATTCTACGCCAGGGCTCTCCTTGGTGGAGAGAGTGCTAGAGTTTGGGGTGTGGGTGGATAAATTGAGGCCTGGCCATTCTTTCCAGTGGGCTTCCCAGTTGGCACAGTGGTAAAGAATCCACCTATCAATGCAGGAGATGCAGATTTGATCCCTGGGTTGCGAAGATCCCCTGGAGAAGGAAACAGCAACCCACTCCAGTATTCTTGCCTGGAAAATTCCATGGGCAGAGGAGCCTGGCAGGCTACAGTCCATGGGGTCACGAAGAGTCAGACACTATTGAGTACACATGCACACATTGTTCCCGGTGCTGAAATAGAAGCAGTGGTGTTGAGGAGTGCTGTCTGTATATCTGCGTCTCTCTGAGTTGGGGTTGATTGGGAAGCAGACATAGCGAGGACTGATGGAGTTTCAAACCCTGGCTTTCCTACTGCTGAAGTCGGCTTGTGGAGCTCAGCCTGACTGTAGTCTGGCCTCCTCACATCCCTGCCCTGAGCTTACACCTCAGGACCCAACTGACGATGAGGTGGGCCGCTGAGCTGGGACATTTTTCCCTGTGTTGCCTCATCCCATCAAACCCACAGAAGAGCTGGAGCTCCAGTTCTGGGTGTGGCAGGCCAGCCGGCCTGAGCATTCAAGGTTACCCTCGGGAAGATGGCAGATCACACCAGCTGGGCCGGCTGGGCCCGAGAAGGGCTGAAAGGAAATTGTCCTCCTTCTTCAGGGAGGTGAGGGCCCCAGAGTCTTCCTGCTCATCCCATCCTGTCGGGGAGGGTTCACGGTTTCCCTTTTTGGACAGCAAGGAGGGGCAGCCTCTTTAGCTTCAGTTTTCCTGAAGCTGTGGGGTTGACTGTCACGTGGCTCTTGGCCCTGGCCTGGGCCAGGGGCACATGGAGTGTCCTAACGACTGTGTTGAACCCAGTAGTGGGGCTGAGGTGAGCTGTGCAGGCAGCCCCAACCATGAGTGACTCTGAGAAGAATCTCCTGATGGCGTTGAGGCTTCAGAAGGCCAGGCTTCGGCCCTAAGCCAGGTGAGGCGGTTGTCAGGGGGCAGCTGGCCCCACCTGCTTTCCAAGTGAGTTTCACGCTTCAACTAACCACACGGCTGAGTGTCATGGGGACCCACCCACTTCCCCACCTCCCCCCACTAGAGTTCTTTGGACAACTTCTCTGAGGGCAGCTGGGAAGAAGCGTTGAGCAGGAAGGCTGGGAGGTAGGTACTATCATCCCTTATTGCGGAATTTTGAGATACTGATGTCCACCACCACCTCCCTCCTCTGCCCGGAAGTTGAGTGACAGCCCTCACTGCTCGAGTGTCTGGGAAGGGGTATTCTGAATTGCATGCTTTGCCCTCTGGAGTTGAGAACAGGATGTAGAGGGCTGTCGCTGAGGAGAGGTTCTTAGAGCTCTTCTTTGGTCTCCAGAGAGAAAAGAGACTTTTGGACATTCTTGGTGTTTATCAACAGGTCCCAAACAAATTTGTTGAAATAACATTTCTCCCTCTCTTTTCTTCCTAATATTTATTTATTTGGCTGTACCAGGTCTTATTTGTAGCACACGAGATCTAGTTCTCTGACCAGGGATCGAACCTAGGTCCCCTGCATTGGGAGCACAGAGTCTTAGCCACTGGACCACCAGTGAAGTCCCCGAAATGGCATTAGCTATATAGTGAGAAAAAGCACTTTCTGAGCCATGTTCTCTGCACGTATAAGGTGGTACCCTCAGTGTGGTCCTAGCCAAGTTATGGTATCTGTGGCACTTACTCTACGGAGGTGGTGGGATGGTGCTTCACCTGTCAGATGGGGACCTTTGCTTGTATATGTCACAGGATGGTCCCCAGGGGTGAGTAAGCTATGTCCACTGGGCAACCTAAGTGTCACACTCTCATTCCTACTGGGCAGCAGAGTATGGTAGTCAGGACGTGGGTTCTGGAGCGGGATTTCCTGGGTTTCGACTCCAGCTCTGCAGTTGACTAACTGTGTGACCTTGAGCAAGTTATTTCACCTCCCTGGGCCTCACATGTCCTGTCCATAAAATTAAGACAATAATTGTGCCATTTTATTGGGCTGCTGTGAAGATAAAATGAGGCATTTAAGTGCTCAGTAAACACTGGCTGTTCTAATGAACACTGCTATTGGCAAACCATGATTGCTGCTGTTATCCCATTTTCTGGAATCTCAGGGCCCTCGGTGATGAGGAAGGCAGAGTCTACAGAAGGTTAGGGTGATTTCCACCAGCTGACCATCACTGGGGATGTCTGGAGAGATGTATTTCAGGTGCTAAGTCATGTCCCACTCTCTAAGACCCCATGGACTGGAGCATATCAGGCTTTTCTGTCCTTCATTATCTCCCGGAGTTTGCTCAAACTCATGTCCATTGAGCTGGTGATGTTATCCAACCATCTCATCCTCTGTCGCCCCCTTCTCCTCCCGCCTTCAATCTTTCCCAGCATCAGGGACTTTTCCAGTGAGTCAGCTCTTCTCATCAGGTGGCCACAGTATTGAAGCTTCAGCTTCAGCATCAGTCCTTCCAGTGAATATTCAGGGTTGATTTCCGTTAGGATTGACTGGTTTGATCTTGCTGTTCAAGGGACTCTCAAGAGTCTTCTCCAGCACTACAATTCAAAAGCATCAATTCCTTCGTGCTCAGCTTTCTTTATAGTCCAACTCTCACATCCTAATGTACATGACTACCGGAAAAAAAAACCACATAGCTTATAGTCAATTTATATGTGTTAGTTTCTGGTGTATAGCAAAGCAATGTTGTGTTAGTTTCTGGTGTATAGAAGAGTGATTTAGACACACACACACACACATGCATCTATATATATCTATATATATATATATAGATATAATTTTTTCCATTATGATTGATTACAGAAGTTTTTCCTCATTTTTTGAAATGTAGATCGAATGTAGCAAACTTCTTTTCCATCTTTGCTTAATCTTTCATAAATGTCAAGAAATGGTCCAATATCCCCCTTACCATTACCCCTAACTAAAAAGAGATCAAGACCCCCACCTTGAAAAGCTCTGGAGCCCCATAGCCTCTGCCCTACATGCACCATCATGTCCATTTCCACAACACAGTCCAGTCAGGTGTGGGTTTCAGTTTACCTGGGATCAGGTTGAAGGCTGAGTGCCCACCAATTATCTCTATAAAGGAAGGGCTGGGATGAGAGAATGGGAGCAGCCATCATGTTGAGCTTGTGTGATTACAGGTGAAAGGGGAGTCCAGGTGGGAGAATTGTGGGGAGGGTAGAACAAAGAGGAGCCTGAGGGGTTACGTGACCTGTGAGTCCTGCCGGAGGCTGATGGATCCCGCTGGCCCTGATCCAGTGAGGGCAGGGGCTGTGCCTGGGGAGTAGAAAGAGCAGGGTGTTGGATGTCACTGAGACCTGGGCTGAAGCGAGGTGGTGGCTCAATTGGCTTTGAACATATAGCTTTTTAAGTCTCAATTTCTTTACTGGTGAAATGAGGCTAATAGAAGGTATCTGTTAGAAGGTACCTCTGAAGGTAATGCAGATTTAACAATTCAATGAAAATAAAATGCTGGTCTAGGGTTGGCTACATAGCACACAGCAAGTGGTTAGCAGATTTTTTTCTTTTTAAATTGGAGTATAGTTGATTTACAATGTTGTGTTATTTTCTGGTGAACAGCAAAGTGATTCAGTTATACATATATATATTATGTATGTAATAACATAGGTTTTTACAAGATACTGACTTTAGTTCCCTGTGCTGGACAGTATGTCCTGTTGCTTATCTATTTCATATATAGCAGTTTATTTCCATTAATCCCAAACTCCTAATTTATTCCTCCCCTGCTGCTGCTGCTGCTGCGTCACTTCAGTCATGTCCGACTCTGTGCGACCCCATAGACGGCAGCCCACCAGGCTTCCCGTCCCTGGGATTCTCCAGGCAAGAACACTGGAGTGGGTTGCCATTTCCTTCTCCATTGCATGAAAGTGAAAGGTGAAAGTGAAGTCGCTCAGTCATGTCCGACTCTAGCGACCCCATAGACTGCAGCCTACCAGGCTCCTCCGTCCATGGGATTTTCTAGGCAAAAGTACTGGAGTGGGGTGCCATTGCCTTCTCCGATTCCTCCCCTACCTTTCCCATTTGACGACTATAAGATTTTCTTTTATGTCTGAATCTGTTTCTGTTTTGTAAATGAGTTCATTTGTATCATTTTTTAAAAATTCCACATATGAATGATATGATATCTGTGTGACTTACTTTGCTTAGTATGGTGATCTCTAGATCCATCCATGTTGCTGAAAATGGCATTATTTAATTCCTTTTTAAGGTTGAATAATATTCCATTCCACACACTATATATATATGCATCCATATATCAGATCTTATTTATCCAGTCATCTGTTGATGGACATTTAGGTTGCTTGGCTATTGTAATAGTGCTACTATGGACACTGAGGTGTGTGTATCTTTTTGAATTATAGCTTTTGTCTTTTCTGAATATATGCCCAGGAACGGGATTGCTAGATCATATGGTAACCTTATTTTTAGTTTTTTAAGGAAATTTCATCCTACTCTGCATAGTGGCTGAACCAATTTACACTTACACTACAGCAGAGGAGAATTAGTAGATGCTAATATGCCAAACAACAGGTATTTATTCAGCATCTGCTGAGCAACTTCCATGATGGACTGATGTGCTTGACTATTGTTTTGTCATTAGTTCACTCAACAAACATTCATTTGAGAACAGTACATGTCATGCTCTGAGATCGTCCAGAGAACGCAGAGAACACAGCAAGTGTCCTCAGGGAGCTCACATACCATACACTCTCTGCGACTTTGTCTGTAAGGTTTAAATATTGGAAAAAATGGGAAGGCCCAACAATAAGGAAGTGGTTAAGAGGATGGTGGTTTGTCCACACAAAGGAGAGTTATTAATATCATTATATTGACAAGTGTTTATGAAGTCACAAAGAAGCAGAAAATGAAATATAAGTAAGTATAGCTGATTTTCAGGCTTCCCTGGTGGCTCAGAGGTTAAAGCGTCTGCCTCCAATGCGGGAGACCTGGGTTTGATCCCTAGGTCAGGAAGATCCCCTGGAGAAGGAAATGGTAAACCACTCCAGTATTCTTGCCTGGAGAATCCCATGGACAGAGAAGCCTGGTAGGCTACAGTCCATGGGGTCGCAGAGAGTTGGACACAACTGAGCAACTTCACCTTCACCTTCACCATAGCTGATTTTCAGTATTGGCAGTTGTTAGATTCATCATAAAGTCACGGTGCACATTGAATTAGTGAACAGGAACCATGGTTCCTAAGAGAAATACATAGGTTCCTGGGAGCCTCTGGGTACAATGTTTTCATCAACTGATCAATTCATAACCTTGTTCTATTTCTGCTTCTGTTTAAAGATGTTTTATTTATATATATTGTTGGTTCTTTAATATGGAACTCATGGCAATAGAGCTAGAGCCCGTGCCTAAAGAGAGCTTTTCTAACACATACTTTTTTCTGTAAAGGATGTCACAGCCTTTTCATGTGTAGGAACACTAGGCAGTGCTACAGCTGGGGACCATTTTAAAGAGTGAAATCATCGACAGAGAGCACAAAAATGTGAAAACCATGGCACTAAATAGACAGGGTTTGTACAGTGTGACAGTTGGAACAAGAAGGCAGGGCGTCATCACGGTCACCCTGGGCTCGGGAGGTGAATGTGGGCAGCATGACGTTTCCACTACTTTGTGCAAGTAAAGTGCCATGAGCATTCATTTTAGGGTTTCAAATATATTTCAGGGAGGGCACCCAGTATTGCAAATAAGAAATCCACAGATAATGTATATGTATGCGTGGATAAAGACTGGAGATGACGGAGAAGAAAATAAAAACAGTGGTAGTAAGATTACGATCAGTGATTTCCCATTTTAACATTTTCATCCATGTCATCAAGGTTTTTCTCTTCTTTTTCCTCTTCTTCATCTTATAATAATTATACCTCCAGGAAAACAATATGAGCTTGTGTGTGGTCTCCTACACACCCCTTCCTTCCTAACTTGCTCCCACGGCTTGATCAGTGGGCTCAGAGGTGGTGGGAGTGATGCTTAGGGCTCAGTGGTTTTCTAACCTGGGCTCCTCCATGACTACTAAGGTTTCTCGAATGGCAATAACAGGGGCCAGGAAGACTTAAAACTCTTTCTCAACGTGAAGGCACTCACATCCCGACTCGGGACCCCTGGAGCACAGTAGCGACCAGTTTTTCTCTGGTTGTCATTGTGTTCATTCTGTGCAGCAGTTCCCCAGACCTCAGTCCTGTCAGAAGCTCCAATATAAATTTTCCTGTGTTTTCATGACTGGGAAAAACGAATTCATTAAAATGGAGAAGGCTTTTTTTTAAGAAAAAAAATCGTCCCCAAATTTGAGTTCTTTGGAGGGAAGTTTGAAAAGAAAAAAAAAAAAAAAAAAAAGGTGTGTCTGTAATGGAAGTATGTAGAGTTTTTGCTTGAAATCATGTAAAAGGCACCCTTTAGTTTCCTTTGAAAAAGAATTTGGCAAGAAGCCAGCTCACCCATCGGTGGAGCCTCGGATGTGCCTTTGGATGATTCTAGGGAGCTATTTGAAGATCCAGAAACTTCTTCATCCACTCTGGCAGAGGCTAGGACAGAAGTATTCTAATTCCAGCCTATGGAGACAGGAAATTCCAAGCCACAAAGGTTGCTAACATTTTTACCTGATTTGCCTCTGGATTTGGAGTTATGTGAATGGCTTGTTTGTCTAACTCAGCTCTGCTCAAATCAATCTTTCATGGATTCCCCTCAAGTAAAGATCACCTTGGGTCGAAGGTCACAGGTCATCGTGGTTCTCAAATGCCTACGGACTTTGTGAGAGTTCCAAAGTAGACAATTACTCAGAAATTAGTGAGGAACAAATGCAAGTATTTCAAAAGACTAATTGGGAAAAAATGAGTACCACATGAGACATGATGTGTCAAAAGTCATCTTCGTGGCTGTTCCAGTTAATTCCCAGTTTTTCTCCAACTTGACTTATAACACCGCAGAATGTGATCGGAAGCCCCTGCTGCTGACACAGAGTTCCTTTGTGTTATATCTGCTGCACAGTGTCCTGACCGTTTCGATATTCATCTCTTCTGGTCCTGTACTGCGCTTGTACACATGACACAGTCTTAAACACATGTGAGTCCAGACACAGACATGCATGTCCTAACAAAAAGATTACCCTCAAGCAATTAATTTGGAAAAATTCTTAGAAGGACTTTCCAAAGCTATAGTTTTGCAGCTCATTCCTGAATTCTTAGGGTGTAAAGCTATTAATTTTGGTTTCATAAAAAGTCAAGAGTGTTCACAGAAGCAACCCAGGAATAAATAGGGGTATTCAAATTATATGGAGAGGAAGAAGCTGAAAGGTGAACTAGGAATTGTTGGAATGACAGATGAAAGCAGTGTGGGCAATGTGAAAGGATCAGGCTAGTTAAATGCATGCATCTTTAAAGGGTAAGTGGTCATGCATACAACAACGCACAGCCTTGCCCTTCTGGAGATCCAGGGGATCGCTTCTAGATGAAAAGAAATTATTATTATTGTTTTTTTACATGGGCAATGAGAGGACCACTGCTTCTTCCAAGTGTGACCTCCAAACGTTAACATCAAGATGCCTTACATTTGGCTTCAAGCCATGCTTTAAAATCAATTTTTGGCACATTTTAACATTTTTTATTGTGAATTTTGGGGGAAAAGATTAAAAAGAAGTCCCTCTGTTGATATTTATTTTTCTTGTCCTTTGTTAACCAAAGATTCTATGGAATGTATATTCGCACTCAGTCACTCAGTCGTGTATGACTCTTTTATAACCCCGTGAATTGTCGCCTGCCAGGCTCCTCTGTCCATGGAATTTTCCAGGCAAGAATACTGGAGCAGGTTGCCATTTCCTACTCCAGGGGATCTTCCTGACACAGGGATCAAACCCACGTCTCCTGCATCTCCTGCATTGCCAGGGGGATTCTTTACCACTGTGCAACCCGGGAAGCCCTCTATGGAACGTTCCAATTTAAATGAACAACTTCTATCCATCTTGGTGCAACTTCTGCATTTCGGTCCCTTCTTCTAGAGGAAAGGACATTTTAGAAGGGCCAAAACTTGGAAATCCCTGTCCAGTGACCTGTCCCTTCTCAAGTCAGCAGAGTGAGATGTCGAACAGTATAGGCTTGGCTCCAAGATCCTAAATAGAGTCACTCTAACTGGCTATTTATCCCCTTTGTGTTGAAAACGAGAGGAGTAGCTCCTGGGGCAGTTACTGTATGCTAGACACTGAGCTGGATGCCTTGAATGCCTTGTCAATTTCCTATCATCTTTATAATCCTGTTGCAAAGTGGACAGTATAAACTTCCCTGTTTAAATGAAGCTTCATAGAGAGGTTAAGTAACTTACCTGAAATCACCCAGCTAAATGGCTGAGCTGTGATTCAAGCCAGATGTGTCTGTCTTTGTGGCTTCTACATGGTCACACTTCCCAGAAACTCTGATATCACCCTCTAGGAGAGATAGCGTCCCTGTAGCCCACCAGAGGGGGTGGGGGATTTCAGCTCATTTGGCCAGGATGGGGAGGAGGTGGGATGGAGGAGCCAGCCAGATGCCACAGCCATCTCAGGTCAGATGAAGCCTGATCCTTTCTCAGCTTGATTTGACCTAGAACTGGGAAACAGATGGGTCCAAGCTGCCTGAGGGTCTGAGGGAGACTGAACAGACAAATGGGGCCAGGCTGTGATTGCTCCTGTTCTGAAGGCCTGGGGCTGGGGTCTGTGTTGGGAACACCAAAGCTCTAATGTGGACCTTTTGACTTATAAAACCTTAGAAAAAAATCCAACTCTTGGGGCTAGAGGGCTCATACTTTTGGAGGTCAGCAGACCCAGGGAGAAGAGGGGCAAATCTGGGGAGATAAGACAGATGTCAATAGATGCATTATAAACAATGTGGCTTCTTGCTGGGATAGCCAGGAAGATAAACAAGGGCCAAGGAAAGGTGCCTAATGGACTTAAAGCTCATTCAGCGGCAAAGATTCATCCCTTTGCAGTGCTGAGCAGTGGGGTTGTTTGGAAGAGATGCTGGATGTTTGCTAGAAATGCCCTGCAAAGGGCATGGGGCCGGGCTCACAGAGTCTTAGAATACTATATGTGTTGAATGAATGGTGATTTGGGCATTTATTCATTCATTACTACACTAACAAGGGTACAAGTAGTTCAGGTTGGCCCAGGACTGGGCTGTTTCCTGGGATGTGGGACTTCCGGGGGCTTGGGCACTTCTGACGTGTCTTGGGCACGTCAGGGCTAGCTGGCCCCCTACTTCCTGAGAACCATGATGGACCAGGCCCTGGGACCCCACTCCGCATAGCAGGTGAAGTCAGACTCAGGCCCTGCTCTCAAGGAGTCCACATATGGTTGGGACAGATACTATAATGTTATGGTAAATGTCACTATGATAGGGCCACAGACAAGAGCAAGGCCAAGGGGTCGGAAGCATCATGACGGCACTTGGGAGGAGGGGCAAACACTGGAGGTGAGTCTGAAGAGGGGGAGCTCTCCAAATCTGTATAGGAAGCTGGGACAGGGCCTTGGGACTGGAGGGACCAAGGCCTAGAGGCTCTTACAGTGTGTTTTGTTTCAGGAAACAGTAGTAGCCTGTGTGTTGAGGGGGTGGGGTGGGGTGGATGCGTGTGTTGGGGCATGTGGAGGAGAAAAGAGGGAACTCTGAGATTGGAGAGGTATTTGAGGGGCCAGGTGACAAGATGCAGGCAATGTTAAAAAAAAAAATGAAATTTATACTAGAGGCAATGGGGAGCTATTGAAGGATTTTTAAGCAGAGAGAGAGAATCCAATATTATGAAGCATTCCATTCATTCTACAACTGGTCCCTAAGCTCCTACTATGTGTCAGGCATGGTTGCTAGTGGAATGAACGAATGAATGCATGATTCGCTCTCTGCCCAAGTGTCTTTCATTTTCCAATGGCAGCAAGGGGCCTTGGAATCCAGGGACCAGCTGACATGACGTTGAGGCCTGTGGCCTGTGTCAGAAGAGTCATCCCGCATGAATCTAGCGAGCAGGCTGCCAGCGCTGACTCCAACCTCCGCTCCCCTTATCTGTTTTTCTTTTTCCAAAGGACCTTGAGGACTACAGGCGATTCCACTACAAAACGGTTACACAATTTCCACCGCCCCTCCACCCCAGAGAAAGCGAGTTTCCACCTTAGGGAGATGAATAAGCCTTTTCTTTTCTGGAGAGCTGACCAATGGAGGCCCAGGCTGGGTACTGCAGGAGGGGCGGTGTGGGGAACTGCTGGCGGCGGTCTGATTTGGGGGTGACTGTTTGTTTTCTCATTAAACAAAGCCTGCAGGGCAGGGGCTGTGGCCGCAGGAGCCTCCGGAAAGCCCATTTGCAGGTAACAGGAGTCAGCTCGCAGCAGCCGCCGGCTGGCTAAGGACCCTCTGATTGCACCGCTGCCCAAGGCATACATTTTTTCTGGGGCTGCGTGTCCTCTAAATGGTGCCTTTGAGGAGGCTGCCCTGGTGCCAGCAGGACCCTCCCTGCAGCACCCACTCGGCCACTGGATTCTGAAAGCTGATTGTCCCTTCTCAAGTCCTGCCCTCCTGCGACATTCCTCGCGCTGACCATTGTCTGCAGAAAGAGGCTATTGTCTGAGGCTGACATATTTGCTGACGGAGGCACAGGAGACAAGCCGAGCTTTGGGGAGAAAGAAATCCACCGCAAACAACAGCAAACTGGAGCCTCGCCGGAGGGCAGGGCTTAGCCTGGGCTTGTTGAATTGCCCGACGGGCTGGTGTTCTTCCCAAGAGGAAATGCCCCCCATTATGGGAGGATCAGAGTTTTATCTCTGGGCTGGAATGACACCATTTGTGCCTTTGTGTCAACAGCACTGAGAGGCCTTGTCTAGGGTTATGTGGCCAGCGCTGGGAAGGGCTTGTTTGAAGAGAAAAAAAAAAAAAAGAAAAAAACGCGGAACAATGTTTACCCAGAAGGCAGCTCCTGCCAAGACAGCAGCCGCCACCCTCCGCGCTGGGCTGTCAGCTGGCTCGCCAGGCCTCTTGGGCTGCCCCTTGGCCTTGAGTGCAGCCGGGTGGACAGGCAGCTGGCGGGGACAGGTATGCTGTGCCAGCTCTTAAAAACGTGGGTAAATAGTGAAGTTCCCCTCCTCCTGCCCCCCACCCCCAACCACCCCCGCCCCGGCCTTGACTGCCCAGCCCTGCCCCCAGCATCCTCTCAATCCAGAGGTTAGTGCCTGGGAGAACAGAGTCATCGCCCTTGGGTGCAGGCGTGATGCTGAGACTTCTTGAATTGATCGGGGCATTCAGCCTCAGAGACGCTTGCTACTCAAAGTGTGGCCCCACACCAACTGACTGGAATCACCAGGAACTCGTTAGAAATTCAGAATCTAAGTTCCTGCTCCAGACCTGCTGCATCTGAAACTGCATTTCAACAGGATCTCTTGAATGGGTTGACATGTGAAGTTTGAGAAGCATTGTTCTAAATCAGAGGTTCTCAAACATAGCTGTGTGTTGGCATCACCTGGGGAGGATTTAAAGATTTCAATGACTAGATAGCATTTCAGGCCAAGGACATCAGGACCTCTGGAGGGTGGGACAGAAGCTTCGGTCTCTTTCAAGACCTCACAAGGGATTCCAACTGGTTTACAGGTTTGAGGCAGAGGAGCAAGAATGATGCTGCCCTAGAGAACTGACTTTATCTTATATGATGCGATTGTTTCTGAGCATCTTCTCCATCCAGGCATCACCACTGTCCCTGAGACTTCATCAGTGAGGAGGGAACATGTTCACGACTGCCATGCTTTTCTGTCCCAAAGAATTGCTATTCATCCTTCAAATTAAAACACTTGTTCTCTATGATGCATTCTGGGATCTCCTGAAGCAGGGAAGGATGTTTCTCCTCTAAACTTTCTCTGCCTTCTGCATTTTTCCATCATCACAGTTGGAGCCCTGAGGACAGGGATTGGGTCTTATTTATCACTATATGCCTGAAGACTAAGATACTCAGCATAAAGTAGGTGCTCAGTAAATGTTGTTGACTGAATAACACATGGGTGAATGCCTGAATAACTACAAGGATAAGTGAAGATGCATTGTGCTATGCTATGCTAGGTCACTTCAGTCGTGTCCAACTCTTTGTGACCCTATGGACCGTATTCTGCCAGGCTCCTTTGTGCATGTGGGATTCTCCAGGCAAGAATATTGGAATGAGTTACCATGCCTTCCTCCAGGGTATCTTCCCGACCCAGGGATCAAACCATGTCTCTTACATCTCCTGCATTGGCAGGAGGGTGCTTTACCACTAGCACCACCTGGGAAACAAAGATACATTCCCTAATGTGCACTCCTCTGCTCGACTGTCTGGCCCCAGAACTCAAGCCTGGAGAGGAGAGGAAGGAGTCTAAGGAGCCTCGGGACTTCTGGGCAGGTGGTACTGTCATATTGGCTGCCGTGGGTCTGTGGCAGCTTGGGCTGTGGGCTGGCTGGTCACAGCTAAGGTCAGGGCCTTGGTTAGCTGAAGGTCTTCCTGGTCAGAGGCAGAAGAGGCTGCCCAGTCTGCCCAGACTGAGGATTTATGAAGTCAAGAGTCTTGGACGGCGGGCAGAGGCCAGTTGATCAGCTAAATGGGTACAAAAGAGGCCCAGGCAGGTGGTGGGAGCTGGTGTGCAGAGGCCAAGATCAGAGGACCCAGAGTCTGAATCCAGGGGCAGCAGGCAGAAATATGCGATGTGGAGGGGGTGTTCTGAGATGACACCTAGGAGAGGGGCCTAACTCTTGTGGCTGATTATTAAGCTCTCTTAAAAATCATGGTGGCAAAATAAGGAAGAGGAGGGCCCAGAGATGGGAGTCTTCTCACAAACGGCGCTGTGTGGTCCATTTGCTGGGCAGAAGGGAGGAGAAGCAAAATTGCTGACTGGCAGTTTGGCTGGACTCTTCCCAGGACCATCCTCGGGAGTTCTCTCGGAACCAGTGAAGGTGAAATTCTAGGACCTCACCTGCAAACACTTTGGGATCCTGGGACATCTGGGAGAGAAGTTCCTATCTTCCAGTCTTTTCTTATTTTCTCATGAAGGCTTGAGATCCATTATCTATGTCAAGGAAATCAATTCTCTTCTTTATCAATGTACCTCTCTATTCCCTGTGCACTGCACACAGACACCTCCCATGTTGGGAAGTCAAGGAGATTTGCTCAAGTGGAAATCACCCAGAAGTCATCAGTTCTCACAAGCATGATCCCCAAAGGTTCCTTTGAGACAATAGCCACAAGAATGGAGAAAAACAAAACAAAACACGTTGGGCAAAGAGGCCATCAACTTCCCGGAGAGGAAGGAAGCCCAGGGGAGTCTGGGGGCATATCCTGGTCTTCAGTTCTGTCCTTTCCAATTTCTCCATGGCTGGGGCCAGCTGCCAGGCCTGGGAGGGAAGAGTCAGTGAATTCCAGTGGGGACCGTGCATGGTCCTGAGGGCCAGATTCGAGGGGCCTGGTTCAGAGAGGTCCAGGGGCTGGAAAAAGGACGGAGCTGTCGTGGAGAAATTCTGTATAGACCTGGTCGAGCTGAAAAAGGGAGTCAAGGCTGAATCAGAAACAGTGCTGGGGAGAAGGCCTTCTTCAATAGGTGGAGGAGGCTCAAGACACCTTCTTATTGGCTCCCAGGTGGGAGCTGTGGGAATGTGAGGCTCAGCTCAGGAACATGGCAGGTGCACACTCTGCTCCAAGGAGGCTCCCTGATAACCCAGAAGAAAATGACCACTTTGAGGATTTACTCTGCGTATTTCCTTCCCCATGGTTACAGACAAGTCTCCATGCTCCTCACCCTCAGGCACAGCACCTTCTGCAACTCTGGTCCACTCCTATCTTCTGGGTGCCCAGTTCAGGACTTGGCCTGGCCTCATGTAGGGTCAGTGTTTCCTGAATGGAGTGTCTGGCCTCTTGGCAAAGGTGCACTGTGCCAAGCTTTGGGGTGAAAGGCAGGAGAGAAGCCCAGAATACTGTCCAGAGTAGTGGGTTTCTTCCATTTCCCACCTCAACATGGGCAGAAGAATCCCCTACAGGGCACTACAAGGAGCCATGAGAACCTGGATGTCAACTGTGAAATTCCAACACCAGTATGAGGGAGAGGCAGTGTAGAGTAATGGTCAGGGCCTCAGCTCCGTCACCAGCCTGCCAGGAAGTGAGTCTGGATCTACTGCTCAGAGATGGACTACCCAGGGCTGAGGACTTGATTTCTCTGGGCCTCACATTCTTTACCAACTAAGCTATCAGGGAAGCCTAAGTGAAAGTGAAAGTCGCTCAGTCATGTCCAACTCTGTATAGTCCATGGAATTCTCCAGGCCAGAATACTGGAGTGGGCAGCCTTTCCCTTCTCCAGGGGATCTTCCCAATCCAGAGATTGAACCCAGGTCTCCCACATTGCAGGCAGGTTCTTTACCAGCTGAGCCACAAGAGAAGCCCAAGAATACTGGAGTGGGTAGCCTATCTCTTCTCCACAGGATCTTCTTGACCCAGGAATCGAACCAGGGTCTCCTGCATTGCAAGTGGATTCTTTACCAGCTGAGTTATGGCTCAGCTGGTAAAGAATCCACCTGCAATGTGGGAAACCTGGGTTCAATCCCTGGGTCGAGAAGATCCCCTGGAGAAGGGAAATACTACCCACTCCAGTATTCTGGCCTGGAGAATTCCATGGACTGTATAGTTCATGGGGTTGCAAAAAGTTGGACACGATTGAACCATTTCCACTTTTCACTCACTTTCTACATCCATAAAATGGTCTGTTGTGAGGATCCCGCAGATCAATTTACATAAAGCCCTTGGAACAGTGCCTAGAGGTTGAGGATGGGTGGAGGAAGTGGTGTGTTGTGCTCAGTCACTCTGTCGTGTCCAACTTTTTGCGACTTGATGGACTATATAACTAGCCAGGCTACTCTGTCCATGGGATTTTTCAGGCAAGAATACTGCATCTGTGCTCAAAAATTGGTTGGGGGAGGGGCTTTTCCTAATTTCAAATTTCCCACACTACAGTAGGACTGACTTCTGTATATAGTCTTGGTTACCTGGGGAACAAAGATGGGAATGGGGATACACAGCCTCCAGAAGGAAGTTGAGTTTGCCTGGATTTGGCTACTAGTTGATCTGAGGATCAATTGTCCCCTAAGCCTTGATCATTACTAACCGTCTATCAAAGTAAGCTTAGTTTCACTGCAAGAATCATCTCAGCCAGCTTTAGTGCACACTCCCCAGAGCAGAGAGTGCCAGAAGGTGACTCAGAAGGGATGGAGATTCTCCCATTAAAAAAAAAAAATGTAAAGTAACCCTTCAGTTGTGTTTGAACTTTGTGACTCTAAGGACCTATAGCCTGCCAGGCTCGTCTGTCTGTGGGATTCTCCAGGCAAGAATACTGGAGTGGGTTGCCGTGCCCTTCTCCAGGGGATCTTCCTGACCCAGGAATCAAACACCTGTCTCCCTCATTGCAGGCAGATTCTTTACCATGTGAGCCACCAGAGAAGCCTAGAAATCTATCATAGGAGCCCTGTTATTTTTCTTAAATTTATGGAGCATCTGTTACTGTGTCCCAGGTACTTGATAAACTGCTTTTAATTTTCACAGCAATCCTGCAAGAGAGACCCTATCAACCCCATGTTATAGATAAACACCATCTAGGGATGCTGAGTCACTCTCTGGAGAACCTGGAGATGGGCAGTGACGCTGAATTCAAGCTTGGCTTTGTGATATGAAACTGAAGCCAATCTCATCCCACTGGGCCCTGGCTGAGTGTCACTCATTCATTCATTCACTCATCAAATATGCCTTGGTGCCAGGGTATATTCTAGGTGTGGGGGAATCTAGAATAAGACACTTTCTTTTTTTTTAAAGAAATACTTTTATTTATTTATTTTTGGCTGTGCTGGGTCTTCCCTGCTATGGGGGCTTTTCTCTGGTTGTGCTGAACGGGGTCTACTCTTCAGTTATGGTGGGTGGGCTACTCATTGTGGTGCCTCCTCTCTTTGCAGAGCACAGACTCTA
This sequence comes from Bubalus kerabau, assembly GCF_029407905.1. Classification (NCBI taxonomy): domain Eukaryota; kingdom Metazoa; phylum Chordata; class Mammalia; order Artiodactyla; family Bovidae; genus Bubalus; species Bubalus kerabau. The sequence goes on along the minus strand of NC_073634.1, from coordinate 85,203,653 downwards.
GGCGTGCTGGCTTCAGTCGTTGCGGCTCCCAGGCTCTAGAGCACAGGCTCAGTAACTGTGGCACACGGGCTTATTTGCTCTGCGGCAAGTGGGATCTTCCTGAACCAGGGATCGAACCGCTGTCTCCTTCATTGGCAGAGACATTCTTTACCACTGAGCCGCCAGGGAAACCCCAAGACATTTTCTTTTTTTTTTTTTCAAGAAACTCAGAGACTGAGAGCAATAATGGATGGTACAACAGGCCTGGGCAAGATAAACCCAGAAGTGTAAGAAATTGCTCTCCCTGGAATAGGTGTATGGGATGGGTGATTAAAGTAGGAAAGTGCGTGTCAGAGCTCCTGGCCCTGTGCAATGAAGAGGTGTTGAGCAGGTGGAGCGGGGATCCTAGAGGGCACAAGGATGTTGCAGGGGAAGGAAAAGCTCTTGCAAAGGCTAGCTGTCCACTGACGGGTAGGTTGAGGGTACAGAGCATGTGTCTGTGGCTGAGAAGGTCTCTGAGAGTAGGAAAAGTCTAGGGGGATGAGGCAGGAAATGCACATAAGAGCTTGGAAGTTGAGGCTGAGTGACATGGACTCAGACTGCATCCCAGGGATCACCCAGGGCTTTTGTGAGGAGGAGGGTGAGGAGAGTGAGGTGTTCACCTTGGATGCAAAGTATAAAGGAAAGCTGAAAAACTCAGTCACCACAATCCTTTACAGTTGCTGTTCAGTCACTCAGTTCTCTTGGCAGCCCCACGGAGTGTGGCATACCAGGCTTCCCTGTCCTTCACTATCTCCTGGAGTTTGCTCATACTCATGTCCATGGATGTGATGATGCATGCCATCCAACCATTTCATCCTCTGTCGTCCCCTTCTCCTCCCACCTTCAATTTTTCCGAGCATCAGGGTTTTTTCCAATGAGTCAGCTCTTCCTATCAGGTGGCCAAAGTATTGGAGCTTCAGCTTCAACATCAGTCCTTCCAATGAATATTCAGGACTGATTTCCTTTGGGATCATACCAGAGATCATGGCAAAAATATCCGTGCTGAACAACACGGCCAACTTGAAATGAAGATGATGCATCTCATTCACGTCATCCTAATTTCAGCCTTGCTTTTGTTAAAAACCCGGATTTCTGGTGTCCACCCTCCGGATCTGCTGACTCAGTCTTTCCAGAGAAGGAGCTCTGTTATTTCCCAGTGTCCTGGGTGATTTTTATGGTTGTGCTTCTTTTCAGACTTGTCTATGATAATGAAGGCACCTGGTAAAAATCTAGATTCTCACAGCCCTTCCAGACCTTCTGCATCTGAATGGACAGGAGAGGGGCCTGTCCAACCTCCAATAGACAGGTTGGAGGCTGATCAAGGACCTTGGGCGCATCAGGCCACTGAAGAAACAGCAAACAGCAATGAACGGCAGGGTGAGTTTCATTTTAATTTAATTTTTTTTTAATTTAAAAATTTTAATAGTGCATTTTGTTTTCTTTATTTTAAAAAACTAAAGCTACCATAACAACAAAGTAACCAAGTGGATCCAGTAGCTCATTATTTCAATTAGGTTTATTTATTTTTTTCTTTTTCCCAAGGAAGCAGAATATTTTGTTCTTCAAAAAAAGCCAGTTCACAGCTAATTGTTGCCACTTCACCCCTAGTTTTATCTGACATTGTCAGAGAGATTATTTAAAAGTATTGAAATCCCAGAGGCAGGGTGTGTTGTCTGCCCATGGATTTCAGATTTGGGGAGACAATCCCGACAATCCCAGGCCACAGGCTCTATTTGGGCTGAGATTTTCTCTTCTACTGTTCTGTCTCCAAATGGGAAACTGTCCCAGTTGTTAAAAGCTGCATGCATATTACATCCTTAGGAGACTCCGGAAGAAAGCCTGAACTCCTACCCAGACATCAAAGCCCTACATGACTGCCCTCTTCACTCTTTCCAAGCTCTTCCCGCATTCAGGGCTCCTGTTCTCCTAGTATCCGTGGACCAGCCTTGTCACCGTCTCTGAGCAGACTAAACACTCTGAGCTTCTCCAGCAGGTCTTTCTGCTGAAATCTTTCCTGTCTCCCGCTACCTGTCGCTTCTTGCTGCTCCATCCTTAAAACTCCGATGAGGCCTTTCCTCTCCAAGGAAGCCCCCGTGCCACTGAAATGCTGCAGCTGCTCCTCCTCCACCCTCTGAAGTCTACCACTCCCTCTGGCACTGTGCTTTTATTTTTTCTTGCTGTGTATCAAACCTTGGAGGCCTCCTCCTTCCGTCTGCACGCTGGGAGTGTTCCTTCTAAAGCTAACAGATTGATCCAAAAATGTGCTACAGAGTCTGAAAGCTTGGCTTCGGGTCTCAACTCCATCTCTTCTGAGCTTGGGTGACCTTGGATGAGTCTTTTGCCCTTTGATGTCTTGGGACAAAATATAGTTACCTTGGTAGGGGTTGTGAAGGGCAGAGGAGACGGTATAAATTATGGGGGAGGGGCATCGCAAGAGCAAGGTTATTATTATTCATAATACAACACAGTGAACATTCATTGAGGGCTGGCGGGCATCTCCTGAGGCTTCCTGTGGACCTCAGTCCCCAGTGAGCCCCGAGCGACAGCCTGGCAGTGGACTTGCCTCCTCGTCCAGCAGCCCTGCTTCTTCAGCGGTTGGCTGTGGTCGTGATCCTGGCCGTCTGCTGCTTCCAGGAGGAGGGGAAACCTAGGGTAGAAATGCTTGGAAGGGGCTCCTTTGTCACCTACTTTATTCCAACATTAGAAATTTCATAAGAACTGAAGATGAATTGGGGAAAGTTTCTTTTAAATTCTCTTACGTCTTTAGCATTTAAAGGAAGGGTGAGAAACATGATTTTTGTGGAAAGGCGTGTAGGGGCTGCGTTTTCTAGGCTGCTGCTCGAGGTGAACACATTTTGGAGAACCTGGTCCTCCCCCCACAGTGCTGTGTTAAGAGGGACCGACAGCTCTTGTAGCCACACGGCCCGCAGGGACATGGGAGGCTCTGTGAGGCCCTGGATGGAGGATGGATGGGGGGAGCTGGACTCCCAGATACGATGCGAGACTCTCGTGTGTGTTCTGGTGTTGGCTGCTGGCGTGAGCTGAACAGATTCGGCTCGTGGTTTCATCTGGGCAAAGACAGAATCAGGAGGGGCTTGTTTCTTTGTGTTCGGAGCCTGCTGGTGAGCACGGATGGAAAACTCAATTATCAGTGAGGTTAGGGGCAGGGCGGGAGGTCAGGGCCTCCCTGCCCGCTCTTCCTCTGGGCGCTGAGAGAGCGGCTCTCCTTTCTGCGGCTCTGGGAGGAGGATGCATTGATCAGGGTCAGAGGTCATGTGTCATCAAAGGCGGGCCGGGAATAAAGGGAGCCCTTCCCCAGGATTCTAGAGTGGCCCCCCAAAACCCAAGACCATTCACTCCCTTGGTAAGCTCAGACTGCCTTATACGCAAGAGGACCAGAATTCTGATTATAAAATTGACAAGAAAACATTTCTTTATTCTGGGATGGCTTTCAAAGACTTAGGATTTTCAGGGGGAGGGGTTGGAAGCATTCTTTTTCTGGCCTCCTCAGCCAAGAATTCAGAACCCTCTGGGGGAGACACTACACATGTCTTCCTTTTTTGAGGAAAAAACAATTCATTAAAAAGTTCTTTGTATGAGTCTGGACACCTCAAAGATAGGACCTTAGCCACCCTTGTTTCACACTTATCTTTTCCCATGGGAATATTTCCTTTCTAGACAGAGAGGGAGAAAGAAAAAGCAATCCACACACAATAATTTGAAAGTTGGAAGTTAAATTTGAACAATCACATGGCCGACAGAATATGCAGAAAAACAGTAAAGGTAGAAAGACAAAAAGAAAGTCCACCAAAGAGACAGACAGAAATGTAAAAAATAGATGGAAAGAAATTCACAGAGAGAGTTCATGCCTGAAATTAGAGGAAGAAAAGAATTCCATATAGACAGAACAGCTCTAGTAGATCACGGACAGCTGATTTAAAATATAATAAACATCCCCGAATGCAAGATTTGGGACTGGAGGGGACAAGAGAGTTTCCTAACAGCTATACCTATATATTTTCAGCAACAATTTCTTCTTTACAGTGAAGTGTGGAAAATGAATGAAGGGCCCAACAGTGATCTGCCTACTTTTCCAGTTGTCAAAGCAAACTGGATGCAAAGAGGACAGTTGACAACATATGAGAGCAGGTTTGCATTTCAAGAGCAGGTCTGACGCCCAGCTGAAGCATTATTTTAAAAAAGCAGTTGAGTCCCCCTTGCGTAGATGCTGTTGTGTATATTGTATAGATACATTATACAAATGTGGCCCAATGGTAAAAAATCCACCTGCCAATGCAAGTTTGGTCCCTGGGTAGGGAAGATGCCCTGGAGGAGGAAATGGCAACCCACTCCAGTATTCTTGCCTGGAAAATCCCATGGATAGAGGAGCCTGGCAGGCTACAGTCCATGGGGGCAAAGAGTTGGACATGACTTAAGGGACTAAACAACAACAACAATCAAGGTGTTAACAGGAATCTAGCCTGAGAGAGTTGGCCCATATTCCATAAATGAGCCCAAAATGTACTTCAAGTTTTCCGAAAAATTGAGCACCAGGATTATGTGTATAGGGCACCGTGTTTCTGGACCTCTCTCAATTTCACTTAATGTCGGTTAACTTGAAGAACCTGGTGCAAATGCTGCCTCCTCTAGAAAGCCGTTTCCATTGCCCTGTCCCTCCACGGCTCCTCTGCAGATGGCTCTGTCTGGACTGCTCAGTGCCAGTCCCTCCTCGCCGGGTCTGGTCAGTTCTTGACGAGTCCCTTGCTCTTGTGTCATCACCCCATCAAGTTTGGAAGCTTCTGGCCAGAGATCATGGTGCAAATCTGGGGACCTGGAGCTTTGCTGGGTTATATCAATAGTAGGTCCTCTGTGAAGGACCTCTGTTGACTAATTAGAAGAGATGGTGGCCCCATCTGGAGATCAATAATTCTGAATGGAGTCCATTTCCTATTCCTGTTTATCTTGCAAGTCAGATAAAGAACCCATTGGAATCATAGCGTTTATTCATGGAAGGGCTAACACAATCAGTGCTGCTACTCACTCAGTGTATTGTTTAGTTTAACTGGTTCTTGCCCACCGCACCCCGCCCCCCCTGGCATATTCAGATTTTCTCAGTGAAGGAAGCAGGATATTGATGGATATTCACATGCAAGCTCCTTATCCCTTGATAGACTGGTAACTACTGTTTGTTTTTTTTTTAATGAAGTTTATTTTTTAAATATTTCATTTATTTTTATTTTTGGCTGCATGGGGCCTTCATTTGGGCTTTCTCTCGTTGCCACAAGCCAGGGTTACTCTCTAGTTGTGGTGTGCTGGCTTCTCATTGTGGTAGCTTCTTTTGTTGTGGAGCATGGGCTCTGAGGGTGTTTGGGCTTCAGTAATTGCTGCATGTGGCCTCTATAGTTGTGACTTGGGGGCTCCAGAGCTCAGGCTCAGTAGCTGTGGCTCACGGGCTTAGTTGCCACATGTGGGATCTTCCCGAATCGGTGTCCCTTGCATTGCAAGGCATATTCTTAACCACTGGATCACCAGGAAACCCCTGGTAACTACAATATAAGGCACACGGACAAAGAACATCTAGTCTTCATGTTCTTTGTTTTACAGATGTGTACTTTGAGGTTGAGAGAGAAGTAACTTGCCCAAGATTTCACAGCAAGAAATGGAGCTCCAATTGATACCTGGCCTCCAGGTCTATGATAATAATAAAACAAGAGCAGTGATGTTGCCCATAACTTCCACACACATTATCACACTGCATCCTGGTCTGGTTTGGGTGGAGCAGAAGGGGTAACTGGAACTGGGTCCAAACCTTGACTGGTTGCTTCCTACCTGAGGCTGTATCCTTGTCTCTGAGATGAGGTTCAGAACATCCAAATGCTTATGGTCATGCGAAGACTCTGGGAGATGAGGAAGAAAGCACCAGGCATCTCAGCCCTCCAGGCTCCACGCTCAGTTCTAGTGTCTTCCTCCACTTTGTTTCCAGTTATTATTATTATTATGTATTTTTGGTTGCACTGGGTCTTTGTTGCTGCACACGGGCTTTCTCTAGCTGTAGGCTTCCATTGTGGTGGCTTCTTTCGTTGCAGAGCACAGGCGCTAGATGTGCGGGCTCAGTATTTGCCCAGACTTAGTTGCTCCATGGCATGTGGAATTTCCCCGACCAGGGATTGAACTGGTGTCCCCAGCATTGGCAGGGTTCCTATCTACTGTACCATCAGGGAAGTCCGAGTTATTATTTTTTAATTGAGATATAAGCTTCCTTCCCCCTTTTAGTCCCTTGTCTGCCCTTTTCCTCTCCCCTTAATTTGTGCCTCTGCATACTCAGAGGTCAGCACTAGTGGAGACGCTGGGATTCGGTGCTGGAATTCATGGGGTTCCAGTCCTCCAGGGCTCACACCAGCTGGGGCATGCAGACAAGAGAATCAATGACGGGAAAGTGTATCTCTGGTGGTTTGCACTGTCCCTTCACATCTAGGCGACAGCTTTTCCAGCATTAGGCCTCTCTACTGCTTTATTTAGACCATTGCTCTCCTTGCAAAAGAGCATCCTTCAGCTGTTTGAGGGAGAGGTGTAAACACAGAGAAGAGAGAGGCACTCTGTCCCCTGACCTCCCTGGGGCTCGTGGTCTCCGAGGAGAACCAGAACAGGACACAGACAACAGCCCCCGGTCTGCTCCTGGACAACGATGCGCTGAGAGTGAGAACACGGCGGCTGTCCAGAGAGAAGGACGAGGGGTGATGGCATGTAGCACCCAGCAGGGAGGAGAGACAGACAGAAGGATTGCTACTCCGTGTGAGTCTCTTCACTTGTCAAGTTGTCAGAAGGCAAGAGGATTCAACCGAGTTTGTCTGGAGGAAGAAGGTTCCAGTAGGCTAGGGCCGTCTGAAGCCTCAAGTTCCCCATGGGTCCTCAGAAGGCTGTTTGGTATTGGGCAGGCAGGAGTCCTCAATGGTGGGATAGTGGCTAAGAATCGGAGGCCCTCTGTCTACCCAACTTGTGGAAACTTTGAGGGCTGGCATGTGAGCCTGGCAACCCACCCCCACCCCACAGTAGATATAACTTATCAAGTGTCCCCAGCCCCCCACCTCTCCCCTGAGCACAAAAGCCTGTTGTTTGGGAGCTCAGAGAATGGACACAGACCATCCTGTCTTCTCTGTGTCATTAACGTAATCTATTTGATCTCGAGGGTGGTTTTGTTTCAGTTTCTCAAGGCATGTGGGGGAAGGGAGGGGATATTTCTTCTGACTTTGAAGAGTAGAGTGAAAGGGTTAAATGTGAAAATTAACCCCAGGAGGAAATCCATCTCAGGTCCTCTTCTCCTTGTTGGAAAAGAGCTGATGCTTATTTTATAACTATGGGAGTTCACCTACTCTTTGGCATGAAAGTGTTTTGTTATTATCATTGTTGACAATATCATAATTGTTTACTTTTATATATGGGGTTTCCCAGGTGGCTCAGTGATAAAGAATGAACCTGCCAATGCAGGAGCCACTGGAGACTTGGGTTCTGTCCTTGGGTCGGGAAGATCCCCTAGAGGAGGAAACTGCAACCCATTCCAGTATTCGTGCCTGGGAAGTCCCATGGACAGAAGAGCCTGGTGGGCTGTGGTCCACAGGGTTGCAGAGTCGGACACGGCTGAGCACACAGGCATGCACACATGCTTTTATATCTATACACTTTGCCTCATATTCAGAAGGATTTTGGCATACCAGTAAAACAGGTTTGTAATGAATAAAAGAATCAATGGCTAAGACTAAATAAAGATAGAAGCAATAAGATGGTAACAGAGAAAAGATTAGAAGACAGAATTTGCCCTTGGAGAGCCTGAGCAGTAGCCGGATGTGGGCCAGGATTCAATTCTGAGCTTCCTAGTAGCCATAGTAATAAGGGAAAGACTCACAAACATGGTTCCCTGCATCAGCAAGAAACAAAGCTGCCTTGGGACTTCCTTTGATCCAGAGGCTAAGACTCCACATTCCCAATGCAGGGAGCCTGGGTTTGATCCCTAGTCAGGGAACTAGATAACATATGCCACAAAAACAAGAATCTGCCTGCTGCAATGATGATTGAAGATCTTGAGAGCTGCAAATAAGACCTGGTACATCCAAATAAATAAATAAATACAAAAAAGAGAGAGAGAGAAACAAAGCTGTCATTGAAAAAGAAGGCTTTGTATGATGTATTAAAAAATACCAATAAAATCTTCCCAAAGAGTGAGATATATATTGATATTTGGCCCTTTTGGGATTCAAATTCATAAATACTTTTAGGGTAGCGTTTGCCAAATTGTGTTCTATGAAACACTGATGGTGGGAGGCATTAAGACATCAACAGGTGTTCCTCAAAAACCATCACAGTGGCTGGAGAAGCATGGTTAATATTCACACTCATTCCAGTCTTCAAAATTTACAATGTACCCACACTCCTGATGGAGAAGGCAATGGCACCCTACTCCAGCACTCTTGCCTGGAAAATCCCGTGGACGGAGGAGCCTGGCGGGCCGCAGTTCATGGGGTCGCTAAGAGTCGGACAAGACTCAGCGACTTCACTTTTACTTTTCACTTTCATGCATTGGAGAAGGAAATGGCAACCCACTCCAGTGTTCTTGCCTGGAGAATCCCAGGGACGGGGGAGCCTCGTGGGCTGCTGTCTATGGGGTCGCACAGAGTCAGACACAACTGAAGCGACTTAGCAGCAGTAGAAGCAGCAGCAGCAGCAGCAGCAGCACCCTCCTGAGAGCTCAGAGGAGGGTGCAGAAAAGAAAGCTGGCACAGACAATCATTTCCCAAGGGCTCTGCTCGGTGAGACCACCCAGAGGTTCTGACCCCGGTTCCAGTCTTCCCCAAGAAGAGACCATACTGGGCCTTTGGAGCTTAGTATTTGACAGAGACAAACCTTTGGGGCCAGCACCGACTGCTCATTCAGGGTAACATCTCTGCCAGCAAACTTCGGTCTGTTTTACCAAAGACTCCCCCGTGCACCCGGGTGAGTGGACGTGGATGGAAGTGGGGAGGAGTGGAAACGCTATTGACCACTTGGGTCCCAGCACTCACAATACAGTGTGACGGATACGTGATGCGTGTCTGTGGGGTCTCCGCAGGGACACAAGGCTGGCAGTTCTGGGTAGGCTTCTTGGAGGAAGTGACACTTCAACAGAGATGTAAAGAATTGGCAGAAGTTACATGAAGGGAAAGTTCTGAGGTCCCATTTGGGGCCTGGCTGGCTGGAGCAAATGGTCTGAATTGGTTTTGGGTGGAACAAATGGCAGGGAGAGAGGCAGCTGGTGAGGAAGAAGCAGGAGATAGCTGGTCCGGCTGGCCAGTTTGGTTTTTTTTTTTTTTTTTTGTCTAGGGACCCTCGGGGGGATGGCAGGACTTTCCAGATAGAAAAAGCCTCCAATGCTGATGTCTTGCGACATGGGGGTGGGGGTGGGGAACACATATGGGCTGGAGACTAGAGCCAGGATTCTGAGCAACTCACTCAAGGCAGTCGCTGCAAGAAAAGGGCAGAGCGCTGGCCCTAGACCCTCAGTTCCAGTGAAGACTGGGGGGACATGACAGGCTCTCCCAGCTCCCCGGAGGACTGGTGCTCCCCCGGGCTGGACGTCAGAACAAATTAAGGGCACTGGTCTCACAAGCCCCACCTGGCCAGCAGCACGGTCTAGCCAGGCTGGCAGGAGGGACATGTCCCCAGCAGCACACTGGACCTTGGCCACTGGCCTTGGAGCAAGAAAGGGTCTCTTGGCCTGGCTTTTCGTGAGCAGTACACAAGAGTACAAGAGACTACGGCAAACAAAGACCCAGGTCAGGGTCACGGTTCGAGGTTTTCTGTGCTCACCAACATGGAAAACAGAAGCTTCATGCCCAATCAGAATCACGGCTGTTTTACAGAAACAGCCAGAGGCAGTGGGGGTGGGGATGGCCCACCACATCTTGCATTTCTATTTTGCTAAGTGTGCTCACAGGATGATCACATTTGCTTTCTTAGCCTGTTTCAGCTGCTATAATAAAAAGAGATGTGGAGAACTTGAACAGCAGACATTCATTTTTCTGAGGTCTGGAGAAAAGGATGTAAGGATGGCAGATTTGGTGTCTGGAGAGAGCTCGGTTCCTTGTTAATAGATGGCTAGGCCAGTTGTCTTTTTTCTGTGTCCCTACATGGCAGGAAAAAGGAAGGGAGCTCTCTGGGGTGTCTTTTGCAAGGGCACTAATTCCATTCATGAGGGCTCCACCCTCATGACTTAATCACCCCAAAGGCACTATACCATCACACTGGGTGGGAGTGGGGGTGTTAGAATTTCAACATAAGGCTCTTGGGAGGACATAAATATTTGATCTATGTCAAACCTCACAATACCATATGACACTGGGATTGCTTATTGTCCCATTATTATATGCCATTATCTGGTCTGACTCTGCAACCCCATGGACTGTAGCCCACCAAGCTCCTCAGTCTATGGAATTCTCCAGGCAAGAATAGTGGAGTAGGTAGCCATTCCCTTCTCCAAGGGATCTTACTGACCCAGGGATCAAACCCAGGTCTCCTGCATGCATTGCAGGTGGATTCTTTACCATCTGAGCCACTAGGGAAGCCCTATTATCTGAGCAACCTTCCTGAATCTCCATATGTGGGCCGGGTGTGCCCTCTGTTTTTGTTTCCAGGGCATCCCTTCTCACAGCACTTATGCCACATTCAGATCATTTGCTTCATTTGTATTTTTCACTGAAGACAAAAACCTTGCATCAGCTCACACATGGATGTCTAGCACCCAGACCTGTGCTGGGCACACCACACAGCAGGGCTTAATCAATGTTTGATGAATGCATGAGTAAAAAGTTTTACTTTCCCACAGTAAAACAAACAACAACGGCAACGACAACAAACAGACCCTCGGCCTCAGGAAAGCTTGCTCCACCTCTGGGCAGCTGGGCTGGTGGATCTAACTGTGGTAAACACACACGCTGGATCCACTCGTCTAGACTGACATGCATGGGGGTTTCTGGCATCTGGCCACCAGTCTAAACTTGTTGGGATCCTGAAGCAAGCAGTTACTACGTTGAATTATGCAAAGAGTCAGTGGCTGGAATTCAGTGTAGCTATTAGCCACAGCCTGATGATGCTTTGTGAAGGTGGGGGCATGAATGGAATTTTTAAAAACTGACTTATTTTTTTAAAAATGATATGTGTTTGCTACTGAAATGTTGGAAACTCATTGGAAAAGACCCTGATGCTGGGAAAGATTGAGGACAGGAGGAGAAGGAAGCGACAGAGGATGAGATGGTTGGATGGCATCACTGAATCAATGGACATGTCTTGGAGCATACTCTGGGAGATAGTGAAGGACAACGGAAGCCTGGCGTGCTGCAGTCCATGGGGTCAAATTGGACATGACTTAGTGGCAGAACAACAACAACAGAAATGTTATAAACACAGATAAGCAAAATGGATAAAATAAATGAGTCAAATGATTTTTCTATCACTTAGAGGTATTGAGCACCAGTGTCTGAGGCTCACTGGGTATCTTCTCTGTCTCCTCCCAGCACTGTGACTTCAGGGCAGGCTGGCTGCTTACACAGCAGCTCAGGTTTCCGAAGTTCCAAGTCCCAAGAGACAGTCAGGTGGAAACTCTATTATCTTTGTGAGCTTGCCTTGAAAGTCACTTGGCCTCATTTCCACCAGATTCCACTGCTGGGGGCAATTGCAAAACTCCACCTGGGTTTGAGTGGGGATAACATGGACTCCACCACTCCATGGAGGAAGTTTATCATCCCAGGGTAGAAGGAGTACATGGGATGGAGATGTACACATGTGACCATTTTTTTAAAAAATCACTCTTCAGAATGATCGCAGTATCTATTGTTAAATGAGGTGACAGTTATTTCCATCAGAAGACCTTATCATCACACTAAAGAAAAAAAAAATTCTTGACCAAATTATACATAACCATATCACATCATACAGTGTGTCTCAGGTTTCTGAAATCTGAGCAGAAGCCCATTTTACTGGTTGCTCACAATATCCTCTTGGAGGTCATCACCTTCATGGAAACTGAAGTCTAGAAGGGAATAAAAAAAGCATTTCTGCAGTGTCAGCCCCTGATGGATCTGGAATATCTAGATGGACCTAAATATCCTTCTTCCATCCTGGAGGTCTGGCCTCTCCTCCAGGTAACACCACTTGTGATCAAAGTCCTTCCCCAGAAAATTGTAACACTGACCCAGAAGGTAAGACTTTCTTTTTAATGTTTTAACTTTAGTGTGGCCTTCAGTCTTTAGAATGGTTTATACTGAGTAAATATTAACCCAGTGCTGGATGAGCAGGGTTTTATTAGCTGGAGGAATGCTTGGCAGAAGGGGCTAGAGGAAAGGGTGAGTTGTCCAGTCCAGCATTTGAAGATGGCACCCAATTCTTGGCTGAGCAAATATCTGATAGCTCTTGAAACTTGCTGGGCAGTCTGGGGGGTAAAGGGGGTGGTGCCTACCTCTTGGTGAAAATATCGGAACCAATCAGTCAATGATGTGGACTCCTGAAAGACCACTGAAGGCCCTTATACCCTTATATTTGGAGACTCTGCCCAATATGTTACATCTACATTTCATGCCACAGGGTTAGTCTTCTGCTATAAAAATTCATATGAACTCCCACAATTTTGCCTTTGAAATTAGTTAAGTATGGGTAGCATCGTTAATTTACAGTAAGTTCAATTTTTTCTTAGCCTGTGTTGAAATTCATGCAAAGCCAGAAACTGGTAAACTGTACATTGTTTTCTAACATAATAAAAATTTCATGAGTGATAAATGTAATGATTAAAGAAGTGGCAGATGACATAATGTTACATTTTTAAAGATATTTAATTAAACATCCACTTTGATTTTGCAGTTTTTGAATTGTGTTTGAGAGCATAATTTTCTTTTTTTAAAAAAATGCTTTCAGATATTTGGTAGGACCCTGAAAAGCTTAGAAGCCAGATCATGCAGCTATGGGCCCTGACAGAGATGATTCTGGTTGCAATGAGGCTTGTTCTTTCCCAATGAAAAGAGCCCCCAGAGGCCCTGTGGTTGTGTGTTTCAAGTTGAAGCTAGCAAGAGAAATCATTCCTCACCACGAGTTCTCCTTGGGATCAAATGTGTGCACCCATGCTGCTCTAGTGGATCAAACTGGGCCAGGAAGATATACAAAGAATTCTGGAGAATTTGAATTCTCCATCGTCAGTTCAGGTGGATCAGTTCTGATGATCAGTTCACATGAATCTGGAATGACAGTGGGAAAAAGAATCTGATGGTAGAAAAACTCTTACAGCGAGAAAATGGACCACTGGAGGGATTTGCCTAAGTTCTATCATGGAATGGAGTGGAGGTAAAGAATGAAACTTATTTTGCTAAAAAGCCGAGCCGCAGTGTGGTAGAATCTCTGTTTCATTTCATGTGGTCCTCCAACATCTTTTCAAGATATTCTTCCCATTTTACCGATTAGACCAGTGGGGCTCTGAAAGGCCAATATTCGCTCAAAATGATGCAGGGACAGGAGCCTGGGGTCTGCCTAAATCCCAGGCTCTTCTTTGTCTTCCTACCATGGTGATGGATAGAAGTGTTTGCAGTTTTTGGAGGAAATGAGCAGCATGTTTTGAGGTTTGTGCTTGGAATACCGGCGGGATTAAGGGAATTACAGGAGCAGTAGTTTTTTGGATTTTTCCGTTTGCAGAAACCACAATCCTCTAACAAACACTCAGCATGAAATACCTGGAAAGAAGTAAATCAAGGGCTTAGAAAGAGGCAATCCAGCCTTTGTCTAGAGTCATGGAGGCAAGAACCCAGTTGGTCAAGTCAACAGTACTCATGGAGTATCAACCCCATACAGGAGGTCCCTGTATGTCCCTAATGTCTTGGTCTTGGGTCCTCTGTCACAGGTAGATACAGAAGGGGTGGGAAAGAGCTCTGGCCTGGGAGTCAGAAGAGTAGAACCTGCCAACTCCTCTTCCGTTCTCTGGCTGCAAGGCCTTAGACAAATGAGTGCATCTCTGAGCCTCTGTTTTTTAAGATGGAGATGATGATTCTCGCTCAGCCCATCTCCCAGGCCTGTGATATTTCCGAAAATCCTTGTGTGGGGACTCATCCCTATGACTTCTAGAGTGGACCCCGGTTGAAGACAAGAGTGGGGTCTTCTTTCTCCATCCTCAGCATAAGGCCTGACACAGAGCAGGCAGGCACTTTGTGAGTGTGGGATGAATAAGGCCATAGATTTCTTAAATTCTAGCTGAAACACAATCCTTCTTAAAAAAATTTTTTTTTTAATTTTTGACTGTGCTTGGTTTTTGTTGCTGCGTGGGCTTTTCTCTAGTGGTGGCAAGAGTTGCTGTGCACAGGCATCGCCTTGTGGTGGCTTCTCTTGTTGCTTAGCACGGGCTCTAGGGTGCGCGGGCTTCAGTAGTTGCGGCTCCGAGGCTCTAGGGCACAGGTTCAGTAGTTGTGGCCCACGGGCCCAGTTGCTCCTTTGCTTTGGGGATCTTCCTACATCAGGGATTGAACCCGTGTCTCCTGTGGGTCCTACATTGGCAGATGACTATTTTTTAAAATTTATTTATTTTTGATTGAAGAATAATTGCTTTACAACGCTGTGTTGGTGTGTGCCATACATCAACATGAGTCAGCCATAGGTATACACATGTCCCTTCCCTTTTGAACCTCCTTCCCACCTCCTACCCCATCCTGCTCCTCTAGGTCGTCACAGAGCCCCAGGCTGAGCGATGGCAGGTGGATTCTTTACCCCTAAGCCTCCAGGGAAGCCCTATACCATCCTTCTTAATGCTTGTGGACCTTCACTGGGATCTTCCTGCTTGGTGCCACTTTCAACAATAAAGGTGGTTTCTTTTCAAAGATTCAAACTCTTCTACACTGACCAGGAGTCCCTTCTTTGAGGTACAAGATGCTTCATTAAGATCAACTTGGTTTGCAAAACAACTTTAAAATGCTTTCTGTGAAAGCTTAGTGGATCCTGCTGCCAGCTTCTTGAAAAGAAAGTTTCTCTTTTTTCATTAGAGCTGAGTTTTTACAAATAAATATTCTCTTTTAATCCATACCACCAACTAGGCCAAGATCCTTTGTAATTCCCAGAACCATAGTGTCTTAGGCTGTCAGCTCTGGAAGGGCCCTTACGGGTTATAAATTCTTACTCTCCTCTTCTAGAGAAGAGTTTACTGCCTAGTAAGAAGGAACTTGCTTGAGGGCATAAAACAGAGCCAGTTTTGGAGTTCTGTCTAGTTTCTTCAACTCAGCGGAAATGACTTTTCTTCCAGCATATCTCCAGAGAAAGCCCGCGGTCCTTTCTGAATCCACTGGGACTTCATGCTGGGCCCTGAAGGAGCATCCTTGTCTGGTGCTTCCTGGTTCTGCAAGAATTAAGGGTGTTTCCTGGTGCACACTTGCCCGGGCCCTCTAGAAGGGACACACACATGGATGTATTCACAGTCCAGCTGCTGGTGAGAGTGGCCAGTGTCTGGCCTGGCCCTGGTGCTCCACAGTGTGCTAGGAGGGACTTCCCTCCCTCCCCCAACCATATCCTCTCCGGGCTGCAGGAGAGGATGGGTGCCCTGGAGGTCGCGCCTGAGAACAGTGGCTGATTAATGGCCACGGGGGCGGTCCTGACTGGCCTGAGCAGGACCTTGATCTGGAACACGCGGGGGTTATTGGCTGCAATCACAGATTAGTCAAATTCCCAGCTGGCGTCTCTGAGCAGGGAGTTAACCCGCGAAAAGGCCTGCGACTTCCTCCTTCGCTAAAACAGGCCTGGAGGATGAGGCCCTTGTACTGTAATTACACGGAGGCAGGAAGCAAATAACTAAGACCTGTCTCTGAGTGAGGAAGGAAGGAAAACATCCAGGGCTCTGGGGAGTCTTCATCTTCTGTTCTGGAGGCCCTGGAATAATAAGACTTGCCGTCTTCTCCGGGACCTTTAAGCCTGGTGCGTAGGTGTTACCGGCCTTAGTCTACAGATAAAGGGATGGTGTGGTATCCATGGCCACGGCGATGCCAGTAAGCTGGCTCACCAAAGTGGGACTGATGGACGCCTCTGCCTGACTACAGCCTCCCCAGGCCTCTCTACTTCTCTCGTTAATTCAAGGTGCCCAAGGATGCCCAAGCAAGGAGGCTGCAGTCCGGCATGCTTTCCTCAACCTTCTGTGCACCCGGGGGAGGGGAGCGGTTCCTCCCACTCTGCCCAGAGGGAGGGGCTCCCTCTTCTTTGCACGAAGGCACGGATGTTGAGGTTCCGAAGACTGCATCTGCCCCTTCAGGGAAGCCATCTCTACTTCCCCAGATAGACCAGTGGTGACCTGACATTAGCTGTTATTGCCATCACTTTTCTGGGCCTCAGTTTTTGAGAAGCAGGACTCCCACTGTCACCATCCCTGGAAGCTCCCTGAGAGCAGGGTGGTCTCCATGGGGCTGTGTGCAGAGGCAGAGTTGACCACCAGATGCTTGGGTCCTGGCAGGGGGCGAGGTGACCCGCGCCCTAGACTTTTCCCTCCCTGGGTCCCTGGTACTTCCTCCTAGTCATTCCAGTACCGAGGCTGATGGTCCCTGAGGGCAGGTTGCCTGGCCTGGACCATGTCGGGGAGGGCACGGGGGACTGGATCTTCCCCACTTGGCTTCCAGAAAGAGCTCCATGCGCAGTGTCTCTGGTTTCAGCACAGGTCAGGAGGCAGCGATGCAGCAGCCCATGGCCCCTTTCCCCCTCAGAGTATGAGGTTGTCAAGAGAGGGTCTGCCCTGGCCCTGCCTTTGGCCTCCCCTCTCCCCTGCATGACTGGCAGCCCCTGGAGGCTCCCTGCCTTTCCTACAGGGTCTTCCCTTTTACAACTGTCTTCACGCCCTTTCTCAGCCCTGTGTGTGTCTGTCGTCGCTCAGTCGTGTCCAGCTCTTTGTGACCCTGTGGACTGCAGCCTGCGAGGCTCCTCTGTCCATGAAATTTTCCTGGCAAGAACACTGGAGTGGGTTGCCATTTTCTTCCTCCTCCAGGGGATCTCCCTGACTCGGATCAAACCTGCTTCTCCCATGTCTCCTGCATTGCAGACGGATTCTTTACCACTGAGCTATCAAGGAAGCCCTTTCTCAGCCCTGCAGACTCCTGTTTGTTCTTCAGGACTCTCCTGCCTCGCTCGAGTGCATGTACCTAGACCTCCGAGGGTGAGCAATACTCCACTGAGCTGAGCTCACAGCCCCTAGCACAGGCCTGTGCACAGAAGGTTCTCTGCTTCTGTGCTTTGAACAAATGGGTAAGTGCCTGCCTGAGGGGTTCTCACAGGTTCTTTGTGACCTTGGCCTGCTCCCCTTTCCTGTGGGAGCAGCTTGCAGGGCCTGGCCCGGGGAAGCCCTCCTTCCCTTCCTCACGGGCACAGGCCCATTAAGCCGCCATCTTCTCTCACCTCATTATCACCTTGGCCTGGGGTACCCAGGGAGGCCTGAGCCCCTGGGGATCCAGGGCTGTCCCCTCAGCCTTCCCACTAGAAGTGTTGCCCTGGGAAGGTCAGATAGAGAAAATCCCAGCGCCTAGGGAGGAGTGTCTTCCCTGTCGGTTTGAAAAAGGCCATCTCTCCTCAAACTCATTATACTCACCCCAGGGAGCAGCGGGAGCCTTGGGCCAAGGCACCTTCGGGTGGGCGGCTTCCCAGAGGCCCTGTGGCCTTTATCTCCGCTGCTGGGAGATAAGACCCCAGGGCTTGGCTCTCGTGCTGAGCGATGGATGGGGGAGCAGGAGTCATAAAGCAGGGCGGGACTGACAGTTTAGGATGGGATCCTGGGAAGCCTAAGCTTTGAACTCTGCCCTCGGAGGGGAGGGGGCCTTTATGACCGGGCTACTCCAGGGCTGGTGAGACAGGAGGGCTCTTAGGGCGGGATTGAGGCCCCGGTCTGCAGGGTGAGACCCCAGAGCCCAGGGAGGTGGGACCAGTGGCGGAAACGGCTCCATCCCGATTTATGGACTTGTAAACGACACCATTAAGAGGAAGCCCTCACCTTGGCTGGAAACAGCTGTGTGAGCCCGCAGTAAAGCTGGCAGCCGGCCAACCAAGGCCTGGCGTCCCGGGTGGGGGTCGGTGGTGAGGGTGGGATACTAGGCAGTGCCAGGGACCCCATCACCCCCCCCTCCTAGCGGTACTGCGGGACTTGGGTTGTGCCCATTCGTGAGATGGGGGCTGATTATGGAAACAATTACTAAATATTCTCTCCCAGCTCCCCAAAAGGAGAAAAAAAATTGCAGAAATCTTTGAGTCATCACGTGCAAAGTCAGTCTTGAGAAATGACACCAAGAGGAAGCGCAGGTCCACAAAAAAAAAGTGGTGGTGGCGGGGCTTAGAGGTGGCTGCTTGTGGGGCCAAGAGATGAGCCCCTGAGCCTCTCAGGTGTCAGATCTGCTTTTATATGAAAGTAGACATAGTGATGCCCTTCTAAGGGCGGCCGCAATGATTCAGCGAGAGAAAGGAGAATGACTTGACTTTTGATGTGCTCAAGAAGTGAGAGATTTTGTGCTTCCCCAGTGGTCCAGCGGCTGACTCTGAGCTCCCAGTGCAGGGGGCCAGGGTTCAATCCTTGGTCAGGGATCTAGATCTTGCATGCTACAAGTGAAAGAACCTGTGTGCTACAACAAAGATCGAAGACCCCATATGCCTCAGTGAAGACCCAGTGCCTCAGGGAAGATCCAGTGCAGCCAAATAAGTAAATAAAAATATTAAAAAAGAAAAAGAAGTAATCAATCGTTTTCTCTTCAGATGACAGCAAAACAAAATGGAAATGTGGGACCTGGGCTCTTTTTCTGTGTATGTTCCCATGGAATTAGCTAACATGGCAAAACCGAGACAAGACTCCCAGCTGCCTGAGAGCAGGGACAGCCCTATCTGGCTCAGTTTTATTTGCTCAGTTGCTAATAAAAAATCTGGTCTGGAACATGGAGAATGCTTTCACTAAAGGTTTGGTGAATGAATAAAATAGGGAGCGAAGGGAACAAGGAAAGGTGGGAGGGAAATAAGGTTATTGTTCCTCTGGACTCAGACTAGGGAGTGGGAACCCAGAGGAAAGAAGGGACATTTGCTGGTCCCCACTTTGATCCAATATATCAAAAAGCTGGCTTCTCACAACAACCAGCAGGGCCCTAGGATAACTGCCCAAGTACTGTCTTGTTAAAGAACAGGTAGATTTGCACATTTTGTGGGCATGTTATTTACTCTGCTGCAAATAACTTCTGTGTCCCCTGTTTTCTCCTCTCAAATGATGAGACTTAAATGAGATAATGTGAGTAAAGCTGTGAACACAGTTATTGGGAAACAGTAAGTGTTCGATACATGTTGGATATTATTAGACTTCAGGATGGAAGACCTGGCTCAGCATCGTTAAATAACTTGGCCAATTCACAAAGCTACCAAGTGTCACAGCCGGATCCCCACTTGGCTCCTGCCAAGTTAAAGCTCCTGCCCTGGATTCTGCCAGGTTCAGGAGCTGATGAGACACCAGAAGGGCTGATGCATGGACTACCTCCTCCCCCTCAACTAGGTCGTCTAGGAATTTATCATCAGATATAACTACCAAAGAATTCTTTTGCCATGTAATTTACACACTGAGGTCCTAAAAACACTGGGGCCATGAGAATCCTTATCTTGGCAGGAGGAATACCTTCATTCATTAAGCAGCCACCAAGCAGATAAATAAACAAACACAAACCAAAGGGAGACAAGATATCAGGCAAACATTTCCAGAGCCCTTGCTGGGCAGGCCTGACCCAGGAGATGCGGGGACACCCACGCTCCCCGACTCCCCACATGGCCCTTCACCTCCCACCTCCCCGGGGTCAGTGTTTGCTATTCACTGACTGCGGGAAGTGGACGGTCCTCAGGGTTATGTGTTGCGGGAACATTTCATTTCATAAGATGCATGACTCTGAGGGACTTCGAGTTCAGATAAACTTGGGACAAATTGTGTTACACACACAATGATTTGTTCCTTCAGGATTTTCCCTGAGCTTTTATAGGCTCTCTGAACTGGAGATTCCACTGGGGCTGAGGCTGGCCTCTGCGGTGCCCCAAGTGCAGATAACTAGGAAAGCCTTCTATTCAATTTTTTCAGAAACCACCTATTAATATACATTAACCCTGGGCAGAAGTCTGGGGAGGCTCCTTAGCAGGGAAAAGATGGGGACACAGGCTTTCTAGGAGACCCTCCTGGCCCTCCCACAGGCAGTGGCCCCAGCATCCCTTTGGCATTGCCTGGAAGATGGCAAATCTCTTTCCCAAAACTCTTGGGGACACCTGGGATGCCATACTGCCTTCCATCTCTGGGCATCAGTTTCTCATCTGTGTAACAGGGAAACAGGAAGACATGTGACATTGCCCATCATCTGTAATTCTTTAATGATCCCCAGTGAAAGGGATTCCTCAACCCAGGAATTACCAGGGTGCCTCTGCGTCTGAGAGTCTAGTGTGATTTTTGCTGTGGCTTCAGTATTTTAAAATGCTTTGGGGGTTTTTCACATGCCAATGTAGCTCTTGCCACGTGTCATGTTTATAGATGTTAACCCATTTGATCCTCACCCCAATGCCAGTATAGGAAGTCACCTATATACATCCCCTTTTTACAGATGAGGAACTGAAGCCCAGAAAGAATTGGAATCTGACCAGCCTATCTCCAGCATCGGTCCTCGCTTTGCTGTCTCCTCTGAAAAACTGACCCAAGTGAAACGTGTTTCAAGCTCCCAAATGGCTTTCCATCTTTCCAGGAGGGATGGAATAAAGCCGGTAGAGAGGAAAGAAGGCTAATGTGTAGAAAAAGGAGAACTGTTGGAGAGAAATAGGGCAGGAGGATTTTGGGATCTTGGCTCTTTCTATTTGGGCCAAAAAAAAAAAAAAAAAAGAAAAAAAAGAGGGTGTTTGGGCACTTTTGCCAGAATTGGCCTAGCCCCTGATTCACCTAAGATTCTGGTTTCTCTCTGCCTGGGGCACCGCCACTGTTCGTGACTTCCTGGCCACGCATCTAACAATTTCACACACTTTTCATTCCGTCTTGGGAAGTACCTGGCAGATGCTCACAGCCTGGACCTGAGAGTCCTGTTCTGGGTCCCAGATCAGCAGAGAAAACTCCAGAGAGACAGCTCACCTGTGCTTTGGCCATACCTGCCACATTCCATTCTTCAGGTCTTAAAAGCCGCCTATTCTTTTACAAATCACTGGTTCAGGCCTAAATTATCCAGATAATGGAGCCACCTGGCCCGTCATTTTTTTGGCATAGACACCGTTTCTGTGTAATCTGAGAATATTCTATCTGCCGCGGAGTTTCTTCCAAAGGCATTATTTCTAACCTTCTTTAAGAAACAAATTTCCTGTTGCCATGGAGATCAGTTTTTTCGGCTAATTTGCTCAGGCTCAGAAGCCAGGGCTGGAAGCCGGTCTCTCCTGTTCCCTGATCCTCTACCCTGTAGAGTCCTGAGTTTTCTTCCTCCCAGAGGCTCCCAGACCCTAGCATCCTCTGAATGAGACAATTCAGGTGATGGTCACATTTGGTTTCAAATTTTAAAATCCTTGACATCATGTATACAGACACTGTTGTTTTGTCTTAATGCAGAAACAAATAAAATAAAGATCCAGGGCGGCTAAGTTTTGTAAATACATGCCTTCTGGAATCTGTTTGTGAAGGATTAAAATGAGAGATTTCAGAGCTAGAAAAGACTAGAACATTCAGACAGCAGAAAAGGTACTTCTTGGGCATAAACCTGGCCCCCGCTGAGGTGGACCAGCGGAGGCAAAAGAACAGGACACACACTTTGCCTCCAGGGAGGTTGCAATCTGGTGAGAATTAAATTGCTTCTGAGCTCAGAGGGATCTCAGCAAGCATCTCCTGTAATACTCTAATTTTACAAATTGGGAAATTAATCTAAATTCTCAGAGCCGGTCCTCGGGAGATTTTTTAAAAACCGAAGTCTTAACTCGCAGTCACTTGAGACAAAGCCTTCTTAGAGCCAGACCCCACATTGCCCCCCTCCACCTGTCCCACTGACACACTCTGCTCTCTGCAGATGCTACGTCCAGTTTCTCACCTCTGTGTCCTTGCATAGTGAGGTCCCACTCCCTGGATGCACTTTCACCTCACTGGATATTTTTTGCTGTCCTTCAAGACTCTCCACAGGTGATGCCTTTTCTGGAATTCTCTAGGCTGGGTCAGGCGTCTTGTAGAGCTTGTCACACTGCTGCAATTGCTTGTGTGTTTGACCTTCTTGTCTGGTGGACAGTGAGCCCCTTGGGGATGGTGTTCAATTCCCCTTTGTGTTAGAGTGCCTTGGGAAAGACCCAGCACAGAAAAAATGCTAATGAGTGACTGAAGACATCAAGGATCCCAACAGCAACATGTGAGAGCCTCCCATGCACCAGGCACTATGCCCATGTATCAGCTGTGTCTTAGTCCACCCTGGTGGCTGTAATAACTTCCACAGACCGGGTGGCTTATAAACAGCAGAAATGAATCGCTCACAGTTCTGGAGATTGAAAGTTGGAAATCAGGGTGCCAGCATGGTCAGGCGAGGTCTCTTTTCCGGGTTGCAGACAGTGGATTTCTGACTGTGTCCTTACAAGGTAAAAGGGGTAAGGGAACTCTGGGGAAGGGCTAGGGCATCTCTTTTAAAAGGGCACATATCCCCTTCATGAAGGCTCCATCCACCCTCCTTGGCTTAAGCACCTCCCAAAGGCCCCAACTACAAATATCACTGACTTTGGGGGTTAGGATTTCAACATGTGAATGTGGGGGGGACACAGACATTCAGACCGCGGCAGATTGACTTAATACTCTCCCTGATCCTAGGAGGTGGTATGATTATTACTTGGTTTTCTGTGAAGGAGACTGAAACACTGTGAAATGACTTGCTTAAGCCGCCCAGCTGGAGAGAGCTGACGTGTGGTTCCAAATCCTGGTAATATGCCTTCGGATCTTCTACTTTTAGCAGCTACTCTGGATGCCTTTCTGATCAACACACAGCCCTCTGCTCTAGATATAAATCTCATTTTGTGGTTGAGGAAACGGGCACTTAATGATTGATACAAGGACTAATCCAAGGTCACACAAGCTGGGATGTCTGGCTTGGAAGCAGATGGTCTTGTTGCTTCATTATACTACATCTAAACTGATGTGTGAAACGACGTGGCAGGGACTATACATGTTTTAGGGACAAATTTAGAAAACTTTCTTATTTTCCTTTACAGCCTCTGCTGTAAGTAAATACTTCAGTTCAGAGCTAGTTCCCACTCTACAGTACAGAAAACCCCACAGCTTTTCTGTTCTTCGTGTGTCTGAGACATGGAACTAGAGTGAGTTGGGCTGGCAGGGTGGGGGTGGGGGAGAAGTCAGCCCTCTCCATCAGATGGGACCATCCCTGAGATCAAGAACACATGGGTTTTATCTTGATTCTGTTCAGTCAGTTCAGTTCAGTCACTCAGTTGTGTCTGACTTTGCGACCCCACAGACGGCAGCATGTCAGGCTTCCCTGTCCTTCGCTATCTCCTGTAGCTTGCTCAAACTCATGTCTATTGAGTCGGTGATGCCATCCAACCATCTCATCCTTTGTCATTCCTGTCTCCTCCTGCCTTCAATCTTTCCCAGCATCAGGGTCTTTTCCAATGAGTCAGTTCTTCACATCAGATGGCCAAAGTATTGGAGTTTCAGTTTTAACATCAGTTCTTCCAATGATTATTCAGGACTGATTTCCTTTAGGATTGACTGGTTTGATCTCCTTGCTGTCCAAGGGACTCTTAAGAGTCTTCTCCAACAGCACAGTTCAAAAGCATCGATTCTTTAGTGCTCAGCTTTCTTTATACTTCAACTCTCACATCCATACACGACTCCTGGAAAAACCACAGCTTGACTGGACGGACCTTTGCTGGCAAAGTAATGTCTCTGCTTTTTAATATGCTGCTAGGTTAGTCATAGCTTTGCTTCCAAGAAGCAAGAATCTTTTAATTTCATGGCTGCAGTCACCATCTGCAGTGATTTTGGAGCCCAAGAAAATGCTGTTTCTGTTGGTTCTGTTACTACTATTCAAATAATATCTGAATGAGGTCCTATCACTTGGACTTTTCAATCAATAGAATAAATAGAAAGGAACTAATCCTCTCCACTTGAGAGATGAAGATGCTGGCACCTGTGCATATCAGGGTCCCTAGGAAGACCCAGGTGGTGCCAGTGGTAAAGAATCTGCTTGCCAATGCAGTAGATGCAAGAGATGTGGATTCGTTCCCTGGGTCAGGAAGATTCCCTGGAGGAGGAAATGGCAACCCACTCCAGTATTCTTGCCTGGAGAATCCCATAGACAGAAGAGCCTGGTGGGCTATAGTCTACAGGGCTCACAGAGAACTGGACACAATTGAGCATACATAGCAGAGCATCTATAGGGAGACCCAGCTACCTGCAATGTGTCCCTGGTATGTGATGTTCCTTTTAATTGCTAGGGGATTGGGAAATCTTGGTAGCTAGGAAGAGGGGTGCTGGCTGGAGGAACTGTTAGGGTGACTGTGCTGTGGGAGCCAGCTTCTCCTGGGGGCTCCATTTGTCCAGGTCAGGCTGGTCACCGGGTGTTGCAATAATGGCTTCAGAAGAGAGCTGGCCCGAATCGGGCACCTCCTTCACTTTGTGTACAGTGGAAACACGAGGGAAATAGCAACATGCTGATGACCCTGGGACTACACTGACCAGCCAGTCTTCCTGGTCAGCCCTTGTTTTGCCCTGACGGTCACGTTTGGTCCTGTTTGTTTCAGCCTTCAGCTTTCAATGTCCTCCTCACTGGGCTCCTGGAGACCCATCACTGTATGACTTCGAATCACCACATAACCGCTGGCACTGCCTGCAGCAGGCTACAGATGGACTCTAGTTAATACCCACAAGTACTACCGGCAAAGCAGCACCAGTCCACGCTGTGGCATCATACCCAGCAGATGGGTTTGCTGATGCTGGTCTAGGCCCAGCCAAATCAGGAGACCCCAAATGGTCAGGATGATAGGTTATCAGAGCATTGCCGCAGACCACACAGACAGCTGCCCAGAATCTCACTGCTGTCCGCCTGGCTACCTAATCAGTCACCGTGACCTCCCCCAGCTGTTCTGACATTCCGTTCTCAAGGTCTGAGGAACGCTCCCTGGTCAAACTAGATGTTACATTGTCCATCCAGCAGATTCCTAGTAAGGGAAATGGAAACACACACATGGTGTGGTAGCCTCCATTTCAAGGATGAGCAGAGCGGAGTCGCATTTGCAGTGAGACTTGGTGTTTGCAAAGCAGGCAGGGAGGGGGCCGTGTGAGAGGAGGATGTTGTTCACTGTCTAGTCACCAAATTGTATCCGACTCTTTGTGATCTCATGGACTGCAGCACACCAGGCTTCCCTGTCCTTCACCATCTCCCAGTGTTCGTTCAAACTCATGTCCATTGATTCGGTGATGCCATCCAACCATCTTATCTTCTGTGGGCCCCTTCTCCTCTTGCCTTCAATCTTTCCCAGTGTCAGGGTCTTTTCCAATGAGTCAGCTCTTCACATCAGGTGGCCAAAGTATTGGAGCTTCGGTTTCAGCATCAGTCCTTCAGGGTTAATTTACGATGCAGCATCACAAAGCCAAAGAACCAAGAAAACCACCATCTAGAGGTAGCAGCTTGGGGCCAAGAACCTTGGAAGAGAGCCTTCTTTCATCCCTTCAGGTAGGCATCCTCATTCCCAATTAACAGATGAAGAAACTGAGGTCCAGGGAGATTGCCACCTTGCGATGAATGACAGAATGAGCTAAGTCTGATTTCCCAGCCAGGCTTTTTTCCACTCTACAGTCTCACCAGAATCAGCCCCTAAACAAGGTTCATGTTCCGTGTTGTTCATTATACATGGAAAGAGCTTCTGAGGCCTGTTGAGGTTGATTTGCATAATTCATTTTTAGAACATTAATTAGCCGGGATGTGTAATAGTTCTTGTGCCAATTTGTGTTTCAATTTCAAATGCAAATACAAATTAACAAATGTTATTCCTGTGGCACCTTAAGGATGAAACATTTGCTGCTCATCGTGAGTATTAATCTTTACATTTCCGAAACTGTGGCTGATAGAAGCAATAATAGCTACTAATTTGCAGGATTGAGAAAAAAATCTAGTCTGGTGGGGGGATGGGGTGGGTAAGAAGTAATTCTTTTTCAGTAAAAGAAAACTACAGTTAGGCAGCCATCCATCCATCCATGTATCCACCCATGCATTCAATAGTATTGAGTACCAACTAAGTGTCAGACTTTGTGGAAGGAGAAAGAGGTTACACAAGGGTGCACACACCTGGTGGGAGAGAGATTAAGGTAAATAAACAAGTACACTATATTGTGATAGGGTTTAGAATGTGTGCAGGTGTACAAGCTCGGTTGTGTCTGACTCTTTGCAAACCCATGGACTGTAGCCCGCCATCTTCCTCCATCCATGGAATTATCCAGGCAAGAACACTGGAGTGGGTTGCCATTTCCTTCTCCAGGGGTTTAGATTAGATCCAAGCTCTTCAGAACAAAAAAGACTAGAAGGTGTCAGAAATGCTTCTGAGGAGTTGGGACACTGAGCAACTTGATGTGGAAGTTGGAGAAAGCCAGGTATAGGTGGATTCGTGGTGGCCAGAGTGAGGGGAGCAGTGAGAATACGGTGAGAGGAGAAGTATATGTGCGACCTGGTAGATTCAGGGGATGCCAAGCCATTTGGCCCAGCTGGAACTTAGGGGTATTTGGGGTGTGGTATCAGGAGTAAAATGAGCAGACTTGCCTGTAGGCTACATTCCTTGGAATTCACCCTGCAGAACTTTGAGAGCCATTGTCTGAAGGAGCTAGTCAGACTGCTTGGGAAAACGTACTCTGGAGCCCACCTGGAGGATGTTTGTGGGAAGAAGGCTTTAGACTCGGAGTTAAGAGATGGTACAAATAACCCTTCAGGAGGGAAGCAATGCTGATTGGAGTGGTGGAGGAATTAGAGAGGAGACATCATAAAGAGGTATTTTAGGAATCTAGTTATTGGAGAGTTACTAATTCTTCCTTGTGGGCTGTTCCACTCACTGAAAAAGGAAAGGGTTGAGGAGATTAATTTCATTCCATTACTAATTTACTCAGCATACATTTATTTCATACTTACTTTTGGTCAATTCTATGCCATGTGCTGGAATCTAAAGATGTTAAAGGACATAATCCCTGCTTCTAGGAAGTGTACAGTAGAATGGAAGGGTCAGAGATCACTCTTGCTATCTATTGTGTGTGAGGAACTACCCTCCAGTTTAGCATTTTCCCAGGGGGGCGCTAGTGGTAAAGAATCTGGGTTGGGAAGATTCCCTGGAGGAGGGCGTGGCAACCCACTCCAGTACTCTTGCCTGGAGAATCCCATGGGCAGAGGAGGCTGGCGGGTTACAGTCCACGGGGTTGCAAAGAGTCAGACACGACTGGGGCGACTAAGGACACACATAATCTCTTCTAATGCTATGGGCAGCTCTGTAGGCAATTGGGTTGCTCTTTTGCTGACTGCTTTGGGTCTCTCAGGACTTCCCTGATGGCTCAGAGGGTAAAGCATCTGCCTACAATGTGGGAGACCTGGGCTTGATCCCTGGCTTGGGAAGATCCTCTGGGGAAGGAAATAGCAACCCACTCCAGTATTCTTTCCTGGAAAATCCCATGGATGGAGAAGCCTGGTGGGCTACAGTCCATGGGGTCACAAAGAGTCGGACATGACTGAGCGACTAAACTTTCACTTTCATTTTGGGTCTCTCGTGAGATTGGAATAAGATTGTATCCAGCAGTAGGATCTGCCGGGAACTTTACTGGAATGAAATCTCCAAGATGGCTTCTTTCTCCTGCACACCTTAGTGGCCTGTCCTTACGTGGCCTCTCTCTCCACGTAGCATCTCATCCTTAAGAACCTCTCAACATGGCCATTTTCTTCAGGAGAGAATTAGGCTTCTTAAACGGTGGCTGACTTCCAAGAGCATAAAAGCAGAATCTTGCAGGGTCATTTTGGAATATTTTGTAGCCTAAAGTAATCCACAGAGTCAATCCACATTCTCTGTGGCCTGGCCTATAAGTGTTCTAATGTAGGAGAGAGTGATCCATTAGGGCCCATTTTTGGAGACAAGCTGTGACAGACATACATTCATAGTCTTTACAAAATAAAATAATACCTTAAAAAAAAGTTTTTATTGGAGTAGAGTTGCTTTATAATGTGTTATTTTCTGCTCTACAGCAAAGTGAATCAGCCATATGTTTACATACGTGCCCTCTTTTTTGGATTTCCTTCTCATTTAGGTTGTCACAGAGCATTGAGTAGAGCTCCCTGTGCTATACAGTAGCTTCTCACTAGTTATCTATTTTATATATAGTAGTGTATATATGGAGAAGGCAATGGCAACCCGCTCCAGTACTCTTGCCTGGAAAATCCCATGGGTGGAGGAGCCTGGTAGGCTGCAGTCCATGGGGTCGAGAAGAGTTGGACACGACTGAGCGACTTCACTTTCACTTTTCACTTTCATGCATTGGAGAAGGAAATGGCAACCCACTCCAGTGTTCTTGCCTGGAGAATCCCAGGGATGGGGGAGCCTGGTGGGCTGCCGTCTATGGGGTTGCACAGAGTCGGACACGACTGAAGGGACATAGCAGCAGCAGCAGCAGTGTATATATGTCACTTCTGACCCTTTGTGTAGTTGTTAATGCAGCAACCTTCTAGTAGGTTCTTATCTACACTATTTCTTCTTCACAACAGCCCTTCAAACAGACATTACCAACCTTCCAAGGAAACTGAGATTCTGTAAGTAGATTGTGGCCACAGGGCTAACAAATGGTCTAAACCAGATCTGAATATCGATCCTTTAACCATAAAGCTCATACTTTCTTTACTCAGAAGGTTAATTTCACGATGCTATAAAAGACCCTTAGAAGCTCAGGGGATAGTACCTAGCCCTGTTCAGTGGCAAGTGGGTATATTTCATGGCTGTGATGATACTTCATTTCTAAGCTTCTTCCCAGACCTAACACAGACTTAATACTTCAAGTAAGTCACTGACGGCCTAGGGTAAATGAAATTCCATTGGATGTTATCTTTCCGAAGGATAAGGCAAAAATACCTTGGTACTCTGGGACTCAGGCTAGAACAACAGGCTTTTAAGACTGACCCCAAATTGTCTTCATACTTAAATAGTGTGAATCTGGAAACTGTTACACAACACACCACACGTGGAATGTGGCTCTATGAACCTCCATGCTTTGATATGGAAGTATGAAACGCCAGTAGCTTCTTGGTACAGGAAGATTGTTAGTTAAGTGAGTGGTGTCCAGTTCAGCACTGGCTAAGATTACTACCCCATATTGCCATGGAAAATATCCGGAGTCTGAGAAAATAAAAACAAAAAGTGAACATTTAGCATCATGTGGAGGATGGCGTGCCAGGGAGATAGTTGAGAAAACATATGCTTTTACCCAGATAACAGTTCCTGAAGCATCTGCATGGTCAAGGCCAACCTTCCCTGTGAAAGTTTAATTTGAGTGATGTAATTCTCCACAGAGAGCGATTGTCCACCCTCTAAGGGCATATATCAGAATTTATCTTTTTTTTTGCCGTGCCACGTGGCTTGTAGGATCTTAGTTCCCTAACTAGAGTTAGAACCAGTGCCCCCCCACTGCAGTGGAAGCATGGAGTCCTAACCACTGGACCTCCAGGGAATTCTCTATATCAGAATTTGTAACTTTTGAAAAATCTTTAGAAAGCCAGACAGGAATATATGTTAATAGATTGTAGCAGTTACAATCTACAGCTTGACTTTTGACAAGCTAAGGTCATATTCCTAAGGAATATTTGTTAGGAGGGAACTCTACCAAAAGAACAACAGAGAACCTTCCCTGAGGGGACCCAGTAACCTTCAACTTGAACCTGCAAATACTCATCTTCCCTTTATTTGGAGAATATGATGGGAAGGGGTCAGAATTCTAAACATAGCTTCTCTGGGACTCAGTTTACATAACTGTAACTAAGGAGGTTGGATTGTTCAGTCACTCAGTCGTGTCCAAATCTTTGCAACCCCATGGACTGCATCACGCCAAGCTTCCCTATCCTTCACCATCTCCCAGAGTTTGCTCAAACTCATGTCCACTGAGTCGATGGGGTCATCCAACCATCTCATCCTCTGTCATCCCCTTCTCCTCCTGCCTTCAATCTTTTCCAGCATCAGGGTCTTTTCTAATGAGTCAGTTCTTCGCATCAGGTGGCCAAAGTATTAGAGCTTAAACAGATTCAGTGACTTATTTATTGCTCAGTCTGCCCTTTACACAATTTCTTTGACTCTTTTCTTGTGAAGATCTGAATCTATCACTTTATAATTATTTTTTGTATTATCTCTTGATAGTCATTTTGTATTATAAGGTTTGCTCACAGATGGAAGGACAGGGTGCTTATACCAAAAAAAAAAAAGTCCCAAGAGTATTCGCTGAATATAGATTCTCACATTTATCTAAAGCCATCTAAATTTACTTGTTCTAACATTCAGAATTTCACTCTTTCCCAATCAATGTCATATACCTGGCAAGGCTTTGAATTTCATTTATATTGTAATTCTGCAAATTGTAGGATTAAATTTTGGGTGTGATTTTCATCTGTGTCTTATATCCTTACCCTGAGTATGTAAGAAATTGGAGATTCTTTTAGGGCTGACATAGAAGCTTTTTGGTTTTCAGGTTGTGTCTTGAGCTAAGTATTTAAGTATGATCTTGTCATTATCACATAAACTCTTGAATAGAGTCAGAAACAGCATCTTCCCACCCATTCAACTTTTCTAATCTTTCTTTTCCTCCTTCCTACCTCCCATCCTTTGCCTCCCCTCTCTCCTTCCCTTTCTTCCGCTAAATTCACTACTTTTTAATTAAAAATTATTTTTTCAGTTTTTTTGTAATATAACTCACACATAGCACTAAGTTGATCATGACTTGATGTACATATGTTGTAAAATGTCATAATTATTATTTCCAGCTCCACCAACATCTTCATCTCTGAGCACTTCATCATAGACAATTGAGGTAACAATTTAAATAACTGTTTTATCCCTATACAGCTATTTATCATGTTCTACTCAACCCCGATAACCAAACTTGGGTTGCCGATTTTGAGAGCTAGCTGCCCAGAGCCCATGACAATTCGTGCTGAGCTGCTAGAGTGACTGCTGACCCTAATGCAGAAGCCAGGAGCCTACTGCCATTGGACCTTGGAGACCACCATCACCTGCTTCTGTTCTGAGTCAGAACAGAACTGACTTCTCCAGGGTCAGAACCCTCAGGTGCCACACTGCCAAGACCACTGTCTTGCTGCTGGCCCATCCCCCACCACCTGTAATGACCAGTTTGTTGTGCATTTGCTCAGTCCTATCTGGCTCTTTGAGACCCCGTGGACAAACTCATGTCGAGTCGGTGATGTCATCCAACCATCTCGTCCTCTGTCATCTTCTTCTCCTCCCTTCATGGAACTGTGTTATCTGACCAGAAATCCTATAGCCCATCAGCTATCCGATGCTTCTCTTGCTGCCACTAAAAGCAAAAGTAAGAAAACCATAATGGTTTCTCTCTTCGTCCTGCCTTTCAATCTCCTGGCAGTGCCTCCCATTGGCAGGACTAAATCTGTAGCCATCTGGCAAGGGAATCTGGGCTTGCATAGAGTTTCCAGGCTTCCAACCTCCTGTGATTCAGAACACAGCAAAAAAAAAAAAAAAACCAAACAAAAAAAAAAGGGGGGGCTGGAACTGTTAGCAATAAGTAAAATGGTTGATGCACATGTTATACATGAGATAAGTCACTAGGCACAATATAAAATTAAAAAAAAAAAAAGAAATCTCTATGGTAACAATGGCCCCAATGAATGTAACTTCCCAACTCTTTTCATTAAGAAGTGGGGCCTATTTCCCCACTTCTTGAATCTAGGCCTGCCTTGTGATTTGCTTTAGCCAATAAGATGCAGCAGAAATGATAGTATGCCAGTTCTGAGCCCAGGCCTCAAAAGGGCCTGTGTATTTCCGTGTGCTATCTCTGAATCCTGCTTCCTCCATGAGCAAATGCCCAGGTTAACCTGTTGGAGATTAAGAGGTGACATGGAGGAGAGACAAGGTATAACAACTTAGGCCCCTCTAGATCGGTTAATTAACCTGGTGTTAACCATGGATGCATGAGTGAACTCAGCCAAGAACAACTAACTCTAGCTCGCATCCCAAGAAATTCATATATTTGTGATTTTGAGTCACCAAGTTTAGAGTGGTTTATTATGTAGCTATAGCTAACTGATATAGCTATCTGTTACCAAGAGTATGAAATCTAGTATAGGGAGGAAGCATGCATGCAGACACACAGAATGGAGACACAGATGACAGGGCCTTGTTGAACTGTATGGAAGGTCACATCCAAAACATCTGCAAGGAGGATGTGGACCAAGTTCTCATGGCATCTTCCAGTAAGAGGTGAAACTTGAGCTGGGCCTTAAAAATAAGCAATATTTTGGTTGATCCTGATTCAGCAACATTTAGAAAATGGTGATGCCAATCAATGATTTAATACAAAGAAGTCTGGTATATTGAATGCAAACTTAAAAGAATAACAACTAGCTTCTCTTCTACCTACAGAAATATTCTTTATTTGGCTTCTAACACAGTCCTGTCAGAGTATTTAAACATAATAACATACATGTATATATTTTAAGTGAGGCTTCCCAGGTGGTGCAGTGGTAAAGAATTTACCTGCCAATGCAAGAGACGCACGAGACACAGGTTGAGAAGATCCCCTGGAGAAGGCCATGACAGCCCACTCCAATATGCTTGCCTGGAAAATTCTATGGACAGAGAAGCCTGGTGAGCTACAGTCCACAGAGTCACAAAGAATCGGACATGTCTGAGTGACTGAGCACATGTATTTTAAAACAAGTTAAATGATTATATTTTGCTAACTGGAACAATAATCTATAATTATTAACAAAAATTTGGAAATTATAGAATAGAAAAAAAATTCATCTAATGTACAATCCAACCCACAGACACAGTCACTGCTACTGTTTTAATATGTTTCTTTCCAGTCTTTTAAAAATCCATATTTACATAGTTAATATTAAATGGGACATATAATTTTGTGTTGTTCTTTCTACTTTCTCTTTTAACATAAATATTTTCTCACTTGTAAACTTTCTCGGACTTCCCTGGTGGAACAATGGATAAGAATCCACTTGCCAATGAGTATCATCATACTTTTTTGCTATTTCAATAAATACAAGTTAATAACCTGTTGCTACTGTAAATCACATTTCCTTGAGTTTGAGATAGAGTGAACATTTTCCATGCACTTATTGGCTCTTTGTTTTCCTTTTGGTGAACATGGAGTTAGTCCCTTGTCCGGGAAGATTCCATTTGCTAGGGAGCAATGAAGCCCATGTGCTGCAACTTCTGAAGACCTCATGCACCCTAGAGCCTGTGATGTGAACCTAGAAAAGCCATCACAATGAGACGCCTATGCACCGCAATGAAAAGTAGACCCTGCTCACCAGACGCCACAAAGAGAAAGCCCGTTCACAGCAAGTGAAGACCAGCACAGCCAAAAATAATAACAAAAATTTAAAAACTACTCTTAAAGAAAAGACTGTCTCAAAATATAATTTTTAATAGCTTTATATTTCATCTTCTGAAGGTCCTATTATTTATTTATTGCTTCCCATGTTGTTGGATATTTATGTTGTTCCCTATTTTGTTCTCTCTTAAGTTACTCTACGACTACCACCTTTCCGTATTATTTCTTTAAGATGGCTTGTGAGAGGTGAGATGAAGCTTTACATTTTTGAAGAGTTTGGATATATGTTGTCAAATTTCTTCTTTTGCCAGAATGAGTGTTCTAAGTTTTTCTCTCTCATAAATGAATGATACTACTCATTTCATTGCATCATTTTGTACTGAGTATCATCATACTTTTTTGCTGTTTCAATAAAAACAAACGAATAACCCATTGCTACTTTAAATCACATTTCCTTGAGTTTGAGATAGACTGAACATTTTCCGTCGTTTATTGGCTCTTTGTTTCCATTTTGGTGAAATGACTGTTCATGGTCTAGGGAATTGATACTGACATCAAAGTCCTCTTGTGGTTGACCAGCTGCTCCTCGCCTCCCATGGGATACAGGCTGTGTGGTAGGAAAGCTGTCATCTCCTATAAGAATACCTGTAGGATGGGCTGCAGCTGTCACCTGGGTGGCATTGCCAGGGCTCTACTATCCACGGTCCTTCCCTAACGGTGACATGGAATCTCAAAACCAAGGCTCCATTTTATAGAGTCACCTCTAGGGTCCTGTCCTCTTGTGCCATGGGGGTTGTTTGCTTTAAATAATAGAAGCATTTTCAGAGCTTTCAATTTCTTAGTAGTACCAGAACCTGCTGTGACCAAGAGGGAAGAGAGCACCATAAGGTTGTGTTGCTTGGGTGGTTTTCATGGCCACCATAGGCCACTTGGCTTGAGCTCTCCCCTTTCATCTCTGGCTCCATGGTGTGAAATGCTGAGGACTCTGATGGAGAGCTTTCAAGCCTCATTACCCATCCGGAGTTCCATACGATTCCTCAGTGAGCCACCTGTTATTGTCAAAAGAAAACCCGGATTTGTGTGTGTTTACTGGAGGCAAGACATCTATTTTGGGTGGATGGAGAGCTTGGTAAGGTGAGTGATGAAGATAACTTGGAGATCAGCTTGTTGTCGTTTTCTACCCTGTGGCATTCGGGACACCGTTTATTACAGCATTTATCACCCAACAGGATAATTGCCCATTGACTCAAATGCTCTGCCACCAGAGTTGAAGCTCTGCATGAGGGTGGGGAGCAACTAAATAACTCCTGTATTTCTAGCCCTCGCCTCCCGCCCCCACCCTCCCCCCCCCCACCCCCCCGCCCCTGCCAAGGGGCCGTCGCAGAGTAGTTTCTCAGTAAATATTTATTGAACTGAAAGAATGTCATCATTTGGATTCTGAGGACAAGAAAAACCTTATCAAACTTTGCATGAGTAAGATGTGTGCCAACAGAGTTCTTAGAAGCAGCTGATGATGAGATAACTTTGATCCTGTGGTTGCTCTAGACTCTGCTTGTTGTTCCTTCATTCTCTGTACCCCTTAGCTGGAAGGCTGCTGCTACAAACAGGGTACTGTGGCCCCTGGCAGTGCGAAAAGGAGACCTGGTTTAGCTGATTCTTGCACAAGCCTTAAAATCAACATTCTTCCACCAATGTGGTGTTATAGTTTAAATTATTTTGCTCAGAAAGATACTGCTGCTACTGCTAAGTCGCTTCAGTCGTGTCCAACTCTGCTCGACCCCATAGACAGCAGCCCACCAGGCTCCCCCATCCCTGGGATTCTCCAGGCAAGAACACTGGAGTGGGTTGCCATTTCCTTCTCCAATGCATGAAAGTGAAAAGTGAAAGTGAAGTCGCTCAGTCGTGTCCGACTCTTAGCGATCCCATGGACTGCAGCCTACCAGGCTCCTCTGCCCATGGGATTCTCCAGGCAAGAGTCCTGAAGCCCAAACTTCCACTCCTTTTGAGTAGTGGCTGAATTTGGAAGCAAAGTCCTTGCTGATGTCATTAGCTGAGTTAAGGTCACTCAGGAGTAGGTGGGTGCTAAGGTGCTTAGTTGCTCAGACATGTCCAATTCCTCTGTGACCCCATGGGCTGTAGCCCACCACATTCTTCTGTTGATGGAATTTTCCAGACAAGCATATTGGAGTGGGTAGCCATTCCCTTCTCCAGGGGATCTTCCCGACCCAGGGACTGAAGCTGGGTCTCCTGCATCGCAGGCAGATTCTTTACCATCTGAGCCACCAGGGAATAAACCCTCATCCATATGTGATGCCCTTATCAGAAGAGGGAGATTTAAACACTGAGACACAGGGAAGATGGCCACGGGAAGAGGAGGGAGAGATTGGAGTTTTGCTGCCATAAATGGAGGAACGTCCTGGGGGCTACCAGAAGCTGGGGCCAGGAAAAGATCTTCCAAAACCTTCAGAGTAAGAGATTTTGAACTTCCTGTCTTCCGAACTGTGAGATGAGAAACTCTGGTGTTTTTCAGGCCCCAAGTTTGTGGTCCTTGGCTAAACAGCCCTAGGAACTAACACAGAACTTTGGGATAGCTGAGCCTCCAGAGGCAGCAGACAGGCAGCTCACATAAGTGCACACCCCACCATTCTTCTCCAGCACTGACCTAGTTTCTGAGAAATAATCGATGAACCTGGGGCGTGTCTCCGCAGCTTGCATTTGCCTGCATCCACCGCGGAGTTGCGTTTAATTTCCCTTGTGTGGGTCAGACAGAGAGCTTGCTTTTCAGCCAGAGCATTGTTTTTATTATCCAACTAAGGACTGCCCCTGCTGCACTGGTTTTGCATGGGGCACTGGGAGGAGGTGATATTCTTGGGCTCCTTGGAGACACAGAGGTCCTAGCCGTTGCCCCCTTGGGCAGAAACACAACTGGCTGTCTTTCTACATTGGGTGTTTTAGACAGCAGACTGGAGGTCACACCTAGGTTCTGACATCAGAGGCAGCATCCAAAAAAGAAAGCGAGCTGGAATTTGAAGTCCTGGCTGCTGGATTCCCTTGTCTTTCTTTCCATGAGATCCTGGGCAGGTCCTCCTTTTCTCTGGAGCTCAGGCTCTCCATGGACACGCTTGGTCATAACTCGTGCATTCTTGGGCTTCCTTGGTGGCTCTGATGGTGAAGAATCTGCCTACAATGCAGGAGATCTGTGTTCAATCCCTGGGTTGGGAAGATCCCCTAGTGAAGAGAATGGCAACTGACTCCAGTAGCCTGGCCTGGAGAATTCCACGGACAGAGGAGCCTCTTGGGCTACAGTTCATGGGGTCCCAGAGAGTCAGACACGACTGTAGCAACTTAGCATGCCTGCATGTGCACTCTTAGTGTTATAACAACTGGGTCCCAAAAGACTGTAGCCCCTCCAGTGGGCCCAGAAAGAGTAGGAGTTCCTGGGCCCAGGTATAGACAGCTGCAAGAAGGTAGAAATGAAGGATCTGGTCTCACCAGGAGCCAACCTGAGGATAATAATAATAATTGAAAAAGAGGAAACAGGCTCTTAATTTCTTAGTGAAATCCCTCTGCATAAAGGATGTACTCAACGACCAGAAGACCGGGCTTTAATGTAATCACGTAGTGAGGCCTTGTAACGAGTCCCTCACCCTCTCTGAGCCTCGTTTTCCTCACCAGGAAAATGCAGGTCACTATAAACTGCCTGCGGGGGCTGCGGTGAACTCAGATGAGAAGCGGGTTTGATTGTGCCTGGCAACCCCAAAGCCTTCAGAGGCCGGGGACGGGCGGTTCTTTCGTGTTTTCTTCCCGCCTGTGTCCCCGTCCCCCATTAGGGGGGTCTCTAATGGCTTTGGCATCTCTGCAGTCCATTTCCTGGAGCTTGTAAATTATTTAGTGGATGAACACATCTGCCAGCAGGAGGAAGGCTGGCCTCAGAGTGTGCCCACTGGGGAGGCTGCGAGGTGGCCTGGCCCGGGCAGCTGCCCACTCCCCATTCCCTGGAGGCTGCCCTCAGCCTGTGGAGTCCTCGATGATGGGGACTTCATCTGGGGTTCTGTCCCCAGGCTTCCTCTCCAGGTCTGGCCGTCACGCTCTCTCCTTTGGAAGGAAGTTAGACCTCTAAATGGCCATGAATAATCGATGAGCTCTTAGAGGAGGGTTCTGGTGAGAAACTCAGCCCCATTAGTGACCTTGCTCTAATTCCTCGGACATCCCCCTCTCCCCCCAACTCCTGCCCCGCACACAGCCTCTGCCTAAGCCAGGCTTGGCAAGCAGGCTTCACTGAGTGTTGACGGGAAGGGTAGAAGAACCTGAGAGCAGGGCAGTTAGAAGCTTCCCCTATGAGGGAGAGGCTGGAGTGGCCTGTCTACTTGCCTAGGGACAGTGAGGGACAATTACCCAGCCTGGGATGTTTGCAAATATCCGAAGGAATTATTCTTGAACTTGGGGGTGCTGGCAGGTGTGTGGTGCATGCAACGAGTCCTTTCAAGTGTCTGGGGGACTTCACACATGCACAGCATGGAGAACTACCAGCCATCTTGGTTGGCCCCCAGAGGTCCCCTGGACTCCCCACTAGTGGCCCCTGGTACTGGGTAAGCCCAGGTTCTGAATCCAGCTGGTTGCCCATCCAGTGGAAGCACCTCCCTCCTTTCTAGTCCTCTCCCCACCTCCACCCTCATCCTTCATATTCAGCAAATGCCTTCAAATATCCTGAGATGAGCTCAGGTCAAGGTGCTCCTAGACCTTGTTTTTCCTGACATTTGTCATGCTGGTTCTTGTGACATCATTTCCAGTCTTCTCCTTGAGGACAGCAATCACTGTGTTCTCCTCCACGACATCTCACGTGCTCAGCTGGTGCAGTGTGGATCTCAGCAAATGTTTACCTTGGGTGATTCATTCAACTTTTCACACCACTATCCATCCTCATGGAAGGACGAACCAGTTTCTACTTCCTAAAATACAGCTGGGTTATACACGAGCAGAGGATTTCCTTTTATCCATGAATTATTGAGGGTTTTAAATGTCCTGATATTTTTTCTGGCCTCCTAAGCCTGAAGGCTTATGGACCAGTGATGACTGGTGTGGTCTTACAGCCAAGGTGGAGATAGTACAAAGGTCCTTGTCAAGTCCCTTACCAGCTGGGTGTTTCTGGCATTTTTAGAGGAGCAGGAAAACAGAGGTTCTAGGCATAGCTTTTACCAGTTGGGGCAGGATTAAATCCTGGCTAAAGGAGATTGAAGAAGTTTGTTAGATTGACATAGTTTACCAAGGATTTGGGGAAGCAATTTAAGGATTTAAAGAATCTTGAGGGCAGAGTAGGGGATAGGACTGAGATGGGAGAGAGAAAGAAGTCACTGCTTAATAAACACCTACCACACTCCAGAGAAGGCCGGAGCCCTTG
Organism: Bubalus kerabau; assembly: GCF_029407905.1. NCBI lineage: Eukaryota > Metazoa > Chordata > Mammalia > Artiodactyla > Bovidae > Bubalus > Bubalus kerabau. Next base: position 85,164,654 of record NC_073634.1, on the reverse strand, counting down.
GTTTATTGATTTATTTGTTTCTTATGTGGCTCCAAGCATTGAGTACCTCTAATGTCCATTTATGGGAATATGAAACAGGGGCTCAGAATGATTGCATCCCTTGCCTGAGTTCACATGGTTCGCAAGTAAGGCTGGGGTAGGGGTTATATTGTAGCAGGTGATGCGTGCTAAGGACGTGTGATCTTCTGAAAGGTCATGGTCACAACCTCCCTGGTGGACACAGCAGACATTGTGCGCCCCTTCACAGAGGTGGGGAGAAGAATACTCAAAGAGGTGAAGTGACTTACTCATGATCACTGTCTGGGGAACCAGGAGAAACATGGAATGCCTGGATGGCTAGGAAGGGAGGGGCAACGTGGGGCCAAGACTGCTGGAATCCCTCCTCTTCCTTGATGTGCCAGGCCTGAGGGCAGCTTAGTGGGGGATTCGGGAACCTGTACTAAAAGGCTAATGCTCCAAAGAACCAATTGTTATCAAGGTAATGTCTCTTACGGGAGCAACATTTTCTAATTTCCAAAGCACTTTTGCATCTACCATTTCCTTTAATTTTCCAAACAGCCCTCGAGTAAGTACTACCATGCCCATTTTGCAGACAAAGAAACTGAGGCTCCGCCATTTAATACAACCTACTCAAGATTATGCTATTAAGAGGCTGAGGAGCTAAGATTCCCATCTACCTAGATTCTGGTCATTTACATTCAAGGCCAGCCCTTGGTCTTCCAAGTCAGGGACTGCCATTGCCCTTTGATAGCCAGCTGGTATTGTGCACACTTTCCTGGGTAGAGGGGCTGCCCTATTATTTTGTAAGCCTGGTTGACAAAAGAGAGCTCTTTCCTGACAAATGCAGAGACTCACTTGGGGTCCTACAAAGGACACGTCGATTCCCTGGGTGGTCACAAGGAGCTCGTGGGACTTGGTTGGCTGCTCTTTGTCTGGATAAGGGCTATCTGGAAATGTCTAGCTAGCTTCCTGCATCATGCCAGGGCAGCCAGCTACAGTGACAAAAACACATTCAAGCCACAGTCCCTCACACAGTCCGTAAGCCTCTTCAACCCCGAATAGACTTGTTTCTAACATATCTTTTTTGATTTCCTTTTTGCTACAAGATCTAACAGGAGTAAATTCCGAACGTAAGTGACTAATAGAATCTTTCATTCTTTTTGAGATTTGCTAGTGAGAATCTGCATTTGGTACGCGACAGAAGGCATGTCATCGAGGATTGGAAACAGGAAGGCAGAACCCATGAACACGTCTAGCTGTAGATTCCTGGGCAACGATAGTCCCTTCCTAGTGTTTCCCGTTTTGTGAAAAGAGGGAAAGGTACTTGCAGACATGGGCACTGTTCTGAGTGAAATACAAAATTTCATGTATTTACTGATCATTCCTTTTTTAAAAGCTGAAGTATAGTTGCTTTACAATGTTGTTAGTTTCTGCTTGTACAGCAAAGTGAATCAGCTACAGGTATCCTCTTTTTTGGATTTCCTTCCCATTTGGGGCACCACGGAGCACAGAGCAGAGTTCCCTGCACTGTACAATAGGCTCTCATTGGGTATCTCTTTTCTATACAGTAGTGTGTATATGTCAATAAAAAATGCCATTTAACCCTCACAACAACTGACAACCCCTGGGCTCAGAGCTTTTGCCCAAAGTCCTGTGAGTAGTGATGAAGGCGAATTGGGGAGGAAGCACTGGGGTCCGTCCCATTTTGCAGTCTTATTCTCATGGGGGCCTCCACCACATTCTCTCTGGGTGATGCTGGGTTTGGGCACCATACATGCCTGTATCTTACCTCTTTGTCAGGACTTTGTCAGCTGCCACTTGCAAACTGGTTTCATGTCTCCCCAGCCCACCCATCACCTGGCCTCCAGAAGGTGCTTCCCAAACCACAGTGCGACCCTCCCAGCCTCCTGCAGGAGCCCTGCTCTGCTTCTAATTGACCAGGAACATGCTTCTGAGTGGGGGATGCTTGAAGCCTCTCTTGTGGCCCCTGCTGGCCTTTCCATTTTATAACTTATAATCAACAATTATATTTGAAAGGGAGAGAGAAGCTGTTATTTTCTAACTGCCTATGAAATGTTCTGCATACACTTTTGCATCTAATTCTCAAGACAAAGTAGAATATAGGGTACCCTTTCTATAGATAGGCATTTGGGGCTCAGTGAAGTTGAGGGTTGGCTCAGTGGTAAAGAATCCGCCTGCCAAGCAGTAGCTGTGAGTTCAGTCCCTGGGTTGAGAAGATCCCCTGGAGAAGAATACTCCAGTATTCTTGCTTGGGGAATCCCATAGGGTTTTTCTATAATCCTGTAAGCCTGGCGGGTTATAGTCCCCACCGCTGCCGCTAAGTTGCTTCAGTCATGTCCGACTCTGTACGATTCCATAGATGGCAGCCCACCAGATTCTGCCGTCCCTGGGATTCTCCAGGCAAGAACACTGGAGTGGGTTGCCATTTCCTTCTCCAATGCATGAAAGTGAAAAGTGAAAGTGAAGTCGCTCAGTCGTGTCCGACTCTTCGCGATCCCATGGACTGCAGCCTACCAGGGAAATCCATGGGATTTTCCAGGCAAGAGTATTGGAGTGGGGTGCCATTGCCTTCTCCGATAGTCCCAGAGGGTTGCAAAGAATTGGACACAACTTAGCGACTAAACAACAATACAGCTAATCCTCAGCTAAATAGATGCAAGAGATTGGATTAAATCTTCACATTCCCTTGAGAAGAAGACCCAACGCATGCCTTCTTTTGAGATAGGGGGTCTAGTTTATAAGGTGAGGGGAGACAGAGGAGTGAGAAAGAATCTGGGGAGCCCTGGAATCTGGGAGGAAGAGAGCACTGTTTGCAGGGACAGCTCAAATCTGAGAGGCAAAGGCTCTGGTAAGAGACTATACCCCCCCACCCCCATCCCCCATGGGCTTCCCTGGTGGCTCAACTGGTAAAGAATCCACCTGCAATGAGGGACACCTGAGTTTGATCCCTGAGTTGGGAAGATGCCCTGGAGAGGGGAATAGCTACCCACTCCAGTCTTCTGGCCTGGAGAATTCCATGGACTGTATGGTCCATGGGGTCGCAAAGAGTCAGACACAACTGAGTGACTTTTACTTTCACTCCCCCGCCCCCACCCCCCCCCCCCACCTCACACACACACACACACACACACACATACACACTTCAGTGTTACCTAGATCTGATCTTGTCCTTCAGGGCTATCTGAGAGGAGTCTCATCTCTAAAGGAGGTGGGGGAATAGATGGACTGTTTTCAGAGTGTTTTCTGCATCCTCACAGTTTTTTGAGGCCTTGTGAGGGAGCGGGGGTGCTTTGCATCCCTGCATATGAGGACTGCTATCTGACCTGGAAGGAGGTTGTTTGAACGAGGCGAGTGGGTCTCGGAGATGGGGACGGGCTGGAGTGTGGGGCCTGGGGACCTGAGTGGCCAGGAGTCCTCAGTTTCTATATCTGCAAAATGGGGCCAACCATCCCTGGCCCCGTGGCCCTCATGCTTCTGCTGTGAGGCTCTAATAGCATGAGACGGTGAGTGTGCCTGGGAAGGGGGAGGGCCAGGCACTCAGAGGCAGGCACACTGGCAGGAAGGGTGCAGGGTACCTGCGAGAGAGCAGCTAGACAAGCATGCCCTGGCGGAGGGGGCTCAGAGGAGCTGAGGCCCATAGTGCCCTATGACAGCATCCTGTGGATAAGTTCTCCCATCTGTAAAATGGAATTATGGTGACCACCCTGCCCACCTCATGGGCTTGTACAGAGTTAAAGAGAAACGCAGATATGGACACTGGCTACAAACATGCCTGACTGATGGTGGCCACACAGTATTAGAAGGACCTCGGATCTATTCTTGATTCCACCATTCACAGACGGGGGATTCACCATTCACCAGTCACTGACCCTGGGCCTTATTGGCCTCAGCTATAAAATGGAGATGATAAAGGTAATAGCCACCACTTATAAGTGTTACGGCCACACATTCTATCCATACGCAGCAACTGCATGTATGTATGGGTATATATTCATTTAATCCTCCCAACAACTCAATGAATTCAGAGCTATCACATTTCCATCTTAGAAATAAGGAAACCAAGGCATGAAAAGGTTGCTTGCTTCACACACACTAACCAGGGGTGGATCTGGGATTCAGACTGGGCAGTCTGGCTGCCCATAGCACTGTGTCACCTAGCTCTCAAGGTGTGGGGGTGAAAGGTGATAAAGGGTGCAAGACCCCAAGTGCAGTTGCGGATCATAGATTTGATTGCTTTTGTGCCACTGCTGCTGAATTTTTCTGTGAAGATAGAGTGCATTTTAGAAAAGCGTGGACTACCCCCTGCAAGACACGGGTAGTGGCCTGAGATTCAAAATCATGTTCTGTCTTCTCTTAAAACATCTTTCATGCTGAAGTCTTTCTTTACCACTTTAGGGAAATTGTACTGCTCTTGGAAGGGATAGATCACCAAGTTTAGTGTCTATGGCAACCTGGCCTGTCCCAAGTGGCTTTTAAAGACCCAAAGAAAAGGAGAGAATGTGACTGGACACAGTAGTGACCACATTGCTTCAGGATGCTGTGTGCATGGGTGGTCTGTCATCCACTCACAGAGTGTATGTGGCTGTGCCTTTCTTACTAAAAGTGTAACAGGGTTCGGTGTTTTGCTCCTCCTTTGATGGCTTACTCTACTCACCCGTGATGGGGAAAGGTTGTTTAGATGGTAACTTATCACAGTGATTCAATGAGACAGGGTCCATATTGGCAAGAAAATTAATTCTGGATGCTTCACTTGCAAAGATTTGGAAGATGGGAGTCAGTTTTCAGGGCAGATGAAAGCCAGGTGAAAACAGAGGGGAGACCAGTGAGCTGCCTAGAGCACTCCTAGGAACCTGCTCCACCTAAGTGTGATGTCTTCTTGAATTTTGCACTACATGCTTTCTGACCTCCCTCTAGTCTCTGGGTTTCAGCATCACTGATTATTAGAGACACGGTCTCCTCCAAACACTGAAGATCTTTGAGGCTTTGATTTCAAAGAATTCTGGGAGAGTGTACTCTGCCAGGGAAGACAGAGGGGATGAGAAACAAGGGTTGTCTCTGTGTGGACTGTGAGGTGACTCAGTGGACAGGATACTGTCTATGAGACTCTGGTCTTGGTGTGTCTAGATTGGCCAATAATTCTTCCTGGTGATGTTATACTTGCATTCACTCTCATGATCTAGTTGCTAAGTCTCTGACTCTCAAGACCCCATGGACTGTAGCCTGCCAGGCTCCTCTGTCCATTGGATTCTCCAGGCAAGAATACTGGAGTGGGTTGCCATTTCCTTCTCCAGGGGATCTTCCCGACCCAGGAATCCAACCCAGGTCAGGATATCATGGAAGGGTCTTCAACTAAAGAGAAATAAAATAAAATGAAATGAAATACCCAAGCCACACTTGGCCCTGGCAGTCTCCGGCAAAGCCAGCCTGGGCTGTGTGCAGACCAGTCACCTCTGCAGAGTTGGGGTCTTTAAGCCTTGCTCAGAGGAGCATCACTTAGAAATTCCATGAGATGCTTAGTGGGGAGGAGATGAAAGAGGAAGAGAAGGTAAAACTTTGAGGTCCTGATGGAAACCTATTCCTTCCATTTTATCAAGTTTTATCCATTTGAATTCAGAACAGTTAATTTAACTTTTCCTGTGCTAAGAAAATCGCTGTCTTAAGAGATGTGTGTGTGTTAGTTGCTTAGTCACGTTCGACTCTTTGCAATCCCATAGACTGTAGCCTACCAGGCCCCTCTGTCCCTGGGATTCTCCAGGCAAGAACACTGGAGTGGGTTGCCATTTCCTTCTCCAAAAGGAAATATAGAAAGAAAGAAAGTGAAGTCTCTCAGTCATGTCCGACTCTTTGCAATCCCGTAGACTGTAGCCTACCAGGTTCCTCGCATCCATGGAATTTTCCAGGCAAGAGTACTAGAGTGGGTTGCCATTTCTTTCTCCTGTCTTAAGAGATACCTTGCTGATTTCTTCTGAGGATGCCTCTTGGCCTAGCAGTTCAGTTCAGTCACTCAGTCATGTCCGACTCTTTGTGACCCCATGAATCGCAGCACACCAGGCCTCCCTCTCCATCACCAACTCCCGGAGTTCACCCAGACTCACGTCCATTGAGTCAGTGATGCCATCCAGCCATCTCATCCTCTGTCGACCCCTTCTCCTCCTGCCCCCAATCCCTCCCAGCATCAGAGTCTTTTCCAATGAGTCAACTCTTCGCATGAGGTGGCCAAAGTATTGGAGTTTCAGCTTTAGCATCATTCCTTCCAAAGAAATCCCAGGGCTGATCTCCTTCAGAATGGGCTGGTTGGATCTCCTTGCAGTCCAAGGGACTCTCAAGAGTCTTCTCCAGCACCACAGTTCAAAAGCATCAATTCTTCAGTGCTCAGCTTTCATCACAGTCCAACTCTCACATCCATACTTGACCACAGGAAAAACCATAGCCTTGACTAGATGAACCTTTGTTGGCAAAGTAATGTCTCTGCTTTTGAATATGCTATCTAGGTTGGTCACAACTTTCCTTCCAAGGTTGTCTTTTAATTTCATGGCTGCAGTCACCATCTGCAGTGATTTTGGAGCCCAGAAAAATAAAGTCTGACACTGTTTCCCCATCTATTTTCCATGAAGTGATGGGACCAGATGCCATAATCTTCGTTTTCTGAATGTTGAACTTTAAGCCAACTTTTTCACTCTCCACTTTCACTTTCATCAAGAGGCTTTTGAGTTCCTCTTCACTTTCTGCCATAAGGGTGGTGTCATCTGCATATCTGAGGTTATTGATATTTCTCCCGGCAATCTTGATTCCAGCTTGTGTTTCTTCCAGTCCAGTGTTTCTCATGATGTACTCTGCATATAAGTTAAATAAACAGGGTGACAATATACAGCCTTGATGTACTCCTTTTCCTATTTGGAACCAGTCTGTCATTCCATGTCCAGTTCTAACTGTTGCTTCCTGACCTGCATACAAATTTCTCAAGAGGCAGGTCAGGTGGTCTGGTATTCCCATCTCTTTCAGAATTTTCCACAGTTTATTGTGATCCACACAGTCAAAGGCTTTGGCATAGTCAATAAAGCAGAAATAGATGTTTTCCTGGAACTCTCTTGCTTTTTCCATGATCCAGCGGATGTTGGCAATTTGATCTCTGGTTCCTCTGCCTTTTCTAAATCCAGCTTGAACATCAGGAAGTTCACGGTTCACATATTGCTGAAGCCTGGCTTGGAGAATTTTGAACATTATTTTACTAGCGTGTGAGATGAGTGCAATTGTGTGGTAGTTTGAGCATTCTTTGGCATTGCCTTTCTTTGGGATTGGAATGAAAACTGATCTTTTCCAGTCCTGTGGCCACTGCTGAGTTTTCCAAATTTGCTGGCATATTGAGTGCAGCACTTTCACAGCATCAGCATTCAGGATTTGGAATAGCTCAACTGGAATTCCATCACCTCCACTAGCTTTGTTCGTATGATGCTTTCTAAGGCCCACTTGACTTCACATTCCAGGATGTCTGGCTCTAGGTGAGTGATTACACCATCGTGATTATTTGGGTCGTGAAGATCTTTTTTGTACAGTTCTTCTGTGTATTCTTGCCACCTCTTCTTAATATCTTCTGCTTCTGTTAGGTCCATACCATTTCTGTCCTTTATCGAGCCCATCTTTGCATGAAATGTTCCCTTGGTATCTCTAATTTTCTTGAAGAGATCTCTAGTCTTTCCCATTCTGTTGTTTTCATCTATTTCTTTGCATTGATCGCTGAGGAAGACTTTCTTATCTCTCCTTGCTATTCTTTGGAACTCTGCATTCAGATGTTTATATCTTTCCTTTTCTCCTTTGCTTTTCACTTCTCTTCTTTTCACAGCTATTTGTAAGGCCTCTCCAGACAGCCATTTTGCTTTTTTGCATTTCTTTTCCATGCGGATGGTCTTGATCCCTGTCTCCTGTACAATGTCACGAATCTCATTCCATAGTTCATCAGGCACTCTATCTATCAGATCTAGGCCCTTAAATCTATTTCTCACTTCCATTGTATAATCATAAGGGATTTGATTTAGGTCATACCTGAATGGTCTAGTGATTTTCCCTACTTTCTTCAATTTAAGTCTGAATTTGGCAATAAGGAGTTCATGATCTGAGCTTGGCCTATCAGTTCAGTTCAGTTCAGACACTCAGTCGTGTCTGACTCTTTGTGACCCCATGAATCGCAGCACACCAGGCCTCCCTCTCCATCACCAACTCCCGGAGTTCACCCAGACTCACATCCATCGAGTCAGAGATGCCATCCAGCCATCTCATCCTCTGTCGTCCCCTTCTCCTCCTGCCCCCAATCCCTCCCAGCATCAGAGTCTTTTCCAATGAGTCAACTCTTCACATGAGGTGGCCAAAGTACTGGAGTTTCAGCTTTAGCATCATTCCTTCCAAAGAAATCCCAGGGCTGATCTCCTTCAGAATGGGCTGGTTGAATCTCCTTGCAGTCCAAGGGACTCTCAAGAGTCTTCTCCAACATCACAGTTCAAAAGCATCAATTCTTCGGCACTCAGCCTTCTTCACAGTCCAACTCTCACATTCATACATGACCACAGGAAAAACCATAGCCTTGACTAGATGAACCTTTGTTGGCAAAGTAATGTCTCTGCTTTTGAATATGCTATCTAGGTTGGTCATAACTTTCCTTCCAAGGAGTAAGCGTCTTTTAATTTCATGGCTGCAGTCACCATCTGCAGTGATTTTGGAGCCCAGAAAAATAAAGTCTGACAGTTTCCACTGTTTCCCCATCTATTTCCCATGAAGTGGTGGGACCGGATGCCATGATCTTCGTTTTCTGAATGTTGAGCTTTAAGCCAACTTTTTCACTCCCTCTTGCACTTTCATCAAGAGGCTTTTGAGTTCCTCTTCACTTTCTGCCATAAGGGTGCTGTCATCTGCATATCTGAGGTTACTGATATTTTTCCCAGCAATCTTGATTCCAGCTCGTGCTTCCTCCAACCCAGCATTTCTCATGATGTACTCTGCATATAAATTAAATAAGCAGGGTGACAGTGTACAGCCTTGACGTACTCCTTTCCTATTTGGAACCAGTCTGTTGTTCCATGTCCAGTTCTAACTGTTGCTTCCTGACCTGCATACAAATTTCTCAAGAGGCAGATCGGGTGGTCTGGTATTCCCATCTCTTTCAGAATTTTCCACAGTTTATTGTGATCCACACAGTCAAAGGCTTTGGCATAGTCAATAAGGCAGAAATAGATGTTTTTCTGGAACTCTCTTGCTTTTTCCATGATCCAGCAGGTAGCCCATTTTCTCTTCATTCCTCTGACCTATTGAGGACAAATGACATTTTCCCCAAGCCATCAGGGGACCAGGTTGTCACAGTCAGACACTTTCCTAAATGTCTCTGGAATAAACATTAAAAACTTGTATTGAGGTAGCTTGGTACAGGGGACAAAGCTCATTCCCCAAGTACTAGAAGTTTCCTTCCTTCCTCCTGGACACTGTCTCAGTGCCTGCCCAGGGGCTCTTTCCACTCCAAATATGGTCTGAGAAAGCATGCTCTGGAGGACTTTGAGCTTCATGGAAAGCAATTCCCTCTGCTTTGCATTCAAGATTCATTCTGTGTTGGAGTGTCCTGTGTGAGGCCCACCTCTTCTTAGGATGACATGGGGGTATCCACCTCTTTCAGCAGAGACCCTTTCTATCCATGAAGAAATGACCTTAGAGACCCCTGCAGGGTAATCCTCAGAATACAACCCAGCCAAGTCCACTTTCAAATAGGAGTTTCCCCTTTTTACTAGTTAACCATCACCAGGGTGACCATAAATCTGGCTTGCCTGGGACAGTCCTATTTTATGCCTGTTGCCCTGGTGTAATTATTAATAGCTCTCCTTTCATTCCCAGAGTGTCCAATTTGGGGCAATCAATTACATGGTCACCCTAATTACCATGATCACGATCAGAGACTTTTGGATCCTCAGTGCTCATCTGATAGGAGGCCCTCCTTCCATGCTCACTGCAGCTGATCTCCTCTTCCAGGCAACTAACTATCAGAAAGTTTAGATGTCTGACCCAGCCATGTGCCTTGCTAGTCTTTCCCCGCACGTTGTTCACTTGTTAAGTATTTCCCGCCTACCTACAATGAAACAGAGGGTATGAAAGACAGGGGAAAGAGGAGGAACCAAAGCAGATAGACTAATCATATACAGAGATTCATGATGTTTCCTAACGAGGAAGGGGCTTCTCTGGTGGCTCAGACAGTAAAGAATCTGCCTGCCAATATAGGAGACGTGGGTTTGATTCCTGGGTTGGGAAGATCCCCCAGAGAAGGGAATGGCTACCCACTCCAGTATTCTTTCCTGGAGAATTCCATGGACAGAAGACTGTGAACCTAGTAGAGCTGGGTTTGGGTGGAGGGGGAAAATGATGGGAAAATGCGTGTCAAGTGTTACACAGGGTGGGCAGACCATCCTGTAATGATGTTTGAACAAAGATGTCTGTGAAAGGGCTTCCTAGGTGGCTTAGTGGAGAAGGCAATGGCACCCCACTCCAGTACTCTTGCCTGGAAAATCCCATGGACGGAAGAGCCTGGTAGGGTGCAGTCCATGGGGTCACTCAGAGTCGGACATGACTGAGTGACTTCACTTTCACTTTTCACTTTCATGCATTGGAGAAGGAAATGGCAATCCACTCCAGTATTCTTGCCTGGAGAATCCCAGGGATGGGGGAGCCTGGTGGGCTGCCGTCTATGGGGTCGCACAGAGTCGGAAACGACTGAAGCGACTTAGCCGCAGCAGCAGGTGGCTTAGTGGTGAAGGATCTACCTGCCAAAGTAGAAGACATGAATTCCATCCCTGGATCAGGAAGATCCTCAAGAGTAGGAAATAGCAATCCATTCCAGTATTCGTGCCTGAAAATTTCAAGGCAAGAGGAGGCTGGCAGGCTACAATCCATAGGGTTGCAGAGTCAGATACAACTACAAAACTGAGCACGCACGCACTTTGTGAAATACAGAGAGCAACCCCAGTGGGGAGAAAGCCTTCCAAGCCAAAGGGATCACATGTGTAAAAGCCCTAAAAAGGAAGGAACAGCAAGGATACCTACATGGTTGATGTCAGTGCCAGCCAGGGTGCCCACAGATTAGGAGTACCGAGGGCCATCTTTCTCTGTCTTTCCCAAGCCTGGTCTGCACAGGTGCTCACATCTTGATGGCCTTGGTGGATGTTGATTGGCTGGGTTACACATTAATCTGGCTTTCTTGATCATAGTGGCTCTGGGTCAAAACTTCCTAGGACAGCCTGGCTCTAGCCTTGCCAATGGGACCAGGGTGCCAAACTTTTGCTGTGAGCTTACTGGGGTTCCTAAATGACCTGAAGAGCTACCTTTACAGACAGTCATTGATGTGCCAACCTTCCGCAGGGCTGCATGGCATCTTTTAGAAGCTCAGCTCGCTCCACAGAGCTTAGCCAAGTTAGATCTCAGGATGATGACCTTTTACATTGCTACCATTCTGTATAATTTCATAAAGCCATTTTAGAATGTATATTCAGAAGTCAAGGAAAGAAGTCCCATATTACCTGCTTGCTCCAGGCTATCAAAATTATATTGCATTCTTCAGTTTATTTAAGTAGATATTCTCTGGACAGTATAGATTTTGCCACTGACTGTGTTTCCTTTTTTGTACTGGCAGCCAGGAAGCTCATTGCCAGCCCCAGGGGGCATCAGTAGTAACTGGGCAGGAATGATCAGCACACACTCCTATGAATTAACTTACTCCAGGAATCAGTTTATCATTCTACTCTTCCTTTCTCCTGTATTCATTTTTTATCTTAGTACGCCAAAAGGAATCTTTTTGAAGTGAGAAGGCAGTGGCACCCCACTCCAGTACTCTTGCCTGGAAAATCCCATGGATGGAGGAGCCTGGTAGGCTCCAGTCCATGGGGTCGCAAAGAGTCAGACACAACTGAGTGACTTCACTTTCACTTTTCACTTTCATGCATTGGAGAAGGAAATGGCAACCCACTCCGGTATTCTTGCCTGGAGAATCCCAGGGACGGGGCAGCCTGATGGGCTGCCGTCTATGGGGTCACACAGAGTCGGAAATGACTGAAGCGACTTAGCAGCAGCAGCAGCAAACCAATAGGAATCTTTACGAAGTGACCTGGGTCTTAAATTGGGCTTCCTGGGGGCTCAAAGACATTACTTTGCCAACAAAGGTCCATCTAGTCAAGGCTATGGTTTTTCCAGTGGTCATGTATGGATGTGAGAGTTGGACTGTGAAGAAGGCTGAGCGCTGAAGAATTGATGCTTTTGAGCTGTGGTGTTGGAGAAGACTCTTGAGAGTCCCTTGGACTGCAAGGAGATCCAGTCAGTCCATTCTAAAGGAGATCAGTCCTGGGTGTTCTTTGGAAGGAATGATGCTGAAGCCGAAACTCTGGTACTTTGGCCACCTCATGTGAAGAGTTGACTCATTGGAAAAGACTCTGATGCTGGGAGAGATTGGGGGCAGGAGGAGAAGGGGACGACAGAGGATAAGATGGCTGGATGGCATCACCGACTCGATGGACGTGAGTCTGAGTGAACTCCGGGAGTTGGTGATGGAGAGGGAGGCCTGGCGTGCTGCGATTCATGGGGTCACAAAGAGTTGGACATGACTGAGTGACTGAACTGAACTGAACTGGGGGCTCAGATGGTAAAGAATCTGCCTGCAGTGCAGCAGACCTGGGTTTGATTCCTGGGTTGGGAAGGTCCTCTGGAGAAGGGAATGGCTTAATCCCTAAGCAAATTGGTTTTTAAGACACCATCATGTATAAATACATTTTAAGTACCTACCATGTGAAAAGAAGCATGGAAGCAACCTAAATAAATATCCATTGACAAGAATAGATAAAGATATGGTACATATATACCATGGAATATTACTCAGTCATAAAACAGAACAAAATAATGCCATTTGCAGCAACATGGACAGACCTAGAGATTATCATACTGACTGAAGTAAGTCAAACAGAGAAAGACAAAGATCATATGATATTTCTTGTATGTAGAATCTAAAGAAAAAGGCTACAAATGAATTTATCTACAAAAAAGAAATATAGTTACAGATGTAGAAAATAAGCTATGGTTAGCAAGGAGAAAGCAGAGAGAGGGATAAATGGAAAGATTGGGATTAACACATACACACTATACAGAAAATAGATAACTGATAAAGATCTACTGTATAGCACAAGGAACTCTACTCAATATTCTATAAATGGCCTATATGGGGAAAGAGTCTAAAAAAGTGAATATATATGTTTTTGTAACTGATTCACTTTGCTATACACTTGAAACTAATAAATATTGTAAATCAATTGCATCCCAATAAAAATCTTTTTTAGAAAAGAAAAGAAAGTAGCATGTTAGGATCATAGCAGGTGGAGGGAACTGGAAAACAAGTGTTTCAGAGTACTTGCCTTCCAGCTCAAGTCCGGATTCTATTTGCCCATCAGTTTCTCATGGGTCAGATCTCAGTGAATGCCGGCATTCTATAGATCCAAGAAACTGACCCCCAAATTCCATCACTCTAAAGGATTAATTATTTGCATAATTTACTTTGTTCATAATAGTGTTGGACCTAGTACCTACAGAGAGGAAATCGATTTTTAAAAAAGAAGATGGTTGGGTCGTCATTACTTCACCATGTCTGCGTTGGTGTCTTTGTCTTGAGCGTAATTAAGAGCCTTGCTGTGAGTTTTTAAATGTCTGATCCACCATCCCCCACACTTTCACCCAACATGGCCACAAAGGGAGGTTGAGACTCATTCAAACCAGAACTTAGCAGCCTCATACAGTCCTATGCATGAGGGGGGAGGGACCGGGCTTGGAGGGAGAATATATTGAGATCTGCCCTTTGATCGTGTTCAATGCGACTTTGCATTTACCTGAGGGATTAAAAGTTCTCATTGACCAAGGCTCCCGGCTTCCTACTCAGCCTTTGACGGGACAAGTGTTAATTGGACAATATAATGGGGACAATGTTAATTCCCCTCTTAGAGTTCCTTTTCTTGTTCAGTCAAATAGAAAGGCCCTTTTAAACGGCAGAGAGAGGAAGAAAGGAGCTGGTTTATAAGGGTAATAGACTGCACATCTTCCTCATTTGTCTCAGAACAAGTGCAATGGAGTCCGCATAAAGCGGGCCCTAAACTGCGACAGAAAGGGACCGATGCGGTGGTTTGCATGGAATGTCACCCTGGATTTAGGGATGGGGGAAGTATGGCTGGGAGGCTCCCTCTGCTTTTGTAACTGTTGGGGGTGGGGAGCCTGGAGAGGGTAGAAGCCAGGAGGCTCAGGGGTGAGGAAGGGCAGGTTGGTGAGGGTAGGAAATGGGGGTGACAAGGGCAGTGGACCCTGGACAGTCGGGAAACCTGGGGGGATCCTGAGCCTTTGGACTGAGGCTGATATTCTCAGACCTAGAAGAGTTCCTGACTGTACAGGGCAATGGCAGCAGGTGGGGATTCTAGATGCAAAAGCTGGCTTTTAGGGGGCTTCTGTAATTAGAAGTTCTTCCCTGTAGCTCAAACGGTAAAGAATCTGCCTGCAATGAAGGAGATCAGGGTTCGATCCCTGGGTGGGGAAGATCCTCTGGAGAAGGGAACGGCAATCCACTCCAGTATTGTCGCCTGGAGAATCCCATGGACAGAGAAGCCTGACGGGCTACAATCCACGGGGTTGCAAAGAGGCGGACACGTCTGAGCGACTAACACACACACATGTAATCAAAAACTCCACACATGTATCTTAGAATAGGCTGATTTCAGGGGTCTGTGTGTTCTAGGAACCCCCACTTCTTCCACCTTCCCACTCATAGGAACTAACATTTTCCTCCCAAGTTCCATCTCCTCACACCCTCTTTTTTTTTTTTTTCTCCTAACAAACTCTTCCTCTTGTTGAACTAGTACTTCTTCTAGCCCCAGTTTTTATGAATGATGGCCAGGGTGCATTCAGATTTTCAACTTATTCAACATTTGAATAGCCCGTTATAGCAGGCTGTTTGTTACAGCAGGCTATGAATAGCAAGTCCTCTGCTGTGTCCTCTGGATCTAGTCACCTCACCTTGCTGCGCATCACACATGCAGAGATGAGAATAAGTGTTCTGGATTTTAGTCTACAGGGTTCTCTTTGAGACACATGGAGGTAATGGATATTAAAATGCCTTATAAAACTATATCATACAGAAAATGAAGTATTCTTCTTGTATTTACTCACCGGGGAGATGAGTAGGACGTGTAAGAAATGATAAGCAACAAAGCTAAGACCATCTTTATTGAGGGACAAGCTTGCCAGGCACAGCCAGCGTGCAGTGCCGAGAAATACTGGCCTGAGTTATCAAAGCAGGCTGTGGTTGTCGGAGACCATCACCAGGCCCTTTCTGGCATCCGGTCTTCCTGTCAGCAAACCAACAGGTGGACGTATCTTATTGAAGGCTCAGCACCTTTACAGTTCAAGCTTCTATGATCCTACTTGGATGGGCCTCTTTCCAGGTTGTTTTGCACATTTTATAATCACACCAGTTTGGCATAATTTGAGAACTCTCCACAAGAAAGGAATCTGCAACTTTTAACTCACTTAAACATTCTTTTGGTTTTAGAATTGATTAAGAAAACAGAAGTAGTTGATTATCCATATTTAAGACCAACCCTGGAGAAACTCGTGAGGTGTCCCTTCTCATGGTGGGACAGCAGAAAAAGATGGGGAAGCCAACCTTGACTCGTATTACTCTGGAGTTCTTTCTCTCAAGTAGCAATGGGGCTGTGCCTGCTATTTACATACTGTTTCCTAGTTCAGTGCCCTCCGGTTGGAAGCCTGTATACTACGTGTTAGTTTCCCTCTACGTGGAAGTTCTGTCCACTTCTGCCAGTAGGAGGCGCTGGTGGGAGCCTGACCAGAGGGTGCAAGGGAGGGTTCCGCGGTGGCTCCAACAAGGTGACAGCTGCTGCTGGCTCTTGCAGTGGCAGTGGGAGTGGAGCCGATTTTGAGTTCCAGCGGGCTGGCAGGAATAAGTATCCTTTCTCCAGAAGCTGCAGCTCTGGTTGAGAAGACACTTCTTGGGTGGACTCAGAACCAACTGAGACAGGATCTGCAAGAACTCAGCTGCACCAATAGACTTGGTCTGGGGATGGTTGAGCAGCACTGCCCATCTAAATGTTCCTCCCTATTCTTTTCAGTTCCACTATGAAAGTGAAAGAGGAGAGTGAAAAAGTTGCTTAAAGCTCAACATTCAGAAAACGAAGATCATGGCATCTGGTCCCATCACTTCATGGCAAATAGATGGGGAAACAGTGGAAACAGTGACAGACTTTATATTTTTGGGCTCCAAAATCACTGCAGATGGTGACTGCAGCCACGAAATTAAAAGACTCTTACTCCTTGGAAGAAAAGTTATGACCAACTTAGACAGTACATTAAAAAGCAGAGACATTACTTTGTCAAGAAAGGTCCGTCTAATCAAGGCTATGGTTTTTCCAGTAGTCGTGTGGATGTGAGAGTTGGACTATGAAGAAAGCTGAACACCAAAGAACTGATACTTTTGAACTGTGGTGTTGGAGAAGACTCTTGAGAGTCCCTCGGACAGCAAGGAGATCCAACCAGTCCATCCTAAAGGAAATCAGTCCTGAATATTCATTGGAAGGACTGATGCTTATGCTGAAACTCCAGTACTTTGGCCACATGATGTGAAGAGCTGACTCTTTGGAAAAGACTCTGATGCTGGGAAAAACTGAAGGTGGGAGGAGAAGGGGACAACAGAGGATGAGATGGTTAGATGGCATCACTGACTCAATGGACATGAGTTTGGGTAAACTCTGGGAGTTGGTGATGGACAGGGAGGCCTGGCATGCTGCAGTCCATGGGGTTGCAAAGAGTCGGATGCAACTGAGTGGCTGACCTGAACTGAACTGAACTTCCTCTTTTTAGTTTCCTTTCTTTCTCTTATTTGGTCTTCCAGCCCTTCTAGCTCCTTCATAATCAATTTCCCATATTAAATTCCCTCTGCTTGAAACCCCAGAGAAAATGATTTTTTTTTTTTAACCAATACAAAGACTCTGCAAGAATCTGTGTTCATGGTTCTGCTGGGGCTGGAAAGGAAATAATTCCTGCTTACAGGTGAAAAGGGCTTCCCAGTTGGTGCTAGTGGTAAAGAATCCGCCTGCTGATGCAGAAGATGCAAGAGATATTGGTTTGATCCCTGGGTTGGGAAGATCCCCTGGAGGAGGAAATGACAACCCACTCCAGTATTCTTGCCTGGAAAATTCCATGGACAGAGGATCCTGGTGGGCTACAGTCCATGAGGCAGCAGAGAGTTGTATGCATCTGAGCATAAATGTGAAAAGCTAAGTTAATGTTGCTCCTTGCTGAAACTGGAAGCAATTCCCTCTACCTCTCTGAGTCTCAGTTTTTACGTTTCTGAAAAGCACATAAAAAGTTCAGGTTGGCATTCCTCATGGGGGTGAATTGTTGCTTACAAACAGACCAGCCTGATGTGACCAGATGCAGTCTCAGTGCTGTGTAGCCAGGGCATCTGGGTGCACTTGGATCTGACATTTTTTCCCATCAATGGATCTTTGTGCATCTGCTCCATCATCCAGCATCCGGCCTTGGATGGGGCTCTTCGCACTGTGAGCTGAAAGCTGCACACTCCAGACTCACCAGCTCTTAAATATTTTATAGCAGACTGGCTGGAGATTAATATTTTATCACAGACTCCTTGGCACTTAAATATTTAATCACTGATGTGACTGATGAGCAATGAATCAGCATCCGGAAAACTTTTGGCTTCTTGTACCAGTTTTAAGGGATCTTTGGTTCTGGTCTCAGAGGGCAGAGGGACCAGAGGCAAGTCTATTTCTATACCAAGTTTAATATTTTTAAGGGCTCAGAAAATGGCCTCAGTTCCAATCTGAGGCTCTGGATCAGAGAATCTCATCCACAAAGACCATAAGCGAGATGGAAATAACCATAGTTTGAGAAAAATTGTCTAAAGTGATAGCACTTATATCAGTTTAGAAATCCTAAGAAAACACATGTGCTGTATATGAGGAAGAAATATCTTTAGAGGCACAAGAATGGAGCTGGGGGTAAGAAATTGGAAGCCTTTATGTTTTCAGTGGTGATCTGGAGTATTATGTGCAAATTTTCTTTTTCTAAGAAAAATTTTGAATATGAACAGTCGATGCTGAAAGCAGGAAAAAATGAAGTTTGGACGAATTCATGGAACTCCATGTTTAAAAAGTAAAGGTAGTAAAAACTTCTTGAATTGGAACTCAAGGAAACTACTGGTGTCCATATGCTAAAAATGGACACCAGAATGAAAGCGCTTTCTAGAATTTAGCCTTAAGGAATTTTGTTTCTGCCATAGAATTCATCTGGAGGTTCACCCTCTCGTGTGCTTAGAGGAGGGGCACCATTCTATCCCCAGGGGTTACTGTCTAAACTGTCCGTTGAAATTTTATTCTCCTTTCTCGTCACTGCTTCAGTCACAGGTACGAAAAGTAATCCTCGTCAATATGGTATGAGGGGAAACTGGGGCAGCTGGTCAAGGGGCTTCTGCGAAAAATATTGCTGTGATTAAAAAAGACACAGAAAGAACAGCAACCTGCCTGCCTTTGCATGCTGTTGTATGATATTGAGGGGCAGAGATCTTGCCATCATGATAAGATAAAGACCAAAGCTAAAGACGAAAGGGAAGAAAAATGAAAGCCCCTGGCCCTAGTACCACTAAGGTGACCAAATCTGGAAGCATTTTATCAACAAGCTTCTTATGATGTGCTTAAGCTGCTTTTATTATTTTACTATATATTGGTGTCTCAAATGGTAAAGAATCTACCTGACCCCGGGTTCAGTCCCTGAGTTAGGAAGATGCCCTGGAGAAGGGAATGCCAACCCACTCCAGTATTCTTGCCTGGAGAATTCCATGGACAGAGGAATCTGGTGGGCTACTCTTGGGGTCCCAGAGTCAAACATAACTGAGCAACTAACACTTCACTTCAGTTCAAGCTGCTTTTAGTTGAGTGTTTTGTTACTCAAAGGCAGAAGCATCCTAATTAATGTACCCTGTGAACAGGGGAGGTAGAGTCAATGTTAGTGAGATAAAGATTAGTGATAAATGAGAGATAATTGAAAAGTAAAGAATAATTAGAAACTTTCCACACTCATTCGACTGGCTAATAATCAAGGCTGATATTACTGACCTTTGATGAAAGTGGAGTCTCAGGATCTCTCCCACATGTCCAGGATACAAGGAGATCTAACTTGCTCCATCATTCCTGGGAACAAGTTAGCAACATCTGGTAGCATAGAAGATACACATGATCCATCATCTAGCTATTCTCCCCTTTGGTAAATCCTTAGAGGTCCTCTTGTAAAACTGAAAAGCAAAGGAGAAAAGGAAAGATATTCCCATTTGAATGCAGAGTTCCAAAGAATTGCAAGGAGAGATAAGAAAGCCTTCCTCAGCGATCAATGCAAAGAAATAGAGGAAAACAACAGAATGGGAAAGACTAGAGATCTTTTCAAGAAAATTAGAGATACCAAGGGAATATTTCATGCAAAGATGGGCTCGATAAAGGACAGAAATGGTATGGACCTAACAGAAGCAGAAGATATTAAGAAGAGGTGGCAAGAATACACAGAAGAACTGTATAAAAAAGATCTTCACGACCAAGATAATCACGATAGTGTGATCATTTACCTAGAGCCAGACATCCTAGAACGTGAAATCAAGTGGGCCTTAGAAAGCATCACTATGAACAAAGCTAGTGGAGGTGATGGAATTCCAGTTGAGCTATTTCAAATCCTGAAAGATGATGCTGTGAAAGTGCTGCACTCAATAGGCCAGCAAATTTGGAAAACTCAGCAGTGGCCACAGGACTGGAAAAGGTCAGTTTTCATTCCAATCTCAAAGAAAAGCAATGCTAAAGAATGCTCAAACTACCGCACAATTGCACTCATCTCACACGCTAGTAAAGTAATGTTCAAAATTCTCCAAGCCAGGCTTCAGCAATATGTGAACCGTGATCTTCCTGATGTTCAAGCTGGATTTAGAAAAGGCAGAGGAACCAGAGATCAAATTGCCAACATCTGCTAGATCATCAAAAAAGCAAGAGAGTTCCAGAAAAACATCTATTTCTGCCTTATTGACTATGCCAAAGCCTTTGACTGTGTGGATCACAATAAACTGTGGAAAATTCTGAAAGAGATGGGAATACCAGACCACCTGACCTGCCTCTTGAGAAATCTGTATGCAGGTCAGGAAGCAACAGTTAGAACTGGACATGGAACAACAGACTGATTCCAAATAGGAAAAGGAGTACGTCAAGGCTGTATATTGTCACCCTGCTTATTTAACTTATATGCAGAGTACATCATGAGAAACACTGGGCTGGAAGAAGCATGAGCTGGAATCGAGATTGCCGGGAGAAATATCAGTAAGTTCAGATATGCAGATGACACCACCCTTGTGGAAGAAAGTGAAGAACTAAAGAGCCTCTTGATGAAAGTGCAAGAGGAGAGTGAAAAAGTTGGCTTAAAGCTCAACATTCAGAAAACGAAGATCATGGCATCCGGTCCCATCACTTCATGGGAAACAGATGGGGAAACAGTGGAAACAGTGTCAGACTTTATTTTTGGGGGCTCCAAAATCACTACAGATGGTGACTGCAGCCATGAAATTAAAATACGCTTACTCCTCGGAGGGAAAGTTATGATCAACTTAGACAGCTTATTAAAAAGCAGAGATATTACTTTGTCAACAAATGTCCATCTAGTCAAGGCTATGGTTTTTCCAGTAGTCATGTATGGATGTGAGAGTTGGACTATAGAGAAAGCTGAACACAGAAGAATTCATGCTTTTGAACTGTGGTGTTGCAGAAGACTCTTGAGAGTCCCCTGGACTGCAAGGACATCCAACCAGTCCATCCTAAAGGCGATCAGTCCTAGGTGTTCATTGGAAAGACTGATGTTGATGCTGAAACTCCAGTGCTTTGGCCACCTGATGTGAAGACCTGACTCATTTAAAAAGACCCTGATGCTGGGAAAGATTGAAGGCAGGAAGAGAAGGGGATGACAGAGGATGAGATGGTTGGATGGCATCGCCGACTCAAAGGACATGAGTTTGGGTAGGCTCCGGGAGTTGGTGATGGACAGGGAGGCCTGGTGTGCTGTGATTCATGGGGTCGCAAAGAGTTGGACACGACTGAGCGACTAAACTGAACTGAACTGAACTGAACTAATATTCCATTACCACATCTTCTTTATCCATTCACATGTTGAAGTCCAGCTCTATGCACTGGCCAGACCTTGCCTAGAGGATGGGTCTGAGAATCGACTTACAAGCTCACTTTCATGGCTGTTGGCAGGAGAATCCAGTCCTTATCATATGAGTCTCTGCTTGCGTCTACTCATCACCTGGCTTTCTTAAGAGCAAGAAATACAGAAACAAGAGAACAACAGAGCCATAGAGCAAGAGGAACGGAAAGCGTAGCATCTTACAACCTAATCTTGGAAGAGAGACACCATCACTTTTGCCATAGTCTACTGGCCATGCAGATCAACCTTGACTCAAAGCAGAAGATGTGAATATCAGGAGGCAGCACCGGGGGTTGGAACTTTAACTGCAAGCATAAAAATGTAAATTCACTCCAGAAAGATTTGTATCTGGGCATAAGGGACATTAATATTTCTTCCTTCATTCAAGACGCTCTTATTAAGCATGTCATTTGTGCCAGTCACTGTTCTAGGTGCTGAAAATACCATGATGAGCAACACATTCAAGTTCCTGATTTCAGAGATGTTTTACATTTCAGTGAGAAAGATAGAAAATGAACAAATTTTTTAAAAATGGCTTGTTTGCTTCCAATTCAATTCTTTTCACAATAACTCTTGCTGCTGCTACTAAGTTGCTTCAGTTGTGTCTGACTCTGTGCGACCCCATGGATGGCAGCCCGCCAGGCTCCCGTCCCTGGGATTCTCCAGGCAAGAACACTGGAGTGGGTTGCCATTTGTTTCTCCAATGCATGAAAGTGAAAAGTGAAAATGAAGTCGCTCAGTCATGTCCGACCCTCAGCGATTTTCCAGGCAAGAGTACTGGAGTGGGGTGGGACAGTTTTATTACCAGTGTCCCATTTTTGATATGAGGAAGGCAAGTCTCAGGGAGGTGATGCGGTTTTCCTAGAATCACATTTAATAAGACCTGGGACTGGGGTTTGAACCCAGGTCTTTTTCCTCTTTCTCGAGCCAAAGCAGATCACTTTGGGGTGATCCAGTCTACCATAAGAAGAGGCCCTGGAAGCTGGGCCTGTACTTTAGAACATCTCTTGAAGGCCTACTACAGAACAAGTCCTAATTCCTGCTAGACTGTGAGCTCCTTGAGGACAGGCCTGATGCTGTCTTAGTCCCTGCACCCCCTTGACATCCAGATATTGTAAGAGGAGCTGGCCCCCAGCCCTTAGCACACTCCTTCCTTGGTTCCCTTCTGCCTGTGCCCTCCTCCCCACCATTGGAGTCAGTTCCCTTGAGGGAGACTATTCTCTGGAAGCTTTGCTGGGGCTTCCCAGGTGGCGCTAGCGGTAAAGAACCTGCCAACCAATGCAGGAGACATAAGAGACACAGATTCGATTCCTGGGTTGGGACGATCGCCTGGGGAAGGGCATGGCAACCCACTCCAGTATTTTTGCCTGGAGAATCCCCATGGACAGAGGAGCCTTGTGGGCTATATAGTTCATAGGATCACACAGAGTTGGACACTACTAAAGCGACTTACCATGCATGTAGCATGCATGCAAGAAACTCTGGACAGAGCCTGGTAGACCCAATGTTGGGCAGCTGTGGAAGCACAGCCTCATTTTCAACAAAGGCACTTAGAGAGAGAAACGTGCTGGTTGATGGTCAGCAAAACTGGGTGCTCAGAACTGATGTGCTTTCACATGTGCTATCTCACTTTTCTCTTTGTGGTCTGAAAGAGAAAAACAAATATTCATGCATAAAAGTGCAGTCTGACAAAACTGCTATAGACAATCTGGTTTACACAGCAAAAGTAGAGACACAGACGTGGAGAGCAAATGTAAGGATACTGAGGGGGAAAGAGGGAAGATGGGATGAATCGGGAGATTGGGACTGACACATACACACTATTGATACTGTGTATAGAACATAGCTAATGAGAGCCTACTGCATAGCACACGGAACTCTACTCAGTGCTCTGTGGTGACATTAATTGGGAAGGAAATTCAAAAAAAGGGGGATATATGCATACATCTAGCTGATGGACTTTGCTGTACAGCAGAAATGAACACAACATTGTAAAGCAACTGTACTCCAATAAAAATTTTTTTAAAATAAATTTAAATCATTCTATCACTTTGAAAACACACAAACAAAAACCAGACTTGAGAAGTAGGCAGGATGTAGCTTACGGACCAGTTTTACAGACGAAGACACTAAGATTCAGAGACAGAAACCACTTTTCCTACTGTCTCACAGCTGCAGCTAGAGGGGTGAGGGTTTTCTGACTTTTCCTCTCTGCCCCTCTTCTGTGGCTGTCCCTAGATTATGTTCTGCCAATAAAACTCCACATGGTCTAGAGTAATGCTTTCACATGCAAACCACCTAGGGATCTTACTTGCCAATTCTGATTCTATAAGTCTGGGGTAGTTCCTAAGATTCTGCCATTTCTTTCTTTTCTAAAAATAAATTTTTTTAAATTGAAGTGTAAGTTGATTTGCAATATTTCAGGTATATAGTAAAGTGGCTCAGTTCTGTATGTATATATTATACATATATGTAAAGAAACATATGTAATATATAAATCAATTTTACATATATTTATTTTCATATTCTTTTCCATTATAGGCTATTACAAGCTATTGAATATAGTTCCCTGTACTATACAATATTTAATATATAGTAGTGTATATTTGTTGGAGAAGGCAATGGCACCCCACTCCAGTACTCTTGCCTGGAAAATCCCATGGATGGAGGAGCCTGGTAGGCTGCAGTGCATGGGGTCGCTGAGGGTTGGACACGACTGAGCGACTTCACTTTCACTTTTCACTTTCATGCATTGGAGAAGGAAATGGCAACCCACTCCAGTGTTCTTGCCTGGAGAATCCCAGGAACAAGGGAGCCTGGTGGGCTGCCATCTCTGGGGTAGCACAGAGTCAGACACGACTGAAGCGACTTAGCAGCAGCAGCAGCATTGTGTATCTGTTAATCCCAAACTCCTAATTTATCCCTCCCACTCCTTTCCCCTTTGGGAAACAACCATAAACTTGTTTTCTATTTCTATGAGTGTATTTCTCTTTTGTTAATAAGTTCATTTGCATTATTGTTTTAAATTCCACATATAAACAACTATCATGTATTTATTTTTCTCCATCTGCCTTAGTTCATTTAGTATGATAATCTCTACATCCATCCATGTTGCTGCAAATGATATTATTTCATTATTTTTTAAAGTTGAGTAGTATTCCAGTATGTGTGTGTGTATGCATATATATATATATATATACTTATATATACACCATGAGATTCTGCATGTCTAACAGGCTTCTAGGGAATGCCCAGCTGCTCCAGAGAACACACTTTGAGTCATAAGAGCCATTCTGTCCTGTTTCCATATTTCAGAACCCCCAAAGTGAAAGTGAGTGAAAGTGGCTCAATTGCATCCAACTCTTTACGACCCCATGGATTATACAGTCCATGCAATTCTGCAGGCCAGAATACTGGAGTGGGTATCTGTTCCCTTCTCCAGGGGATCTTCCCAACCCAGGAATCGAGCTGGGGTCTCCTGCATTGCAGCCGGATTCTTTACCAACTGAGCTATCAGGGAAGCCCTCAGAATCCCAAACACCCTTTAAAACACAGCCTGACGACCCAGGAAGACTCCCTGATGTCTCCTGCTGGAAGTGCTTCTTCTCACTGAACGACTTCTCCGGGGACCTACTCCCTTTGAAGCACCAGTTACAGCTCCTTGCACTAAAGTGACCTGTGCTCTCACAGGCTCCTCTTTGGGCTTGGCTCACATGCAGTTGGACTCACAGTGCCTCTGAATTTATTTATTGCTTTTTCATGGATCTTTTGTCAAGTGTAGGCAGTTATCCGTGGTGAGAAAGTGGGCATTGGGGTGCACTGTTGCCCTGAATATCTTAATTCTCCATTTCTTTTCTGTGGGGACAGTTCATTGGCTGATATAATCTTCCACTAATACTGTTAAGGCCATGATTTTGGTTTTTTGGCTACTCTTAGATTTCAATTGATCAGACAGCTGACAAACAGGTAGTGGGCTGTAAGCGGTCATATAATCTTCATCCTTGGCAAATTCTGAGGCAGTTGCAGCTGACTTCTACTTAGGGAAAAATCTCCAAAAATGTAACACTTAGATGTATGTGGAATGACTTCCCTGGCCCAGGCTCTGGTCTGCAGCAGACACAAGCTTCTTGAGGGCAAACACCAGCTGATATTTACATCTAACTCTCCATGATCTAGAACATGTAGACAGATTCAATACATGCTCAAGTACCAGTTGTGCTGGGCCATGTACCTACGTTATAACTAAAAACCCAGGAAAGCATTCTAACACATTCTCAGAGAATCTCAATTTTTTTGAGTCTCACTCTTTTCAAAGTTTAGGATCAGTCGGTCTTCTAGGTAAGGAAGTTGATTTTCCCTTTTTACTGGACAGATGGGCACACAGATGCTCCTGGGAGTTCATTAACCTGCCCTGACATTTGCGTAGTACTGGCTTTGTCATACAGTGGATCTTGGAACACGTCCAAAATATACTTAGACATACTTCTCCAGGAGAAAAGCTTTTACACTTCAGAAACGCACACACACACACACACACAAGCACACACTCTTAATTTGAGGTTGAATTTTTCTGCCCTAATTAGCTACGTCTTTGAGCTTCAAGAGCTGGTTTTACTGTGGTTATTAACGAGGCCAATCTCTGATCGCTGGCCTTTTTCAAAAGCATTCCAGTCTGCTAAACAGTGGCCTTTCATGATTTACAAGTTTGGACTCTTTGGGGGTTTTCAACAATTAAGGTGCTAACTTTTCGCACTCGCATGGTCTCCAAACTTCTTAATCACAAAACCTTGGACGCGGGTTGCGGCTTGGTGCTCCTGTTGGTTGCTATTACATATGGCAGGGTTCGTCATCCAGTCCAACGGGCATCGTTTCCAGAGAGGATGCTGGCAGGAAGACATGGGCGCTGCTCATCAGCGTGAAGTCATGGCCCAGAGTGAGTATTGTCAGACAGTGGCTCCAAAAGACATAAGAGTAAACAACCCCTGCCTTGAACTTGGCCTGTCACTGTTTTCAAAGTACTTACAAACTTGAAAGCTCACTTGATCGTTACAACAAGGCTGTCTAATGCACGGACCAATGCCATTATTACTGAACAGGCAGAGAGAAGTGAAGTGACATGCCTGAAAACACAGTCAGGGGCAGAACTGGGACTCAAGAGTGCCCTGGTTCCTAGTCTGTAGCTCATTCCAAAAGCTGTGTCAATTCCTTCGGTCTAAAACTGCATCCCTTTCTCGGTGAAAATATAAAACACTGGCTTAGAACATTTTTTTTTTTAACATAATCAGTGGACTGCATTCTACTTCCACAGGATATTTATAGATGCTTTGGAGAGCCTCTGGTCCCGTTTCATCTACCAATGTCCTGATGCTCAACACCAGTTAAAAAGTTTAAAGACATCTTTTTCTTCACAGAAGAAACTTATTGCTCATTAGTATTAAACAGCAAATGTGTAGACAACATGTTATAGATATATGGAAAATAAAAAGGGGTGACTACATTTCAACAACAGGAATCCCAGACTGTGTAAGGAATGTAGGCTGGGTTATGCTTTATCAAGATAGAGAAACAGCTGGAAGTCCACTCTTATGTGATTTTTATTTATCTGAAATGAAGCAGATGAAGATTACTCTGTTGCTATAAAGTACTGGATTCATTTTAGCTGTATTTATTTATCTATGCTGTTTTTCTACCATGATAATAGTTATCAGTGGCTTTCAAGTTCTCAATACACTTGCATAAGTGTTATTAACTTGCTAAAGAGTGTCATTCCTGGACATGTGAAAGAGGATGTCTGGGCATTTAATGTGAATTCTTCATACCTCCTCAAATTCACCTCCAAAGCATCCTCATATCTACCTGCTTCTCATTGCACTTAGCTGGTCCAAGTCTCCATCATTTCTTGCCCAGGAAATTGAAGACAGCCTGCCCAGGAGTCCACCTGTTCCCACTGTGCTCAGTCCAGCCATTCTCCACATATCAGCCAAAGTCATCTTCCAAGTCACCCTCTTGTTTAACATCTAGCAGTGGCCTCCTGTTACGTTCACAAGAAAACCCAGCCCCTTGCTGGAGCCTGGGAAGTTCCCTGTGATCTAGACTCTGTCCATCTGACATCCTCACCTCCCTCCTCTTGAACCCCTAGCACCGCTCACAGCTCCTGGAGTGTGTCCATCTCATTCCCACTCCAGGCTTGCCCTGGCCTTCCATGAACTGTCCCTAGCTCACTGCTTGGCTGGCTCCTCCTGACCATGCAGACCTCTATGACCTTCTTATAGTGGCCTTCTCTGATCACACTATTGGGAGCAATCCCACATCACACCTTGTTCCAGGCACACTTATCAGATTACCCTGTCTTTTCTTTCTACAGAGCACTTACCCTCTCTTGAAAATACCTTCTTCATTGTCTTTGTCTTCCCACTGGAATGCAGGCACCAAGAAAGCAAGAAAATGGCTTTTTAAATTCACTTTGGGATCACCAGTGCCTAAAAGAGGCTAGCGTAGGGCAGGTATTCAATCAATGTCTGTGACCCAGTGAAACTCGGACAAAGGTAAGAGCAAAGATGGAGCATGTTGTCAAGCCTCTCCTGTCTGTGAGGTCTCTATCCGTGACTTATCTGTGGGGGTCTCTTACACCTTTTTAATCTTTCATCTCCAATAATACTAGGTAATACAGCTCGCTGGGCACAGAGGACTAAACTTAGTCTCAGAGAAACTTACTAACATGTTTAAGGATATGTAGTTATTAACTAACCCATAGGAAGAAATATTGAGGTAAGTGACACTCCAAAGCTCATGGCTCTTCTACTGCACCATACAGCAACATTTGTTTTGTTCTGTTTTTTTTTTTCCTTTGTTTTTGGCATGTAGATCTTCTTAGTTGCCCTGGCCAGGTATTGAACCCTCACCCCCTGTAAAGGAAGCTCAGAGTTTTAACCACTGGACCACTAGGGAAGTCCTCAGCATCATTTCTAATGTACAAGGTAGCCAGGCATCAGGTGCCTCCACCCCTCAGTAGCATGTAGTGGTTCAGATCAGATCAGTTGCTCAGTCGTGTCCGACTCTTTGTGACCCTTGAATTGCAGCACGCCAGGCCTCCCTGTCCATCACCAACTCCCGGAGTTCACTCAGACTCACGTCCATCGAGTCAGTGATGCCATCCAGCCATCTGATCCTCAGTCGTCCCCTTCTCCTCCTGCCCCCAATCCCTCCCAGCATCAGAGTCTTTTCCAATGAGTCAACTCTTTGCATGAGGTGGCCAAAGTACTGGAGTTTCAGCTTTAGCATCATTCCTTCCAAAGAAATCCCAGGGCTGATCTCCTTCAGAATGGAAGAACTGGTTGGATCTCCTCACAGTCCAAGGGACTCTCAAGAGTCTTCTCCAACACCACAGTTCAAAAGCATCAATTCTTCAGCTCTCAGCCTTCTTCACAGTCCAACTCTCACATCCATACATGACCACAGGAAAAACCATAGCCTTGACTAGACAAACCTTTGTTGGCAAAGTAATGTCTCTGCTTTTGAATATGCTTTCTAGGTTGGTCATAACTTTCCTTCCAAGGAGTAAGTGTCTTTTAATTTCATGGCTGCAGTCACCATCTGCAGTGATTTTGGAGCCCAGAAAAATAAAGTCTGACGCTGTTTCCACTGTTTCCCCATCTATTTCCCATGAAGTGGTGGGACCGGATGCCATGATCTTCGTTTTCTGAATGTTGAGCTTTAAGCCAACTTTTTCACTCTCCACTTTCACTTTCATCAAGAGGCTTTTGAGTTCCTCTTCACTTTCTGCCATAAGGGTGGTGTCATCTGCATATCTGAGGTTATTGATATTTCTCCCAGCAATCTTGATTCCAGCTTGTGTTTCTTCCAGTCCAGTGTTTCTCATGATGTACTCTGCATATAAGTTAAATAAACAGGGTGACAATATACAGCCTTGACTGACGAACTCCTTTTCCTATTTGGAACCAGTCTGTTGTTTTTAGAACTCATTAATAGCATATGTGTAAAGGGGAAATGTTACTTGTTATTTGTAGGAGGATGGCCAAGGATGCATAATTCATGCAAATAAACCATAATAATATTTCATAAGAATTCATACCCAGTGTTATAGATTAAATTTTGCTCCTCTCACTGGCCTAGATGTGTTGATGGCCTAGTCCCAGTACCTCGAAATACAACCTTATTTGTAAATAAGGTCATTGCAGATATGATTAGTTAGGATAACACGAGGTCACCCTGGAGTAGGCTAGCTCTATAATCCCATATGACTGGTATCTTTCGAAGAAGAGAGACATTTGGACCTGGAGACACACAGGGAAGACCGCCGTGGGAAGACACAGGCAGAGATGTGAGCGATGCTGCCACAGACCAAGGAACACCTGCGGCTACACCTGGGGCTGGAAGTGGAAACAGCGGATCCTCTCCAAGAGGCTTTGGAGGAAGTTTGGCCCCAACGGGTCATACTTCTAGTCTCCAGAACTCTGAAGCAGTGAGTTTCTGTTGTTTTAAACCATGCAGTTTGCAATAATGTGTTATGGCAGCCCTCAGAAATGAATACACCTGGAAATCAAAGTCCTGGGAGAAATGTCACCACTGGCTGCTCTGATTCTCCTAAGCAACCCAGGTAATTCACATGAAATAAATCAACAAGAGATAAGGGAGACAAGAAAGGAATGGTCCATTGTGTGCCAGTCTTATATCCAGTGTGCTCAAAAAGGAGTCATTCCTGTGCAATATCTGGAAAGGATTTCCAAATAGATTTGGAAAACTGTGAAGAATGTAACACGGCTGTCTGTAGCAGCCATACTCACTGGTGCCGGCTCACTGGACTTTGTGCCCAGAATGATTTTACCATCTCCCTTTACTTCCCTGGTGGCTCAGATGGTAAAGCGCCTGCCTACAGTGCGGGAGACCTGGGTTTGATCCCTAGGTCAGGAACATCCTCTGGAGAAGGAAATGGCTACCCACTTCAGTACTCTTGCCTGGAAAATCCCATGGACGGAGGAGCGTAGTAGGCTACAGTCCGTGGGGTCGCAAAGAGTCGGATACGACTGAGCGACTTCATTTTTCACTTTTCAGTGTGGCCAAATTGCAGACCTCTATATGTAGTTTTTCTTTATCTTTAAACAAAAAATGATTTTACTTATTTATTTATCTTTGGCTGTGCTGTGTCTTCACGGTTGCTTGGACTTTTCTCTAGCGGTGAGCGGAGGCTACTCTTGAGTTGCGGTGGCTTTGCCTGGCGGAGAGCAAGAGCTCTTGGGTGTGCGGGCTTCAGGAGTTGCAGTTGCCGGTCTCAAGAGCAGAGGCTCAGCGGTTGAGGAGGGCGGGTGTAGTTGAGGCATGTGAAATGTTCTGGGATCAGGGATCAAATGCATGTCCCCTGCATTGGCAGACTTATTCTTTACCACTGAGCCACCAGGGAAGCCCCCGTAGTTTTCATGTTTGCTATGGTCCACCTCTATACTTGCTTCTCTAGTCGCTCCAGTGTGGCCTTTGCCTCTGTCATGCCTCCAAGTTATCCAAATCACTAAGCCAAAGCCAACACTTTTTCTAATTTTCTTTCAGTCTTTTTTCTATGAATATATACGACCAGGTTTACACAGCATATATACTTTTATATTTATGGAACCATTTCCATATTAATGGACCTATGCAATTTCTATTTTCAATTAATGTATCATTTATCTACTTTTCCCTTATAAGCAGCACTCTGATAAACATCCTTATGCATATAAACATGTCTCTCTTTCAGACTGGGCATATTCTTGGAAAAGGATTTCAAGGAACAAAGGACACGATGAATTTTAAACTTTTTCTGCAAATGTTAGCCATGCTACTGGTGCTTGAATCTAGGCAGCAAAACTGTGGTTTTGGTCAAAATATGGCCGTAACATCTATTTGTTAAATGAAGTGAAACCGACCTTCAGGACAAGACATATATCTTATACTATATCGTGTATAATATATAGAAGACATAACATATGATGTGTATATTTAACCTTTGCCCAACAGTAATAATAGGGCTTCCCAGGTGGCTCAATGATGAAGACTCTATCTGCCAAGCAAGAGATCCAGGTTGGATCCCTGGGTTGGGAAGATCCCCTGGAGAAGGAAATGGCAACCCACTCCAGTATTCTTGCCTGGGAAATCCCATGGACAGAGGAGCCTGGTGGGCTACAGCCCATGGAGTCTCAAAGAGTCAGACACGACTTGGGGACTAAAACCAGCAGTGATAGTGATATTTTGAACACGTTCCTATAGTTGGAAAGGATCATGTTCATTACCAGATTACATAAACCTGGAATTATTCATTTAGAGACGCACTGGGGTCTTTGGATGATGTAGCTATCCTTTATAATAATGTTAAAATGTTGTTCCTATATCCTTGTCTTTCTTTTCTAATCTTCCTCATCATGCTCATCACTTCCAAACCTCCAAATTCTTTCACTCCACCTCTTTAACTTTTCCTTTTACTCCTTCCTTTTCTTCCATCTATTGTGATAACAACATGGACTTCTGAGGGCACAGGCTGTATTCTGACTGACACAATGTTTAGGCTATTTTCTCAAAAAAAAAAAAAAAAAAAAAAGACAAAAGCAGATCTTTCCTGTAGAACAGATTGGCACTCTGTGGGGCTCTGTATCTGAGACTGAATGAGAACTTTCACTTTTTTGTAGTTTTTCCTTGTTCTCCCCAGCAAGTGGGCCTTGTCATCTTTGTCCCTAGTTCACTCTGATATCGTCCAAGTGGAGCTGAGGGACTGCATGGGTGTGTGCAGAGGAATTATTTTTCTCAGAAAGACTTCTGAAAGCTGTGACCTTCATATTGTACAAAAGTCATCCATTCATCCATTCTTTCAAGAACGTTTTGTATATGTAGGTAATTTGCCAGGATCCAGTCTGGGTGCTGAGACGTGAATAGGAAATACCAGTCATGCCCTCAGGGAGCCTGTAATCTAATGAGAAGCAGAGAGTCTTGTAATGGAGACAAATGGGATAGAAAGCTGCCCAGGGCAGAGGAAATCAGGGTGAGATCTTGGAGGAGGTGGCGTGGGGGTGGAGTCCCAAACGTGAGGGGGATCCCCAGACAAAGAAGAGCAGTTGGGTTCTCTGACATCTGTCATGTGCGCCCCTGGGCTGCGTCAGTTCAAACACAAATTCTCAGCCCCTCATTCAGAAGTCCAGCTCAGGGTCTTTGGAGCATCAGTTCAAACACAAATTCTCAGCCCCTCATTCAGAAATCCAGCTCAGGGTCTTTGGAGCAAAGCTTCAGAGAGTTGCAGAGAAGATTCAAAGGAGCCCTGGACTAGGAGTCCGAGAGCCCTGGGTGACAAGTTCAGCTTTGCTAGCCTCAAACATTTGCTGGAATCTCATAGAGCCTCAGTTTTCATCCTCTGTAAAATGGTACCCATAACCATTACCTGGGGGCCTTCCCTGGTGGCTCAGTGGTAAAGAATTCACCTGCCAATGCAGGAGATGCAGGTTAGATCCCTGGGTCTGGGAGATCCCCTGGAGAAGGAAATGGCAACCCACTCCGGTACTCTTGCCTAGAGAATCCCATAGACAGAGGAGCCTGGTGAGTTACAGTCCATAGGACTGAGAGTCAGACACGATTTGACAACTACACAACAGCGCTTACCTGGAAGTGTGAGGCCTGAGTGGGAGGGCACATACAGGAGGAGCTCAATGCCTCTTTCGTTTTGTGCTCACCCTGGGGCTGATTTTCAAAGCTGCACTTCTGAACACCGCCCAAGGGGTGGGTGGCAACACGTAATCCCGCCCCCTGTGAACTGGTGACCTCCCTGGCTACGGAAGCAGACAGGTCATTTAAAAAATGTAATTTTCGCATTGACATTCTTCATGCTAAGCCCGGGGGCAGGCATGTCCATTCTGCTCGGGGAGAGCTTGGGGGCAGTAACCCAGAAAGAGGCAGGCAGCCCGCACTTTGCCATTCTGCGCCTGGGCTGCTGACAAAAGAATTGTGCAAATGAACCTTTAAATCCGTAAATAGTGCCCCCACAATGCCGGGAAGAATGCAGCGGCGACAAAGGGCAATATTCACAGTTTATCTCAGGGTGATGGATCTGAATGGACGCATGAACACGGGTTTGTTAGAGAAAGCGCGGGCCACAGCCCCCCGCCGGGAACCCAGTGGCCGCAGTCTGCAGTGCAAACAGTCAGTCTAAATCCCGAACAATTAGGGGAAACCAAGCTGCCATTATCTGAACTTCAACTTGTTCTCATGATTGATATGGGAAATGAAAAGTTGTACACGGCTCGGGGAAGGCGCTGTGGGCCCTCACCGCACGCAGGGCCTCGGAGAAGGTGCAGAATGTATATTTCATACCCGCGGCAGGAGTGGCCTGCACGCCGCCCGGGTCAGGGCAGGGACGGGGGCAGCTGAGTGTGGCTGATTGACCTCGTGTGGGATCCAGTCTCTGACTAAATATCCTTCCTTCGTCTGATGTCTCTGAAAATCCCCACTCGGTGACCTCAGGGAGGTGGGTTTGGTACCTGACAGTTGTTTTAAACTTCAAGGGCGGGGCTGTCGCTTCTTTTCCTTTTAGTTTCCAGTTTCTTAGCCTAGAGTGGGAGTTCCACTGTGCTTGTTAAGCCCGAAATGAGCCCAGTACTACGGGAGAGGGACGTGGCCCCAAAGAGGATGAAGCATTTGAACTGGGCCTCCAAGGGTGATGGGATTTGAGAGGCTAATTAGAAGGAGAAAGACCTCATTCCAAGGTGCAGACACAGCTCTAGCAGAGGCTGGGGAGAGGGACTGAGTATGGCTGGTAGCTGGAGAGAGGGATTCTGGGAAAGGGAAGGACGAGGCAAAGCCTGGAAAAGCAGGCCGATCATCAACAGTCTTGAAAGCAAAGGGGGAGTTTGCCTTTTACCCCATAGGCAGTGGGAGTGATGGAACGTTCTGGAGCAAGGGAATGCCACCTGACTGGGAAGAGTCCCTGAGGATGCAGTCCTGCCTGGGGTGCTGCAATGAGGCAGGAGTGGCCTGCAGAAAGCAGATCATCAGGGCTTGCATGCAGGGCGAGAGGTCAAAGGTGACAAAGGTTGTAAGCCTTTGGCTCCTTCTGCTCCAATTCGTTCATTAATGACACCCTTCTTATTGCTTTCCGTCCAAGAGGAGTGTCAAAATTCCACACACTAGCTCAGTGGCCAGGAACTTGTAAAGTCAATCGATCAATTAATTGCACATATGTATATTTTCAGACGGGACACAGAAGTGTCCTTTATTTCATTTTTTAAAATAAAAAGTCAGTTCTTTCCACCCACCCCAAGCTCACGTGGGAACTCTCATCACTTGTATTTCACAGGTAGGAAAACCAAGGCCTAGAGGATTAGATGAACGAGGCGCTCTGGTCTGAGCTGGGATTTGAACCAGGGTCTTTCTGATGAGAAAGCCTTTCCGCTCCCCTTTATGTTAAGCCACCTCTGCTGAGACTGGCCCTGAGGCAGGCATGCAATCACACAGAAAGACCTGCACTCGGGCCACCGGCACAGCGGCTGAAACAGAGGCTTCCAAGAACCGTCTTCAAAGCGGCTAGAGGCATTCAGCAAGGCCTGGCATTCAGGCTGCAAAGATTTCTCCATTGTCTCCACCATCAGAGGTAAGTGACATCTTGAACGCCTCAAGAAGATTAAATAGCCCAGCTCGGTCGGAAAGCTTAAAAAAAAAAAAAAAAGAGTGAGAGAGAGGGAGAAGAAAGGGCCCAAGTTGCCTATTATAGAGCTGGTCCTTTTTTGTCGGAGAAAGAGCTTTCAAGGAGCACTATTGGAAGAAGCGGGCCCAGATAGGAAGACAATGACAGGGAACGGGAGAGAACTCCGAGAGGAACCTGGGGCCGGGCGCCTTGAATGCGGATTACTGCGGCTCCGAGCCGGCAAAGAAAAGGGTTCCTCTGGTCAGGATGAAAATGAGGAATTACTTTTTTTCCCCTTCCCCTCTGAGACTCCAGTTCACTGCGCATTGACAATGCATGATGGGGGACACTTGACATGTCCCTCTTCCAGGCCATGTTGGCGCCCCATGTGGGGCCCCCGGGGAACAAGGGCAGTGCAGACCCAAACAAAGCCGATTTTAACCCAATAAACTCACCCCGCATTCTCAGATTGGAACGACCAGCATGGACTGCTGAGTGTCCGTCGCTGGCCCAAACACATGGGATAAATCAGGAGTTTGAGTTTGGGAATGTTTGAACATAGATAACCTTCATCTTTTTACAAGTTTTTTTTTTTTTTTTTTTTAAGCTATCCATGGGGAGGAAGACGACGGATGCTAGTGGCACTGTTCGTCACCTGAGAAGAGCCTGTTTCTAAGTAGGTGTTGAAAGTGTGGTCTGTGAAGGAGAAAGAGATCTAATTTTCTCAGTTCCTGGGCACATGATTTGCTTTTGAAATATACACTGTCCTAACCCACCTCCCAATAGCTGCCCTGTATGTTCATTTAGGAAGTGCTATGAGAGAGGTGTGGGGGTGAAAAAAAAGCCAAAAAACACAAACTCGACCGCAAGTTAGGAGATCTGGGTTTGAGTCTGTCACCAACTTGCCAACAGTGTTCTAAGAGTCCCTTGGCTTCACAGAGTTTCAGTTCTCACCTGCAATGGTCTGAGAAGTCTGCTGTTTGGATAAGGCAGGTAGTAGTTTTCACAGGGTATCACTCCAGGGCAGGTGGTACCCAGTGGATGCTTTGTAAACACCTGTGTGGGTGGCTAGGGCTGTATCCTGCTTCCTTCTCTGAGAAGAACCAAGTAAGATGGTCATTGCAAGCTTGGTTTTGACTCTGCAAGTACATTTTACAAATGTGAAGCATGATCATTATTTTTCTGTTCTTTCCTTGTGAAATCAATCATCCAAAAAAACATTTAGTAGTAATAAGCAGTTATAGAGCCAAAGTCCTTGTATGATATTCCGCTTAATTAACCTCAAAATTATTTTCATGTACATAGAGTCACTGATGGCTTTCAAGCCTCAAACTGTGTTAAAAAGAAGCATGTGATGGATGTTGAAGTCAGAAATGTAACAGAAGCCTGAATAATGAACTTGGTGAATCTTCATTCCTTCTAGATCCTACGCCAGTGTCTGGTCATTTGGTACCTCATGTGTGCTGGAGTCATATTAGCCTTTTAAATTTTATTTATTTATTTACTTCTTGGCCACGTTATGCAAGATCTTAGTTCCTTGACTAAGGATTGAACCCAGGCCCTCTGCATTGTAAGGTAGCATCTTAACCACTGGACCACCAGGGGAGTCCCTAGCATTTTATGTCTGGTTGTAAGCTATCTTTACATACTTGGTTTTTGCTTTCTGTGTGTGCATGTGAATTACAAGACTTGGCCTGCCTATCGGAATTTAAGGTCACAATGAAAAGGGAATTTGGTACCTATAGTGGGGAAAGGATGCTTATGTCACCTCGGAATCCTTCCTTCTTGGAATGTGAACACACCAGCATGAAGCATCACACCCTACACCAAGGGCTCCTTGCTAAGAATGTCTTTCCTTCCCAAATGGAGGAGAGGAGCTTCCCTGCTCACTGATGCTTCATTTGGTCTTGCATGCACCTTGGATGAACTCAGGGACAGATATCAGCCTTAAACAGGAAGCCACGACTAGTGGAAAGGGTGGGCTTTGGCATAAGGCACACCTTCCACTGACACCTTGCTACACTCTCTTCGGGCCATGGACCCTCAAATGAGCCATTGAACTGGGGCTGGGGTTTGGTTTCCTAAGAGAATAACACCAATGTACCAGAGTTCCTATGAGGTAAGACAGGTGGGTGTCACTGAAACTCCATGTGGCACTCAGTGTAAGTGAGGGGAGTGTGTGGACCGGGAGAGGCCAGAGGAGGCTGAATCACCTGTTAGGTACAGGGTCTCCTGTGCCATAGATGATGCATCTGTAAAGTGGAAGCTTCTTCACAAACAGCTGTAAGGATTTAGAGGTAATGTGGAAGGATCTCAGTTCACTGAGGGAAGTGGGGAAAAGTGCAATATCCAAGAGAGAGGATTAGCTGGAAGAGTTAGAGCCCTCTCACTTCTGCTCATTTCTCCTGAAGACTTACTCCAGGAAACCATTGTCTGAGAGGTTCTCTCAGTGATGAGGGTGAGGGGAAGCTGAGTATCTGACTTTCTGCCCCAGCTTGCCCTCCCCTGACCTGAACCTTTGCCATCTGGGATCACAGGCAGAATCACTCACTGGAGAAAGATTTTGTGCCCATTCCTGGTAAAGACGTGGTGTGACTGGGCTGTAGGAGTGTTGGGATGTGAACAAGAAGGTCATTACCCTTAACATTTAAAACTGATTCATAAAACAGTACAGAGGTTTCTTTAAACACAGAAAGCAGAGCTTCCATATGATCCAGCAATCCCACTCCTGGGTATCTATCCAGAGAAAAGTCTAATTCAAAAAGATACATGCATTCCAATGTTCATTGCAGCACTGTTCACAATAGCCAAGACATGGAAGCAACCTAAATGTTCATCAACAGATGAATGCATAAAGAAGATGTGGTAGGCATATACAATGGAATATTACTCAACTGTAAAAAAGAATGAATCAATGCCCTTTGCAGCAAGGAGCATGGTCCTAGAGATTATCATACTAAGTGAACTAAGTTAGACAGAGAAAGACAAATATCGTATGATATCGCTCATATGTGGAATCTAAAAAAAATAAAATGATACAAATGAACTTACTTGCAAAACAGAAACCGACTCACAGACTTAGAAAACAAATTTATAGTTACGAAAGGGGATGTGGGGGGCAATGGATAAATCAGGAATTTGGGATTAACAGATACACACTACTTTATGTGAAATAGATAAATCTTATAATAATCTATAATGAAAAAGAATATATCAGTTCAGTTCAGTCACTCAGTCGTGTCCGACTCTTTGTGACCCCATGAATTGCAGCACGCCATGCCCCCCTGTCCATCACCAACTCCCAGAGTTCACTCAGACTCATGTTCATCAGGTCGGTGATGCCATCCAGCCATCTCATCCTCTGTCGTCCCCTTCTCCTCCTGTCCCCAATCCCTCCCAGCATCAGGGTCTTTTCCAATGAGTCAACTCTTCACATGAGGTGGCCAAAGTACTCGAGTTTCAGCTTTAGCATCATTCCTTCCAATGAACACCCAGGACTGATCTCCTTTAGAATGGACTGGTTGGATCTCCTTGTAGTCCAAGGGACTCTCAAGAGTCTTCTCCAACACCACAGTTCAAAAGCATCAATTCTTCGGCACTCAGCGTTTTTCACAGTACAACTCTCACATTCATACATGACCACTGGAAAACCATAGCCTTGACTAGACGAACCTTTGTTGGCAAAGTAATGTCTCTGCCTTTGAATGTGCTATCTAGGTTGGTCATAACTTTCCTTCCAAGGAGTAAGCATCTTTTAATTTCATGGCTGTAATCACCATCAGCAGTGATTTTGGAGCCCCCCAAAATAAAGTCTGACACTGTGTCCACTGTTTCCCCATCTATCTGCCATGAAGTGATGGGCCCAGATGCCATGATCTTAGTTTTCTGAATGTTGAACTTTAAGCCAACTTTTTCACTCTCCTCTTTCACTTTCATCAAGAGGCTTTTGAGTTCCTCTTCACTTTCTGCCACAAGGGTGGTGTCATCTGCATATCTGAGGTTATTGATATTTCTCCCGGCAATCTTGATTGCAGCTTATGCTTCTTCCAGCCCAGCATTTCTCATGATGTACTCTGCATATAAGTTAAATAAGCAGGGTGACAATATACAGCCTTGACGTACTCCTTTTCCTATTTGGAACCAGTCTGTTGTTCCATGTCCAGTTCTAACTGTTGCTTCCTGACCTGCATATAGGTTTCTCAAGAGGCAGGTCAGGTGGTCTGGTATTCCCATATCTTTCAGAATTTTCCACGTCCGAGGTCAGGGGCGGCGGCCAAGAGGAGCAACCCCACGTCCAAGAAGCGGTGTCTGTGCGGGCACAGGAGGGCCAAGAGGAGCTACTCCACGTTCAAGGTCAGGAGGGTCGGCCTTATGGAGATAACCCTCGTCCAAGGTAAGGAGCAGTGGCTGCGCTTTGCTGGAATTGCTGTGAAGAGATACCCCACGACCAAGGTAAGAGAAACCCAAGTAAGACGGTAGGTGTTGCAAAAGGGCATCAGAGGGCAGACACACTGAAACCATAATCACAGAAAACTAGCCAATCTGATCACACAGACCACAGCCTTGTCTAACTCAATGAAACTAAGCCATGCCGTATGGGGCCACCCAAGACGGACAGGTCATGGTGGAGAGGTCTGACAGAATGTGGTCCACTGGAGAAGGGAATGGCAAACCACTTCAGTATTCTTGCCTTGAGAACCTCATGAACAGTATGAAAAGAATATATATGTATAGCTAAATCACATTTTTGTACACCTGAAACCAACACAGCATTGTAAATCAACTATACTTCAATAAAAAGTAAGTCTCAGCATGGTAGTCATGAGAATTTCCTTCCTTGTGGTGTGGAGCATGCTGCGGCGGTTGCATGTGTGGGTGCTCAGTTGTGTCCAACTCTTTGCCACTGCATGGACTGCAGCCTGCCAGTCTCCTCTCTCCGTGGGATTTTCTCAGCAAGGATACTGGAGTGGGTTGCCCTTTCCTCCTCCGGGGGATCTTCCTGACCCCGGGGTTGAACCCAAGTTCCTGCCTCCTCCTGATCTTCCCTGGTGGCTCAGATGGTAAAGGGTCTGCCTATAATACGGGAGACCTGGATTCAATCCCTGGGTCGGGAAGATCCCCTGGAGGAGGAAATGGCAAACCACTCTAGTACTCTTGCCTGGAAAATCCCATGGACAGAGGAGCCTGGCAGGCTATAGGCCATGGGGTCACAAAGAGTCGGACATGACTGAGTGACTGACTTCACTCACTCACTCCTGCATCTCCTGCATTGTAGGAGGATGCTTTACTGCTGAGCCACTGGGGAAGCCCAAGTGGTTGTTGGCTTACCCTACACAACACATTGGAGACAAACACGCCCTTCTTCAAATCCCAGTGGCCTGTACTAGCTCAAACTTACTGACTCAATCTGCCCTTGACAACAGGTTTACCAGAGTCCTGCTTTGCTCTATGTCTTTTTTTTTTTTTTAAAGCTTTTTGATTATCTAAAAGTTATGAAAGTGAAATTCGTTGTCTTGTTCAACTCTTTGGAACCCCATGGACTGTATATTCCATGGAATTCTCCAGGCCAGAGTACTGGAGTGGGTAGCCAATCCCTTTTCTAGGGGACCTACCCAACCCAGGGATGGAACCCAGGTCTCCCACATCACAAGTAGATGTTTTACCAGCTGAGCCACCAGTAAATTTACAATAGTAAAAAATATTAGTCTTATAATCAGAGGGTATTGAGTACTTGTTATATAGAAATAAATGTTGGGTTTCAAATATTTCCACTGGTGAAGCTTCTGTAAAACTTTCATCACAGTTGATATTATGGGAGCACATGTTAAATAGCAAGAAGCAACATTTTGTGTTCAGTTCAATTCAGTTCAGTCGCTTAGTCATGTCTGACTCTTTGCGACCCCATGGACTGCAGCACTCCAACTCCTGTCCATCACCAACTCCCAGAGTTTACTCAAACTTATGTACATTGAGTCAGTGATGCCATCCAACCATCTCATTCTCTGTCGTCTCCTTCTCCTCCCACCTTCAATCTTTCCCAGCATCAGGGTCTTTTCCAATGAGTCAGTTCTTCACAAGAGGTGGCCAAAGGATTGGAGTTTCAGCTTCAGTATCAGTTCTTCCAATGAATATTCAGGACTTATTTCCTTTAGGATGGACTGCTTGGATCTCCTTGCAGTCCAGGGACTCTCAAGAGTCTTCTCCAACACCACAGTTCAAAAGCATCAATTCTTCAGTGCTCAGCTTTCTTTATGTCCAACTCTCACATCCATACATGACCACTGGAAAAACCATAGCTTTGACAAGACAGACTTTTGTTGGCAAAGTAATTTCTGTGCTTTTCAATAGGCTGTCTAGTTTGGTCACAGCTTTTCTTCCAAGGAACAAGTGTCTTTTAATTACATGGCTGCGATCACCATCTGCAGTGATTTTGGAGCCCAAGAAAATAAAGCCCGTCACTGTTTCCATTGTTTCCCCATCTATTTCCCATGAAGTGATGGGACCAGATGCCATGATCTTAGTTTTCTGAATGTTGAGCTTTAAGCCAACTTTTTCACTCTCCTCTTTCATTTTCATCAAGAGGCTCTAGTTCTTCACTTTCTGCCATAAGGGTGGTGTCATCTGCATACCTGAGGTTATCGACATTTCTCCCAGCAATCTTGATTCCAGCTTGTGCTTCATCCAGCCCAGTGTTTCTTATGATGTACTCTGCATATAAGTTAAATAAGCAGGGTGACAATATACAGCCTTAACATACTCCTTTCCCAATTTGGAACCAGTCTGTTGTTCCATGTCTGGTTCTAACTGTTGCTCCTTGACCTGCATACAGATTTCTCAAGAGGCAGGTCAGGTGATCTGGTGTTCCCATCTCTTTAAGAATT
The DNA here is from genome assembly GCF_029407905.1 of Bubalus kerabau. NCBI lineage: Eukaryota > Metazoa > Chordata > Mammalia > Artiodactyla > Bovidae > Bubalus > Bubalus kerabau. The sequence goes on along the minus strand of NC_073634.1, from coordinate 85,122,792 downwards.
TCCCACAGTTTGTTATGACTCACACAGTCAAAGGCTTTGGCATAGTCAATAAAGCAGAAGTAGATATTTTTCTGGAACTTTCTTGCTTTTTCGATGATTCAGTGGATGTTGGCAATTTGATTTCTGGTTCGTTTGCCTTTTGTAAATCCCGCTTGAACATCTGGAAGTTCTCAGTTCACGTACTGTTGAAGCCTCGCTTGCAGAATTTTGAGCATTACTTTGCTAGTCTGTGAGATGAGTGCAATTGTACGGTAGTTTGAGCATTCGTTGGCATTGCCTTTCTTTGGGATTGGAATGAAAACTGCTCTTTTCCAATCCTGTGACCACTGCTGAGTTTTCTAAATTTGCTGGCATATTGAGTGCAGCACTTTCACTGCATCATCTTTTAGGATTTGAAATAGCTCAACTGGAATTCCATCTGCTCCACTAGCTCTGCTCATAGTGATGCTTCCTAAGGCCCACTTGACTTTTCATTCCAGGATGCCTGGCTCTATCTAGGTGAGTGATCACACCTTTGTGGTTATCTGGGTCATGAAGATCTTTTTTGTATAGTTCTTCTGTGTATTCTTGCCACCTCTTCTTAATATCTTCTGCTTCTGTTAGGTCCAATAAAGGACCATTTCTGTCCTTATTTTGCCCATTTTTTCATGAAATGTTCCCTTGGTATTTCTAATTTTCTTGAAGAGATCTCTTGTCTTTCCCATTCTATTATTTTCCTCTATTTCTTTGCATTGATCACTGAGGAAGGCTTTCTAATCTCTCCTGGCTATTCTTTGCATTCAAATGGGTATATCTTTCCTTTTCTTCTTTGCCTTTAGCTTCTCTTCTTTTCTCAGCTATTTGTAAGGCCTTCTCAGACAACCATTTTGCCTTTTTGCATTTCTTTTTCATGGGGATGGTCTTGATCACTGCCTCTTGTACAATGGCACAAACCTCCATCCATCGTTCTTCAGGCACTCTGTCTATCATATCTAATCCCTTGAATCTATTTGTCACTTCCACCATATAATTGTAAGGGATTTGATTTAGGTCATACCTGAATAGTCTAACAGTTTTCCTTACTTTCTTCAATTTCAGTCTGAATTTGGCAATAAAGAGTTCACGATCTGAGCCTCAGTCAGCTCCTAGTCTTGTTTTTGCTGACTGTATAGAGCATCTCCATCTTTGGCTGCAAAGAATATAATCCATCTGATTTTAGTATCAATCTGGTGATGTCCATGTGCAGAGTCTTCTCTTGTGTTTTTGGAAGAGGGTATTTGCTATGACCAGTGCGTTCTCTTGGCAAAACTCTGTTAGCCTTTGACTTGCTTCATTTTGTACTCCAAGGCCAAGTTTGCCTGTTATTCCAGGTATCTCTTGATTTCCTACTCTTTCATTTCAGTCCCCTTTAATGAAAAAGATATCTTTTTGGGCTGTTAGTCCTAGAAGGTCTTGTAGGTCTTCATAGAACCATTCAACTTCAGCTTCTTCAGCATTAGTGTTTGGGGCATAGACTTGGATTACTGTAATATTGAATGGTTTGCCTTGAAAACGAACAGAGATCATTCTGTTGTTTTTAAGATTGCCTCCAAGTACTGCATTTTGGACTCTTGTTGACTATGATGGTTACTCCATTTCTTCTAAGGGATTCTTGGCCACAGTAATAGATATAATGGTCATCTGAGTTAAAATGAGTTAATTCTGTGTATCTGGATTATTTTATTTAACAGGAGCAAAAATATTCTAAATATGCCACTTATGGAATAAAATGGAAATAGATGGAATCAAGGAATAAAATGAAAGTAGCTACCTTGTAAGGCTGACATTATAGGCTACACAATCCTCACACATTATACTAACAATTGTAACCTATCATGTTTCCTTTGAGTCATTACATAATCCCTCCATAGAATAATGCTAAAAGAGACATATCAAAAATATTTTGAGACACAAAAATATCTTGCTGCTATTTGAGATCTTCACAGAGATCCAAGTTATGTGGGGAGAAGAACACATCTTGTGGTGGTGGTGAGATGTTCCTTGCTGCCATGGGAGACCAGTACTGGGTCAGGAAGGACCCTTGGTGGGACTCTTGGGGAGCTTCTCTGTGTTCCCAGAATAAGGGGAAGCGCAGGGTGTCCTTGTGTGAAGAGCCTCCTCCTGGGACATGACATCAGCATCTGACTTCCGGTGGGAGGATGAAGAGAAGGACCAGAGCCTGGACCAGATGCTTCCCTGTCCTGTGGATCAAAGGGAAGAGAAGACAAGCTCTGTCTTCTCGTGGAGGAGAAGGTATCCCTCTGACTTAGGACAGAGTTGGCCGGACAAGAGGGACCCTGCACATGGAAACAGGTCAATGCTGGGCAAAGGTTTGTGAATGCCTGACTGTCACAGCCGGATGCTTTTCCTTCCTTGGGGATCTGGTTTTTGAGGGGTGGGGTTTCTAGCTGTGTTCTGTGGCCTCTGCCAACTGCCTCATTTGGAACATTAAGGACAGCAGAATGCTTTTCCCCACCTTTACATTCTTCTTCAATCAATTTTTGTGTGGTTTATCCATTTTGTTATGCTATTGAGGTTTCTCTCACTCAGTAGAATTCTCATTCCAATATTGTGAACTTTTCTTTCTTGGGAAATAAGGTGGCTTTGATAATATCCAATTATTCTTCTGAAATTTCTGCAATAATTTTGGCATGAATGTTATAGGCATGTCACTCTTTGCATGCATTGCTGATGTTTCCATCTACACTGCAGAGAGTCTCCTCTATCTTTACAGTGTCGACTCTCTGTGTATCAGACATGGATGAAAAAGTATTTTTATTAACGTGAACCAGGAAGGACTCGCTGTTTCTGTGGTAGCCCTTGTGTGCCTCTTTCTGACTCTGTTGTTTTCTTGTTGCAGTGAAACTTTTTGGTTCAGAGACTTCCCATGTGATCTTTAAGTGTGTCAATTATTCTGACTTCTTTAATTTCTCATTCATTGGGCTACTTCTTCTTGATGAGTTGTTTTTTTTTATAACTTTGCTATATAAATCATTTTCTTCCCAGCTCCTTTGATTCATCTTCTTAGAGCACTCCATGAAATACCTCAATTCCAAGTTCTCATCCTCCTCATTAACTGCCACCACCAGCAGTTCCACTGTTCATCTTTAGCAAGTATATCTTAATGACCCAGCTAACCACAATGGTGTGATCACTCACCTAGAGCCAGACATCCTGGAGGGCGAAGTCAAGTGGGCCTTAGGAAACATTACTATGAACAAAGCTAATAGAGGTGATGGAATCCCAGCTGAGTTATTTCAAATCATAACTGTGATTTGTTATGATGATGTGTGAAAGTGCTGCACTCAATATGCCAGCAAATTTGGAAAACTCAGCGGTGGTCACAGGATTGGAAAAGGGCAGTTTTCATTCAAATCCCAAAGAAAGGCAGTGCTAAAGAATGCTCAAACTACCACACAATTACACTCATCTCACAGGCTAGCAAAGTAATGCTCAAAATTCTGCAAGCGAGGCTTCAACAGTATGTGAACTGAGAATTTCCGGATGTTCAAGCTGGATTTACAAAAGCCAGAGGAACCAGAGAGCAAAATGCCAACATCCATTGGATCATCAAAAAAGCAAGAGTGTTCCAGAAAAATATCTACTTCTGCTTTATTCACACAGTCAAAAGCCTTTGACTGTGTGAATCACAACAAACTGAGAAATTCTTAAAGAGATGGGAATACCAGACCACCTGACCTGCCTCATGAGAAATCTACATGTAGGTCAAGGAGCAACAGTTAGAACCAGACATGGAACAATAGACTGGTTCCAAATTGGGAAAGGGGTACGTCCCAGCTGTATATTGTTACCCTGCTTGTTTAACTTATATGCAGAGTAATTCCGGAGAAGGCAATGGCACGCCACTCCAGTACTCTTGCCTGGAAAATCCCATGGACGGAGCCTGGTAGGCTGCAGTCCATGGGGTCTGCGAAGAGTCGGACACGACTGAGCGACTTCACTTTCACTTTTCACTTTCATGCATTGGAAAAGGAAATGGCAACACACTCCAGTGTTCTTGCCTGGAGAATCCCAGGGATGGGGGAGCCTGGTGGGCTGCCATCTCTGGGGTCGCACAGAGTTGGACACAACTGAAGTGACTTAGCGGCAGTAGCAGCAGAGTAATTCATGTGAAATGCCAGGCTGGAGAAAGCACAAGCTGGAATCAGAATTGCTGCGAGAAATATCAATAACCTCAGATATGCAGATGATACCACTCTTATGGCAGAAAGTGAAGAAGAACTAAAGAGCCTCTTGATGAAAGTGAAAGAGGAGTGTGAAAAAGCTGGCTCAAAACTCAACATTCAGAAAACTAAGATCATGGCATCTGGTCCCATCACTTCATGGCAAATAGATGGGAAACAATGGAATCAGTGAGAGACTTTTTGGGGGGTGAGCTCCAAAATCACTGCAGATGATGACTTGTCCCTTGGAAGAAAAGCTATGACAAACCTAGACAAATTATTAAAAAGCAGAGACATTCAGTTACGTTCAGTTCAGGAGCTCAGTCATGTCCCACTCTTTGTGACCCCATACACTGCAGCACGGCAGACCTCCATGTCCATCACCAACTCCCAAGTTTACTCAAATTCATGTCCATTGAGTGGGTGATGCTGTCCAACCTCATCCCCTGTCATCCCCTTCTCCTTCCACCTTCAATCTTTCCCAGCATCAGGGTCTTTTCAAATAAGTCAGTTCTTCGCATCAGATGGCCAAAGGATTGGAGTTTCAGCTTCAACATCAGTCCTTCCAATGAATATTCAGGACTGATTTCCTTTAGGATGGACTGGTTGGGTCTCCTTGCAGTCCGAGGGACTCTCAAGAGTCTTTGCCGACACCACACTTCAAAAGCATCAATTCTTCGGCGCTCAGCTTTCTTTATAGTCCAACTCCCACATCCATACATAACTCCTGGAAAAACCATAGCTTTGACTAGATGAACATTTGTTGGCAAAGTAATGTCTCTGCTTCTGAATATGCTGTCTAGGTTGGTCATAATTTTTCTTCCAAGGAGTAAGTGTCTCTTAATTTCATGGCTGCAGTCACCATCGGCAGTGATTTTGGAGCCCCCCAAAGTAAAGTTTACCACTATTTCCAGTGTTTCCCCAGCTACCTGCTATGAAGTGATGGGACTGGATGCCATGATCTTAGTTTTCTAAATGTTGAGCTTTAAGCCAGCTTTTTTCATGCTCCTCTCTCACTTTCATCAAGAAGCTCTTTGGTGGTGTCATATGCATATCTGCAGTTACTGATATTTCTCCCAGCAATCTTGATTCCAGCTTGTGCTTCCTTCAGCCAAGCATTTCTCATGATGTATTCTGCATGTAAGTTAAATAATCAGGGTGACAATATACAGCCTTGACATACTCCTTTTCCTATTTGGAACCAGTCTGTTCCATGTCCAGTTCTAGCTGTTGCTTCCTGACCTGCATACAGGTTTCTCAAGAGGTTTCCCATACAGGTTTCCCATCTCTTTCAAAATTTTCCACAGTTTGTGGTGATCCACACAGTCAAAGGCTTTGGCATAGTCAATAAAGCAGAAATAGGTGTTATTCTGGAACTCTCTTGCTTTTTGGATGATCCAACAGATGTTGGCATTTGATCTTTGGTTCCTCTGCCTTTTTAAAAATCAGCTTGAACATCTGGAAATTCACGGTTCATGTATTGTTCAAGCCTGGCTTGGAGAATTTTGAGCATTACTTTACTAGCCTGTGAGATGAGTGCAACTGTGTGGTAGTTTGAGCATTCTTTGGCATTGCCTTTCTTTGGGATTGGAATGAAAACTGACCTTTTCCAGTCCTGTGGTCACTGCTGTGTTTTCCAAATTTGCTGGCATATTGAATGCAGCACTTTCACAGCATCATCTTTTAGGATTTGAAATAGCTCAACTAGAATTTCATCATATCCACTAGCTCTGTTCTTAGTGATGCTTCCTAAGGCCCACTTGACTTTGCATTCCAGGATGTCTGGCTCTAGGTGAGTGTTCACACTATTATGATTATCTGGGTCATGAAGATTTTTTTTTTTTTCTGTGTATTCTTGCCACCTCTTCTTAATATCTTCTGCTTCTGTTAGGTTCCTACCATTTCTGTCCTTTATCGAGCCCATCTTTGCATGAAATGTTCCCTTGGTATCTCTAATTTTCTTGAAGAGATCTCTAATCTTTCCCATTCTGTTGTTTTCCTCTATTTCTTTGCATTGATCACTGAGGAAGGCTTTCTTATCTCTCTGCCATTCTTTGGAACTCTGCATTTAAATGGGTATATCTTTCTTTTTCTCATTTGCAGAAACATTACTTTGCTAAAAAAGGTCTGTATGGTCAAAGCTTTGGTTTTTCCAGTAGTCATATACAGATGTGAGGGTTCACCATAAAGAAAGCCATGAAAGTGAAAGTAATTCAGTCTTGTCCAACTCTTTGCGACCCCATGGACTGTACAGTCCATGGAATTCTCCAGGGCAGAATACTGGAGTGGGTAGCCTTTCCCTTCTCCAGGGGATCTTCCCAACCCAGGGATCGAACCCAGATCTCATGCAGTACAGGTGGATTGTTTACCAGCTGAGCACCGAAGAATTGATGCTTTTGAACTATGGTGTTGGAGAAGACTCTTGAGAGTACCTTGCACAACAAGGAGATCACATCAGTCAATCCTAAAGGAAATCAGTCCTGAATATTTATTGGAACTATTGATGCTGAAGCTGAAATTCCAATACTTTGGCCACCTGATGGGAAAAATTGACTCACTGGAAAAGACCTTGATGCTGAGAAATATTGAAGGCAGGAGGAGAAGGGGATGACACAGGTGGTTGGATGACAATACCACTCCATGGACTTGAGTTTGAGCAAGCTCTGGGAAATGGTGATGGACAGGGAAGCCTGGTGTGCTGCAGTCCACGGGGTCACAACGAGTCAGACAGGACTGAGTGACTGAACTGAACTGAGCAAGTGTCCACATGGAGGTTCGATCCAATTCTCTTCACAGTTAAGAACTAGCTCCACAGGCAGATGAGGGCTTTCTGAGATTTTATTTCTGTTTAATAAGTGTGTCCATTTTTCCCTTCCATCTTTGAGATCCTTATGGAAGCAACTTTATGTTTCTAGGGAGGTTGAAATTTTCCTGCGAAGCCTGTATCATTGCCCTTGAAGTTATTCTTCATCCTTCTGGTGGGTTTTGAAAGATGTTTTGGTTGCAGCCACTTACTGGATTTGCTTAGTTGGTCTTTTCAGGACTGAGACTTGTTCAGAATGTCGACCATCAGCCAAACTTGCTGTAAACACTGGAATTTATCTTCTTTTCATGCTTTTCTATAAGAATCTATTTTGAGACCAAGTAGTGAATTGTTGTTTTCCAGCTCATTGTTCATGGTGTTCCCATTTGCTATTTCTGACAGTTCATTCTTGGGTCTGACTTCCAAGAGAGTTGATGTAAGGTCTCTGTATTCTCTTCCTATGTGGCTAAACCTCTCAAAAGTAGGGTAGCCAGGAAGGACCTCATGGGGCCAGAGGCCACCAGCCACTGCCTCTGGTTTGCAAAGCCTGATGAATATCCCCAAGATCATGAGATATGATCAGTTACTCTGTGAGTGAAGATGTGCGTTCTCTGTGGACTTCCCTGGTTGTCCAGTGGTTAGGAATCTGCCTGCCAATGCAAGGAAGATGTCTTGCCTCCCCAAAGACAGACACTCCAATTGGTGGTTTGTCTCTCTTTGCAAAATAATTCAAAATTTTAAGCATTAAAATCTTCTCCATGACTTAAAGTTGCCACCACCCCCACCCTCCATTTCAGTGCTAAGCTCCTCTGGCAGTGCTGCCCCTGCCTGGCACAGGGCTCCCAGCATCGGCACCATGCAGAGTATCAAGGCCATTAGGGGACCCTCTGTGGCTCCCATGGTCTCTGCAGTACCGCCTGGGTTGTCAGGACCCTGCTGGCCACCACACATGTCAGACCCCCATAGAAAGCATTTTGCTCAGAACCTCCTCTGTGCCTGGAAACCAGGGCAAACCCCAGTGGAAGCAAGGTGAAACAAAAAACAGTGTCTCTAAGCGAGCTCACATCTTTTTTTTTTTTTTTAATTTTTTAAAATTAATTTATTTTTGGCTGCACTGATCCTTCTCTAGTTTCAGCAAGTGGGGGCTATCTTCTTATTGCAGAGCACGGAGTTAGTCATCCCATGGTATATGGGATGGTATGTGGGATCTTCCTGGACCAGGGATTGAACCCGTATCTCCTGCATTGGCAGGCAGATTCCTAACCACTGGACCACCTGGAAAGTCCACAGTGACACCACATCTTGACTCACAAAGAAAATGATCACATTTCTTGACCTTGGGGAAATGGACCGGGCTTTGCAGACTAGAAGCAATGACTGATGGGCTCTGGCCACCTGAGGTCCTTCTTGGCTACCCCAAGAGGTTCCACATTGGAAAATTTGCTGGCCCTCAGCACTGGCCACTACTCCTTTTTCTTCCCTTTCTTTTTAAAATGGAAATGACATTCACATAACATAGTGTTTTAACAATTTGAAAGTGAACAATTCAGTGGCATTTCATACACTTACATTGTTGTGCAACTGTTCCCACAGCCTGGGAACCAGCCTTCTTTTGGGGATTAAAATGCAACAAACACCTGTATTTCCAAGGAATCTTTCAAGTACTCCCTGAGTACCTGGTTGTAAGTCAGGTTCGCCCTCCCTGTTATCCACAGCACCTTCCTCAGAACTGCAGAAGCCTTTGAACCTTGAAAATTGCCTTAAAGAACCAAAGTTATTAAAGGGTAAACTTTGGTGGGAGATGAGATAAGAATATGGGCTTCCCTGGGGGCTCAGTGGTAAAGAATCCACCTGCCAATGCAGGAGATACGGGTTTGATCCCTGGGTCAGAAAGTTCCCCTGGAGAAGGAAATGGCAACCCATTTTAGTATTCTTGTCCGGAGAATTCTATAGACAGAGGAGCCTGGCAGACTATAGTCCATGGGGAGGCAAAGAACTGGACACAACTGAGTGACTAAGCGCACAGACAAGATAAGAAAGACAAATCCATCGGTGTTTATGGGGCCTCCGTGAGCACTTGCTATGTACTGGGTCCTGGAGAACATTCGAGGAGCCAAAAGGCATACTCATGGCCTCTGATTTGCTCTCTTCTTGGGAAACAAGATGCTCTAGAAACATTTGTCAAGCCCCAGATGTGGGCTAAGCCCTTTCCTTTGTAATTGGGGTACAAGACCAAAAATAATTGTTAAATGGTTTGGTTTAGCATTTCTGGTACATTTTTTGGAGAATTATTCTTAAGCAATTTCAGACCCAAGAAGTCTGCTGGAAGGAAGATGGTATGGGATCGAGTGATGAGGATGGGTGAAGAGAACTGGCTTCTGCCATGGGGTTGGTGGGTGGTGGAACTGAGCCCCCCTTGGGCTCTTCCACTGTAAGTCTGGGCTCTGATTTTCCACTGGGATTCCAAAGAGGAGGAACCAAGGTATGGAGCATCCTGCTTCCTTTCTTGGGTGTTTCTGGTCCTTGCATACTCTGTTTCTTTTGCTTATAGTCCTCCTCTGCCTTCTTTCCCTAAAGAATTCTTGGAATAAATAACTTCCTTCATGAGTGTTTCTGCAAAGACTTGCAAGCAGCGTAGGGGACCCGTGGGGTCCATAGGGCTGACTGCACAGGAACCTATTTGCTTCCTTCTACTCCTTGTCACTCCTGCTAGCCTTTGAGTTTCCTGGGGCAACTCAGTTACAAGAGCCCAGGGCTGAGTGCAGAGAGGGGCTCTGCAACTGGGGGTGAACCCAGGGTGCCCCCCATTGCTGTAATCATGGTCTGTTAGTGAGAGGTCACTGGACTTGGCTCCCGGGTGTAAGGGTCTGTGATGCCCTTGTTTTCCCACAAGGCTGTCCAGGGCAGGGAAGCCAGGTATGCTTGATCTAGGGGACGGGGTTCATGTTCTGGATGAAGAGGGACCCTTCAGGCTTCACCCCCACACTGCAGCTGGAAAGCAGTGTGAAGAGAGAGTGAAGCCACTGGGTATCTGGGGTGGGATAGAATTCAGGCCAGGGCATACCCACAGGCAGGACGAGCAGGGATGGGAGCTCCCTTTGGGAGGGCTGAGGGAGCAAAGAGAATGATGCTGGGGGCAGTCTCTGGGTGCATTGGGATCTCAAAGCAGAAAGCCCAGTCCAGCTGCAGGAAGCCTTGCGGGGGCTAAGCCACATGGACTGAGTCCTGAGAGTCAGCGGACGTCTGGATGGCTGTCAGCAGGGGAGGTGACGGCAGCTCAGGTGCCCCCAGGAATCACTGTGTACAAGTTGCTCTGCGCCCACCATGGAGGAATCAAGCAGCAAGGCGTGGTGAGGGAGAGTCACATATTAGGGAGTACCTGAAATCCATGAGCTGGCAGGCCGAGAACATGGAGAGGATGCAGGCTGCCATGGTGACCGGGCTGGGCTTCCCCAGGGGTCTTGTGTATTAAGTTCAGATGTCAGTGGGACACCCTAAAGATCATCTTTTTTTTCTGATATGAACTTGTGTATCAAGTACAAATTTCAAAAATAAAACCAAAATTAGGATCTTGCTGGATTTACTTTCCTAGCCTCTTTTCCCTTCAACCTTACATCATGAGCATTTTCACATCAACAAATCCTTCATGAACATTTCTGTGACCATAGGAGAGTCCATCCAACAGACACATCAAAGTATGTGAACCATTTCCTCATTTTTGGATGTTTAGGTTGTTTTCATTTTTAATCCTAAAAATCAAATGGTAATAAATGCCCTATGCATATGTTTACAATTCACATCTCTAATTATTTCCATAGAATTGATCCTTAGTGAAATTCCTGGATGAAAAGTTATGGACATTTTTAAAGCTCTTGAGACTTGTTAAATTGCTTCCCTAAAATGTCCTGTCTCTTAACCCTCATGGACAATGAGAATGATCATTCAAAAAAAAATTGATGTTTTGAGAGAAAAAAAATGGTTAGCTTCATTCCTGGATTTTCTTTGATATCTGAAGAAAAGAAAAATTCAGATGTTCATTTGTCTTTTGTATTTCTGCTGACATTGTTCATTTCCTTTGCCCAGTTCTATGGGATTATTTTCCTTTGTTACTTAAAAAAAACTTCATGTATTAAGCATGCAAAACTCTTTATAGTTGTTTTAAATATTTTTTCAGTTTTATATATGCTTTTTTTTCCTTTCAGGAATGTTGTATTGATGATTTAACATCTAGATGCTGACACTAATAAGACTTAATGGCTGCAGGTTGGAGGAGTAAGGGAGGCTGGGGACAGATGGCTTGTAGGTTTCTCACTTGACCACTGGGGAGATGCTGGAGATCTCAGATGGTCCAGGGAGCTCAGGAAGACGGAGGGTGTGATGGATTTCATGGACGCCACCTGTGGCATGCCCATCTTGAGATATCAGAGAAGGAGTTGGGGATAAGGTCTGAATCTCATACCTAGGAAAGTTTACTGAAAGAATGAACAGATAACTCAGTTTGGAGCCCAACAGAGTTCTGGGAGGAGACACAGGCTCAGAGTTTGTGATAGGATGGGAATTAGAGCCTCAGGCTCCTGACTCCTAGCCCAGTGCTCCTTGCTGAGCATCAGGTGGATCTGGTAGTCATGGGGTGGGGTTGGGGGGCACTGTTTGAGGTGGTCAAATTGATGAGGTATCAGATTTTTCAACCTGACTGTACTTTTTAAATAAACATCTGATCATCTCGCTCTTTTCCAATCTGTAATTGGCCTCTCCTTTCCCCGTGGGAGATGGACTGTGTTTTGGACACCTCGAGCCAAATTAATCTTGGAGGCGGACACAGGAACCCATCAAATGTTTGTCATAACGGATCTGCTCTCCATTTGCATTCATTAATTTAGTCTTCTCTACAAGTGGCATTAATATTGCATAATTGACTTTTCCATTACAGTGGATTAATTAATAGGAATCAATATGGTAGGGACATTAACAAGGTACTGAGCAATTAAAACCCTCCACAATTAGTTCCCATTGCCTTGCTTTTTTATCATGGAAGGAGAAAAACCAGCACCACCACAGCCAACACACCCCCAAACGCTTCCTGTGCGAGCAGAGCTTCTGTATGTTTTTTTCCTTCTTCTGCTTTGTGACTTGACAAAACTGGATAAAACCATAGCCTTTTATTTTACAGCATGCCCATCACTGGGCGTCACCGGCATAGAAGTGCTTCCTCCTCCAGCTCAGTCGTGCCATAATGGTTTTTCCTTGGGGCTGGGTCGTTTTTAAAGGTATTTGTGATGGAGGATTAGCAGCCTTGTGTGGTGGAGCCAGCAATGTGTCTACGCAGGTTGCCAAGTGAATTTGTCTATTTGTCATCCTGCTGTCCCACCATCTCCCCTTCCTCCAGAGGTGGCTGCTTGCGCTGAAACTGCACTTGGGGAACCCAGGGTGGGAACCCCAGGCATCAGTGACCTTGCAAGTGACACTTTGCAGTTGCTGTGTCACATGGAGGTGCAGAGCCCAGCATGGACTTTCATGCAGAGGGGATCAGAACCTGTGATTAGTTGCTTGCCTGTGTCATTTGATAAAGTCCACCTGCTGTTTCTGCTCCTTGTCCCCTCCCCACTGGTGTTGAACCTCCTGGCAGAGGTACAGAGAGGAAAGGGACCAATCCAAGGTATCTGAGCAATTAGGACAGATCCTTGGGAAGAACTCAGCCTTCTATTGTTTGAAAATGTGTCCAGCCTTGGAAATATGTGAATTATTTACAAATAACTTTTGATATTGATTTCTAACATAATTCCACAGTGATATGAGAAAAGACTCTGAATGATTTCAATACCTTTAGACCACAATTTTTGCGCCTTTTTTTATGTGTCTGGATCTATTCCAGTGTCTCCTGGTTTATAGTCTAGGGGAACTTGAGTAGAATTTGTATCCTGCTGTTGTGTGAAAATTGTATAAATCTTAATTATGTTGAATTGTTTCATAGTGCTTTTCAGGTCTACTGTATCCTTCTACTTCTCTGCCTATTTATTCTATAAATTTCTGAGAGTTTGATATTGAAACTCTAACTAAAAATCTGAATTTATCTACTTAAAAAATAATTGTTGTATATAGTGGGACTATAGGTAACTTTGTCCTGTCTTTTCCAAGTCTCTTGTAAATGTGTTATGGTACCATCGTAATTTGAAAAGTAAAATAATATTTAAAAAAGAAAATAAGTGCCCGGAGGTTCCATTGGCAGCAATGTCCACATAATCCCAATTTTTGGTTGAAGATCAACTTCAGAAAGCAAGACTGATCCAGGCTCACCAATAACTATTATTAATTTTTAAATGCAGTGTGTGTGGTTGAATTTCTGACATGTTGATTGCCTCTATTTGATTATTCTCCATTATTCCAAGCTGTGGGACTGTACTTTGAGGCTCCAAGGCACCTAGATGTGACGAAGGGAGGCCTGGAGGAAGACTTCTTGTGCCCTCAGGCCCACGTATCCGGGCCTGGGCGGCCTTGGCAGGGGCTGCTGGGTGAGGCCGGGCCAGCTGGCTGCTTTGGGGCCTGCCAGCCCCGCTGGGGCCTCCCGTCGTTGCCTGGAAACCACACAACAGTGCCTTCTGAGCGGCCCCACGATGATCTTTTTCTGAAGTGGCAGCCCCTTCAATTATTTTATTTCCACTATATTATGTTAATTAAATCAGCAAAAAGAACAGAGCACATGCATGTTCCAAGTGGAGTGGCTGTGAAGGGTTAATCGGAATGGCCCTGGCAGCAGCCTCTGGGTGAACAGACTGGACAGAGCCTTCAGATGGACACTATTCCCACCAGTCTGGTCCCTGGGGTCCATCGGAAGCTCACGGGCTCATCTCTGTCCACGTTGGGGTGTCTGCTTTTTTCAGCTCTCCCGAACTGCAGGCTGCCCCATGGCAGGTACAAGTGCAGGTGGGAGCACCAGGCTGTGGGGTGGGGGGATGTATGTGCAGAAGGGACCTTTTCAAAGACTCCTTATAACTTGCAGCCAGACTTTGTAGAAGCCGTCACACCTTGGTAAACTGGCAGGGATGAAAGATCTGGTGGATACATCATGTGAATAGTCTCAGGCAAAGGTTTTGAAAACATAAGAATGCCTTGTTGCCATAAAAATCTTAAACCAAATCCCCATAATACAAATTACAGGTTATAGTGGAGCCACTTTGATAAGCGTCCGAGTTGGGCTGGGGCAGCAGTCCCTTTTCCCATCTTTGATTTGGCTAAAGCTGTTTAAAAGTCAGGGCCTTAGAGACCCTCCACGGAGCCCCAGAATCATGGCTGGTACCTGGGCCATCTGGCATTGGATGTCTAAGGACCACCCAGCTTTCCCATCCACATGTTCCCCTGCCTGCAGAAATCAGTGCTGAATTTGTGACGTTGGAAACAGAGAGTATTTCCCTGCCTCAATTTACTTATTCAAGTAATGAACATAAAAATTCTATGTGGTCTTCCAGGTTCATAATCTTTAAGACCCAGGATGCAGGGGCTAGATCCAGGCTTGTGCCATACACCTGGGAGGACCATGGCCTTTCATTAAGGGGTGATTCTTGAGGGATGTCTTCATGTTTTAGTAAATGCTCAAAGATCATCTCCCCATCTCTTCTTTTTCAGTAGGGGTAGTGAGGCTGCTCTTTCAGGCTTTTATTTGACTCTTGTGCTTCTTTGCATTCTGCAAAGGCTTCCAGTGGGCCTGGGGACCTGTGGCCTGATTCTGTGGGCATGAGGCAGAACCTCTCCTCTTGGGCCTGTGGTTTCTTCCTCAGCCAAGCGAATGCCCTGCCACCAACGATCCCTTAGATCCCCCGCAGCTGTGGCATCCTCTCATTTGAATACCATCAACAAAAATAGCCGTGCAACGCCTTCTGTTTAAAAGACGATGGAGCAATTACTCTAAAGTTTATTTCCTGCTCCCTTGCATTTCCAATATTGCAAATCTCCTCTGTTTTAAAATTAAGTCGTAAATGAGATTTGAGTTCCACATCACTTACTTTCTTCTCTAAGAGAAAGAGTTGAATAACTCGTTCAAAGGAAACATACGCATAACTGAAATTCAAAGGGGGTTGGAGAGATTTTCTTTCTCCTGATCTTGGTCTCTGGGCTGGCCATCTGATGATGCGTCCCTGGGCACTGCTGTGATGGTGTGGTTCTCTATCCAACAGTCTTATCACTTCCCTCTTGTTTACAGGATGAAGTTCAAGGTCAGCACCTACACCACCATCATAGATATAATAGAAAATGTTTATAGAGTGGGCTTCCTTGGTGACTCAGTGGTAAAGAACCTGCCTTCTAATGCAGGAGACATAGGTTCAATCTCTGGGTGGGGAAGATCCTCTGGAGACCAACCCATTCCAGTACTCTTGCCTGGGAAATTCTATGGACAGAGGAGCCTGGTGGGCTTCATGAGCCTGTGTCCATGAAGTCACAGAATTGGACACAACTTAGTGACCAAACAGCAGCAACAACAAAGTTACAAAGTACTTACTATGGGCCAAACATTTCATATATATTAAAAAAATTCTTTGAAACACACTGGAGCTGATATACCCACTTTACTGACAGGAAACTGAGGCACAGATAGGTTAAGTGACTCACTCAAGGTTCTACAGCTGGTAAATGATGGATCGTGTATTCTAGCCTGAGCTGTCTGAGTCCAAAGTTCTTTTGTTCTTAATCCCTGAATTTGACTTACATACAACCTCTGGGTCACAAAGGAGAGCCTGAAAGTTCTTCTGATCAAACTTCCTTTGTGATGCTCAAATCTTCATCAAGCCTGTCTGACTCGTGATTGTCCAGCTTGGCTAAGACATTCCTGGTGATGGGGAATTCCTACCCTTCGAGGATGATCGATCATCCAGTCATTTGACAAACACAGATATGCCCCATCTGAGTGCCTGGCTTTGCTCAGTGCTGGGCCATAGAGATGGATACATCATAGTTCCTTCTGCTGAAGGCCTGGCAGACTAGAGTCCAAACTGTGAGGTCCCTGAGCAGCTCTAGTTGCTAGAAAACTCAGTCTTAACTGAACTGGAGAAGATATCCTTATAACAAACATGATCATATGATTATTGGCCAAAGCAAGATGCTATTGAGTGAACAGGGTCTCTTGTAACAATTATGTTACAGACAGTTATAAACTGAGCCTGTTTCTGCAAAACAGGGATGCACACCCTCAAACAACAATCTGTATCCTGGGTGCTAGGTGGCCTCAGAGTCCACATCAGCCCTTCTGACGTTTGGAGACTGATATCTGGCCGACTCTGAGCCTCCTCTTCTCCAGCGCGTGTCCATCCTCATAGGCAGCCTCATCCTGGTAGTTCGCAGCCCTACCCCAGCATCCTTGCTCTCCTCTGAGCATGTCTGGGACTCTGAGTTTGGCTTTCCGGTCCCGCCCTGGTCTGGCCTCACTTCCCTCTGGAGGGGGCCGAGCCCGGGTCTGCAGTGGAGGAGGAATGGAGAAAGTTGAACGTTTACCAGACATGCTTTGGAAACTTGGGATTCAGACAAAAAGTGGAGAAGAGAGGTGAGAATTGTGTCAGGGTAGCTCTGTGGTGGACTGGGGGCAGGGCTTAGAAATCCAAACAAAACAGCTTAGGGAAAAGAGGTAAGAAAGGTATGTTTTACCAGTGTTTCTCAGGCTTAGAAAACTTTGGATAAAATGTATTTAATGTCTTTAAACTTGTCAGCCTGGAGACCAAACATCTCTGTTTCTCAATCAGGCAATCAAGAAATATTTATAAACTGGCATCATTTACAGGGTGCACCTACGATGTGGCCCCTGCTCTCCTGGAATCAGAGTTTAGATGGAGCAGAGTGCTGGGTAACACCTGCCACAGGAGAAGCGGACTCACCCCCAGGGTGGGTGGGAACAGCTTCACAGAGCAGAGCTGAGCAGAATAGTTTTGGGTAGAGAAGGGAAGTGTGGAATTCCAGGCAGAGGGAACAGCATGAGCAACAGACAAGAGGCAAGAGGAACAGAGGAGTGCTGTGTGTTCAGTGGCTCTGTGTGGCTGCTGAGGGTGGGACTGAAAGGGGACGGGCAGGACCAATCGGTGGGTCTTGGACGCTGTTGGGAGCATTTGGATCCGCACTGGGAGAGGCCTGGACATCCGGGTCCGCTCTGCAAGATGGAACACTGGTGGGTGGATTCAGATGTCCCTGCGATGAATTCAAGTGAGCCCCAGAATGAAGCCCGAGCAAGAAAACGCTTTTTAATTGAGGGCCGTGTTTTTCAAACGCGGCTTGGCTGCCAGCTGACTGTGTGCTCTGGCAGAAGACGCAAGTGATACTTAGCTTTCTTCAAGCTCCATTAATCTGCCCATTTCTTTCTGCTTCAAACTCCACTTCAAACACGCAAGAGCTCCTCAAATGCGTAATGATATAAATGATTTATAACCCTTTTGGGAGCCGGCGAGCCTCCTGTCTGCTGGTTGGGGTAGGTTGGGTTGATCCTGTTGACCTTCCACGGCTTGTCAGTGAAAGAGAGTGGCTCCTCTCTCCTCCTTACACGTGCACACATGTGCACACACATGCACAGGTATGAACACACGTGAGTGCACATGCATGTGCATTCGTGAACACATACCCAGCTGCACAGCCCTTGTCCTCAGCCCCTCCTTGGGACCATGTCAGGGCTCCTGGAAGAGCCCAGCAATCCCACATGCAGGCCAGTGCTCCTGGTACCTCCCACAGGGGTGCCTAAGCAACCCCCCCGATCATTGTCATCTCTTCTATCTGATGACATCAACACTGCTATGCCCTGAGCATGACTGTGTGCCTAGTACTTCACCTGCATCATCATTTAAGTTCATAATATATGCAGATCAGAGTGTGTTATCTCCTTTTTTGGCGAGGAGAGACAGACGTATGGTGACATTCAGTGACAGGCACTGATTTACCTTGAGCCAGCAAGTGGTGGGACAAGGATTTGAACCCATTACCATGGGACCTTTTCATTCTACCTCAGGAGCTAGTGGGTGGGTGCTGTCTGTCCACCTCCTCTTGTCCAGACTTGGAGTTGGGATGACGAGGCTGAATCACTGCCCTTGCTTGTAAGAAGAGCTTCTCTGGTGGCTCAGCTGGTAAAGAATCCGCCTGCCATGTGAGACACCTGGGTTCAATCCCCAGGTTGGGAAGATCCCCTGGAGAAGGGAAAGGCTACCCACTCCAGTATTCTGGCCTGGAGAAGTCCATGGACTGTATAGTCCATACAGTCGCAAAGAGTCGGACACGACTGAGCAGCCTGTGAGAAAGGTTGTGGGGTGGATGGATCAAATGTAGAATTTGCTAAGTCCCTTGTTGATCAGCCTTTTTGGGGGGCTTGCTAGAGTGTTGGATTCAGGGGAGGGGGTGGGAGGGAGGATGCAGAGACAAATGATGTGGCCTCAGCTCTCAGAATGTTAATCCAGAGAGAGAATTACAGAGATGACCCAGGCAATGTGGTGAGCTAAGTGAGGATGGCTGTGGGGCTCGGGGTCAAGGCAAAGGGGCTTCCTGGAAGAGGCAGTGACCTTGGAGCAGAGCAGAGAGCTGGGTTCCCTGGCTGGACAAGAAGGGAAAGCGTTTAGTGGAGAGAACATCTGCTCAGAGGCAGAGAGCTCATACAGAGTAGGGGGCCTGCGGATGGAGGGGGCCCTACGAGATTAGGGAGATTAGGGAGGATGTCTTTTCCTCCCTAATTTTTTATTTTTAAAAATTTCATACCACATAACAGTGGCAAGAATATACAATGAAAATTGCATATCTTATAGCTAAATTCAGCAGCTGTTAACATTTTCCCATGTTTATTTCTCAATCTCTCTCTATATACATATATGTATAGTTTTATATGTGAAAGTTGCTCAGTCGTGTCTCTTTGCAACCCCATGGACTGGGGCCTGCCAGGATGCTCTGTCCATAGAATTCTGCGGGCAAGAATATTGGAATGGGTAGCCATTTCCTTCTCCAGGGGATCTTCCCAACCCAGGGATCAAACCCGGGTCTCCCGCATTGCAGATGTTTCTTTACTGTCTGAGCTACCAGAGAAGCTATGTATGTATATGTATATATATATGTATAGATGATGTGTGTGCATGATTTTATATATATACATTTTCTCTTTGCTAACTATTTGAAGATAAGTTGGGAACATAGCACTTTGCCCCTACAACTTATCATCTCTCTATAAAATGACAATAGTCATTTCAATATTGTTAAAAAGATTAATTCAATGCAGTATGTGCAAAGAGCCTGTGATGATGCCTTAAATATAGCAGGTACTCTAACTTAGCTCTTCCATTCCCTTATTGAGAGTATGGGCCTCATGTAAATGGGAAGGGAAATGCTCCCAGGGATGCTGTCGCATGGGAACGTGAGGAACCTCCTCTCCCTGGAGGAGGTGAGAGAAGGAAGAACCTGAGGTCAGAGCTTCCTGGTCACACGATTTGGGAGTCCAGATGTCTGACACGCCTTCCTCTCAGCTCTGTATCCAGTAGACCTCCAAGTTCCCGTGATTCTCCCTTGAAACGTTTTCTGAACCCACCTTGTCTTATCTGGTCCAGCATCGGCAGTAATTGCATCCATCTCTGGTCTCCATGTCCCTCCCCTTAGCTCCTCTGCTGACAAGTAAGTATCAAAACTGCTCACAGGACCATCTGGTGAACAGGTGAGCAGTGTCCCCCTTCATCTCCTTGTTTCCGTCTCCTCATCTTGACTGTGCTCCTCATCTGCATCAGATAGGCTCAGCCAACCGAGGGATGGGAGGTTTCTTGACTGCCCTGATGTTGTTGTTATTTAGTCACTCAGTTGTGTCCTACTCTTGGTGACCCCATGGACTGTAGCCTGCCAGGCTCCTCTGTCCATGGGATTCTCCAGGCAAGAATACTGGAGTGGGTAGCCATTTCCTACTCTACAGGGTCTTCTTGACCCAAGGACCTAACCTTCATCTCCTGCTAGGCAGGAGGATTCTTCACCACTGAGCCACCAGGGAACCCTGGGGGTATACAGTAGGTGTTCAATAAATGCACGGGTGGTTGAGAGAAGTCATGGCTATCTCTTCCTCTGGGACAGAGGCTCTGGTTGCCATGTTGCAGGGCATTCCCTCCCTTCCCAGACCTAAATTTGGGAAGAAGGACCCTGATGAGTGCAGCCCAAGTGAGCCAACTCCGAAGGAGACAGCAAGGGCAGCAAAGCAGCCATGATGGGAGCCACCCTGTGCTCAGCAGGGTTTCCTGCTGCAGTTCTGGGCACGTAGGGACCCAGCACCACCCCACAGGATGGAGTGAGAAGCCGTCAGAAGGACCCAGAGCAGACATCACACACAGCAGGTCCGACAAAGTCCAGACCTCTTTCTCTGGGTAGCTGCAGAGCCTCCATTTCCCCATCCAAGTGCTAAAGCATGGTCAGGACCACAAGGAGCACAGAGCTCGAAAGAGACTCTGCCCCTCGTTAGTCCTGTGACTCTGAGAGAAGTGTCCCTTTCTTGAAACTTCAGTTTCTCTCCTGTGAAATGGGTTTCCTTTGCAGGGTTGTGAGGCTCCACCGAGACTGCCAAAATGGAACATGTGGTGTGGAGCCCAGCTTGCAGGTCCTACTTGATAAATGACAGCTGTGGTTGGTTCCGTCTGTTTTGACTTGAGGTTTTGTTTTTCTGAAATACTGACTATAGGTCAGAATGTAGGAAGTCACATGTGTGGTTCCTGAATCCATGAAGTTGCCCCAGGGACTAGAAAAGACACCTTTAAGCATTATCTTCTTTAAGGGAAGAGAACATCAAGCTTGCCTGTAAGAAAATGCCCACCGTTGATCCTTCAACTTTTAGGAGGAGGTTACCCTGGAGGTTGGAGGATCCACTGGGCGATTCTATGCCAGCCACTCTGAATTCCAGGTGGTCCTTGAATGCTAGCTTTGTGGGCTGTTCACTCTTAAGGCAGAAAGGGTGGAAGGTAATTGGACTCATGCATAGGTGCATACCTGCATGTGTGTGTGTGTATGCGTGTGCTAAAGACAGCCCTCCTTCCCCTCCCCTCTCACTGAAATGAGAAGTACGGGTATTTCTTGGACTTCCGGCTACAAAAAACATCTTTTGATCCTTGGCAAAGAGATTGTTGGAAATGAATGCTTTGGAGTGGTAGGACCAGACTGAGGATATGGGGTCTTCAGGAGAGGCATGGATGACCCCCCAGCTGGCGGTGGTAGATAGTCTCCACATCTGAACCTTGACAGGCATGGTCTCTTGCGTACTGTTCGGTTTTCCACTGAGCAGCTCGCCTGGGTTTGCAGTGGGCCAGCACTTCCCTTGTAACATCTCACTTCATTCCCACACCCCTTGCAGGGTGCGTGCGTGCTCTGTTGCTCAGTCGTGTCCAACTCTACAACCCCATAGGATATAGCTCACTAGGTTCCTCTGTCGGTGGGATTCTCCAGGCAAGAATACTGGAGTGGGTTGCCATTTCCTCCTCCAGAGACCCCTTGTAGGGTAGGTGTTGTCATTCTTCTCACAGAGGGGGAGAGTTTGAGGCTCAGACAGGGAAAGCAACTTGTCCAAGGTCTGAGAGCTCTGAAGCCATGAAGCTACTGTTGCACTCTGTTGGTCTTATGCCAAGTGAAGTTGAAAGTGAAGGTTGCTCAGTCGTGTCTGACTCTCTGTGACCCCATGAACTATACAGTCCATGGAATTCTCCAAGCCAGAATACTGGAGTGGGTCGCCTTTCCCTGCTCCAGGGGATCTTCCCAACCCAGGTCTCCCACATTGCAGGCGGATTCTTTACCAGCTGAGCCACCAGGGAAATCCAAGAATACTGGGGTGTGTAGCCTCTCTTTTCTCCAGGGGATCTACCCAACCCAGGAACCGAACTGGGGTCTCCCACATTGCAGGTAGATTCTTTACCAGCTGAGCTACCAGGGGAGCCCTTACTCCAAAATCTGTGCCCATGATAGTGCTTCCAGTGGATGTGAATTCTCTCACTCTGAGCTGAGGATACAGTTTCCACAAGCGGGAAACAGACATGCGCTGCCTTTGGCTTGATTGGAGGTTTACACTTCATTTGAGGTTGATCTTCACATTGCAGCCACTGAGAGGATTGAAAATGGCATAGGAAAAAGAAACACAAATTGCTCCAGGACTCCCTCTGAAATCCTTTATGTGTCAGTGAAAACTGTTCATAAACACGTATCATAGTCTCATGAAAATATCTGTGCAGTCAAGAGAAGAGAGGAGAAAGGGCACTGGACTGAGAAATCAGGACACCAGCCTGGGCTCTGGTCAAGAGAACCTGCGCTTATCACGTTTTCTCTCTGAGCCTCAGTTTCGTATTCTGTAAAACAGAGATGATAAATCCTACCTGCTCTGCCTGGAGATGGTGTTGAGAGAATCGAAACAAGTGATGAAAACCAAAGCAATGTGCAAACTCTGAAACTCTGTGAATGTGGAAAGCGTAATTCAGGGACTCTGTGAATTGTGTGTGGGGTTCCCTTTAGCAGGTGGGCAGCTGTCATCTTAGTCTGAAATAATGTTGGCAACATTTAAGACGGGTTTCCTGTAAGACAGGCTTCCCAGGTGGTGCTAGTGGTAAAGAATCTGCCTGGAAATGCAGGAGCTGCAAGAGACTCGAGTGGATCAGGAGGGTCAGGAGGGTCAGGAGGATCCCCTGGAGGAGGAAATGGCAACCCACTCCAGTATTCTTGCTTGGGAAGTCCCACATACGGAGGAGCCTGGTGGGCTACAGTCCATGGAGTCGCAAAGAGTCAGACACGACTGAGAACCACAGTGGCATGTTTAAGGTATTCCGACTTACTTCCTTTAGGGAGGTGAGGGGAACATGACTTTTGTCTGCTGCTTCCTGGGTCCTAACCCTCACCCTCACCCTCACCCCAGCAGGACCCGCAGCCTCAGAGTCCCTGAACCTCACTCCCGACCTCTCAGTTCAGAGACTCTTTTCCTGCAGCCTCAGGACGCTCTGGAGCCCATTCATCTGAATAAAGAAGGTCAGTCTTTGTCCCTTCCAGTCCTCTTTTCCACCAAGCCTGGAGCCCACCTTCCCAGCAGCTGCCGTGGGGGTTGTGATGTGGATGGACTTCCTCCTTCCTGCCTGCTCACCCAAGGCGCCAGGAGCAGCAACCTCGTCCAGAGAGCATTGGTACCCAGTGGATCTGCCAGGGGACCCCTGGTCACTTCTGGGAGGCCTGGATAGAACGAGCCTCCCTATTCTGTCCGCCTTTCTTCCTGGGCTATAAAGAGGAGACAGAGAAGTCACTAGGCGTGGGAATGCTTTATCCTTTTTAAAGGCCAGTGCAAAAATGAACACCATTATTTGTTACCAGCCACTTTATCCTCTTTTAGAAGAACCACCAAAATAACAGCTCAGATTATTAGCAAAATGTCCAATGACAAGTTCTAAACTACAAATGCCCTTGCCAACATATACTACCCTATTGTGTGTGGCAGAAGGGGAGTGGGCTGACTGTCAGAGAAGATCATAAAACTCTTATTAAAGTTCTTTAAGAACCTAAAGCTTGAGTATTTCCTGACATTTCTGTGGCAATGGGTCTCAAAGGCCTAGAAGAGCTCTTTTCGACCTTCTACCTGCCCAGGATTGATATCAATTGTGGGTGAAAAAAGCAGACCCATTTTTCATTAAGAATAATAATTTTGTAGGGCAGTTTCCCTTTACAAGCAGTATTATCAACAATGTTTTCAAAATATTATGATCTTTATCTTGGCGGCACTGAGGGGTAAAAAAATCAGCCTGTCACATGTTCATTGTCTATGCTGGCCAGTCCCCTCTCTGAGACGTGAATTAAATTTGAGCGATGTTCGCTGTATGCCAGGCCTCTGCTCGGCTCAGAGGAAGATATGGAAATAAATCATGACAGTTCCTGCCTGTGGGGAGTTGGCTGTCTAGTAAGGGACACAGGCTGTATCCGGAAACGGTTCTAACAGAATTAAAAAGCACTTTGGGAGCAGTGGCTGGGGTAATAGGGGAGGCGTGGGTGGTTGATTATTTTTAATTAGAAGGTTTGGAAAAGTCTTCCTAGGGGAAGAAACATTTGTGATAGGCCTTACGGAAGGCTAGGATTTCAGTAGGTGGACAGGGGCAGGGTGGGTGTGAAGGACATTTCAGAAGGAGGACAGTGTCCACAAGACAAAGGTTGGGAAAGGCTGGAGCATGTGGGGGGGTCATGGGCCTTCCGTGTGGACTGGAAGGGGTGATGGAACCAGAAGCACTTGCTGGGTCCTGCTTCTTGAAGGGCTTGTGGGTGTGGAATTAACCCACTCACTCATGCCACCTTTACGAGCCAGGTTCTGTCTCATGTGTTAGGGATGCCAAAGCAAAAGAATTCACGGTCCTGTCCTCGGCCTACAGATTGGTTGTGTGAAATTAAAAAAAAGAAAGAATTTTACTAGTTTAACAGGATAAATCTTATGATAGAGATAAGAGCAAAGGAGGAAACAGCTTTTCTGATCTTAGAATAAGGGAAGGCTTTACAAAAAAAAAAGGCTACCTTTACATTAAGTCTTCTTTTTTTCTAAATTTTATGAATAGTAACATTTAACTGGCCATCTAGGTTGCACTCTTTTTCACTGCATCTAATTTTTTAAATAGCATCTTTTCTTAAACTAAATTGTTTAATTTATTTTTTCTGATTTATTATTTTTTAAATTTATTTATCTTAATTAGAGGATAATTACTTTACAATATTGTGATTTTTTTTGTCATACATCAGCATGCATCAACCTCAGGCATACATTAAGTCTTGTAGAAGAATATACGTTCAGCTTCATTTTGCTTGAATTTTTTTTCATCTATGAGTTCTTAACAGAGGGCAATTTTGCCTCTCTAGGGACGTCTGACAACCTCAGAAGACATGTTTGGTTGTCATGATCCCAAAAGTGGGTAGCAATTGTCACGATAACATTGTGTAACAAACAGCTCTGAACTCAGTGACTGGCAAACGATGATACAAGTAAGTGTTTGTTCTTTTGTAGGGATGTCTGGGTCAGCCAGTGCCATTCTGTTTCAGGCTAAGGCAAGGCTGGGCTTGGTTCTGAGGCTTCAAGTCAGGTTCAGGTTTATTTCACAAGCATGCTCGTTTTCTTGTACCTAGCAGCCACCCTGCCATAATCATCTCACAGCAAATCACAGGGGTGCAAGAGGTAAACCCAACTGTATGAACACTGAAAGTCTCTGCCTCATGTCTGTTCACATCACATTGGCAAACACAAGGAATCCGATGAAGTCTGGACCAGCGATGCTGGCATGTAAGCCCTGCCCTAAGGTGGAGGGTGGAGAAGGCAATGGCAGCCCACTCTAGTACTTTTGCCTGGAAAATCCCATAGATGGAGGAGCCTGGTGGGCTACAGTCCATGGGGTCGCTAAGAGTCGGACACGACTGAGCGACTTCACTTTCACTTTTCAGTTTCATGCATTGGAGAAGGAAATGGCAACCCACTCCAGTGTTCTTGCCTCAAGAATCCCAGGGACGGGGGAGCCTGGTAGGCTGCTGTCTATGGGGTCGCACAGAGTTGGACACGACTGAAGTGGCTTAGCAGCAGCAGCAGCAAGATGGAGGGAGACAGGAGAATGAAGCAAGGTGGAGGGAGACAGGAGAATGAACCCTTTCTGAACAAGGGGACAGCTGTCTTACTCCTTTTACATTACACCAAGGAAGCAACCCTCCTGCAGAATTCTCAGGTGATCCCCTGTATGTCACATGGGCCAAAGCTGAGTCCGATGTCCAGCCTGGAACAATCCCTGGGAAAGGAGAATAAAGTCACTGTGATAGACTAGACCAATGGTGATTCAGCCCCTGGATCAGGACCCTCTTTCCCTGAACCCTGAATGGAGCTGGACTCCTGGCAGAGTGGTACTGGGGGTGATGATTATTTAGAAGGTAACGTACACTGTTTGCCCCAGCCACTGACTCTGAGCACAGCTAATCACTTTCCTTCTCTGGGCCTTGATCTGGGCCCGAAGGTCTCTATGGGCCTTACATTTTGTGGGAGTATGGACTGCAAGGAGATCAAACCAGTCCATCCTAAAGGAAATCAGTCCTAAATATTCATTGGAAGAACTGATGCTGAAGCTGAAATTCCAATACTTTGGCCACCTCATGTGAAGAACTGACTCGTTGGAAAAGACCCTGATGCTGGTAGAGATTGAAGGTGGGAGAAGAAGGGGACAGCAAAGATGGTTGGATGGCATCACCAACTCAATGAACATGAGTTTGAGTAAACTCCGGGAGTTGGCAATGGACAGGGATGCCTTGCGTGCTGCAGTCCATGGGGTCGCAAAGAGTCGGACACAACTGAGCGACCTGAACTGAACTGAACTGTGCCAGCACTGACTTTCCAGGTATGACTTTCTGAAATACTTTCACCTGCTTGTCCTCATCACACCAGCCAGCCAAGAGCTCTCTGGCTTCAGACACTGGCTGCATAAGGCAACCCCCAGCTCCCCTGCCTGTGAGAGTGTCTTGTGCAAGGAGCCGAGCCCTTGTGCATGTTTTTCCTTCCAGATCTGCCCAGTGGAGGCTGCCCCTTGCAGCCTTGCAGCCTTGCGACCAGCCCTGCAGCCGTCACAGCACGGGTGCCCTCTCAGAGCGCTTTGCCCTGCTGGGGATTTCAGTTCCCAGAAGCAGATGTCCCAGCTTCCCTGAGGCAGAGACTAGGAAAACCAAAGAGCCTTGGATTACTCTACCCTAAACCTGCCTCTTTGGGCTTCAGACTTTTCACTTAGAAATATTCTGGGTGAGGACAGGGACTCTAACACACTTTCCTTTGTAGGAAACTGGATGAGAGGCATCAACCTCCCTGATCAGCCAAGGCTTTCTTTGGGCATCTCTTTACCCTGGGAGGTTGTGGCTTCTCCCATGAATTCCTAGACAGGGTCCGCGTCGGGAGGCAGGAGCCTAGATTCAACGCTTTCTACATTGCTGCGTGACTAGGTGTTGTGGGACCTGAAGCTTTTATAATTTGGGGAGTTTTTTCTTTAAAAGGATAAAAATGATAAATGCTTCATTAGGTAACAGGGCAGTAATGGTTCATTTTCTATATCAACTTGGTTGGGTCCTGGTGCCCACGTATTTGGTCAAGCATGACTCTAGATGTTCCTATGAAGGTTTTTTTTTTTTAAATGAGATTAATATTTTAATCATGGATTTTCAATAAAGCAGATTGCCCACCATACAGTGAGTGGGCCTCACTCAAGCAATAGAGGGTCTGAATAGAAAAAAGACTGGCCTCTCTGGAGGAAGAAAGAATTCTGCTGGCAGATGGCCTTCAGTCTCAAATTGCAACCCTCTTCTGGGTCTCCAGCCTGCTGGTCTACCCTGCTGGTTTTGTATTTACCAAGCCTCCACAATCATGTGATTCAATTTCTTGAAATGCATATCTCTGCCCCCACCCTACACACACACACACACACACCCACACACCCACACACATACAGTTGTTTTTCTTTCTCCAGAGAACCTTGCTCCTTTCTGAGTGCTATCTCCTCTACTTTGAGGGCCACAGAAAGGATGTGTGGCTTCAGTGATTTTGAGCTCTAATGAACACCCTGGCCAAGGCCCGAGGGTTGCCTGCCTGTTACTACAATGAGAACATCCCTTCCTCAGAGGTTTGCTGGAGTGGAGTCCTGGAATGGAGTCTGGAGAGCTGGGCCCTACTCTAGGGCTGTTGTTGCCCACCCCTGGCCAGGGGACCCCAGGGCCTCAACAAGGTGCTTGGGCTTTGCAAGGTGGATGGTTTGAGGTTGTTCCAGTAGTAACATCCAGGGCTGGGCTTTGCGGCTGGCTCTGCTGTCCCCATGTTCTTGGTCACTTGACCTTTTGAACTTGGAACTCTTCTTTTTGCAGGGGGGAGTGTAGTGTTGTGCTTAGTTGTTCAGTTGTATCCAACTCTTTGTGACTCCACGGATTGTAGCCCAACAGGCTCCTCTGTCCATGGAGATTCTCCAAGTAAGAATAATGGAATGGGTTGCCAAGCCTTCCTCCAGGGGAATCTTCCCAACCCAGGGATCAAACCCAGGCCTCCTGCATTACAGGTGGATTTTTTTTACCACCTGAGCTACCAGGGAAGCCCAAGAATACCGGAATGAGTAACCTTTCCCTTCTCCAGGGCAACTTCCTGACCCAGGAATCAAACCAGGGTCTCCTGTATTGTAGGCAGACTCCTTACCAGATGAGCTGGAGTATGGCTTCACCCCCAAATGTCAAACACAGGAAAATGGACACACAAGCAAGGAAGCAAGCAAATTAACAAATGCCCAGTTTAAAGTTTTGTGCAAGGAGAAGGGCTCCCGTGATTTGGTGTATGTGCGTGTGCGAGTGCAGGAGTGGAGTTGGGGAGGAAATGACCTTCGCCTGGCTGGGGTGCCTTATGCAGGGACTCCCGCCTTTGGTCGACCCTCCAGCCAAGCAGCTAGCTCATGGGATCCAGGAGAGGGTCATCGGGCCTTTATCATCAGAGGAAGAATTCCTCCGTCTGGCTGGAGGAGACAGTGCATGAAAAATGGTGGCAAGGGGTCAGGAGGCGAAGGCAAGTGAGAAAACACTTTCATCTATTATCCTGGGG
This sequence comes from Bubalus kerabau, assembly GCF_029407905.1. NCBI lineage: Eukaryota > Metazoa > Chordata > Mammalia > Artiodactyla > Bovidae > Bubalus > Bubalus kerabau. The sequence continues at coordinate 85,094,228 of NC_073634.1, read as the reverse complement.
TCAATGGGCTCCCATCAGGGAACCTTGAGGCCGCCATGAATGGCCCATGGCAGGACGTGCCGCATTGTGTAGCTGCCGCCCCGTGGACCTGACAGGGCAGCTCACAGACTCGAGCCCACATCACAGTCCCCTCTCTGGGACAATAGGGCCTCAGAAAGTAGTGGGTGGCTCGCCTCCCAGGAGCCTGCTTCTTCTTATCAAAGGGCTTTCACGGGGAACGCCCGGCCGGCTTGGGAAGGAGGGAGAGCTGTTTGTCCAACCCTGGGGAGGCATTTCAGACTCATTCCAAAGTCCGCGTCATGGCGATTAGGTTGGCCCGGATTGAATTTCATCCGGGCCTGGTGTGGGTTTCTCAGCTGTTGCCGCCTCTTAGAAGGCGGATATTCTTTGAATGGAATAATTTTTGTTTGAAACGCAACACATTCCTGTTTAAATAAGGCCCGCCGCTTATGCTGCAAAAGAGACACACATTTCCTTCGAAAGAAGGTGTCATCAGGAGAGCCACCTCAGTCTATCCATCTAGTCTCAGCAGGAGCCGGGCCCGGGAGCTCACTCCTGGTTGGGGGCGAACCCACAGCCTTGCCTTCTTCCTGGCAACTTCGTGTCAAGAACCCATGGCTGGGTGTTTGAAAATATCCACAAATTCGTTGTGAGTCTGCCACTGTGATGCCCTTGATTGAGTTGGGGCTGCTTGCTTTCCATTTTGGTTGACTGGATGGCTTGAACCTGTATATTTGTGGTAACCCCCATTCTCCCTACCACCCAGGCTTGATGATCAGGCCTGGGAAAGAAGTGCCAGTGGCCAGACATAGGATTTTGTGGCCCTGTCATCACATCTGTCATGGAACCCAGGCCCAGGGTCTTCTGAGCCTGTCCAAGACATTCCTCATTGTTTAAGTACAAGGCCCCACTGAAGGCTTCTTCTTCCCTGTACCAGTTTTGCACTGGTGGCTGGATTATTGCTCTTGAGATTCATCTATACACATGTGCCTGATCAGTCGCTAAGTCATATCCAACTCTTTGTGACTCCGTGGACTGTAGCCCACCAGGCTCCTCTGTCCATGAGATTTCCTAGGCAGGAATATTGGAGTGGGTAGCCATTCCCTTCTCCAGGGTATCTTCCTGACCCAGGGATCGAATCTGGATCTCTTGCATTGCAGGCGGATTCTTTATCACTGAGCCCACCTATATGCAGCTACTCTCCAATTTGCTCCCCTGGTGTCTCAGATGGTAAAGAATCTGCCTGCAACACAGGAAATGCGGGTTTGATCCCTAGGTAGGGGAGATCCCTTGGAGAAGGGCATGGCAACCCACTCCGCTCTTGCCTGGAGAATCCCATGGATAGAGGAGCCTGGCTGGCTACAGTCCATGGGGTCACAAAGAGTCAGACACCACTGAGCGACTAACATACATATGCTCCAATTTGGCTAGAAGTACCAAGAAATTGCCTATAGAGGTCATGAACTCAAATGCAGTCAGGGAAGGCAGGCAGCACAAAGATGTGAAGTGGCCCCTAGGACAACAGTGAGGGGAGGAGTCTACTAAAAATGCCCTAAAGGCATTCACATTCACTTTTTTTTTTTTAGCACTTGGATACCAGATAGTTGCTGTGGATGCAATTCAGCAGGAGACAGTGAGTTTGTGAACTTAACCTAAATGGAAAAAGTCAAACAGTTCACCTTCATGTTCAGGATTCTGACCTCTTGCCCGCAATCACCGAGTCCGCATTCTACGAGTTATGCATACCTGCCTGACAGCAGTTGCTTCCTTCCACCTTGATCCTGGTTCTACTTCCTTTTTGCTGGACCATTTCATCACCTGGCTCACCCAATTCAGATCTTATGATGTTCCCTGAGGGCAGGGGATTAATTTTATTAAATCTCCACCTCCCCCTCACCCTGCTCTTCTAAGGATCTACCAGACAGCCTGGCTCATAATGGATGCTCAATGAGCCTCACAATGTGATTGATTTTATTTGGTTGTGTGATTTATGTTTCTCTTCCAGCTGTGTTGTGAACATGATCAGAAGGTTGGACTTGAAAATTTTAGAATAGTTTATCAGGGGATATAGCTCAGGGGTAGAACATTTGACTATAGGATAGTTTCATCAGTTGTTGTTTGAATTGGGCTGTGAATGTGAATTTATCTTGCTTATATCATGACCTTGATACTGTCCTGGTGGCCTGACACTGTTGGTCTGCTCAGTTCTTGGCTGACTTCACTGCTTCTCTCATCTGCTGTATCCTTCTGCTGCCACCCAGCTCTAAGCTCCCGGGACAGGCCCTGGGTCTCCTCTCCTGCTCTTTTCCTCACTGTTTCTTACCTAGAGCAGAGTGCCTTTTAGATGCCCAGTGTTTTCTGATTTGTTGATTTGTTATAAGCAGGGAAGTTTGGGTCCATGACAAATTGTAATGGAATATTAATTAGTTTTCGGAAGAAATTCAGATTGTCCTGGGCCTACCAGTTCCTGGGAAGCATCTGAGCCTGGAAGGGGGACTCCTGGGGCACCTCCTTCTGGGGCCTATGTGGATAGAGACAGCCCAGGGAAAAGTTCTGAGCCTTGCTGGTCTTCTGATCAAATGGATCTAAGGGACTCTCTGGGATTACTCTTTGATGCTTAGAAGGTGGTGCAAGTGGTAAAGAACCCACCTGCCAATGAAGAAGATGTAAGAGATGTGGGTTTGATTCCTGGGTTGGGAAGATCCTCTGGAGGAGGAAATGGTAACCCACTCTAGTATACTTGCCTAGAGAATTCCCATGGACAGAGGAGCCTGGCAGCCTACAGTTCATAGGGTTGCAAACAGTCGGACATGACAGAAGCAACTTAGCACACACAGGGCTTGGAGGACCCTGAGCCTCTGCCCATCAGGGAAAACTCAGTCTTAGAAAGGAGACATGGCTTAATGGTCTATTCATTTATTCAAGAAACAGCTCAGTTCAGTTCAATTTAGTCACTCAGTCATGTCCAACTCTTTGCAACCCCATGAATTGCAGCACGCCAGGCCTCCCTGTCCATCACCAACTCCCGGAGTTCACTCAGACTCATGTTCATCAGGTCGGTGATGCCATCCAGCCATCTCATCCTCTGTCGTCCCCTCTCCTCCTGCCCCCAATCCCTCCCAGCATCAGAGTCTTTTCCAATGAGTCAACTCTTCGTATGAGGTGGCCAAAGTACTGGAGTTTCAGCTTTAGCATCATTCCTTCCAATGAACACCCAGGGCTGATCTCCTTCAGAATGGACTGGTTGGATCTCCTTGCAGTCCAAGGGACTCTCAAGAGTCTTCTCCAACACCACAGTTCAAAGCATCAATTACTCAGTGCTCAGCTTTCTTCACAGTCCAACTCTCACATCCATACATGACCACTGGAAAAACCATAGCCTTGACTAGACGAACCTTTGTTGGCAAAGTAATGTGTCTGCTTTTGAATATGCTATCTAGGTTGGTCATAACTTTCCTTCCAAGGAGTAAGCGTCTTTTAATTTCATGGCTGCAGTCACCATCTGTAGTGATTTTGGAGCCCAGAAAAATAAAGTCTGATACTGTTTCCACTGTTTCCCCATCTATTTCCCATGAAGTGATGGGACCGGATGCCATGATCTTCATTTTCTGAATGTTGAGCTTTAAGCCAACTTTTTCACTCTCCACTTTCACTTTCATCAGGAGGCTTTTGAGTTCCTCTTCACTTTCTGCCATAAGGGTGGTGTCATCTGCATATCTGAGGTTATTGATATTTCTCCCAGCAATCTTGATTCCAGCTTGTGCTTCTTCCAGTCCAGCGTTTCTCATGATGTACTCTGCATATAAGTTAAATAAACAGGGTGACAATATACAGCCTTGATGAACTCCTTTTCCTATTTGGAACCAGTCTGTTGTTCCATGTCCAGTTCTAACTGTTACTTCCTGACCTGCATACAAATTTCTCAAGAGGCAGATCAGGTGGTCTGGTATTCCCATCTCTTTCAGAATTTTCCACATTAAACATGTTAAATAAACGTTTGTGCTTTTCTCCTGTTGGTCTGTCTTTGTCAGTTTAATTTTCAGACCCAGCTAATGACCCTAAGAGTGTCAAAGAAAATTTTCTCTTCCCCTTCAGGGGACAGGGGTGTGTTGATTACAATGGGAGAGATTGGAATAAGAGCAGATTTGGTGATGGAAGAAGAAGCCATAAATACTTTTGGTTTAGGAGCATGTTTCATTTGAGATGCCTACTGGCTATCCAAGGGGAGACGTCAGGTAGGCAGTTAAATATGTATGCTAAAAGCTTAAGAACAGAGCCTGAGCTGGAGAAAGGAAAGAAGACCCTGTAGCAGGGAAGGCAATTTGCTGTTCAATATTCATTTCTCTTATTTCACAGTAATAAGGACTCCACTCAGATTAGAGCTGGCATCCCTCAGGTTCCCTTGTACCTAGGCATAGCTGTTTTGGTCATTGAAACACAATCGCAGAGGATGATCCTTAAAGAGAAGATGGTTCATTGTCTTTACCCTTCCTCTAGCCTCATATTTGAAATCTATCTGTGATGGTTGGGGCTCTAGCAGCCATTTTGGTTTAGGAAGACATGAGGTATATATTTTAGAGGGTAAAGAAGGAAGATGGAGAAAGCCTACATCTTTCATAATTGTTTCATTGTATACCAGCCCTGGATGCCTATATGTGGATTTTCTTTATATGGGAGAAAAATAAATTATCTTTTTTATTTTTAATTTTATTTTTGAATTAACATACAGTAAATTTGATCTTTGAGGGAGTGTAAAGTTTAAAGAATTTTAACATGTGTTTAGATTTATGTAGCCACCAGCAAATGGGTCCAACATGGTTGCTTCACCCCGAAGAACTCCCTTGTGCTGTCTCATTATAGCCACACCCTCCCTACAGCCTCATCTACTTGGCCATCACCAATCTTTTCTCTGTCACAAAAGTTTTGTCTTTTGAAAATGTCATATGAATGGAATCATATGGTATATAATTTTTTGGAGACTGACTTCTTTTACTCAGGAAAATGCATTTAACATTCATCCATGTGATTGTGTGAATCAATAGCTCATTCCTTTTCATTCCCCAGTAATATTTCATTGCATGACGGCATCACAGTTGAGTTTTCCATTCAAATGCTGAAGGCCATTTGAGTTGTTTTCAGATTTGGTGATTACGAATAGAGGTACCAAAATGCTTATGCAAAGATTTTAATGTCAATTTTTTTTTTCCCTAAAGTGAATATCTAAGAATAGATTTCTGGTTTTACTATATAAAAATAAAGTATACATTTGACTATAAGAAACTAAAACTTTCTGGAATATCTGCATTATTTTACATTCTTATTAGCAATGGATGAGAGAGTAATTTGTACCACATCCTTATTGACACTTAATATAGTCAGAATTTTGTATTTTTGCCTTATTAGTATGTGATGATACCTCTTCATGGTTTGAATTTGCGTTTCTTTAATGGCTGATGATATGGATTATCTTTTCAAGTGCCTATTTGCATGAACTCAGAAGGGTCCTGTGCTTTTTGCTTAGTGCTCTCTTGTTGCCATCTTGAAATTCTTCCTATTTGAACAAAGGTCTCACAATTTCGTTAAGCAGTGGGTCCTGAAAAGGATGTGGCCAGCCTTGGCTGTGGTGTGTTTAGACAACAAGCAGCAAAGATAGCAACAGCACGTGACCATCTTTGTATACTAATGGGTTATTTATTTTGATTTGTTGTTGTTTAGTTGCCAAGTCGTGTCCAACTCTTTGCCACTCCATGGACTGCAGCCCTTGATTACATAAAAACAAATACTTACAATGCAGTCAACTCCAGAAATTCGCTAGACAAACAGCCCATCCAGAGTTGTGGGCAGCACTCTTATCTTTTATTATCCCTCTCTATTTCTCTGTGTTAGTTACTCAGTTGGGTCTGACTCTTTGTGACACCATGGACAGTAGTAGCCCACTAGTCTCCTCTGTCCGTGGAATTCTCCAGGCAAGAATACTGGAGTGTGTAGCCATTCCCTTCTCTAGATTTCCCGACCCAGGGACTGAACCTGGGTCTCCTGCTTTGCAGGCAAATTCTTTACCATATGAGCCACCAGGGAAGATCTCTTTGTTTGGTTCAATTTTACCTGTTTTACCAACAGAATTGTAACCCCCACCCCCACCCCCTTATTCATAAACACAGCAAATTTTTGTTGGTGGTGGTGGTGGTGAAGCTGAATTCTGTTACTAGAAGCACTTTAAGAAAACGCCATATCATAGAGAATGCTGTTCATTTTACTTATTTATTTTATCGAATAATAATTTTTTATTAGATAATTTATTTTATCAACTAAAGTATTTTATCAAATAATAAATGATAAAATGAGCTCTATGAATACCTAGAGCTCATTTTCAATATGCAAGACTTGCATATTGAAATGCAAAGACATTTTCAATATGTGGCCCAGAGAAGCTAATGATTTTTTACAAAATCATACTGCTAGTGAGTGAGGCAGATTCTTGTCTGGCTTTAGCATCGTCTTTCTGATGTTGCCTCTTTGGACTTCTGTTTTTCTCTGTTGGAGAGCCATGGGTATTTTGGAGTCCTTTAATCATCTTTTGGATATCTCAGAAGGCTCTTATTCCCATTCCTATTGATACTCTGAACATCTCCGCTGCATTGGTTGGCATGACTGTTGCATCAGGAGTTTCAACCCTCTTGGAGGGAAATCTGAAGGAGCCAATATCCCTTCAAGTGATGAGATGCATAATGAAGAAAGTTATTCATGAAAGCGGGAGTCTCTTTTTCCACTTGGAAAAGGAAGCTTTGTACATTCTTCTATTTTGGTTCTTAACTGCCCTCAGAGAGGGAGGACTTGGGCAGAAGGGACAGGGCTGTAGGTATTCTGGGAAACGGAAGCAGGCAGCACTGAGCCATGGATCGGCGCTCCGCCCTGCCCTTCACCCAGATTTCTTCCCTGCTGCCCGGGCTCTTTGGGAAACTGGCTTCCGGAGCCTGACACACGTTTCTTTGTCTGGCCCCAGCTGTTAGAATCTGTCTTCATTCATTAAGCAGGAAGGGAGGTCCCCGAACTGCTTCTGTGGCCTGATGTCGAGGAGCAGACAGTCAGACCTTGGCAACTCCAGATTAGAGATGTCAAAACAAGCCAGGGGGCCTGCCTGAGCTCCTCAAGCCTCAGGCTGAAGCTAGATGCTTCTCCAGTGCGATCTTTAGTCCCCGTGATAGTCTGCACTGTAGATGTCATTATCCTCATTTTACAGAAAAGGAAACTGAGGCTCAAAAGGTGGTGGGGTGTATCAGAGCTGCATACTCAGGAAAGACAGGATCTGAGCCCTGATTGGGCTCAAGTCAAATTTCTCAGAACCCTTGATGACCGCCATTCATACCACCAGAAAGCTGCAACCATTTTTCCTGCTCTTGAAAAGTGAAGGGCTAGTCACTAGGAAGAAACTGAGCCATCTTTGGGGAGAACACTGGTTCTCTGAGGCCAGGCTCCCGCCTCTCTGCTGGGAGGAGCCTGCCCACTCAGCCCGGTGTGGAGGGGCTGCCCCGCATTGTCATCGATAATTGTACAGGCCCATTCATCAGCGGGAATCCTATTTCAAACAACCCTCCGACTCTAATGGCACGAAAAGCATGAACTAAGCACAGTTTAATGAATTCTGATCTCACAGGCAGAGGCTGTCTGATCAGGGACAACTGTGCTCACACACGAGGCAGGAAGAATCGCTGCAGCCTGAGAATCAGGGATGCATTCCAATGATGCCTTCGCTGCTTCAAGATGGATCATTTGTTTTTTTCTTTTTCTTTTAGCAAATTCATTGGAGACATCTGTTTCATCTGTGACTCACCCTTGTCTTTCTGGCAAAGACAAGCTTTTTACCTGGAGAGCAGTGAAGCCCTCTGGTCCCATTCAGGACAGAAGGAAATAAGCCATTTTACTTTTTGCCAGATGACAGTATCTCAAATGCTTGTAGGTTTTTATGTGAAATCTTACACATCTTAGCAAATCCACATATGCAGCCCAATCACCCAGTCGTCTCTAAGAAAAAACCAAGAGGAAGATCATTATTTGAATTTCAAGGAAAGAAGGATGAACTGGAAGAACAGCATGCATCTTCATCCTTCAGTTAGAGATCCCACAGTTCTCCATCCTGGGACCGTGTCATTGTCTTGGTGCTGCTGTGCAGGAGAAGTGAGGTTACCACCCAGAAAGGGAGTCAGTGGGATTCAGGGGGTGGAGTCTGCCCAGAACCAGGGTCTTACCAGGAAATGAACAAGGTTTAGGATTTCCCTGCTGGTGCAGAGGCTAAGGCTCCACACTCCCGATGGAGGGGGGCCCAGGTTCCATCACATCTGCCTCAACTAAGACCCAGTCTGCAAAAAAAAAAAAAAAAAAAAAAAATGAAAAACAACAACAAGGGTCTGCCCATAAATCACCTCCTTTATACCTTGCAACTGCTCTGGAGGCAGATAGTTTGCCCTCAAGCTACCAGGGGCAGTAGGCAGCAGGCACAGGGTCACACAGCGACTGAGAGGCACGGTCAGAGGATGTCCCTACACTCCAAGTGGACTGCTGACGCTGAAGACAAACCTCTTCGTCTCTCCCAGCGCCAGGTACCCCATATGGAAAATGAGAAGGCAGGGATGTGTGAACACTCAATACTGCTTATTAACATATCATACAAGCACAGTGTCTGTTCGTTTGTTTCTGGGAGTGAAAACTGCATGCTTTATTCCCCACAGAAGGGCAGGGAGGAGGGCAGTTGAGAAGGGAGGACCATAGCACCATTCTCCCTCCATCCTTCCATTGCTCATCCACTGTTTCTAGCACTGAGTCTAGAGCTCGGGATTTAGAGATGAGAGTTGTGAGGGGCTCTCAGTCTTCTAGAGAAAACTGACACATCACAGAAACTTCCCCGGTGGTCCAGTTGTTAAGAATCTTGCCAATGCAGGGGACACGGGTTCGATCCCTGGTCTGGGAAGATTCCACTTGCCAAGGGTCAACTAAGCACATGCGGCACAACTACTGAAACTTCTGTCTGGAGCCCACGCTCTTCAACAAGAGAAAGTACTGCAAGGAGAAGCCCACGCACCGCAACTAGAGAGTAGCCCCCTCTCGCCGCAACTAGAGAAAGCCAGGGCAGCAATGAAGACTCATTGCAACCATTAAAAAAAAATTAAAGCCAATAAAAATGGGAGATAAATGATCTGGCAGAAATGTCTACAGGGAGCTATGGGAACAGAGGAGACAAAGCAACTAAGTGAGGCAAAGTCATTTAAATAATTGGGGTCCTCAGTGTCCTTGTCTTTAAAGCTGAGAAATAATACCTTGCACTTGGGCTTCACAAAGTTGCAGGGGGTGAGGAATCTAGTCTTCTAAACTCCTGGCATTGTGTTAGGAACTCAGTGAGTATTTCATGGATCTGAGGATGGCCATAGGGCTTAGTTGCTGGGTTCTTTTAGCCTATTTTTGTCTAAATCTTTCCCCATTCTTTCTCCAACAGTCCAGCCAGCAGGGAGCCTCTGGGAGGCCCTGTGACCTCTACAAAGTGTCCTGCACCAGCCGTTTTCCCTGCTTGGCTCCCCTGGGATACCCGCTAGATTTGGCAGGTGTACTTGGCCTTTTGCCCCAGCAGATGAGAGCTAGGAATGGATAAAAGCTGGAATTTTGGTGTCAGGCAGATTACTGGCTCAAAATCCAGCTCTGTTACTTAGTTAGAAGTTAAACTTGGGAAACTTGCTTAACCTCCCTGAACCTCAGTTTCCTTGTCTGTAAAGGAGAGGTGATGAGAATCCTTCCTGGATGGGGCTGTGGTGAGGACTGAATGAATGGATGCAGGCAAACGGCTGAGCAGGTGCTACCAGGTGAGCTAGCTGAGCAGGTGACATGAGTAGGTGCTGAGGAGGAGCCCCTGCTCCCTGGCCCTCCTCCTCCCTGCTCCTCCCCTTCCCTCTTCTCCCACTGTGCCCTCCTCTCCATTTCCCCCCCTCCTCCTCACTGTTATTATTAAGTGCAAGGCCAAGTGTGTCAGGGTTCTCAGCCTGTACTCACCATGTTCAGTTTTGCATATGCAAAGTGGGGTCCCCCGGGACCATGTTCATAGTCTGGAACTCACATTTGTTCTATCTCTTCAGAGCCCTGAAGAGGTCTTGCAGGAGTCCCAGAGGCATGGTAAAGTGGAAGTTTCAATTCACGCTAGCTGTGTGATCCTGGACAAATTATTTATCCTCTCTGAGCCTAAGTTTCCCCAACAGTAAGATGGGTTGATGACACCTCTCTCACAGATTTGCTGTGAGGAGTAAAGTCGATCATCTGAGTGCGGGGGCTTGGCACATAACGGATAGTCCCTTCATTCTGCCCAGAGGCTTGACGCCTGCTCTGCAGAACACACAGGGTTGTAAGTACAGTTGGTTCTTCATATCTGTGGATTTCACATCCTCAGAGTCAACCAACAGAGGATCAAAATATTCAGGAAAAAAAAATCTAGAAAGTTCCAAAATCAAAACTTGAAATTGCCCTGAGCTGGCAACAAGTTATATAGCATTGACTGTATTTACAACTATTTATATGGTACTTGCTGCTGCTGCTGCTAAGTCGCTTCAGTTGTGTCTGACTCTATGCGACCCCATAGACAGCAGCCAACCAGGCTTCCAAGTCCCTGGGATTCTCCAGGCAAGAACACTGGAGTGGGTTGCCATTTCCTGCTCTAATGCTTGAAAGTGAAAAGTGAAAGTCAAGTCGCTTGATCGTGTCCAACTGTTTGCGACCCCATGGACTGCAGCCCATCAGGCTCCTCCGCCCATGGGATTTTCCAGGCAAGAGTACTGGAGTGGGGTGCCATTGCCTTCTCCGTGTATGGTACTTAGGAGAAGGCAATGGCACCCCACTCCAGTACCCTTGCCTGGAAAATCCCATGGGTGGAGGAGCCTGGTAGGCTACAGTCCATGGGGTCGCTAAGAGTTGGATATGACTAAGCCATTTCACTTTGACTTTTCACTTTCATGCATTGGAGAAGGAAATGGCAACCCACTCCAGTGTTCTTGTCTGGAGAATCCCAGGGACAGGGGAGCCTGGTGGGCTGTCGCCTATGGGGTTGCACAGAGTCGGACACAACTGAAGCGACTTAGCAGCAGCAGTAGCAGCATATAGTACTTGCAAATGAGAAAAGAAAAGATATTTTCTGAATGCAGAGTTCCAAAGAATAGCAAGGAGAGATAAGAAAGTCTTCCTCAGCGATCAATGCAAAGAAATAGAGGAAAACAACAGAATGGGAAAGACTAGAGATCTCTTCAAGAAAATTAGAGATACCAAGGGAACATTTCATGCAAAGATGGGCTTGATAAAGGGCAGAAATGGTATGGACCTAACAGAGGCAGAAGATATTAAGAACAGGTGGCAAGAATATGCAGAAGAACTGTACAGAAAAGATCTTCATGACCCAGATAATCACAATGGTGTGATCACTCACCTAGAGCCAGACATCCTGGAATGTGAAGTCAAGTGGGCCTTAGAAAGCATCACTATGAACAAAGCTAGTGGAGGGGATGGAATTCCAGTTGAGCTATTCCAAATCCTGAAAGCTGATGCTGTGAAAGTGCTGCACTCAATAGGCCAGCAAATTTGGAAAACTCAGCAGTGGCCACAGGACTGGAAAAGATCAGTTTTCATTCCAGTCCCAAAGAAAGGCAATGCCAAAGAATGCTCAAACTACCGCACAATTGCATTCATCTCACACGCTAGTAAAATAATGCTCAAAATTCTCCAAGCCAGGCTTCAGCAATATGTGAACCATGAACTTCCAGATGTTCAAGCTGGTTTTAGAAAAGGCAGAGGAACCAGAGATCAAATTTCCAACATCTGTTGGATCATAGAAAAAGCAAGAGAGTTCCAGAAAAACATCTATTTCTGCTTTATTGACTATGCCAAAGCCTTTGACTGTGTGGATCACAATCAACTGTGGAAAATTCTGAAAGAGATGGGAATACCAGACCACCTGATCTGCCTCTTGAGAAACCTAAATGCAGGTCAGGAAGCAACAGTTAGAACTGGACATGGAACAATAGACTAGTTCCAAATAGGAAAAGGAGTATGTCAAGGCTGTATATTGTCACCCTGCTTATTTAACTTCTATGCAGAGTACATCATGAGAAACGCTAGACTGGAAGAAACACAAGCTGGAATCCAGATTGCCGGAAGAAATATCAATAACCTCAGATATGCAGATGACACCACCCTTATGGCAGAAAGTGAAGAGGAACTCAAAAGTCTCTTGATGAAAGTGAAATTGGAGAGTGAAAAAGTTGGCTTAAAGCTCAACATTCAGAAAACGAAGATCATGGCATCCGGTCCCATCACTTCATGGGAAATAGATGGGTAAACAGTGTCAGACTTTATTTTTGGGGGCTCCAAAATCACTGCAGATGGTGACTGAAGCCATGAAATTAAAAGACGCTTACTCCTTGGAAAGAAAGTTATGACCAACCTAGATTGCATATTGAAAAGCAGACACATTACATTGCCAACAAAGGTCCATCTACTCAAGGCTATGGTTTTTCCAGTAGTCATGTATGGATGTGAGAGTTGGACTGTGAAGAAGGCTGAGCACTGAAGAATTGATGCTTTGAACTGTGGTGTTGGAGAAGACTCTTGAGAGTCCCTTGAACTGCAAGGAGATCCAACCAGTCCATTCTGAAGGAGATCAGCCCTGGGTGTTCACTGGAAGGACTGATGCTGAAGGTGAAACTCCAATACTTTGGCCACCTCATGCGAAGAGTTGACTCACTGGAAAAGACCCTGATGCTGGGAAGGATTGGGGGCAGGAGGAGAAGGGGATGACAGAGGATGAGATGGCTGGATAGCATCACTGACTCAGTGGACATGAGTTTGGGTAAGCTCCCGGAGTTGGTGATGGACAGGGAAGCCTGGTGTGCTGCGATTCGTGGGGTGCACATGTCGGACATGACTGAGCGACTGAACTGAATTGATCTGACTGATATGGTACTTGCATTGTATTAGGTTTTATAAGTAATCTAGAGATGATGTATGGAGAAGGCAATGGCACCCCACTCCAGTACTCTTGCCTGGAAAATCCCATGGGCGGAGGAGCCTGGTAGGCTGTAGTCCATGGCGTCGCTAAGAGTGGGACACGACTGAACGACTTCCCTTTCACTTTTCACTTTCATGCATTGGAGAAGGAAATGGCAACCCACTCCAGTGTTCTTGCCTGGAGAATCCTAGGGACGGGGGAGCCTGGTGGGCTGCCGTCTATGGGGTCACACAGAGTTGGACACGACTGAAGTGACTTAGCAGCAGCAGCAGCAGAGATGATGTAAAATGCCTGGGAGGATATGTGTAGGTTATATGCAAACACTACACGTTTTATGTAAAAGACTTGAGCATCTTGACACCTTTGGGTGTCTATGTGTGTAGGGCAGTGGTGGTCCTAGAACCACTCTCCCTTGGATACAGAAGGCTGACTGTTTCCTACCGACCAGTGCTCCTGTGTCCTGGGAAGGTCCTCAAGCTTCCAGGGAGAACCTTCTTCCAGGGCAGCTTCCTCTCTGCAGCCCCTCAGATCTTCTGTCTCACCCAGGAGGACCCTGTGGTCTGAAGAACTCAGCTTGTCAAGGGTGATGTAGCTAAACATAGCCGCTAGTTTGCTGGTAGAGGTGGTCTATGGTGTAAGACTGCATCTTTAGAGAATGTCTTCTGAACAAGTCCTTTTATTCTGTAGAGAGCCTGTCTGTTCTATGAGTTGGGTATTTGCTAGTAACAGAGATAAAGTGATAATGTGTGTGTGTTAGTCACGCAGTTGTGTCCGACTCTTTGTGACCCCATGGATTGTAGCCCGCCAGGCTCCTCTGTCCATGGGATTCTTCTGGCAAGAGTACTGGAGTGATAGTAATGGCTAACAAATACTGAAGCTTGCCATGTGCCAGGCATGGTATGAAGCATGTCACTGTCTTCAAGAATGGAGAGAATGGGTTCAAGGAGCTTGCAGTCAACTTCAGAGGAGATCTTATTAACTCCATTTTGCAGATGAAGACTTGGAGCTTCCACCATGAAGGGTGAGGGACTAACCAGAAGCCCAGCTGCTCATGTCAGGTGAGGTGGAAACTTGGTCTAGTCTGGCTTTCCTCCAGACTCTGCTCTCTGGTGACATCAAACTGGCTTTCTTAGGTAAAAGAGGGGAAGGGACAGAAGACCCAAACAGGGATGGGCTGAAAAGCTTTACTCCCTGATCTAAGGCACACCTCATGATTTACTTATCATTTGTCATCCTGGATGAAGGCCTTGGATCCATGTTAGAAAGATCTCAGTTTCCTGGGGCCAATGCCAACCCAGTCTGCCACGGTCATGTCTTGTAGGTTTTCACCCTATTTCACACCCTCCCCTGAGATCCACATTCTCCCCATGAGCCAACAACTTCTGGACGTGACCCTCTTCTTCCCTGTGCTGCAGTCGCAGACCAAGTTCTGCTGCTGCTGCTGCTAAGTTGCTTCAGTTGTGTCCGACTCCGTGCAACCCCATAGACGGCAGCCCACCAGGCTTCCCCGTCCCTGGGATTCTCCAGGCAAGAACACTGGAGTGGGTTGCCATTTCCTTCTCCAATGCATGAACGTGAAATTTGAAAGTGAAGTTGCTCAGTCGTGTCCAACCCTTAGTGACCCCATGGACTGCAGCCTACCTCAGGCCCATCCGGCCATGGGATTTTCCAAGCAAGAGTACGCCGCAGTTGCTGACCAAGTTCTAGCTCTGCACAAAAGCCTGCTCCAGTCCCAGCAGACATGTAGCCACTCTTCTCCTAGACAGAAGCCTTGTGGGCACTTGTGGATGGATTTGACCTGGTCACATGAGAGAGAGATGAAGTCCAGCCTTGAGCAGAGGGCAGTTCTCTTGTGAGGTCGGCATGGCTCCTTTCCTGGCCTCTCCTGCCCTGTTCTTCATCAGAAATTTCTTTCACACCTACTCCACCAGCCACTTCCTGCTCCATCCTCTAGGTCACTTCACATGCCCCCTCTCCCTTGGCACACTGAGTCTGGTACAAGACGCTTTTCTCTGTATTGTTACAGGCATGGCCTTGTGCAACCCCTGGGATGGTATCCTGTGACTGTCTCCTTCATCATATCATGAGGTCTCTGAGGGCAACGTGTCCAGTCTATTCTCTGACCAACGGTGTGGCTAGGACCAGTGATGCTGCAGGAACAAATAAACCCTGAAATCTTAGTGTGTTAGCATAGCCTGGGGGCTACCTCGCTCACAGTAACGTTTAGTGCTGGATGCACAGCTCTCTCTGCTGCCTTCCTTTCAGCATTGCCTGGGGGACTGAGGCTCCTTGCCCGTGGCTGTGCCATCAGGGGCACACGGCTTCCTTCCTTCTCCGTGATCATATGGAATAATGTTAAGGATCAGCCTTGGAGTGGTGAGCGTCCTTCCATCCACTGTGGTCCAAACCCAGCCACGAGTCCCAGCCCTGCTGCAAGGGAGTCTGGGAAATACCTCGGAGCACATCGGACCTCAAGGGGCAGGAAACCCCTCTGATGTGGGCTTAGAGAGGTGGACTTCAGCTCAGTTTCAGGGAGAACTTCCTAACAATCAGACAGTTTGAGATGAAACAAGAAGGCTCCCTGGCTTGAGAGGCTTAGAACTGGTTAGCTGACGGAAATCAACTTGCTTCCCTCACATCTGCCAGAGACTTGAGTTCAGACAAAAATCAGCTTTTTGAAAACAAGGGGCCGGGCCCTGGAAACTCCGTTTAGCCTGTCAGCGCCGGAGAAGCTTGGTGTTCCCAGCTCGCAGCGTCCTTTGTCCTCTGTGAGCTCCCGAAGCCTGGAGAGGTGACTTCTTTATTCTTGGGAACTGCTATTTATAACTTCCAAAGGACCCCTACTTCTTTGGTTCTGTACCGAGGCTCAGAAAAGCAAGTGCACCCTCCCCCAGCAGCCCTCCCCCTACCCCAGGCCTCTCTCCCCCCAGAGCGATCCCGTAAATAAAGGATGAAAGGACCCGTAATTATTACCATTCGACAACACAGGGACTGTCAAAACCAGGAGCCCCACAAAAGCTTTTACATAAATCACAGCTGATACAATGGCTCTTGGCTGAGGGGAGAGAAGCTTAGAGCCTCCGTGCTGCTGAAAGAAGGTTTGTGTTTGGGGGCGGGCTTGCCAGAGTCAGCCACCCCTTAGGGAAGAGATGGGGGCCCGGGGTCTGAACAGAGGACTCGCCCGTCATCCCTCTTGCCCGCCCGATGGCAGAGGCCACAGAACAAGAGTGAAAAGCTGGAGGCAGACCCCAGATGCGACTGCTCCAGGAGGCTGGATGGTCTAGATATTTGAATGGTGCAGGTCACAACTCCGTTGTCGGCAGCTCACTCTCTGGTCCAGCAGAGCCGTCCGCCCAGGGGACACGCTGGCCTGCAGTGGTGCGTTCTAGGGAAGTCTATACTCTGAGAGTCAAGGAGATACCAGCGCTCCAGGGGCCAGAGAGGGCCTGGGAGTGGACTACAATGCTCAGGGAGGGCTTTCTGGTAGGAAAGGTCATTTTCTTTCTTTCTTTCTTTTTTTGATATGGGCCATTGTCAAAGTCTTTACTGAACATGTTACAATATTGCTTCTGCTTTTTGTTTTGTTTTGTTTTGATTTTTGACTCCAAGGCATGTGAGATCTTAGCTCCCTGACCAGGGATTGAACCTGCACCCCCTACATTGGAAGGTTAAGTCTTCACCACTGGATTACCAGGGATGTTCAAAGGAAGTCATTTTCTGATAGGTGAAGGGTGCAGTGATGTAGCTGAATCAGGTGCCCACACAGCAAGGACTGTCCTTCTTGAGGAAGCTCAGAGCTGGAAACCATAGCCACCGGTGAAGCTGTCTGTTCCTGAAACCCAGAGACCTCTTCAGAGGGTGGCGGTTCCAGGGCACTGGGTAAGAGATGCACATCTCTGGACGTAACAATGATTCCTTTTGCATGAGCCATTTGGTGGCACATGAAGAATTTGGGGTCCTTTAACACAGGCTGTTGGCCTTTCTTGTGCCCCATGCCCTGCACTACTCCCAGTGCTTCTTCTTTTGAAGATGAATGACTCTGTCCTTGGGATTTTTAATGTCCAGGGCAGGAAGGAGATGCAGAACATGGGCTCTGACACAGACAGACATTTCCCAAGAGGCCGTATGGCTGAGCCGGGGAGGCCGAGGCTCTAGAACTAAACGTCCTGGGTTCAAATCCCTGCCCTGCTACTCACAGGCTTGGTGATCTTGGGTGACTCATTTAACCTGGGCCTCTAAATCCTGGAGTGGGTTGTCATGTCCATGGCAACGCACTCCAGTGTTCTTGCCTGGAAAATCCGATGAACAGAAAAGTCTGGCGGTCTACAGTCTGTAGGGTCTCAAAGAGCTGGACACTACTGAAGGGAGCATGCATGCATCAGTTACATCAGAATATTAATGGGGAACATGAGAATAAAAAAAGAATCGGAATAAGCCTGGTATCTTGTCCCTGCTGCCCCACCCCAACTCCAGAGGATGGCAGCTTGCTGGGCCCAGGGGGCTGCATAGACTGTGTAGTTCAGGGTGAGCGCTCTGCTGCTCTGGGATCCTTGTGGCCCTGGGGAAGAAGTGAACTTTTGGGACTCTTGTGGTTGCCCCCAACCCTGCCCTGACCTCTCTGGGAGCCCAGGAATCTCACCATTCCTTACTGAGGGTGACTGCTTGCCCACTACAGTTCCCCACAGCATTCTACCTCAGTTGTCCCCCAGGGGATCCTATGTGAAGGGTCCCCTTTAAATGTGTTAAGCCCGGTGGCTTTACCGGGGAGCCATAGCCTGGGATTCAGAGTGAAAGAGCCAAGCGGGGCATATGATGGAGCCCCAGACAACACATCCCTAGACCCCACTAATGATCTGGACAGACAGGAACCCTGGAGGGTCGTGTGTGCGTGCGTGCTCATGTGTGTGTGTGTGTGTGTGTGTGCAGTCAGGACTGCAAATTCCTTGTGAAATCAGAGTTGATGGGAGAGGGGTAATGGAGACAGCTGGAGACCACCACGTGGACTTGAGAGGCCTCGGGAAGGAGGGAGAAAAGATTTGTAGGTACTATCGAGGGCCTGGAAACAAACGCTGCAAGTTGTCACCCCAGTGACATTGCAAATGGTGCTTTCCTTCTGCCTGTGAGGAGGAAACCAGGTTGGAGTTCTGGGAGCTGAGTGGGTCCTGGCGGCTCTTGCCAGGAGGAAGACCTCCACCCCCAGCAGAGGATGTATCCAGGGCAGGGGGCACAGTACTTGTCAAACAGTACTGGTGACTCATTAGTGGATCCTGGTGTCAATTTGGTAGGTCATTTGGTAGATCTGTCTTTCAAAATTCTAGAATAGTGTCCATAGACTAGAAAATAGAGTGCATGTCACACAGTAAGGGCCATATAATTGCCATAAACTGGTATGAATCTAGATCTATAGTGGGATCTGATGTAACATGTACATTTTTTATTGTCTGGTTTTGAAAATGTTTTAAATTTCTGCTGTGGTGTTTCAGTCTCTGAATTAGACTCACCCTTGGCTCAGGCAGAACTGGGTTCAGATAGCTGCTCCCAGCCCCTGGGTGAGTGAGGGTTATGTGAGATAAAACACTTGCAGTGTGACTGGTGTGCAGAGAAGGCTTACTAAGTGCTCATTCCTTGGCCCCTTCCCCCACCCAGACTACTGGGGGAGGAGGGGGTGTCATGGTGGAGCAGAGCAGGCTCCAGTCTCTCTCTTTGCTCTCCTAGTAGTGTGGCCTGCCTCCACCCACATGGCAGCTTCTCGGGGTACCAGGCTCTGGACTCTATCAGAGGACCTTGTACCCTGATCCCCTGTGGTTAAAATTCTCACCATTGCCACAAGGGGACTGGGGACACAGAGGACTGGGGTGCTATCCATCCTTCCTCCCTCGAGCATCAGACAGCGCCTGGTGCTGAGGCTTGGGGGGGATAGCAGTAGGGGGGCCTGCGTGTGCAGCACTAGAACAGGACATCTGTCCGTCTGCCTGTGCGGCTGCACTGGTGCGGGGACCACCCTCTGGCTCGCCTGTTCTCTGCTCTTCACGCCACCTGACAGACTCACACAGAAAGCCAGCCTGGCCAGACCTGCCCCCTGAGTTGGTGGCACGGGGGAAGATGAGGGAATTAACTTCTGGCCTGCTGACAGCGGCGCCGCCTGCCAAAGCCGCCCGGGGAATTTGGTTGCTTTCCTCTGCTGACCTGGTAGCAGCCACAAGAGCGGATTAAGCAGGGAAACGTGGGGTGGAGAGCTCTCCTGCTTGGCGCTTGGACCCGATTGTCTCCTTAGAGTGACAGCGGCTGGTGGTGCCAACGCGCACCACTCCCCTGGCATGTCCCCAAAACAGCTCAGCTTCCCGTTCCTGAAAAGAGGGATTTGTTAAAGAACGGCAGCTAAAGAAAGAAGGAGAGGCAGGAGAGGGCGAGGCCGTGGAGTAAAAGTTATGCCGGGTGTGTTAATTACAGGAGTGAGGCTGATGCCGGCAAGGATTGCTGGAGCTTCTCGAACATCCCTGCGGATAATTTCAATTCTGTCCACACTCCTTGAACACACACTGGGTGCAAGGCACTGGGCTTGAGGTTGGTTGGTGGGGTGGAGGGAACAATCATATATGAAAGAGGCCCTCCCTACTTGCTCTCAAGGACAGACAGACAAAAAAACTGAGAGAATAATATCTAATATTCATTGAGCACTTACTAGATGCCAGGTGCTGTTGTAATCTCGTTATACACATCAGCTCATTTAATCACCATAAGATTCCCTTGGGATCAGTAGTATTGTTATGATTTTATCTCCACTTTGAAGGTGGGAACACACAGAACACAGACAGTGGTAGGTCTTAGGTTGTTAACAACTGAGCTCTGGAAAACAAATAAAAATAAAAACTAACACCCATGCACAGCATTTACCAATTTCCAAGATGCTGGGAAAGATTGAAGGCAGGAAGAGAAGGGGACGACATGGGATGAGACGGTTGGATGGCCTCACTGACTCAATGGACTTGAGTTTGGGCAAGCTCCAGGAGATGGTGAAGGACAGGGAAACCTGGCATGCTGCAGTCCATGCGGTCACAAAGAACCAGACCTGACCAAGCGACTGAACAATAGTAATGTCCATATGCCTGCCGTGCTCAATTTCAAGCTACCCATGTGACATCATCGTATGCAGAGCTAGGAAGAGCCATGCAGTTGGCCAAGGAGCTGGCTCCCATACACCAGTGGATGTCAAGGAGCTTGTCCAGACTCATGCCATGAGTGGCAGTCGAGATGTGTGCCCAGGTCATCTGGTAATCTGGTGAGCCTCCCCTGTAAATAAATCCCTGGTCAACGCAGCCTGTGATGCCCTAGAGAAGGGGCCCAAAGGGACCCAGTGATCAGAGAGTTGTCCTGGGGGCTGGATGGGAAGAGGTGTGTGATGCGCCTCAGCTACTCTCAATTCCTGCCTCATCAGCTGGCCTCCTGCTCCTCCTCCTGATTCATCCTCCTCCCTTATGAGCAATTGCCCCCAGTCACTTGTGGTTCAAGACACCTTGGGTCAACCACAACAAATTTCGTGATGCAGAACATAAAATTGGAGACATCTTTGGTATCCCAGGCAAAAAAATTTATAACCACTAATGAAGTCCTTAAATTCTCTTCGTACATCATTTTCAGTTCATTATCGCAGCACGCTTATGAGAAATACAATGAAGATTTGCCTCACAGGAGTCAAAAAATTGTTTCCGACTGCCAGTTTCCCTCTTTGGTATTATCGTCCATGCTGGCTGATTTGCCTTCTCGAATCTAGTTATCATCTGCACAGTCTTCTGTTAGAAATCTTCAGGAGATCTCATTACCAACAGATTGACTCTAGGCTTTCTAGTATGGCATCTAAGATCTGCCAAAATCTTATGCTTGCATCCTTCCAGCCACCATCTATCCATCCATCATCCATCTATCCATTCATCTATCCATCATCCACCCATCCATTTGTTCCATAGGTACTCAATAAATATTGAGCACCTACTGTATGTCAAGCAGGCACTCTACCAAGTGAAATATGACCATCTCAAATTCATCTTCTCTTACTATCTATTTATTCATTCATACAGTTAGTTAGCATTGAGCATTTATTATATCCTAGATTTTGGAGACACAAAAATATATAAGACACAGACACTACTTTTGAGCTCTGTATGTCTCAGGCAAATCTGATCACTTGTTCTTGCCAAAATATTTTCCTACCTCTGTGCTTTTGTGCACATTATGGTCTCCATGTGATAGGCCCTCTCTACATTTCTCAACATTCAACTTTTATTCCATGTACAAGGTCACACTGATGCCTCCTCCGTGAAGCCACCCCTGATCCCTTGTCCCACTCTGCCATGCTGGAATTGATAGAACTTCCTCTGAACTTCCACTGGGATCTTTTGACCTCTCATGAGCCTATTATTCCTCTCTTAATTTAATACTATTTGTGTGCTTAGTCACTCAGTTGCGTCCGACTCTTTGAGACACCATGGACTGTAGCCCACCAGGCTCCTCTGTCCATGGGGATTCTCCAGGCAAGAATGCTGGAGTGGGTTGTCATGCGCTCTTCCAGGGGATCTTCCCAACCCAGGGATCAAGACCAGGTCTTCTGTATTGCAGGCAGATTCTTTACCATTTGCGCCACCAGGAAAACCCAAAAGCTGTTTGTATCCATATCCATTTTCTGTTGCTAGAATGACCTCCTGGAGCCCTGAGACTCAGTGAGTCACACTTCTTTCTCCTCAGGGAGCAGGTGAGCAGAAGTGCCCTGCTGGATGAATGATGGAGGAAAGAATCCAAAAAGGTGAGAAAGGCTGTCTATCTTTGTTGTTAAGTCACTACTTTAGGTATAATGGAACAGCAAAGGCCCTGCCAAGTAGAAAACTACAGAGGCCATTTGGGTTCCTTATAAATTGCAAGATTTTTCTTTTTTTCTCTCTTGAATTTTTTTTTAACAGGTAGCTTTATTAAAATGGAAATCACTCCTGGGAGCGAATTAATAAATTTATACACAGAGCAAGTATTAGAACTTGAAGAGATCTAAAAAATCCTTTAGTTTTAGACCCTAATTTAGGTCTAAATAAATAAGACCCAGAGAGACAAAATAACTTACACAGATTACCCCATGACTGATCACAGTTAATTCTACAACACATTATAGTAATTGCTTATAAAGTTTTCAACTACTCTGCAAGGTGACTATGGATCAGGTGAAAAGATGATTCTAAACCATTAAAGGAAAGAGAAATTGTGTGGATTGGTAGTCTACTTCTTTAGAAATGTTTTCATTAAGAATAGCAAAAACAAAAGCAAAAAAACAGCTTATATAAGGTAAATTTCAGTTATCTGGAAATTCACCTTTACAGAGGGCCTCATTTTATGACATGGCCATGTAAAATGATGACCATATTTTCTTTTTTTTTAATTTTAAAAATATTTCAAACAATTTGACATATAGTTGTTCTGCAATGTTGTGTTAGCTTCTGCTATACAGAGAAGTGATTCAGTTATGCATATATAATTCTTTCTTTTTTAAAAATATTCTCTTCTATTATGGCTTGTCACAGGATATTGAATAGCGATCCCTGTGCTACACAGCAGGACCTGTATAGGTCCTACTTTACTCATTCCTTGTATTGATATAATAGTTTGCATCTGCTAATCCCAAACTTGGAGAAGGCAATGGCACCCCACTCCAGTACTCTTGCCTGGAAAATCCCATGGACGGAGGAGCCTGATGGGCTGCAGTCCATGGGGTCGCTGGGAGTCTGGCACGACTGAACAACTTCACTTTCACTTTTCACTTTCATGCACTGGAGAAGGAAATGGCAACCCACTCCAGTGTCCTTGCCTGGAGAATCCCAGGGACGGTGGAGCCTAGTGGGCTGCCGTCTCTGGGGTCACACAGAGTTGGACACAACTGAAGCGACTTAGCAGCAGCAGCAGCAGCAGCAATCCCAAACTGCCAATCTGTCCTCCCCTTCCTTTCTCCCCGGAAGTCTGTTTTCTATGTCTTTGAATCTGTTTGTTTTGCAGATACATTCATTTGTGATGATCATATTTCCTTGTTTGTAGGGCACAGTTCAAGTTTACTCCTTTTGTCCCAATAAAATGATTATTTGTGCTTTCTTTCTCAATGTTGTTCTGGTTTGGACAATAAATGATTCAGTCTTCCTATGCATATATAGCTGAGTAGGTTTTGAGTTGTACCTCTACTACTACAAAAGCCATTTTTAATAAATATTGGGTTCTGAGCAACGTGTCCCTGACCTGTTAGTGTGAAATCATGGGTATTTCAAGACTGCTTGTGAGAGAACCCTTGAGAAACCCTCAGTGGTGCTGAAACGATGCCCTCTTTCCTCTCAGTGTCTCTCCACTGGGAAGATTTTCTGTTCACAAATTCAATGGCACATTCTTTCAATTCTCAGGAAAATAAAATAAACCTGTAGAAGCAGATTGATTGGTTTTGCCAAAAATAAATCTACAAGTAGTCTTTGGGGTGCGGAGGTAGAGGATGTTACTGGGGTGTCATAGGTCAAATGCAAATCGTCCCAAGTATTTTTGCATAAAAATCCATGTCCAATCTTCCTACCTGAACTTGCCATTAGGTAAATTGCTCTAAAGTATTAAATGAACTGTAGCATTGCCTTTTGGGGAATTGCTAAACTTGCAAAACCTGGACTTTGCCAATTTTGAAAACTCTAATGGTTTGAATTCTCTTTTGCTGTCCTACACCCATCCTTTGGGGTTGATGGAAATAAAATGACTTGAAGGGAGGTGTATGTGAGTAAGTCCTCTCAGGGCTCCTGAGAATGCTCATCAGAGGTACTAAAGACATCAGTGCATCCGTACTTGATCACATCTTTGTAGAGAGTGGTAGTGTGGATTGTGAACGAGGTGTCCTGGAGTGTCAGAGAGATATTGGGGCCTGATTTCATCCATGCCTTGCTCCATGACAGTTGTTTCTGACCTGGGCTCCTGTCTCTAGTCTGTCTCCTGACACTGCACCCTTTTTGCTGCAGCCTGGGAGATCTTTCTGAAACAGAGGCACAGACAGGGCAGAACCTTGCTTCCAATGCCCTGGGGTCTCACTGCCTGCAGAAATTATCTCCAGGTACAATAGTATCTAACCCTCGAAAAGCAGACACCCATGTTTCTTTCTTGCTTCACTTTCAAGGATGAGATTTCTTTCTATTTGCACTCTCAAATTAAAAAAGAAGCAAAAGCAGGCATCAGAATCCAAGGCCTCAACTCTTCCTACCACCACCAGAGAGTGTTATCAGGCACTTGTAAAACATCACATTGAGCTTCAGAACAAATGCACTTAAGACTCTTGGAACTAACTTTTCTATAAGCAGTTGTTACTTAGTTGCTAAGTCATGTCTGGTTCTTTGCAATCCCAGGGACTGCAGCTTGTCAGGCTTCCCTGTCCTTCAGCATCTCCTAGGAGAAGGCAATGGCAACCCACTCCAGTACTCTTGCCTGGAAAATCCCATAGATGGAGGAGCCTGGTAGGCTGCAGTCCATGGGGGTCCCACAGAGTCGGACACGACTGAAACAACTTAGCAGCAGCCAGCAGAGTTTGCTCAAATTCATGTCCATTGAGTCGGTGATGCCATCCAACCATCTCATCCTCTGTCACCACCTTCTTTTCCTGCCCTCAATTTTTCCCAGCGTTTGTAAGTAGAAAGGAAGTGAAGTGAAGTGAAGTGAAGTCACTCAGTTGTGTCTGACTCTTTGCGACCACATGGACTGTAGCCTACCAGGCTCTTTCATCCATGGGATTTTCCAGGCAAGAATACTAGAGTGTTGCCATTTCCTTCTCCAGGAGATCTTCCCGACCCAGGGATTGAAGCCGGGTCTCCTGCATTGTGGGCAGACGCTTTACCATCTGAGCCACCAGGGAAGTCTAGAGGAACCTCTTTTTCTCTAGTTTTCCATTGTCCATCCAGCTACCCATCTATCCATCCATTTACACCTTCTTTCCATGGTTAATTGCTTGCTTGCTTGGTGCCACACACTTGAGCTCTGTGGTAGGACTACTCTGGTGAACAGCACAGCCCCTGACTCTGGGGAACTTATAATCTGGTGAAAAACTGCTCTCATTCTCCCAACATGCTGCCCATTGCCTCTGACCAGGCAGAGTCTTCCACCTAGAATGTCATTCTTCTTGTTCTCTATGAGAAAATTCTTCACCTTTCTTCAGACCTTGCTGAAGCACTTCTTTCTGAAATCATCTACATCTCCCATGAGCAAGGAGGTGGAGTCATACAGATCCACAAAAGATCTTGTGGAGTCAGACAGATGGACAGAGATCTTTTTTTCTCTTCACTGCCTGGGGGACCTTGAACAAATCACTCAATCTCTCTAGGCCTCAGTTTCCAAAACTATAAAAGGAGACTAATAAAAATGGCTCATTTCATCTCACAGAGTAGCTTATCGTTGTTGTTGTTTAGTTGCTAAGTCATGTTCAACTCTTTGTGACCGCATGGACTATAGCCCACCTGGTTCTGTGGGATTTCCCAGGCAAGAACACTGGAGTGGGTTGCCATTTCCTCCTCTGGGGGATCTTCTGGACCCAGGGGTCGAATCCACCTCTCATGCATTGGCAGGCAGATTCTTTCCAGCTGAGCCACCAGGGAAGCTTAAGGTTCAAATAAATGTTTAAACACCTTATAGCTACTGATGTTCTGTTGATTCATCCATTTCCTAAGAGCCTACTTTGTGAGCTAGGCTCTGTGTTCTTGCCAGGCACCCAAGTTTAAAGTCAATCCTTCCCACAGGGAGGATAGAGTGGGTAACAGTCATGGAGCTATTACCAGACATGTGAGACACACAACGGGAGAAGCAGCACAACGTGCCATGAGAACATGGGGAGAGTGGGTTCAAATATGAATACCGTGAGACTCAGGGTAACTAGAGCAGGAATTAACATAGACTCGCTACTCCATAGAAAATAGATAACCATGAAGGACCTACTGCATAACACAGGGACTGCTGCTACTGCTGCTGCTAAGTTCCTTCAGTCGTGTCCGACTCTGTGCGACCCCATAGACAGCAGCCCACCAGGCTCCTCCATCCCTGGGATTCTCCAGGCAAGAACACTGGAGTGGGTTGCCATTTCCTTCTCCAATGCATGAAAGTGAAAAGTCCAAGTGAAGTTGTTCAGTCGTGTCCGACTCTTAGTGACCCCATGGACTGCAGCCCACCAGGCTCCTCCATCCATGGGATTTTCCAGGCAAGAGTATTGGAGTGGGGTGCCATTGCTTTCTCCAACACAGGGACTGTACTCAGTATTTTTAATAGCCTAGAAGGGAAAAGAATTTGAAAAAGAATATCTATCTATCTGAATCACTGTGCTATACACCTGAAACTAACATGACATTGTAGATCAGCTGCACTTCAATAAAATCAAGTAACCGGAGCTATCACGCCTATCATGCTGTGTACTCACCACTCTTCTCAGAGCTTTAAAGGCATTAATTCATTTAGCTCTCACATTTATTATCTTACTTTGAAGTAGGTGTCTTTATGAGTCCTATTACACAAATAGGGAAAATTTCAGTCCAAGCTGATAGAGTTAATAAACGATAGAGGTAGAATTTAAACCGCTCAGGCCCTTTATAAACAAGGGCCACTGGTGGGAGCAGGAGGGCATGGCATGAGACCAGGGCAGTGAGCCAGAGGCTTGGGGTGACCAGAACAGAGGAAGGTGAAGGAGGGGAGAGATACAGTCCTCAAAGTGAGGGAGTGCAATTTGTGGTGGAGGCTATAGCCCCTAGGAACAACGTGGGACAACGACGGGCCTTCTAGGAACTTGAATTTTGCCTCCTTTCTTGTGGGGACACAGCCACGGTCCTGGAAACTGGCCTTGAACAAAGGCTGGCTTCAAACAATGATCGGCGACCAGACTGTGTTTTGGTTTGGCAGATCATCACAGTCCCCGGCGAGGCTTGCCTGTTCTGACCCCACACCTCTGAAGAGTGGGCAGAAAGAAAGCAGCCATTCTTCTAGATGTTTCCTTATCTATTGGACTCTTACATCTACACACAGGATTGCTAAGTGGCTAAGTGACATCTTTGCTTTTCCTTTTTGTTTAGATGACCCTAAAAATTTGAGTATTTGGCTTCATTCAGTCAACAATCAATTCGATTTGCCCTGAGCTGCTCTTTGCAGAAATTCCAAGCTGGGCTAAATCAATGATCTCTTTTCTTGTCTCTCAAATTGACTTGCTTTGGGGAATTTTCCTTTGAAAAGCTTTTATTGACTTTTTCTCCAAGAAGAAGTGACACGTTGGATTCTAAATGAAATGCTCCTTTGGAAGAGCTATAAGGTCCCCACTCTGGGTCCTCAATGATCAAGATCTTGAAAGAGTTTCGAGAAACCTTCCAGCCCAGCAGCTCTGAGATCTGATCTTCCAGCAGAATCTTGCGGGGGCTTCAGAGATGGATAGAACAACAGACAAATAGAACCAATGGACCAGAATCTCTGAAGGAGGGCCTAGGACTCCGTTCATTAAGAACATTCCCAGATGTTTCTGCAGCAGCTTATCTGGGCACCTCTGGAGCTGCTGGTCTACCTGACAGAACAGCCACCAATTGCTGTGTCATTCCAGCTCTGCACACATCTAAGGAAGTACATGGGGCATGAAATCCAGCCTGAGCTCTAGAGCAAGGAGAGCTTTTTCTTTGCATGATTGTCAGCTGGCAAGAGCTTGCTGATGGGCTGTGATCACGCAGAGGGAGTACCTTTTTCTATTTGCATGAAAGCCCCCTGTAGACCAGTGAGGGCACTGCCAATGGACCCCTGATGCCGTAGTTACATTAAGGACCCTCCTGATGGATGGTCATATCAGACTGCTCCTGGGGCAGCCCATTCTACCCCGGGAACCATGTGGTCATCACTTCTGTCCTTTCCTCTGCCTCCCTGTTATCTGCAACTAGGAGTCCTGCTCTGGGCCCCGGGAGCCCCACAGGATATGTCCAGGTCCTCTTCCTCAAGGGAGACTTCAAGGATTTGAAAATAGTCAACATGTTCCCTCCATTCTTGGTTTCTTGTTAAACTAACCTCACATCCTTCAACTATTTCTTGAATAAGCTGGCTTTGTTTTCCCTTCTCTCATTACTGGTAACTTCCATGTGGATGGACACCTCATTTGTTCACTCATCCATCTATTCATTAGTGCACACACAGGGCAGTACCCAATGGTCACTCGATAAATGTTTATTAATTGCCTTCTACACGACCACCTTGTCTCTGGCTTTTGGGGTTGTAGCGGCAAGCAAAATAGGACATCTCTTATGTCATAGGCTTTAAAGTCTAGTAGGGAAGACAAGAAATAGACAAGGAAACCATTGAGTGAGAAAGATCATTTCTATTCCTTGTCAAGGTTTAGGTACCATGCAAGATAACAAGGGGTTCAGAGACCAAAAAAGGTAACTTTCTTCACATTGTTTACAGTCTAGTGGGGAGATTCATTCAATCCCAGAGTTCCCATCTGCCAAGGTCAAGGCTGAAATCGAGGCTTGGAGGAGACTCTGAGGTCATGGGGGTGACAAAGGCCTACAGGAAAGGAGGGGTCCCCTGGGAGATCAGTTCAGATAGAGACGTTTCCTCTTCATTTTAAATACCTCTGGTTCACTATTTTGCTTGTAACGTCATGTTGGATAGATTTGATTTTTTAGAGAAGGCGTTCTTTTAGGAGTGGATGAAGTTTTCTATGAGGGGGGAGAAAAAAAGAAAACATGTTGCAATTTGCCTTTAAGTCTGATGTGCCTTGGATCCAAAATGTTTGTGCACTAACTATTGAGTTACACAGAGATGCAGGCTACTCGGCTCCTTCAGTCTGGTCTGCTTGGCAGGGCCAGCTCTTGGTAACAATGACTTCCTATATACCATCCACAGTATAAAAACTGTAGCCTGTGTTTTGTCTTGCTCTGTGCCCTCTGGGGCCAATTCCAGCGCCAAGCTCCCTTTGAAGTCTCCGTGCCTGGATCAGCTTCACAGGCTCTGAAGTCAGATGAGAAATGGGCCCGTTATTAATGGGGGCAAAGCATTTGCACCCTCTTCATACAGTGTGGGTGGCATTGGGCTTCCATGGGATACCCTGGGGCAGAGAGTCCATGCTCGGGGGCTCTAGCGCTCAGCTTGGCACTGGTTTCTTTTGTGACTGGCTGGCACTGAGTGTCCCTGGACAGGGACTGCCTTCCCTGTGCTTAGCTGCTGAGCGATGAGAAGATACTATGGACAGAGATCAGCTTTGGGAATTGTACATAGGGGAGCACATCATTCATTGTTTAATTGATTCACTCATTCAAACACTGACTCAGCATCCATTCTGTTCCAGATTCTCTGTCCCTTCTCTTCTCAGGGAATGAAGATCAATAAGATGCTAGTGGAGAAGATGGTATGCAAGCCAATCAGTGCAAAGCAGAGTTACGAGCACCCTGGAAAAAATCTGTGTGGGGGAATGGTTGGGAGTGGTGTGAGGGTGGGGCACAATGGAGGAAGCATCAAGTTCCCTGGCTGGGGATGGTTAGAAAGGGTTTCCTAGTGGGGAGGGGGGTACTTCCCTGGTGGTCCAGTGCTTTTTCTTGGGGCTTCCATGTGGCACAAGGGTAAAGAATCCACCTGCCAAGGCAGGAGATGCAAGAGACACAGGTTCGATCCCTGGGTCAAGATCCCCTGGAGTGGGAAATGGCAAACCACTCCAATATTCTCGCTTGAAAAATCTCATGGACAGAGGCGGCTGGTGGGCTACAGTCCATGGGGCCGCAAAGAGTCAGACATGACTGAATACACACACACACTTTTTGTTATTTAAGCTGTATCTCCTCTCATCATGAGACAATATTTACTGCTCCAAAATCTGACTGCAAGGGTGGTTCTGACTGGATCTACAGTCTCTGTTTCCTCAACCTGAGACACCATCCTCCTTCCCTCATGTGAGGACCTGGAAGCTTTTCTGACTCAGAGTCCTCAGCCTCCAGAGCCTTGAGGGTGTCCAACTGCCCCCATCCTCCCAGGGCCTTGAGGGAGTCAGAGGGCCTGAGGTTGTGCTGGAGGGACCAGGTCAGGCAAGTCTGAGGGTGTCTTTGGGCTGCCTATCTGCCTGCTGGGGTGGCCCCACGTCCTTGGGGCTCAGAGATTTGGAAGGTCTATTCCCTCTGGTTGGAGGGAACACTTTCATTCTATGGAGTGCCCCCAGAAAGGTGGCTATGGGGGAAGGACAGTGACCCTTCTTCACACCACTGGGGTGCCTGTGAAGGGGAGGAAACTGATGTCAACCTACTGCTGCATTGAGGCGTCCGGGGCCCTAATGTTGCTAATCTGATGGGATGCAGACACCACGAAGTGAGGTGGGAACTAGGACCTCTACATTCCAGGTGTGAACAATGACCTCAGTGTTCAGTTCAGTCACTCAGTCGTGTCCGACTCTTTGCGACCCCATGGACTGCAGCACGCCAGGCTTCCCTATGCATCACCAACTCCCGGAGTTGACCCAAACTCATGTCCATTAAGTTGGTGATGTCATCCAACCATCTTATCCTCTGTTGTCCCCTTCTCCCTCCTTCAATCTTTCCCAGCATCAGGGTCTTTTCAAATGACTCAGTTCTTTGCATGAGGTGGCCAAAGTATTGGAGTTTCAGCTTCAACATCAGTCCTTCCAGTGAATATTCAGGACTGATTTCCTTTAGGATGGACTGGTTGGATCTCCTTGCAGTTCAAGGGACTCTCAACAGTCCTCTCCAACACCACACTTCAAAAGCATCAATTCTTAGACGCGCAGCTTTCTTTATAGTCTAACTCTCACATCCATACATGACCACTGGAAAAACCATAGCCTTTAATAGACAGACCTGTGTTGGCAAAGTAATGTCTCTGCTTTTGAATATGCTATCTAGGTTGGTCATAACTTTCCTTCCAAGGAGTAAGCATCTTTTAATTTCATGGCCACAGTCACCATCTGCAGTGATTTTGGAGCCTAAGAAAATAAAGTCTACCACTGTTTCCACTGTTCTTAATGTCCTAGGTGTGAACTATGATCTTAATGTTCTAGGTGGGAACCATGGCCTGAGGTGGGAACCAGTTGCTCACAGGTCACAGTTCAAATAGGCAAACTGAGCATCACATCAGCCCCCTCTGAGCTGGGGTGCTGCCTCTCCAGTCCTGCCCCTCCATCCTCACATCTGTGTCTCTGAGTCTCCTTTACTCTCTTCCACCTCAGCCTTCTGGAACCTTCTGTGGCTTATTGGTCATCGCAGCCAAGTGCACTCCTTCCTTCCTCACCACCTTCCCAGCTGGAGGAGTCCCAAAAAAGGCAACAGACTCCCTCAACTCTGTCACCTCTGCCAGAGACACTTTCGTTCCTTCCCTCTCCATCTCTCACCACCCGTGCCCCCATCCCGGAAACCCCCAGTCTGCAGTGTTTGACTCCTGAACGGGGCAGTGTCTTCGGGGCAGAAAAGCAGATTTCTTTTTAAAATTTCTATGTTCTTAATGATCACAGTGAAGACACTGTGTCTGTTCACTCTCTGACACTTCCCCACTGGGGAGAGAAAGGTCAGAAAGTGAACTAAATCCTTATGTCAGGAATCCCAGAGTCTTTGGAAGGAGGTAAAGAGCTCGGACTGCAGGCCAGGCATTGTTCTCGTGTCAAGCCGGTCTTACACCCTCTCGTTCTTACAGTACTCTTAGTAGGTGAGTACCTTTGTTACTGTCACTTAGCACTCCACTCTCCTGCTTTCTGAGGACACGTGTGATCCTCCTGATGGGTGCCTTGCAGATACACCGGAGCTCAGAGATGGGAGACGTTGATTAGGCTGAAGAGGCTGGGAGAAGTTTGGAGACGGTAACATGCGCTGGGTCTGGAAGCTGGAGAGTTTGGGAAGGTGGCTCTATGGGAGGAGTAGGGAGCCACGAGAAGGTCAGCATCTGGCACCCCAGGCTGGCACACTGGGTGAATGGTAGCATGGACCATGGACTAGGTCAGCAGAGTCCCGCCTGCCTGCCTGGGGGTTTGCACCTTATGAGGAGTGAGGTGTTGGGTAAGTGCAGCTGGTTATCATTATTCATGGCAGCTGTCTTCTCTGAAGTTATTGCAAATGTGGAATTATTATAATACCTTTGAGACCATCGTTTCTTGTAGAAACACAGGAATGGGTCCCTTTGAGCCTCTGGTCACAATATGTTCTTCAGCCAATCAATACAGAATCTTGTTCTTTGCATGTTTCTGTTTAAAGACATCTTGTTTAATAGATGCTACTGTTTCATTAACATAGAACTCACAGCCACCAGTGCTTTACGTAACTCATGCAGGAAGGAGCTCATCTAACACGGGTACTCTCTGGGTAAGACCTATCACAGCTTTCCCTCACCTAGGAACACCAGACAGCGCTCAGGGCTAAGTCTGAGGACTGTTTTAAACAGTGCCATCACCAAGAAAAGCACAAAAACATGAAAAACCTGTCACTAAATAAACTGCGGGCCTTCCCTCGTGGTTCAGTGGTAAAAAAATCTGCCTTCAATGCAGGAGACATCGGTTGGATCACTGGGTCAGAAAGATTCCCTGGAGGAGCGCACGACAACCCACTCCAGTGTTCTTGTCTAGAGAATCTCATGGACAGAGGAGCCTGGTGGGATCCAGTCCATAGGGTCCCAGAATTGGACACAACTGAAGCTACTGGGCCCATAAATAGATCAAAAAAAGGACCCTTGTTGACAGCATCAGAATACAGCATCGGGTGAACCAAATGTTTTGTTTTGCTGCTCTGTGCGTGTCCACAAGTGACCAGGAAAGTGGTGTAGTGTAAATTTAGTGAGTAAGCAAGTTCACCTTTATGGAATCTGCAAGTGGTGAGGATTGACTATAATCAGCCGGGTTTTAGGACTTCTCCCACAGGAAAACAGAGGTTGCTTCACAGGGGTTCCTTGTGCCCCTACTCTCCAGAGGTACTGGGAGGGAGAGCCTCTGGGAGCCCCCCAGATGCGTGCAGAAGCCACCCCTAATCAGTGCATGGGATTTACAAGCAGCTCACCCTGTGCTCTATCTTTGGATTTCTTCAGCAGCCACAAGAGACAGCCTGGGAAAGGGTTACCCTCACTTGAAAGAATGGACACTGAGGCTCAAGGGGAAGTGAGTGGCCCAAGACCACCCTGCCCCATGGAGGTAAAGTTGGGAAAAAAGAGGCCACACTTCTGACAGCCACGTCAGTCTTCCTTGCGACTCATCTCCATGTCTCAAAGCCTTGGCTAAAGCAATGCCTTAAATGTGAAATGGTTTCTGTTTGCACAGAAAGGGGGACTCAGTCAGAATGAACTTGCAGAAAAGAAAAAGAAAATAGGAGCCCAGCTCTGTGTTCCAAATTCTGATTCGCCACTGCCATGTGTTCCCTCCACGAATGGGCTAAAAGGCACGAGCAGCTCTATTATTGTTCTTGGAGACGGAATTTATTTGTGTCCCATAAATATTCTAACATCGGAGCTGTGGTTACCACTCACTGCTGCTGTTTTAAATCAACGCTGGGTCTGTAGACTTTCACAAGCATTGAATGAAAGTGCTCCTGCGTGTCTTTGTAGAACCCCTTCTTGATGCTCTTACGTTGTGGGAAATATTTCCAAGAATCCCTGACCTCAGCTTCTTGTACTTAAGCACAGGAGTATCAGTCAATGTTTTGCCTGATTCTCATTCAGTTTATAGCCAACCCTTCATGGGTGGGAATGCGGATGGGAGTGGTGAAGTAACGGTGCTTACAGCCTCGTTTTTCTTTCTGGGCAGGAAGGCTGTGGGATTCTGGGTCATCTTGAGGAAATTTCACTGTTCAACTCTCTGGCTTTGTTCCCTCTTCTACAAAAGGGAGTTGGGATAGGATGAAACACTACCCTGCCTTCCTTCCACCACTGTCTTGAGGGTTACAGCTTTGAACCAGGTGTGTGAATACGTTCTATAAGATGCCACGCACAGCACCTCTTTGTTAAACAAAAGTCTAGTTCCTGGGTCTAGCAAAACCAAGGTTATCCTTTTGGAAAATCACAGAAAGAACAACATCACGGCTTAGCCAAAGTAGATTCTATTCTTTGATTAACAAATAAAATTGTGAGCCTGAGTAGATGGCATTGGTTTAGCTTTTCAAGTGTTACCTAGAATTTACTTTTAATTGTGGTCAGTGTGATGTAGGGATGTACATGTGTGGTAGATATGGCTTTATACATAAAATATACACACTGTGCATTTATGTGTGTTCTTTTTGTATGTTGAGGACCAACATGGAATATATACTTTTTTTTTAAATGGCACTTATTTTTAGCCCTGTGTGAATTCTTGATCCAAACTTCCCAATAGGTAGGCATCTCCTGGGAACACACATGGAGTTTTTAGACAAATGTTCCTCCCCATGTATGACTTGGCATGCTCCAAAGAAAAGGCCCATTGTCTCCGAGACGCATAGTGGGGAACCCAAAGGCAGGAAGGTCTTGCCCTAGCTTTTCCAAGGACTCAAACTCTGACCTTATGGAAGGTACTTAATTTCTCCACCCCCAATTCCTCCCTCAGGACTTGTCCGGTTACAGAGGTGTCCATTCATACAGAGGCTTTCACCCTCTCCCAGGAGGGAGGCTAGGCAGTCATACCCAGTATTCGATCAAGACAATCCATGTACACCATTTAAAGATGCCCATTATCTGCAGAGCTTTGCTGCAGAGATGTTGGAAGGACATACATCAGAGAAAACACACTCCCGCCTGTTTCCAATAACCCGAGGAGGAGGCTTGGTGCCGAAATGCAGGCATTTCCTCCAACGTCCCTCTGCTGCGAATGCTCCCTTTTACAAACCTGGCTAAGAAAACACGGGCAGAGGACTCTGGGAGCTTCATGCCCTCCTGGCCCTGCCATTTATCCAATTTACACTGATCAGACCCACATTGGCAAATGAAAGCCTCCTCTTTCCTTCTGTTTGTATGAGTTACTCACGGGGGCAATTTGAACGGATTGGATTTCCCCTTGGAAATGCTGGTATTTCCATGATTTGAAAAGTCTGGCTCAATTAGAATAATCTTCAGGCACTTCCTCTCCTTTTATGCAGGTAAATCATGGATAATTTAAAAGCAAAAGAACCTTTCGGACCATTGGGCCTGCCTCTTTCATCTCCTCGCCCTGGTAATTGCCCTTCCATTGTGAGACCTCCGTGGTTAGTTGGGAGCCTGATTAAGAGGTGAAGGGTTGGGTTGTGGGGAAGGAGGGTCGAGGGCCACCACACATGGCCTCTCCTTCAAAGACACTTCCTCTGCAGCAGGTATGTTAAACACCAAACCTGAGTCGGGTTACGCTTTCAATTGGTGCCATATGATCCCAAGTGCCCAAACAAAGGCAGGCCATGATTAGAAAGTTCAAGACTGAATGCTTCTGGGGGCAGGGGGTAATCAAGTGCCTGGAGATGGAGAGGGAGACGGCCGGGCAGGCTGACAGTGGTATGTGGCACCCCCAAAAAACGTGTTTGGAACAAGAGAAAATTGTTCTGTTGCCTCGGCTGCCCACGCTTCCATCTGGCACGCGATGAAAGCTTGACTTTGCCCCACTTTCGGCAGTGTTGTGGGGATTGGCTGAGTCACAGAGGGGGAAATGCTGTTTTGACTTCCAGCTTTAATTAGGCATATTTGAATATCCCCTGCCCCATCCACCTTGGAGGAGGGATGTCTTGTTGTGACGGGTGGGGGGCTGTTGAGGGAAGGGAGGGATTCCAGCTGTGCCCAGCTGGGCAGTACTCAGAGCAGCTAGGCGAGACTGCTTATTTTTTGTGGACAGAGAAACCGAGGCATCGGGATCACTCAGTCTGTTGTCTTCCAGCGGTGCCAGCCCTCGGGGTCTTGACCAGCCCTCCTGGGCACCCCAGCTGTCGGCTGTTGTGGAGGTGGCAGAGGTCATCTCCTCCAGCCACAGCTCCAGCTTGGCCCTACCCTTGCCTGCTCAAGGCTCCCCAGCCCGTAGTCACAGGCAAGGGGAGCATCTGACACTCACTGCTGAACTGGAGCTGGGGGTGGGGGTTGTGGGGGTGTCCCGAGGAGCAGGCCACCAGGTGGGAGCGGGCAAGAGTCAGTGCGACAGGCCCCGTGATCTCAGGGCAGCCATGAGGGCCAGCCCGGGGCAGAGATGGGAGTAGCAGATGGCGTCAGGAGCCCCTGTGCTTAGGTTCCAGCTCTGCTGTACCCCCGTTCAGATCCGCTTTGGAGAAGTTTCTCTTTCCCACTCAGATCCCATTTGTTCCCTCTATAATATTTCAGAGGTGGAGCTAGTGATCTCGAGGGATTCCCATAAGCGCTTGAATTCAATCACCTTTGGGTCTGTGCGATTCAATGGAAGGCTTTAGCACGAGTTTCTACGGCGACTCCCCATCAAAAGCCTGCAGGACATCAAGGAGCCTCCCTGGGAAGCTTGGCACAGACATGCTGAGATAGGGATGCTGGGAGCGGGCAGGGAGGGACAGGCAGAGAGCAGAGCCACAGTCAGGCTGGTCCAGACCCCAGGGTCTCCCAAGACTGCCCCTCACTGGTTGGGATGCTGAGGGGGAGGCCTTACAGGGGATGAGCGCATGGCTAGAGAATGGCAGCCATGGGAAACGGAACGCAGTGGAAATAAACTCAATACCTATGTATTGGACAACCTGCTTTTTTTTTTTAAAGCTCCACCACACGGCATGCAGGATCTTAGTCCCCCAGTCAGGGACCGAACTCGTGCCCTCTGCGTTGGGAGCACACAGTCTTAACCCCTGTGCCATCAGGGAAGTTCCGGACAACCTGCTAAGTAGCAGTTCCTATTCATAAACGGAGGAAAAGATGTGCTTTCTAATCCTTCTGCTTCATCTCCAAAAAGGCTGAGAATCAGGGGTGATGAGCTGCTCAGGGTTTTCTCTGGGTTCCTTTGCTACCTCATAGCATATCAGCTGCTTCCCTT
This sequence comes from Bubalus kerabau, assembly GCF_029407905.1. Taxonomy (NCBI): domain Eukaryota; kingdom Metazoa; phylum Chordata; class Mammalia; order Artiodactyla; family Bovidae; genus Bubalus; species Bubalus kerabau. The sequence goes on along the minus strand of NC_073634.1, from coordinate 85,057,260 downwards.
GTTGTCACCATGGACACATCCGTCTGGAGGACAGGGATTGTGTCTGGTCCCAGCCCCTCCCGTCTGCACCTGTCTGCACCGGCTGAGGAGTTTCTCGTGTAACGTTTATCGAATGGAATGGAAGCTTGCTTCCCCGGCAGGTCCAAGGGGTCCTGTTTTACAGCAGAGCCTGAGAGTGTCGAACACGTGCATCATTGGCTATTTCCAGTGCGACTGTGGACCCGTTTCTTCAGCATCCTGCCTCTTGGGTTCCTCCCTTATGAAGACTGTGTCATCATACTTACCAGAGCCAAGGCAAGTGTTCCTAATGATGGTTCACCTTCTCCGGGCATTTTCTGTTAGGTGCTTTTCTAAGCACTTTAGATGCAGCATTTGATTTACTTATCATCTCAATTCTACCCATTGATTTCTGTGAACTCTCTCTATTCTACGAGTGAGGGATCTGAGACCTGGAGAGGCTACTTGACCTGTCCAAGGCCACACAGCTAGGAAGTAGCAGAGCCAGGAGGCAGCCTCATTGAGCAGTCTTGCATCAGAGCTTGTGCTCACAGCCTCTCTGTGCCCTCACCACCTTGCTGGGGCCTGGCACCTGGTTGATGCTGAAGAGCAAATGCTAGTTCCCCAGCTCTTTATTTCTTTCTGTGGGCCGTGAGGGTCCTGGCCCTGCTGTGAACCTCTGCTGTGAGCCTCCCAGTGGGGAATGTCTGGAGAGGACCATGAGACCACCCACTAGGGAAGGAGACGCCACTTCCTTGTCATCTGTGTCAGGACCCTGGAAAAATCCGCCGGGTCTTGGGAAACAAACATGCTGCCTAGAATGTAGCTCCTTTAGCGTGGGGATGGTCAGAGCCCTGGGCCTCCGGAGACCATCGTCAGCATCCACTCGGTTCCTGCACGTCCCTAATTAGGTAAGAAGAAGATGCAAGCCCCTGGGTGCTCCTTTCTCCAGGAAGCCCTTGAAAAATGCAGGGAGGCAAAAAAGTTCAAGGTTTGAGTATCTGCTGCCCTTGGTTCTGCTCAGGAATTCTTTAGCTGATTACACGGCTCTCGTTTCAACAACACCAGCTTTGTGTCCTGGGCCCTGGGAAGGCTGCTTGCCGGCATATCCAGCACCGCCACGGAGGGTCACCCCACCGGGAAAACACATCTGGAGAGAACTATTTCCACCAGATTGAAAAATACTCCGGGGGCAACTTCTTCTTAAGGAGGTCTTTTCTTTATTCTTTTTCCTTTTTCATACGGGCTAATTGTCACGGCAGGGCCCCTGTATTCCTAGAAATCCCAGGAATGAGTCTGGATTGCAAGCCATTGGGATTGAAACGTGGTGCCTCTCTTCTCTGAGCCCTCATGGCCAGTGGCATCCAAGTTGTGCTCAGATCAGGGGACAAGGTCTCTCAGAGACCCAGATGGCTCTGGTCCGAGGCCCCGGGAGCCCACCAGGGCCCCATCTTGCTGCTGGAAAAACCCCACCATGCACTGAGCCCACCTGTGTTCCTTTGAGCCCTTTCTTCTGGGGGATTTCTTGAGTCCTGAATACTTTTGTGAAACAGATTTAGACCGTTTTTCTGCCCAGATCCAGTCTGTGCAAAATTTTCTCATTTCTCTGATTACTCCCCGTCTTTCTCAGTCTCTGAAAAACCGCATGCTAATGTGGTAAGGAGTCTGGAGCTGAATGTGTGACTTGGTCTGTGGGAGATGCAATCTGATTGGGGAGAGCCAAGACCTAGATGAAAGGAACATGAAATTCAATGTGCTCGGCTTGGGTGCGGTGCACAGGGAGGGCAGATCCAGAGAAGAAGAATGAGGATACACGTTTATCCAGCATTTACTTTTCAACCAGCCACTATGCTCAGCTGGCTTTGCCTGAGTCAGTCCTCACAAGAACCCCAAATAGGCTATCTTTAAGCAGATGAGGACCTGGAAGCTGAGGGTGACAACCAGTCCCTGGTCTCATAATGGTGAGTGATCAACCTGGAATTCCAAGCCAAGCCAATAGGACTTCCTCATGCTCAGTTGCTCAATCATGTCTGACTCTGTGACCCCGTGGACTGTAGCCCGCCAGGCTCCCCTGGCCATGGAATTTTCCAGGCAAGAATACCCGAGTAGGTTGCCATTTCCTTCTCTAGGGGAATTTTCCTGACCCAGGGACCGAACCCACATCTCCTTTATCTCCTGCATTGCAGGTGGATTCTTTATGACTTGAGCCATGTAGGTTGTGCCAATCACACACCATCTCTGCTGAGTGCCCCCCAGGGGAGCATGCCACACCAGAACAGGCCACAGGTGCCCGGCTATAGCAGCACAAGATGGAGTGGGGTCACCATGTCAATAGGGGCCCAGGCCACCGTCACTGCAGTGGTCAGGAGGTGAAGTGATTCCTCTGGGGCTTGTTGGAGTTGGGAGGAAAGAGTGTTGGTGAAGGTGTTAGGACTTTTTTGTTTGTTTTTTTTCTTCTGAAATAGCTCTCCTCTTGTGTCTTCATAGCCAAATTCTCTGTGAGCTTCAGGACCCATGCTACCTCTTCTAGGATGCCTTCTCCAGTTGCTCTCATCTTCAGGGATGTCTCCTTGCCCTGGTTTCCTTTAGTAGGTAGAGTCAGGGCTGAAACTGACATGGGCTTGGGAAGTGCACTTTCTGCCACTAGGGTCTTGAATTTTCAGCCAGATTGCAAATTCCTTGTCAGTAGATGGAGCCTGGAGCTCTCAACCTTTCCTTTTCTAGGGCCTAGAGGACAGCACCAGGTAAAGAGAAATTCTATGAAAAGAGGAGCAAACCCTAATGCCCAAGGGTGATGTATGGGTGACATACTGGGGCATTTTGGTGACAGAGGAAATGATCAGCATAAAGGAGAAGTACAAAACTACTGTCCTCAGAGTCAAGGAAATAGCTTCAAGGTGGTGCTCTGACCAGTCAGCTCAAATGCAAGGGCACAATCAGGAAAGACAAGGGCTGGCAGCCCTGGTGGATATGATTGTTCAAGGTCATTGATGAGAGCTGCGCCAGGGGGTTGGTGAAGGCACAGGCTTGGCTGCAGCAGAGTCAGGAGTAACTACTCATGAATTATATCTTATTTTGATGCAGTTTGTAGGAGAAGAACAGGAAAATCTGGATGTTTGGGAGAGGAGGATGTATCCTTCAGTACTTATTAGCTGTGTGACCTTGGACCAATTACTTAAAGTCCTTGCACTTTAGCTTCCTTATCTGTAATGTGGAGATAACACCTCCCTTATAGAGTTGGTCTGAGGGGTCAAGGAAATCATGCACGTAAAGCTTGAAAGTTCAGTGTCGCAGGAGAGAACACAGTCAATAGGAGTTGGTCAGGACTGTATTTTTCACGATAGGAGAAACTTCAAAGTATGTGTTTCTGTTTAGTGGCCAAGTTGAGTCTGACTCTCTTGTGACCCCGTAGACTGTATGTAGCCTGTCAGGCTCCTCTGTCCATGGGATTTCCCAGGCAAGAATACTGGAGTGGATTGCTATCTACTCCTCCAGGGGATTTTCCCAACCTGGGGACTGGACCCGCATTTCCTGCATTGCAAGTAGCTTCTTTAGCACTGAGCCACCTGGGAAGCCCTCAAGTGAGTGTAGAGTGATGAAAACAGTCAGGGGAAAGAGAAATCAAAGATACAGAGCCCAGGAGCTAAGTGATGGTACCAGGGCCCCAAGGAAGGGATAGAGCAGGGAACACAGGGGCGAGGATGGCCCTGAGCCATGGCACCAGAGGAAACGATGTGACAATGATTAAAGGCGATTCTTATTATTTGTGGTAAACATGTTCTATAACATCACTGCAGACTGCATCCATGACCAGAAGCACTGCTCCTGGGGGAATACTAGGTTCCTGTGTGCCTCTTCTCACATCTTTGTCCACCGATTAAGACATAACTTTGTTTTCTGTGCTTTTTCTTTAAAGACACCGCATGTAATGCATCTTGTTGATTCACTCATGTTGCGCTCACGGCCATTGGCTCTGTAACGTGAATGAACCTTGCCTAACGCACACCTCCAGGGGGCCCATCACAGCCCCTGCACACTTAGGGACATGAGACAGCACTTCAACACTACAGTTGGGGCCATTTAAATGGAGAAATCACCAGTGAGAAGCATGAAAATGTGAAAAATGGGACGAAATAGCAAAAACAAACTTATTTATGGTCTGAGAGCTGGAACAAGAAATGAGTGTCAGTGACTTTTGCTGGGAATGTGAGTGTCAGCAGGGGGATTGAGAAGAGGGCTTGGCTTTTCCCCACATTGGGCATGTCCACGAGTGATCACAAGAGGCCCTGAGAATATTGATTTGGGGGTGCATTTGTGGGTTGCAAATAAATTTCAGTGAGTAGGAAAATCGGCAAATACAGAGCCCTTAAATAGTAAAGGTGGTAATTAAGTTTGTAGCAAAGGGCCTCAAGGAGAAGAAGCTAGGTGTTCTTCTTGAAATAGAAGTTGAAGTCTTATTCTGAGAAGAAGCAGGAGACCCGAGGAGAGCAACCTAGTTGGAAAAATTGCTGAGAAGGATGTGTGTTTGTGTGTGTGTGTGTGTGTGGCTGGGAGGGCAGAGAGACAGGATTGGCGGGTCTAGCTGAGAGTCCAGGGGCGGCGGGAGACCGCCCAGATTTCACTGATTCCTCCAGCACTTCCCTCAGGCACCATTCCCTGAAACTGATTACATAGAGAAATTCACCAAAAATTGCAAGGCTGAATTTCCTTTTAAAGATTCAGAAGCTTATTTTGGGGGGCTTCCCAGGTGCCTTAGTGGTTAAAAAAAAAAAAAAATCTGCCTGCCAATGCACAGAGATGCAAGAGACACAGGTTCAATCCTTGGGTCAGGAAGATGCCCTGGAGGAGGAAATGGCAACCCACTCCAGTATTCTCACCTGGAAAATTCCATGGACAGAGGAGCCTGGTGATCTCTTTGCCTGCTGCAAAGAATCGAACACAACTGAGCGCACACACTCAAGCAGGCCAAACCTTACCAGTGAATCAGAATTTGTATCTTAACAAGGTCTCCAGGTAGCTTCTGTGTACTTTAAACTTTGAGAAGGGCTGTCCTAAAGGCCGAACCAACTTCTTAAAACATCAAAGTTATGGGAATAGGTTTTCCTTCCTAAAATAAAGGAAATAACTGATCTTGTGAACAGACCTATGAGAGTGAAAGTGAAAGTTGCTCAGTTGTGTCCAACTGTTTGCAACCCCATGGACTATACAGTTCATGGAATTCTCCAGGTCAGAATACTGGAGTGGGTAGTCCTTCCCTTCTCCAGGGGATCTTCCCAACCCAAGGATCGAACCTGGGTCTCCCACATTGCAGGTGGATTCTTTACCAGCTGAGCCACAGCGAAGCCCAAGAATACTGGAGTGGGTAGCCTCTTCCTTCTCCAGGGGATCTTTCCAACCCAGGAATCAAACTGGGGTCTCCTGTATTGCAGGCAGAATCTTTACCAACTGAGCTATCAGGGAAGCTTGAACAGACTTATAGGTAGTAAATCTAACACAAAATTGCTCATTGCATTAACTCTTATTTGATAAGTATCTGGACACATTGAAAGGTCAGAAATATGAAGAAGAATCCAACATCCAGTCTATGCACAGATATGGCAAAGAAAAAGGAGGAAAGGAACACCAGAAAGAGCAGAAGGAAAACATACGTTACCTAAGGAAACAAGACTTCAAGTAGGTCTCTAAAGTTTCAAAAACATTATAGAGAATGTTAACTTTATTATCACTTAAAAAGAAAAAAAAAAAAAAAACACCAAAAAGTTCAAAGAAGAAACTTAAAGTTTCAAAGATTGGACGGAAATCAATGCAAGGAGATTAAAAACAAGCTGGCAGAGCTCAAGAAAGAAAACAGAGAGAAAGTTAAACTATTGCAGTGACAAAAGAACATTGGGAGGAATAAAAGTACTGGAGTGAAAAAGACAGTAAGGTGGGATGATCTTTCCCAAATGAGGAGAGAGCTGGCATTTTCACGATCTGCTTTGACGACCCCAAGTGCTCTGTGATGAAGGATATCATTCCCCAAATCTAGCTCCTAACCAGACGCTTGAGCTAACACTCAAGTGACTTAGGCTTTCAGAAAACTGACCACTGAAAGTGTTGGGGATAATTTATAAACAGAAAGACAAATGGAATGTTTGGGACATTTATTATATACCAGACATTTTTCTTATTTTATCTTCAAAACACAGTGCTGGTGTTTTTAATAAATTAATGAGTGACAAAAAAATTAAAAAGAAAAATATTTATGTTAGTGGAGAAAAAGTTGTAATATAGAGAAAGAGAAAGGAAGGAGGTTTAAATAATCATTTCTCATCACCCAGCAATCACCACTTTGAAAATCTGTTGCATGATTCCAAAATGTCATGAAAAAATGAATATTTTTCCTCAAATGGGATTATATTACACATTCTGTTTTTAACATGCTTTTTTTTCCCCAGTTAATGATATGATGACTCTTCTGTCATTAAAGATTCTATCTCATTTTAATGCTGCAGAGTATTGCATTACATTGCACTGCCTTGATTTACTTGGTCTACTGTGTCCAAGGCCCCAGCTTACTAAGTGCTTAGTAAATATTTGTTGAATGACTTACTTGAAAGAATGCTGAATAGTTAGGTTGTGTTTCTAAATATTTGCTGTTACAAACAGCACTGGAGCAAACATCCTCTTAGTTAAATGATTAACACATCTGTGACTATTTCCTTAAGATCAATCTTCAAGAGTGGAATTGTTTGGTTAAAGAGTATGACCATCTTTCAAAGTTTTGGATCATCTCTAAAAAGGTTATACGAGTTTGCATTCCCACCTGCAATATTGAACAACACACATTTTCTTTTATCTCATCCAATCTTTGGTGTTTTTAAAAAGTCTACTCTAATTTGATAGATACAGAATTTCATTTTGGAATAATTTATAATCCTTTGATACTTAGTGAAGTTGATTTTTTTTCATATGTTTATTGATCATTTATGTATCTTTTTTATGTCTGTTGCCCATTTAAAATTTTGTGGTTGATCATTACTGTTGACTTACAACTATTCTTTATTAAGAATATTAATCTGTGTGCACATAAAAAGTTGCAAATTTGATATTTTCTCTTAATTTCTTTATCATTTTTAAAGACTAGACAGTCACTTTGCTCTTCCATTTATGTCTCTATGCTTTGACTTTGTGTTTAGAAAGACTTTCTCCATTTTCAGGGTTATATAGCTCTTTAGTTATGGAGGTTTTACCCAACTTTACAGGTAAGGAAAATGAGATTCATAGAGTCAGACAACTCATGAGTAAGATTTTGTATTTGACTTCAAAACTCCATGTTCTTTCTGCTAAATCAGGCTGCCTCCTTTATCCAACAGTATTCTGAATTACTTGAGTCAGCTTTATTGAGCCGTTGGTCTACATACACGTAGAGGCTGAGAGGTCACACTTTTGGGGGTAGATTCCCAATCAGAGAGACTAAAAGCTAATCCTGGAAAATCACAGCTAATCTCCTCTACTCATCTCTGCCATGTCAGCAGCTCCCCTGTGTAGATCCTGAGTTCTCAGAAGTCAGTACACTTTCCTGTAAGCATGTCCTTGAAAGAACGTGGCTAGCCTCTGATGAGAGTCAGAAATTTCACCTGCTAGTAAATTACTCTGATAACATGGAACCTGCAGAGTGGAAGGACAGCTGCAGCCTTGACCTTCAGATGCTTTGTGTAACGCTGACATGTTCTCCCACTGCCCTCCCAGCCTGCATACCCAAGTACCATGTCAACCTCCAGGTTTGGGGGAGAAGGAGCCACAGTGGTAGGCAATGATTTTCTGCAATGCCTGAGTTCCGTAAAGGACATCATTTGGTCTTCATGCTCGTTTGGGCTTGGGCACTAGAGAGGAAATTGAGGAGGGAAGAGAGCAAGGATTTCCCAGGTCTTCCACATTGTAGGCAGATTCTTTACCAGCTGAGCCGCAAGGGAAGTGCAAGAGTACTGGAGTGGGTAGCCTATCCCTTTGCCAGGGGATCTTCCCAACCCACGAATCGAACTGGGGTCTCCCGAATTGCAGGCAGATTCTTTACCAACTGAGCTATCAGGGAAGTCCTGATACAACTTAAAGTCTTTGATATTCATTTTCCTCTAAAGGTCTCCCAATCATCTGTATGAAATTATATAATAAACTAACATCATGGGCAGACTTGGAATTTTTTTCTTCCTCTTTTCATAATCTTCTTTTTGAAAAAGTCTGTAACAGCTGTTGTACCTTCAGTATACACTAAATGAATAATAGTCTTCATGTTATTCTGATATATTTTCACCATTTCCCTGAGAAAGTAAAGGGAGGTAACATAGAGAAACCAACAACAGCCTCTCTGAAATATTTCTTGAAACAGAAAATATAACATTTTTTTGCTGGTTTTCTTTTAAAATATAAACCACTATGGTGCCTTTAGCAGAGATTCGGAGAATAAAACCAGATATTTTTGATTGATAAAAATGTAGATTTTTGAGTATTTACTCAACCCCCTGACTTTTGGGGAACAGTGTTAAACTAGGATTCACTGTGTGATTCTTGACTCAGTTACCAGCAGTTGTGGAGGTTTTCTACAGTTAGGAACTACATAAGCTTCTCCCCAAGGCATAGGGACCTCAGTCATATGGGTAGAGGGACAGGCAGGGCCTCAGCTGGGGGAGCTGGTGGAACTGGAGGTCTGAGCAGATGATTCTGATATTTCTAAAAAACCAGTAAAATAAACGTCCAGACAACTCAGTGAATCTCCAAACTCCCTTCCTCTCCACCATCTACACCTTGCGCTGAAAAGCAGCACTGCTCTGGGAAACGAAACATGGACTCTCCCCTTTGTCTGTTTCGTGTCTGTGACACCACGTGTCTCAGTTTCTTCCAGTAAGTTTCCACTCATCGGGGGTGTGTACATTATTTTATTTTTAAGCTGGCATTTGTGGAAAGTGACAGAGGTGCCAAGACTCTGGGAAACTCATGGAAAAAACTGTTCAGAACAAGGTGATATTCTGCTGTGATGGAACAAAAGAAAGAAATCAAAGGATGGTGGGATTCCTGGGGGCCCGGGATTGCCCCTTGCCCTGCCTCAGTCGTAAAGACCATATTTTTGACATCCAAGCTGCCTCCACTAATAATGTCACTGACTTTCCAGCTAGAATCTTCTCGACTAGGCATTCCCAACTCTGGAGCTGACTTTCCACCAGTATCTGGGCAACCTGGCATGCCTGTCTCTGAAATGGGGACCTTTGCCAACTCTATGTTTGGTTGGGATCTTGCATATGGTGTGCACAGCAAGACCCCAGCAGAGCCTCTGAAGGCCAAGCTGGGCACTCTTGCCTGCTCCAGGCAGAGTTTGGTTTGGAGCAGAGCTGGTTTTCCTCCAAGATGTCTCAATCAGCAGGGCCTCTACGATTTCTTTAAAAAAAAAAAAAAAACCACGGTCCTCTCACACTGCCTGTATTCGATGGACCAGACATGTGAGTGATTCTTTCATCCTTTCCAGGGAATTTGTGGGGAGCTGAACCAGGACGAGAGGATTTGGAACCTGGGAGGGGTTTCCATTGTCTGGAGTGGCCTATCACCAGTCAAATCCAGTGTGTAGGTTAATAAGGCTTAAACTTTAAAGGAAGGTTGAACATCTGATTGACAAGCTAGTGAATAAGAGTCCAGGGGGAGGTTCTATGCTTGGAAAGTTACCCATGCGGTTGAATTTCAAACAGCGTGAGTTATCAGTTAGGCGAGAGCAGACACCTCTGAGAGTTTAACTTACACTGAAATACATACCAAATTATTCTGCTGGATCCCAGTTTCCAGTTGGTCCAATGACTGGCAAATCAATTGCCTCAATTAATTGCTATTTATTGTTCTTGGGTCAAAGAGTAGTCAGAGCTCCATCCTCAAGTCTGAATCATCTGCAGTGATGGCTGACATCATGCTCTGAGGTGGCCCAAATCAGTTTTGCTGGCGCCAAAATGTTGAATGAGTGTGTTGTCTTCCAGAGGACATGTAATGTATCAGTGCCTTCCACCTCGAGTACTGTGGCAATCTAACGTAAGATTATTTGGGACTTTTTTAATTTTAAGAAGTCCAAAATAACACTTACCTTGTAGCTTGACCTGCTGCAATCTTTGGGATTTGCTTTAAAAATGATCAGAAAGTTACCTAGGGGTGGTCCAGCGAGATGGGTGGTCCAGCGAGGCATACTGGGCTCATGTGTATGAAACCCTGGTCCTTGGCTTCTTGGACAGCAACTCCTGGAGGGAAGTTTGGAATCCTCCTGGAGACCCAGGAAAGAGTCCATAGCAACATCATATAGCGATAACTGACCTTTGGGTTAAATAAGTTAAAAATATAAAAGACATGTTTTTAAATTGAAAGAAACTCATCTCATTCTCTAGCACAATTTTAAAAGCGATTTTTCTGTGAAAGTGTTTATCTCTTGGATGCTGACATATATACCTTTACAGAATTCTGCTGCTACTGCTAAGTCGCTTCAGTCGTGTCCGACTCTGTGCGACCCCATAGACGGCAGCCCACTAGGCTCCTTCGTCCCTGGGATTCTCCAGGCAAGAATACTGGAGTGGGTTGCTATTTCCTTCTCCAATGCATGAAAGTGAAAAGTAAAAGTGAAGTCGCTCAGTCGTGCCCGACTTTTAGTGACCCCATGGACTAGAGCCTACCAGGCTCCTCCGTCCATGGGATTTTCCAGGCAAGAGTACTGGAGTGGGGTGCCATTGCAGAACTCTAGCCATGGTAAAAGATGAATTTAGTGTCTTGATTATTTTTGTTAATGTCATACAAGAAATATTTTAAGGTTGTCATAATTACTATTTTTGATGACTGCACAATATTCAAATATATGGATGGCCATCTTCTGTTTGTGCTTCCCTGGTGGCTCAGACGGCAAAAGAATCTGCCAATGATGCAGGAGACCCATGTTCAATCCCTGGGTTGGGAAGATCCCCTGGAGAAGGGAATATATACCCATTTCACTGTTCTTGTCTGGAGAATCTCTTGGACAGAGGAACCTGGTGGGCTACAGTCCATGAAGTCAAAAAGAGTCGGACATGACTAAGCAGCATCTTTTGTTTGGAGAGCATTTAAAATGTAAATAAAGTTTTTACTAAATTCTATCTTTAATAAACCTTTTTAGAAAAGAAAAAGTGACATAAGGACATGATTACTTTGGTGACTTTTGCAACATGCTGTAATATAACTTTCTAAAATGTATAATGTTATCAGAATATGAGTGTGAATAGTCACACTTAATCTTGCCAACATTGAGGATTATCAAATTTTTACAATTATACTGGAAATTCACTAAGAGAGTGAAATCAGGTGCTCTTAACCACACACACCCAAATGGTAAGTATGCCATTTGGAAATAACTAGCTTGACTCTAGTAATCACCTTAAAGTGTAATTGTTACACTATTATATTACATATATATATATATATATATATATATATACACACACACACACATGAATCACTACATATGTGTGTAAATGTGTAACTGCATCCGGTTCGGTTCAGTCGCTCAGTCGTGTCCGACTCTTTGCGACTCCATGAATCGCAGCACGCCAGGCCTCCCTGTCCATCACCAACTCCCAGAGTTCACTCAGATTCACGTCCATCGAGTCAGTGATGCCATCCAGCCATCTCATCCTCTGTCGGCCCCTTCTCCTCCTGCCCCCAATTCCTCCCAGCATCAGAGTCTTTTCCAATGAGTCAACTCTTAGCATGAGGTGGCCAAAGTACTGCAGTCTCAGCTTTAGCATCATTCCTTCCAAAGAAATCCCAGGGCTGATCTCCTTCAGAATGGACTGGTTGGATCTCCTTGCAGTCCAAGGGACTCTTCAAGAGTCTTCTCCAACACCACAGTTCAAAAGCATCAATTCTTCGGCGCTCAGCTGTCTTCACAGTCCAACTCTCACATCCATACATGACCACTGGAAAAACCATAGCCTTGACTAGACGGACCTTTGTTGGCAAAGTAATGTCTCTGCTTTTGAATATGCTATCTAGGTTGGTCATAACTTTCCTTCCAAGGAGTAAGTGTCTTTTAATTTCATGGCTGCAGTCACCATCTGCAGTGATTTTGGAGCCCAGGAGAATAAAGTCTGACACTGTTTACCCATCTATTTCCCATGAAGTGATGGGACCGGATACCATGATCTTCGTTTTCTGAATGTTGAGATTTAAGCCAACTTTATCACTCTCCTCTTTCACTTTCATCAAGAGACTTTTGAGTTCCTCTTCACTTTCTGCCATAAGGGTGGTATCATCTGTATATCTGAGGTTATTGATATTTCTTCCGGCAATCTGGATTCCAGCTTGTGTTTCTTCCAGTCCAGCGTTTCTCATGATGTACTTTGCATATAAGTTAAATAAGCAGGGTGACAATATACAGCCTTGACGTACTCCTTTTCCTATTTGGAACCAGTCTGTTGTTCCATATCCAGTTCTAACTGTTGCTTCCTGAGCTGCATACAGACTTCTCAAGAGGCAGGTCAGGTGGTCTGGTATTCCCATCTCTTGAAGAATTTTCCACAGTTTATTGTAATCCACACAGTCAAAGGCTTTGGCATAGTCAATAAAGCAGAAATAGATTTTTGGAACTCTCTTGCTTTTTCCATGATCCAGCGGATGTTGGCAATTTGATCTCTGGTTCCTCTGCCTTTTCTAAAACCAGCTTGAACATCAGGAAGTTCACAGTTCACATATTGCTGAAGCCTGGCTTGGAGAACTTTGAGCATTACTTTACTAGCATGTGAGATGAGTGCAATTGTGTGGTAGTTTGAGCATTCTTTGGCATTGCTTTTCTTTGGGATTGGAATGAAAACTGATCTTTTCCAGTCCTGTGGCCACTGCTGAGTTTTCCAAATTTGCTGGCATATTGAGTGCAGCACTTTCACAGCATCATCTTTCAGGATGTGAAATAGCTCAACTGGAATTCCATCACCTCCACTAGCTTTGTTCGTAGTGATGCTTTCCAAGGCCCACCTGACTTCACACTCCAGGATGTCCAGCTGTAGATGAGTGATCACACCATCGTGATTATCTGGGTTGTGAAGATCTTTTTTGTACAGTTCTTCTGTGTATTCTTGCCACCTCTTCTTAATATCTTCTGCTTCTGTTAGGTCCCTACCATTTCTGTCCTTTATCGAGCCCATCTTTGCATGAAATGTTCCCTTGGTATCTCTAATTTTCTTGACGAGATCTCTAGTCTTTCCTATTCTGTTATTTTCCTCTATTTCTTTGCATTGATCATTGAGGAAGGCTTTCTTATCTCTTCTTGATTGCTGTTCTTTGGAACTCTGCATTCAGATGCTTATCTTTCCTTTTCTCCTTTGCTGTTCGTTTCTTTTCTTTTCTCTTGCTTTAAAAGTGCGTAATTTTATTACAAAGTAAATAAAAATGTTTAAAAAGAAAAAAATTCAGGTAAAAACTCTGGTTATCATTTGCTTTAAAAGATTCTATCATTAAGACAGAATACGAGAAGTAGAGGCTTAACAGAAGTCACCAAACCCACCAATGACCTGAACACAGGCATTTGAAGAAACAGATGTTCAGGGATTAAAGAGTAAAGTCAGAAAATTAATGGCTGTTGAATTAAACCGGAAAGTAATAGTTTCAGATTGAACTGAACTATTGCTGCTCCAGTGGCATTGGGCAAAGTCAACAAGTCACCCCTGGAGAAAAGCAGTACCAGTGTTTGGCTTGATGAGAGGAATTATCAATGCAAGGTACTAGAAGATAGTACATTGACCTGTCATTTATCTATTATCTTTAGGGAACCAGATATGTCATAGAAATGGATCCAGATAACAAAAGTGGAAAAATCATTGCTGTTCTAAAATTTTTGATGGAAGTCAGCCTAACAATCGACACACATCCTCTCTGCTCCATCACTTCTCAGCTCTGTTACCATGGTGAGTGAAGCTGAGTGCCGGAGAATTGATGCTTTTGAACTGTGGTATTGGAGAGACTCTTGAGAGTCCCTTGGGCAAGGAGATCCAACCAGTCCATCCTAAAGGAAATCAGTCCTGAATATTCATTGGAAGGACTGATGCTGAAGCTGAAACTCCAACATTTTGGCCACCTGATGTGAAGAACTGACTCATTTGAAAAGACCCTGATGCTGGGAGAGATTGAAGGTGGGAGGAGAAGGGGACGACAGACAATGGGATGATTGGATGGCATTACCAACGCGATGGACATGAGTTTGAGAAAGCTCTGGGAGTTGGAGATGGACAGGGAAGTCTGGCATGCTGCAGTCCATGGGGTCACAGAGTCGGACACGACCAAGTGACTGAACTGACTGACTACAATACTTTTCTTCTCAGGAAAATAGGACTGAATTGTCTCTACCTCCAAGAGAGGTTTTTTTTTTTTTAATTTTATTTTATTTTTAAACTTTACATAATTGTATTAGTTTTGCCAAATATCAAAATGAATCCGCCGCAGGTATACAAGAGAGGTTTTGAATTGTAAATGAGTTAAGACTTGTAGAACAGAGCCTGGCCATTCACAAGCACTTAATATGTGTTAGATAGCTCACCGCCATCTTCATTATATGCAGCTAGCAGATGGTATTGAACCGAATTTGCCCAGTTCTAAGAGATTTTACTTTGGAGGGAGGAAAAGAGCTTGTGGACCTTCTTGTGTCTTATTTTGTTCATCTGAACTGTGAGAGTTTGGACTTAAGAAACTCAAAGGACCCTTGTAACCTGAACACACCATGTGTGGTATCTGCCTGGCAGTGGTCACATCACCCATTGTTTCACTGGGCCGCTGCGTATTTTCATCTTGGTCAGAATAGGAAAGGAGGTGGGTTGTGTGTGCAGGGCAGTTGTGAGATCTGCCTACCTCCTGCCCTGGCACTTAGGATCCCACAATGTTGTCTCTTTTGCTGGTGTTTCCTCTGCCTCCTTTTTGATTGTCGTCCACCACTTCTTGGTGGTTATGTAGATTTCCTTTTGCCTTGTCTATAAATGGGCTTCCCTGGTGGCTCAGATGGTAAAGAGTCTGCCTGCAGTGCAGAGGACCTGGATTTGATCCCTGGGTTGGGAAGATCCCCTGGAGAAGGAAATGGCAATCCACTCCAGTATTCTTGCCTGGAAAATCCCATGGATGGAAGAGCCTGGCAGGCTACAGTCCATGGGGTCAAAAACAGTTGGACACAACTGAGCGAAACATTATGCAGCGTTTAACCTCTGGTCCATCAAAACTTATTACAGACCTGGATATTATTGAGAAATCACATGTAAGCTTGTTAAATGAGATGTATGTGTATACATATATATTGCTTTAGTGGTTTTAGGTTTATGTGCTAGAAAGGGGCAGCTCTCTGGATAACAAGGGTTTGCATCCCTGTAGAATGGTGAGGGATTGAGGATGGGGTGACTTGGTGAGACTCAAGGGTCAGCATCTACAAAGATAGGGCCAACTAGAGATTCATTCATAGCCATGTACAGAGTCAGCATCATATCTATGATCAGCAATCACAAGGAGACTCTCAGATTCTTAAATCTTTGCAAGTCTTCTTATTTGTTACTTTTGTCAGTTAATGTTTGTCCAGAGGATGTTATGAAAACTCTTGCCCTCCTATGTAACATGGAAGGAAGCTGACTCTTAGAGCCACTGAGTTATTTGTCCAATAACTGCTGGAGCTGGAATGCAGACCCAGGTCTGACTGATATTGTGTTAATAATGGGCTTCCCTTGTGGCTCAGCTGGTAAAGAATCTGCCTGCAATGTGGGAGAACTGGGTTCAATCCTTGGGTTGGGAAGATACCCTGGAGTAGGGAAAGGCTAGCCACTCCAGTATTCTGGCCTAGAGAATTCCATGGACTGTATAGTCAGTGGGGTTGCAAAGAGTCAGACATGACTGAGGCACTTTCACTTTCACTATACCAGGCAGCCTTTATCATTCTCCACATGACAAGGATTCCAAACATTTGTTCTAGAGATAGTGAGAAACACAAAGTTGGTGAGATGGCTAAGCTATAGTCATTCTTGGGGATAAATGGTTGTAAATGCAAAGGATTAGAGTGGGAGAGAGTAGCGACTACTCTTACTGAAACAAACAAGTATAAGGCTAGCATCTCAGGGAAGTCACAGTAGAGCCTGATCAACAAGACTGTTCTGGGGTACCTGCACACTTTAAAGCCCTGAATTGCGAGAACCCCCACTGCTCACGAAATGTTGGGTATAGGAGTCTTGTGATCACCGCACATCAGGATGCTGAGGGTCCCCTCCTGAACTGGTGGTCTTGCTTCACCTGGGCAACTGGCCAGGAATTTGGATGCTTGATAAGTGATGCTGGTTGTTTACCAGTGGCTTCGTTTCAAAAGGCAGAAAGCTCTATGTTGCTAAGTCGCTTCAGTTGTGTCCGACTCTGTGCGACCCCATAGACGGCAGCCCACCATGCTCCCCCATCCCTGGGATTCTCCAGGCAAGAACACTGGAGTGGGTTGCCATTTCCTTCTCCAATGCATGAAAGGGAAAAAATAAAGTGAAGTCGCTCAGTCGTGTCCGACTCCTAGCGACCCCATGGGCTGCAGCCCACCAGGCCCCTCCATCCATGGGATTTTCCAGGCAAGAGTATTGGAGTGGGGTGCCATTGCCTTCTCCGAGAAAGCTCTATATACACAAGTAAAATAACAGAATCCAGATTGAGCAGGTTCAGTTGGAAACCCTCACCTGGCATGTAGTGCCAAACACCTGATGCCAGGAGGGGCCAAGAAGCTGAGGGGCTTTGCAAGCCCACCAGCTTTCCTTCTCTCCTTCTTTGAGTAACACAGGGTGTCTGCCTTTGTGGGTCTTAAACTAGAGCTGTGGACCAAGAACTTGAGCCCAGTATGTCAGGTTGAAAACAGTAGACCTCCCTCTTCACAACCTGCTTATCTGGAGAGGCAGAAACACAATGGAGTGAAGAGTCTGGGTTTGGGAGTTAGATCTTCCTGTACTGAATTCTGGTTTTGCCCAAGGGCTCATAAGTTAAAGAATAAATAATGAAATGGAATGATGTATGAGATGGTAAAGAATCTGCCTGCAATGCAGAAGACCCAGATTCAATCCCTGGGATGGGAAGATCCCCAGGAGAAGGGAATGGCTACCTACTGCAGTATTCTTGCCTGGAAATTCCATGGACAGAGGAGCCTGACGGGCTAGGAATTCCTGACAGAGGAGTCCCTGGGGTCACAAAGAGTCAGACACGACTGAATGACTAACATTTTCACTTATTTTCACTTCAAAGTACTTAGCACAGGGCCTGGCCCAGGTGAGTGGGCCAGGTGGAATTGCTGTTAGTGGAATTGCTAGAATTCCCACACTTTTCCCAATGATCATAATATTTCAGGTGAGTGCGCCAGGGTCTTTGGAATCTTAGGATAATTTCTTATTGATACATAGACTTAGACAGAAAGCCTTTGTCATGGGCCAGATACTGTTCCAGGGTATTAATTCATTGACTCCTCAGCTAGGATGAATCCAAGTCAAGATTCTGTTTCAGGCAGTTGGCTCCAGAGCCAACGCTCTTTACCCAACATGCTTTGCTACCTGACCTTGCTATTGTACTTTTGGGTAAGTTTGGAACAAGAATAACTTAGTGATTGGAAATCTCACTTGGGCAGAGAAAACGTGTGTCTCTAATTTAAAGTTAGCACTGAAAGTGCTGGCCTTTTAAGAGATCGCTTTGCCTGCAAGACTTCAAGTGACACCCATTTGTTCTGAACAATTAACTTTGCAGAGCATGGATAACACAGATTATTTGTAGTAATATAAACAAAAGCAAGAGTTAATTAAATAGCTACTTTAAAGAGCTGTAGTCTTTTAATGGCTTTAAAAAAAGTGACTGCCTTCATTATTTTATTACCACTAATTCAAAAATTTCTAAAGAAAAACATTGAAAGGGAATGATTGCCCTGAGTGTCTGGATATCTATAAACTCACCACTGAACTAACTGTTTAATATCCTTATGCCATATAAACCTCACCACAAACTCATGATTTTGTTATTATTATTCCCATAAGTGAGGACAGGGAGGCTCAGAAATGTTCTATAATTTGACCAAATTCCCAGAGTCAGGGGAAACATGGATCCAGAATTCCATGACTGGAGGTATCCTTTCTATTATACCATGTTCTAATTTGAGCAGATACTGGACTGTTGAGGGGCTTCCCTGGTATCTCAGATAGCAGAGAATCTGCCTGCAATGCAAGAGACCTGTGTTCAAACCCTGGATTGGGAAGGTCCCCTGGGGAAGGGAATGGCTACCAACTCCAGCATTCTAACCTGGAGAATTCCATGGACAGAGGAGACTGGCAGGCAACAGTCCCTGGGTCACAGAGTCTGATAATGACTCAACAACTAACACTTTCACTTTTTAGGGCTGTTGAGAGAAAAACTAATGGATGCTCATAGCCTGAATCCCAACTTTCCCATGTGACACTGAGTCCATGACCAGTCATAAGCCAAAGGCACCAAGAGTATGCCCAAAGGTGGAGTCATTTTCAATCAATTGCAGCTTGGAGTTATCTGAGGTCAGAGCTGACAGGATGATGGACATTCAGGTAAGGGACAGGAATGTATCTGAGCACAAAAGAGATTTGACTTCCACAACCATTAATGGGATCAGACACCAATAATTAGACTGTTGGAATTTGAGACTGGTTCTGAATTATTAATTACCTTGAGTAGGAATCTATTCTTTATTTTCTGCCAGGATGAAGGCCTGTTCTCAGGGCTGGATAGGCCAGAGTCTATGAGCCCACGTGGAATGTAGCTGCATTTGCTGAGCAGAGGATGAGAAAATGTAATGAAGGTTGATTCTGAGAGCAGGATTGGAGGATGAGAGAGGTCAGGGTCATGAATAAACCTTTACAATAAAGGCTTCAGGAGAAGTTAAACTTCTAAAATAAGGCTGCAGAATAGAGCTTTCTATGAAAATAGAAAGTTTCTGTATTCATTAATCCAATATGGTAGCCACTACCTGTGTATGACTATGAAATATTTAATATGTGGTTTGTGTGAATTAACCACCTATTTTACTGAAATTTTGGACTGCATTCAACTCGACTTAATTTTAGTAATTCTAAATTTAAGCTTAAATTGTTATGTGTGGCTAGTCACTACCACGGGCTTCCCCAGGGACTCAGTGGTTAAGAATCCACCTGTGATATAGAAAACACAGGAGACACAGGTTTGATCCCTGGGTCAGGAAGATGCCCTGGAAGAAGGCATGGCAACCCACTTCAGTATTCTTGCCTGGAGAATCCCATGGACTGAGGAGCCTAGCGGGCCACAGTCCATGGGGTCTCAAAGAATCGGATATGATTGAGGCCACTGAGCACACCCTCAGACAGTCACTACCATATTGAATGGCACCTCTCTAAACAGAGATTATCATGTTCCCAGAGAATTTGAAATACTATAAATACCTTTGCTCAGGACCTACTCAAAGCTACAACATGGCAGAAATACCTCTCACAGATCAGCAAAGCACCAATTCAGTCAAGTGGGTTCACTTTATGCTAGATGAGACAATATAAGAAAATATGACAGTGGAAAAGATAGATATTTATCCCAAATAAATTCCATCAAACAGTTTTATTTCAAAGGCCTATCAAATGATTCCATTGGCTCAGTGGGGACCTTTGTTGTTGCTGTTGTTTTGGGTGTGAGGAGGAAACAATTCCTAAGACAGATAAAGATAATGTTTACTCAATTTGGGGGGGTGGGGGGTGGAATTCATCTAAAAAGAATGGTTTGAGTACTATCATCACATTACATGAGAATACTTTGTTACATGCTTAACTCTGAATTGTCAAATTGTCTTGATCTTGAGTTCTGAAAGAAACAGGCAAATGTATGCACATCCACCAGATATTGAAAGTAAATTCTAGCTAGTTCTCTGGTGCTATTCAAGGTGAGTAACTCTGTGTCCAGGTGGCAGGGGGAGGGCTGCCCCAGCCACACTCCTTGTGTGGGATTCAAGGTCACAGCCACTGTCTTGTCAAATGAGCTTCCTGGATGTGGCAGCTGGAGATGACCCAGTGAGAGATGCTGATAGGAGAGGGGGTGGGGAATTTGTTGTCATATAGTCACTAAGCTGTGTCCAACTCTGCAACTCCATGGACGGTAGCCCACCAGGCTTCTGTGTCCCTGGGATTTTCCAGGCAAGGATACTGGCGTGTGTTGCCATTTCCTTTTCTAGATGGGGGGTTAGGGCTTCCCTTTTCCTTCCAAGGAAGTGGGAGCAGGCCTGTTTCCATCATCAGCAACCCAGAACTCCAAAGGCGGGAGACATGGAGGCTGCTATATGGCTTGTAAGCAGGATTTTCCCAATCCTGCCTCTTGCGAAGCTCCCTCTATTCTTGAGGCACTTGTGAGTCCTCCTTGGAAGACAAGGTTTTTCCAACTCTGTAAATGGTGCTTCTCTCCCCTCTTGAGAGACAGAGAGTCAATGACTTAATAGGCCCTATCACATCTTAATTTCTTTTTATGATTTTATATCCTGGGGTAACAGTGGGGAAGGCATGATTTTATTATTATTAATTATTATTGCATTATTACAGTTTCCCAGCCTGGCTCTTTGATGTTTACAAGTTCAGACAACATGTGATTTCCAAGCCAGATTTCATAACCTTAAACTACCTTTCCATTTGGCTCATGTCCATCCTATTCTGCTTTAGATCTTGTTTATGTTTGGCTTAAATGATGATTTGGCTGCACTGTTTATTTTGCCACATGGCTTAAAGGCATCAGGAGGAGACAGCATTTGGGATGCATCAACGCCGAAGCACAGCTACAAAGCTTGGGTGTCAATGCTTGTCAGCACCTGCCGGGTGGCTGAGCCTTTGGTTCTCCATTGAATTCTGCCTCATTTCTACCACTTGCTTTGTAAGGGTGTGAGCTTCCGACCTACAGCCTGGATTGTCTGCTCAAACTAGAGGGTCTCTGTCTGAAGAGGGTATCTGGCCTTGGTGGTCCCAAATATAAGGTCTATGTGTGTGCATGAAATCTCTTGAAATAATACGAAAGAACCATACAGTGTACAGACTGGAGACTCTTGAGAGCCTGGGTAAGGGGTTTACACCTTAGAGTGTAGGTTGTACATGTGTGCATGCTCGGCAGCTCAGTCGTGTCCGACTCTTTGCAACCCCATGGACTGTAACCAACCAGACTCCTCTGTCCATGGAATTTTCCAGGCAAGAAAACGGGAGTGGTTTCCTACTCCAGGGGATCTTCCCGGCTCAGGAATTGAAGCCACATCTCCTACATCTCTTGCCTTGGCAGGTGGATTCTTTACCACTGTGCCACCTCAGAAGCCCCAGTGGTACTTAAAACGTGGTTCCTAGAATAGCAGCATAGAATTACCTGGAAATTGCTATCAATGCAAGTTCCCAGACTCCATCCTAGATCTCAGTTCAGTTCAGTTCAGTCACTCAGTCATGTCCAGCTCTTTGCAACACCGTGGACTGCAGCACTCCAGGCCTCCCTGTCCATCACCAACTCCCAGAGCTTACTCAAACTCATGTCCACTGAGTCAGTGATGCCATCCAACCATCTCATCCTCTGTCACCCCTTCTCCTCCCTCCTTCAATCTTTCCCAGCATTAGGGTCTTTTCAAATGAGTCAGTTCTTTGCATCAGGTGGCCAAAGTATTAGAGTTTCAGCTTCAGCATCAGTCCTTCCAATGAATATTCAAGACTGATTTCCTTTAGGATGGACTGGTTGGATCCTAGATCTATTGTATCAGAAACTGGGCACAGGCTCATCAATGTGTGTTTTGAAACTCTTCCAGATGACTCAGATGCATGGTCAAGTTTGAGAACCACTGGTATGGGAATGGAGAACTAACTGAAAAGTGTCAGGCTGTAGAAACACATATTCATAGCTGTGTTTTTAGAACAGGCTAGCCTGGCACGACTGAGCGACTTCACTTTCACTTTTCACTTTCATGCATTGGACAAGGAAATGGCAACCTACTCCAGTGTTCTTGCCTGGAGAATCCCAGGGACGGAGGAGCCTAGTGGGCTGCTGTCTATGGGGTCGCACAGAGTCGGACACGACTGAAGCGACTTAGCAGCAGCAGCAGCAGCAGCCTGAAACAGGAGAGATGTTGGAGCCACTGGAGGACAGTAAACCAAGTTGATTGCAAAATTCCGAGCAGGGGCCTGGTAAGTGAAGGAGCCAGGATGTGGCAATGGAGCTAAAGCGCGCTGGACTCATCTGAAAAATGTCAAGGAGGTAGAATTTATAGTGCGTGGTCACCAATTAATCACTGGACATGAGGACAAGAAGTCTGGGATGGCTCCCAGCTTCTGTCTTAGGTGGGTGTTAATGCTACTTCACAAGACAGAAAACAAGGTAAAAGCCTTTTTCCTGGAGCCAAAAAGGAGCCAGAGGACAAACATTCAACATGTAGTTGAATTTGTATGGTTTCGGCCACTTGGCCAGACCTTGAGAGAAAGGATTCTGTTGAAAGGCAGACAATAAAGTATCAACCACAATGTCATGAGCACAACGGGGCATATTGAAACCACATGCCTCCTGGATCTGAATGCATGTTATGATGGCTCTGTCATCACTTCTGTTGGGCACCTGTGTGTTTAGTGGGGAATGAACTGGTTGTGAAAATTCAGCCCGAGACCGAACACAGACAGGAGTGTTCAGTAGCACACCCACATGGGGTACTAGTTTATGTGGATTACAGCACCCTCCCGACATGGTTTCAGATCTCTAACATGGACAACTTTGCTGTTACTAAGGATATGGTTTGGCTATAGTCTGCATGAATGTAGGAAGTGAGCAGCCATGTAAGAGGGATCGTTTGTGTGGTCATGGACTTCAAAGGGCCAGCGCTCATCCCAGTATAGCATTTGATTGCAGAAAGAGACCTCAAGTATCAGTAACAAACCCACTTATTTCATAGATGGGAAAATGAGGATCGGGGGAAAGAAATGACTTGCCCGAGACCAGAGGTTCCACTCAGAGTTGGGGATGTCTTTCTGCATAATCACTTGATGGCAATGCTTTATGTCATCTTGCATCTTACTCAATAATTGTGATAAAGATGACCACATTGAGTGGTTTTATATACCAGCAGGCACAGACCCATCTGTTTCCCATGAATCATCTCATTTAGTTCCCTGGATCAACATTCTACATCAAGGACTGATATTGTGTCCATTTTGTTGCTGTTCAGTTGCTGAGTCACGTCGGACCCTGCAACCCCATGGACTGTAGCCCGCCAGGCTCCTCTGTCCATGGGGATTTCCAGGCAAGACTACTGGAGTGTGTTGTCATTTCCTTCTCCAGGGTATCTTCCAGGACCAGGGATCAAACCTGCAGATTCTTTACCACTGAGCCACCTAGGATGCCCTGTGCCCATTTCAGCAGATGGGAAAACAGAGGCTTAAGAAGACTGAGTTCTCATCCAAGTTAACTATGTCAGAGCTGGATTTTGAAGCCAGATGCATGACTCTAGAACCTGTGGTTTCCACACTGATGCTCTGTTGTTCCTCTTATCTGTGAACCTTTCCTGAGCCCCACCCCCAGAAGAGCTGGCCTCTTCCTGTGTGTTCAAGCCGCTTCCTCGCTTCCCTTTCTAACCTTTGTCTACCTTAGTTGTTATTATCTGTCGTCTCATCTGCTTTCCCATGAAGCTTGGCACTCTCTCCTTGTTGCAACCGTCATGCCTTGCTTACTTACTGTCTCCCAGCTGACTGTAAGCTCCGAGGGGAAAGCCACATCAGCCATCTTGATCACATGCCCAGCACCTAGTAAATGCTCAATAAATACATTGTGAGAGAATAAATGTAGAGAGGGGTGAGGGCTTTTCAAGAGCAGGGATAATGTGTCCATCGTCATCTCTATTCCTCCTCCAATGTCTGCCATGCTACTGTCATGCCTCAGGAATCCTGTCAAAGACGTTTGGAAGCACAGATCAAAAGGAGGATTCTCTCAGAACAAAGAACCAGGATGGGTCTCAAGTGGCTTCAGGAGGAGTCTGTACCTCCAGGAACGGAAGAGATAGTGGGCATAGAGAGGAGGGTTTGGAGAATCCCAGGGACAAACTACGCAGACCTCACAAAGCTTCCCCGCCTGTGGAGACCGCAGGTCTGAGGAACATTCTCGACTCGGACGAGGGAGGAGAGACCGCGGGCTGCTTTTGCTTAGCTTCTAGCGGCCAGCCTCCCATCATCCTCAACCTTCCAGCCCATGGGGGCCACAGCTCCACTCCTCAGGCTGAAGAACCTCCACAGCACCTGCACACAGTAGGCACGCCATACATGTCAAGGGAGCATGCGCCAGAAACACCGCTAATCTTCCTTAGCTCCTAAGAAGCGCTCACAGCCAACCAGTCACTACAAGCAGTTCGTACGGGTCGTGTGTCTACAAGACAGCAGTTGATGTATCTTTACCCTCAGTTTGCTGCTGAGAAAACCAAAGTCCCAGGGGGTAGAATCGCCTGCCTGTGTTGACACAGCATACAGTTGGTAAAACCGGACTCGAATCCGGATTTGTCCACCTCGCCACCACCCTGTGGAACACTCAGGAGTACAGATCCACAGTGCACACAGGCTCATCCCCAGGGAGCCCGTGTTTCTCTGACGACATAACTGGGGCAAGGCTGGGAGTGTCAGGAGCGGGGTGCTGTTTATCGGCTGATTATCACAGCGGGCGCATGGAGCTCGGGTCCACTCATGGTGGTGTGGCAGAAGCAAGGAGTCCATGGATGCTGGTGGGGAGGGACAGGACGCAGTTTCCTCCCTCTCGTGTAGGTGACCTTGTCTCTCCCTCACCTGGTGTCGCTAAAAGGTGGCCTGGAAAGTCCTGCCTCTCTGAAAACGTGTGATCTAGATTAGACAGGCCCTTTGGCGACGTGGAGGGTGTCTCCTTGGGAGACGCGAGAGGCTGGTGGGACTGGGGACCCCAGGTCAGAGGATCTTAGGGCTGGGAGTGACCTCAGCGGGATCCCCCTCCCGCCCTCTCACCTCTCCACAGGGAACTGAGGCTCAGATGCTGTCGGGGGAGCCTTTCTGGAACCAGGAGGAGAAGCCGGGCGGGGCCTGGGCGCCGTCCCCTGGCGGTGGGCTTCACCTACGCCTTGCTGTGTGGTCCCAAGGAAGCCCTTTCAAGGCCTGGGCCTTTTGTCTGTGAAGAGGACATGGATAATGCAGCCTGGCTCCTGGGGGCCCTGAATGTGAGTCAGGGATTGAAAAGAGGCAGGCAGCCCTCCGGTGGGAAGGCGGTGGCGACGTGGCTCCCTGCTGGATCGGAGCTGCAGTGAAAGCCTGGCTGTGCTGACCCTGCCCTCGGGCCACCACACCGTGTTCTCCTTTGCAACTGCGGACTCTTGTGTGCGTGCATGTGCGCGCAGGTATCTGTAGACAGGGAATCATTTCTCTACAAATGGCCTTTGAACAGAGACAGGGAGGCTTGACAATTTTGCCCGTTTCTGTCTGCCCCTCCCCCTCCTCTTTCCGCCGTCCATCTTGTGACCCCACCCTTCCTTGTCTGGAGTCCTCAGGGATGAGCCCATCGTAAGAGCAAGGTCTTCCATCACAGTACTTCGGGCGTTTTCGATCCAAGTTTTGGATACCTACAGGAGAAGACTGCTAGAGGTGCCGTCACAAAGAGAGGAAAGATTTCCATGGGGAGAACGTAGTCCGCACTCTGGACTAGGTGCTGCCCTGGTCACTTGACATTACAACCTTTAATTCTCAGATGTGATTTTGAATGGACGATTTTTTAAAATTTATTTTTAATTGGAGGATAATTGCTTTATCATGTTGTGTTGGTTTCTGCTGTACAACAGTGTGAATCAGCCATAGGTATATATACGTCCCCTCTCTCTTGAACCTCCCTCCCACCTCCCACTCTGCCCCACGCCTCTAGATTGTCACAGAGCACTGGGTTTGAGCTCCCTGTGTCATACAGCAAATTCTTGAGTGGGAGATATTTTTATGCCTTCTTGTTGATGAAGCTATTAAGGCTCAGAGAGGTTGAGTGAAACATCCACAGTGCACAGCTAGTGAGTGGTGGAGCCCACTTCTTTTGTGATCCTGTCAAGACTCAAACAGGGATGCTGTGAGCGCCACTGAGACAAGCTCCCCCCACCACCCCCCGCCGACCCCCTGTCGTCTGCTCTGGGAGGGTGCCATGGTCGTTCCCATGGGGACTGTGTGGTCCTTTCCCCTTGTCGGAGCCTCAGTTCCAAAAGCCTGGCTCCCCTATGGCAGCCAATCCTTGTGTTTTATTCTCTGATTTCAGATTTGCCAAAGAGCAGGCAGCACATAGTGATAGACTTGTGATTTCCACCTCCTGGTGTGTACGACTGGGCCATCTCAGGGGGCCTCAGTTTCCCCATCCGTGACATGGGATTATTCCAGAATGACCTTTTAGGGTCTTTCCAGCTCTGACTTTATTTCACTTCATTGCATTTCCTCTCTGGACACCCTCCCACCTCTGAAATCCTACCATCTCCGGAGGCGTCATCCCTTCTGGCTGGCCTGTCTTAAGGTGTAGCGCCACCTTCTGGCAATGTGTTAACTCCATTTTTTTTGTTTTCCCTTCCCCTTTGGCCAATGTGGATTCTTGGCTTGGTTCCTCTCTTCTCCCGAAACTAGACTAAACAGCTGATGACTTGTCCAAGTCCCCTTGGGTGTGGGCATCGCTCTGCAAAGCTGCAGGCAGAGTCAGGGGTGGATGTGGCTGGACTCAGCCTCCTTGCCTCAGAATGGTGCTGGTCCTTTTCCCAGAGCCGAGATCACATCGGGAGGCTGGGGACCGGCCACTGTGGCTCAGAGACTGGAGGGCTGTGGGTGGCAGCCTCTGAAAGTACCTAATTCCTGAGGGACCTTCAGAAAGCATGGGCATGAACAGATGAGGTCCAGGCCACATTTTACTCTTTTCTCTCCTTCTTTTTGTTATTGTTTTTATTTTTGAGGAAAAGAAGCAGGCTTCAGAAAAATAAACAGGTGGTCAAGTTTCAGAGGCTCTAAGAGTTTTAGCTACTCTGGGGGGCTTTATTTGGGTTGAAAAAAGCAAAAAAAAAAAAAAAAAAAAGAGGACGTGAGAAGGAGTATGTGTTTAGGGTTTTTTTTTCCTCCCTGAGGGAAATACAGAAGGTTTCTCAACATGGCCTTTGTCTCTCTGAGGCCAGTCCCCTGAGTGGATCTCAGGAGCCACCTTCACTCACCTCACCCCCATCGGCGGGGGCGGGGGTGGGGGTCATACCCAGGACCTCTGGGTCACTTGCAATGAGGACAGGGTTTGGGCTCATTTCTAGCTGTGAGAAATCCACCTGCCTCTAAACCCGCCAGCCTAGGGGTGGCTTTAAATTCCTGGAAGTGCACTTGCATTTAGTATTTATTTGGGGATATTTGCTGAACAAATTCTGGACTGGCAGGGAGGTGACCAGATTCCAGAGTCACCAGGAACTAACTGCTTTATGGGTTCTTAAGCAAGCACTTCCTGTTTGCTGAGTACAGTTTCTTCTGTAAGGAGAGAGTAGGGAGTGAAGATTTTCCAGGGTCCCAAGCTCCATCCCATCCCATTTAGGATCCTTGAATGAATCCTAGGAGTTAAGTGATAGGAGTTTTTTCTAACCCTGCTCTTCCCTATAAGCTAGGTGATTTTCTTACAGTTTATGAGTTCTTTATGAGTTTAGAGAGTGCCATCACAGAGCCTTTGTGCTCAGGTGTGGGGCAGGGAGCAGGGGTGAGTGGGAACCTTAATTCACTCCCTCTAAATAGACTCCCTGCTTTCGGGGCTGGGGGTCATGCGATGCTGGACAGAGCATCCTTGGTGTGGATGAAGTGGGTGCCTGGGCCTCCACCCTTCTGGGGAAACACAGGGCAGGCAGACATGCCCAACAGGATGGATATGATCAGGAGCTGAGTCACTAATGGCCATAATGAAGGCTCAGATCTCAATTAAAATGAAGGAATCATCAACAATTTAAAGAGACATCTAAACAGGATTCCAAATAGCAGGTTATCTTCTTCCAGGCTGGTGGTCTCTGTTTGTTTTGTGCCATGAGGCACGCGTGTGTACCTGCCCAGGCACACGTGTGTGCTTCTGTGCTCCATGGGAAGGGCTGCCCTGAACTAGGCCAAAAAGGTGATGCCCAGCTGCCAGGTCCTGGCCCTGTGGGAACTGGCAAGAGACTGTTGGTAAATCACTTGGGATTCTGCGGTGCTCATTGAAAATATCATTAACGCCTTTTGTCAGGAGCCAGAAGCCCACGGTGGAGTCCACAGATGCCTGACTTAGCTTGTCCAGTAGTGAAATTAACATCGTAAAACTCAGTTAACAGAGATGCTACAGGTTTAATTAGTTCCTTAACAATTAGAGAAGAATTATGAGATCTTGGGCATTCCGTCTTCAAAAGCAATTTATGTGGATTGATGTCACCGTCTGACTTCTCTCCCGGAATTCTGGGCTTCCAAGGTCGATTCGGGAAATTGCTCCCATTATGCTGCTTCCAGGCAAGTGCATACACCTTCCAAAGGCCTGAAAGGAAGACACTTCCGGGTAGCCTCCTGTTGGACTCCTCCAGACCCTGGGGCTAGATGGACGGGCGTGTAAATTCTGTCTTCAGGGTTCTGAGTCCTCCACTTTGTAGAGTTTGGTCCCTCCTGCTCCTGCTGTCACGATCCAGCGTGACCCCCACCCCCCAATCACCCCTTTACATCTGCAGACATTGAGAAGTTAGGGGTATTGTTGCATCTTATCATTCTATTAACTTCCTGTAGTTTATGTGCCTCTTCTGAGCTGGTATTTGATGCTATCAAAGACAATATAGCCATTAGGCTCTTTGTTTTCAGCTGTTTGATTTAGCAGTGTTTCTACTCCACATTAGGGACAATTCGAGGAGTCTGGGCAATCTCACTCAGGAGGCTCTTTGTGAGCTTGGCCTCTTGGTCTCCTGGTTATCCCCCTCATTATGGAATCTCATTCACAAAGCATCCTCTTGGCAGGACACTATCTAGAGGACTCAAGACTGCTGACTCTGAATCAGGTGTACTTTGTAACATTGCCCCTGTGGTCCTCGGACCAGCAGCTTCAGCATCACCTAGGAGCTTATTCTGGGTGCAGAAACTCAAGCCCCAGCCCAGACCCACTGAATCGGAATCTGCATTTTCATGGGATCTCCAAGCAATTCGGAAGTTCGCATGTGACCAAAAAACACCACTTTATAACACTTGGTGATAATCTCTTCTGTTCAAGAGGGCTCCATCTGGGGACGGACCTAGCTGAGGAGGCCAGGTTCCTCTTTTAAGAACAAGGTTCTTGTACCTGCAGGGGAGGGTTGGGCAGCCTGAGCCCTGGCTATCTCAGATTCTGAGGACCCCGCCCCCAAACCCAACCCTCTCTGATGACGGCATTGTCCTTGAACCTTCCTTGGTGGTCTGATTTCAGCATCTTGCCAGTCCAGCGAAGGCACCATGCCACGCTGACAGATGGCCCAAAGTAGGACAGACAGAAGAAATGTATGTTTATCAAATTTGGGTTGAAAAGACTGTGTTCTCCCAGCATAAGCGATCAAACAGCTGTCGTTCAAGAGCATATGGCCCAGCGGTGAGAGGGCACAGGCGCAGCTAATCCCACTCTTCCCGAGATTAGCTCTGACGAGTAATAAGTGAAGAAAGTGGCAGCTGTTGCCAGAATGCTGCCTGGGAGGAGATGGCAGAGGGACCTGCCTTGTAGTTAATTCCTGAAGCTTCAGACTTCTAGCTTCCAAAGTCATACTGGAATAAAATGATGCTGATAGGAATGATATCAGTGACAGTGATAATAATAAAATCTACCACTTATCAACCACCTGCTATGTCTTAAGTGATATGCAAGGTTGTTTATTTCTGCTATTTTATTTATCCTGTGCCCTGGTCCTTTCAAGGCCTTATTGTCTCCATTTTGCAGTTTAGGCAAATAAGTGTCTGAGATGCAATTGTGGGTCCCCAGATGGTGATGGTCTGTCCAGTCTCTAGGCAGGTCAGATAACACTCTGGCATTCATATGCCCTGTTCTGGCTCCTATGGAGGAGTGTCGTGTGTGTGCTTAGCTGAGTCCGACTCTGTGACACCATGGAATGTAGCCCGCCAGGCTCCTCTATCCATGGGGATTCTCCAGGCAAGAATACTGGTGTGGGTTGCCATTCCCTCCTCCAGGGGATCTTCCCAACCCAAGGATCGAACCCAGGTCTCCCACATTGCAGGTGGATTCTTTACTGTCTGAGCACCAGAAAAGCCTAAGAATACTGGAGTGGGTGGCCTATCCCTTCTCCAGGGGATCTTCCTGACCCAGGACTTGAACCGGGGTCTCCTACATTTCAGGAGGATTCTTTACCAGCTGAGCTACCAGGGAAGACCCCCCTCCCCACCCACCGACCACCACCATGGAGGAGAGATGCTGAGAAATAAAGCAGCAGAGGGGCTAATGCCTACAAAGCAGACACAAAGGAGGTGATGCCTGGGTACACTGGCCTAAATGAGAAAGGGTCCAGGACTGTGGAGAGAAGGCAGGCATAGCACAGTGCACATCCCCCCTGGGGCCACAGGAGTCTGTGGGAGATGAGGGGCTAACTAAACTGAGAGTTCAGGAGCACAGTGGCAGACTTGCTGAGCATCTCCTCAAACCAGGTGGCCCTTTAGACACCCAACAGCGAGCCTAGCCAGGGTGTGTGGCCCAGTTCCCCTTGTGAAATAAAATATTTTCTGCTCTCTACTCTACCAGTAAGCAAGTCTTTTCCAAATGCAATTTTCTGAGCCCAGGTGGGGCAAAGCCAGCTATTTGGAAACCAACAGCTACTTCCTCCCTGGAAAGTGGAAAGGAGCTGATGTGAGAGGCGGCCATCCGCCACATTTGCCAGCTCTTATAGTTAATAAATGTGAACAATAAAGAAAGCAGGATTGGCCTCACATCACTAGATGCATATGAAAGAAATGATTTTAGCAAGTCCAGACACTTGCATCCTGCCATACATAGAAGATCGCTAAATCTCTTCATGTGACAGATTTAGTTTTCTCTTAATTAACAGTAATCTTTTCATATTCAGATTATCTGCCCCTTGCTGCAAACTTGTGTTATAGCCTGGCCTCTCCTCTGCCTCCCCCAAGTCAGCTCTCTTGGGGTCACCTGAGACTGTCTCCCAGGCTCGAGTCCTAACATGCCAAGTGAATAAAGGCTAACTCTCAACTTTTAGGTTGCATGTATTTTTCAAGTTGACACTGCAGGTAAAGGGCCCTGGGGCTGAAGGCACTGAGGAGAGATGGGCTGGTTCTGACCAAACC
The DNA here is from genome assembly GCF_029407905.1 of Bubalus kerabau. NCBI lineage: Eukaryota > Metazoa > Chordata > Mammalia > Artiodactyla > Bovidae > Bubalus > Bubalus kerabau. The sequence continues at coordinate 85,025,956 of NC_073634.1, read as the reverse complement.
ACAGTGTGGCAGCCTTCATTCCAAGTCCAAGACAACTCCAGGTGGCAGGCATTTCAGGGTGGTTCCAAGTCCTTGACTGAGGTTGTTATTTTTAATGACCATGTGAATCTCTTGCTCTGTCCAGGAACAAAGCTGAAGGCTTGAAACATGGTCCTCTTGAGCAACTGGAATAGAGATTCTGGTCTGATCAGAATGAAAGAGAGAGTGCTTAATATGGTATGAGAAATTAAAGTATCTTTAATAGTGTCATGTGTTTAGAAAAAGATCATACAGGTCATTTCTTAGCCCAACTTTTGCAGGGTTTCCCTGCTCTTTGTTCTCAGTAAAAGCCAGCACTTTAGTTCAGTGAATGTCCATGGAGCAGACAACCACGTGCCAGGAATGGGCCTTGCCCCCAAGGGAGCTCATAATTGAGAAGGAGAAATATCAATAACCTCAGATATGCAAATGACACCACCCTTATGGCAGAAAGTGAAGAGGAATTCAAAAGCCTCTTGAGGAAAGTGAAAGAAGAGAGTGAAAAAGTTGGCTTAAAGCTCAACATTCAGAAAACGAAGATCATGGCATCTGGTCCCACCACTTCATGGGAAATAGATGGGGAAACAGTGGAAACAGTGTCAGACTTTATTTTTCTGGGCTCCAAAATCACTACAGATGGTGACTATGACCAACCTAGATAGCAATATTCAAAAGCAGAGACATTACTTTGCCAACAAAGGTCCATCTAGTCAAGGCTATGGTTTTTCCTGTGGTCATGTACGGATGTGAGAGTTGGACTGTGAAGAAGGCTGAGTGCCGAAGAATTGATGCTTTTGAACTGTGGTGTTGGAGAAGACTCTTGAGAGTCCCTTGGACTGCAAGGAGATCCAACCAGTCCATTCTGAAGGAGATCAGCCCTGGGATTTCTTTGGAAGGCATGATGCTAAAGCTGAAACTCCAGTACTTTGGCCACCTCATGCGAACAGTTGACTCATTGGAAAAGACTCTGATGCTGGGAGGGATTGGGGGCAGGAGGAGAAGGGGGTGACAGAGGATGAGATGGCTGGATGGCATCACTGACTCGATGGACGTGAGTCTGAGTGAACTCCGGGAGTTGGTGATGGACAGGGAGGCCTGGCGTGCTGCGATTCATGGGGTCGCAAAGAGTCAGACATGACTGAGCGACTGATCTGATCTGATCTGATCTGAACAGGCAAGAGGTGACCCTTCCTAAGTTTTAAAATTACTGTACGAAAATCCAAAGTTTCATGATATATACTTTCTTGTAACTTTTGGGACCTGTGCTAGGCAGAATAAAGGCTCTCTAAAGATTTACACCTACTAATACCAAATCCTGTGAATATGTTAACTTATACTACCAAAGGGACTTTGCATATGTACTTAAGCTAAAGATCTTCCAATGGAGAGATTATTCTGGATTATCTGAGTTGGCTCAGTGTTATCACAAGGGTCCTTACAAGAAAAAGAGGAAGGGAAGATGGTCAAAGTCAGAAAAGGAGATGTAATGGTAGAACAGGAGTCAGAGTGATGTAGGGCCATGAACCACATCATGGAGGAAGCTTCTAGAAGCTGGAAAAGACAAGAAAATAGATTTTTCTCCTGGAGCCTGCACAGGGAACATGGACCTGCCAATACCTTGATTTTTAGTCCAGTGAGACTCATTTCAGACTTCTGACTGCCAAAACCTAAAGTTAATAAATTTCTGTCATGTTAAGCCACAGAGTTTGTATTAATTTGTTACAGCAGCTCAAAGAACCTACTCCAGGGCTCAGTCTGAATCCTGAATATGAGAATGGTGAGAAAATATGTCACCAAGCTAGCTAGGGACCATATCAGCTCCAAACATCATGTGTCACTAAGTGGTACAGCCCCACATGTCATCAAACATGTGGTAACAACTGCAGAGTCACGTCACTGCATTTTGGGGGGAAACTCATATGCTGCAATGATAGTTACAGATTTGGGAGGTTGTGGTGGTCTCAGATCTAGTCCTTGGGAATGTCTGGCTCTGCTGTCCAGGTGAGCACAGGTGCCCTGAGGAACCAAGATGGGTGAGGCAAAGAAGACCACTCCCGCTGGTGGAAAGACCCACCTGTTCAGTTTTGAAATATCACAGCCAGATAACTGTCGGCAAGGACCAAGGCAATCATAGAAACAAGCACACAGAGGCATATGTGGTTCTGCATTAGAGAACACGAAGCATGAGGCTGGAACTCTGGAGAGGAAAGCTGCTGTCCAACCGTGGAGGATGTTTTATGCCAGGTGAGGGCCTTCCCAGGTGGTGCTAATAATAAAGAACACACCTGCCAATGCAGGAGACATAAGAGATGCAGGTTTGATCCCTGGGTTGGGAAGATCCCCTGGAGGAGGGCATGGCAACCCAGTTCAGAATTCTTGCCTGGAGAATCCCATGGACAGAGGAACCTAGAGGACCATTGTGATAGGTAAGGACCCTTGTGATAGGTCCATAAGGTCACAAAGAGTCATATACTAAAGAAGCGACTTAGCCTCCATGCACAACAAGCCATCAAAACACTTTAAATAAGGATTAAAATGATCAGTCTGTGCTTTCTAAAGTCATGTGGACTTATCAAAGTTGAATGCGAGGGAACAGAACTGAAGTCTAATTAGAATTCCAGATGAGACAATGAGGGTTTCCCTAGGCAAATGTTATCACTAAGATAGATTCTCCTTTCCCTCGAGACTAGCACATTTCATAGTGCTCCTCCAGTGAACACCTAGTCTGGTGAATGGGCTTCTCCCTCAGACCCTGGCATCTCCAGAATAATGAGGCCCATGCCTTATTCTAGCTCAGGTTCCCAGGGTGGGCCCTAAGATAAACATTCACAAACACTGCTAATGATTTAAAGAATCTGAGACCAAGTTCCTTCTTTACTAGAGGTTTAAAAGATGCTAGAGACTTTATTCGGGAGAAGACAATGGCACCTCACTCCAGTACTCTTGCCTGGAAAATCCCATGGATGGAGGAGCCTGGTGGGCTGCAGTCCATGGGGTGGCTAAGAGTCAGACACGACTGAGCGACTTCACTTTCACTTTTCACTTTCATGCATTGGAGAAGGAAATGGCAGCCCACTCCAGTGTTCTTGCCTGGAGAATCCTATGGACGGGGAAGCCTGGTAGGCTGCAGTCCATGGGGTCGCACAGAGTCAGACACAACTGAAGCGACTTAGCAGCAGCAGCAGAGACTTTATTCTGGAGCCCATGTTGTAATCTGTCCAAATTTCCACACACTGTAGGTCTAGCTAAATACTGGGAAATGGTCTATTTTTCATTTCATTTCAAATCAAGAATTCTGTGAGCTATAGATGGAAGAGACTGGTGTTGATTTGCTGAATTCTAGAGTAGGTCACAAAGCAGGTTGTGACTATTTTGAGAAGAGTTCAATAATTTCAAGTATCCATTCACCAATTCCTCAAGAATAAGATTGGCCTTTCTATCCCCAAAACTCAGCAGAGATTAGATCTAGGAATAAAAATTCAAAGACTCCATCTCCTTAACTTGCAATAGCAAGAACAAACAAAGGAATATCTATTGTGAGCCTGTCATTTTTAGGCATGGAATAAATGCCAGTTCTGAGAGATGTCGGGAGTGCTCCTGAGAAGCCACCAACTAGCAGGAAGGTTCTCCAGTTGCGGAAGGGGCGAGGAATTCTTTGCTTGTCCCTCTTAGGTACCTGAAAGACACTGGATAATCTTGCTTTGGAAGTGAGCCTAGGAAGTCAGAGAGAAGGGAGGGCAGCAGAGAGATTTTTAATAGGACCTGGCCACTAGAAGTAAAGATGGAGAGTATTTTATTTTGTGATCCTGTTATCACAGAATATTAGAGCTGATCTTCTGGCTGGTCCGTTCGCTTGTGTATTTAATGATGTGTTTCTGAGTGACTATTGTATACCAAGCACTCAGTGGAGCGTAGAGGCTACAGAACAGCCTTCGCTAACAGGTGTTTCCCTGGCAACTGGTCTCAAGGTAGAACAAGAAACAATGATAAACAGTAATTTTGTACCTGGTTCCTTTTCATACCAGTTAGATCGATGTTTCTGGTAGGCTCAGTGTTGAAACTTGCAGAAAGATTTCTCAATAACTCTTTGATAGTATTTGGCTTTGAAAGGTATTCATTCCACTGAATTGTGTTAAGATATAGTTTTACTTTTTTCATTTTGTTGAAGTATAGTTGATTTACAATGTTGTGTTAGTTTTGGGTGTACAGCAAATTGATTCGGTTATTTATACCTATATAATCTATTTTTTTCAGATTTTTTTTTCCTTATAGGTTATTCCAAGATATTGAGAATAGTTCCCTGTGCTTTATGGCAAGTGCTTGTTGTTTAAGATATAGTTTTAATATATCACAGCATTGATTTCTTTTTTCAGACAAATAAAGAAAATCATTAGGAAATCATCCAAAGCTACACCAAAATTCAGCTTTATGAGAAATCTTGGTATCTTATTCTCAATATGAACGCATACACATACACACACACACGTGATATTCTGCCCCTGAAGTTACAGATTAAGGATTGTAAAATATTTTCAAGATATAATTCAATTGAGTGAGCTATTTGAAATAATGGAAATGGTCTTAATTGTACTATCTGTATTTTGAAGAACCATTTTAATCAAATCACTTATTCAAAGCTTGAATGAGTACCTCTTCCCTACACAACCAGATTCTTATCACATGAAAAAGCAGAATGACCAGTTTTCACTGTTTCCTTAAATCCTGAACCCAGGTCAGCAGACAACTGACCTCCAGCTGTGGACAAACAATGGCAGGGTGGACAGGTGTAAACTTTCATGCCCTTTCTTGTGGCACCCAGGGTCAGTCCTTTGCCAGCTTGATATTTACATCACAGCAACAGGAAAAGACTCAAGAGGGAAAAAAAATCCTTTGTCTGTAGCATAGTTTTCAGCAAAAAACACAAGAAATCACAGGGCACTTTGTTGCTGCTGCTGCTGCTGCTGCTAAGTCGCTTCAGTCGCGTCCTATATGTATGCTAAGAGCTCATTCGTTACCTTCTTCTCTATGGTGATAAGAATTGTTCTTTCCTATTGTAAGCTACTGATACTATCTATCGTCCATCAGTATTAGCTCCTAAAGTAGGTTTGCTGCTTTCTCTCTCCCTCTCTCAACACAGTATTTGTCATTAACTTTGTGGGTGGTTTTACAAGCTCCTTGGCAACTGTGTAACTGTACCTGTTTTTATCCCCTGAATATTTAACTTTGAATAATGCTCCTTTGGTTTTCATATTTAAAAGAAAATATTCTGCATTTAGTGATACAATTCATTAATTGCCTATAGGAAAGTATTTTATTCAATTTGTTCTGAAATGTTCAGATTGGCTTAGTAGAAATCAACAAACTTTGATGAAAACTGACTCTATGACTCTCTATGATTCTGGTGCTCCAGGTGTTGAAGGCCACCGGACTTCCTCACAGTTTTCTCGCCAAGGCTAATTTTAGACCAGAGGTCTGGACCAGAAGAAACACTAAATGTAAGAATTTTGTGATGTACTTAACAGTCCTTCCTTCTAATCCTAAGTGTTTTCTCCGTCTGAGTTATGTGTCTGCAGCCTCTGCCACAAGGGACGGCTCCTTCTCCAGCCCCATCCACTGCTACGGGACTAGCTCGGGTGGTCTTTGCTCTCAGGGTCACAGCTCAGGGGTCAGCCACCAAGAGTTTCATTGTCATTCAGGGTCTTTATTCCTGTCTGCAAATAAGCCCTTCTGAGTCTACTCCATCTGCTGCCCAGGTATCTCTGGACACAACCCACTTTGCAACAAGGACCTAACTGAGTCCTGGACTCAGATTCACTCCAGTGGGTCCCCAGGGCTCACAGAATAGGGTCCAGAATCTTCAGTGTTGCATTCCAGGCATCTATCATGAGTGGAATCTAGTCCCCTGGCTTCGTGCCACTGGGCCCGTGTCCAGCACCCCCAGCCTTGATTCTCCATCGAGCGTTCTGTAGCTTCAGATGTCCAGACCTTACCTCCCAAATCATCTGGCTCCTCCTTCTGGAACAAATGTGCCTTTGCTGACTCTGCCAGCTCAAAGGCATCTTCTGCAGAAGCTCTCTTCTCACCAGCCTGGGTTTTGAAGTCAGAGAAACCTGAGTTCAGATCCCAGATCTACCTCTTCCTTTCCATGTGACCTTGTGTTTCTCACTTCACCCTTTTGTGGTTTAACTTCCCCATCTGCAATAGAGGGCAATGATTCCTACCTTGGAACGAAGTTGTCAAAAATCAAGGCCACGGTATCATCTTCAGGTCAAGTTCTTTGCACAGATAAGCTGCCTAATGCATCCCCCTACCCCTTCCACTTCATTTCTCTGATTCCTCAATTGTGTTTTTATTTCTGTATTGGCTCCAACTTAATTTTCTTATACTCAAATCGGTCTTCTGCATTAAGCTGTGAAGTATAGAAGATCAGGAAACATTTTCCTCATCTCCTGATTCCTTTCCATTCTTGGTTTAGAGTATGTGCTCAGTAAATACCTAGTTAGTGGAACTGGAATTTCTGTGATGTGCTTTATATATGATTTATATGTGCATCATTTATGATTCACAATGGAAAGCAATGGACATGAATGCAGAAAAAGAAGTTGCTATTTCAGTTAGAGGCATGCTATATCATGCTATATCTGGCATCACAGGCTCAAACTTTTAAAATATGTGTGTCACCGTGCAGAGAAAGAGGAGGAAGTGAAACAGCTTCCTGCCCCACAAAAGACCCAAAATGAGGTGAGAAGATGGACAGGCATGCTGGAGGAGAAAAAGTGTGTCATTAAGAAACCTCTCATTCCAAACCATCTCTGCAAAATATCAGCGCTTTTCTGGGCAAAGAAAAGGCAAGGGTGCCAAGTGGAAACACCATGCTTGGGAGCTTATCTCAGATATTAGGGAGTATCAAGGGAAACACACACACACACACACACACACACACACACACACACACCCGTACTCTTCTGTTTTGCAAGATTAGCACTACTTAACCCAGTGCCTGATTTCCCTTGCCACGGTCCTATGTGATGATCCTCGGCCACACACAAGACTGTCATTGTATGTTCATTCATTAGAGATAATGATTTTGAGTTTCTGTCCCCACTGACCTGTGGACAGATGGCTAGCATCAATGCCACGTTTATCTGGACACCAGCTCAGTGACGGCAGCCCTCCGACCGGTTTGATCACCCAGTGGCCGCTGTGTTACCGACCTCCTCTTTTCTCCTCTCCTCCGGGCTGGGGAGACAACAGGGGTGCCAAAAGGGGTGCACTGAGTGGTAAACTCCTACAGAAACCAGCCTTTTAGTCATGACCGATTTTGCTTTCTTTTCATAACCACCGGATAGATGTCAGAATCGCTTAGAGCTAATCATTTCAGACTTGAATAAAAACAGCTTGAAGTTCTAGACTGTTGGAAGCATCATTCAGTTCTGAATAGCAATCACTGGCCCCCACTCTGTCTGCCTTAATGTATAAGTATTTGTACGAAGCCTAGAAGTTAAATGAAAGAGTTGCATTTGTGGATAATGCCTGTTGAACTTTTAGATTCATTTAAAGATCCAGTTGCAATGATGTCAGGAGGTGTGCAGTCTTGGCTGGAATAACTATGGTGGACCTGTGTGGTGAAAAAACAAGCAAACCACTAATTTGATTATAGTATTCACATTGTTTTCTATGGTAATTGCTAGCTTTTAACAAAAATTATTTCTCTTAGCAAAAAGACATAATAGCATCATTTTAATGAAATAGTTTCTTTACTGCCTTTAATAAGATAGTTCAATGTGCCAAGCTTTTGGAACCAGATTTTTATAAGTGAAGAAAGTAGATCAGTTTTGAGGTTTGCTTGCAAAGCCTCTGTAATGGACAGTCGTACTTAAGACTTCTGACAATTGCTATCATTTCATTAATTCATTCAACGAACAGTTTCTACTTATAAAATTCTAGAGTGATACTTGACCTCTATATGTCAAGACGGTTTTTCCTCTTCCAGGGATGATTGACTATCTCTCAAACTTCACCAGTAAGGGAAAAAAAAAAAGATAATCTGAGTTCAGAAATATCTGTGAGAGAGTTTAGAATTCATTTCCTCCCATTAATATGCTCTTAGTAATTACCTCCTCCACAATATTAGTATTTTAAAACTAGGTCCTGAGTGTGTTGAAAACTTTTGTGGAATGATATCTCCTCCTTCTGCTATTCCATCTCCTGCTCATTTTTGTATCTTTGTGCCCCAAAATGTTTTCTCCCAGCTCAATTCAGCATAAGACAGCCCCCATAGAATATAGGAAAGGTAGGAATCCTTCCGGTCAAATGGAACACTCCTTTAACACTTTATATCATCACTATTTTTCAAAGTTTCTAGAAAGACTGCCTCCACCTTTAACTACCCAAATTCTTTCCATGCTTTAAGGAAAGTACCACTTCTTCCTGCTCACAGCATCAGTACTTTGGGATTTTGTGATAGCTCAGTCAGTAAAGAATTTGCCTGCAATGCAGGAGACCACAGTTTAATTCCTGGGTTGGGAAGATTCCCTGGAGAAGGGATAGGCTACCCACTCCAGTATTCTTGGGTTTCCCTTGTGGCTCAGCTAGTAAAGAATCCACCCACAATGTGGGAGACCTGGGTTCGATCCTTGGGTTGGGAAGATCCTCTGGAGAAGGGAAAGGCTACCCACTCTAGTATTCTGGTCTGGAGAATTCCATGGACTGTACAGTCCATTGGGTCGCAGAGATGGACACGACTGAGCAACTTTCACTACTCCTTCCATACCTAATGCCCTTCAGCCTACCCTTGACTCTGGACCCTCCTCTCTTCAGAGGTTCTGAATCTGTGCCTCTTCCATTCTGGCAAACTCTTGTCTCCAGGCAGCAAACTCACACCATGTCTTTCCATTATCTTGCTGCTCCTGTCTGTAAGCCCACACAGGATCAAGTTCATGGATTGACCTCGCTATGTCTTCTGACTTTCTTTTTTTAATTAACATATGTAACTTTTAAAAACAGTTTGAAAGGTCCTAAAGAATTTCAGGAATTTCCACATACCTGCACACAGTTTCCTCTTACCATTAACATCTTGTAATAACTGGTGATGGAAGCAAGGTCCGATGCTATGAAGAGCAATATTGCAGAGGAACCTGGAATGTCAGGTCCATGAATCAAGGCAAGTTGGAAGTGGTCAAACAGGAGATGGCAAGAGTGAACGTTAACATTCTAGGAATCAGTGAACTAAAATGGACTGGAATGGGTGACATTAACTCAGATGACCATTTTATCTACTACTGCGGGTAGGAATCCCTTAGAAAAAATGGAGTAGCCATCATGGTCAACAAAAGAGTCCGAAATGCAGTACTTGGATGCAATCTCAAAAACAACAGAATGATCTCTGTTCGTTTCCAAGGCAAACCATTCAATATCACAGTAATCCAAGTCTATGCCCCAACCAGTAATGCTGAAGAAGCTGAAGTTGAAGGGTTCTCTGAAGACTTACAAGATCTTTTGGAACTAACATCCAAAAAAGATGTCCTTTTCATTATAGGGGACTGGAATGCAAAAGTAGGAAGTCAAGAAATACCTGGAGTAACAGGCAAATTTGGCCTTGGAATATGGAAGGAAGCAGGGCAAAGGCTAATAGAGTTTTGCCAAGAGAACACACACCCTCTTCCAACAACACAAGAGAAGACTCTACACATGGACATCACCAGATGGTCAACACTGAAATCAGATTGATTATGTTCTTTGCAGCCAAAGATGGAGAAGCTCTATACAGTCAGCAAAAACAAGACCAGGAGCTGACTGTGGCTCAGATCATGAACTCCTTATTGATAAATGCAGACTTAAATTGAAGAAAGTAGGGAAAACCACTAGACCATTCAGGTATGACCTAAATCAAATCACTTATGATTATACAGTGGAAGTGAGAAATAGATTTAAGGGACTAGATCTGACAGATAGAGTGCCTGATGAACTATGGAATGAGGTTCGCGACATTGTACAGGAGACAGGGATCAAGACCATCCCCATGGAAAAGAAATGCAAAAAAGCAAAATGGCTGTCTGGGGAGACCTTACAAATAGCTGTGAAAAGAAGAGAAGCGAAAAGCAAAGGAGAAAAGGAAAGATATAAGCATCTGAATGCAGAGTTCCAAAGAATAGCAAGGAGAGATAAGAAAGTCTTCCTCAGCGATCAATGCAAAGAAATAGAGGAAAACAACAGAATGGGAAAGACTAGAGATCTCTTCAAGAAAATTAGAGATACCAAGGGAACATTTCATGCAAAGATGGGCTTGATAAAGGACAGAAATGGTATGGACCTAACAGAAGCAGAAGATATTAAGAAGAGATGGCAAGAACACACAGAAGAACTGTACAAAAAAGATCTTCATGACCAAGATAATCACGATCGTGTGATCACTTACCTAGAGCCAGACATCCTGGAATGTGAAGTCAAGTGGGCCTTAGAAAGCATCACTACGAACAAAGCTAGTGGAGGTGATGGAATTCCAGTTGAGCTATTCCAAATCCTGAAAGATGATGCTGTGAAAGTGCTGCACTCAATATGCCAGCAAATTTGGAAAACTCAGCAGTGGCCACAGGACTGGAAAAGGTCAGTTTTCATCCCAATCCCAAAGAAAGGCAATGCCAAAGAATGCTCAAATGACTGCACAATTGCACTCATCTCACACACTAGTAAAGTAATGCTCAAAATTCTCCAAGCCAGGCTTCAGCAATACCTCCACAGGAGACACTCAAACACAGTTCTGGCTCAGTCTCTGTGGAGTCTCTGGGTCCTGGTGCACACAAGGTTTGTTTGAACCCTCCGAGCATCTCTGGCAGGTATGGGATTTGATTCTAAACACGATTTTGCCCCTCCTACCACCTTGCTCAGGCTTTTCCTTTGCCCTTGGACATGGGGTATCTTTCCTTGGTAGGACCCAACATTCTCCTGTCAATGACTGTTCAGCAATGAGTTGTAATTTTGGAGTTCTCACAAGAGAAGATGAGCATACATGCAGAATACATCATGCAAAATACTGGGCACATTTTTATTGGTACATTATTGTTAACTAAAGTCTATAATTTATTCAGACTTCCTTTGTTGTTACCTAATGACTTTTCTTATCCACGAATGCCATCCTGGATGCCACACTGCATTTAGTTGTCTCATCTCCTCAGACTCTTCTTGACTGTGATAGTTTCTGACTCCCTTGTTTTTGATGATCTTGGCAGTTTTGGAAACATTGGTCAGCTGTTTTGTAGAAGGTCCCTGTAGTGGAATTTGTTTGATTTTTTTTTTTTTCTTCTCATGCTGAAACTACCACTAGTCATGAGCTAACGGGAGGAAGACCACAGAGGAAAAGTCCCATTTTCATCACATCATATCAGGGGTTACATGCTATTGACCTGACTCATCCCTGTTGATGTTGACCTTGATCACTTTGAGTTAGTGTTTGTCATGTTTCTCAATTTTAAGGTTACATTTTCACCACTCCCTCTTCCATACTGTACTCTTTGGAGTATAGCAGGATGGAGGGGCTACATCAGTGATTTGTATCAATTAATTCTTCTGTACAGATCTGTGCCTCACCTCCTGGTTTGCCGTGTTCCAGGATAATTCTCACTTTGACATCCCTCCCCGATTCAATCAAGATACTTTGTTCCATTCCATCGGCCGACCCTGGGCATCTCTGCCCTTCCATTATGCCCAGTTATCTAGCTCTACAACACCTCTCACAATGATTTTGTATCACTTGTTCAACTAAGCTCATACCTCTGCATGCAGACAAGACCCTCTATTAGCTGCCATCTCCACCTCCCCACTCTCATTTTCACCCAGTTCCCTACCCATGCACTATCTTTGATCCAAACCAAATGAATTAACCTTGCAGTCAAACCTCTATACTCTTTCAAGTCTCTATCTCTTTCCAAATACTCTTCTTTCTGCTTGGAAGTCCCTCCCCTCCTTGTTTACCTTTTAAACCTTAAAGCAGCCCAGTCTTATCCTCCAGGTTGTATCCTTGAACTAGTCAGAGTTCACCTCTCCTTTGTGCAATAAATTGTCATGATAGATTTCTCTAACACTACATTCCCCAAGTGGTATTTTAATTTTTTGCTCATATGCCTCCCTTTAGGATTCTGATTTATTCATCTCTCTACCACTGAGTGTCTAGCAGAATATCTGACATTTAGCATCTGGAGAATGAATGAGTGGCTCAATCATGATATTGTGACTTTTCACTCATATACGTGTAACTGTCCCACTAGCATGGTGATGTCCTAGAGGGTAGATATCACCACTCACTCTTCTTGATGTCCCTGCACAGTGGCTGAGGGGTCACCTACATATGACAGGTTATGGATACCAGCTATGTGTTGGCTGACTATTGGTCAGGCAGAAGTCCTGGGGAGGGCTCCTCCTTGAAGGGGTGTTTCACATGCCCAAGAGCCACTGCTTATAAACAAGACATTGAAATAAGTGGCTGATTCATCTGAAAGTTGGTTTTGGTTGCAGAAAAGCACTGACCATCCTCTTAATATTGAGACAGGAAAGAGGCACTGCAATCATACATGATTGGAAGATTATAGGAGCTCAAAATTACCCTACAGCAGAACACTCTCTTTCATGCTAGACAGGAAAGCCTAGGCATTGATTTTTCTTTTCTTCATCTTAATGTGAAGAAGGCTCTTGAAGGTAACCAGATTTCATTGAGAAGAAATAATTGCAGATTTTCCCATTAAACAAATATCTCAATGGACATTCCAAGAGATCTTCCACAATACTGTCAGGAATAGCAAAAGCTCCCCATTAGCAGAATGTGGATTTGTTTACATCTGAGTTTGCGAGACTGTCATGCTGAACTTGACTGACTCCTTGATTTTTTTTCCCCTGATGTTCAGGTATAAGTGCTTGGGCTATGTGGTCCTGGCTGGGCTAAAATATCCCATAATAGGCCATTAGCCTTTCTAAATACATGGCAAATGAGAAATACATGTTCCTGCATTTATCTAAACAATGATATAGTCTCTGAAAAATATAATATCCTCAGCACTCTCATGTGGGGCCATAAATTACTACAGCTTTTGTGGAAAGCAATTTGACAATACATTTAAAATGCCTTGGAAACACTCATACTCGGCAATTTTATTTCTGGGAGCATACTGTTTATTTCTTTAAAAAAAAACTTGTCATTATGGGAAATTTCTAACCAATACAAGAATGGAAGAAAATAATGAACTCCCATGGAGTTTCAATAATTCTCAATTCATGGCCAACCTTGTTTTAACTATTCTTTGCAATCCCTCCCCCACTGGATTCTGTAGAAGCAAATTCAAAACATCATATTATTCATCTCATTTCTTCCATAATTATGTCAGTGTACATCTTTAAAGGAGACCAAATTTATATAATAGTCACAAGGCTATTACCATATTAAAAAATCATAATTCTTTAATATTATGAAGTGTTTTGTCAGTGTTCAAAACTCTGCTTATCTCATAACTAGTCTTTATGTTCGATTTGTTCAATATGAATTCAAACAAGATCCACACATTTCATTAGGTCCACAGGCCTCTTAAGTCTTCATTTTTCAGTCCCCTTTCCTTCTGTTGTTTTTCCTTGCAATCTCTTTGTTGAAGAAACTGAGTGGTTTGTACCACATGCTGTATTTTGCTGTTTTATGTCTTTATGCTATTGTTTGACCTGTTTCTATGCTCCTGACTCCATATTGAAAATGAAAGCGTGAGTTAGTGGCTCAGTTGTGTCCGACTCTTTGTGACCTCCTGGACTGTGGCCTGCCTGGCTCCTCTGTCCATGGAATTTCCCAGGCAAGAATACTGGAGCGGGTAGCCATTCCCTTCTCAGGGGATCTTCCTGACCCAGGGATCGAACCTGGGTCTCCTGCATTGCAGGCAGATTCTTTACCATCTGAGCCACCAGGGAAGCCATATTACATGTACACTGATGGTTACGTCTGGGGACCTTATCAGATCAAGGCCTGTTTTCTTTTGTTTTCCATAGCATGATCAGTTTGTGTATGGAGATGAACAAACTCATATTATTACTCTTTTGTTTATGTTTTTGAATACTCTCTCCCTTACTAAAATGTTATTTCCATGAGGTCAAGTTCCAGGCTTATCATAATTGATGTTGTATTCCAGAGACTAAAGCCGAACCTGGAGCAGAATTGGTTCTCAATAATTATTTTATAAAAAGTAAATTAGTATTTGCTGTTTTAGTGTGATGAGAAATTCTTTCAGCTCAAGGATTTGAGCTTGTGCATCTCTGTATTCACATTGTCTAGACAATAACAAGTGTTCAGTACATGTTAACTAGTTAGAGGATCAATGGACGGAAGCGAGTAGCAACTAACGTGAGAAACAGAGATGAATTAGAGCATGGGTGAAAGAATGGATGAAGATAAGTTTCATGTGCTGTTTCCTTAGTTTATTTAAATTGGTCTGAGCTCTGAAAACTTGGCAGCATCACAGCAGAGCTGTTGAAATCTTCTCTGGTATATAGAACAGCAGCAGAAAGAGGGAGGTTTGGTATGTATGATTCTCACGGGCGCAAAACCATCCATGACTTCTCCCTGACCCTTGACCCTGCTTTGAATCCTGCCCTGTTTGACTCAGAGTCCTTGAGGCAGTCTATGTGGACTGGGGTGTGCATTCGGGAACTTGACAACAGATGCTATCAGGTCTTTTTTTAAGCTAAAAAAAGCTTCACTCCAGTCTCCTTACAGAACTGTTGACTGGTTGGGTCTTTGAACCAAGACAACCAAGCAAACCAAGAGTACTCTTTCATTGAAATCAGAGTTCAAATTCCCACTTGCAGTCTCAGGACCTTTGCCTCTTTTGTCACATCCATGGAGGTGCACACTGTTTTTTGTCTTCTTATAATGTTGATGAACAGCAACTAGTTTTTTGACCACCTACATTGTGTTAAGTAGTTATATACTCAAAAAGACAAATAAAACAATGTACATGAAACCCTCATATCTTATACAGTGTTGGAGAACCTCCCTACTTTTGTAGTCAGCTATTTGCTCTATTCATTTCCAGATGCACTTTATATTTACTATTATATTGTGATCTTGATATTATCCTATGATACACATGTTTTTATCTCCATTATCCAGGAGAAGAAATTGAGGTTCAAGGACATAGTCCAAGGTCATGCAGCTAAAAAGTGTGACACTGAGATTTAAGTTCAGGTCTGTCAGCTTTCAGATCTGATGTCATCAGTAGTGGGATAGAGAGGGATTCTTACCTTCTTTAAAAAAAATTTTTTTGAAACATAGTAATTTACAATGTTGTGTTACTTTCAGGTATACAGCAAATTGATTCAATTATACATACACACACACACACACATACACACATATACATTATTTTATATTCTTTTCCATTATAGACATTGAGTATATTTCTCTGTTCTATACAGTAAGTCCTTGTTGATTATCTATATGTAGGAGATGTATATTTTAACCCTCAGTTTCTAATTCATCTCTCCCATCTTTCCTCTTTGGTAACTATAGTTTTTTTTTTCTATGTCTGTGAGTCTGTTTCTGTTTTGTAAATAAGTTCATTTGTATCATTGTTTTTTAGATTCCACTTAAAGGCAATATGATTTGTCTTTCTCTGTCTGACTTACTTCAGTTTAGTTCAGTTCAGTTCACTCGCTCAGTCATGTCCAACTCTTTGCGACCCCATGAACCACAGCACGCCAGGCCTCCCTGTCCATCACCAACTCCTGGAGTCCACCCAAACCCATGTCCATCGAGTCAGTGATGCCATCCAACCATCTCATCCTCTGTCGTCCCCTTCTCCTCCTGCCCTCAATCTTTACCAGCATCAGGGTCTTTTCAAAAGAGTCAGCTATTCTCATCAGGTGGCCAAAGTATTGGAGTTTCAGCTTCAACATCAGTCCTTCCAATGAACACCTAGGACTGATCTTCTTTAGGATGGACTGGTTGGATCTCCTTGCAGTCCAAGGGAGTCTCAAGAGTCTTCTCCAACACCACAGTTCAAAAGCATCAATTCTTCGGCACTCAGCTTTCTTTATAGTCCAAATCTCACATCCATACATGACCACTGGAAAAACCATAGCCTTGACTAGACAGACCTTCGTTGGCAAGGTAATATCTCTGCTTTTTAATATGCTGTCTAGGTTGGTCATAACTTTCCTTCCAAGGAGTAAGCATATTTTAATTTCATGGCTGCAATCACCATCTGCAGTGATTTTGGAGCCCCCCAAAAATAAAGTCAGCCACTGTTTCCACTGTTCCCCCATCTATTTGCCATGAAGTGATGGGATCAGATGCCATGATCTTAGTTTCTTGAATGTTGAACTTTAAGCCAATGTTTTCACTCTCCTCTTTCACTTTCATCAAGAGGCTCTTTAGTTCTTTTTCACTTTCTGCTATAAGGGTGGTGTCATCTGCATATCTGAGGTTATTGATATTTCTCCCGGCAATCTTGATTCCAGCTTATGCCTCCTCCAGCTCAGCGTTTCTCATGATATACTCTGCATATAAGTTAAATAAGCAGGGTGACAATATACAGCCTTGGCGTACTCCTTTTCCTATTTGGAATCAGTCTGTTGTTCCATGTCCAGTTCTAACTGTTGCTTCCTGACCTGCACACAGATTTCTCGAGAGGCAGGTCAGGTGATCTGATATTCCCATCTCTTTCAGAATTTTCCATAGTTTATTGTGATCCACACAGTCAAAGGCTTTGGCATAGTCAATAAAGCAGAAATAGATGTTTTTCTGGAACTGTCTTTCTTTTTCGCTGATCCAGCAGATGTTGGCAATTTGATCTCTGGTTCCTCTGCTTTTTCTAAAACCAGCTTGAACATCTGGAAGTTCACAGTTCACGTATTGCTGAAGCCTGGCTTGGAGAATTTTGAGCATTATTTTACTAGTGTGTGAGATGAGTGCAATTGTGCGGTAGTTTGAGCATTCTACTTCACTAAGGTATGAAAACCTTTAGATCCATCTATGTTCCTGCAAATGGCATTATATAACTTTTTATGGCTGAGTATAATAGTCCATTGCACATATATATGCATATCACCACCATTGCATATATATATACACACACATACACACACACACACACATATCTTCTTTATCCAGTCATCTGTCAGTGGACACTTAGGTTGTTTCCATGTTTTGGTTATTGTAAATAGTGCTGCTATGAATATTGGACAATGAAAAGGATTCACATTGATCTTAGACAGCATCATCTGGATTTCTCACCCCATTCAGTACATTTTATTGAGCACCTTCTATGAACTAGGAACTGTTCAAAATCTAGAATGGTAAGTTAAAATTTAAGCCACAGCTTGGGAAAAAGTTTGCAAACCTGTATTTGACAAAGGACTTGAATCCAGAAGATGTAACAAACTCTTATAATTAAAAATGAAGAGGGTGAACAACTCATAGACAAAAGGCTTAAAAAGCCACTTCACAAAAGAAGAAAAGAAACTTCACAAAAAACAAATGCCAAGGTGTTCTACATCACTGGGCATAAGGAAATTGCAAAGTAAAAATAGTAGGGTACCAGTACACACATTCTTGGAGAAGGAAATGGCAACTGACTCCAATATTCTTGCCTGGAAAATCCTATGGGCTACAGTCCATGGGGTTGCAAGAATCGGATGTGACTTAGTGACTAAACGACCACCACCATACACACTCTATATTGGCTAAAATGAGCAAGACTGACAATAACAGCTGTTGATGAGGGTGAAGAGTAACTGGAATACTCTGACATCGCTGATGGGAATGTGAAATTTATCCACATTGTGGAAAACAGATTAGCAGGTTTTTTTTTTTAAAGTTAAGTGTATGTCATAACATCCATTTCTAGTTATTTCCCTCAGAGAAATAAAAACATGTTTACAAAAGACTTATATTCCAATGTTCAAAGCAGCTTTGTTTGTAATAGTTTAAAACTGGAAATAACCCAAATGTTCACTGATGAGTGAGTGAGAAACAAGCTGTGCACATCCTTACAATAGAATGCTTCTTCCACAATGACAAGGAATAAACTACTGATACACAAAACTGTTTAGATGAATCTCAAAATAATATGCTGAGTAAAAACTGTCAGGCAAAAAAAGAAAACATATTTTGGATAATGCCATTTATACAGTGTTCTAGAAAATGTAAATTAATCTGCATGATTAAAACTGACAAAAAGTCCATCAGTGGTTTTTTCGGGCCTCAGGACAAGGAAAGGATGGATCACTAAGACCCAGGAGGAAATTTTGAGGGTTAATGGAGATGTTCTTCACAGGTGCAAAGCCAAAGTTATCCAACAGCCAGAGTAATTGAACTGTACCCATTGCCTATTAGAGGCTTATTGTCCATAACTGTACCTCAGTACAGGAGATTAAAATGAAGAGATGAGCAGGTGCAGGCAAGGAAGTGTCTACACTGGACCACAGTTCTGAATAGGTTCTGAGAACTCAGCAGAGGGAAGGTTCAAACCCAAGTCCCATCTGTGAGTCTTCTCAGCCTAAAGTCCAAGCACTTAGGTGACTTTTAAGAAGGGCCCTCCTATCCTAGCTCTGGGAACGATCATCAGCAGACAATTCTGCTTGCCTTTCTTGTGTTGGATATTTCTTGCTTTTTAGAGGCTCTCTCCTAGAACAAGAAGGAATCTTGCAGCAGGAATCAGCAGATAGCACCTCGTTCAGAAGGTTTCTGCTTGATTTTGCATAACAATCCTTTTCTCTTGGGGCTTCAAAA
This sequence comes from Bubalus kerabau, assembly GCF_029407905.1. Taxonomy (NCBI): domain Eukaryota; kingdom Metazoa; phylum Chordata; class Mammalia; order Artiodactyla; family Bovidae; genus Bubalus; species Bubalus kerabau. The sequence continues at coordinate 85,007,181 of NC_073634.1, read as the reverse complement.
TTCAGACCTGAAAACGGAGAAAGTTGACCTGGAGCCCGAGATAATCAGAAGGGTTCTCTATAACCTTGACATTTTGAAGAAATATTTAGCTCCCTTGCTTTTTTTAAAAAATAAATAAAGTGATTTTTTTTCCCTGGAAAATGTTTTTCAAAGATAATGAGGGAATTCAAAGTCCTTGACATGAATCATGACATACTCAGAACCTGCCTAAGCTTCCTCTCTGGCCTGCCTCCTGCCAATCCTTTCTGCTCATCTCTGCCCCTTTGTTCACAGTTTGTACTCTGTGCTCCAGGTACAGGGGGCTCTGTGCCGTTTCCAAGACACTGCAGGGTCTTATGGAGTTGTGCTTTGCTATATGCTTTTATTATTTTTTTTTTTCTGCCGGGTTCTGTTACTGTCACCAAGGCTTGAGAAAGGGTGAGTGAATTACATGGTGAGAGGTGTCCATTTCAGCAGATGTTTGCTCAGCGCCTTGTATATACCAGATACTTGCTTGCATTGTGGACACAAACGAAGAAAAACAAATCCCTTATTGTCGTGCCTCTTTCTTTCTAGTGGGAAGAGATAGATAGCCAACCAGACTGATAAGTATTGTATTAAATGGTGCCTTGTGCTATGAAGGGCACAAGGTGGATAAAGCAAGTGATGAGGAATGAGCCAGCGGGTGATGGGAGAAGGCAACTCTAAGAGACAGCAGAGGAAAGTGACATAGTGAGCCATGGACATCTGAGAAAAGCTATTCAAGGGAGAGAAAACAAGAAGCACAGTGTCTCTGAGGTGGGCCCCTATATGGAGCCATCAAAATACACCAAGGAGTCCGTGTTGCTGCTGTAGGTGGACAAAAGGAAGTGCGGCAGGAGATGCAGTCAGAAGATCAGTGGAGTTCAGCTCGTACAGAGAACCTGATTTTACTCAAAATGAAATGGAATAATGTTGGAGAATTCTGATCAGACGTTGAATGTGGCCCGACTTATGCAATGTATGACATTCTGAGAGTTGCCAAACTTGGTGGCTTAAAGCAGCAGAAATGTATTCTCTCCCAGTTCTAGAGTCCCAAAATCCAAAATGAAGGCATGCATCTGTCGGGCCTTGTGCCCTCCAGTGGCTCTAGGGGAGAATCTTTCCTTGCCTCTCTCAGCTTCCAGGGGCTCCAGGTGTTCCTCGGCTTGTAGCCTTACCATTCTCATCTCTGCCTCTGTCTCTATTATCACCTCTTCTCTATGCGTCTGTGTCTTCAATTATTTGTCTTCTAAGGATACTTGTCACTGGATGTAGGACCACTTGGGTTAATCCAGAGTGATCTCATTTTAAGATCTTTAACTTAATTTCATCTGCAAAGATCCCTTTCCCAAATAACATTATATTAATAAAATCTTGGTCATATTAAGACATAGACATATCTTTTGGAGGGTGACCATGAAGTCACTACACATGATAAACAAACTGCACTCTCTGTTTCTGGAGAATAGTTTGTGGGAAGACAAGGATGGAGGTGGGAAGACCATATAGGATGTGGAATTATCCAGGTGAGAGATGCTATGGCTTGAGCCAGGATGGCAAAGTAGAGGTAACAAAAGTAGATGCTCATATTTCAAACACAGAGCCAAGTTTGAACTAGACTTGTGAAAAAAGGAGAGGAGACAAGGATTTCTACAAAGATAGAAGGAATTTGACATTAACAGAGATGAGAATAACTATGGGAGGTGTTTGTATGGGGAAGTGGGGAACAGTGAAGATTTTGGTTTTGGATATAGACAAAAATTTTTTCCCTGTTGAACATCGAGTTGGTGATGTTAAGGAATTCTTGGATATATCGGTCTGGAGTTCACACAAGAGGTTGTTGCTTTCAATATAAATTGGTTGATCATCAGTGGGGACAGGATGAGGTCATCTGTGAAGTGAGTGCAGATGGAAAAGAAGACACCAGAGGATGGAGCCCTGGAGCCCTTCAGCGTCCAGCAATCAGAAGAAAGTATGATAAACTTGCAAAAGAGACAGAAGGAGCAGCTACTGGCTCGAAGACCAAGTGTCAGGGATCTGATCGAAATCTTTGAAAATGAACTTCCTTTCTAGCACCATATTGAGGGGGAAGCACTGGGGATTATAAATCTTTGGCTCTCCAGTGATGACACCCAAAGTGGAACAGGGTGAAAAAGGGGCAGCAAATAAGGCTGGAACTTGATTTTCTTTCATTAGTTGAAGAGGTCCTATGCCTCAGGTTGTCATTTTAGGAAGTCCTCAGTCATCCTGGACAGTCTCAGACAAAAAGGTGAAAAAGAAAGCCAGTTAGGCAGAGGAGATGGTTGTCTCATATGTGGGGTGGAAGGAAATGAAAGGCAGAGAAGATGGGACAAGAAAGGAGAGAAGGCATGACCATGATGAAGAGAAGGGCGGGTCTTGGGGGTGTGCAGGAGGACAGGAACCAAGAGCTGCCTGGGTGACCTGGAATGGGCTGGCATGGCATAGCCAGGACACGAGCTCTTCCTCTAGCTTAGCTCCACACCTTTCTTCACTTCAGTTTTCCTGTCTGTAAGTGGGGATGGACATTGCTCTCCTCACAACTTTGTGAAAAAGATTAGGCAAGATCATACTAGTGAAACATTTGGCAAATGACAAGCACTGAGACCTGGAAAAGGGTTTTTTGGAAGGAGAGGTCAGCAGCAGTAGCCAGGAAAATGACAATATGCCATTCTGAGAATGCTAGCTCTTACTGTGTCTGTCTAATTTTGTACAACAGACATATACAGAGTTCCTAACCAGTGCTAAGCTCTGTGTCCAGCTTTGGGGGAAATATAAAAGGACTGGCCAAGATCCTAATTCTCAAGAACTTCCTGACCAAGATGGCAGTATGTAGGGGAAGCCAGCTCAGCTTATGCATGGTGAATGTCTTAAGTCTTTCTGATACTTTTTGAGAGTTTCCTATGCCAGTGGTCATCGTATTGTAGGTTGAAAGGACAGAGAAGTGAATGGCAGAGTCATCTGTATATTCTAGGCTGTGGGAGATTACCTCTATAGAGGTGGAAGTACCGGAGTTTTGGAAGATTGGCCATTTGGGTATAGCTTATCTGGGAGTTTATAGAATGCAAAATCTTGGGCCATTCCTTAGACTGACTCCCTCAGAATCTTCAATCCAACACAATCTCCAGGTAATTCATGGGCACATTAATATTGCAGATGCATTAATGCTGTTGACATTTTATACTGGATAATTCTCTGTTTGGGGGAGATGCCCTGTGCTCTGTAGAACGTTTAGCGGCATCCCTGGCCTCTGCCCACTAGGTCCCAGTAGCATTACTTCTCAATTGTGAAAACTAAACATGTTTCCAGACATCCTCCAAATGTTCTTGGGAGGCAAAAATCCCCCCACCATGGATACCACTAGACTAGACACCACTATGGACTAGAATGCGTGTGTGTATGTGTGTGTGCTCCGTTGTGTCTGACTCTTGTAGCCCCATGGACAGTTGCTTGCCAGGCTCCTCTGTCCGTGGAATTTTTCAGGCAAGAATACTGGAATGGGTTGCCATTTCCTTCCCCAAGGGATCTTTCCAGCCCAAGGATTGAATTTGCCTCTCTTGAGTCTCCTGCATTGGCAGGCAGATTCTTTACCACTGCACCACCTCGGGCTACAGTAGAGTTTCTCAAAATGTGACCGTTGATGAACAACATCAGTAGTACCTGGAAACTTGTTAGGAAGGTAGATTCTCAAACTTCTCCAGATCCACTGAATCAGAAACTCGAGGAGGGGAGCTGAGCAGCTTGTGCTTGACAGATTCTCCAGGTGATTCTGATGAACACTGAAATGTCTTGGAACAATGGCTCTCATCCCCAGAAGCACAAACGTTCTGAAAGTTTAATAACATCCAGGAGGACCCACTTCCCAAGCAATTTCATCAGATCTCTAGAAGTAAGTGACCCTGATGATTCACATGTATAGCTCAGATGAGAACCAATCAAGACCAAGGCAGGAGGAGGGATTTGCCCAAACTCCTGGAGGCAGCCAGTAAGAAGAGACCAAAACTCAAGTCTCTGAACTTCCTGGTCCAGGGCCTTTCCTCAAGGAAGATGACAAGGTGACAGCCAGCCTCTCAAACTGACTCCTGAGGAATTCCACACCCACAGGGAATGTTCAGACATAGCTTTGATCAGGTGTCTTGGTGCTTGCAAAACGCTCTCATCTCTGAAATATTTTGTGATACAAGCTGCCCGGTGAATTCGCAGAAGGAATTCACTGTGTTCACAGCTTTCTGGACACCAGCTAAGCATGCCGGGCCCAGATCATCCTCTCACTGCCTGCCGTCCCCACCCCTAACACCCCGCGGTCAGAATGTTTGCTGACTTCTTTCCACAGGGCTCCCTACGTGATGTTGTCCCATCAGGAAACACCAGAAATGTCAACACTCATATAAAAATGTTTGTCACAGGTGATAACCCACATAACCACTCAAGCACTGCAGGACAAAAATAGGCAGAAGGAGCTTTAGAAATTCTTTAGGGGAAGATAGGCAGTAAGTGGACTTCACACTCTTTCCTCAGCATCCTCACACGCTGTTTAAAAAAAAAAAACAAGCTCAGAAGACGGCTCCTGGTGAAGCCAGACACTGTCCATGGAAGGCTCTCATGTTTGGTCATGACCTGACTCTGAACAGATCCCATCTTGTCATGTCCCTCATCCTAGCAGTCATCACGACAATTCTTTGGAGAGGGATTTAGCTCCACTTTGCTGCTGTGGAAGCTGGGCTCAGAAAGATCTTATTGAGTGCTGATTGTTCAGGCTCTGTGCCAGCCCTGGGATGGAGATGCTTGGGCCAACCTTCACAGGGCCTCTAGATGAATGCAGAGGTCAACGGATAAACCATGTGCTGTGGGTTTGCGCTTGGTATTTACTTTGGTCTCTCCATCAAAATTGTTCCATCATCTGTTCTGTGATGCTGGGGCTGGAAGTCTGTGGGCCATGTTTCCCAGACTCCCTTGCCAGCTGGCTTCTTATTAGGTTCTGGCAATAGGAGAATTAACTCAATGTCAATGATTAAAAACCATTTCAGCCTTTTATTACCTGTGTAACAAATCCCTTGGATTAGATACCTTCTCTTTGAAATAACCTTTTATGGTTTCCAAGCTTTCCTGGTGGCTCAGATGGTAAAGAATCTGCCTACAATGTAGGAGTCTCAGGTTTGATTTGTGGGTTGAGAAGATCCCCTGGAGAAGGGAATGGCTACTCACTCCAGTATTCTTGCCTGGAGAATTCCATGGAAAGAGGAGCCTGGCAGGCTATGGTCCATGAGGTCACAAAGAGTCAGACACAACTGACCAACTAACACACACATACACACACACATCATGGTTTCAAGGTTCTGGCTAGACTCTGATTCAGGGAAGCTAAACTCAGGGAAGGCCTTCTTGAAAAGTGGTAAAGTAGAGAAGAGGAGAATGAATACAAGGTAGATGGGTGAAGAGAGGAAGGAGGAATTTGTCAGAGGAAGGGAAAGCTGTGCAAAGGCCCTGGATTGCTGGAGTCATATGAAAGAAGACCAGCCCAGCTGGAGTTAGCCTGGAACCTGATGAGGCTGGAAGGGCTGCTGAAGCCAGATTGTGAGGGTCTTGCAGGCAGGGTGTGGGCCTCCCCAAGGAGGTGTCACAACATAATCTGCCTCTCTTCTTGAGATGTCATGTGGTGCCCTGGCTAATCAGTCACGTGAAAGGTGTTGGGTCTTACCTCAGGGTAATGGAGAATCATTAAAGGATTTTAAGCAGCCAAGCTCCATAATATGACTTGTATTTGAAAAAGGGGTATTTTATTGTGGAGAATGTATAAGATAGGCTAAGTGGAAGTAGAAAGCTAGTTAGAAGGTGGTTGTACCAGTTTTTCCAGGAAGAAAGGAGACAGGAATGGGCCTTCATGTGAAATCACTCACTTTGAGACCTGGAGGTAGTCATCCCGTCTTTCTGGTCAACCATCTGTGAAATGAGGTTAGAACAGAACAAGGGTTCCTCAGCTTTGGTATGAGCCCTCAAGGGAGTGTCCATGGATGGGTATCAGGACTGCAGAACCTCTGAAGTTGTTCACAAATGGTTGGATGAATGTCACCATATTCTTTCCTCTCACAGGACAGAGTCCCTGGCTCTCACCACGTTCTCTGAGACATGAAGAATCCCTGAGTTTAAAGCTATTATCCTGACCATCTTGAAATGTACTTGCAACTGAAATGGCCATGATCTGATGTCACTGTGCTTCTCCAGGGAGTCATAAATTCTTAGAATTTTCCTGCTGCCTGTGACAAATGAGTGAAGAAGAGGAGGGTGTCCTGACTCAGTCCTGGAGGCAGACTTGGGCTATTCCCCTGGAGCTGTGCCAAGCTCAGGTGCCAAGAAAATGCCCACCCCTGTGACCTTCTCTGAGCAGGAGGCTGGAGGACACTCCTCTACTGGAGCATCACCACCACCAGAGGAGACAGATTGGGAGAGGAGGGGAACAGCCGTTGATACCACTTTGTCTACTATGCTAAGGCTCCCTGAAGCCACCACACCCCACCCTGCTGTCCTGGCTAGACCCAGGGGCAGCCACAGGGCCTGGGGAGCTTGTCCTGTTCACCTTCCATGGCTACCCCCCAACCATGGCTGCTCCTCAGCCCTGGCCTGTGCTCTCCCTTGGGACCCATTCTTGCTCCCCTCTCTCCCAACTCAACTGTGATCTCTCTGGGAAAACAAGATCTAAAATCAGACTCATTCTCAATCTGATGAATTGAGGTCACTGGGTCCCCTCTCCAAAGGGACTGTAGCTTCATGCTGCAGTGAGACTGGAAATGTCATTCCTTTTTGTGGAAGTAGGTCAGGCACCAGGCATTTTGGGGGCTGGGGTCTCTTTGTGGTGCCCAAAGTCCCAGCAGACAGGGCGGCAGCTGGCTTTTCTGCGTCTGCACCCACCCATCCTGCCCAGCCAGCCTGAGGGCTGCCTCCTTCCACCCGGGCTGATGGCGGAGAATACAAATGCCTTTCCGATGACTCCCACATGCCCCATCTTGCTGGGATTTTTCAGATTTCTCTGTGGAAGCTCTTTACGGTCTGTGACCCTGGCCACTGCAGAGCCGAAAAGACAACAGATTTATGGAGGGCCTGGAGAGCAACAAGCCAAGGATTGCGCTTTCCCGGCTTTCAGTCTGTAATTTATTTTTAAATGATCTTTCCTTTATTTATGGGTCTCGGTGACTCTGATGATCAGGGTGAACTGCATCTTATCAGACTAGCAAAACTAACCGGATTAAAAGGAAACCCGCTCATTTCATCAAAAGGAGGCTTCAGAGGAGGCTCAGAAGTGCAGCTGGATCAGAGACTCCCTCCTTTTGTCCTTGAACATCAACCTGGCTGGAGGAAAGCATTTGGACCTCGGAGCCAAGCCCTCAGGGGTCAGGACCCCAGTGAGGATCCCTGGCTGGCTTCTTGCTTGTAAAGTGGGGCTCGACACACCCCCAGCAGACGCTTAGAGTGATGATGGTGGGGGGGAGGACTGTAGCAAACATTGGGCACCTCTGGACTCAGTAAATACCACCTATGTGATTATTATTACCTTCTTTACCTTGCTCTCAATTCCCCTCTGGGAACGCGCAACCCAAAGCCCAGGATGCAAAGACGACCATCTTTATTTGGGGTTTTAACATTTCCAAAATACAAATTCAAACAATAAACCCGTTTGGAATCCCAGCCCCTGATGTTCAAATAACATCCGAAGGTAACGAGGCGAGGATGGCAGTTTATTTCTCCCACTGAAATGAAGATCTGCTTCTGCTCCAGCATAATTACAGTTTAGCGGGGCCTTGTCTGCGACTGATGATTTTTGCAAGTACACAACTGTCTATTGTTCTCCTGTAGCTTGTTACCATGGCGATCTAATTAAAGCAGCATCTGATGCTGCTAGCCCATAGGTAGGGGCCCTGTGTGCAGATCCCAGAGGCTGGTGGTGGGGTTGGGGGGGATGTGCGGCCTGCCCCTCCCGAAGCCTTTTACCAAATTCTGAAATGAGGGCTGGTTGTCCATAATCTGACCCAGAAAAATGTCTTCATTTTTTGGAAACAAGATGCAAGAAGACGGTGAGCTAGATGCTGCTGGCTTGCTCATGACCTTGGGAAAGTTGCTGACTATTTCACCCTCAAGTTCCCTGTGTATAACTGGGATGACCATACCTGCTTTGAGGAGAAAAGAAGAAAAGGTCTGAGAAAGGGCCATGAACAAGATGCAAGGTAGAGATGGCCACCCCCATCCTTCTGTTTTATCTCTTCCCAATGGCTGGAACACGGTGGGGTTAGGGCAAGAGCACAAGTCAAGTAAGCTTATGGCCCAAGGAAGTACGAGAGGATCTCTCAGGCTTGTCACATAGCCTGTGAAGTGGGGGCAATAGTAGGCAGCTCACAGGGTTATGGCAATGCAATGAGATTGTGTCAAGTGCTCAGCACAGGCCTGGCCTACAGGAGGTCCTCAATAAATGCCAGGCCATTGGAAGGACAGTTCCATGAAGGAGCCCCTGGCCACCATGATGGAAATAGGCATGCCACGTAGAGCAGGGATCTTAACCCATAGAGAAGTTATATAGGGTTTAAATCCCAGTGAGTGAGACATTGGGCAAGTCACTAAATTTCTTTAGACCTCCAATCTTGTCTGTAAAATGAGAATCATAATTGATGTGGTTGGGCCTACAGAAATGACCGAAATGACACGTACTTAGAAGGTGCTTGCCACCGAATCAGAGGTTAATTATCACCCTCCAGCTCTATTCATGTCCAGGGTACCCTAAGCCTCCTTGGCCTTTGGATAAAGGGTCCAGTTCACTTATATCAGAAGCACGCTCCCATTTAATGGACTCCTTTTAGGTGCCAACATCACGTGTGCCACTTATCATCTTAACGTCATCCTATGATGTGAGTACTGTTGTTTCTCCAGTTTTTAGAAGGAAAGACACATGCTGAGAGCCAAGGGGACATGTTCAAGGTTCACTGCTTGTAGTTGACAGAACAGGGTGTTTTGAGTGGGGGCATTCATGCTAAACTTGTTTTTTCTTAACCACTGTTCTTTACTGCCACTTACTGGATTGTCACCGAAAACCAAGGAAGTAGGCACTGATATCCTCATGTAAGGAGATGAGTGGACAGGTCAGGAGAGAGGTGGGGTTTTACACAGGACTTTAGTGTTGCCCTCCCTCCAAACTCAAGGGCATGTGCTCTCCTATCTTATTGTCCTACACCAGGCCTGTTGATCATTGCTGATATTGGCAAATTGTATCAGCCACCTGCCAGAGTCTTCCCCTTGCCTGTCCTCACTGTCTCCCCTGGCACTCAGGTCAGTCGGGCAGGGTAGCATGGACACGTGCTACTGATTATTAACGAGGTTCATGAAAGGCCCGGTGTCTCCCCTACCCACTGCAGCCCTCATTTCCTTTTTATGAAGATTGCGGGGGAGGGGGGGCCCCGGTAAACCATTTCAAAGGCTACCAATTAAATGAGTCCCGCCGTTTCTGTAAGCACAATGTACCTTTGGAAAGCCAGGCAGTTTTAGAGGTAAAAGACCCAGCATGTGTGCTTTATGATCCTGCAAGATGTTGGCCACTTTCTCTCATTTCTTGATGGCCATGTTCTGCCCAGTCAACCCAAAGGACAAGGGTAGAGTTCCACCTGGTTCTCTGCTAAGGCCGTGAGCCCACCCACTGGCCCGTAGTACCCCTCAGGCCTGGATAAGCTGATGGCCCCAGAATGGCAGCGCCAACGAGGAAGACTAGGTTCTACATACCTAATTGCTCATCTAAGCCTGGGTGTCCTACATCCCTTGAATCTCATGAAGCATTCCTTTCTTTCCATTCCCTTTCCTCTGCCCTCAACTAAGACTTACCATCTTCCCTCTAGGATTTCTACTTATAGTCATTTTGTAAATAATTTCCTTTTATCCACCAACTGTAATATCATGATCACCAAAGGGATCTCCCTAAAGCAAATGGGTCTTTATAACCATACGTTTTTTTGTTTGTTTGTTTTTAATATTTGGCAGAGGAGAGGTCTTCTCCATCACTGTTTTTTTTTAAAGTCTTTATTGAATTTGTTACAATATTGCTTCTGTTGTTTATGTTCTGTTGACTGAGAGGCATATAGGTTCTCAGCTCCCCAAGGAGGGATCGAACCTGCACCTGGTTGCACTGGAAGGTGAGGTCTTAACCGCTGGACCACCAGGGAAGTCCCTCTGCTACCATACTTGAGGTCTTTACTAACTCACTGTGTTGCCCACAGCGTAGAGTCAAATCTCTGTAAGCTGGCGTACAGAATCTCTGTGATGGGGTCCTTATTTCCCCAAATCTGCCATTCCATAACTTCAAATCTTCTTCTGAGTACTATGAAGTTTCCTGTGGTCATCAGACCCTTTCTCAGCTCACATGTTTGCTCATTCTGTGTACTCTGCCTGTGAGGTCCTGCTGATCTCTTCATATCACCACTTCCATTTACTGTCTAATGCACAGCCCAGCTATCACCTCCAATGGATGTTGACCTCATGGTCACCCAAGCTCATGAACCCACTTCTACCCTTCCATATCCTGTAGGCATCTTACACAGCACACATCGTTTTGTACCCTAAAGATCTGATTTCTCATATTCCTCCTCCGGCAGATAATGGACTTTTGAGAGGAGGCACTACTCCTTGTTCATTTTTATTGTTCTAACATCTCAAGTATGGTGTGTTGCAGTCCATGGGGTTGCAAAGAGTCAGACACAACTAAGTGACTGAACAACAGCAAAATGTCTCACTCAGTTATTGTCTCAGAGTAGACACTCGGTACAAGTCTGTCAAATTGAGCCAAGACTGAGTTGGCTCAGGGAAACAGGAACAGCTGGCAGTCTGGGGTGAAGATCCTTATCGTTTCAGACTCAACTATGTGTTTCAATGATCTTGCATAAGAAACCGATAAAAGAGTTTCACACATCTCTGCTCCCAGGAGGTTGGTGTTTGACAAAATAGCAGTGTGTGTGTGTGTGTGTGTGTGTGTGACTTTTATTGTCCAAGCCTCACCCAACCTAGAATGGGCTGAACTTTGCAAAATTTGCATTACATGCCTTAATGCCAGTCCTGGAGCCAGAAGCATATTCGTTAGGCTTGCATTACTCACCGGAGGAATGCTGAAAGGAAGAGACAGGGTCCTCTGTTTCCCCTCAGGGGTGGGTGGCAGGTTTGGAGCTTAACTTAATAAAATCAACATATAATGAGCTGCTACTTTGGGCCAGGCAATGGGGAAGGTCCTGGGGAGACAAGAGTGAGTCATCTTGGTCTCTGTCCATAGAAGTTCATGGTTTAGGTGCCAGGTTGGAAGATAGTGTAGATAATTATAATAGAGACATACTTCACTTTATTGTGCTTTGTAAATATTGAGGTTTGGTTTTTTCATTTTCTTGTTTTTTTACAAATTGAAGGTTTGTGGCCACCCTGCATAGAGCAAGTCTTTTTCCAAAGTACCTTTTCCCAAAGCATCTACTCACTGTAAGTCTCTATGTCACATTTTCATAATTCTCACAATATTTCAGGCTTTTTGACCATGATTATATTTGTATGGTGACTTATGATCAGTGATCTTTGATGTTGTTGCAACTACAGATGTGGTGGAAACAGCAAGAGAACCAGAATTAGAAGTAGAGCCTAGAGATGTGACTAAATCATTGCAATCCATGATAAAACTTGAAATAGATGGGGAGTAGCTTCTTAGATCCACTCCAGTACTCTTGCCTGGAATATCCCATGGATGGAGGAGCCTGGTAGGCTGCAGTCCATGGGGTCGCTAAGAGTCAGACATGACTGAGCGACTTCACTTTCACTTTTCCCTTTCATGCATTGGAGAAGGAAATGGCAACCCACTCCAGTGTTCTTGCCTGGAGAATCCCAGGGATGGGGGAGCCTGGTGGGCTGCCATCTGTGGGGTTGCACAGAGTCGGACACGACTGAAGCGACTTAGCAGCAGCAGTAGCAGCTTCTTAGATGAGCAATGAAAATGTCTTCTTGAGATGGAATCTGCTTCTGGAAAAGATATGAAACTGTTGAAATGACAACAAAAGATTGAGAATATATGTAAATGCCATTGATAAAGCAGAGACAGGGTTTGAGAAGATGCATTCCAATTTTAAAGGAAGCTCTACTGTGGATAAAATGCCATCAAAGAGCATTACATGCTACAGAAAAATCATTCTTCAGAGGAAGAGTCAATCGAGGTAGCAAACTTCATTGTTTTCTTATTTTAAGAAATTGTCAGTTAAGACTCCATGCTTCCAAAGCAGAGGGTGTGGGTTTGATCTCTGGACAGGGGACATGCCACATGGAAAATCCCACATGCCACATGGCATGGCCAAAAAGAAAAGAAAGAATAGAAAGAAAGAAGCCAGCCTTCAGCAACCACCACCCTGATCAGTCAGCAGCCATCAACACCGAGACAAGACCCTCCACCAGCAAGAAGATTAGGCTCAGATGATGGTTAACATTTTTCAGCAATAGAGTATTTCTAGTTAAGGTATGTACATGGCTTTTTTTGGACATTATGCTGGAACACACTTAATAGACTACAGTATCGCATAAACATACCTTTTATATACACTGAGAAGCCAAGAAATTCGTGTGACTTGCTTTGCTGCACTGTTTGCCTGATTGCAGTGGTCTGGAACTAAACCCACACCATCTCCGAGGTCTGTCTGTATTGGTATTGGTGCTATGATCAACACCAAGAGATAACTGGAAGCCTCCAAGTCAGACTCTGTTCTGGAGGAAGGGCTCCTACACTTATTTTCAAAGGGTTGCTAAGAAGCGGGCCATATGCTGAGTGCCACGGCTATTCTGAGAGGCTATAGACAGTCCAGGCTGCCCCATGAATGCGGAGAGAGGTGCATGTCTTCCAGTGGCTTCTGAGTTTCTTTAATAGCCTGGTCTCCAGGCCAGTCTTTGCAGCACATCATTGGTGAGGCTGATCCAGGAATCACCCTTCAAGGCATGCCTGGGGGATCATTGCTCTTAGAGCAAAGGGAAGCATCTTGAAGATGCAATTTGTGGAGTGCAATGATGATGGGTCCTGCCCCAGGCTCCCAGTGTTCACTGGAACGCGGATATTCCAGTTCCCTGTTCGCCTCGCCTCCTGAAGTGCCACCAGGGCACCCCCTGCCAGAAGATGGACGTGGGCCTTGAAGAGCCCACTGCCTTCCCCAGGACCCTTCAGAGGAGAGGCAGAGTTCAAACTCCAGTCCGAGTTCTGGAGTTCTGGAAAGTTCCAGCTCTTTCCTTGACTTGGCTACTCCTTTGCCCAGGACCTGCCAGGGCACGAGCTGTTTCTTCTCATGTGCAGAAAGGCTCTCACAGAGAAGAGGACGGTCATGCCTCCCATCTCACAGATGAAGACGTGGAGATTTGCTGAGGTGAAGGGGATACCATGAGGCTAGGTAGAGAGGGCATGCCTTGAACCGGCCTTAGAGAGGTGACGGGACATTGGGCAAGCTTAGAGGGGCGGGCGAGGGGTGTGACAAGCAGACAGGAAAGTGACACAGGTGTGGGCAGCAGGCACCTGTGGTATGCTGTGGCCAGAGATGCGTTTTCTTGGTTGGAGCCCAAGTTTCCATGGTCTCCTGGCAGGAACAGGGCTCTTGGGTCTGCAGTAATACACACAGAACTTCAGGGCCTCATAAAATCACCTTTGTGGGGCACTCCCAGATGCACCCCTGAGAAACAGGTGTTTCCTCCACTTCCTCATGCCAAGAGGCAGGTCACTGTCTGGTCACAACATCTCTCCCTGCAGACACTTCCTTTGCTGGGCTCCATGACCAGATCTCATCGCTCACACAAGGCATCTCATTCCATCTTTTGTGTCTTTAGATGCCCTCTCCTGTCACCCTTCTTCCTTCCCATGGCCTGGTGAATCCTGTGTCACGTTCAGGGCCTAATCCAAGCTCCAACCCCTCCAGGAAGCCCATCTGGACTGTCAAATCTCTGAGACCTCCACTACAATCAATGACCAAGTCCAAACAGCCTCTTCCCTTTTGAACTGTGGTGTTGGAGAAGACTTCTGAGAATCCCTTGGCCTGCAAGGAGATCCAACCAGTCCATCCTAAAGGAGATTAGTCCTGAGTGTTCATTGGAAGGACTGATGTTGAAGCTGAAACTCCAATTGTTTGGCCACCTGATGCAAAGAACTGACTCATTGGAAAAAACCCTGATGCTGGGAAAGATTGAAGGCAGGACAGAAGATGAAATGGTTGGATGGCATCACCAAATCAATGAACATGAGTTTGGGTAAACTCCAGGAGTTGGTGATGGACAGGGAGGCCTGGCATGCTGCAGTCCATGGGGTCACAAAGAGTCGGACACGACTGAGCAACTGAACTGAACTGAACTTGTAATAATAACACATACAAATTTATACATGACATATAATTTATATAGAAACGCTTTCTTCTCTTACAACTTCTCACCATTTTCATTTTCTAATTTTATTTATTTATTTTTGGCCGTGTTGGATCTTTACTGCTGCTCAGGCTTTCTCTAATCGCGGTGAGAAGGGGATACTCTCTAGCTGCAGTGTGCGGACTTCTCACTGTGGCGGCTCTCTTGCTGAGGAGCTTGAGTTCCAGGGCGCGTGGACTCAGTAGTTGTGGTGTACAGGCTTTGCTGCCCCGCAGTACGTGGAATCTTCCCACTCAGTCACCAAACCTCTGTCCCCTGCATTGGTACGTGGCTTCTTAACCGCTGGACCACCAGGAAAGTTTCATTCTTGTTTTCTAAATGTTCACTCTCTGCTATCTTCATGCATAGAACACAAGGTCTAGATCTGTGGATGCTGCTTTGAAGACCAGAAAAAAGAAGGAAATCTGACTGCACTCAGCTTGGTGGTGTGATATTATTGCAACTTGCTTTATGTCGACTGCAGGAAGCCATGGAACCAGTCCTTCCCTTGGTCTGATTGCTCCAATCTAGTGGGGCCTCAGGAATGGAAGCTGCAGCTTATTCCAGCAACAGTGACTTCATGGAGTTTTGCTAGTACCTAACACAGGAAACCATTCGCTGCGTGTCCTCTTCTGTTTTCTGCTCCCCATTCTGATCACTGCCACTTCAGTTAGACCTACAGCCTTTTGGGGAGCTGGAATGTCAGCCTGTCTCCCCCATGGACCCCAGAATCCTGACTCGATGCACTCTCCATACACTCTGGTTGAAGTTCTCTTCATTGCTGCTGCAGAAGGGGGCTGAGAAGAATGATCAGTGGTCCTTGTCAGGGGAAGTGACTAAGGTGTAGGGATGTATTGCAATTTGTACGTAAATATCTGTGGCTTAAAGCTGACTTTGCCACAGGGAGGTATTGATGGAGCCTTAAAAATAATGACCCAGCTCATTAATGGTGAATTATAACATAGATCCTAGAGAAGTCCTCAGGACCTTTTTCACTCAAAGCACAGATTAGAAATGAGCATGATTGATTAGCTGAAGCTGGGCTGTCAACTTCTGCTCTAGGTGTTAGAAAGACAGGGATAGATCCTCCATCTCCCATCTGTGACTTTGAGGCCTCGAGATCACTGGGCACAGGACTGTGACCCCAGACAGAGCATCAGCTTTTAGTTTAGAAGTGAAATAAATGGAGTGGAAGGAGTCCACGATTTGGAGCCAAAAAGACCCATTTCTTAGACTAAGGTTGACCTTGGGCAGGTCACTTAACCTTTGTCATTTCAGTTTCCTCATCTGGAAAACTGAGATTAAAATGCCTACCACACGGGGTCAGGTGAAGATGAACACAGAGAGCTTTTGAAAATGCTCCTAGCAAACAGCAGGTGAGTCCGCACTCCAAAGTCATCATCATCACCAACACATACATGATACCATTTTCAGGATTTTATGGGTCCCTCAAATGGCTCAGACAGTAAAGCATCTGCCTGCAGTGCAGGAGACCTGGGTTTGATCCCTGGGTTGGGAAGATCCCCTGGAGAAGGAAATGGCAGCCCACTCCAGTATTCTTTCCTGGAAAATCCATGGATGGAGGAGTCTGGTAGGCTATAGTCCATGGGGTTGAAAAGAGTCAGACATGACTGAGCGACTTCACTTTCACTTTCATTTTCAAATATTTGTAAAGACAGACTCTGGATCTAAATACGTGACTAGCTGTTTCTCCTTAGAACTAGATAGTTGATGGCTTAGTTGCAGGATGTTACAGAGTTGCTGGAGTCCGATGTGGAGAAGACGCAAAGTCAGGCCCACATTTTTCAGCAAGTTTCTCTTACTGGTCCCGCCCACACCGAGCTCTCCTTGCCTCTATTTTCTTGCCAGTTGATGCTGCTTTTGTGTTTTCAGCAAGACCACAGTCATTTCATTAATCTGGATGTGATGTTAGAAGACCACCTTGGTTCTAGAGAATTCTTCTTGGGTGAGTCACTGAAGCTCTCTTAGCCTCAATACCTGCATCTGAAAAATTGGCATAACAATACTTAGCTTTCTTGTGAGAAACAAAAGTGATCACAGGTTTATTGCAAAAGCCCAGCTTATGGGTAGAGTAATTCTTTCTGAAATGACTTAGAATGATTCTCAAAGCCTTCCCCTGAAAGCTCTGCCCTAGGTCTACCGCCTTCTCTGTCTCTTATCCAAAGTTCCAGACAGATGGCACTACCCCATCGTCTTCTAGACATCTCTTGTGTGTTTCAGACTGCTCTTCTGTGATGTTGTCAGTCCTCTCTGTACCATGAGCTTTCCCATTTGACTAGACTTCACCTGAACTTGGAACCAGCTCAATCCATCCCTTGTGTTCAAGGTCACCTTTATCCCTCTATCACCAGAGACTTCTCTTTGTGGATGCCACCAAGCACTTCTCATCCGGCAATGAAGTCGGCATGGAACAGGGGATGTTAAGAAGAGAAGCCCTATGGTGCTTAAGAGGTGAAAGATAATAAGAACCTCTCATTAAGTACTGACTATGTAGTTACATAGATAGTAATAGGTGCTTTATAAATATTTACCTAGACTGTGAAAATCCCCATTTGTCGAAGAGGAAGCAGACGCTTAAAGTCAGAGTAACTCCCCTGTTTGTAGACAGTGGAAGGGTGGAGTCAGGCTTGGAATCCAGGCTCGCCTGGCTCCAGAGATCTTACTGTTTGTTCAACTGAGTGAAGTGAGACAGAGTTGGCTGAGTGCGTTACAAAACGGCATCTTCAAACTCCACAGAAGGATGGTCTTCCTAACTTGAGAGCTGCTCACCATGGAGTGAATGTAACCTTTTAGGATGGAGAGCTGCCCGACATGGGCATGCACAGGCAGGCCTTGAAATCGACTGGCCAGAGCTGCTGTAGAGGAGATTCGGATCTCTTTCAAGCAAAGGTGAATGAAATCAAAAGAAAAGCTCTCTTCACTCCTCTGGCTCTGACTGCTTACAGAGTCGCATTCTCTCTCTGACTGATGCCAGTAGCCAGCTAGCCAGGTAGCTGAGAACAGCTTCTGCCTCGTGTTTTCACAATACTGATGGACAGGCCCCTGATGTGGGTATGTTCCCAGCTATGTCGCCAACACAATATCAGAAAAAGCTGCTGCTAAACCAATAGCCCTGGCACCCCCTGCACCCAAGCCTCGAACACCCACCTGAGTGGGACCAGGAACCCCCTGCCTGCCTGAGTGCTCCACCGCTGGAAGGGTCCCCACGAGACAGCCCCATCGGGGGAGGCTTCACGGAGGCCTGATTGCCCGACAAACACCACACATATTGAAACACTCTGGTGGTTTCCCGGTGTCCATACCCCCACCCCCCCACACCCGTCAGAGCCTGACCCGGGTGACCTCCAACATCTTATTAAAGCCCCCAGAGCCCCACGTCTACTGCGAGGGAGAGAAGGAAGCAACTCCTGGATCCATTCTCTCTCCTAATTCATTCAAGTGAGCCGGGCTGAGTGGGGGCCTGGGCCTTTGATGTTAAAGGCCCCTAATTGGAAGGAAGTGAAGTGTTAGCCTGTCAGGCTTTCAGCCTCTCATCAAATACTTTAAGAGGTATCCGCACAGTGCGGTTCTCACACTGGTGCTGAGAAAGCCCGGAGTGGACTGCTTTTTGTTAAGATGTTTAAACTTTGCATCTGTCTAACATAAAGTTTCATACAGATGTCACACAGTTCCTGGTGGTGCTAGACACCCTTCCCTTCGGCATCACCCTTCCTCCCACCACCCTTGCCCTCCTGCCTCTGCTCTAGGGGGGCAGGGGACTCTGCTGCTGGGCCTGCAGAGCCTGCCCACCCGCCCGCCCCGAGGAGCCCACAGAGAGGAAGGTGGCGGCAGGAGCTAATTACCGACCCCAGACGCAGGCCGGGAGCTCCTGGTTGGGGCCTCCCTCGAGGAGCCCCTTTGATCTCCCAGTTCGGAATTGTGTCACTCCCCAGGAATGCTGCTCCCCCACCCCCCTCGCTCTGAATCCCAGCATGCCTTCGAGTCAGAAGAGACTTCGAGACTTCAAGTAACCCTTTAGTCTCACCTTCTCATGTGAAAGCCGGAGACCAAGCCCAAAGAAAAGGAGAGGGACTGGCCTAGGGTCCATTTCAGGGAGCTTCTGGCAAAGTCAGCTCATAACCCAGGGCTTTGTGCCCCCTAGGACTGTTGGATGTGACCTAGACCTCTGTGTTCCTCTTCCAGACAAGAAGGCTCTGTGACAACGTGGAGAGGTGGGATGGGGCGGGAGGTGGGAGGGAGGTTCAGGAGGGAGGGGACATATGTATACCAATGGCTTGATGCATGTGGATTTATGGCAGAAACCAATACAATGTTGTAAAGCAATTATCCTTCCATTAAAAATATATTTTTTTAAAGAAGGCAATGATTAGAAAGAATGAAATAATGCCATTTGCTGCAACAGGGATGGGCTCAGAGAGTGTCATACTGGGTGAAGTAAGTCAGATAGAGAAGTATTGTATGACATCCCTTCTATGTGGAATCTAAAAAGAAATGATACAAATGAACTTACTTCCAAAACAGAAACAGGCTCACACACTTAAAGACAACGATCTTATGGCTGCAGGGGGGAAGGATAGGGGGAGGGATAGTTAGGGAGTTTGGGATGGACTTGTACACACTGCTCTATTTAAAACGGGTAACCAACAAGGACTTATTGAGTAGCACATGGAACTCTGTTCAATGTTAAGTGGCAGCCTGGAGGGGAGGGGAGTTTGGGGGAGAATGGATTCATGTATATGTATGGTTGAGTCCCTTTGCTGTTCACCCGAAACGATCACAACAGTGTTCATTGGCTATGCCCAACACAAAATAAAAAGTCGTTTTTTTTTTTTTAAAGAGAGAAGGCAATGAATAGCACAGTTGAATTTGAGAAAATTCAAATCAAATTTGAATTGATTTATAACGGAGTAACTATACCTGGAGTCCGGAGTTCTGATGAAGCCATCCCAGTAGGCAGACTCTGGGTGGCCTGGAGCAAAAAGGAGGCGGGGCTTTCATGCCCTTTATTGTGAGCCAACCACGCCTTCTCAGAGAGCCCCCAGCCCCGGTGGCTACACAGAAGGGGAGAGAGTGCTGTCTGCAGAGAGAGCGAGTTTGTGATTAGGAGTGGGCCACATGGGGAGGTTGGGGGCGGGTGCTGCAGATTGGATACATGGAGCTCAGAAGCACAGGGTGTTCCTCTGTCTGGCAATCCGAAGCCGTTTGGTTTCTCCAGGATGAGTAAGGTGGGGGACGGGGGCAATGAGGGGGCTTCCCCCATCTGGGAGGCACTACCCTCCCAGGACTTTGCAGGCCCCACAGATCAGCATCTCCTGAACCAGGGTGCCGGTCCCAGGATGCCCATGCAAGCGGAGGGGCGGCCACGTCAACTGTGGACTGACCGCAGGTGATCTTGTGTGTTAGTTTTCCTGTGAGTTTCTAACATTCTTTATGGTTGATAGGGAGAACAGCAAAATTCCTGCCTCCTGGTGCTCTTGGGGGCCCCTATAAGGGCCATTGTTATGTGGAAGAAAGTATCGAATACCTAACAAATATCAAAAAGTGTCAATTCCCAAGCCTTTTTTGACTCTCTCTGCTCAGTCCCTCAGTCCTTTCCAACTCTTTGTGACTCCATGGACTATATACCTCACCAGGCTCCTCTGTCCATGGAATTTTTCAGGCCTGAATACTGAAGTGGGTTGCCGTCTCCTACTCCAGGGGATTTTCCCTACTGCAGGATTGAACCTGCATCTCTTGTATCTCCTGAATTGGCAGGTGGATTCTTTATCACTAGCGCCGTCTACCAGACACTGGGTATTGGTGAGACCCTGGTCAAAAATCTAGTCCGTTTTCTCTCTGGTGTGTTTTTATATCATTAATGTCTCCGTCACAGAGAAAGGGAAGAGTTGCTATTCTTTGCTCTAATAGTGGGACTTTGAGTATTTGGTCTCCAGGAGAAATAGTCCTGCATGTGTGACTATGGCATGGAGGGGTCTATGAAGAAATAAAGAATTTATCTTGAGGAAAAAAAAGAAGAGTGGGAATCTAAGTGGAAAAGCAGGGTTGTTATCCCCAGCAGGGACCTTCTGATGGATGCTGTGCATGCCTGCCTGCCTCTGGCTGCCTGAAGGTGGTTTCCTTTTCTGATGCCATCCCTGCTCCCCTTCACCAGGTGGGCCACTCACTGGTCTTGGGTCACAGGTAGTCAGTCATGCATCTGACCCCATTCCAGGCACAGGCAGCGTAATGAGCTGACTCTAAAATAGGCTGAGCTCAGTGTCAACTCACACCAGGAAAGCCCTCAAATCAACCCACTTTGGAAAACTCAGGAGCTGAGAGCTGAATTCTGCAGCATTTGTTTCTGAAACCTCAACAGATTAAGGGCTTGAGGAGCAGCCAGAGAAGGTTGAGTGTCCCCAGGCAGGCAGCATGGGGCCCCTTGACCAGGGAACAAGTCCCAAATCATCCAAGAGATCGTTCCATCTGATCCGTGTTCAGTTTTGATAATTCCATGTCACTCCCATAAGGAAATTCCCTGAGTGAAACTCTGATTAGTGAGGCTTGTCTGGACATAGACAGGCTTGGAGCTGGCTTAGCACAGAGGCCAGAACCCCGACTGTGGACTCCGGGCCCAGGCTAGCGTCCTCAAAGACCAAATGTGAGTTTTTTTTTTAGTTTCTTAAACCTTTTGAGCATTTAGAAAATGATGCTATTAGACCAGATTAGCTTTAAGATCTATTCCAGAGTGAATGTTTCATGATATTCTGTGAGTACCAGAACACATGGAATAGTTTGATTATCATTACTAAATATAATAGCCCCCACGTTGCCAAGTATTTGAATAAAAACAGCAAGAAAAGGCTTCATTGCCAGAGCCTTGTTTATAAAGTTCCATGTCATTTTCAGATTATTTGGTCTCATCTGAATAGTCCATGTCAGTACACCCTAACCTCTCTGCGAGTTCCTTGTATTGATCTGGCCGAGTTGGCCTAACTATCATTTTTCCCACATGAGGAAATCAAGGTGGGGGAAGAAAGCAGTTAGTTCCCAGTGTCGCAGCGGGACACTGCAGGACTGGGCACCAGAGTCTGGGCCACTGTGCCATGCTCACGGACCCATTCCCCAGCCCCCCATGCCTTGACTAAAGCCAGGAGGGTGTTCGCCTTTTCACCCATATTGGACTGAAGTTTTCACTTTTCATTCAGCTGTTAGCATGGTATAAACAAAGCTACGAGGTACTTTTTTCTTCAAGGTGGCACAGGATACCTTGAAGGGTTGGATCCTTGCAGTTCTGATTCCGTGGCAATACTTTAATCACGCGGAATCAATTCAGCAGCAGCTTCTGCGATTTTAATCAAGTAACATTTTTGTGCTAAGGCAAAGCCAAACACAATTTAAAAATGAAAAAGAGCCACTTGCAATCAACCTTACTGCCCCCTGAAAGCACGTTAGCTGGGAATCTTCTTGGGCCCTCCTCTAATTGTCTAATTAATGCAATATTAAACTGACACCAAGCAAATGGGAGCCGAGTTGTGTGCTAACAGTTTGGGCAAGCTGAGAAGAACGTAATTTCTGCGAGGAAGCCAGATGGGAGGGGAACACAGGAAAGGATGCCTGGGTGTTAATTTGCAGTTTGATGGACTCTCTTTGTAAAAATAAACACTTTTGCAGGAGTCTAAGGAAAGCAAATGTCATCCGTTTCATATTACACAATGCCTACTTGTAGACACCGAAAACGTGCTTATAAGAGTCACGTCTAATTAAAGCAGAGAAGTTCGCATCTTTATAAGATCATTGCAATGGCTGTTACAGGCAAAGAGATTTGAGCTGAATGAAGAAATGGATGCACCAACATGCTGAGTGTAGATGCTGCAAGCTCCTTGTTCTGGGAGTGGCCAGAGGTCCAGGTGAGGGAGCCATGAGCCAGTTTATCATGTCTGCAGATGCAACCTGCCCACTGGAGACATCATCCAGGGAGGCAGTGTTGTTCTGGCAGGATAGGTACAGAGCACCGTAAGTGCACAGCCCTACCGAAGGCAGACCCCCTTCAAGAAGGAACCTGTTGCCCTAGCCATTGGGATTGAGGCCAAGAGACACAACAGGTTCAGGGGGCTGCCTCATATAAGGCCACACATTCTGGGGGCACCTTGTATCAGGTCATTGGTCAGGCATGAGGAGCATGGAGTTCTAGCTGTGTCCCCTCCAAAGTGGGACCTCTGAGGGACATCCTCTCTCCAGAGATCCCCTACCAGATGGTGGAGGCTTTGCCCAGTTTTCATCACAACTTCAACTTCTCTCCCTCCATCCAATCCTGCAGTCTCTTTCCCTTCATGGGCACCCATCCCTATAGACATTTTGCCAAACTCCCTTTCAGCATCTGCTTCAGGGGTACCCAGCCTGGGACACTCTATTTCCTCATGTTTTTGCTCTATCTGTTTTCTGTGGAGATTAGCAACAGTTAGCAAAAATGATACTGTATAATAAAGGTGTCCTTGTGTTGAATTTCAGGGATGTTGGTGAAAGTGGGGAATATTTTGTTCTGCTTAGACTCCAAGGAACCTGAAGGCTTGGGTTAGGGACCTGAATTGGTGACCTTAGCTCCCCTTCAGCAGTAAGAACCATGGTTTTGTGTGGCTGCATCCCTGTTCAGATCAGATTGGGTGGGCAGGAGCCTTAGCCCTCAGGGGTTATGCAGAAGCCTCTGGAGGCACAAAAGGATTAATTAAGATAGCCCAGATGATCATTTCTCAATGTATTCAGATAAGCCCAAAGGCCCATCCATGGCTGAAAAGTAGCCTGGGTATTTGTGTTTTCGGAAACAGACAAATTCTGCTTCCCCTCAGATGGCATTGGATCCCCAAGATCAAAATGAGCCTGAAGACCCAATGGCAAAGTGTTGAAGTAGATGTGGACAGAGACTGTGGGGCCATATTGCACAAGCATCGCTAGGCAGGTTGATGAGTGGAAGTGGTACTGTACTAGAGGAAGAACTGC
Organism: Bubalus kerabau; assembly: GCF_029407905.1. Lineage (NCBI taxonomy): Eukaryota > Metazoa > Chordata > Mammalia > Artiodactyla > Bovidae > Bubalus > Bubalus kerabau. The sequence goes on along the minus strand of NC_073634.1, from coordinate 84,983,751 downwards.
TGCCCAACACAGATGGTGCGGGCAGGCCAGCCACTAAACTGACCCTCTGTAAGCCCACGAGTGTCCCAGGGAACTGTCCTCAGGACTCTGGTTAGGATGTAAGATTCAACCATCCGCAAGGGATTAAATCCATCACACCCAGACATTTCACCAGGACAGGCTCAGGCTGTCTCTAGAACATGAGAAGGAAATGTTGTGGCTCAATATTTACATGAAGCTAATTGTTATTTTGGTTTTATTTGTGGCTTAGGAACATAGCTCATAATGAAGGCTGAAGTGTCTCAGCTACCACTCATGTGGTGGGGCTTCAGACCCGGGGCAGAGGAAGCCCGTTAACTCAAAACTTGGCAAAACAGGAATTATTAGAAAACATACTGGCATCTAGTGATTAGAGGAGAGTGGACCCTAAATTGAAACCAGGAGACAAAACCACTGTGGACTTTTTCTGCAAACCACAGGGTAGGATGCAATTTCAACCGAACTGAAATGAGCAAGACTTAAGAATGGAGGAAGATTAAAGATAACTCATTTAGGGACGTTCCAATGGTCCTGATTTGATACTTGATGGTCCATTAGAATCCTTGGAAAGTATAAAAGGAGAAACGCATTGTTGCCAATTTCCACAGGGTCATCAGGCAGACACCTTCTGGCCTGCCTTCCTGGTGGCCATTCTGTGCGGATCTCCATCTTCTCAAGGATCCTCCTTAGAATCACAGAACACTAGAAAGAGATGAGATTTCAAGATGCTCCCATGCCACAGATGAGGAAACTGAAATCTAAGTGGGGTGGGACTTACTTGAGCCCACACACACTGACTCCCTGGTACCATGTGGGGAGCAGGCGTTCTGTCTTCTAACTCATATTCTTCCTGCAGAGCTATGTTGACTTGACATACTTAGGCTTATAATTTTTCAGAAGCCAAGCAAAGAAAATCCTGCTACATCCCTAATGCCCTCTGGGGTCACAAAACATCATCCAAAAGCTTGAGCTTTGTTGAGCTCATAAAATGTGTCTGAGGTCTATTGCACACTCTCCACCCTTGGAGACCACCCCAATCCACCTCTGAGAAAGAGCTCCAGTAAGGACATTGTAGACTGTGACTTAAGTCTGGTTGGTTATTTGGGAAAAGCACAAGAGGAAGGAAGAAGAGAGACTTCCTGTGTCTACTCTAGGGCAAAGAGGATGGGTGGAGTGGAATAGGAGATCAGTGACAGCTTAACCTGTCCTCCTGTCTGCTTTCCCAGTCTCTTCCAGACAACTCTGGTCTCCCCCTGTCATGGAGCTACACAGAGGTTGGAGTAGCAATAGGAGTTGATCATCACTCCAGGACTGCTCACAACATACACTTGACATAGACACAAGCACTAGAGAGCCTGTGATCAACAGGCTCAAAGGAATTAGTGTGTAGGGACTGACTGTGATGAGCAAGAAGCAGTTTGTGGGGTAGTTCTCTTCATTGTTCCTGCTTCCAGTAGTCAACAGTTGTTTTACAAATTATGAAGTTCCTCCTAATATGAAGTATTCACACAAATCCCTAGGTCCTCCTCATTCTTTTCCTTTAGAGATCGCACGAAGGCACAGCCTCTGAATGACAGTTCTCTACAGTGCCACAGACCACCAGTCTCATTTATTATTAAGATGCAGAGAGTCTTAACTGTGATGTCACATGCAGAAATGGTTCTTGCCTCCTCACTGTGTTGCACTCCCACTTGATCTGTATGTACTGTATTAGTTGGTAGTTTAAATGCTTCTTTCTATGTAAGTGCGGTTAGGCTAGGAGGTAAGCTGATTAGAATGTTGTGCGAGCACACATGCTAAGTCGATTCAGTTGTGTCCAACTCTTTGTGACCTTATGGACTGTAGCTCGCCAGGCTCTTTTGTCCCTGGGATTTTCCAGGCAAGAATACTGGAATGGGTTGCCATGCCATCCTCCAGGGGATCTTCCTGACCCAAGGATCGAACCTGCAACTCCTGCAGCTCCTGCATTGCAGGCGAATCCTTTACCACTGAGCCACTGGGGAAGCCCTGATGAGAATATTAAAAGTTCATCAAAGATGAAATGTACAAGATGGGGATGACACTCAGGCTGTCCATTTGAACTTAAGAATGGGGCATGAGGAGATGGATTGGCAGCTGCGTATGAGTACAAGGAAGGCAAGGCTCATTAACTTGGGGCTGTCTTTACAGTGACCCTGTTGAGTTCCTGCTATTTAGTAAAATAAATTCCTTATCCTGGTTCTTTTTTTAGAAATATCCTGGCTACTTTCATCCTTTAACTCTATCATATATATCAGTTTCCTATAATTTACTTAAAACATCTCAGTTGGGATTTTGATTGACTATATGAATTGACTGGGGAAAATTGATAATATTAAAGTTACCTATGCATGATTATATTTATTCATTTATATGTTTCTTTTACAATATTATCTCTGTATAAATGTTTAAAATTTTCTTATAGGTGGCTTGAACTTCTTTTGACAGTTGCAGTTTACATAGTGTCTTCTCTTTGTTTTCAGTATGTTTCAGCTTATATTTACAATAGCAGTTGAAATTTTTGTATGGATCTTGTGTGCAGTCACCTTGATAAACTCTCTTACTGCTTTTAATCATTTATTGATATATGACAGTTTTATTCAAAACTTTCTAAAATTTCCTAAATCTATTCTTTTTTTTTTTTTTCCGGTCTCATTGCCCTGGCTGCACTCATCAGTTTGAGGCTGCCTAGATGTGAGGAGAAGGCAATGGCACCCCACTCCAGTACTCTTGCCTGGAAAATCCCATGGACGGAGGAGCCTGGTGGGCTGCAGTCCATGGGCTCTCTAGGAGTCGGACATGACTGAGCGACTTCACTTTGACTTTTCACTTTTCATGCATTGGAGGAGGAAATGGCAACCCACTCCAGTGTTCTTGCCTGGAGAATCCCATGGACAGGGGAGCCTGGTGGGTTGCTGTCTATGGGATCGCACAGAGTCAGACATGACTGAAGCAACTTAGCAGATGTGAGGAGAGAATAAATTTTTCTCTCATTCTTAACTTTAAAGAGAATGCTTCTAACAGTTTCCTATTCCTATAGAAATGTGCCTGTATTAAATTCTTAATAGACTTAATTTACTGAGTAAAGGAAATTTACTTCTATTTCCTAATTTAGTAAAAGTCTTATCACGAATGGGTGCTGAATGTTATCAAATGTTTTTCTGCATCTATCAAAATGGTCATATATAGCTTACCTCTTTTGTTCAGTTTTAATCAGTGAATGTGATGAATTATATTCTGAAATGTCCTAATATTAAACCATCCTTGTATGCTTGGGAAAAACTCAACTTGGGTGCATATAATAATTATATTTGCTAATACTTTGTTTAGTATTTTTGATTGTATGCTAATGAATGACATGGTCCAGTAATCCTGCCTTATGCTAATTTTGGCATTTATATTTGGCTTTATAGAATAAATAGGGTTATTTGAGGCATATTCTTTCCTTTTTTGCTGTCTAAAAAGAAAATAACATATTCCTCGAAAGTTAGATAGTACTTGCCTAGACTAAGATCATGGCATCCAGTCCCATCACTTCATGGCAGATAGATGGGGAAACAATGGAAACAGTGACAGACTTTATTTTCTTGGGCTCCAAAATCCTTGCAGATGGTGACTGTAGCCATGAAATTAAAAGACTCTTGCTCCATGGAAGAAAAGCCATGACCAACCTAGACAGCATGTTAAAAAGCAGAGACATTACTTTGCCAACAAATGTCTGACTAATCAAAGCTATGGTTTTTCTAGTAGTCATGTATGGATGTGAGAGTTGGACCATAAAGAAAGCTGAGCATCGAAGAACTGATGCTTTTGAACTGTGGCATTGGAGAAGACTCTTGAGATTCCCTTGGGCTGCAAGGAGATCGAATCAGTCGATCTAAAGGAAATCAGTCCTGAATATTCTTTGGAGGGACTGATGCTGAAGCTGAAGCTCCAATTCTTTGGCCCCCAGATGCGAAGAACTGACTCCTTGGAAAAGACCCTGATGTTGGGAAAGATTGAAGGCAGGAGGAGATGGGAATGACAGAGGATGAGATGGTTGGATGGCATCACCAACTCAATGGACATGAGTTTGAGCAAGCTCTGGGAGTTGGTGATGGACAGGGAAGCCTGGAGAGCTGCAGTCCATGGCATTGCAAAGAGTCAGACATGACTGAGCAACTGAACTAAACTGAACTGAGAAAATCATCTGGCCTGATGTTTTCTTTCTGGGTCAGTTTTAATTGCTGTATCAATTAATATAAGACTATTCAACTTATTATTTTTTAAATTTAGTTCTAATATTTTTCTAAGTACAGTATTTATTCACTTCACCTAAGTTTTCAAAGTTACCAGCAAATATTGTTATATTATTTTCCTATCTTTTCTAAATTTTTCTTTATCTGTGTTTATGACCCAAATTTTCTCACATTTTGCATTTACTAATTTTTGCCTTCTCTTGCTCAATCTTGCCAGAAGTTTGATTTTTTTTGTCCCAACTTTTGACTTTATTAATCTTTTATGCTACATCTTTGTATTTTATTTTGTTGATTTCTGCTTTTAATTTTATCTCCTCCTGCTTTCTATGGTTTTATTTTGTTTTTCTCATTTCTTGAGATAGACACTTCTTAATTTTGAGGTTTCCTTTTATATATATGTAATTAATGGCTTGTATTAGAAAATACGTTACTTCATATCACACAAGTATTGACATATTTTGTATTCCTTATTGAGTTCTAAATATTTAAAATATTAATTATAACTTCTTCTTTAACATGTAAGCTTTTTAGCATTCATATTATAGTTTCCAAATGAAATGTTGAAACATTTTAAAACTTAGAATAAAATTATTTTGTGATCAAAGGTGATAGCTTGTATAATTTTTTTTGAAATTTAGTTTTTCAAGGCTTCCTTTTTCCTTAAGTGAAAGTGAAAGTCGCTCAGTCGTGTCCGATTCTTTGTGACCTCATGGACTATACAGCCCATGGAATTCTCTAGGCTAGAATACAGAAATGTGGGTAGCCTTTCCCTTCTCCAGGGGATCTTCCCAACACAGAGATCGAACGCAGGTTTCCCACATTGCAGGGGGATTCTTTACCAGCTGAGCCATAAGGGAAGCCTTAATACCTAGTCATTTTTTTCTAAATGACCTATGCATAGTTTAAAGAAGTGTCTCTTCTCCAATTATTGGAGGAACTCTGTACTTGTTCATTGGTCAAGATTATTAACTAAGTTTTTCATATCTTTTATACCCCTTCTAATTATTTTCTACTTGTAATATCAATAACCAGGAGGGATGTGCTGATATCTTCAAATAGGATGGAGGATTTTTCTACTTATCTTGATATATTTTGCTCCACATGTGTTGTGGCTTAAAGTTTAAAAACAACTGAAGTTGCTATGATTTTTAAACTTACATTTTATCATGTGAACCTCTCTATTTTACCTTATTAATGTAGCTAACCAAGCTTTCTCTTACTTAATATTTGTCATATTTTCCCCATCATTTTACTTTCAACCTTGTATTGTGTCTTTTGTAAATAGCATATACATTGAGTAATAAAATCTAATTTAATTTTGTCTTTTCCTTGATGAATTTCATCCATTTATGTCACCCGGCTTATTTAGCTTATATGCAGAGTACATCATGAGAAACAGTGGACTAGAAGAAGCACAGGCTGGAATCAAGATTGCAGGGAGAAATATCAATAACCTCAGATATGCAGATGACACCACCCTTATGGCAGAAAGTGAAGAGGAACTAAAAAGCCTCTTGACGAAAGTGAAAGAGGAGAGTGAAAAAGTTGGCTTAAAGCTCAACATTCAGAAAACTAAGATCATGGCATCTGGTCCCATCACTTCATGGAAAATAGATGGAGAAACAGTGGAAACAGCATCAGACTTTATTTTTTTGGGCTCCAAAATCACTGCAGATGGTGACTGCAGCCATGAAATTAAAAGACGCTTACTCCTTGGAAGGAAAGTTATGACCAACCTAGATAGCATATTCAATAGCAAAGACATTACTTTGCCAACAAAGGTCCGTCTAGTCAAGGCTATGGTTTTTCCAGTGGTCATGTATGGATGTGAAAGTTGGACTGTAAAGACAGCTGAGTGCCGAAGAATTGATGCTTTTGAACTGTGGTGTTGGAGGAGACTCTCGAGAGTCCCTTGGACTGCAAGGAGATCCAAACAGTCCATCCTAAAGGAGATCAGTCCTGGGTGTTCTTTGGAAGGACTGATGCTAAAGCTGAAACTCCAATACTTTGGCCACCTTATGCAAAGAGTTGACTCATTGGAAAAGACTCTGATGCTGGGAGGGATTGGGGACAGGAGAAGAAGGGGACAACAGAGGATGAGATGGCTGGATAGCATCACCAACTCGATGGACATGAGTTTGGATGAACTCTGGGAGTTGGTGATGGACAGGGAGGCCTGGCGTGCTGCAATTCATGGGGTCAAAAAGAGTCAGACACAACTGAGTGACTGAACTGAACTGAACTGATGTTTACTTGAATTATACACATACATAAGCTAGTTTCTGACATTTTGGTAGATTATATTAACATGTCCCATTATTTATTTTAAAAATCTTTTATTATATTTTAAAAATCAATACCCACATCAATTTACAGAAGGTAAGAACTTAGCAGCCTCTCATATTCCTTAGCTCTCCATCCATACCCACCATATTGATGTTGTTTAAACTTTAAATCTCTGAATAAACTGTGGATTGTTATAGTTAAGTTCCTACTTTTTAAGCCCTAACTTATTTTTTTGAAAGTGAAAGTTGCTCAGTCATGTCTGACTCTTTGCGACCCAATGGATGATACAGTCCATGGAATTCTCCAGGCCAGAATACTGGAGTGAGTAGTCATTCCATACTCCAGGGGATCTTCCCAACCCAGGGATTGAACCCAGGTCTCCCGCATTGCAGGGAAGACTTATTTTTTAGGCAAATACAAATTTTACCAAAGTGTTTGATCCCTTTTCAGTGTTTGCCTTTGTGAGGAAAAATTTCTGAAGTATTGGATGCCAGAGAATATTTTTATCATGCTTTCATATATGAATGACAGTTTGGCTAGAAATTATATTTTGAATTCTAAATTCCTTTTCTTCAAATACTCGATGTTACTTCATTATCTCCTTGCATCAGTGTTACTGCTGGAAAATAAAATCTTGTTCCTTCATATATGATCTGTATCTTTCCTTTGGAAGTTTTAGAATTTTTGCTTTGAACCTCATTATGGTATATCAGATATCATCCCCACCCCTCGTCTCTCCTCTTCAACTTGAAGTTTTTCATCTTTTTTTTTTTTTCTAATTCTGAGAAATGTACCTTCACTGTTGTTCAGTCACTAAGCCACGTCCACCTCTTTGCAACCCCATGAACTGCAGCGCGCCAGGCTTCCCTGTCCTTCACTAGCTCCCAGAGTCCGCTCAAACTCATGTCCAGTGAGTCAGTGTTGCCATCCAACCATTTCATTCTCTGTCACCCCCTTCTCCTCCTGCCCTCAATCTTTGCCAGTATTAGAATCTTTTCCAATGAGTTGGCTCTTTGCATCAGGTGGCCAAAGCAATGAAGCTTCAGCTTCAGCATCAGTCCTTCCAATGAATATTAAGGGTGGATTTCCTTTAGGATTGACTGTTTTGATCTTCTTGCAGTCCAAAGGACTCTCAAGAGTCTTCTCCAGCACCACAGCATCAAGTCAGACTGGTCTTATAGAGTTACAAAGTCAGCATTAGAAAAGCCTTCGGGGTCACTTAATAACCAAAAGCATCAATTCTTTGGTACTCAGCCTTCTTACTGGCTTCCCTAGTGGCTCAGTTGGTAAAGAATCTGCTTGAGATGCAGGAGACCCTGGTTCGATCCCTGGGTTGGGAAGATCCTCTGGAGAAGGGAATGGAAACCTACTCCATTATTCTTGCCTGGAGAATTCCATGGACAGAGCAGCTGGGCTGGCTACAGTCCATGGGATCACAAAGAATCAGACACAACTGTGAGACAAATTTTCAGCCTTCTTTATGGTCCAACACTCTCATCTATATATGATTATTGGAAAAAAACATAGTTTTGACTATATGGACTTTTGTGGGCAAAGTGATGTCTCTCCTTTTTAAAATGCTATCTAGGTTTGTCATAGCTATTTGTTTTCAATGATCTGAGTCTCCATTGGGCAAAACATGTTTTTCTAAACAGAATCAGCAAAATGGGGATAAACTCTCTGAAAAGAATCTTGAGTGGTATCTATGCTAATAACTTAAGATTCAGATAATTGAGACCTTTTCTTTCCCCACCTTGAAAACACATTGGCTGTAAGTACCTCTACTATTAAATGGCCATAGTTAAACTTCTTCAATTTATTTTTTCCGTTTTAGTTTTCTGTCTCAGTCCCTGTGGCCAACTCCTGCTTCTAACGTTCTGCTTATCCTTAGAGGACCTTGTGTGTATAAAAGGTATACAAAGAAGGTACTAAAAGGCTCCATGTGGGAATCTGGAGTATTTCCAGTAAGTAATGAGTGTGGATTTAATGAAAAATTTTGCTTGCTCAGAGACTTCCTTGCTTCTTCCTTACATAATCAATAAAGAACTTAATTTGTGCATTTCAATAAAGGAAAATGATTTTAAAAGTTCTCTTAAATTTGTGTATGGTGTCATCACCAGTGTGGATTGGTGTTCAGTCATGGAACATTGATACAACTCTGGAGCGGGAATGAGAAAACACAGAGGATATCTAGTGAAGGGAAGTGGAGTGGTTACTAAGTGACCCTGAAGGCCTTTCCGATGCTGACTTTATAACTATGAGACCAGTCTGACTTTCAATTCTGGCTTCCCCATTATATCATCCTATGAGTTTGTGTACAGTCTCTGCTTCTTCTTCCATACAGGGGAATTATTTTGAGAACTTCTATGGTCCCTTCTAGCTCGGATAAATTTTCCCAGTTGGAGGAAAGCTGAGTATCCTGTAGTTCTCTAATACTATGGTTGAGCAAAATATTTATGATAAGCTATAAGAAAGTCAGAGCAATCAGCCTCTGCCCCAGGTTGTGCCTTCTGGTCCTGAACTGCTTTGACTTCTCCTTTTCTAGGGATGTCAAACATGATCTTATGCAATGATTATATACCTGAGTCTTTAATATTAACTCTAAAACATACAATAACATCTGCTGACTTGATGCTAACCATCACACCAGTGTTTGCCATTCCAAGGTATAGTAAAGTGGTAAAATATGTAAAGTGTTAATCACTCAGTGGTATATGACTCTTTGCGACCCCATGGACTATAGCTCGCCAGGCTCCTCTGTCCTTGGGATTCTCCCAGTAAGAATACTGGAGTGGGCTGTCATTTCTTTCTCCAAGATATCAACAAAGGAATCAAACCTGGGTCTCCTTCATTTTAGGTGGATTCCTTATTAGCAAATATTGTTAACAATTTACCAGTCTATCTTATGGCAGCATTTTTTAAAAGATTACTTTACTTATTTTATTCATGAAATAAATCAGAAATCATATTGAGTGCACTCAGTTTTCCATCAGGAGTTACTTTTTATAATATAAAACTTTTATAGGAAAATTTTCAATATTATTAAGATTATCATTAATTTGTAGATAACTAGGAGAAATACTGTTTAATACTGTCAAGTAAAGTTTTCACATTTTTCTAGGTCAAATTTTTTCTGTCATCAATACTTCAGTGTAAGAAAAATTCCTCAGTCCAATGAAATTTCCTGGTGAGTTGAAAACTCTATGAAATACAACATGTTAAAAATAACAGCTAAAAACAATGCTTTCTGGTTTAGGAGATAGTTTAATGTGTGCATTTTAGTAAAAAATATAATTTTTTTAAAAGTTTCATTTTAAATACAGAGATCATCATATGTGTGGATCTCTGAGGAGGGATAGGTATTTATTGATAGAACACTGATAGAAAGGAAAAAGGTATTTCTTCAAGCATTCGAAAGACTCCTTTGGAAGAAGGAAAAGATCAGGGACACTTAACTGATAGACCGCAAGATGTTGTTGTAAGTTACAAGGTGAACTTTCTGGTCCACATTGTTTGGGATGTCCAGTTGGTGGTGTAGTGGCAATAAGGGCAATGTTTATGGAGGAAGAAGGGCCATGGCCCAGCTTATACATAATTCACACTTGATGCCGCCTCAGGGAATGCTTGTGATTCACAAACTGCAAAAGACTTAGAAGTTGAGCCTTGCTCTAGAAAGACTTGGGCCAGACAGGGTGCACATAATTGCCCTAAAGTCTTTGGCATTTTTGTCTCACCTTTTGTGATCTCATGGGTGCTAAGTCACTTCAGTTGTATCCGACTCTTTGGAACTCTATGGACTGTAAACCGTCAGCCTCCTCTGTCCATGGGATTCTCTGGGCAAGAATACTGGAGTGGATTGCCATTCCCTTCTCCAGGGGATCTTCCCGACCCAAGGATCGAGCCTGCATCTCTTATGTCTCTTGCTTTGGAAGGTCAGTTCTTTACTACTACGGCCACCTGGGAAGCCTCTTTTGATCTCATATGTGTCTATAAACAATGGGTTTTCTTCAGTGCTTCTCAAAGGAAGCATTGTTGGCATTTTGTAAATGCAGCTCTTCCATGTGCTGGACTGTTCTGTGTATTGCAAGATGTTTACTCCCTCCAGCTGTCTGCCCACAAAATGCTAGTAACCCCACCCCAGTTATTATAGCAGCTAAAAAAAACTCAGTGCTATTGGAATATCCCCTAGAGGGCTGGTACTTCCTCTCGTTGATTACCTTTGGCACTTGATGATCTCTGCAGTCTAGTTCATCTCAGAGACGTGTGATTCTTCTGTATGTGTTATGCATTTTCACTGTATGGAGGAATACCCTGAGCAAGGGAAAGAACCCATTATATTTTGGCAGGCTTCTGAAATGCCTTTCATTTTTCATGACTTGTGTCCACTATCACTGCCATCTGGAAGATTTCTTTCATCTTGCCAGACATAGGTGATTTCTCCTCTGGGCTTACCCTAGACCCAACTTATCCCTCTGTTATAGCTGTTGCCATATTGCTATCGTTACCTGAATTTGTTCTTTCCTTTGGCCCCTAGACGTGAGCTCTTTGAAAACACAGACTGTGCCTTATTTATTCTCTATCTCCAGTAAACAACCTAATTCAGCCATATCCCAGACACTCTATAAATGTTGCCAAATGAATACATGGATGAGAGAATAGCTAAATTGAATCCATTGCATTTTCACATGAATGTTTTCTCTCCAAAGGGATTTTCATTATATTTTCAGTTTAATGAACAGAAATGGAGAGGTAAGAGATTAGGACAGATTGATCATAACAATAACAAAAATAAATAACCTTAAGAGAAAGTCATAATCATAATTATAACTATAATTTCCTAAGATCTTCTTATGTGCTGGACACTGTTTTCATTTAATCCTTAAACAGGACCGAGATTAGGGTAAGGCAAGTGAGGTACCTAAGTCTTTGCTTATTTTTCTATTGAGTTGTTTGTATTTTTATACTTTGATTTTTGGAACTTCTTTATTGTGAATAATACTGCTTTGGACATAAGAGTGTGGATATCACTTTGAGATAGTGGTTTTGTTTCTTTGCATATATATCCAAAATGCAATTACTGGATATTGTCATAGTTCTATTTTCAGTTTTTTAGCAACTTCTGTATTATTTTCCATAGTGTCTGTGCCAGTTTGTAATTCCACCCACAATACACAAAGATTTGTTTTCTCTGTCAGTTCAGTTCAGTCACTCAGTCGTGTCCAACTCTCTGTGACCCCATGGACTGCAACACACCAGGCTTTCCTGTCTTTCACCAACTCCTGGAGCTTGCTCAAACTTGTCCATCAAGTCAGTGATGCCGTCCAGTCATCTTATCCTCTGTCATTCCCTTCTCCTCCTGCCTTCGGTCTTTCCCAGCATCAGGGTCTTTTCCAAGGAGTCAGTTCTTCGTATTAGGTGGCCAAAGAATTACAGCTTCAGCTTCAACCTCAGTCCTTCCAATGAATATTCAGGACTGATTTCCTTTAGGGATAACTGGTTTGATCTCCTTGCAGTCCAAGGGAATCTCAAGAGTCTTCTCCAATACCACAGTTCAAAAGCATCAATTCTTTGGCACTCAGCTTTCTTTATGGTCCAACTCTCACATCCATATGTAACTACTGGAAAAACCATAGCTTTGACTAGTCGGAATTTTGTTGGCAAAGTAATGTCTCTGCTTTTTAATATGCTGTCTAGGTTTGTCATAGCTTGACTTCCAAGGAGCAAGTGTCTTTTAATTTCATAGCTGCAGTCACCATCTGCAGGGATTTTGGAGCCCAAGAAAATAAAGTCTGTCACTATTTCCATTGTTTCCCCATGTATTTGCCATGAAGTGATGGAACTGGATACCATGATCTTAGTTTTTTCAATGTTGAGTTTTAAGCCAGCTTTTTCACTCTCCTCATTCACTTTCATCAAGAGGCTTTTTAGTTCCTCTTCACTTTCTGCCATAAGGGTGGTGTCATATGTGTATCTGAGGTTATTAATATTTCTCCCAGCAATCTTGATTCCAGCTTGTGCTTCATCCAGCCTGGCATTTCACATGATGTACTCTGCATATAAGTTAAATAAACAGGGTGACAATATACAGCATTTTCTCTATAGTTTTACCAATAATTGTTCTCTTTTCTGGTTTTATTAAAGCCATTCTGAACTGGTGTGAGGTGATTTCATTGTGGTCTTGATTTGCATTTCCCTGATGATCAGTGATGTTGAGCATGCTTTCATGTACCTGTTGATCATCTGTGGTCTTTGGAAAAATGTCTATTTAGGTCCTCTGCCCATTTTCAAGTGGATTATTTGTGGGGGTTTTTTCCCCTTGGTATTGAGTTGTACGAGTCCCTTATGTTTTCTTAGGCTGCATCTTCATTTCGTTTGTTTCTTTTGCTATGCAGAAGCTCTTTAGTTTGATGTGGTTTTACTTGTTTATTTTTTATTTCGGTATCATAATAAAAAAGATTTTTGCCAAGACTAATGTAAGGAATGTTTTCCTATATTTTCTTTTTGGAGTTTTATGGTTTTAGACATCACATTTAAGTTTCAATCCTTTGAGTTGATTTTTGTAAATGGAATGAAATAGGAATCCAATTTCATTCTTTTGTGTGTGGATATCCAGATTTCCCAATATTATTTATTAAAAGGGTTATCTTTTCCTCACTGAGTATTTTTGGACCCCTTGTCAAATATTAATTGACTCTGTATGCATAAGTTTATATCTAGGTTCTCAATTCTGTTCCATTGGTGACTGTGTTAATTTTTGTGCCAATGTGTATTATTTTTATTACTATAGCATTGTAATATAGTTTGAAAACAGGAAGTGTACAGGCTACAGCTTTGTTCTTTATCATTATTGCTTTGGCTCTTCAAGGTATTTTGTGGGGCTGTTCAAATATTAGGACCATTTTTTTCTGTTTCTGGGAAAATGCCATCAGACTTCTGACAGAAATTGCATTGAATTTAAATATGGCTTTGGTGATATGGACGTTTTTAACAATCTTAATTCCCCATATTAGTCAACTGGGGGAATCCAGAGATGAGGCAAGTGCAGCAGCTCATGGGTGGGCTTTCTGGTGGACTCTGTGAAGCAGTTAGTTGGGTCTTCATCCCACTGATGTCCTCTGAGAGTTCTGGCTACTATTCTCCCAGACACTTTCCTGCCCCCAGTCATGCAGCTCACCTCAGTATTCTGGGTGGGGTTAGAAAGAAGTGGTCACTTTGGTGACATTCCACACAGCTGGGAAAACTGGATAGTCACTCACACTCTCACTTTCCTCTGTGGGAGAAATCATGAGCCAGGAAAATCTCTTTTGGCACTGAGGTAGGCTACCTTGTGGGGATGGGGGGGCGTTGATTGATTCAGGTGAAGGGAAACTTTCTTACCTACTTCAATGTGTCACATCTCAGAATTTTATTTTATTTATTATTTCTCCAGTGATGTGCTGAAACTTCTCCACTGGACTCCTGGACTTCCACAAAGGCACTGGTCCATAAGTGATTGTCTAAATTGCTGTTCTTCGGTTGGGCAGGGAAGTAGGGGGTAAATAATAGAAAACCTTCCTTTGAGATGTTATCCCCAAAATGGGATGACTTCTGAAAAATAAATTATTTCTGTAAACATAATTTTTATATTTTAGTGTAGTCAAATTGATCTATCTTATTTTATAGTTAACATTGTATTATCTTGTTTAAGAAATTTTTATTTGTGCAAAGGTCAAATGTGTTTTCTCTTATAGTTTCTTCCAAAAATTGTACAATTTTGTTGTTGACATTTGGGTCCAAAAGCAGTTGATATTTTTGTATTTTGTGAAGTAGCAATCCATTTAATTTTTCTGTGTAAAAAATAAAATTTCAGACCCATTTTCCCTCCTTTCCACTCTGATCTTTCCCTCCTTTCTACTCTGATTGTTTCATCATATGTGAGCAATCTATATGTAAGTGGATCTGTTTCTGTGCTTTCAGTTTATCTCCTGTATGACCTTATTTTCTATATAAAATTTAGAGTCACAATGATGAAATACTCGTAGCTGATGCAAAAGGGACATTTACAACTATTAAGAATCAATAAAGCATTGTAGTGGGGAACTTACTTACATTTTATGGTTTAATCTTGGCAACATTCTCTGATTTATACATCATTATCCAAACATCACATATGAGGAAACTAAAGTTCAGGAAGATGGTGTGATTTACTTAATCTGAATCAGTTTGGAAGTGGTGGAGGCCAGAATATGAAGCCAAATTCTGTGTTCTTTCTCTTATACTATATTGTTTCCCTAAGTCACCCAAATTAAATTAATTCACAGCTTTAAGAATTGGAGTGGGAGTAAGATCAATGCAAGAATAATTATATAATTTAATGTAGGCTTTTCTTCTAGATGGAAGACAGATTTTGGAACACAGACTGAAGATGAAATATGTAAGCATTGTTTTTGGCATTCAGATAATGGGCTTTGGGCCACAGATTCATTCTGCCATGTACCAACTGCGGGGTGGGGGGGCGGGTGGGGGATGGAGTTGGGTCACGTACCACCAAGTCTTACTCTTATTGATTGAGAGAGGGCGTAAGGAGGAGCCTGTGGCAACATGCTGGAATAAAAGAACAGAATCCAGAAAGATTGCAGTCTTATTCTGGTTCTTCTGTTTTACTTGTTGAATATGCTTGCAAGGGGCTTCCCAGGTAGCACAGTGCTAAAGAATCCACCTGCTAATACAGGAGACAGGGGTTTGATCCCTGGGTAGGGAAGATCCCCTGGACGAGGAAATGGCAATTCATTCTGGTATTCTTGCCTGGAAAAGCCCATGGACAGAGGAGCCTGAACAGGCTACAGTCCATGGGATTACAAAGAGTCAGACACGACTGAGCACAGCATACTTGCAAACTTTCTTTCCTTCACTGAGCTTTAAGTGCTACAACTGCAAACTAGGGAAAATAAATCCCACCTCATATGACTATCACCAGAAGTAGAAATATCTACTAAATATCTAGCATAGTGATCAGCACACATCAGGCAGTTCCTCGGTAACAGTTATTTTCTTTCCTTTGCCTGCTCCTAACCTACACACTTGGAGAAAGAAATGGCAACCCACTCCAGTGTTTTTGCCTGGAGAATCCCAGGGACAAGGGAGCCTGATGGGCTGCCATCTATGGGGTCACACAGAGTCGGACACGACTGAAGTGACTTAGCAGCAACCTACACTTCACCTCTACTAATTTCCCCAAAATACTCTTCTCTGTGGGGACATTTGTTTTGTCAGGAATAAAGTTCAGCTCTCCCGGGGACCCAGACCAATGAGACAAGGCCTTACCACTCTGACCACGCAGAGAAATCAAATCTTTGTCATCACTCGCAGGACAGGGAGAACACTGCAGCTTCTGAGTACAGTCTTTAGCTGTATCAGTTGACTTTCAATCTTCCAATCTTGCCTATTTCAGAAGACGATTAAGTTATAAAATGTCAGACGGGAAGGAGGTATCTGGGGGTCCACTAACAGCCCACTTATTGTGCTGAGCCAAAGACCCATAAGAGCAAGGGTGTCACCCATGGCCACAAGGTGACCCACAGTAGACCTCTTACCTACCCAGCTGCCACTGCTGCCATAAGCCATCTTACAACACCCTACTAAAAATTTGGCAATCATCTTTTGTTAAGAATCAGCTACTCCCACTCCTTTACAATCTGGATCCTACTTTGTCTTATAGTTTCAAGCAAAACTGTTACTAAAAGATTCAACAGACTTAGAAGGGTAAGTGCATACTGGAAGTAATAGTCAACATATACAAAGCACTTTTCAGAAACAATGGGTGGCTAGATCCATGTCCTGACCAAGCAGATCTGTGCTGCATCTAAATTACCTGGTAACAATTTATTATTAGCCATAGTATGGGGTGGGGTTTGTAGCTCTTTGCACTCCCTATTCTCAGGCAGGGGATTCCATCTCTGTGTCTTTCACATAAGTAATCTTCCTTAGCACAATGTCAGGGATTGGGTAATGGAGATGGGAACCATTCATTTATACTACACTGTGAATGGCATCTTTAGGAGTTGGACAGTGCACAACTCAGCCCACCACACATGGTAGTCATGCTTGTCCTGAACTTCCACATTTACCCTGAAAGCCAGTAGTTCTTGGCTACTCCTGCAAGTTTCTGGTTCTGATGCTCAATCAGATTACAGTTCAGCTCTCTAGTGATGTGTCTCCACTATTTATGGCTCATGGAGTTGACTGCTTTTATATATTTAAAATCATTGATCTACTGTGATAAGTGTCTAGAGTGCAAGAATAGGATGAGGTGGCTTATTTGGGAAGTCAAAGCCCCATCTTGGCTGGAAGCCAGCATTAATTTTAATAGTAAACATTTTGAAACAGCCTAAATAGTCAACATAGTTAACATGATAACTAAATTATATTACTTTCATAGTATGGATTTTATGCAGCCTTTCAAAGTTACATTTTTGAGATGAGTTTAATAGCATTTGAGAATTCTAACATTATAATGTTAACTGAAAAAATAAGATTCTTACACTATATATATTTAATATCAAATAAGCAAAATAGGCATATAAAAAGACTGAAGGAACTAAGGTAAAACAATAACTACTATTCTCTGGATGGTGTTGCTATGTGTTGTTAAATTGCTAAAGAGATACTTTTATAAGCTTTAAGGTTTTTAAATAATGGATATGCATAATACTAATTAGCGGAAATCCATGACTAGTATAATAAAAGTTCATTCATTGAATTGGGCTTAGCTTGAGGAGGCAGCTTGAGAACACACTTCTATGTGTCTCTGCTGTCTGTACCCAAATCTAGGGACTCTTAGACTCAAGTGATGCTGCCAGTTGGATAGGATGGCCCTCAGGCCCCTAAGACCTTCATTCTCATGGTGATGGCCCACACTGGCCCTCCTCTTCATTAACACTCTCTGTACATCTATATGCTGCATGACCAGCAGCTCATCTGCCCTGTTAAGAAAGCCCAGGGTTGATTTCCTGGAAGTCCTTCATTGGAAGGAAATCTCTCATTCATTTCAAATATTCATTGGAAAGACTGATGCTGAAGCTAAGGCTCCAATACTCTGGCCACCGGATGAGAAGAGCGAACTCATTGGAAAAGACCCTGATAATGAGAAAGACTGAGGGCAGGAGGAGAAGGGGACGATAGAGGATGAGATGGTTGGATGGCATCACCAACTCAGTGGACATGAGTTTGAGCAAATTTTGGGAGATGGTGAAGGACAGGGAAGCTTGGAGGGCTGCAGTCTATGGGGTTGCAAAGAGTCAGACACAGCTGAGCAACAGAGCAACAACCACAAAAGGAAGCCAATGTCATCTCAACCATTACATGACAGCTTACAAGTGGTTCAAACTATCATGTACTAAACATCTAGGAGCTACTGCATACAGCAGGTGTCTCATACATCTCTAAAATCTTAACCTGCTCAGTTACGGTTCTGCCTCTTCCCAGATGAAGATAGCATGGAAAAGTAAAAAGAAGAGGCTTGCTAAGGTCATAGGACTCTGTGTAGTTTTGTTTTTTTATTTTTAAATTTCTTTTTTTGTTATTAAAATGTCTGGGGCCATGAAATAAGATTTAGCATGAGTTCTTTGATTCTTTTGGTTCCCCCATAGTTTAGTCTGTGGTCAAGAGTTCCTAAGAACCCGGGCTCAAATACTGGTCTCTTCAGCCCAGGGTAGCCTTAGCAAGTCACTTTGCCTCTCCAAGTCTCACATCCTTAGTTGCAAAAGAGCAATAACCATCCTGGCTTTGAAGGGTCACCATGAGTTTCTGCCACCTAGGTAAAGCCCCTTTTCCATAGCAGTTAATCAATGAGAACATTCTTTCCTTCCATCTCCCATTATAAATCCAGGTGGGTTTACAGAGTAAGTCCACATTGAGTTCCCTCAACAGAGTCTTTGCTACCACTGAAGGGCTTCCAGCCAGAATTCCAGAGTGGCTTTATGTAGATGAGCAGACACTCTTCTTATTAATGTTGCCTCCTTTGAGGATGTACACTGCAGAGAATTCAAGAGCTAGGGTTGTGTGTTTCTCTATCCTCAGGTACTTTCCTCAGGACTATGCAGTCACCTTTTTTATTTCTCAGACACCTCTGCCACTTCCTTTCATCTCAGGGCCCAGTAGAAGAGAGTTTGATTGGACCTGTCAGCATCTCTAAGGAGGCCACTTGAAAGTCATTTGAAGAATTCCCACACCCAGGAGCATCCCAGAGCAACTGGGAAGATCCAGGCAGCCTTGGAACTCATGGATATGTCTTTCCCCCAGATTTCTGGCTTTTTAATGAAAAAGGGCCTGGTCTCTGTGGAATTGTCAAAGGGTTTTTTCTTATATGGGTTAGTGGTCTTGCAACTAATCAAAGTAGTAGAAAATCCCGCACAGACTAATTGGATAGGAGGTTCTTTTTCTGTATAGAGCATTGTCGTCATTAGTTATGATACTGGTAAATATAGAATATGTGGAAAATAATATCAAATACCATGGCAGTAGTGGTAAAGGACTCAAATGCCAGTGCAAGAGACAGAAGAGATGAAGGTTCGATACATGGGTCTGAAAGATCCCCCAGAGGAGGGCATGGCAACCTACTCCAGTATTCTTGCCTGGAGAATCCCATGAACAGAGGAGCCTGGAAGGCTACAGTCCATAGGCTAATTGTCGGACATGACTGAAGAGACTTAGCATGCACACGTCAAATTCTTAATATGTTCCAAGGACTCTGCTAGATGCATTACCTACCTGATATTGACCTTCTACAAGATACATATCACTGCTCTGCAAGGTAAAAATTACATGCCCCATCTATAGATGGGGAAGCAGGTTCACAGAGGTTAAATGACTCCAAAAGTCAACTTGACAGAGGAGCCCAGATTAAAATTTAGGTCTTTTTATTTCCAATTCCATGTTCCTAAAAAATGAATCTAACTGCCTATCTGTAAACAGAAAGATAGTTTGAAGGAGGAGAAATATAGGCAATCTCTAATATTAAGAGCCAAGATATGGGGAGAAAAAAGTTTCTCTGGGCTGATGTTGAGTTAAAACGTTCTTGCTGGTATGAGCCACAGTTAAACCAGTACCAATTAGAGTCAAGTGTAATGAAAAATAAATACAGCTGAGCTGTTAGGCCGGCTGCTATGGTCCAGCATCTGTCAGCACTTCTATTATATGCTGAGTTTTTTCAAGGAATTATAAGAGCTGTAAAAACGTGTGCTATGGTGGAACTTGGCAGAAAAAAAAGTTTCCATTTAAAGAGCTTTTCAAATATATTTTCTAAAGTTTTAAAAAATTAGGTTTGACACTTTAGTCATGAAGTTAGCAACAATTTAAATACTCAATACATTTTAGTCAACTGCTGGGATGAAAAAGTACTCAGCATCAGGACACATGCCTCCGTGGGGCTTCTCTCTGCCTCCATCGGGGCTTCTGCCTTGGTACTTTCACCCTTGGTCTTCTCACTGATCTCTGTAGTAGCTGGAAACATATACCAGGAGCAGCCTCAGTGTTCCAGAAGACAGAAGATTAGGCTGTGTGTGCATACGTGCTAAGTGGCTTCAATAGTGTCTGATCCTTTGCAACTCCCTAACGGTAGCCTGCCAGGCTCTTCTGTCCATGGAATTTTCCAGGCGAGAATACTGAAGCCAGTTGCCATTTCTTCCTCCAGGGAATCTTCCCGACCCAGGGATTGAATGTCTCTTATATCTCCTGCGTTGGCAGGCAGGTTGTTTACCACAAGCACCACCTGGGAAGATTCAGGAGGACATGAGGACCCAGTAAAGACCTTGGTTCCTAATGCTGCAGAGCAATTTTATCTGATGCTCTGAAATGTTCATCAGAAACCCTATCTAGACCAGAACTCAGCTTCATTGAAGTGATTCCAGGCTGGAGGCTGACAAGCATCTTGGTGAGGGTTTGACAAAGAGGCTGGAGTAAGGATGTGGTTTAAGAAAATGTAGGTGCTTATACAGTCTGGTTGCAGAAAAAGGAGAGTCAAAAGGTCTTGTTCTGATTTTAGTTACTTGGAAGAACTCTAGGCTTGAAGATAGAAGATTGTGGGGCCTTAGTATAAATATTTGTGTTCCCAGAAATTTTTATGTTGAAATTCTACCCAGAAAAGTGATATTAGTAGGTGGGACCTGGGAAGGTGATAAGGTTATGAGAGTGGAGTCCTTATGAATGGGATTAGTGCCCTTCTAAGAGACCCTACTGAGCTCCCTAGCACCTTCCACTCTGTTAGGATGCGACCAAAAGTCTGAAACCCAGAAGAGGACCCTCGGCTGACCCTCTGATCTCAGACTTCTGACCTCCTGGCTATGAGAATTAGATTGCTGTTGTTAATGAGCCACTCGGTCTGTGGTGTCTGGTTAGAGCCACTGAAAGGACTGTGACACATAGAGTGGCCTCTAGCTCTGTCATCACCCTATTTTATGACAGTGTGCACACTGCCTAATCACTCTGAACCTTAGTCAATGTAATTCTCAATAGAAGTTATCATCTTCCTATAAATCTCAGCTGTGTGGGATAAAAGGTGAATGTGTATAGAATTACTCTGTAAACTTTAAAGAGCCATGCAGATGTAATGAATGATAATCATAATGAAGCATTTGTTATCTTTTCCTAAGTTATTTTCCCAATCGCCAGACATTTTGAAAAAGAGAAACAAGGATAAGACCTGTTTTCTGCAACTAAAACCCTAAACAACAGTTGGGCTGAAGGGTATATTGACAGATGTCAAATGAAGGCAGATGGGGTTAAAGCCAGAATACAGTGGGCTGAAAACTAGCAGCCTACCCCTAGTTTCACCAGGAAAGTTCTGGGAAAAGAGTTCCTGTTAAATGCCACCCAAGAGCCTCAATTATCCACAATTTAATGGTCTTGATGTCTCTTGTTGTAAGTTCACAACTCATGCCATGGTCTGGCCTCAGATAGTGCTTCTGCATAAATCAGATGGGGAAAGACCCACGGAAGTACAGGATACAGGTCAAGTACAGGGTCTCCCTGTGGAGCTTATTAAAATGCAGAGACTCTGTCCTTCCCACGCTCTAGGCAATGGCCCTGGAATCTGACTTTCCAAGAAACTCTTCAGAGTGTTCTCTTAGAAGCGGGCTACACTTTGAGAATCACTGAATTTAGACTTCTCTGAAATGGCCGCATGAACCCAAATGTCAGAGCTAGATCTCTAATATAATGTCCTCAGTTTCAGTTCAGTTCAGTTGCTCAGTCATGTCCAACTCTTTGAGACCCCATGGACTGCAGCACACCAGGCCTCCCTGTCCATCACCAACTCCCGGAGTTTACCCAAACTCATGTCCATTGAGTCGGTGATGCCATCCAACCATCTCATCCTCTGTCCTCCCCTTCTCCTCCTGCCTTTAATCTTTCCCAGCATCAGGATCTTTTCAATGAGTCAGTTCTTCACATCAGGTGGCCAAACAATTGGAGTTTCAGCTTCAACATCAGTCCTTCCAATGAACACCCAGGACTGATCTCCTTTAGGATGGACTGGCTGGATCTCTTTGCAGTCCAAGGGACTCTCAAGAGTCTTCTCCAACACCACAGTCCAAAAGTATCAATTCTTGGGCACTCAACTTCCTTTATAGTCCAACTCTCACATCCATGCATGACTACTGGAAAAACCATAGCCTTGACTAGATGGACCTTTGTTGGCAAAGTAATGTCTCTTCTTTTGAATATGCTGTCTAGGCTTGCTGCCCTCAGTTTTCTGCTGAGGAATCTATGAACAGGAGCAGTCAGTGTTCACTGGGCGCACAGCCTGCGTCAGTGCTGTGCTGGCATCAACCTCGGTGACCTCATTTAGTGTTCACGGTATGTTGGAATCCACCCACTTAAGGCATTTAGATGTATCCTGACTTGGGATCAATGCACTAACCTGCCTGTCTGCTCTAGCACCTGCTGGCTGACGTAATAAAAAGTAAAAGCAAGGAGACTGGAGCCACCGCACTTTCTGTGGGGTTGTAAGAGTTACCTGGCAGTCACTTAACTTTGGGGATAACTTCCTCTCCCACCTTTCAGGGAGTACTTTAATGACTACCTCTGTCTTCAAGCTCATTATATTACTCCAGCCTTTCACTCTCAGATAAAAAAAAGTCCAGCTGTATTTCTATTCTTCATTCCATTTCTTCTTTAAGAAATTTGGCAGCATAAGTCACAACCTCCCTCAACTTCCATCTGACAGTCACGAATTTGTCTACACCCATCCCCTCTCCAAATCCTCTTCTCTTGTCCCTGAGAATGGACCCCCTTTTCTACTATGTAAGGACATCCCCCTCACAGCCTTTGACTTGTGTCTTCCCACCATGTTGGTTTGTTAATTTCCCATTGCTTCCATCTGTGTCTTCAATCATCTTTACATCTCTTCTCAGATTCTCAACATGTTCAAGCCTCTTCTGTACTAAAACATAACCTCTCTTGATACTCTTTCCCCCTTCTATTCACCATGCAGCCTTGCTTCTTCACTTCCCAAACAAATTTCTTGAAAGAATAATCCATTCTCTCTCCATTCCTGCCTCCTGTCACCCTGCTTATTTAACTTATATGCAGAATACATCATGAGAAACGCTGGGCTGGATGAAGCACAAGCTGGATTCAAGATTGCTGGAAGAAATATCAATAACCTCAGATATGCAGATGACACCACCCTTATGGCAGAACATGAAGAGGAACTAAAAAGCCTTCTGATGAAAGTGAAAGAGGAAAGTGAAAACGTTGGCTTAAAACTCAACATTCAGAAAACTAAGATCATGACATCTAGTCCCATAACTTCATGGCAAATAGATGGGGAAACAGTGGAGACAGTGGCTGACTTTATTTTTGGGGGGTCCAAAATCACTGCAGGTGGAGACTGCAGCCATAAAATTAAAAGACGCTTGTTCCTTGGAAGGAAAGTTATGACCAACCTAGACAGCATATTAAAAGGCAGAGACATTACTTTGCCAACAAAGGTCCATCTAGTCAAGGCTATGGTTTTTCCAGTAGTCATGTATGGATGTGAGAGTTGGACTATAAAGAAAGCTGAGCACCGAAGAATTGATACTTTTGAACTGTGGTGTTGGAGAAGACTCTTGACAGTCCCTTGAACTGCAAGCAGATCCAACTAGTACATCCTAAAGGAAATCAGTCCTGAATATTCATTGGAAGGACTGATGTTGAAACTGAAACTCCAATACTTTGGCCACCTGATGCAAAGAGCTGACTCATTTGAAAAGACCCTGATGCTGGGAAAGATTGAAGGCAGGAGGAGAAGGGGAGGACAGAGGATGAGATGGTTGGATGGCATCACCGACTCAGTATACATGGGTTTGGGTAGACTCCGGAAGTTGGTGATGGACAGGGAGGCCTGGTGTGCTGCAGTCCATGCGGTCGCAAAGAGTCGGATGCAACTGAGCGACTGAACTGAACTGAATAACTACTCAACCCATTTGAATCTCACTTCTAGTCACTTTCCTTCAGTAAACTTCATTTTACTAAGGTTAGCAGTGATTCACTTTTGGCCAAATACAGTGAACATTTTTCTTCATTTGTAAGAAGAATTTATTTCATAATGTCTTTTTAAGAATTAATGTATAACTGCATAGGAACTACTCGGAGAAGGCAATGGCACCCCACTCCAGTACTCTTGCCTGGAAAATCCCATGGATGGAGGAGCCTGGTAGGCTGCAATCCATGGGGTTGCTAGGAGTCGGACACGACTGAGCGACTTCACTTTCGCTTTTCACTTTCATGCATTGGAGAAGGAAATGGCAACCCACTCCAGTGTTCTTGCCTGGAGAATCCCAGGGATTGGGGAGCCTGGTGGGCTGCCATCTCTGGGGTCGCACAGAGTCAGACATGACTGAAGCGACTTAGCAGCAGCAGCAGCATAGGAACTACTGCTTGATACACAGCCTGGCACAGAATAAGCATTTAATTAATGATTTCCTTTCTCCTCTTTCTCATTATTATTGTTGTTCAGTTCAGTTCAGTTGTTCAGTCATGTCCAACTCTTTGTGACCCCATGAACTGCAGCACGCCAGGCCTCCCTATCCATCACCAACTCCCGGAGTTCACCCATACCCATATCTGTTGAGTCAGTGATGCCATCCAACCAGCTCATCCTTTGTCATCCCCTTCTCCTCCCACCTTCAATCTTTCCAAGCATCAGGGTCTTTTCAAATGAGTCAATTCTTCGCATCAAGTGGCCAAAGTGTTGGAGTTTGTCTTCAGCATCAGTCCTTCCAATGAATGTTCTGGACTGATTTCCTTTAGGATGACTGATTCAATTTCCTTGCTGTCCAAGGGACTTTCAAGAGTCTTCTCCAACACCACAGTTCAAAAGCATCAATTCCTCGGTGCTCAGCTTTAACTCATAAATTACATGATATCATATTGTTTTACCCATCATCCTCTGACTTTTCTTCCCCCCTCCCCCTCCACAGGTCTTGCTTTCTTTTCTTTCTCCAAAGATCGAAGTTTCCTAGGAGTAGAACTTTGTCCTCTTTTTCATCTCACTCTTCATGCCCCCCCACCCCCCGGTGACCTCCTACATCCTCATCCTCTCAGTTGCCATCTACATGCTCAATAAATCTCGTGTTTTTCTTGCAATGAGACCCACTCTGAGCCAGACATGTGGACAGGGCATGTCAGAGGTGCTCACAACCTGGCTGACCTCACTAAAGCTGCAGCCAGCTTCTCACTTTGTAGAAAAGCCTGGGCCACAGAAGCCCTGACTCCAACAGGATAGTAAGTGTGTGTGTGTGTCTCTGTGTGTGTGTGTATGTGTAAGGGGAAGCTCTAGGCTCTGCTGCCTTCTGTTAGAGATGGAGCACACTTGGCAAAAAGGGACCTTGATCATGACTGCAAGACGGCACATAGCCACCTGGAGAGAAAGGAAAGCCTGGGGGAGAGGGTGCTGAGGGGCAGTCTGAGCCAGCATCAGGCAGAGACGATTAACAGAACTTTCCCAATGACGTGGAGGGCCTTGGACCCTATCTGTCAGACATCATCACAGAGACCAAATGGAATTTCAAAGCCTAAGAGATGAAGTTAAAGTTTGTTTCCAAGTTCAATTCAGAATGCAAATATCTTCTATGCTTAGCTTTCATCTTTCCATAAATGTGGGCAGGATGTTGGCACAGAAAAATGCCACCTCCCCAAATCTGACATAGCACAAACATGTAAATGCTCAGATTCTGGATTTAGACAGATCTAGGTTCAGACTTTGGCTCCCTTTGCTCACTGAATGCCTGTTAAATTGTTTAGCTTTTCTGAGCCTCCATGATCTGTAACACGATGAAAACGCTTGCCTCAAAGAATTTACTGTTCATTAATTCAACATTTATTGAAAGCCTAGGATGTGCACAGGTGACTCAGATGTGTCCTTGCTCTCACAGTCTTCAGAGAACAGAAGAGGATGTGAGCACAGGCAAGACAGAGGAGCTGGGTTAGCTCTAATGAATATGGGAGAGAAAGAGGGCAAAGATTGTGCCCAGGCTACTGGCTTTGGAAACCGGGAAGATAATGGGATTATTCAGGGAGTGAAACAGGCTTAGTGTAGGGACTATGTCAGCTCAGTTCTGACCATAAGATGTGAGGAGTCTGTGGCGTATCCAGGTAGAGATGCTGAGTGTGCAAGCAGAACAATGCCCCCAAATTCCAAGGAGAAACTCTGCACTTAGAAACAAATCCTTGTAGTCCTTAGCACAAAGATGATCAGTGATGCCCCAGAATGGATACTAAAGCTCAGAAAGAGCATATTCAAAAAGGTTATGTGAACTCCCCGAAACACTGCCACCTGAACAAGCACAAACAGAGGAGGAGTCACGAAAAGGGTCATCACACAGGTGAGAGATGGGGGGCTGGAGACTGTGGGAATATAGGAACAGAAGCAAGAAGGTCACGAGTTTTGAACATATTCAAGGAAGGGAAGATGATGAAACACATCCAATGGACACAACAAAATATTCCTGGTGACTCCAGCAAGAGCCAATTCAAAGAAGTAATAAAGCTGCAAGGCCTTGCCTTTGCCAAGAGAGCTCAACATCTTCTCATAGGGCCTGAGGGCGACTGGAAGGATTAGAGAGGTTGGTAAGTGAGTAGATAACCTGACAAGACATTGTAGTATTTTCTTTCCGGTGGTTTCTAATTTGTATGTGGCACTATGAGTGACCTATGCAAATAGTGGGGACAAGCTTGTGTGGTGGTGGGTCTGGGATAGTGAGGGGCATTTAACACGAACTCTGGAGAGGGGCATCAGCCAGGCACTGGAAATGTGCAAGGACTTCTGCTAGCATTGCAAACTACCAGAAGGAGGCTACAGTTGGCAGTGAGGGCAACCTGCATTTTCTGTGCTCTGGCAGTGCCTCCTGGGTATGGGTGCCAAGACTATGGCTGGCAAGCTGGAGTCAGGATTTTGATGTTTCCAGGAGAATCTGAAGAAAGAACAACTGAACTCGGGACAAGATGATGGATAAGGGGAAACGAAAGGGGTTAAGAAATAAGAGGTCTCAGTGAAGCCAGATAAGTGAACTGATAAAGCAGGGAGAGGAACCGAGAAAAAGCTGAAATGATTTGGGAGACAGTGGTCAGAGACGGGCCATCTGCATTCACAGTTTCAGAGCTGGCACAGTTCCAGGTAACAGTAGGTTTCCAGGTGACGTCAAGAGAATGGATGGCTGAACTGGGGTAGGAGAAACGGTGACAGGAAGCGGGCTGATCAAGGACCCAAAAGATCATGTGTAGCTGAGGTCATTCAGGATGAGAGCTGCACTTGGGGTGGAGAGAAGCCCTGAGATTTGGGAGTCAAGATCTACAGGGGAAGGAGATTGTTCAGGAAGCTGAACAGCTGGTTCGGGAAAGTCACTATTTATCACCCAAGTACGAGATGAGCCTGTGTGTATTTGATGGGGGCTATGCCTCAGCCCTTTGGTACCTTAGCTGTGTGCCAATCCTCACATTTCTTGTGGTGCTGAATGAACAAGATTCTTTCCACAGCCCCTGATTGTGCTGGAACTGGAGAAGGGAACAGCTGCCCACTCCAGTATTCTGGCCTGGGAATTCCACAGACTATATAATCCATGGGGTTGCAAAGAGTCAGACATGACTGTGCGACTTTCACTTTCACTTGGGCTGATCACATCACCCACTGTCCAGGCACAGCCCATGAAGCCTTCAGGGCGTCCACCTAGCGAGCCGTCGGCAGAGTCTTGTGTGGTTGGGAACCACCATCTCCTGTTCAACCAGGGCAGAGGGACAGGATGGCTTGCCAAATGCTACTACTTGGCCTTCAAGGGAGGTTTGGTTTAGACACAGAATGAGCCTGGCCATTGAAAACATGTTGGGGACTTGTTCCTGGAGATATTGGGGCAGCAGAAAATGAGATGGAGCATTTCAAGGCCTTAAGAAGGAGTTCTACTGCCTGGCCCCACCCTGGAAGTCCATCCCCAGGTATGGCTTCTCTGTACACAGACCCCAGGCCTGGGCCTGGTTGGTGGGTGGATTCTGACAGAGGCCTCAGTCGCTCACAGATGGGGCTTAAAGTTCAAGTGATAACTGGATGGTGACTGTTTGTCTCTGACCAACACTCGGCACAAAAAAGGTGGCACTTTTTTCTACAAGGCAGCAAATGTGGACAAATATTAGCTCTTGGAAATAAAGGGGGGAAGTTATTCATTCACTCAGCAGCATTTTCCAAGCCATCAATCTTCCGGGGATTTCTATGGCTTTAATCATCAAGGTTGTTTATTTGGAGCAATTTCTGAGAGAATAAAAGTACCTTTGGCCTTTATCTGCTGTCATCAAAGCATCCATTAGGGGCTGGAGCGCTGTGGGGAGGCTCAAGGGATTATTCAGAGAGGTTTTCTGCAAGCACAGGAATTCTGCTTTTTCACCTCCCCAGTGTGGCAGTCGAGTCGAAACTGTAATCTGAAAGGTTGGGTTTATCGTCAGGTTTAGACCATTTGAACAGGATTTTGTTCAAGGCAGACCTACAGATAAAAGCGCTATAAGAGGCTGGGAACAAAAGCCTGTCTGCCTGAAGAAACGGTGTGGTTTCTGACAGTCCCAGGCCTCGGTGTGCTACCCAGCACCTGTGAAATTTCAGGATGCCACCTTCAGGGCAGGGTCCCCGGAGAGAAGCGGGGTAGGGCTGACTTTTGCCCACCCTGCGGGAAGTTGACTGCTTGCTCTGCTGGGAGAGCCGGAAGTGTATGAGAGAGAGCTGAGAGTGTGTGGAACCGTGCCTAAGTGTGCACACACCCACACATACCACCTGTACACACATGCCACACGCACACACACACACACCATACATGCACACAGTACACACGTGTATGCACATACATGTACTCTATAGATGTACGTACATCCCCCATAGGCATGCATACATCACACACGCACACACCACTTGTATGTGCGTGCACACACCCTCACACACCCTCGCTACTTCAAGCCCTAACCGCACAGTCTCTGGGATCTCCAGTTCCCTCCAGCTGAAACTCGGTTGAGCGCGCCCCCCTCACTCCCTCTGCTCTACCTCACTGCTTGCCCTTCCTCTGTCTTCCAGGGCAAATCTCACTTTTTCAGATCTCTCAGCCCAGCCCCATCTTAGACATGGACCCCTCCAGATGACTCCAGGGCCCCCTTTCTGGAGCTCTCCTGGGCCCTGCTCCCTCGATGGCTCACTCTGGGCTGCTGGGAACCTCTGGGGACTGGGGAACACAAGGCAGCCCCCCACTGCTCACCCTGGGTGGGTGAGGACAGCTCTCTGCAACTTCCTCTGAGCTGCTCTCAGCATTTTGCTGTGTCAGCTGCGGCTCATGGAAAAGCCAGGTCAGCAGTCATCTGCACAGGAACACACGAGTGCGCACACACACACACACACACCATAGAGAGGCACACACTTGCATACACACACAAACCACACACATGCACCCACACATCATACCAGACGCATACAAGATATACACAGCACACCAGATACACACTCAACATAGATAAAAACACACAACATAGAGGTACACACAACATACACACACGCACCACAAAAACATCTATATTCACACGTATCTCAGTAACATCCACCCATCCATCCATTCATCTATACACACACACCCATAGACATTTACACACACATGAACCCATGCCAGGCTTCCCTGGTGGCTCAGTCGTAAAGAATCTGCCTGCAATGCAGGAGACCTGGGTTTGATTCCTGGGTTGGGAAGGTCCCCTGGAGGAAGGCATGGCAAACCCACTCCAGTATTCTTGTCTGGAGAATTCCATGGACAGAGTCTCAGTTCATGGTCACAAAGAGTTGGACACAACTGAAGCAACTAAGCAGCAGCAAACCTATGCCCTGAGGACATCTACACACTCACATACCACACACTCACACCACAGGGGTATCTATACAAATATACACAGGACTGGTGCACAACAAAGATACCTGCACATATATCTCAGAGACATCACACACCAAGAATAATACAGCGATGTGCACACGCACACACGCGCCTGCACTGTCTCCCACACAGAGAGGAAACACCCCAGCCCCTGATTATACACGTAAACATGGACACACATGACCATTCACACATCCCCCGGGGGCCCCCACAAATAGACAAATCACAGGCACTTACTGGCACACACCCAGAAATGTAAACCCACATGGAGCCCCCAAGCCAGCTTGTGTCAGAAGTATTTCTGGAATGGCTCAGACCTGGAAGAGAGAAGGGCAGGTCTGTACCTGCTGGGCTCAACAGGAGAAGCAGAGGGTGTCAGAGTGGGATCTCTCAGACCCTGAAGATCACAGGACAGCAGGTGGCAGCTCCAGATTGGAAAGTGAACTTCCCTCCTATGGATGGGCAGAGGTGTGAGGCTGGAGATGGAAGAAGGTCATGCGCCCTGCAGGGTGGGTCTTAGCTCAGGCCCCCTTCTGCCTATCTCTGTGGCCATGAGCAAGAATCTCTCAGTTGCAAACCTCAGGGTCCCTATCTGTAAAATGGAGCTAATGTGAAAAGCAAACAGAGGACAGGGGGTAAGGGTACTTGAGAGCATCAAAGCTGTGATGTCGCTATCTTTGTTATTTTCATGGTGGCTTCTTGTCTGAGCTGGAGTGAGCAAGTCCAGGGCTCTGGCCTCCTCTTTTTTCTGCAGGGATGTGATTTTTTTCACAGTGTTTTCAGGATAATCTATTTTCATTTTCTGGATTCACTGGGGTCCCTGAGTAAGGGGTGAGATGAAGGGTGGAGGAAACAAGGCAGATGTGGCTGGGTGGGAGGTCTGGGGGGGCCAGACTCTGAATGCACAGACTCTGAGTGCTTTTGGGTGCTGGAGGCTGGTGAGGTGCCTGCCCCATCATGGAATCCGCTCTTTCTATGGCACCCGTGTATGCAGTAAAGGTTTGCTAATTTGGTTAAGGACTGATGTTGATGTTGAAGCTGAAACTCCAATACTTTGGCCACCTGATGCAAAGAACTGACTCATTTGAAAAGACCCTGATACTGGGAAAGATTGAAGGCAGGAGGATAAGGGGACGACAGAGGATGAGATGTTAGATGGCATCACCGACTTGATGGACTTCAGTTTGAGCAAGCTCCGGGAGTTGATGATGGACAGGGAGGCCTTGCGTGCTGCAGTCCATGGGGTTGCAAAGAGTCAGGACACCACTGAGCGACTGAACTGAACTATACTGAAATTGGTAAGCTGAAATGTATTTCCTGTTTCACTCACTGGCTGGAAACTCTGTGGGCAAAGGAAATGCCACAAGGAAGCTGAGTTAATGCCATATGTCACAAGAGAGATGTGCGAGAAGAGGGCTATGGAGTTCTAGGGGAAGGAAGTCCCATCTGTTAAAAAGTCTTGTGAAAGAAGACCTACTCTTGGGCTGGGTCATGTAGGATGAATGGGACAGTTTGCTTGCTGTCTTCCATCCCGTGAAGTGGTACTTGTTCCATTTTGGATCCTTCAGAACTTGTCACTGCTATGCATAGAGTCCCTGCAGGCAGCTCATGGGCCTGCGTAGACCCTCTCCATTTCCCCTCGGCAAGGAGACGGGCTCACAGTGGGGCTGCTGGCTGCTTCTACTTAGGGCCATTTTATTCCTAAGCAGAGTAAACAGATGCCTATTGCAAGTCCACACTCTACTTAGTACACAGCACCAGCACCATGATCACTCTCACCATGCCATAGTGATGCTCAGACATCCACCTCTGTGTCTGTCTTTCCCTCAAGATTGTCAGCTCCCGTGACCAGCCAGGGGTTCCCTGGTAGCTCAGTTGGTAAAGAATCTGCCTGCAATACAGGAGACCCCGGTTCGATTCCTGGGTCGGGAAGATCCCCTGGAGAAGGTATAGGCCCCCCACTCTAGTATACTTGGTCTTCCCTTGTGGCTCAGCTGGTACAAATCAGCTTCATTTCCTGTCATGACTGGCCTGCAGCGGGTTATAGGTCCCCAGAGACGACTTGCTAAGGACTGAATGAGGTGACAAGCTGTGGTGGGCTAGCTGGAGCTGATGGCACAGAGCTCCCTAGATGGATGGTGACTGTTTTCAGGTTCCCTATTCCAGCCCTCAGCTGCTCCAGTGAAGGGGCTGGACCTCTGCTTGGAAGTTGGTTGAGGAACTAGAGTTTTGGAAATAGCCTTTCATATCCAGATGTGCACTCCATTAGCAACAGAGAAAGTTTGCTCTTTTTATTTTGGTGAGTGTTAAAAGCAGATTGCGGTCTTCCTGCAGGCAGATGGCTTTGGGGAGGCAGACCAGGCCACAGTGGGCAACAGGGGAACAGCAGCCAGTATTCTGCCTCCAGTTTGTGACTGGGAAGTGGTGGATGGTGTGGTGGAAGATGATGAACCTGACAAGGAATTAATCTTCAGAATATACAATAGCTCAATATTATAAAAGAGAAACAACCCAATTGAAAAATGGGTAGAAGACAGAAAAAGATATTTCTCCAAATAAGACACAGATGTCCAAAATGCACATGAAATGATATTCAGCATTGCTAATTGTTTTGTTACTGTTTAGTCACTACGTTGTGTCTGCCTCTTTTGCAACCCCATGGACTGTAGCCTAACAGGCTCCGCTGATGTTCACTGTTCAAGTACTGTTGAAGCCTGGCTTGGAGAATTTTGATCATTGCTTTGCTAGCCGGTGAAATGAGTGCAATTGTGTGGTACTTTGAACATTCTTTGACATTGCCTTTCTTTGGGACTGGAATGAAAATTTACCTTTTCCAGTCCTGTGACCACTGCTGAACTTTCCAAATTTGCTGGCATATGGAGGTAGCACTTTCACAGCTTCATCTTTAGGATTTGAAATAGCTCAACTGGAATTCCATCACCTCCACTAGTTTTGTTCGTAGTGATGCTTCCTAAGGTCCACTTGACTTCACATTCCAGAATGACTGGCCCTAGATGAGTGATCACATCATCGTGATTATCTGGGTCATGAAGATCTTTTTTGTATAGTTCTTCTGTGTACTCTTGCCACCTCTTCTTAATATCTTCTGCTTCTGTTAGTTCCATCCCATTTCTGTCCTTTATTGTGCCCATCTTTGCATGAAATAGTCCCTTGTTATCTCTAATTTTCTTGAAGTGATCTCTAGTCTTTCCTATTCTATTGTTTTCTTCTATTCCTTTGCATTGATCACTGAGGAAGGCTTCCTTATCACTCCTTGCTATTCTTTGGAACTCTGCATTCAAATGGGTATATTTTTCCTTTTCTCCTTTGCCTTTAGCTTCCCTTCTTTTCTCAGCTATTTGTAAGGCTCCTCAGATAATCATTTTGCCTTTTTGCATTTCTTTCCTTGGGGATAGTCTTGATCACAGCCTCCTGTATGATTATACAGTGGAAGTGACAAATAGATTCAAAGGATTAGATCTGATAAAGTGTCTGAAGAACTATGGCCAGAGGTACATGACATTGTATATTTCAATGAAAATTTAAAAAAAGGAAAACAAATAATGTCTTCATATTATATAAATGATATATAGTACTTTACTTGGCATATGGCAGATATTGAAAGGTAAAGATTGTTACTATTATTATTGTTATTTTATTTGGATGAAGAGTAAGTCTTAGAAATTCACATGACATTTGGTTCACAGGACTTGTAAAAAATGAAAATATCATTTTAAGAAGGAAATAGCTATTTTATCTTCATTAAAGTCACCATGTCTGTCATACAGGACAGAAATGGTATGGACCTAACAGAAACAGAAGATATTAAGAAGAGATGGCAAGAATACACAGAAGAACTGTACAAAAAACATCTTCACGACCCAGATAATCACAATGGTGTGATCATTGACCTAGAGCCAGACATCTTGGAATGTGAAGTCAAGTGGGCCTTAGAAAGCATTACTGCGAACAAACCTAGTGGAGGTGATGGAATTCCAGTTGAGCTATTTCAAATCCTAAAAGATGATGCTGTGAAAGTGCTGCATTCAATATGCCAGCAAATTTGGAAAACACAGCAGTGACCACAGGACTGGAAAAGGTCAGTTTTAATTCCAATCCCAAAGAAAGGCAATGCCAAAGAATGCTCAAACTACCGCACAATTGCACTCATCTCACATGCTAGTAAAGTAATGTTCAAAATTCTCCAAGCCAGGCTTCAGCAGTATGTGAACCATGAACTTCCTGATGTTCAAGCTGGTTTTAGAAAAGGCAGAGGAACCAGAGATCAAATTGCCAACATCTGCTGGATCATGGAAAAAGGAAGAGAGTTCCAGAAAAACATCTATTTCTGCTTTATTGACTATGCCAAAGCCTTTAACTGTGTGGATTACAATAAACTGTGGAAAATTCTTCAAGAGATGGGAATACCAGACCACCTGACCTGCCTCTTGAGAAATCTGTATACAGGTCAGGAAGCAACAGTTAGAACTGGACATGGAACAACAGACTGGTTCCAAATAGGAAAAGGAGTATGTCAAGGCTGTATATTGTCACCCTGCTTATTTAACTTATATGTAGAGTACATCATGAGAAACGCTGGACTGGAAGAAACACAAGCTGGAATCAAGATTGCTGGAAGAAATATCAATAACCTCAGATATGCAGATGACAACACCCTTATGGCAGAAAGTGAAGAGGAACTAAAAAGCCTCTTGATGAAAGTGAAAGTGGAGAGTGAAAAAGTTGGCTTAAAGCTCAACATTCAGAAAACGAAGATCATGGCATCCGGTCCCATCACTTCATGGGAAATAGATGGGGAAACAGTGGAAACAGTGTCAGACTTTATCTTTTTGGGCTCCAAAATCACTGCGGATGGTGACTGAAGCCATGAAATTAAAAGACACTCCTTGGAAGGAAAGTTATGACCAACCAAATAGCATATTGAAAAGCAGAGACATTACTTTGCCAACAAAAGTTCATCTAGTCAAGGCTATGGTTTTTCCTGTGGTCATGTATGGATGTGAGAGTTGGACTGTGAAGAAGGCTGAGTGCCGAAGAATTGATGCTTTTGAACTGTGGTATTGGAGAAGACTCTTGAGAGTCCCTTGGACTGCAAGGAGATCCATCCAGTCCATTCTGAAGGAGATCAGCCCTGGGATTTCTTTGGAAGAAATGATGCTAAAGCTGAAACTCCAGTACTTTGGCCACCTCATTCGAAGAGTTGACTCATTGGAAAAGACTCTGATGCTGGGAGGGATTGGGGGCAGGAGGAGAAGGGGCCGACAGAGGATGAGATGGCTGGATGGCATCACTGACTCGATGGACGTGAGTCTGGGTGAACTCCGGGAGTTGGTTATGGACAGGGAGGCCTGGCATGCTGCGATATATGGGTTCGCAAAGAGTCGGACACGACTGAGTGACTGAACTGAACTGAACTGACTGAAAGTCACCGTGAACTTACTGTTTATTAAAAGGATTACATTCACATTACGATGGTCTGTTATATAATTAAAAAAAAACTATACCAATTAGATCAATTTCCAAATTTAAATGAGTTGTAGTTTTTCAGATTCTAATTAGCCATAAGATCTGCATTTATACACAGAGGTGTGAGTATTTTTATGTAACCATATATATCTATTTATAAAATGCATAACATAGCTATTTATGACCTGATAATCATACCAAACTCTATAGATGCTAAACTAGACTTCAGTTCAGTTGCTCAGTTATGTCTGAGTCTTTGTGACCCCATGGACAGCAGCATGCCATGCTTTCCTGTCCATTAACAACTCCTGAGCTTGTTCAAACTCATGTCCTCTGAGTAAGTGATGCCACCCAACCATGTGATCCTCTGCTATCTCTTTCTCCTCCTGTTGTCATTCTTTCCCAACATCAGTCTTTTCCAATGAGTCAGTTCTTCACATCAGTTGGCTGCAGGATTGGAGTTTCAGATTCAGCATTAGACCTTCCAATGTATATTCAGGGCTGATTTCCTTTAGGACGGACTGGTTGGATCTCCTTGCAGCCCAAGGGACTCTCAAGAGTCTTCTCCAACACCACAGTCCTAGAGCATCAGTTCTTTGGAGCTCAGCTTTCTTTATGGTCCAACTCTCACATCTATAGGTGACTATTGGAAAAACCATAGTTTTGATGAGACAGACCTTTGTTGGCAAAGTAATGTCTCTGCTTTCTGATGCTGTCTAGGTTTGTTATAGCTTTTCTTTCAAGGAGTAAGCATCTTTTAATTTCATGGCTGCAGTCACCATCTGCAGTGATTTTGGAGCCCCCCAAAATAAAGTCTGTCGCTGTTTCCATTGTTTTCCCATGTATTTGCCATGAAATGATGGGACCAGATGTCATGATCTTAATTTTTTGAATGTTGAGTTTTAAGCCAGCTTTTTCACTCTCCTCTTTCACTTTCATCAAGAGACTCTTTAGTTCCTCTTCACTTTCTTCCATAGGGGTGGTTTCATCTGCATATCTGAGGTTATTGACATTTCTCCCAGAAAACTTGATTCCAGCTTGTGCTTCATCCAGCCGGGCATTTCACATGATGTACTCTGCATATAAGTTAAATAAGCAGGGTGACAATATACAGCCTTGATGTACTCCTTTTCCTACTTGGAACCAGTTCATTGTTCCATGTCCAGTTCTAACTTTTGCTTCTTAACCTGCATACAGGTTTCACAAAGGCAGGTAAGGTGGTCTGGGATTTCCATCTCTTTAAGAATTTTCCACAGTTTGTTGTGATCCACACAGTCAAAGACTTTAGCATAGTCAATGAAGCACAAGTATATGTTTTTCTGGTATTCTCTTGCTTTTCCTATGGCCCAGTGGATGTTGGCAATTTGATCTCTGGTTCCTCTGCCTTTTCTAAATCCAGTTTGAACATCTTGAAGTTCTCGGTTCACATACTGTTGAAGTCTGGCTTAGAGAATTTTGAGCATTGCTTTGCTAGCATGTGAAATTAGAGCAATTGTGTGGTAGTCTGAACATTCTTTGTCATTGTCTTTCTTTGATATTGGAATGAAAACTGACGTTTTCCAGTCCTGTGGCCATTG
Source organism: Bubalus kerabau (assembly GCF_029407905.1). Classification (NCBI taxonomy): domain Eukaryota; kingdom Metazoa; phylum Chordata; class Mammalia; order Artiodactyla; family Bovidae; genus Bubalus; species Bubalus kerabau. The sequence continues at coordinate 84,946,728 of NC_073634.1, read as the reverse complement.
CTGAGTTTTCCAGATTTGCTGGCATTTGAGTGCAGCACTTTCACAGCATCATCTTTGAGGATTTGAAATAGCTCAGTTGGAATTATAGCTCACCTCCATTATCTTTGTTTGTAGTGATGCTTCCTAAGGCCCACTTGACTTCACATTCCAGGATGTCTGGCTCTAGGCGAGTGATCACACCATCATAGTTATCTGGGTCATGAAAATCTTTTTTGTACAATTCTTCTGTGTATTCTTGCCACCTCTTCTTAATATCTTCTGCTTCTGTTAGTTCCATATCATTTCTGTCCTTTATTGTGCCCATTTTGCATGAAATGTTCCTTTGGTATCTCTAATTTTCCTGAAGTGATCTCTAGTCTTTCCTATTCTATTGTTGTCCTCTATTCCTTTGCACTGATCGCTGAGAAAGGCTTCCTTATCGCTCCTTGCTATTCTTTGGAACTCTGCATTAAGATGAGTATATCTTTCCTTTTCTCCTTTGCCTTTAGTTTCTCTTCTTTTCTCAGCTATTTGAAAGACCTCCTCCAACAACCATTTTGCCTTTTTGCATTTCTTCTTCTTGCAGATGGTTTTGATCATCGTGTCCTGTACAATGTTCTGCACCTCCATCCATAGTTCTTCAGGCACTCTATCTATCAGATCTAATCCCTTGAATCTATTTGTCACTTCCACTGTATGATCATAGGGATTTGATTTAGGTCTTACTTGAATAGTCTAGTGGTTTTCCCTACTTTCTTCAATTTAAATCTGAATTTTGCAATAAGAAGTTCATGATCTGAGCCAGTCAGCTCTGGGTCTTGTTTTTCTGACTGTATAGAGTTTCTCTTTCTTTGGCAGCAAAGAATATAATCAATCTGGTTTCAGTATTGACCATCTGGTGATGTCTATATGTAGAGTCATCTCTTGTGTTGTTGGAAGAGGGTGTTGCCAAGAGAACACACTGGTCATAGCAAAATAGACTTAGCTAGTGGTTATTTGCCTTGTATGACAACTTATTGATGGCATTGTACAATCTGATGCTGATTGTATTTAATATAATATAAAACCTGATATAGAGACATTGATAAATATGCATAAAATATACAGATATATGTGGTTACAGAATATGAAAATGTGTTTATTCCAGGTCAAATTATTTTCAGGTGCCCATGTCTTATGGGAGCCCACTGTGGGAAACACAAACTAAAATACTTGCCCTGATCACAATTCTAGGGGCCAAGCAGATATGAGCTACACTCAGGGGCAGTGACATGGACCCCCATAGAGAAGCTTAAATGAACGTGCCAGAGAGCCAGAGGCCTAAATTGCCTCACTTGCAGTTGATCCACAGCAGGGCTGTGGTTTGTCAGAGCATGATTAGGTCCTGTAACCCTGAGGGTGAGAATCACTTGACCCCAGAGGACAACTCTGTACAAGCAACTGGAAATCCACTCAGTGTGGCTGGGAACTTACTTCACTTATCGACTTAAAATCTCTCTTTCTGTAATTCCTGGCCATTTCCTTTCCTTCTCTCCTCCTGGAGCCTGGAAGAGCAGGTCACGACCTTTCTTACACTTAGGCTCTGCCCAGCAGAAGCCATAAAGATAACCGCCAGCTCTTCAAAGTGGCCCACGTCCCTGATAAGTCTGCAGAGGGTTTTCCCAGCACTTTAGAGAAGAGGCCTGGGGAAGCTGCTCTGCTGATCCAGCTGGGGACCATTACAGAGATGGGACAAGGCTGAAACCACAACTTCAGGGGATGAAAAGGCACTTCAGAGTGACACCTTTGCTGGGGACCCTCAGGGTTGGTTGAGATGTATAAGACATGAGTCTATGAAGTTGCTTTCTGGGAAGCATATTGCACTGAAGGAAGTCCATTTTAGTTGGCTTGAGAAGTTTTCCAAAGTCCACTTTTGGTTTGGGAAGATGAACATGGGGTTGAGGGTAGAATCCAATATACACTTGAGAACTCATTTGGAAGACATTTCAGCCCACTGACATTTAAGCTGTTTATTATTTAAGCTGTTTTATTATTAAAAGATGCTTGCTCCTTGGAAGAAAGCTATGTCTATGACAAACCTAGACAGTGTATTAAAAGCAAGAGATTTTTGCCAGCAAAGATCTGTATAGTCAAGCTATGGTTTTTCCAGTAGTCATGTGTGGATGTGAGAGTTGGACCATAAAGAAGACTGAGCACCAAAGAATTGATACTTTTGATCTGTGGTGCTGGAGAAGACTCTTGAAAATCCCTTGGACTGCAAGGAGATCAAACCAGTCAATTCTAAATTGGGAAATCAATCCTGAATATTCATTGGAAGGACTGATGCTAAAGCTAAAGCTCCAATACTTTGGCTACCTAATGCGAAGAGCTGACTCATTGGAAAAGACCCTGATGCTAGGAAAGACTGAAGGCAGAAGGAGAAAGGGATGACAGAGGATCAGATGGTTGGATGGCATCACTGACTCGATGGACATGAGTTTGAGCAAGCTCTGGGAGATGGTGAAGGGCAGGGAAGCCTAGTGTGCTGCAGTCCATCAGATCACAGAGAGTTGGACACGACTGAGTGACTGAACAACACCAACAACTACACATTATGGCACTTCCCAGACGGCTCTAGTGGTAAAGACCATGCCTACCAGTGAAGGAGACATAAGAGACGTGGGTTCAATCCCTGGGTTGGGAAGAGCCTCTGGAGGACAGCGTGGCAACCTACTCCAGTATTCTTTCCTAGAGAATTCCATGGAAAGAGGAGCATGGATGACTACGGTCCATAGGGTCACAAAGAGTCAGACGCCACTAAAGCGACTTAGCACGTACACGTGCACTACACATTATAAAATGGATAGCTGGTGGGAAGTTGCTGTATAACACAGGGAGCCCAGTCTGGCTCTCTGTGATGACCTAGAGGGGTGAGATGTAGTGAGGGGAGGGAGGCTCAAGAGGAAGGTGGTATATGTAGAATTACGGTGATTCATATTGTTGTACAGCAGAAACAAACACAACCTTGTAAAAATTTTTAAAAATACATACTACACATTATAAATGCATACATACTTATATCTGCATACGTAATGTATAAGATACAAAGAACAGAGTTTCTATCTTGAGCATCTACTATGTGCCAGGCCTTTAATATTTATTATCTCAATCAATCTTTGCTAAAATTATAATATCAATAGCAAATCCATTTTATGGATGTGGGAACTGAGGATTTGAGAGTTTAACTTGCCAAATGCAAAACTGGGTTTCAGTCCTGGAGTCCTGACTCCAGTGCCCACTGTTTCTACCATGGCTACCAGGAAACACACAACTTCAGCTGTGGGCAGATCAAGTTTAAATTAGGGACCTCTGCCACACTCCTGCTAATGCTGTTCTGAATTTTTGGCTTTTAATTGACACTATGTCAAATTTTGAAAACCGTACATGTTTTATGTTGAAAACGGAAGGTTTGGAGAAGGATATTGCTGTTTCCCATAAGCTATCTAATTCTGCTTGCTAATACTTAGACCTATCTGTATACCAGTTCATATTATACTCATAATAACATAATGATGTACTCAACCTATGTTTATTGTGTACTGGAGATGCAAGTGATGCAGGTTCAATCCCTGGGCCAGGAAGATCCCCTGGAGGAGGAAATGACAACCCACTCCAGTATTCTTGCTTGGCAAATTCATGGACAGAGAAGCCTGGTGGGCTACAGTCCATGGAATCGCAAAGAGTGGGACAAGACTGAGCATGCATGCATACACTATGAGCAGTTGTAGGGAAGACAGCAGTTAAGTAATTTACAAATGTCCCTAACTTCCTGTAGCTGACAATGAAATGATAGAGATGAATTCTTAATGACCCTCCTTTCCTGGGGAGATGTTTTGTTTAGGTGAAGGGAACTCAGGTTGACTTCCCTCTGGATGGGGACTCATATTGTCTCGCCTATTTAGCCAGAGACAAACAGTGGCCTGTCCTTAGGTACCTTGGGAGCTAGGGATTCAGGCACTGCCAAGCCAGACTGCACTTTCCTCTCCTCTCATTTTGGCCTCTCTTGATGAATGGGCTCCCATCTGCTTAGGCTGGCTTTTTCCATTTTGCCAATATCATGCCAACTGCTCGTCTTAAGCCTCACGTCACTCAGTGCTATTTGCAGAGAGGGAATGAGCCTGTCTGTCTCTCTCTCATCTCAGTTTTAACAACTCCTTGGGAAAGGCACTGACTGGTCCAGTTTGGGTCACGTGTCCACCCCTGGGTCTGCCCAAGATGGAGAATGAAGCCGAATCTGTAAGAAGATGAAGCTCTGCTGGACCACTCAGGGTGGGAGAGCAGCGTTTCCCAGAAGGGGACCGTGATGGGTGAACAATACATGTCCACTACAAATGGTCATTCCTTTAATATTCTGCCACATACAATGGGCTTTTACGGATGGTACCCTACTCAAACTAACCCCATCAGCTTTGCCAGACAGAAATGATTATCCTCACTTGACAGATGAGGAAACTGATGTCAAGGAGGGAAAGCTGGGCCAGAGGTCACACAGCTAAGCAGCCGAGTCAGAATTCAAATGCTGATTTTCTGGCTTCAAATTTCAGATTATGAAGGAGACTGAAAAGCCCTCTGAATTTCCAAAGACAGGTTTAGTCGTGCTTTGTATAATTCCAAGGCTACATGTTTTCTCGTGTGTGGATGCCTTGAACACTGGTAATTCTGATACAGCTTTCAAAACAGCTCTCAATGAACGAATGTATTGGGTCAGTAAGAAACCCCATTCCGTAGCCAAGCTAAGAGAGCAAATATTTTGCAAATTGCATGGTAATTTTAGGTGGTATGCAGCAAAGAGCCTTAACTGGATTTTTCTCAACCATCCACTTTATCACTGTCGGAAATTCTCCAACATCCATCACGGCTGTACGTCAAAACTTTTTGTTTGTTTGTTTGTTTTTTTATTGAATATCTTTCTAAAGCAAGGATTGAAGCAGGATTCCAGTAACATTTATTCTCTCATCCATCTATTCATCGATCCACTCATCCATCCAAACAACCATGAACACATCCATCTATTATGACATGTATTCATTCAAAAGTTTATTTACCACATGTTTTATGCCAGCCATGGAGCTGACTGATGAATGGAATAGAGATAATAGAACACAAACCCTTTCTTCACAGAGCTCTCAGCCAAGGTTGGGCGACATCATTTACCAACAAATAACTGTCATACCAGAGGCTACTAACTGGGGCCACCTAGAATTCTGAGAGTGAGTAAATGAATGCACAGAAGGGAGCAGAATGTTTCCAGGCCAACAGGACCTATGATTCCATATGGCATTAATACATTAAAGAAAAAGGTACCAGGAGAAGGACCATGATTGTAGAAAAGCAAGATTACAAGAGATACATATTAGAATCCATCAGACACTGGTATGCATCTGGGCCCTCAATCACTGATTCTTTTCTGGAGGCTTGAGATCTTCTGCTGTCGTTTAAAATTTGCTGTGTAGAAGTTGTTCCATATTCTGATGAGTTTTTGATGTGTTTGTGGGGAGGCAGGTGATCTCCCTGTCTTACTCCTCTGCCATCTTCTCCACCCAATCACTGATTCCTTATGGTGGCTGCCCTTCTCAGGACTGACATGTCTTACCTCCTCAAGTTTAGGTGCAACGGTTTCCCCAAGTCATTCTACTGAGTTAGACTAACCAAACAACCTTTGTGGAAATGATTTTAATTCCAAAATGCCAGAATTCCAGGATGAGGCAGAGAGTGGAGTACTGCGAATAGAGTTCACAAGTGCTTTCACACCTGCAGCTGGATATTCTCAATTATCAATGGATAGGTTAACATTCTAATTCATTTATCCATCTTTTGTACTTTTGATTAATTTGACTCTGTCACTAAGTTTCCAGGGTCAAGACTAAGGACCCAACAGACCAAGATTAAAACTCTGTGACAAAAGCATTCAATTGAGGTACTGTCCTTAAGGAGTCCTGTCAGAAACCAGGTAGCCCACCTAGAAAATATTTCATCTACATCATACCTTCATATTCATTTACTTCCACATGTACCTTCTCTTCTGGTTCATCAGGACACAGCCAATGCCACGGTGGATGAAGTCATTCAGACAAGTGGAGGAGGCAGCGCAAACTCTTGACGAGATTAAAATAGATGTAGATGGGAAGCAGAATTTGAGCTGAGCCTCAAACGTGAGTATGATTTTGACAGGCAGAGAATGTACTGTACTCCAGGCTTGGGGAAGCACGTGAACCACTGCATGGAGGTCAAGGGCAAGGCATGTTCAGAGAGATGTGCCTGAGGAGGAAGTAGAAGCTCTAAGAGTTAGCAGATGAGGATAGACATGTGGACTGGCTCGGTATTGTGGAAATTTGCAGTGCTTCATTAAGGACTTTGGCTTTTCTCCTGGGGAAGTAGAGGTGTGAAGCAGAAAGAATGATGTGATCAGATTTATATTTTTGCATGATCATCCCAGGAGTAGTAGGAAAAATGCACTGGAGCCTGGAGACACAGAACCCAGTTGAGGTCTGTTGCATAGGTCCAGGATAATCAGTTTCTAATCTTTGAAGCAAAATGAAACTCTCTGAGGCTTCTGGGATGCTCTTTATACATGAGGTCAGATTTGCTTCTTAATCACTAAGAGTATGTCCGCACTCATAAACTACTTTGTGTGTTCTGCCAGTTCTGCCAATCAAAGCGAAGATGCCAGAAAGCTGTTTCACATGTGTATGCAAACTTACAAGAAATTAAACTCAGCTCACAAATATTGACGGAGAGCAGATTCCCCACATAGCATATCGCCAGGCTCCTGTTGATGATAAAGAAAAAGCATAGGCTTTTTCCCATGTGTTTTTTCCTTCTTTAGGTTAGATCTCATTTTATGGATGGGAGAAAGCTAGAACTGATCCAAAATGCAGGGCGCTTGTCTTCCTGCTGGCCTCTGGAGGGACTGACAAGGTCTTTGGCCTGCAAAGAACCAGGCAACCTGCGGTTAGGTCTGAGGCAGAGAGTGGTTGGGGAAAAGGGTTTTTGAGGGAAAGGGGCTTCTGGGAGAAAGAGTCTTGGGGATGAGATTCTTTGGTAGACCTGGGATTCATTCCTGAGACAGATCTTTTTGTAGAGCCAGCATCTGGGTTCTGACCTTCTTCTGGGAGCCACATCTTGGTGGACCATCCCAGAACTGTTGGGGCAGAGACATGTGTCCATTTATAACTGACTGGATCACAGCCACATGGATATGGTGCCATCACCATCAGATGCCAGATGATTCTTCTTCTAGTGGTAGAAGGGGTCACTCATGGGGCACAGCAGGTGCCCAGGTCCAGCCAGAGTAGGGTGAGACCCATCATTGACTAGTCCAGAAGCAATAACTGATGACCAGGATCCTAAAGGTTTCAGAATCCTCCTAAGCTTTTTCTCTTTTTTGAAACCTGAGCAGGCAGAAGTTCTAGGTGGGCCTTACTTGAAGCTGTTCTCTGGCAGTAACAAGCTTTGCAACCTAAGTGCCATGAGATGCATTGAGATGAGAAGCTGTAGGTGTGGAGGTGGGAGATGTGGGTGACCTGCTGGCCCCACCCGCATTTCACCTGCAGAAAATCCAGGTTTGATCCCTGGGTCAGAAAGATCCTCTAGAGAAGGGAATGGCTACACCCACTCCAGTGTTCATGCCTGGAGAATTCCATGGACAGAGGAGCCTGGCAGGCTATAGTCCATGGGGTTGCAAAGAATGGGACACTACTGAACGACTAACGCTTTCACTTTCCGTTTCACCTGAGGAAGTCCTGGGGACAATAACGAACATTTGAGCAGCATTTCTCTATTACAAGACACTTTTATGAAGGCTCACAATTTTCTAGATGAAACTGAGATGAAGAGGACACTGCACTAGCTTCAAAGACTGCTGGATGGTGACAGGGCTGGGCCACAATCCAAACCTCCTAGCTGCAAGTTTCATGTCCTTTCTGACAAAATAGAAAAGACAGTTAAGCTTGAAAAACTCTCAGTGTTAGGATTTTTAAACTAAAGGCGATAACAGAGTAAATATTTGTATGAGTTTTCCGAGGCTGACATAGCAAAGTACCACAAGACTTCCTTAAAGAATAGAATTTTATTTCTCAAAGTTCTAGGGGCTAGAAGTCCAAGATCAAGGTGTTGGCAGGACTGGTTTCTTCTGAGGTCTCTGTCCTTGGCTTGTAGATGGTCATGTCCTCCCTGTGTCTTCCCTGTGTCTTCTCTCTGTGTGTGTTTTCATTTTAATCTCCTCTTATAAAGATACCAGTTATATTGGGTCTGGGCCCACCCTAAAGACTTTGTTTTAACTTTATTACCTCTTTAGAGACCCTGTCTCCGAATATGATCACATCTGAAGTCCTTAGGCTTAGGGATTCAACATGTGAATTGAGGAGGGACCTAGTTCAGCCTTCCCAGGTGGCTCACATGGTAAAGAATCTTCCCACAATGCAGGAGACCCAGGTTTGAGCCCTGGGTTGGGAAGATCCCCTGGAGAAGGGAATGGCTACCCACCTCAATATTCTTGCCTGGAGAATCCCATGGACAGAAGAACTTGAGGGGCTACAGTCCATGGGGTTGCAAAGAGTCAGATGTGACTGAGTGACTTGCACTTCACTCAATTCAGTTGTCACTCACCCGTGTCCGACTCTTTTTGACTCCATGGACTGTAACATGCCAGGCTTCCCTGTCCATCACCAATTCCCAGAGCTTGCTCAGACTCATGTCCATTGAGTCAGTGATGCCATCCAACCATCTCATCCTCTGTCATCCCCTTCTCCTCCTGCCCTCAATCTTTCCCAGCATCAGGGTCTTTTCCTATGAGTTGGCTCTTCCCATCAGTGATTAGATGGACTTTTGTTAGCAAAGTAATGTTTCTGTTTTTTAATATGCTGTCTAGGTTGGTCATAGCTTTTCTTCCAAGGAGCAAGCATCTTTTAATTTCATGGCTGTAGTCACCATCTGCAGTGATTTTGGAGCCCCCCAAAATAAAGGCTGTCACTGTTTCCATTGTTTCACCATCTATTTGCCATGAAGTGATAGGACCAGATACCATGATCTTAGTTTTCTGAATGCTGAGCTTTAAGCCAACTTTCTTACTCTCCTCTTTCCCTTTCATCAAAAGGCTCTTTATTTCTTCTTCACTTTCTGCTATCAGGGTGGTGTCATCTGCATATCTGAGGTTATTGATATTTCTCCCAGCAACCTCGATTCCAGCTTGTGCTTCATACATCCCAGTGTTTCTCATGATGTACTCTGCATATAAGTTAAATAAACAGGGTGACAATATACAGCCTTGACGTACTCTTCCTATTTGGAACCAGTCCATTGTTCCATGCCAGTTCTAACTTTTGCTTCTTAACCTGCATACAGGTTTCACAAAGGTAGGTATTGTGGTCTGGTATTCCCATCTCTTTAAGAATTTTCCACAGTTTTTTATGATCCACACAGTCAAAGGCTTTGGCGTAGTCAATAAAGCAGAAGTAGATGATTTTCTGGGACTCTCTTGCTTTTTCTATGATCTTATGGATGTTGACAATTTGATCTCTGGTTCCTCTGCCTGTTTTAAATCCAGCTTAAACATCTGAAAGTTCACGGTTCGTGTACTGTTGAAGCCTGGCTTGGAGAATTTTGAGCATTACTTTGGTTCAGCCCATAACCATGTCTAACAAGTATTTATGGTATTAATAGTATCTCAACACAGTTATGGAGAAGGCAATGGCACCCCACTCCAGTAGTCTTGCCTGGAAAATCCCATGGGCGGAGGAGCCTGGTAGGCTGCAGTCCATGGGGTCACGAAGAGTTGAACACGACTGAATGACTTCACTTTCACTTTTCACTTCCATGCATTGGAGAAGGAACTGGCAACCCACTCCAGTGTTCTTGCCTGGAGAATCCCAGGGATGGGGGAGCCTGGTGGGCTGCCGTCTCTGGGGTCGCACAGAGTTGGACACGACTGAAGCAACTTAGCAGCAGCAGCAGCAACACAGTTAAAGAAGTTTTGTGAGGCTCAGTGAAAACAACTCATTCATTTATCCTATCAAAGAATGTTTACTGAATCCCTCTATGTTAGCTATCTCTGAGGACTTAGACACAGCACAGCAATAAGCATCATTAGCAGTGTGACATGGTAGTGATGATCATTTCCATCTCACAGAAGAGGAAGAGGAGGAAAGGACATGAAGCTATTCCCAAAGTTGCACACATGGAGAGAATGGAGATTCGAACTTGCATCTTTACGGTGAACCTCATTCTCAACCATTTAAAAAAAAAAAAAAGGCAAGTACAAATGGTTCGGATTTAATAGCAAGTGTATTCTGTTCCTTTCCCACTCGCCCAGCTTTCACTTGCACTGAAATTATTAAACTGACAAGGGGGTGGGGTGGGTGGAATGCAGATACTATTGCTTTCAGAAAATGAGGCTCCATTGGGCGACCCTTTCTCACTGTCTCAGCCGGGGAAGGAGCCCCTAGCCAGAGGGAATCAAATACTTTTCAAATGTCTCATTAAAATAAAAAGGTGATTCTTGCATTGGTAGCATGATAAAGACTACAAAGCAGCAACATGAAAACTCCCCGGTTTACCCTTCTGAATAGGCCTCAGCTCCAGCCGCAGAATGAATTAGCGGCCACCCCATTATCTGTAAGCCTCAGAGAGTGCAACCCGGGCTTTGATCTGCCAGTGTCAAGGAAACTGATAAAAACTCGTTCTGTTTCTAAGCTTTCCAGGCCTGAAATTCTCTTTTCCCTTCAGCACGCTATAAATGACCCTCTGAAGTGGCTGGGCATTCTTTCACAGCCTTGTGTCCAATCTATTCATAACCACGGTTATCAATTATTATACCAGCTGGAATTTCTGAGGGCCAGGAGGCTGTCAGGAGCTCTAATTGTGGTTCAGGGATAAAAGCAAAAACACACAAATTTTAACCAATCATAATTAACTTATTCTCCAAGTGCAAGGAAAAAGAAAAGAAACCCTCCAAAACAAAACAACACAAAACCAAGGCTTATGAATCCCTCTCAGTTAATCACTCTTGAAAGCCACCATGGAGGGGGAGGGGGAGCTTTTATGGTGACGGTGGCTCCTGATTGGCTTGTGGCGCCAGGTTCCCCAGGAAGGATCAGGGCCAACTGGCAACCAGGGAAGTTCTCAAATCATTGGGGCTTTTTTTTTTTTTTCCTTAATCTTAAAAAAAAAAAAAAAAACCCTCATTTTTCAAAGCAGCGTGATGTTTCCAAGCTTCTGACAGAGCTCTGAATAAAAAGGCATCAATTTCTCATTGGACCCAAACAACTGTTGGAGTGGTCCAAAATATTTCTTTAAAAAGGGGTTCAGTGGCAGTGATCACATTAATAAAGGAGGCACGTGTGACCTGGAAGGGGGCCTGAGGGATCTGATGCCCAGGTGCAAGGTCAGGATGAGCTGGGAAAAGCCTTAGCACAGAGTCTGGCGCTTAGTAGGTGCTCAAGAGGCTAGCTCCTGCCCCCGCCCAGCTTCTCTTCTTAGACTGGCCAACGGCCAAATGTCTTGAAGGCATCTGGCTAGTGGCAAAGGCATCTGAATGAAGGGCTCATGATGTCATGGAAAAAGCATGGCTTTGGAGTGTGACAGGTCTCAGTGTTTAAGCTTCTCTGGGACTCAGGGTTCTTTCTCTTACAATTGCAGTAGCTTGCCGGGTTGGTAGAGTTTCTCCAGGGGTTAAGAAAGAACCTCCTAGGGAAGTCTCTGACACACAGTAGGTGCTAAATAAATGTTTGTTGTGGCTGCTGAGGGTGCTCTTGGGATGTGGTCTCTGTCAATGTCATTTCTGGCAAGGGGCTGCCAAGAGTACCTCCACCCTCCATCTTGTTGCTTAGCATTTGCCCAGAATCCTTTCACAGTCCTTGCTAAGCCAGCAGATCTAAGGACAGATGAGGACCTTCCCGCAGCAAAGATGCTGAGGATGTACATCAACAGAAAAGACATCACAGGACGCTTTCCAGGACAAAAGAAACAAGGCATCAATGAAGTGACTAAGCAATATTGTTATTTCCACATAGTGTATCTGACTCCAGAAAGCGACATTTATATTTTGGTCATTGGCATTTGAAAGTATTCACATCTCAATTGTGCCCAACTCTTTGTGACCCTATGGACAGTAGCCCACCAGGCTCCCCTGTTCATGGAATTCTCCAGGCAAGAATACTAGAGTGGGTAGCCATTTCCTTCTCTGGGAGATCTTCCTGACCCAAGGATTGAACCCAGGTCTCCCGCATTGCAGGCAGGTTCTTTACCATCATTGGGATTTAGCTTTGTAAAAGGAACTTAACAAGATCTCACCAGTATATGTTGCGTCATGCTGGGGGATCAAAAATCCAACTTAATTTGTGACATTTGTTGTTACAGCTGCAACCCAGGAGTTCTAAACTTCGATTTATAAAAAATGTGAAAGCATTCTCGCAGTCATTCTTGTTCACAGAAGCAGACAACTTAAATTTCTTTGCAAAGAATATTTGCAAAAATATCCTAAAATTTCTTTTCAAAGGAGCATTTCCTTAAAGTATTTACATACATTGTAGGAGACAGTATTTAGAGACATATTTCTCCGTGAGTCTAAGGTGGAGAAGGGATCAATCAGGATAATTATTATTAGTCCCAAGAATCAAACTCTGAAGTTGTAATGGCTAAATACCATAAGGGTTATTTCTCACTCAGGTGACGTCAGATGAGGGTGGGCATCCACCTTACATCTTGTGGCTGTGCTGTGAGGATGATTGTATCCAAGTTTTCATGACCTGGGAAGGGGGGGACAGAGAGGCAAGTGAATTCAAATGATCTTCATTCCAGAAGTATTATAAATGGTTACTTTTGCTCATTCTGACCTGAGCTGTTACTATGCTGCTACTGCTAAGTCACTTCAGTCGTGTCTGACTCTGTGTGACCCCATAGATGTCAGCCCAAGAGGCTCCCCAGTCCCTGGGATTCTCCAGACAAGAACACTGGAGTGGGTTGCCATTTCCTTCTCCAATGCGGGAAAGTGAAAAGTGAGAGTGAAGTCGCTCAGTCGTGTCCGACTCTTAGCGACCCCATGGACTGCAGCCCACCAGGCTCCTCCGTCCATAGAATTTTCCAGGCAAGAGTACTGGAGTGGGTTGCCATTGCTCACTCTAATTGCAAAGAACTCTGGGAAATGCAAGGAAACATGAGATATTTGCTGAGTAGAAACTGTCTTGCTCTAGGTAACATCAGAGATGGTATTTTGGCTCTGTACCCACAAAATCGTGGGTGTTCCCAAGAGGAAATGGGGATGAGATGAGGTTGTTGGGATCTAGGTTCCTGGATAGAGTAGCCCAGGACATGAGGTTGGTCCCTCAGAGAGAGTGTGTATTCCTCAAAAAGCATGCCAACCTTAGCCTGGGGCAGTACCAATGAGCTGGTATTTGGGGCTGGGAGATGGATGAGTTTTTCAGCATCAGGTGAGGGCTTCTCTGTTAAACATAAATCAGGAAGGTCCATCACTGCACATGGAAGGGACTCTGCGGAAGGGGCGTCAGAATTTAGACTAGGGGTGAGTCCCCTGGCTAATTAGCCTCAGGCTCAGAGCTAGGATTCAGTTGCCAGCAGGAACTGGTGAGAAGTGACACCAGCTGTTTGGAAGACTGGGTAAACAGATGGGTTAGTGATGTACATCAAGAGTGAAACAGGGAGGCTGTAGCCTTGGGTCAGAGCAGGTGCCATGGTGATAAATTCACCCCAGTGGACATCAACTAGAGGAGCAGTGGAATATTTCCAGACCCTGCTTGAGAGCGGTTAAGAAACTCCAGGAGGTAGTGGAGGACAGCAAAGCCTGGCGTGCTGCAGTCCATGAGGTCGCCAAGAGTCGTACACAACTTAGTGATTGAATAACAGCAACCAAAAAGTCATCAAGGTCAGAATGGGCTGAGGTTCTGGCAAGCAGATATTTATGCTAATTGTTAAAAGGACCTGGAGCAACCTGGGGTAGACAAAATACATAATTTGCTCCTATACATTGAAGCCTGAACTGATAACAATTCCTACGGCTTTATTTTAATATAGTGATTTTTATTCAGTTTCTCTTTTTCGACGATATAAATCTAGAGGAAGAACAAGATTCTACAAGGACACAATGAAAGTCTCATAGAGAAGACATTTAACAGTAACTGTGATTCTGGCACATGTCATGTTCTGATTTTCACCCCTGAGCTAGTTTGTTCCTCACCAACAGTCTGTTATGTATACAGGGATTAAGTTATCTTTCTTTTTTTCCCCCATTCTATTACTGAGGAGTCTAGGATCTTTCAGGATTAAGTGGTTAGTTCACAGAGGAGAAGCTAATACATTGCAGGAAAGTGAAAGTGTTAGTCACTCAGTGGTGTCCAACTCTTTGCAATCCCATGAGCTGTAGCCCTCCAGGCTTCTCCGCTCAGGGATTCTCCAGGCAAGAATACTAGAGTGGGTTGCTATTCCCTTCTCAGGGACTCTTCCTGACCGAGGGATCAAACCCAGGACTCCTGCATCACAGGCAGATTCTTTACTGTCTGAGCCACTGGGGAAGCCCCTATATGTTGCAGGGCTAGGACTCAAATCCAACCTTCTGATCCTTGCTCTCTTAAACAACATGACCTCTCGACAAGAAAGAAGCAATGCCTGGGAGAGTTACTGGAGCAACATTCCCCTTGTCCAGCTCCTCCATCATCATTGTCATCAGCAGCAGCAGCCCCACCTCCATCATCGTCTTTATCCTAAGGATGGTCCCACTGCACAGCCATAACCAACATCTCTCTTCTTGGTTTTATCTCTAGGATACTGAGTTTGTACAAATTCATGCACTAACTCCCACTCACTTCCTAACCAATACTTTTATTCAATAACAAAAGGTAATAATGCAGTGTCAAAAAGGATCTATATTCATTTTGTTTATAGATCTCTTTGGGCCCTCACAAGGGACTGTAGAGATGACTTAATTTTATATGAGAAGTGAGGAGAAAATGAGTTTGGGAGGGTGAGAATTGGTCATTTGCTCTATTAGAGAAGAACCACTGAGCACCTACCATACTGGGTGCTGGCCTGGGGCTAGATGAGTGCCATTTCCTACTGTCAGGGTCTACCGTCTAGTTAATGCTACACTTCCTTGAATCTGTGTAGAAGTGAATCCTTGGTTTTGATTTCAACTCCCAAATTTAAGAAGCCTGCTATTTCAGTGTAAACTCCATCTTCTAACACATCACCAGTTTGATTTTAGGTGTAGAAAACAGATATGAGTATACTGTCCCATGAGTATAGCCTAGACCAAAGCCTAGCAAATATGGCCCATACCAAACTACCTGTATTTAAAAATATATTGTATTGGAATATAGCCATGTCCACTCATTTACATATAGTCTCTGGCCACTTGAGTGCTCCAACCACAATCAGCAGAGTTGAGTAGTTGTAACAAGAACATACAACCAGCAAGGCGTAAAATAGTAACTATCAGGCCTAGTGGAGAAAAAAATTATTACTTCATATTACACTCATACTGAAATCAACTATACTTTAATAAAACAACATAGGAAGTTCAGGGTTATGGTGATGGTTTAGTTACTAAGTTGCATCTGACTCTTGCAACCCCATGGACTGTAGCCCACCAGGCTCCTCTGTCCATGGGATTCTCCAGGCAAGAATACTGGAGTGGTTTGCCATTTCCTTCTCCAGGGTATCTTCCTGACGCAGGGATTGAACCCGGGTCTCTTGCACTGCAGGCAGATTCTTTACCAACTGAGCTACCAGGGAAGCCAACAGGGTTATGAGTTACTTATATTTGTATTTATATTATATCTTCATTATGAAGTAATAATTACATGTCCCCTAAGTTTTGCTTTACAACCTTTTCTTATAGATCATATTGTGTCCCATCTAAAGCCTTGCCCTCAGTTTGGGGTGGACATGTACACACTGCTATATTTAAAATGGATAACCAATAATGGCTTACTGTATAGCACAGCGAACTCTGCTCAATGTTTTGTGGCAGCCTGGATGGAAGGAGCATTTAGGGGAATGTGTGGCTGAGTTCCTTTGTTGTCCACCTGAAACCATCACAACATTGTTAATCGGCTATACTCTAATATGAAATAAAACATTTAAAAAAATAATAAAGTCATGCCTTCTACTATGCCTTACATCTCATTCACTCTTGTCTATTCAAGGACATCACTCTAGTAATTTTCCCTTCATCAGTATTACACTCTTACTGAAATCAACTATACTTTAGTAAAACAAAATAGGGAATTCAGGGTTATGAATTACTTATATTTGTATTTATATTATATCTTCATTATGAAGTAATAAAATTTCAAACCACTGTGCATGTGGAGATAAAAATGATCTGAAAAAGAACCTCTACTGGATCATTCCATCAGGATACAAACATGCTGTTATTCCTTCCATCTTAGCAAACAGAAGCTAACAAAACCTTCTCCTGATTCCACAAGGTACTGCCTGTTTCTGAGTATGTGGTTCTTTGCAGGGAAACTTTCCAAAGAGTTGTCAGCTAGTTCAGCTTCTGTCATTCTTCCTTAAACTTATTCTAACACCAAATTGTTCATGTTCAGGTCATCAGTGATGTCCACTTTGCCACCAATGGTCAGTACTTGGTCTTCATCTTACTTGACCTCCCAGCAGAATTTGACACATTCAATCACCTCCTCTTCCTTACTCATATCCATCATCTGACTTTCGGAACATGGTGTTTTCACATCTCTCCTCCTGTCAATTTCTCTGCTTCTCTCACAGTCTTACCATTCTGAGTTCAGAGTTAAGTCTTTGATAATCTTCTGTTCTCTTTTCACATACGCCTTTGATACTCTAATCAATCTCATGGTTTCAAATTCAAGCTCTATGCCAACTCCCAGACTCACAGATTTTTATCTTCATCCCCAGACCTTTCTCTTGTCTTCAAGACTTGCACTTCACCATCTCCTTGACATCTATGCATGACTCAGGCATCCCAAAATCAGCATAAGCAAAATGGAAGTCTAAATAACACCCCCTCCCACTCCCACAGGTGTTGAGACACTGCCATCCTTCCAGTTGCTTAAGCCTCCATCTTCAGAGTCTTCCATGACCCCTTTCCCACAGATTCTATCTCATCTGTTGGGAGATGATGCCAGTTCTGCTGTCTTATCCTTTTCAGTCCCCCTGCTGGGATTCCAGGCATTGCATCTCGTCTAGATTTCTATGTGAATTTCCTAACCTGTCTCTCCACCTCTGCTTTTGCCTCCTGTCATGTCTTCACTCTATTCTTGACACAAGAGTCAGCTCTTTCTTTAACATTAGGTAAGATTATACTCTTCCTTCTTTAGACCTCTACAAGGGCTTCCTATTTCACTGAGAGTTAAAAAAAAAAAAAAGTCCTTAAGTTCTGTAGACTCTATGTGACCCGTTGCTACACAATTTAGCCCTGCTGTTCTGACACATTTCTTACTCTTTCATGCCCCTCAAACTCTATTCCAGCCACACCACTCTTCTTTAATGCCTTGAATATGTCAAGCATTCTGATATTGCAGGGTTCTTGCCCTGGCTGTCTCTTCTTCCCAGAATTCCCTTCCCCTTAAATATGTATCTTGGCCTGGATATCACCCATCACTGAGGTCTATTCCAACTACAATTATTTAAAATTGCAAGCTGCCCCTCCAGCCTTTTTTCCTCTGTTTTTTTTTTTTTCCTATAGCACTCGTCCCTTTCTCATATGCTCTGTTCTTCCTTTACTTGCTCTTGTTGTTGACTGTCTGTTTCCCTTTACCAGGATGGAAGCTGTGCTAGAATGAGGATTAGGACCTCTTCCTTTCACTGATTTATCCAATGTGCCATGAACACAGCCTGACTCAGGACAGGCACTCAACAAATATTTGTTCAAGGAATGAATCATTGACTATGAGGTGGTGATCAATTCAGATGATTAATAATATTCTCAGCTCCTAAAAAGAAAACACTGGCAGCCAGAGATAGACTTGGGAAACTGTCAGGAAGAGGCAGCCTCAGTGCAACCCAGGATGTTTTGGCTTCCGTGCCACTGACCAGCGGTCAGAGGGTCACAGGGCATGTGGCTGAGTGTGGCTCCCTGCATGAAAGGCCTGCACGTCCCAGATAAGGGGGTATCATGTGCCGTGGCGCTGGCTATAATGAGCACAAGGACTATTTTTACATAACAGAGGGACAGATAATCCTACAGACGTGATGTCAAGGTCTGAAACATGTACCATCTCAGGGAGGCTGGCAAGTTATGCTGTTCATCCTGGGGAGACCTCATTCCCAGACAATGTTTGGAAGCCTGAGGAAGGAATTTGTAGGCTGTTTCTGGCCAGGAAAGATTTCCTTGTACACTCACCACGTTCCATGACCTATGAGTAGATTTGAAAGCTCTCCTAGAGTGGGGGAAAAAAAAAGTACAGATTTGGAGAAAGGATTTTGAATTATGTCTTTATTACTTGTCAAGTCCTCCAGGTTGGGAAAATTAGTTAACCTCTGGGAACTCTTCGTTTCCTTTTTTGTACAGTGGGGATAAAAGTACTTACTCTTTCAAGATTGAGCTTAGGACCAAATGAAACAACACACATGCATACTTTTATCAGTTTAAAGACCAGTCTAAGGTAGTTCCTAAGATTATGCATAAAAACAGAGAATGAATGGATCCCTCATGCAAACTTATTTAATTAGTAAATTAGTAAATAAGCAAATAATTAGAAAACCTATTTAATTAGTAAACTTCAAAGTAACTAAAAAACATTTATTGCTCACTTTTATGGTCACATAAAATATATAGCATGATGATACACAACACAATATTTGATGCTTTTGTTTTATTTATTTATTTTTATTTTTTTATTATTATTATTATTTTTTTACTTTACAATATTGTATTGGTTTTGCCATACATCAACATGCATCCACCACAGGTGTACACGTGTTCCCCATCCTGAACCCCCCTCCCACCTCCCTCCCCATACTTTTGAATTGTGGTGTTGGAGAAGACTCTGGAGAGTCCCTTGGATTGCAAGAAGATCAAACCAATTAATCCTAAAGGAAATCAACTCTGAATATTCATTGGAAGAACTGATGCTGAAGCTAAAGTTCCAATACTTTGGCTACTTGCTGCAAAGAGCTGACTCATTTGAAAAGACCCTGATGCTGGGAAAGATTGAGGGCAAAAGGAAAAGAGAGAAGCAGAAGATGAGATGGTTAGATAGCATCACTGACTCAATGGACATGAGTTTGAACAAACTCCAGGAGACAGTGGAGGACAGAGGAGCCTGGCATGCTGCAGTCCTTGGGGTCGCAAAGAGTCAGACACGACTTAGTGACTGAACAGCAACAACAAATGTGTTCAGTATTGTGAGGTTAGAAGGTCTGGAGCAAGGTCATTACTCTTGAGCAGTAACCAGCCTTGTGCAAAGATGCAGACAAGGAGCAAGACCAGGCAGCAGGTCCTGAGATTCCTAAGCTCATCTGCATTGTGTTGTTGTCTTACTCAGGTCAACAGAGATGTGTTGACCCATTATTACATTCCAGCCCTTCTCAGATCAATTATTTCATTAATTACAATAACTGAAAAGCAAAAGAATTAGTCACTCAGTCATGTCTGACTCTTTGTGACCCTGTGGATTGTAGCCCCCCAGGCTCCTCTGTCCATGGAATTCTCTAGGCAAGAATACTGGAGTGAGCTGCCATTTCCTCCTTCAGGGGATCTTCTTGACCCAGGGATTGAACCTGGGTCTCCTGCATTGCTGGCAGATTCTTTACCATCTGAGCCACCAGGAAAGCCCAATAGAGTATGTGAGGAAGTATTTATAGATCTAATTTGCAGATGAGGAACTCTGATAGGTAAATTGACTTTTCCAATATTCTGTAATTAGCAAGTGGCAAAACCAAGCTCTGAATTTTTCTGATTTCAAGTCTTATGATTCTGCCATAGTCCACTGATGTCACATCTGGCATGTATCCTTCTTTTAAAGGAGGACTGTGAAACCCCACACAGGCACATACTTATTTCTATGAAGATAATGTCTGCTGTTGTGAACTGAGTGGCTGGTATCCCTCCAAAGTTTGCATGTTGAAATTTCAGTTGTCGATGTGATGAGAGTAGGAGGTGGGACTTTGGGGAGGTAATTAAGTCATGAAAGTGGATCCTTCATGAGTGAGATTAGTGTCCTTAGAAAAGGGACCCTGGGGGTGCTCTCCTTTCTGTCATAGGAGGACTCAATAAGAAAATGGTCACTTATAACCCAGCAAAGGGTGCTCAACAGACCTGACCTGTTGATACCTTGGTCTCAGACTTCCAGCCTCCAGAATTATGGGAAGTAAATGTCTGTCACTTACAAGCCACCCAATCTCTGGTACTTTGTTAGAGCAGCCATGAAGGGGTGGAACCAAGGAAGTCTCTCAGTGTCATTTGGGGCCACTTCCAGTCCGTCACCCCTCTCATTTCGTAGAGAATAACAACTTTTGTTCAGAAGTCAAGTAAAATCACTTGGCAGGAAATGTGTTTGCTAGTGTGTGGTTATCTGAGTGCACACTCAGCTGCACACACGCACATGTGAGAAATGGCTCATATCTCATTGTCACCTGGAGAAGCATGAGTGCCTTAGAGCAGGAGACAAGGGATGAGAGGCTAGACCCAGCTCTGCCACCAAGAGGCTGTGGTGCACACTGTCAGCAGCTCTTCTCAACTGTAAATGGAAATGATTAGCTTGTGGACTTCTTAACTGGAGGGCCGTATCTCCCTCTTGCTTCCCCTCCCTCTTTCCTTTGCCCCTGCTCTTTGCCTGGCCCTCTTTTTCTATCATCTTTCCACAAAACAGGGTTGCACACCCACATGGCGCAAGCAAGATGTTAAAACACAATTAACAACAAAATAGATACGTTTACTCTGCCCATGGAGCTTATAGCTGAAGAAAAATAGGGACAAAAAACAAGCAGTAAAAAAGCATGATATGTGCTCTGACCTGGAGAAACGTTCCCCAATTAGGATAGAGTTCTATTCATCTTTGTATTTCTACGGCTTCACAAGGGGCCTAGGTACTTAGTAACAGTGTTTGGACTGAGTACAAACAAAAGAATGAAAGAATGAGAAGTTGAAATCAAAGAACTCTGGGTTCTTCTAACTCTTTGATCTTAAATTTATAGAACGAAGGGGCTGCAGGTTAATAATTTTTACCGTCTTTAAGTTCCACTTTTATCTTCCATGAATTTGTTTATTCATTCAACAAATATTTGTATATATTTGTGCCCAGGTACTGTCCTAGGAATTGGTGGATAGCCATCAACAGTGGAATCAAAGTCCTGATCCTCAAGAGGCTTACATTCCAGAATCAGAAGGAGATATAAACCATAAGCAAGCATGCATAGCCCACAATATAAATTCAGGTACTGGTAAGTTCAAGTAAGATGTCAGAGGGTGATGGAGTTTCTTTGATAGGAATGATTATAGGGGAAGCCTTCATGAGAAGGGAACATTTGAGTGGAGAACTGAATAAAGCGTTATTTTACAAAAAAAAAAAAAAAAAAAAAAAAGAAAGACAGAAAAAATGATCTTTATACCATGAGGGATTATGAGCCCAATGCTGGCCCTTTGGTTTTGTGAATACACTGTACACAAGGATGAAATGATCTTCATAGCAGCTCTGCCATGCAGACATGTTGTCTTGGCTTGATGAGTGATGCGAAACTTCTCATGTTGCAAAATGTTGCACTGTCAGATATTTAAAATGAAGTGGGTTTGTCTTTTACTGAGCTCAAATGCATCTTCCTTTCATTTCCACCTACCAGAACTAGTTGTGCTTTTTGTGCACAGAGATTGATAGCTGTTCATCAAAATCTTTATTCTCTTCTGCCTAGACCACAGTTGAACTCCATTTCCCATCCCCATTGCTGCTGGGAATGTGTGCTGGAGTGAGAGCTGAGCAACATAGGAAAGTGGCTATGTCTGCCTGCTGGGCCTGGCACTCACAATCTGCTGGCTTGAGCCACTTCCTCTGTCAGCTAAACACAAATGATGATAAGGCTCCGGGAATGGCAGAGCAACAATTTGGAAGGAGTTCTTTGGACTTCAAGGAGATCCAACCGGTCCATTCTAAAGGAGAACAGTCCTGGGTGTTCTTTGGAAGGAATGATGCTAAAGCTGAAACTCCAATACTTTGGCCACCTCATGCGAAGAGTTGACTCATTGGAAAAGACTCTGATGCTGGGAGGGATTGGGGGCAGGAGGAGAAGGGGCCGACAGAGGATGAGATGGCTGGATGGCATCACTGACTCGATGGACATGAGTTTGAGTGAACTCTGGGAGTTGGTGATGGACAGGGAGGCCTGGCATGCTGCAATTCATGGGGTCACAAAGAGTTGGACATGACTGAGCAACTGAACTGAACTGAACTAGACTCCGAGGTGAGCAAGTGAAAGAGAGAAACCCCATTCACTTTTCTGGGACTGCCTATATGAGCGAGAAACAGCTTTTCACTTTGTTAATATCTATTGGGGCTTAATTCAATGACTGTGTTGAGCTAACCCTTGTGTGTGTCTAATTCTATAGTAGTGAACCTAGTTCCCATGACTAATACACCCTGGAACAGAAGAATGTATCTCCCAGGCTTGCTCCTGGTTTTCAACACCTTTGTACCATTAGATTCAACAACTTTGTATGCATAGATTCTATTTGCAAGCATGTCTTAATATCTGCAATTGATTCCTTTAAAATGCATAGGGTCTCAAAAGACAAAATGAGGGAAAATACAAGCACATGGATGATCTTTTCTAAACTTGTATTTATAACTTAGAATACATGAGCTGGCACACAAAGAGTAATATAGAAGGTAGTCAACACATGTTGGTCCAATGAATAAATGATGGGATTCTCATAAGTTTTATTCACCAATGGTAGAAGAGAGTGATGTTCTTAGGCAGGCTTCCTGCTTGTGAACACTTGTGGGTCAATGTCTGTGCATGGTGCACACACCACAGAGAGACTTTGAGCATGACCTAAAACCAAAGGAACACATTATCTTATTTCTGGCTAAACAAAGACAAGAGAATAGTCGCTAAAAACAGTTTCCCCCATTGGTTTTATTTTCATGGAGATTTGAATGATAAAATTTGAATTATGTATCCTGTAAAAAAGAATTTTGTAGATAGAACTGCCAAATCTCTACTGGACGGAGAGTCCTAGCACACCCATCTGTTCAGCCTGAAAAGCTGGGTGTTGCTTTCCTTCTGAAGGGACGGGCTGTGCAGACCCGAGATCTGATGTGGAGAGCACATGTTTGTTTTCAGAATGTTTCAAGACCTTACTACTAACACCAGGCATAGCTCTCTACTCTTCATACACACTCAGTAAGCAAATCAGCTGCAGTCTTCAACCTCTGAGCTGGGCATCAGGGAAGCAGCAAGCATCTGCCCCTGGGTGGGGGTGGGTGTTAAGGCAAAGCTGGGCAGCTATGAGCCTGTGTGATTTTGGTTGCTCCTGCTCGTTTTTTTGTAAGTTGTTTCTGGGCATCTACTGAGCTCCAGTTATAGTCGAGGCTCTACTGTGGAGGGCTACCAATGTGATGATTCTTAACCAGGACTTCCCTATAGCTCAGATGGTAAACTCACTTATTACTTACATCCAACCCCTTTCCAAAAGCTCTGTGGTACAAATAGGCAAATAATAGAACATGATTAAAAAATGAAGCACCATTAAAAGCATGTCTGCCTACACAATATAGCTTGCCAAATTAGAAGAGAAATGCTAACATCCAGTTGCATATTCAAATGTCCTGCCTTAAAAGGAAGAGTGCATATTGTAAAGATAGCAAATGACTTACAGAGTGATTATAATAACAATCTCAAATAGCACATAACGACTTCACAAATCTTGATTAAAATGTCAATAAATTGACAAACTGTCTGGAAAATAAACAAATAATTTAATTTTTTGTTTAATTTTTTTTTTAAGTATAAGAATGTAGAGGAATTTAACTTCTGGGTAGGAAATCTTTTAAAGCTACAGTCATTAAAAAAATTAAACCTGTGTTTCTGATGCAAGACTCAACTAACATTTTAATGGAAAGGAGGAGCTATACCCTAAAAGCAGATGGCAGCACACAATAAAAGTAGCATCACAAACCCATGGGAAGGGGTGGTATATGTAAAAAATGGGGTTGGATTTAACATTATAGCTTTAGAAAAAGATCCCCGTAGGAGTCTTGTTTTGAGCTATGATGGCTGATGGAAATTATCACGGTAAGAAAAAAATATTTGCAAAGTTTTTAAGTTCTGAATTTTGCACTAGGGACTCACACTTATGGAACTCTTTCACGAACTGTTATCCATAATAAACTTTAAGTCTTACTCCAAGACTTCTCTCTGTAAATAGAAGGTAAGAAACACCATAATACAAAGGGTTTGTAATATTCCTTCCCAGCTGTAGGTTTTACCCAATTTGGTTATAAAGTGTGATGAATCTATAAATTGAATATGTACTTTATCTCCACAGAGTCCCCCAATATTTTTGTCCAGTATGTTCTTAATTGTTTTTTATTCTTCAGATTTTTTTTAAGTGGTCCCCCGAACAACTGGTTCAGAAGTCTGCTGGCACATACACATACTTGGGGATCTTCAGTGTATTTAAATGTTACTCAATGGGAAGAAACACTACACATTTTCTCTCTCCTCTCTCCGCCTGCAGTGACTAATTCACTCCCGTAAAGCATTCGGAGTAATATCGCTAAAGAGAAACATCAAAAGCTTATGCATATTTCAGAACCTTTCTCATTTTGTTTCAATTTCCTATGAGAGCTACCATTTCTAAATTTATTAAAGTAAATGATTAAACACAGAATATCACATTGGCCTCATGAAGGGAAAATGCAGATCAGAGCTACAACCATTTAATTCAGGAGAGGCCGTATGGTCAGGCAGCCTGAGTGTAGAGGCAGATATGAGGCGGGGGGCGGGGGGAGGGGGCTTGTTTCTTCCCCCTAAGACGTCATCCACTGTGAAGAACCACAGTCCAGGGTGACATGAGCTGACGTATTCTGGCCCAAGTTCCCTTGTCCAGTGTGATCCATAGTTCTTTTAGCCCTTGGGGTTACTTCTTCAACTTGAAGCTAAAACATTTGTTTCACGAGAAATGACAAGATCTCTTGTGGGCATCAAACCTAAACTCCAGGCTTGCTCTCTGGCACCATAATCCATAGACACAATTCTTTCCAGTTTTAGATTGGGTAATTATATCTTGCTTTTGGTGCCAGGGAGGGAAGGAAGTTGGGAACTCTGGTCACAAAACTGAACCCAGTGTTGGTTTCTAATTTTAGGATAAGAACAAAGGGAACTTTCCAAGAGTTCCCACTCTTGACACTTTAAAGACTGGGAAAGGGCATCATTTATGGTTAATACTGATGCTTTTCATCCATCTGAGCCCATTCTATCCGTGGTCCTTGCTCAAGAAAATGTCTACTAGGAAGAATGAAGAGCACAGACTAGCACTCAATGAAGGAAAACAATGACATATTCCCTTCTGGCCTGATATGGAAAAGAAAATTTTATTTTCGAGTTACAGGCATTTTATTGCCTTACCTTATCATTATAGGATAGCACCTCCACTTGGAGCTCTAAAGAACCAGGACAATGCCATATGTCAGCTTTTCATGTTGTCTAAAAAAAGCTTCAGTGACTCCTCTCCACATGAATCTGTCTTCCTAGCAAAGACCTGGATAATTCATTGCATAGTAGGACTTCCTCTGAATGGGTTCTCCCTTGAAGTGATTTGACTAGATCTGGCCTCATGTGTGCTATCCAGAGGTCATGCATTCTATAAAGCTCTGGCTATTCATTGATCTCTACCTGTATGTCGTGCACTATGTTAGGGTTGTACACGCATTATTTTATTCAGTTCACACCACATTTGAGGTAGGTTTCATAATTTCCAATTCACATTTTTAAGAAAAAATAACCAATAGTGGCTTTGTCCACCAGATTCGCCTATTTATAAGGTCATTGGTGCTTACCGTTTCTCTAAATAGGCAGAGATGGCAACATCTTAAGACAATTATTACATATTAGGTGAGGAATCACTGATGTGCCTTCCTAAGTTATGGAATTGTAATGATTCTATTGGCTCAGGGGACACTGCAGCAGAATCTATGAGGTTTGATTAAACCTATTCACTGGCAGGGTAGCTGCTGGCATATACACATTGGTAAAATCTACATCATCTCCTAAAGGAAATCAACCCTGGATATTCATTTGGAAGGACTGATGCTGAAGCTGAAGCTTTAATACTTGGCCACCTGATGCGAAGAGCTGACTCACTGGAAAAGACCCTGATGCTGGGGAAGATTGAAAGCAGGAGGAGAAGGGGATGACAAGGACAAGATGGTTGGGTGGCATTACCGACTCAATAGGCATGAGTTTGAGCAAGCTCTGGGAGTTGGTGATGGACAGGGAGGCCTGGCATGCTGCAGTACACAGGGTAGCAGAGTTGGACATGACTTAGTGACTGAACAGCAACAGTCTCCTTAAGCCTCTCAGGGTGGTAGATGGCAACAGGGGGTGAAGGTGTAATCCACTGAGTGATGGCTTGTGAGTTCAGGGATCACCAGTGGACTGCCAATCTGAACAGTGGCACTGGAACTCTAAGAAAAGGGCCTTGAAGAGTGAGTGCATGTATGAAGGCATCGTGGAGGAAATGGAGTTTCCTGGCCCTGAAGCCTGGTTTGTCTGGAACACGACCTCCTGACACAAATTGGTTTTGACAGCAAAGCCATCATCCTGTATAATAAAGATGCATCAGAAGAGCAGGCTCATGGCATCTCGGTACCAGGATTCCAGCTCTGCTTCTCTGCAGTGACTCTCAGCTGTGCTGTCCTCCAAACTTTGGATAGCAGTAGCAGGATGCCACAGCCATTCCAGGAGCCAAATCCAGACGGGAAGAAAAAACCCAAAGGGAGAACGTGGCCTTCTCTTTCTCTGCCTCTTTCTTAGGAGCAAGGAAAACATTCCCAGAATTCCTCTAGCAGATTCTCCCTTATACATTGACCAGATGCATTGACCAGAATTGCATCACAGGTCCAATACCAAATCAATCCCTGGCAAAAAGAGGGAGATTACCCTGATTGTTGTTGTTCTTCAGTCACTCAGTCATGTCTGACTCTCTGTGACCCCATGGACTGTAGCCCACCAGGCTTCCCTGTCCTTCACCATCTCCCGGAGTTTGCTCATACTCATGTCCATCGAGTCAATGATGTCATCCAACCATTTCATCCTCTGTTGTCCCCTTCTCCTCCTGCCCACAACCTTTCCCAGAATCAGGGAATGCTTTTGCCAGTTAAGATTTGCTCTTGGATTTGAGGATGAGTAGGCTTGGGAGGGGCGCTGTGTGTCAGTTGCTCAATCTTGTCCAACTCTTTGCAATATCATGGACTGTAGCCCTCCAGGCGCCTCTGTCCATGAAATTTTCCAGGCCAGAATACTAGAGTGAGTTGTCATGCCCTTCTCCAGGGGATCTTCCCAACCCAGGGATCGAACACTGGTCTCCTGCATTGCAGGCAGATTCTTTACTGTTTGAGTCACCAGGGAAGCCCATGCTTGAGATGGAGTGACTTTCTAAAAACAATTTGGATTCCTGTATAAAGAAGAAGGACCAGAATGATATTGTGCTGTAGGCCACCTGCAATGACACCCCTATTTCTGCAAGCTGTGTGGCCACAGAGCACCTAGGTCTCTGTCTCCAGGGTAGGAAGATTTCCCACGATCAGAAAACACAGGATCTTTTTCTTGTGTTCTCCCTGTAGTTTTTAAAGCTCCGGAGAGAGGCCGGCATTCCTGGACCAGAGAGGCAAGCACGGAGTGGTACCTCGCCTTCCCCCACCACAGCCCCGGCGGGGGCTTTCTGTCCACTGCCTTCATCCCAGAGGGAACCTTGAGAGAGCTGGCAAATTCTCTACACAGATAAAAGATAATTGAACAAGGAGTGAGTCGTAAACGGTGACAAAGTGCTATTTCCATAATAAGCTTATCTGAGTAAACGTTCTCAGAGCCCCCAAGTTCCCGAGCAGGGTGTGGATTCGGCAACAGTAAAGAAACAGGCCACGCCAGGAATGTCTGGGAGCTAATGAATGCCCCTGAAGTGCTTGACGTTCCTATCTATCTCTGCTTTGGATCCCTGCCACCTTGACGCTCATGTCAGCCGCTGTTTAATTGGCAAACAGGCTTTCAAAGGCTTGCTGGGCCCTGCTCCCAGGGCCCTGGGGCCTGTTAATGTTTAATTGTCATGTGCAAGGGCCCACTAGCTCTTGGTAGACTTGGGTGTTTGATTGCACTTTGAAAAAGCAGTATTATGAGTCTCTTTCTTGCTCCATGGGCATTTTTACAGACAGGCCTCAGAGTCACGTGTCACTTAACCCCAACTTTGAGCAGCCAAGCCCCTGAGTTATGTAGTAGGGGTGGAGCAAGTCACCTTCAAGCTGGAAATAGTCCACATTTACTGCATTTGCTCTAAAATCAAGAAGTGTCCAGGGAACATCTGGGAAGACAAACAAACAAACAAAAAGAGTGGATTGGAGATTTGGACTAGAGGAGGAGAAGAAAACATCACAGAAATGAAATCAGTAAACAGCAGAAATGAGATAATTCCCCCTTGAGTGATGAGGGTATGGGCTGTCCTTGAAGCTGGCTTTGTCACTCATGGCCCTGCTGGAAATGCAAAGATTCTGTGAGGTCTTTTTTTTCTTTTCTTTTTCCCCCCATTCCTCTCTTGGAAAACATCTATCTGCTTTATATTGTTCGTATAATTTGAAAAGTCAAAAGAGACTGTCTTAACAAGAGTATATAACCTTCATCTAATTACAGAAGGGAGAAGAAGAAATAACAGAAGACAAATACTTTTTCCCCCCTCAAACTACATGGAAATTGTGGATAAAAGAGTAGCTTCCAACTTCCTGACATTTGAAAAGCACTGTTTTGAATTGCATATAAATGATTTCTTTGAATTTTTAGCTCAGTTCAATTTAATGGAACATGTCTTCATTGAGTGCTTACTAAGGGTTCATATCAAATAATTTTTTGAGTTTTGAATTAGTGGCTTTCATAGACATTGCCTCTTTTGTAGTATTCTGGAAACGTATTGGTTTGTTGTTTTAATTATCCTCTTGCTGATTGTGAATATCTCCAGAAGGAAGGAATGTACAGAAAAATATTTAATTACACTGCTTCTATCAGAGTGGCAAAACATATATTTATCTCGTTTGTTAATTACATATGTCACAGCTAAAGACCAAACATCAGTTAATGTCGACATTAGCCAGAAGGGTCTGGCAAGCATCAAGAACTAGGTGAATAATAAATAAAAACAATATAGCAAGTGGAAAGCATGGATACCTGCTATATGTTTAAATTAAATCAAAACTCCTTGTGCTCTCGTTTTGTCCATTTCTGCTCTCCAAACATAGTCAGATTTTCATATCAAGGACCTCTGAGAAATCTGCTCTGGGTAGAATCACTGCTATGAGCAAGTTTCAGGGTGCCCAGCATGTGGTCAGGTTTGAAGGCAATGCAGCAGACACTTGAAGTCTTTCAAAGGATTTAACCTCTTTTTCTCTAGCTCCCTTATTTGCCTTAGTCCTCAATTCTTCCCTCTTCACCGCTGACTTAGCAATTCCTCTCCTTTGCCAAGAGGTAAGCAGACCACCTCTTCCAATCAGAGCCAGCACCTTGAAGTTCAATCACGCCCAGGGTTCCTAGTCCCAGAACTCCAGCCTCCTCTGATTGTAGATTCAGGAATAACCCATTCTGCACAAAGGCTCACCCCTCCAGCTCCATATGCACAGTTAATTAGTTTAGAGCCCTAAAACGTTGTGTGATTCCTTTCTTAATAGAAATGAGAAGTGGTAAAGATGAGAGGCCTTTATTCACAGTATATCAGCTATCTTAAATAAAGGGGTATATTATCCTCTGGAAAGATTTACAAGAACAGCCATTATGCACCTCACTCTTATTATCAGTAATGGCAGTGAATGCAGGCACGCAGGATTGCAGCGCTCTCGGCTTTACACAGGAGGCTTTACACAGGAGGCCCTTCTGTTATGAACCATTCCTGCTTTGCATGTCGTAAATATCAGGAAAATGAAACAAACCAGTGTTCAGGATTTAAAGACTATCTGGGTATATGTTTTTCAAAGGAAATTGGATTGATACATTACAAAGGTTTGCAAATTTACTTTAGATAGCAAATGATTTTGACTGTTGCTTGCCCTCTAGGAAATGCTCTAGAGGGGAAAACACGGGGCTAGGGGTGCCAAAGCCATGCCAGGGTTTCTGCGTCAGCACACTACGAAGGAATTAGAATCTTAAGACTGTTAATTGCTTATCTTCAGTGTTGTCAAAGCCAGGACATGTGGGTGGAAGAGACAGCAAAGTGGGAGAAGAGACCATTTTTCTGATTATGGGGAAGAGGTTGACATATATTGATCCATCCATTCATTTATGTGTTTATTTACTCTACATATGTATTAAACACCCGCTATGTGTCAACAGTATTAGGCTACAAGGATATAATAGTGAAGAGGGTAAATTAGGTCAGCACTCTTCAACCTTTTTGGCACCAGGGACCAGTTTCATGGGAGACAATTTTTTCACAAAATGGAGAGTGAAGGGTAGGGGGAGATGATTTCAGAATGATTCAAGCACCTTACATTTTTTGTACGGTTTATCTCTATTATTATTATATCAGCTCCATCTCAGATCATGAGGCATTAGATCCTGGAGGCTGGGCTCCCTGCATTAGGTTTTTGCCCCCTGGAAACTCACACCTTTTGGAAAGATAGAAATTGAACAATTGATTGCATAGTTAATGCTGTTACTGTTGCCATGCAGGATAAGCATAAGAAGCAGTGAAGTCGGTGAAGGGAGGCGAGCAGCAGGAGAGGCACCTGAAGAAGTTAAGTGCATGAGCTCTACTCTGGAGGAAACCTGAAAGCACAATGGGGAAGGGACACAGTTGGGGAAGCCCTTGCCAGGTAGAAGAGGTATCGTGTGCGAAGGTCCTTAGGCAGCCACCTTGCAAATTCTGGCTCTGCCACTCAATAAAGAGTAGTAACAGTGATGGGTTCTTCCTTCTGAAACATTGTGCAGAGAATACATTTATTTTCTTCTTCTACTAAAAAAAGCATGTAATGAGGGTTACCATACACAATGAATCAGTTTGTCATGAAACTGAAGCTGAACTCCAGCCAAAGAAACTCTTAGGGTTTGAATTATAAAACTAGTAGAATCCCTACTAGCTCCTCTTAACCATCCCCCATCCTCAGACCCTCAGGGCCAATCATTTCTGTGTTTCTTGTACACAAGGTTTAACTTCTGATGGGCCTCAGACTATAACTGTGCTTCTCAAATTTTCTGTGATGAAAGACCAAATTTTTAAAAAATTCCATTATAGCCTGATGATTTTATAAAATATAATAGAATGACTTACTAGGAAAATGATCATACACTTTGAGATCACAGCTCTATCATTTGCTGTACAATCTTCTAGATGCTTAGTCTCAATTTCTGTGCTCATCTCATTGCAAATTGATTGCACTTTGCACACCAGTTCTTCCCTTAAGGATCAGGATTATTCCTCATTTTCAAATCTTATCTCATTGACCCCAGCCAGTCTCTCCTCCAGGAATACATCTACATCTCTGGAAATTACTGACGTTTCCTGACTGGACTACCTCCCAGGCAAGAGGTTTCCCTGCATTCCTTCCCCACAGCAAAAACCCTGAGAGGTGCTTATCTTAAGTCTTGGTATTTCCAGGGCTTGCAGGGTAATCCCAGGTGTCCCTATTTCATGCCTCTTTTTTTCTCAAGACTTAGATATTAATGTAAAAGACCAGGATTCTCAAACCAGCAGATGTGATGGGCTGAGAAATCTGGGCCAGAGAGTCTCAGCATTCACTGGGGGACTGAAGGGCCTGGGGAGCCTGCCCAGGAGGCTTGTTTAGGCTTGTTGTTCTATGGGTGGCTGGCAGTCTAGATGGTGGGTGGGGTGGAGGGGTTGAGGGGTGGTTATGGGGGTCTCATGTCCTGCTGGGGGCATGGGGGAGAAAGACAAGCCAATGCAAGAGATTATAAGGCAGAAATGTGCAGATCCCTGGAGGAAGTCCCTTTAGGCAGATAGGCTATGGACTTCTGCAGTGCTAGCAGCCAGGAACCTAGCCACTGTGAAGTCAGGGTCAGAAAGCCGCCCCAGACAGCTTTGAGAGTGGAAGATACTCAAGGGATTCCAACTCAACTCCCATGACCCTCTTGCTGGCTCTTCTTCCTCTATGTGTCTTTATGGGTTTGAAAGCCCTTTGGACTTAGTTCTCATCTCATTTATCTTCTTACTCTATCCTTTTCCCCTAGATTATCTTTCCTACCTCCATGATTTCAATAACTTCACCAAAACCTGTAATTTCCAAGTTGTGTCTCTAACATACATTCTGATCTGAGCTCCAGGTGATATTGAATTATCCATCTTAAAAATAATAGATTACTTCTCCAGGGAGAGAGTTGGCTCTGGTCTAAGATCTGAGCTTTCCTGGCTTCTGGGGCAAGACCACAGTTCTGGGCCCTGGAACTCCCAGGGCTTCTTTTCATCAACTTCTCCCTTGGAGCTGTGCCTTTGGAATATGGCAGTTGATATATTCAGATCAGCATAACCAACCACTGAGAACAGTCCTAACTGTTTCCCTTAAATATTGCCCAGTATCGAAAGGCCTAAATAAAAAGCCATTCTTTTGAATAAATATGCCATTTTGAGTAATTTCTTCTAGGAGTCATGTCATCTTGGTGTTCACATAGCCATACACCATAGAAAAAAGATGGCAGACTTTTGCAGATGGAAAAGAATATGGCGAGAACATGAAACGAAGATCATTGTTCTTGCTCAGCCTAGGCATGAACAGTATATGAGTCAGAGGCTCCCATGAGGCAACCAGCAGCAGAAATAGACCCCAAATGATGATTTTTAATAATAGCTCCTCGTTGAACTGAGCTTTTTTGTCGTTGGTATTTCAATGCTTCTGGTTCTAAACTGTCTCCAACTAGAAATAAAGTCTATAGATTAGGAAAGGGAAAAATGACTTCTCATATTCACTTTGAGCTACTTATCCTGCGTCATGGGGCAAAGTGGATTTGGGGGCTGAAGGAGAGAGGTCAAGTGTTCCAACCTGAACTGGAACTCGGTGTGGGCTAGAGCCAGAAACAGCTAAGTATGTCCTATGCTGGGATGTGGGGCAAGGGGAAATAGGGTGGTTTCTGTTTTAAATTTGCATCTTTTTTTTCTTCTGAATTATAGTTACTATTTTTTCCATTTTGTCCTTGCAGGTATTGTCATCCATTTACTTAAAAACAATCACAGAACAGCACTGCTAGTCACTGTGAATGCAAAGATGAATGTGAGATCTTAAGGAACTTGAAATCTGGAGGACATGTGACTGATGCGTGAATACCTTTTGAATGGCAGGAAGGAAAAGCGGTGGCTCACATTTCAAGGAAGACAAATCTGTAAGTCTAAGGAGTGAGTTGGTAAGAAATAGTTCTTGGGCTCCAAAATCACTGCAGATGGTGACTGAATCCATGAAATTAAGAGACGCTTGGTTCTTGGAAGAAAAGCTATGACCAACCTAGACACACATATTAAAAAGCAGAGACATTACTTTGCCAACAAATCTCCGTCTTAGTCAAGGCTACGGTTTTTCCAGTAGTTACGTATGGATGTGAGAGTTGGACGATAAAGAAATCTGAGTACTGAAGCATTGATGTTTTTGAACTGTGGTATTGGAGAAGACTCTTGAGAGTTCCTTGACTTCAAGGAGATCAACCAATCAATCCTAGAGGAAATCAATCCTGAATATTCATTGGAAGGACTGATGCTGAAGCTGAAACTCCAATACTTTGGCTACCTGATGCGAAGAACTGACTCATTGGAAATGACCCTGATGCTGGGAAAGATTGAAGGTGGGAGGAGAAGGGGACAACAGAGGACAAGATGGTTGGGTGGCATCACTGAAGCGATGGACATGAGTTTGAGCAAGCTACAGGAGTTGGTAATGGACAGAGAATCTTGGTGTGCTGCAGTCCACTGGGTCACGAAGAGTCGGACATGACTGTGTGACTGAACTGAACTGAGTTCATAATAGAACTGTTTAGAAATTTTGGTGTATGAAACATTGAGATTTATAAGAAATATATATTTGGTAATTCAGATGACAAAATATATATTTCTCATGTATTTTTGGTCTTTATCCATGGTACCTGTTTCACAGTTCCCAAGACCCTTGAAATCTCCTAAATGATAAGAATATTTTTTGGTATAATATTTGTTCTCTTATCCTCAGTTCTTAAAATTGCTTCAGAGCCTTAACGATGGAATGGGTGTCTTGTTATTCACAATAAGCCCTTTCCCAACACAAGAGGGTTTATGTAAATGAAGTGACTTATGGAAAGCACATAATATTGAGGACTGGTTGCCAGGAAACCAGCATTAAATGAAGTGCTAGAACTTTCAGCCCTACCTTTTGAACTCTAGGGAGAAGGGAAGAGTTGGAGATTGAATTCAATCATCAATGGCCAATGATTTAATCCACTGTGTCTATGTAGGGCTTCCCTGATGGCTCAGTGGTAAAGAATCCTCCTGCCAACGCAGGAAACACAAGTTCAATCCCTGACCCTGGAAGATCCCACATGCCGCAGAGCATCTAAGCCTGTGCACCACAACTGTTGAGCCTGTTTCTAAAACTTGTGAGCCACAACTACTGAGCCCATGTGCCACAACTACTGAAGCCTTCACATCATACAGCCTGCGCTCTGTAATATGAGAAGCCACCACAATGAGAAGCCTGCAGATCATAAGGAAGAGTAGCCTTCACTCACTGCAACTAGAGAAAACCTTCATGCAGCAACAAAGACCCAGTGCAGCCAGGAAAAAAAACAAAAAAAAAGTCATGTCTATGTAATGAAGCCATCATAAAGACTCAACAAGACAGGGTTCAGAGAACTTATGGGATGGTGGACACTTGGAGATTTGGACAGAGTTGAACCTACAGAAAGGAAAGGGAAACCCTCTGCCCTTTTTCCATACCTTGACCTACACGTCTCTTCATGAGTTGTACTCTTTTATTTATTTATTTATTTTTTTATTTTTTTAGTTGTACTCTTTTATAATACTCCACTAAAGTGAAGAGGAACTCAAAAGCCTCTGGATGAGAGTGAAAGAGGAGAGTGAAAAAGTTGGCTTAAAGCTCAGCTTTCAGAAAATGAAGATCATGGCATCTGGTCCCATCACTTCATGGAAAATAGATGGGGAAACAGTGGAAACAGTGTCAGACTTTATTTTTGGGGGCTCCAAAATCACTGCAGATGGTGACTGCAGCCATGAAATTAAAAGACGCTTACTCCTTGGAAGGAAAGTTATGACCAACCTAGATAGCATATTCAAAAGCAGAGACATTACTTTGCCAAGGTCATGTATGGATGTGAGAGTTGGACTGTGAAGAAGGCTGAGCACCGAAGAATTGATGCTTTTGAAGTGTGGTGTTGGAGAAGACTCTTGAGAGTCCCTTGGACTGCAAGGAGATCCATCCAGTCCATTCTGAAGGAGATCAGCCCTGGGATTTCTTTGGAAGGAATGATGCTAAAGCTGAAACTCCAGTACTTCGGCCACCTCAATGCGAAGAGTTGACTCATTGGAAAAGACTCTGATGCTGGGAGGGATTGGGGGCAGGAGGAGAAGGGGACGACAGAGGATGAGATGGCTGGATGGCATCACTGACTCGATGGACGTGAGTCTGAGTGAACTCCGGGAGTTGGTGATGGACAGGGAGGCCTGGCGTGCTGCGATTCATGGGGTCGCAAAGAGTCGGACACGACTGAGCGACTGAACTGAACTGAACTGAAACTGTTATTAGTAAGTGCAACCTTTCTGAGTTCTGTGAGTTGTTCTAGCGAGTTAAGGTGCCCCCCCTCCCAAGGAGGGGGCCATGGGCACCTCCAAACCATAGTTGGTAGGTCAGAAACATAGTTGATAACCTGAGCTTGGGACTCACACCTGAAGTTGGGGAGAAGGGGGCTTGTAGGACTGAGCCCTTAATCTGTGAGATCTAATGCTCTCTCCAGGTAGACAGAATTGAGTTGAATTTTAGGACCCCCAGCTCGTGTCCCAAGCATTGCTTAGTGGTGTGTGTGTGGGAAAAAAACAAAAACATTATTTCACCCACTGTAATTGGTCATCATAACTCAACATTGGCTCCAACAATTGATCTGTTACTCTGTTATGGTTCTGTGATAGGGGTAGGCTTGGTCCCTGTACTCACAAAGCTGGGAGTCTGGGAAAGGTGGGTTGATGGAGAGTCAAAAAACATGACAATCAGGAAGATGATTGTGACACAGAAAGCCCTCTGGAGTAGAGACGTTCAGAGACTGAATCCTAGGTGAGAAAAACGCTTGGCTCAGGAAGTTGGAGAAAACTTCCCAATGAAAGGGTGGGGAATCCCTAAGTGGATTCAGATCTTTATTAGTTGGATAACATGGTTGCCCTTGGGCTTCCTGGAGTCTTACATAAGCTGCAGAAGCCCATTTTTCTTCATCAAGGGGCTGGCTTTAGGTAACCTTCCAGTCTGGAGTCTGACACCATTCAGTTTATCACACATGTAAGACTGAACTTTATTCCCCAGATGTGGGGCTCAAGGGTAATACACAAACCAACTTCCCAAGGCTCATTATGTGCCCCAAATTGTGCTGTTTCTAAAGCATTTATTTCATGAAATGCTCATTATAATTTTAGGAGCTGACAGAGGAGCCTGACCTGCTGCTGTCCATGAGGTCACAAAGAGCCGCATAAGTTAGCGACTGAACAACAACCAAAGATCTTAGTATTGTTTCTACTTTATAAAGAAATCTGGAGTAAGAGAAATGAAACTTCTTGTAAAAATACCTGCCATCTGGCCAGAGACTAAACCATGGTACATAGAGACTGAACCATGGTCTGTTGGAATCACAAGTTTATACTCTCTGCCACTAAGATACTTTGTGTTCCATTTTCAGGGAAATCATGATGTTTTGAACATCCTGCACAGGCACTTCCACTCAGAATTTCAAACCAGCTCAATCTTTGCCCTGGGTCTACCCCACAAGGTAGGAGAGAGTCTGGGTTCATACAGTGCCACTTCTAGTCCCGAGGCTTCAGGCAAAGGCCACCAAAATGAACAAGGATTTTACTCTAAGCCTTCTCCCAGCGTACCAAGCATGAAAGGGCAATAGAGAAAAGAGGACTTTCTCCCTACTGCCCAAAGCTCTGAGTTGGTTAAGGAAATTGATAGAACAGGAGGGGCCCCTGAGCTCTGAGGTTTATTAGTCCCATCTTTGAGCTGATCCAAAGTGTAAGCATTCCAGACAAAGGCCACACACCGCAGGGCTGAGGCCCTACTGTTCTCCCTGTGTTTGCCCCACAAGACAGATCCTGCAGCCTCAGAAAGAGTTATGAGCTCTGGCATCCTGTAGAGCAGGGAACAGACATCTCCCCTCAGTCAACTGCCCTCGACTTGCTGAAAACATGATTCATGAGAACTATTGCTTTCTTCAGAAGGATGCTTTGGCTCTGCTCTGAGCCCAGGAATAGACCGGCCACAATCAACTCCCCTGAAGAAGTGGTTTCCCCAGCGCATAACTCTTCCTCGTGAGGACAATGGCTTTTTTTCAGTGTGGTAAAGGGGAAGTTTAACCAAAGGAAAAACTGAGCCCACACTGATAAAACAGCCAGGTTATCAAGGGACTGCCAGGCATGGGAGCTGTGGCACCCTGGCCTTGTGGTGACTTTAGGAACATCCTTTGTGTAGGTTCCCCAACTGCCCTTCAGCATGGAAGCGTCACCTCAAACTACTCCCCAGCTTTTCTCCGTGTCTCACATAAGTGTGTTTACCAAGGTTCATAATTATATGCTAGGCATATGACAAATAAAACAGTGCCTTTCTGGGGGCAGCCTTGTGTGGTATTGCAAAAGCCACCAAGCCATAACTTGGTGTTGACGATTGAACACCTACGTTGTGCCAAAGAACTGTCTTGGATGCTCATGTTTGTTCTTCTATTAACCCCTCCCAAACTCCACCAGGAGAGTGGCATTTGTCTATTTTTAGAAGCAGGTTCAAAGAGTCAAGCAAATTTCTTAACACGGATAGTGACAGAGCAGGATTTTAACCAGGACTGTCTGGTGCAAAGGAATATACTTAGACCATCCCCCAAATGTCTCTGTCTATTTTAATATGTGAACCAGGCCTCAGAGAAAAGAAAATAGAAAGCACATATGTTTTTGTGTAGCACTCAAACAAATTTGCAGTTTACTCTAAATCAAAAGTATAAAGGTTTTTGGATTAAGAAACAGAAATGTCTATGTGTTGGGGCTCCACATGGAGAGCTTTATCCCTCGAGGTGGCACCTTCACTTGGCAAGGAGACCTTTTGTGTGTGGTGATGGAATAATGTAGAATACAAAGAATATTATTTTTTTTCCCCCAAACTAGGGAAAAAAGTGACCCAAGACTGACTTTCCAGCCACTCTTCCTTCCCAACCAACCATGGCAAGTCCCAGAGAGACCCCTCACACACACACCAGGACGCCATGTTCCCCTCACAGGTCGGTGTTTTCATGGTCCTTCTGGAGTGAAGCAGACACGCACTCAGAGCAGCAGAACCAAGAGGGCCTCAGAGATCACCTCGCTCACCTTCCTGCTATTGCCTCAGCCTCCTCCTAGCTTAACCACTTCACAGTGAAAGAGAATCCTTACCCATATAAGCATATTTTTTGTATTAATTCTATTAGACAAATTGACGAGATGAATATTTATTTGAGATCTTATGTAGTAGGCACTCTTAGAGATTATACAAAATGGTCTTTACGAATATGGGAAATTATTAGAATGCCTATCTTTCTTCCTTAAATTTTTATTTGATATGTAGCTTATAATATGACAAATTAACAGGATAGATAAGAGTGTTAATTTAAAAAGGAATATACAAATATATATGCATATAAATGTATATGTGAATACACAAATGAAAATACAGGCACCTAATCCAAAAGTGTTTTAAACAGATAGAAAGTGAAAGTGAAAGTCGCTCAGTCATGTCCAACTCTTTGTGACCCCATGGACTACACAGTTCATGGAATTCTCCAGGCCAGAATACTGAAGTGGATAGCCTTTCCTTACTCCAAGGGATTTTCCCAGCCCAGGGATTGAACCCAGGTCTCCCGCATGGCAGGCGGATTCTTTATCAGCCAAGCCACAAGGGAAGCCAAAGAATACTGGAGTGGGTAGCCTATCCCTTCTCCAAAGGATCTTCCCGACCCAGGAATTGAACTGGGGTCTCCTGCATTGCAAGTGGATTCTTTACCAACAGAGCTATCGTGGAAGCCCCATTTGAAACAGATAAATGTATATTATTATAAAAGCTTCAAGACAAGCTTCTTTTGCAAAGGACCATTGGAAAGATTAAAACACTGCATTTGTGTCTGACCCTAGGGAAGGGGCAAAAAAGGATGCAGAAAGAAAATATGTTTTTCGATATCAGGAAGATCCCCTGGAGGAGGGCATGGCAACCCACTCCAGTATTTTTGCCTGGAGAATCCCATGTACAGAGGAGCCTGGTGGGCTACAGTCCACAGGGTCGCAAAGAGTCAGACACGACTGAAGTGACAAAACACTCACGTATAGTATAACAGCAGCAGCATTAAATGAACAAATTCATTGTACAGACATTTACATTGTCATTAGATATGACTATTTTTAATTATTTAGCTGTTATTAGTAGCGGCACTCTTTGTTATTGTTCAATCACTCAGTCATGTCCGACTCTTTGCAATCTCACTGACTGCAACATGCCTGGCTTCCCTGTCCTTCACCCTCTCCCCGAGTGTGCTCAAACTCATGTCCATTGAGTCGATGATCCCATCCAACCATCTCATCCTCTGTCGCCCTCTTCTCCTCCTGCCCTCAATCTTTCCAAGTATCAGGGTCTTTTCCAGTGAGTTGGCTCTTCACATCAGGTGGCCAAAGTATTAGAGATTCAGAGTTCTAGCTGTTCTTTTCTTTTTTGGAGTATCTGAGAAGTTGCATCTAGAACATTATTTCTAAGAACTTTTCTGTATAGTGAAGGTCCTACAATGCCTGGATGCTTCCCACATTCTCCCAACAAAGTCCCTCTATACTGCTCACAGTTTAAGGCTGAGACGGGAGTGGTAGGGGTGGGTTGGGGTACAGACCTCAAGCTCTTTCCCGGCTGTGTACTCCTCTTTCCTCTTATCCTTCATTCAGAGAATTGATATGTTATGCAGCATCTCGGGGTCAG
Source organism: Bubalus kerabau (assembly GCF_029407905.1). Classification (NCBI taxonomy): domain Eukaryota; kingdom Metazoa; phylum Chordata; class Mammalia; order Artiodactyla; family Bovidae; genus Bubalus; species Bubalus kerabau. The sequence goes on along the minus strand of NC_073634.1, from coordinate 84,906,370 downwards.
CCTAGGGTTCTCTTGCTCCTTTATCCCCAGTATCCACATATCTGCAGATCATCAAAATGTTCTCTGGAGTCTAGCTACTAAATATTCTGTCTGTTACCTCCTCTGCCTTGGCTGGTCTGGTCTTACCATCCAGTCAGTCCACCATCATTTATTGCCTAGAGGAAAGCATTCTAACCTTACTCCCTGCTTCTCAACTCACTGTTCAGTCTCCATGTTACAGAGTAAACTTTCTAGAGCATAAATGTGATCCAGTTACTCCTGTTGTTGAAATGTCCCACATCAGTCCCTCATTCCCTGACTTGGTAATTATGCTTCTATTTTCTGGCCCAAAGCCTGAGTTCCTTTTGCTCTCTGCCATGCTGCCTACATTCCAGATGTACATCATGCCATTAACTTGTTTCTAGACCTTTCTTCAAAATGCCCATGCACTCTTCCTGGTCCTTCTCTAATGCATAGTCTTTCTAGTACTTCCAAGTCTTGTTCTATATTATCTTTTTGACCATAGGAAGAACTGAACACATCCTTTCCTATGAGCATAAAGTACCATAGCTGTTACCAGTCTGCTGTTGCTATATATTTACATATATATATATATCTCCTCTAGTACACCAGAACCTCCTTGAGGATCAGGGGCCAGATCCTATCATTACACTTTCTACCCAAGCGGCTCCATACAGTACTGAGCACCCCAATAGCTCAGCCAAATTCCTTCCTCCACTGCAGGTCATGACCCATGAGCCATGGCATGACCCTCACTGGGAAGTTTAAGGGCACTCAGACAGGAAATGGGTCTTCTTGGATCCAAACATAACTAGCTCACTGCCAACATAACTTCATTAAAGGTTGAGAAATACACATTGCTTTAGAATCTGTAAACAAAGCCCCCGAGATAAAGCATCAAAATGCTGGTCAAAGTAGCACTCCAGAGAGCCAGTACCACTCCTTTTCACTTGGGCTGAAAGATAAACATCTGTTCTCTATCCTTAACTTCAACTAAACCCCAGATGCTGTGCTGTACTTAGTCAGTCATGTCTGACTCTTTGGATTGTAGCCCATCAGGCTCCTCTGTCCAGGCAAGAATACTAGAGTGGGTTGCCATGCCCTCCTCCAGGGGATCATCTCAACTCAGGGATCAAAGCCATGTCTGCTGCCTTGCAGGCAGATTCTTTACTATCTGAGTCACCAGGCAAGCCCCCCTCCCCAGGTATATGTAGGAGTAGCAAACACTGTTGGAATCAGCTGGTACATATGGGAAAGGGAAACGGAATGCAGCAATATGGAGATGCATTTCAGAACTTTCCTCATTCTGTGGATCGAAGAGCAAAGTTATTTGGAATGAAACCCCAAAAGATATATTGGAGGAGACAGCTAGAGAGGAGCTGACTGATTTAGGGGCATCCATTGGTCATCATCAGGATAAGGTGGTTAGAATGGTTTTCCTACCCCAGCCGTCTTCTACATCTTTTTAGATTCTCTCATGTACTCTTTCTTCCTGCCTCTTAGTCACTCATGCCTCAAAGACATGTCCTATATATTGGTTTTTAGCATTAAGTCCAGACCATGGGAGGGAGATGGAGCTAGAGGAGGAAGAAACTAAGGCCATGAAAGGGGAGCCCACTTAGCTGGCTAATTCTCATGCTTAGACTCAATTGTAAGGCTTTCAGAAACTTTACTAACGAGGACAAGGGATTGACCAGTGCTCTGAGAAATCAGCCCCGGCTGCTGCCAAAGACAGATCTCCTTGGCCCTAGCTATAACTCAGTGGGTGGGAGAACCCTACGTAATTCCTTCCATCCCTCTGACCAGATCTCTGTGGCCTCATCCATGGACTGGAGAGACGATGCTTGTCTTCTGAAGCTAATAAGCTGTCTGCGGCTGGAATGTTGGCTGAGCCCTGGTGTCTCGTTGGCTGTATTGGAAGCAAGAAAAGAACCTTGGGTGGATTTAGGACTGCTGTATATGGTTGTGTAGACTATGCCCTGCTCAACTTTAGGAGATGACCTTTGCTCAAATGTTATTTGACAATGATCACATAAAATCTATTGTAAGTGGAAGCCCCAGAGTTGAGCAGTGCATGAGCTACATAAGTGAGTAGTAGCCTTGCCCACAGAGAGCTTCAGCTATGCCAGAGCAATCTTGGACCTCTGGCAAACTAACTTCCTTGGTTTAGTTTGACGAACTGAATTTCTGGTTAGAAAGGATACACATAAACTCTGAGGACATTTTCTTCTAAAATGAAAACTGAGACCTATGTTTGACAAAAGACTTTTCCTGGGAGATTCCACAAACTGATATTGGTGTGCATATCAAAATCCAACAAACAAGACAATTTAAAGAAAGTTGTTGGTGCATTGGAATTTTGGGGGTAACATGGACTACAGATAGTTATTACTTAGTATTTTTGGAGTGTTGAAGCTAACTGATAGCAAGAATCCACCACTGCATAAAATGTGTGGCTACAAGGATACCACAAATCAGACCTCACCCTCTAACCAAGCCACGCAGAGTTACTGGTCTTGCCCCTGGATCTAAGGAAAGTCTCCAACAAGCTGAGCAGGGAAAGCCTCTCCCAGCCAAAATATGTCCATGATGGAGTATGTTCTCGGCCTGGATGTGATTCAGACCCCTGCCCAGATCCTTCTGCCCTGCCCATCTGAATCTCTGCCTTTTCTTTTCTTGGTCTAAACAAACTCTGTGTGATCTCATCTTTTCTCATGGCTTCTATTACAGGAAGTCAGCTAATGATTTCCACAAGTAATCTTATCTCCAGCCCAGGTTTCTCCTCTGAGCCCCAGAGTCACACCTTTAATCAACCACTGTAGTTCCTCATTTGTGTCTGACTCTGTGACCCCATGGACTATAGTTCGCCAGGCTCCTCTGTTCATGGAATTATCCAGGCAAGAATACCGGAGTGGGTAGCCATTCCCTTCTCCATGGACAACTCTAATTGAATGTACCATACTCAAGCCTCATTCCCTAAACTCACTTTATCAAGTGAAACTGATTTCTTTTTCTCCTTGAATCTGCAAACAATCAGTTCTCAGCTTGGAGATAAACTGGTGAGAGATACATGATTCACATTGACTCTTAAAATTCCCAATCTCCTCCATTCTACAGACGGGGAAAAATGAGACCCGAAGTTGACTGAGCCCAGAACGTAAAAGTCTCAGATAAGACCATTTCTAATAAGTAGTATAGTTGTGCTCTAAACCTACATTTTTATGAAGCCCAGATCTATACTTTTTTAGCACAAGACTCTTAGAGAAGGTAGACTTAAGTTAAAATAAGTCATTTAACCATATTGGCATTTACAATAAGGACATTCATTGGGAGCTTTAGAATCATCAGGGATGAAAGACAAGTTTAAGTATTAATCAAAATATTCATCATGACTGCAGCTCTCTGGGTTTGGGGCAGCAGTTACTGCCTCAAACCAATTCCAGGCAAGCAGCCTCCAGAATTTTGACTTCAGGTATGTAAAGGTAGGCCTCAACAACAACAACAAAAGTTTTCTCCCACCAATACTTAAAATTTATGGCCAATAGAAATGTCAAAGAATGTGTTGTCTTAGGGAAATTGCATTTACTTATGAAAAACCCAAAGTTTGCAAAGGGATATTTTAAAAAGGCTTAAGTCATATCTGTTTTGTTCTTCAAAAGCCATTTGGTCCTGGGTCCAGCAGGCAAAGTGGTTATTACGGTTCCTCGTGGCAGAAGGCTGGTGAGACTGGAATGTGCCCAGTAAATATGAAACCCCATCCGCAGAGCTCCACTTGCTCCCGCCGTTCTGGTAAGGCTAATTGGAGGAGAGCAACCTTTTTGAGAAAGGAAAGAAATTTCTGGATTTGAAGCAGATGTCTGGACCTTGCTGAATCTACAATGCAGGCTTTTAAAGGAAATATTGCAATAATTAGGAGTCCAGTTTGAAGTCAATGTATTGCTGTAAAAATTAAGGATGTTTATAACTGTGGGAAGGTTCTCTTTAAAAATCCAATTCTGACTCCAATTTGCTAGCAAATTGCATCCTGGCCCCGTGGAAAGAGTGATCTGGGGACCTGTTTCATAGATCAGGATCCTCTTTGTCCGAAGCCATGGAGGATATTCATTGCTGTTTATGAAATGTAGATAGGAATTCTCATGCATCATCAAGAACACGTGTGGAGTTTTAGAATGTAGAAAGATAGTTGGACATTTGGAACCAAACAGAATGTTTTCTCAGTTGATTTTTTAAAAAATAAAATGAAGGTTTAAAAAAACCCAAAAGCCGAACAGAAAAGAAGACTTGGCTTTCCTTGTGTGGTCCCTGGAATAGGAAATCTAGTATTTGCTAAAATTACCACAGTTTCTCAGATATTGGTTAGTCATGAAACACCATATTATACTCAATTTCAGGTTATTCAAGGACAAGAAATTAGACAATGTATGGATTGAGTTTCCCTGCAGTCATGGATAATTATTAAGGATCAGGAAAAAATAATTTGATTTGCATATGCCAGAAAGGAAAAAGGAGTCTTAAATTTATCATCAGTTCAGAAAAAGACTTTAAGTAGAAAACACTGTAGGGAAAGAAAATTGGAATTAAATATATCTGAGAGCAAATCCAGTTTCTACTACTTATCAGTTTTGTACCATATATTTTTCAAACCTTGATTCCTCAGCTATATTGGGGACAGTAATTAATACCTACCTTTTATTGTTATTTTGAGAGTGGCTCAGATGGTAAAGCGTCTGCCTGCAATGCAGGAGACCCGGGTTCAATCCCTGGGTTGGGAAGATCCCCTGGAGAAGGAAATGGCAGCCCACTCCAGTATTCTTGCCTGGAAAATCCCATGGACTGTGGAGCCTGGTAGGCTACCGTCCATGGGGTGGCAAAGAGTCGGACGCAACTGAGTGACTTCACTTTCACTTTCACTTTTTATTGTTATTTTGAGAACTGGTTTTAATAAGGTATGTAAAGCACCTGGGCTTCCTGGAGTAACTCAGATGGTAAAGAACTCACTTGCAATGCAGGAGACCTGGGTTGGGTTCCTGGGTAGAGAAGATCCCCTGGAGAAGCGAATGGCTACCCACTCCAGTATTTTTAACTGGAGAATCCCATGGACAGAGGAGTCTGGCAGGCTACAGTCCATGGGTCTCAAAGAGTCAGACACAACTGAGCAACTAAGCACATGGTAAACCACTTCTCATGGCGTGGGCGTACTATTTATGGGTGCATAAAAAATAGTGATCCCTCCCCCCCAAGCATACTCACAACACACATACACACTCCCAACACACATTGCTTTATCTACAAGGCTCTGGTTCTGTATTCACATGTTAGTAGGTTGATGTCATAGCTGAAACAGTATAGCTTATGGCAGTTCAGAGGGGAAAGGAAGGAAAGTATATTTGTTGTTGTTCAGTCACTAAGCTGTGTCCGACCCTTTGCAACTCCATGGACTGCAGCACGCCAGGCCTCCTTGTCCCTCACTCTCTCCCAGAGTTTGCTCAAACTCATGTCCACTGAGTAGGTGATGCCATCCAACTATCTCATCCTCTGCTACCCTCTTCTCCTTTTGCCGTCAATCTTTCCCAACATCAGGGTCTTTTCCAATGAGTCAGCTGTTCAGAAAGCATATTAGAGATATCCAAGTGTTCCCTAGTATTCTTTCTTTTTATAATAGAATTCCAAGTTCTAGTTGATGACAGGATTGTTTAGCTAAAGGCTACCTTGCTTGCAGTGAGGTATGCCATGAGACTGGATTCTGTCTGAACAGATGTGGGTAGAAGAGATGATACGTGTAATTTCTACATCATGCCACTTGCCCTCTACTTCCTCTTTCTTGTATCCTGTGAGTAAGAACGTGTACACAATGATGGTGAGTAGATTTTTCTCTGTAAATAAAGGCAACACCTCAGTGGAAGATGGGACACCAAAATGGAAGGAGTCTGGGTCACTGGAGGATTGTGTTTCCTAATGCTCAGGGACCATCTACCACTTCAGATTTTCACATGCAAAAAAAGAATAAAGTTATTTTACTTTAGTCACTTTTATGTTGCTCTTTGTTAAAGCACGTAGATTTACATTTCATTACAGAAACTTATCTTTATTGTGTTCTAAAATATGAATTAGATCATGTCAGTCTCCTCCTCCAGAAAATTCTGTAGTCCCTCATTGTTCATCAGTGAAGTTCAGTTAGGGTGCCTTACATGTGACTGGGCTTCCCAGGTGACTGAGTGGTAAAGAATATGCCTGCCAATGCAGGAGACACAAGAGATGCAGGTTCAATCCTAGGGTTGGGAAGATCCCCTGGAGAAGGAAATGGCAACCCACTCCAGTATTCTTGCCTGGGAAATCCCATGGACAGAGGAGCCTGGAGGGCTACAATCCATGGGATTGCAAAGAATTGTACATGACTGAGTATGCATGCAGGTACATGTACATATGTGACTGGTGGCAGAATGAAGAATGACCCAACTCTGGTAGAGAAGAGACCAGCCTCGCTGCAGTGGTGGGTGGATGCTGTTGAACAAAGGAAGACTAAAACCACCTATGAGGGACTTTATTTGATTACAAAGCAACTTCAGACTATTAGGCTTAGTAAGTAACTCTCAGAATTTTTTTTTTTATCTGGTCAGGCTGAATATGAAATCATTCTGTTTGGTTAATTTATACATTTATACATAGGCCCTGATTTTTCTTTCTTTCTTTTTTTTTTTTTTGAGGTCCCTTTTGCGTATGCAAAAACATTAGTACTGGGTGTATTTTTCAAGCCCTGCCTCAAAGGTCACTTGATTGGCTTTTTTTCTTCCAGTTTTGTTGAGATATAATTAACATACAGCACTGTGTAAATTTAAGATGTACAGCGTAATGATTTGACTTACATCATGAAATGACTACCCCAATAAGTTGGAGAATACTCATCGTTTCATACAGACACAAAGTTAAAGAGAAAAAAAATTTTTTTTATTTTAATGAGAACACTTAGAATTTACTCTCTGAACAAACTTCACCTATAACATACAGTGATGTCAATCATATATATCATATTTACATCACATTGCTCGGTTAAGTTCAGTTCAGTTCAGTAGCCAGGCCTCTCTTGTCCATCACCAACTCCCAGAGTTTACTCAAACTCATATCCCCTGAGTCGGTGATGCCATCCAACCATCTCATCCTCTGTTGTCCCCTTCTTCTCCTGCTTTCAATCTTTCCCAGCATCAGGGTCTTTTCAAATGAGTCAGTTCTTCACACCAGGCGACCAAAGTATTGGAGTTTCAGCTTCAGCATCAGTTCTTCTAATAAATATTTAGGACTGATTTCCTTTCGGATGGACTAGTTGGATCTCCTTGCAGTCAAGGGACTCTCAAGAGTCTTCTCCAACACCACAGTTCAAAAGCATCAATTCTTCAGTGTTCAGCTTTCTTTATAGTCCAACTCTCACATTCATACATGACTACTGGAAAAACCACAGCCTTTACTGCTGCTGCTGCTGCTAAGTCACTTCAGTCGTGTCCGACTCCATGCGACCCCATAGACGGCAACCCACCAGGCTCCCCCATCCCTGGGATTCTCCAGGCAAGAACATTGGAGTGGGTTGCCATTTGACAAAGTAATGTCTCTGCTTTTTAATATGCTGTCTAGGTTGGTCATAACTTTCCTTCTAAGGAACAAGCATCTTTTAATTTCATGGCTTCAGTCACCATCTGCAGTGATTTTTGGAGCACCTCCCCCACTGCCTCCCGCAAAAAAAATGTGGTCCACTGGAGAAGGAAATGGCAAACGCCCATGAATCAAGGCAAATTGGAAGTGGTCAAACAGGAGATGGCAAGAGTGAATGTTGACATTTTAGGAATCAGCAAACTAAAATGGACTGGAATGGGTGAATTTAACTCAGATGTCCATTATATCTACTACTGTGGGCAAGAATCCCTTAGAAGAAATGGAGTAGCCATCATAGTCAATAAAAGATTCCAAAATGAAGTACTTAGATGCAATCTCAAAAATGACAGAATGATCTCTGTTCGTCTCTAAGGCAAACCATTCAATATCACAGTAATCCAAGTCCATGCCCTAAGCAGTAATGCTGAAGAAGCTGAAGTTGAACGGTTCTATGAATACCTACAAAACCTTTTAGAACTAACACCCAAAAAAGATATTCTTTTCATTATAGGGGACTGGAATGCAAAAGTGGGAAGTCAAGAAACACCAAGAATAACAGGCAAATTTGTCCTTGGAGTACAGAATGAAGCAGGTCAAAGGCTAATAGAGTTTTGCCAAGAGAATGCACTGGTCATAGCAAACACGCTCTTCCAACAGCACAAGAGATGACTCTACACATGGACATCACCAGATGGTCAACACCGAAATCAGATTGATTATATTCTTTGTAGCCAAAGATGGAGAAGCTCTATACAGTCAGCAAAAACAAGACTGGGAGCTGACTGTGGCTCAGATCATGAACTCCTTATTGCCAAATTCAGAATTAAATTGAAGAAAGTAGGGAAAACCACTAGACCATTCAGGTATGACCTAAATCAAATCCCTTATGGCTATACAGTGGAAGTGAGAAATAGATTTAAGGGACTAGATCTGATAGAGTGGCTGATGAACTATGGATGGAGATTCATGACATTGTACAGGAGACAGGGATCCAGACCATCTCCAAGAAAAAGAAATGCAAAAAGGCAAAATAATTGTCTGAGGAGGGCTTACAAATAACTGAGAAAAGAAGAGAAGCCAAAAGCAAAGTGGAAAAGGGAGGACATACCCATTTGAATGCAGAGTTCCAAAGAATAGCAAGGAGAGATAAGAAAGCTTTCTTCAGTGATCAGTGCAAAGAAATAGAGGAAAACAATAGAACGGAAAAGACTAGAGAGCTCTTCAAGAAAATTAGAAATATCAAGAGAACACTTCATGCAAAGGTGGGCTCAATGAAGGATAGAAACAGTATAGACCTAACAGAAGCAGAAGATATTAAGAGGTGGCAAGAATACACAGAAGAACTGTACAATAAAGATCTTCATGACCCAGATAATCATGATAGTGTGATCACTCACCTAGAGCCAGACATCCTGGAACGTGAAGTCAAGTGGGCCTTAGGAAGCATCACATTACATTGCTAGTCACTATTTATTACTGGAAGCTTATTCCTTTTGACAACCTTCATGTAGTTCTCTCTTTCCTCACTTCCTCACTCTGGCAACGTGATTATTAAAGACTTCTCTCATTGCATTGAATTATTTCAGTCATGTTGAATTGTGAGTTCCACAATGTTCCTCAGCATTTAATTAGTCATTTGCTAACTCAGAGTTCATTAATTTAACAAAGTCTTATTGAGCACTTACTTGGTGCCTGGTCTGTGTTAGATACTGAAAATGAAAGTGAAAGCATTAGTCCTCAGTCATATCCAACTCTGCAACGCTATGGATTGTAGGCTGCCAGGTTTCACTGTCCGTGGACTTCTCCAGGCAAGAATACTGAAGTGGGTTGCCATTCCCTTCTTCAGGGGATCTTCCCAACCCAGGGATCAAACCCAGGGTCTCTTGCATTGCAGGCAGATTCTTTACCATGTGAGACACCAGGGAAGCCTGTACGCATAGAAACTAACCCTTATTGTTTGCAGTCCAGAATCTTTAATACTCATTGTCAGTAACTGGTCTTTTCCCTCATGACAAGTCTTTGGAAAGTGCTGTAAATGAGAAGTAACCTTTGTCTCTAGGAAAATATGATCCACAGTTATTATTAAGTGCAATCCTCAGTTGGTTCTGCCTTGTAACAGATGGTCCTGTTGCATGCTTGGCCCCATCACTAGACCGCGAGTTCTTTCCTAGTAGAAACTATGTTGAATTTACCTCTACTTCTCTTCCTCTTCACAGCAAACATTTCTTTCCTGTGGGTGCACATGTGGGCTCAGTCATGTCTGACTGTCTGAGACCCCATGGACTATAGCCCACCAGGCTCCTCTGTCCATGGGATTTCCTAGGCCAGAATGCTGGAGGTGGTTGCCATTTCCTTCTCCAAGGAATCTTCCCTGCCAAGGGATCAAACCTGTGTCTCTTATGTCTCCTGCATTGGCAGCAGGATTCTTTATCACTGTGCCACCTGGGAAGCCCATATATTTCAGGCCTCACATCAGATCAGATGAGATCAGTTGCTCAGTTGTGTCCGACTCTTTGCGACCCCATGAATCGCAGCACGCCAGGCCTGCCTGTCCATCACCAACTCCCGGAGTTCACTGAGATTCACATCCATCAAGTCAGTGATGCCATCCAGCCATCTCATCCTCTGTTGTCCCCTTCTCCTCTTGCCCTCAATCCCTCCCAGCATCAGGGTCTTTTCCAATGAGTCAACTCTTCACATGAGGTGGCCAAAGTACTGGAGTTTCAGCTTTAGCATCATTCCTTCCAAAGAAATCCCAGGGCTGATCTCCTTCAGAATGGACTGGTTGGATCTCCTTGCAGTCCAAGGGACTCTCAAGAGTCTTCTCCAACACCACAGTTCAAAAGCATCAATTCTTCGGCACTCAGCCTTCTTCACAGTGCATAGTAAATACTCTACAAATATTTGCTGAAATTAAAGCCATTCAATGACAGATATTCTTTCAAAATTAAACATATCCATTCTACAAAACCAGAGCTACAGGAGGAACCACTATTTATTTCTCAATCATTGAGCACCATCGAATTAAGGGAATAATTTTAAAACAAAAAACAGTCGTATCTGCTCCAGTGCTACTGCTCACTTTTCCTTCACAAATGGTAATAGATGGTGATCATTCATTCTTCTCATTGTTTTCCAGGAACACTTTCTTTTGTATCAGATTGGCCAAAAAGTTTAACCTGAATGAGCTTTTTGGCCAATCCAATAACTGTTAAAATATTCAAGTGGTTTTAACACCTCATATACAAAGTAGAAACTGAGGTGCATGGATAAAAGTTTTTTTGAAAATAACTTTGATTTTGAAAATATTATTTTCAAGAAAATTTCAGTTTTCAGTACCAAAATTCTCATTTACACAAAAGAGAAGAAAAAAATTCATGTCAAAAGACACTCTTAATCCTAACTCATTTTGTTCAGAAAAGAATAAAATTAGTTTAGAAAATGTCCTTAAAAATGCATTCTCATATTCTAACAAAATACCAACTATAATACTATATTAAGTTTTTCAGCAATGTAAATCAAGTCTAATATATAGTGACACATATAGGCCAGAGCGGCACTGCCTGTAAAATATACCAATTTGTCTAAACTCCCAACCAATAAAAAGAAGATTGAAAAACTAATCTCAAAGATTGAGTGTAAGGAAAGCCTTAAGATATCCTGCAGAGGTCCAAAGAAATACCTAAAGAATGCATTAGACAGAAACACTTGCCTAGTATTACCGTCAGTTACACATGCATTGTTAGCAATTACCCAAAGTATGAAAACCAATGAACTAACTTAGGCTTTTATTGGTGACTTAAAATTTCAGGTGAAAGGGAGAAAAAAGTCAAAACAGTTGTCGCATTAGAGGAATACTCAATGGTCTTAACTTTTTTAATGTTATTGGAATGTAGTTTATTTACAATGTTGTGCTAGTTTCAGCTGTACAACAAAGTGAACCAGTTATACACATACATATATCCATTCTTTTTTAGATTCTTTTCCCGTATAGGTCATTACAGAGTATAGAGTAGGGTTCCCTGTGCTATATAAAATGTTCTCACTAGTTATCTGTTTAGCATATAGAGGACATTTATGTCAATTCCAACCTCCCAATTTATTCTTTCCCCTTTGGTAATCATAAGTTTTTTCTATATCTGCACTCTATTTCCATTTTGTAAATATTATGTTTATTAGTACCAATTTTTTAGATTCCACATATCAGGTGATATCATATTTGTCTTTTTTCTGACTTCCCTCAGCATGTCCGTCTCTAGGTTCATCCAAGTTGCTGCAAATAGCATTATTTTGTTCTTTTTTATGGCCAAATACTATTCCATTGTGTATATTACCACATCTTCTTTATCCTTTCATTGATTGATAGGCACTTAGATTGCTTACATGTCTTTGGTATTGTAAATAGAGCTGCAGTGAATATTGCTGTGTATGTATCTTTTCAAATGAGGACTTTCCTTGGATATAGGCCCAGTAGAGGGATTTCTAGGTCATATGGTAGTTCTATTTTTAGTTTTTGAAGAAACCTCCATACCATTCTCCATAGTGGCTGTAACAATTTACATTCCCACTCAACAATGTAGGAGGGTTTCCTTTTTTCCACACTCTCTCTAGCATTTACTGTTTGTAGATTTTTTGATAATGGCCATTCTGACTGGTGTAAGGTAATACCTCTCAATCCTCTTCTTTAACATAAGATGTTCCTTCTGCTTAGACAATTAAAAGCACTTCTGAATTGACCTCCCTGACTCCAAATCCCCTACATACAATCCCTCCTGAATATTGAGGCCAAAATGAACTCTCTAAATTACAAATTTGACCCTGTTCTTCTTCTTCTTAAAATCCTTTAAAACTCTCCATCACTTTCAGGTTTCACAAGATAGTATATATCAGTGGTTTCCAAGCATGGTCCAAGGGACCAAAGCTGGTCCATACTGGGATGTTTTCATCGGTCCATGGCTAAATGAGACAAGCGAAGGGCAACATGGCAAATAAAGCTTATCAACCTATTTTTAAAACAGTATTATTCTAAGGTTAATGTCTGTCTGACTTTTTTGGAACTCTTTGTTTCATGAGATAATGTTACTGATAGTCTTTTTTTTTTTTTTTTTAATGCTGTATTTTGGTAAATTAAAAAATTGGCCTGACCAGGGCTCTGTGAACTTTCTTGCTGCCTGAGCCTTCAAGGTCCTCCCACTGATCATGCAGACCTTTCTCAATCTCTGCCATGTTCTCCAGCAGAACAACTAAGGCTGTCTCAGGAAAACGGGGACCCTTCTCTGATTGAAAGTTCCCATTTCTCCTTGGAACTGGGCTGGGATCACGGTTTTCACAGAGGCAGATGCTTTAGGTATACACTTATTCTACCCACCTTTACAGATGAGGAAATGGGGACACAGAACTGTCAGCTCTGTTCTCACAATGTGATTGCCAAGAAGGGGAAAAGAGGAGATGTGAACTTAATAACTCCTATTCATTCATATCTTTATCCCACTGCCTAGAAAAGTCCTGGCGTATAGGGTTCAATTGGCAAATGTCTTGAGTATGTGAATGATTTTTCACTTTTTATCATTTAAGATATAGTTTTTTTATTTTTTCTGACAATAAATATACCTTGCTTTATGAAATTCACACATGCTTAAAAAGAAAGAAAAAGTGATTTGAAATTCTTCCACTGAGAAGTGACCTTGTGTAAACCTTTTGATGATCATCAATGTACACATTGATGGTAAACATACACTTCCTCCATAAAAATGTTATACAAATGAAATATGAAACGTGCTTCCTGTAACCTACTTTTTCACTCAACAATATCTCATGGATAATTTTTCCAACCAAAAATTATAGATCTGAACATTACAATATTAAAAAAAATCAGATTATTGTGTCATTTGGATGTACCATGGTTTAACTAACCATTTCTTTAACAGCATCCTGCAAATACTGATACATTTTTTAAAAATTTTCATTTAGTTCAAAAACATTTTATAACTCTAATTGTTGCTTTTCTTAAACAGAGGTTATTTAAATTATCTTTACATTTTTAAATATTTGGGTGATTTTTCAGATATGATTTTGTTATTGATTTCTAGTCTGACTCTGCTATGGTCAGAAAGCATATTCTTTATGATTTCACTTTGCTTAAATATTTTAAGATGTTTTATAACCCAGAATATAATATGCCTTAGTGGATATTTTATGTACACTTGAATTTAATTTGTATTCTGCTACTTTTGAATTATGTTTTCCATGTGTATCAACTTAGTCAAATTGATTTAGATGTGGATTTAGAATTGTCTGCTCTTATACTTATTTTTCCATTTATTTTTCAATTCCTGAGAGAGAAGTGTTGGGATATCCCAATATAATTGTGGATTTGTATGTTTCTTCTTGCAGTTCTATCAGTTATAGCTTAATGCTTTTTAAATCTCTGTTATTTGGTTTACACAAATCTAGGACTGTTATATCTTTCTGATTAATTTATTTTGTTATCTTTATGGAAATCCTTTTATATCTCTGGTAATATTTTTCATTCTGAAATTGCTTTGCTATCAATAGATGTGCCATCTGCCTGCGGATTAGTGTTAGCATAGTGTATCTTTTTCTATTTTTTTACTTTTAACATATCATATATTTATATTTATACTGGGTTTCTTGTGGCAAGCACATCCTTAAATCAGTAGGGTTTTACTTTTCTTAGCCAATCTAATAATTGCTCTGCATATTAATTAGGCTGGTAAATAATTTAATTTAATATAGCTGTTGTTATAATTAAGTTTAATACCTACTAGCTTGTTATAAGGGCATCCCTGGTGGCTCAGAGGTTAAAGCATCTGCCTGCAATGCAGGAGATCTGGGTTCTATCCCTGGGTCAGGAAGATCCCCTGGAGAAGGAAATGGCAACCCACTCCAGTATTCTTGCCTGTAGAATCCCATGGACGGAGGAGCCTGGCAGAATTTTCTGCTTATCTGTTTTTGAACTTTTCCCCTCTTCAACAGTTTTACTTGATATGATTATTAAGTATGATTTAGGATTTCATTTTATCTACAATTTCTTTTATTTTTAATTACTTACATTTCCCCTTTTAGCCTTTGTACTATTATCATACAGCTTTATGTGTTATAAACCTATTACATAGTTGTTACTTTTTAATTTAAACAACTCTTTAACTTAAGAAAGCTAAAAAAAGGAAGAGAATATCTTTTCTAATTACCTGCATAATCAACAGTTTCCATAATCTTCATTCCTTTATATAGATCCAAATTTCTACCTTGTATCACTTTTTTTGGCTTAAAGGATTTCCTTTAACATTTTTTTTTAATAGCACACATCTGATGTAAGTGTATTCCTTCGTCTTTTGTTTGCAAAGTCTTTATTTTATTCCATCTTTATATTTTTAATTCATTAGGTAATAAATTCTGCATTTAAACTTATTTCTTTCACTACTACAAAAATCACTCATTATCTTCTGTTTTGCATGACTTCTATGAAAAGTCTGCTGTGATTTGCTTGTTCCTGTGTTTACTGTGAATTTTTTTTCCTATTTGTTTCAAAAAGTTTTATCATTGGTTTTCAGAAATTTCATTGTGTTGTTCTTTGAGGTGATTTTCTTTGTTTCTTCTGTTTAGATTCATGGAGCTTTTTGGATCTGTGTGTTTGTAATTTTCACCACATTTGGAAAATTCTTTAGTCGTCATTCCCTCCCATATTTATTTCACATTTCTTGGGATTTGATATTGTTTCATAAGTACTGATGCTTATGATGTTTCATAGTTCAGTTCAGTTCAGTCACTCAGTTGTGTCCGACTCTTTGCAACCCCATGAATCACAGCATGCCAGGCCTCCCTGTCCATCACCATCTCCCAGAGTTCACTCAAACTCACGTCCATGGAGTCGGTGATGCCATCCAGCCATCTCATCCTCTCTCGTCCCTTTTTCCTCCTGCCCCCAATCCCTCCCAGCATCAGAGTCTTTTCCAATGAGTCAACTCTTCGCATGAGGTGGCCAAAGTACTGCAGTTTCAGCTTTAGCATCATTCCTTCCAAAGAACACCCAGGGCTGATCTCCTTCAGAATGGACTGGTTGGATCTCCTTGCAGTTCAAGGGACTCTCAGAAGTCTTTTCCAACACCACAGTTCAAAAGCATCAATTCTTCGGCGCTCAGCGTTCTTCACAGTCCAACTCTCACATCCATACATGACCACAGGAAAAACCATAGCCTTGACTAGATGGACCTTTGTTGGCAAAGTAATGTTTCTGCTTTTCAATATGCTATCTAGGTTGGTCATAACTTTTCTTCCAAGGAGTAAGCATCTTTTAATTTCATGGCTGCAGTCACCATCTACAGTGATTTTGGAACCCAAAAAAATAAAGTCTGACACTGTTTCCACTGTTTCCCCATCTATTTGCCATGAAGTGATGGGACTGGATGCCATGATCTTCGTTTTCTGAATGTTGAGCTTTAAGCCAACTTTTTCACCCTCCTCTTTCACTTTCATCAAGAGGCTTTTTAGTTCCTCTTCACTTTCTGCCATAAGGGTGGTGTCATTTGCATATCTGAGGTTATTGATATTTCTCCCAGCAATCTTGATTCCAGCTTGTGTTTTTTCCAGTCCAGCGTTTCTCATGATGTACTCTGCATATAAGTTAAATAAGCAGGGTGACAATATACAGCCTTGAAGAACTCCTTTCCCTATTTGGAACCAGTCTGTTGTTCCATGTCCAGTTCTAACTGTTGCTTCCTGACCTGCATATAAACACTGGTTAATTAATTAATTAATTCAGCATCAGTTTCAGCATCAGCATTCTTCCTGTATTTCATTTTGGTTCATTTCTATTGCTATGTTTCCATGTTCATTGATGATTTCTTTTACATGTCTAACGTGCTGCCAATTCCTTTTGGTGTATTTTCTGTTGTTGGATAATGCATTTTTTCATCTCTTAAAGTTCCACTTGGGTCTTTTATATCTTTAATTTAACTTCTCATCATGTTAATGTTTTCCTTTACATTATTCAATTGCTGGAGAGTATTTATAATACCTGTTTCAGTGTCCTGTCTGATGATGTCATAATATCTGTCATTTCAGTGTCTGCTTAGTGGATCATATTTTCCAGCTTCTTTATTTGCTGTTGACTTTTTATTGGATGCTCTGCATTGTGCATTGTATAATGTTGGATTTTGGAATTTATTGTAATCCTTTAATTAGCAGGCAACTTTTTTTTTTCTGGCATGCAGTTAAATTTTTTAGCACCAGTCTGAGCCTCTGCAGAATTGCTTTTATGCTTTGGCAGAGAAAGCCTAGAGTAACTTAGTCTAGGGCTAATTTAGTCCCATTACTAAGCCAATACCTTGTGGATGACTATACCCACTGTTAACAGTCCTATGAGCTCCCAGGATGGTTCAGCCTACTGTTTTTGTTTCCCCTCTCTCTTCTTACCTACTCAGCTCATGGAGCTTTCCTCATGCATGTAGACCTCACTAATCAGTCAAAGATTTGAGTGGGTTCTTTGCAGATTTCTAGAGCTCTTTCTGCAACCTCCTCCTTTTCAGCATTCTGCCTTGCAAATTCTAGTCCTGCAAATTTGCTTCCTGGAACTCTGATGGCTGTCTTCAGCTCATTTTGGTTCGATTAGGGTTCTCTATTCTGCCTTGTGTCCTGGAAACTGCCTCCAGGCAGCAAACTGGACAATTGTGGGGCTCATCTCTTTTGTTTCTCTTCCCTCAGGGATAACAGGCCTCCTCTGCTTGTTGTCCAGTATCTGAAACCAGTTGTTTCATGTATTTGTCTGGTTTTCTAGCTGTTTATGATGGAAGCACAATTCCCATAGCAGTTAATCCTTCATAGTCAGAAGCAGATGTTGGTATCAATATTTTAAAAAGTTCTCTGGGTTATTCCACTGTGTAGCTGGAGTTGAAAATCAGTGCTTAGATGCTCATTAATATCAATTTTATTTACTTTTTAAATTCTTGTCAATTCTTTAGAAGAAAAACAATACATATTTTCCACAGCCTTTTGTGACACTGGCTTTTCATATTTACTGGTCATCTGCATTTTTTATAGACTAACTTGTTTATAATTTTTAAGCTATTTTGTTATTATTGTTGAGAGATTTGCTTTTTCCTTATAGGCGTACATTTATATTGTTTGGCCTTTACATTGAAAATGTTCTTCCAGTAGATTGAGAGTGTTTTCACCTTATTTATGGTGGTTGTGATATGGAGGCAAGTGAGGGAGAGGTCACAGATATGCCATGAAGATGCTTCTAATTTTACATGTAACCCACATACCGGTTGCTTCCATTATGTTTTCTGAGTTTCATTCCATCTTGTGAGAGATGCTGTTCTCTGGCTTAGTAGATGGGTTTGTTTTGTTTTCAATAGCTTTCTTTAGGAACATCCATTTCAGGGCACACTGTAAAGAAAAGGCCTCTGGTTAGTGGTACTTTCCTTTCTGGTTAACAGGCTCTCAGAGATCTGATAGAATATAATGAATCCCATGATCTCAGAAAACTGCATGTGTCTACGTATGCTCCAGGTTTGCATATAAATTCCTTATCTTGGACCCCTGGTTAGTGACCACAAGCATAGACTGACCCTTCAGTGCCATCTGTGAATGTGGGGACCAGGAAGGTCATTCCAGGCTTCCTGGTAGTCACCTGGGAAGTGGCATTGTTGTGGGAGGAGCTGTTGCCTGGGCATTTCTTGCTGGACTCCCTCCCACCTTCAGAACACGCAACACGTGCTCAGTCTGACTCTTCTGTGATGTCATGGTCTATAGCCCGTCAGGCTCCTCCATCCATGGAATTTTCCGGGCCAGAATACTGGAGTGGGTTGCCATTTCCTCCTCCAGGGGATCGTCCCCATCCAAGGATCAAACACATGTCTCTTGTGTCTCTTGCACTGGCAGGTGGATTCTTTCACACTGGCGCCATCTGGGAAGCCCCACTTTCAGACAGGGCTGCTTTACTCTTCAGTGAAGTGCACAAAGGTCTGAGTCAGGAATTACAAAAGACTGAGGTCACCTGGAGGTCAGCGGGATTCTAACCCCTGCAGGTCAGCCCAGGTTTGGTCCTGCAGATGAGTTCAGTTCTCTTCTGGGTTCTCCTCTAAAGCCTTCAGACTCCCAGATTGCTTGGAAGTCACAAGTTTCCCAGCTGACTTTGTTTTCTTACCTTGCCTCCTTCCTTTAAGTGATGCAGGAAGGCCAGAGGAGCTGCAGTGGGAGAAATATCCCTCCCCCAGGTGAGATAAGACTGTGGTAAACTCTTGCTGTTGCAGTGATTATTGCATTGCACACATTTACAACACATTGTGCACCTCAAACTTACGGAATAGTTTATGTTAATTGCATCTCAATTTAAAAAAGGAAGTTTGTCTTCTAGAGACAAGGCCTCTGGACTGTTTTTAAATGAGCACTTTCCCCCTCCTCCTGCCAGAGCCGGAGATGATCTTTCTTGGCTTTTCACCATGAGAACCTGGTGGGGTTGCTAGAAGTAAATCCCATCTATGTCCCACAATGCAACTCTACCTGACAGCTGCCTGAGGACCAGCAGGCTTTGAAATGTCTTCCAGAAGAGATTGAACTTCGTGGCTCCTTGACTCCCAACAGGGATCAGGCTTTCCTAGAGTTGAAGGGGAAAGGTGGCAGGGGGAAAGAAATGAGATTTGACAAGTAAATGGGGCCCAGACCAGGAAAAGGACTTTGTACCTTCATCAATGGGGCTTCCCTTGTAGCTCAGTTGGTGAAGAATCTTCCTGCAACGCAGGATACCCGGGTTCAATTCCTGGGTCAGGAAGATCCCCTGGAGAAGGAAATGGAAACCCACTCTAGTATTCTTGCCTGGAGAATCCCATGGACAGAGGAGTTTGCAGGCTATAGTCCATGGAGTCGCAAGAGTTGGACACGACTTAGCAACTAAACCATAACCACCACCACCTTCTTCAATGTCCATTCTCTACAGAGTGAGGAACCATCTAATAAAAGACTGAAAAAAAAAAATGAATGAGATTTTCAGATTTTCATGTCCAAAAGGCTATACCATGCAGGTGTATTTGAGGGGAATGAGTTAAAATCTGTTGCAGTCACTGAGGCCATAGATTGAGAGCCCTCAAACCTCTTCCCAGAAGTGTTTCTTGGAGCCTCTGCTTAGCACAGCTGGTCCCTCTCTTCCTCCAAGGAAGTACTGAAGGATAACATGGAGATGCCTTCAGAACTCTCTATCCACCGTCAGGCACAGGCATCAACGTGTTTGTGGGTAATTGCCGAGCATAGTCTAGTCAGATGCTAATCACTCCAGGAAACACTTACTTGAAATTCTTAACATGGGAACAGTCCTGTTACGCTATGAAAGACTGGCAAAATATAAAAAGAATCTGGTTTATATGACTAACTTGAATGTGCCAATTAAGCTAACCAGCAGTGGCTTATGCAATTGTTTTGCATCTTGGGAGTCTCCACACAGAAATGGACTCAGAGGAGTAAGAGTTTATAGAGCACAGGCTCGGGTAACATTAGGCTAGCTGGGTACCCAGGCCAGATGTCCCAGCATCATAGTCTTCAGAACACCAAGAACCTGCCAACCATGGTTTGGACCAGTTCTTGGCCTTCAGGAAGAAGCCACTGCCATTTAACTAATGAAGTCGTTGCATCACTGAGACACCAGGCAAACACTCAAGTCCCTTAGAACCAAACATTTCAATTATTTTACAGACTTCAAGAAATTCTTTCTTTAACGATAAAGATATCAACTACACTTTAAGGTAAACTTTTATTCTAGTAATTTAACTTCCCTGAATTGATATTAAAAGATGAAAGGTTAGCATATGTATAGCAATTGAATAAAGATTTGGAAGGTTAGGAAAGAGACATGAAGGTAAAGGGTTTAATAAGTCTTTTTCTACTGGGAATCCTCTCACCAAGCCCATGCCTGATATACAAAATTACCAGATAAAAGATATTAAAAGTTAATTGATATTTGCTTTGTCAGGTGTCCTTAGTATCCATGGAAGGTTGGTTCCAGGAAACCCTCCTGACCACAGCAGATACCAAAATCTGCAAATGCTGTAGTACCTTACATAAAATGGCATACCATTTGCCTATAACCTACACAGCATCCCATACACTTCAAATCATCTCTAGATTGCATATAATATCTAATACGATGTAAATGCTTTGTAAGTAGTTGTCGGCATGTGGCAAATTCAAGTTTTGCTTTTTAGAGCTTTCTGGAATATTTTTTCTAAATATTTTCAATCCAAAGTTGGTTGACTCCATTGATGCAGAACCCATGGATACAGAGGGCACACTGTCCTTCAGTAGGCTTTGGCCATCATTTATCATGGTTTCAAGCATAGTCAGCAACTATGAAGGTTCAGTTCAGTTCAGTTCAGTCACTAAATCATGTTGATTCTTTGCAACCCCATAGACTGCAGCACGCTAAGCCTCCCTGTCCATCACACGGGGTTTACTCCAGGTAAACTTCCAGAGTCTATCCAAACCCACGTCCATCGAGTTGGTGATGCCATCCAACCATCTTATCCTCTGTTGTCTCCTTCTTCTCCCACTTTCAATCTTTCGCAGCATCAGGGTCTTTTCAAATGAGTCAGTTCTTCACATCAGGTGGCCAAAGTATTGGAGTTTCAGCTTCAGCATCAGTCCTTCCAATGAATATTCAGGACTGATTTCCTTTAGGATGGACTGGTTGGATCTCCTTGTAGTCCAAGGGACTCTCAAGAGTCTTCTCCAACACCACAGTTCAAATGTTCATGTTAATAGTCAAAATAACAATTTTATTTCAGTACGTTGTGCTCCTGGGTTCAAGGCAGCACAGACTGAGATGCTTTTCTTTCTTCACAGAACAGAATATGCATGTCCTCCTGACTCCAGTGGGTATGAAAGATGCCCAGCTGCTGCTGCTGTCGCTTCAGTCGTATCTGACTCTTTGCGACCCCATAGTCGGCAGCCCACCAGGCTCTCCCATCCCTGGGATTCTCCAGGCAAGAACACTGGAGTGGATTGCCATTTCCTTCTCTGATGCATTAAAATGAAGTCACTCAGTCGTGTCCGACTCTTAGCGACCCCATGGACTGCAGCCCATCAGGCTCCTCTGTCCATGAGATTTTCCAGGCAAGAGTACTGGAGAGGGGTGCCATTCATTGCCTTTTCTGAAAGATGCCCAGAGTCCTCTGCAATAACATTTACAAACATTCAAGATGACCATTCCTAGAACTGCTTTGGAATTTGGGGCTTCCCTGAGACACAGTGTTGATTTCCTCAAAATTTCTTGTTATTCACGAGGTGGGCACTTTCAGCTACCTAGGCTTTTCCATCCTGCAAAGGACCATCCTTTTTATAGATTCTTAGTTCAGTACCTTCTATCAACTGGTAACGCGGGAAGAAGCTCACACTTTAAGTCAGACAGACGTGGGTTTAAGTCCACACTCTGCTGCTGCTACTGCTGCTGCTAAGTCGCTTCAGTCGTGTCCGACTCTGTGCGACCCCATAGACGGCAGCCCACCAGGCCCTGCCGTCCCTGGGATTCTCCAGGCAAGAACACTGGAGTGGGTTGCCATTTCCTCCTCCAATGCATGAAGGTGAAAAGTGAAAGTGAAGTCGCTCAGTCGTGTCCGACACTTAGCGACCCCATGGACTGCAGCCTACCAGGCTCCTCCGTCCATGGGATTTTCCAGGCAAGAGTACTGGAGTGGGGTGCCATTGCCTTCTCCCAGTCCACACTCTATCACCGCTTAATTGCTGGAATTGAGCAAATGACTTCTCTTTGTGCTTCAGTTTCACTGTTTTATCAGATGGAGGTACAGTCAAGGGTCATTTTGAGAATCAAATGAAAAAACAAAGAAAAACTGTGAAATCCTTTTATAAATCTTAAAGTCTTATGTAAAAGGAAAATATTATTTCTACATGATGTAAAGAATTTTATCTAATGCCAGTCTGTCCCTGTGTCTACTACATTATTGCAGAGCCCTAAAAGAAAATGCCTAAAGAGAGATGAAGAAGGACAGACAGCACTCAAATTTGACAGAGCATTAAATGGAATATTCATGCATTACAACAATCTACACGTTTATTACTTGTGGCAACCTTACTTGTGAAACATTGCTTGTGCATGCTAAGTCGCTTCAGTCGTGTTCGACTCTGTGAGACTGTATGGATTGTAACCCACCAGACCCCTCTGTCCATCGGATTCTCCAGACAAGAATACTGGAGTGGGTTGTCATGCCCTGCTCCAGGGGTTCTTCCCAACTCAGGGATGGAAGCTGGGTCTCCTACACTGCAAGAAGATTCTTTACCATCTGAGCCACCAGGGAAGCTCTATTATTATTATTATTAAGCCCTATGATGGTGATGATTAAGCACTATTATTATTATTATATTACTGAGCCTACAGTCTTTGTATGGCCTTAAATCTATAACTGATAGTGTTCTAATGTCACAGGATGAAGCAGAATGATATTGAAAGACTCAGTGCTGATATTTTAGAACATGATCATTCTAAGCAAAGACAAAGGAAATTAATTTTAAAGATTGCAAAAATATACGAATCTGGGACTTCCTGGCTTTCCAGAACTTGATGATTCTAAGCAAAGCAGAAAAAATTTGTAACTGTTTAAAGAAAAGCACAGCAGGGCTTGTTACTGTATAAGGTAAAGAACCATGGCATGTGCTGGGTCCCTAACATTTACCCAGCAGTTACAGTGGTACCTGAGTCAACTGAGGTTCGAGGCCATAGAAGAAGATGGTGTACCTTAAAGACAATGGATGGAGCAGGAGAAGTTACTCTGCAGAAACACAGAGTTACAAGGACTTGCCCCTCTCAGGGGTCCACCCAAATTTTTCCTCCAAAGATGCACTTTCCCAGACCCTTTAATCTCTAAAACAAGCCTCTATTATGCTGAAACGCTGGGACATTGAGGGGATTTCCATGGGGTGCATTCCAGCTGAAAGATTTTACTTGCATATAGAGGATCCCACAGAGAAGGCGATGGCACCCCACTCCAGTACTCTTGCCTGGAAAACCCCATGGATGGAGGAGCCTGGTAGGCTGCAGTCCTTGTGGTCGCTGAGGGTCGGACACGACTGAGTGACTTCACTTTCACTTTTCAGTTTCATGCATTGGAGAAGGAAATGGCAACCCACTCCAGTGATCTTGCCTAGAGAATCCCAGGGACGGCGGAGCCTGGTGGGCTGCCGTCTATGGGGTCGCACAGAGTCGGACACGACTGAAGCGACTTAGCAGCAGCAGCAGCAGAGGATCCCAAGCAAAGACTCAACATCAGTCAATCAACATGGGGAAGAAATGTCTCAAGGGAACATGTAACTGCCTATAAACCTCCACAGAAGGAGCACATTTGTTCCATGTACCTCTGAGGGGCAGAGTCGGGGCTGATAGATGGATGGAAATTATATTGGGACAGATTTAGATCCAATGTAAGGAAGAAGTTTCTCATCACAAAAGCCAACTCCCTTATGCATTTATTCAACAGGAATGCATTAATAATTACATAACCATCACTGAGCACAGCTTCTGTGCTTTTACTATGCTTGGCAACAGCAAAACAGAGACAAATGAACTACACTTGCTACCTTGTAGGAATGTGTGGTCCAGCCAAGTTGTGGTGACACTGGCCGGCATGTTGTAGAAGGAACTACTACCAGTTAAGAAAAGTGGATTGTCCTCAATGATCATTATAGGTCCTGCCTGCATTTAAAATCCTTGGAGACTCTCTAGCTTCCTTGGTGCTCAGATGGTAAAGAATCTGCCTGCAATGCAGGAGACCTGGGTTTGATCTCTGAGTGGGGAAGATCCCCTGGAGAAAGGAATGGGTACCCACTTCAGTGTTCTTAGGGCTTCCCTGGTAGCTTAGATGGTAATCTGCCTGCAAAGATTCGATCCCCAAGTGGGAATAATTCTTCTCTTTTTCTGTTTCAGAGCCCAGTTCATCCATGCCTTTTTCAAGTCTTCAGAAGGACAGATAGAGATATGCAAAGAATGTAGGGGAGCAGAGGCAGGTCAGATGGCCTTTGTCCTTTCATTTCATATCACAGCTCTTGCCTTCAGTAGATCTGAGCTGAACTTGGGATTTAGGTAGTGATCTTAAATGCAGAGGGTGTTCTTGGTGCAAATGACTGTGCAAAAGACAGGTTCAAGTTGAAGTGAGGAGGGCAGCCTGTCTCATGGGAGAGCTAGTGTGGAAGGAAAGGCTTCTGGGGCAGGGGCTACTCTGGGAAGATTTGTATTTCTATCTGACTCATTCGATTAGCTGGAGTTTTGAAAAACAGCACACTTCACTTTGCCGTGGTGTGGATACATTCTTCTAAAATTGGTTGTTTGTAAACACAACTCAAAGTTATTGTGGGAATAGCTAATAGCCTTCAGATCATGGTAATTATCTAATAAGCCAAGTAATAATTATACATGATAGAATGTCCTAAAACTTAGTAATTAGACAATGATGAACAGCATGATTTGGGGACATTATTAACGGTTGCTATATCGAGAGAATTGCTTACCAAAGTGAACATGCAGACATGTGCACACACACAGTTCACCTAACCAAGTCAGTCTATGCTTATGCACTGGGGGGCTACTGTAACCGCCTGTCACCTCACTTGCAACCCAGTTGCAGGATCAGGCAGTGCCTTCTGGGTACAATGCCCAACTGAGAAAAGCATTTTCAAGGTGAACCATGTTGAAAGCAAAGCAACCTACCCAGTTGGCTCATTTGGCCAGATGTGAGCTCAGCTAAAATGTAGGTCTGGTTTCGTGTCATCTATGCAGACATGGAGCAGAACACCCACTCCATCCACAGAGGTCACAATCTTCTCCTTCAGGATATCAAAAAGAAGTAAACAGTCTATTTCTCACTTTAAAAGGAGAAGGTTAATCTGAAATCAAGCGTGTAAAATAACCTCCAGGTAAGTGCGTGTCCATGATTTTAGAGAGCCCCAAATGCCACCCAAGTCAAAGGAACAAGTGACAGAGACCATCAACCAGGTCATAAAAGATAGAGGGAGCCAGGAATAGGAGAGCAAAAGGAGGGACACTTTAGCTCAGTGTCAAGGGCTCTCTGGGGCTTGGGCCAACTGTTTTCTCTAAAAGGCCAAAGAACAAAGTATGGTGGCAGCTTCCTACTGGTTTTGTTAGATGCCAAACCTGCATTTGAAAATTGAGGGGAAAGTGCAGAATGTATTAATTTATGGAGATCTGTTGCTGAATACAAGTATCAATTGTACTTCTAAATAAATGGAACCACTCTTTCAACATATTAAAGAACTGGTAGTATATACAGCTTTCAATTCTATAACGCAAATAAAGTTAATAAAGATGTGTATTAATATATAATATGTGTATATATACAACATATGTTATATATGTGATATAATGTAATATGTATATAATGTATATATATATATGTATAGTATTAAATATTTCAGGGAAGTCTGTCTTTGATAATACTAGTATAGTGTCTTCTCTTTTTTCTGATGCTAGAAAACTGAACCAGCTTACCCTGTAGTCAGGCTGTCATGGCTAACCAATATGAAGCAAAGGATTAAGAAATTGAGGGGAGGATTTCCTTGGTGGTTCAGTGATTAAGAATCCGCCTGCCAATACAGGGGACGTGGATTTGATCCCTGGTCCAAGAAGATCCCACATGCCTCGGAGCAGCTAAGCCCGTGTGCCACAAATACTGAATTCTGTGCACTTAGAACTCATGCTCCCCAAGAGAAGCCACCATAATGAGAAGCCTTCACTGCAGTGAAGAGTAGCCTCACTCGTTAGAGAAAGCCTGCACTAAGCAATGAAGACCAAGTAGAGCCAAAAAAAATTGTATATATATATATGTGTGTGTGTGTGTGTGTGAATCACTCAGTTGTGTCCAACTCTTTGCAACTCCATGAACTGTAGCCCACCAGACTCCTCTGTCCATGGAATTCTCCAGGCAAGAATACTGGAGTGGATTGCCATTCCCTTCTCCAATGTATATATATAAAGAAAAACATAGAAAAGAAAAAGAAATTGATTAGGAAGGGGATACCCAAATCTAGGTGATCAAATCCCTGAAGAGATTTGTCTAAAACAAATGCATTCAAGGTTTTTTTCCCAATCATCTGTCACAGAGATTTTTGTAAATAAAATAAGAAACCTGAACTCTGCATCCCACACTATAAAACCTTTTCTGCTCTCTTCCCCTGACATTTACCCCAGATCTGGGACATAAGCAAGTGAAAGGAATGCTCCCACTTTTCAGATGAGGAAGCTGAGCCTCCAAATACTTAGCTGTTGGGGAAGCGTCACAGAGCCTGCAGAGCCCACCTCGAGCCGGCCTTGTGCTCTGCCCTTTAGTGCTCTCCTTTCCCTCTGAGACCTGTGTCATCATGGATATTGACCCAGGGAGCTGATTATCGACTTTGCCTCTCTTGTTGTTCAGTCACCAAGTTGTGTCTGCCTCTTTGCAATCCATGGACTGCAGCACACCAGGCTTCTCTGTCTTTCACTATCTCCCAGAGTTTGCTCAAATTCATGTCCATCAAGTCGGTGATGTCATTCAACCATCTCTGTCACCCCCTTCTCCTTCCGCCCTCAAGCTTTCTGAGCATCAGGGCCTTTTCCAGTGGGTCAGCTCTTTGCATCAGGATGCCCAAGCATTGGAGCTTCAACTTCAGCATCAGTCCTTCCAGTGAACATTCAGGACTGGTTTCCTTTAGGACTGACTGGTTTGATCTCCTTGCCGTCCAAGGTTGCGAACCCACAGTGTGACCTCAGGGAAGACGTGCCTTTCAGGCAGTCCCTGCACTCAGGTATGGGTTCACTGCCTCTCCGTGGGTTACAACGTGGATTCCTCACTAGTGTTTCTGCTTTAAGCCTCCTCCAGAGCCACTGTGTGTACACAGTGGTGGAATGGCCCTTCTGCAACTCACATCACTGCATCTGCTCACCTGACACACTTCAATGCCTTCCTGACCCTCAATAAAGATGAAACCATGCTTATTAGTCTGCTTTACAAGGTCTTCTGTGACTAGCCCTTGCCTGTTTCTCCAGCTTCATTTCTTGTTCCTCCTTCTTCCATGATCTATGCCACAGACCTGTCAACGGGGGAGGGGGGGTGCACAGATGCTTTTTTCTGCCTGTATTACCTCTTCTCAGCCCCTTTTCATGCCTCCAACTCCTAGTCTAAGACATACATTGTGAACCTCTTTCCCTAAGAAACCACCTATGACTCCCTCATCCCCATCCTTCCTAAGTGGTTTTGATCATTGTTTCGCCTCTGGGGTCCTACAATCTGTGAATATCACGGCTACATCTTGACTTATAAAGAAATAACTTGTTTTCTTGGTTGCTCTTCCATTTACTATGAGGTTTTATTTTATTTTTAAGATTAAGATTGTGTCTGAGTCATCTTTTAACCCCTAACATCTAGCATTGTGTCCAGCACATAGATGTCACAGAAGGGTTTGCTGTTTGTTAAATACCTGAATGAATGAATGGAAGGATGGATGAAACTGAATCCAGGTATCTCTCTGGGACTTTCTATTTGTGATATTTCAGATGTATGATTCACATGCATGCTCAGAACATGTTGCCAGAACAGATTTTCTTCCCCTTTATGGAGATTTTATTGCTTTTCACAGTGAACTCCATTCTGAGGAGTTGCCAGGAGGATGGAGAGCTGGACGCTTTGCAACTGGAGCCACAGAAACAAGGAGCTAGGCAAGAGCCATTGTGGCTAGTCAAGCTAATCCTGGTGGACAGCTCTGCCTGCAGTGACAACGAGGCCACCCAGGCTGCCGTCTGATGTGGCCAGGACCGGCGTGAGCATGGGTGGTCAGTCTCTCTGGTTGGCCGAGGTGTGGGTGTGTGGGAACCCGCTCCTCGCCCACAGCCCAGGATGCCCGGTCTCGCCTGCGGGCGGTCTAGGGAGAAGGTGAGCTCACCCCCTCCTGAGAGATTGGGCCATTCAGGGCCTTTCTAGGTTTTCCAGGACCTCAGAGTCATAGCCGGAAGTTGACTTGAGAACCGAAGGCAAATGGAAAAATCTTTGTCTCAGAGAGCAGACAGGCAAGCTAGAGGCATCTTTTCTTCCAACACCCTCACTTTATAGGTGAGAAAACTGATTCCAGACCTTTTACGGTGACTCAGCAAGTTAGTTCTGGGCATTTAATTTTGCATTGCAAAGAGAAAGGAGGCCATGTGCCAAGGTCACCAGCGTGATCCTGGGACGTTCACATCATCACGTGGTCACATGCTCCTGGGCCTCTCCTCCCTCACTCCACCTCCTCACCTCCCCAAACTACCACCCATCACATTATCTGTTGACTGAGCATCTACCTTGCATATAGATAGGTTTGTATTATACAGGGCACACACTGAAAGGTGAGGTGGGGGAGAAACTGGGAGTGCAGGTGATGAAGCCAGACTGCCCGGGGTGGGGGCAGCTTCTCAACACCACCACTTACCAGCTTTGGGGTCTTGGATGACTCACCTAGCTACTTCCTTGATTTCCTTAATGTTTTAATTTGGTGATAATAATACCCATCTCACAGAGATGCTATGTTAGCTATGCATGTGTGTGTGCTTAGTCACCCAGTCATGTCTGACTCTTTGCGACCCCATGGACTGTAGCCCACCAGGCTCCTCTGTCCTTGGGGATTCTCCAGGCAAGAATACTGGAGTGGGTTGCCATGCTCTCCTCCAGGGGATCTTCCCAACCCAGAGATCAAATTCCCGTCTCCAGCATTGGCATGCGGATTCTTTATCACTGAGCTACTTAAGAAGCCATGTTAGCTACAGCTACCTTGAAAGCCCACCAAGTACCAGAGCTTTTACATCCACACCCAGCTAATCCCAAGCCACATGCTGCAGAGCATGCTATATTGCGATGCCTGTCTTACATAGGGGAATACCAACTCAGGGGAATACCTTCCCCTTGTGAGGGGAAGGGCACAGACTCCATTTCAGTAGATCTGACCTCAAATCTAAAGCTCTTTCCGAATGCCTAGGGTGATGACATATCCCAGTTTCCCTGGAAAGTTCTCATTAATATCTTTTTTCTAGGAGTAATTAGAGGTAGTGCCTCTTTCACCTGCAGACATGTGTCCTGGTTTAAACAATGGTATAGTTGCCCTACTTGTTTTCTGTTTCCCCTCTGATAAGGAGATTCTGCCTTTCTGGAAAAGATACATTTACCTTGAAAATTCTGTCTGGAATGACAGGTGGCCAGGCAAGCTGACCTGGTTTGAGAAATAACTTTGGCATCTTGGTTTACTGACAGAATTAGGGGCCAGTTAGAAGAGAATACAGGAAACCATAGAGTCTCCCTTTATTTTTGCAAGTTTTACCAAAATGCATCTGTCATCACCTGGCCTTTTCACAGATTTTTCTGGAACTTGGAAACCTGCTTTATTGTGGTCACTGGGCTACCTATCCCTTCAGTGGGATGTTCTCTCTCTGCCATGTTTCATTGGTCAGGTCATAGAGGCTAGGTGGAAATTCATAAAAGTTCTCTATAGACCTTTTCTTATTTTTATTTCAGAATTTGGAATTTTAATTCTTTAATAACATATTAATATTGAGTAAAGAAATCAGCAACAATAATAACAAAAGAATCACCACAAAACCAGAAAACAGAGCTTCCCTGGTGGCTCAGTGGTAATCCTCCTGCCAACATGGGAGATGAGACCCTTGTTCAATCCCCAGTCCAGGAAGATCCCACATGCCTCAGAGCAGCTAAGCCGAGGCGCCACAACTACTGAGCCTGGGCTCTAGAGCCCAGGAACTGCAACTCCTGGATCCTGAGTGCCTTAGAACCCATGCTCTGCAACAAGAGGGGCCACCACAAGGAGAGCCCAGGAACCTCAACTGGAGAGTAGCTCCCACGGGTTGCGCCTAGGGAAAGCCCGCATGCAGCGATGAAGACCCACCACAGCCAATAAGTCAATACATAAATAAAGTTATGAACAAACAACAGAAAATAAAACTCAAAGGCAACACAAAAACAGGTCTGTCCTGTTTTGAAGTCAACAATGGGAAATCATTCTTGGAAGAGAAAGCACGTTGTTCAGAAGAAGCTTGAGGGAAGCCAGCTGGGATCACACCAATTGATGATGACTTTGACGCCATCACATGGTTTTACTTAGATTTGCACTTGCTCAGAAACCAGGGAAAGGAGAATCTTACTCATTCCTCCCCAACGGTCAAAGAGACCAGATGCCAAGCAATCTCCATTTCTTGATCTATGACCTTAGACAAGTCAGTCTCCATCTCTTTGCCTCAGCAGAGATTATTGGAAAGAGATGATTTCCAAGGGTTTTTGATGCTCTAAGTCACCACAATGCTAATCCTTATACGACTTCCTATCTTTTATTTGGCCAAGTCACTGTTCAGGGTAACAGCTGTGGAAATCTGTCAAGATAAACAGGAGAATGACTAGGCTATTGTACTTATATTGCTGCCAGGCTTGAAATTCTTCATCTTTAGTTTTCATATTCTTTGAGCTCTTTGAGAAACTGTATCAAAGATCACCAGAGTATCTCCAATGCCTGAAAAAATACATTTAATAATAATCTGTTGACCAAATTAATGAATAAATTTTTGTCACCACATGGAAATCTGACATTGTGCTCTAAATTATAGCATCTCTTAATGATGGATATAAAAACAACAATCATCGCAAATTATTTTATAGAATTAAATGGGAAAAATAAAAGAAATATTAGTGTATCAGTAGTAAAAGTTGTGCTTTATTTTAATGTGTTAAAAAATTTAACTTGCTTCCACATGCATGCTCAATCACTTCAGACAGTGTCCAACTCCTTGCCACCCTATGGACTGTAGCCCACCAGGCTCCTCTTTCCACTGGATTCTCCAGGCAAGAATACTGGAGTGGGTTGCTATGCCCTCCTCCAGGAGATCTTCCTGACCCAAGGATCAAACTCGGGTCTCCTGCATTGAAGACAGATTCTTTACTGCTGAGCCAGTGGAGAAGCCCCTGTGTTAATATATGATACTTGCTTTTCTCTTTCTGACCTACTTCACTCTGTAAGACAGTCTCTAGGTCCATCCACGTGTCTACAAAGGACCCAATTTTGTTCCTTTAAATGGAGCAGAATGCGATGAGTTCAGAGTTTGGGATGACATATATATGCTACCATATATAAAATAGTTAGTGGGAACCTGCTGTATAGCACAGGGAGCTCAGCTTAGTGCTCCGTGATGACCTAGATAGAGAAGACAGGTGGGGGTGGGAGGGAGGTCTAAGAAGAAGGGGATATGTGTATACATATAGATCATTCACTTATTTGTACAGCAGAAACCAACAGTATTGTAAAGCAACTATATCCCTATTTTTTTTTTTTTTAATCTTGTTTATTCAGTATCTACTCTATGGCTCAGGTAGGAAACCTAATTGGTTGGCTCGTTTGGCCTAATTGGATCTCAGCTAAAACACAAGTCTGGTGCTAAGGAGGAAACAGATACTGAAATCCCTCATCTCTCGCCAACAATGGGAAGTGCTGTCTGAAAAAAACACCGAGGCTGAAACTCCTTAGCTGGCAAGAAGAATAAAGGTCTTGCTGAAAATAAAGTGTGGGGGGAAAATAGTTGAAATAGTGCTAAAAGTTGATGTTAACACAGTCAATAATACTTCTAGGGAAAAAAAATCTCTACTCTCAAACCAGACTGGTTCTGTTCAAGCTAAAAATGTAACCTCCAAGGCAGTTCTCCTTGGTTTCTCAGGAAGAGCTGATGCAGCTTCATGATCTGGTGTGATGGATTTTCAGTTCTGTGACTGCCAGACTCTACTTCATTGTACATGGTTTGAACCTACTATCGCTAACTCCAGTTGCACTTTTAGCCTCTCTTTAAACATTTTTTTCATGGCTTGGCAAAAATACACTGGCAACCACCTGGCCTTTTCACAAATTATTGTGGAATTTACAAATTTACTCTGTGGTGGTGATCAGGCTATCTGCCCCTAAAATGGGATATTTTCTCTGTGATGTTTCACAGGTCAGGCCATAAAACCTGGGCAAAGAACAAGAGTGTTAAGAAATAATTTTCATCATGTTCTCTTGCTTAAGAAGACTAAACAAAATCTCAAGGATTCCAAAAAGAGTCACGAGCTTGAACATTTTGACATACACTTATTAACCAGTATCAGCTCTAATCTTTAAATTGGCAAGACACTATGAGAACTTCTGAAGGCAGGTGACACCTGAATTAAGTTAGCTATCCCCTCCTCCCATCTCTTTCCCTCCACATTTCCCCTGACAACTCCCCAACATTGTCAAGAGGGCTGAGCAAAGATCATGGTCCTAGCGGGTGAGGCAAGTAGGGGGAGCTTTCTTAGCATGGTTGCAGAAGGGAGGTGTTTGGGTTTGCAAGTTGAGATCTGTGCATAATTAAACTGGAGAAAAGGTCCAAGTGGGCTGTCAAAACAAGGAGGGCCCGAGGCTTATGGGAGGAATCAGATAACAGAGTCAGAGTGTGGGAGAGACAGTGAAAATGAGCAAAAGTCACAGTAGGAGGGAACCCATGGAGGAGGCTCTCTGGGTGACTGTCAAAGCATGACCGAGCTCTTCCCGGTACCCTGTAATGGGCTGTTTCGTGGCTTAGAGCTGTTCAAAGGGCTTAAGATGAAGCCCATCCACTATCTTCTTCCCTCAGCTTCTTTTTTTTTTAAAGATTTTTTTTGATGTGGCCCATTTTAAAAGTCTATATTGAATTTGTTATGATATTACTTCTGATTTATGTTTTTCGGCTGTGAGGCATGTGGGAATCTTAGTTCCCCGACCAGGGATTGAACCCCATCCCCTGCACTGGAAGCCAAAGTCTTGATCACTGGACCACCAGAGAAGTCCTCTCTCATCTCCTCTTGGCCCCTTACTTTACTTCCTTACTTCTCCTGAACCTTCCCATCCCATGCCATATCCCTCTGCTCACTAGAACCTTCAATCTAATCTAGATTTTCTTACTGTAACACATCTGACTGTCTTGTTCAAGGGCTTGGAGTCAGGACATCATGTGCCTGAGGGATGCAGGTTGAGGGAAATCATCTGTAGCTAAGGCTCATTTCCAAAGGTGTTCTTCTCCCTGGCCCCATGAGGCCTATGCTGAACACCCCTAAGGCCCAGAGGATGCTTCTAAACATCCCTGTTGGTGATGTTCTTCCAGAGATGTAGTGTGATGTGGAAGAAAGAGCATAGGCCAACAAGCTCAGGTTTCTGGCTTCAAGTCCAAAGTTTACCCATAGCACCGTCCTTGAAATCTTGACTAGGCACACATGCCGACACTCCCAGGTACTCCAAGAGAAACAGAAGATGGAGTGTCCCTTTCCTTAAGTAGGATACAGTGTAATAAAGCAGCTGGCCCTAACACCAAATGATAAAAAACTTGCAAGGTGACTTGAGTGTGGTCTGCCTATGTGCACATGCTGAGATGCTCAGTCATGGCAAGGAGTCATGTCAGACTCTTTGTGATTCCATGGACTGTAGTCTGCCAGGACTCCTCTGTCCATGGGAATTTTTTCAGGCAAGAATCCTGGATTGGGTTGCCATTTCCTCCTCCGGGGGATCTTCTCAACCCAGGGATTGAACCCCTGTCTCTTACATCTCCTGCCTGAGCAGCAGATTCTTTACCACTAGCGCCACCTGGGAAGTCCAGGCTGTAGATGCTGGGGAAATCCAAAGTGTTAGAGCAGGGAGCTGCCAGAGGAGCTCACCTGTGAAGCCAGGACCCAGACCTCAGGAGAGTTCCACATGCAAATGATGAAGACAATAATAAAACTATCATTATAGTGATAGTAATATAGCTATTATTTTGAGTCCCTATTGTATGTTAGGATATTCCATTTGGTGCTTTGTTTTGAATTGCTTTCTATTTATCCTCATGGAAGTCCACAAGGTAAAAGTTGTTAGCTATATTTTACAGATGAAGACACTGAAGCTCAGATTAAGCCCAGACTCTCCTACTACTAGATGGAGCAGGGGTTATGTTAAGTCTCAAATCTGTCTGTGGACCCCCCTGATGCTTCTTCCTATGTACCGCAGTGTCTCAGCAGCAATGCAATGTTAGCTCACGCTCTTTCTCTGAGTAAATTGAAAGCAAGTCAGTCCTTCAATAGGGCCAACCTTCCCCTTAAATTTCAAGTTTATTCACTTTGCTTCCTCCGTGCATTTATAAAGACATGACCGCAAAGCATCCCGCATGTAAAGTCCCTAACCAGAAGGTAAACTGGAGACAGGAGGCTGGAATTTCTTTGTGTCTTATTTCCAACTTCTTCCCTGGGCTCAAAAAAACCTATTAAACCATATGGTCAAAATGAATTGACAGAAATATTTATTATTTTAATTTCCATTCTAAATCTTTCATTTATACATATTGAATAGTTTATTTAAGAATCTAAATTTAATGACAAAGTGATGCACTCGTTATTAATTCCATTTGCTTCTGTTAAAAGAAAGCATTTCTTCATTGGAACATAAGCCTCGCATGCTCAGTGGCTGGCTGCCTTCACTTCAGCTTCTCAGGATGCTCTGCTCAGAAGGGCGCATCTTCACCTGGTGGCAGGAACACCTCTGAGCCATCCTTGAGGGACTGCCGCATGAGACTTCATTCAGTTTACTGGAACAAGGGCGGGTTTAGGGAAGACTGGTTTTGACGACAATGTCATTAAAGTACGAAAGCCGTGGGGGCAGTGCGTACTGTGCGTGCATCTAGAGGAAGAAAATGAATGGTGTGGGATATGAGTGTATATGTGTGTGAGAGAGAGGGGGCGGGGGAGAGAATGAAAACCATCATTCTTGCACCCTTACTCTTTACTTTTGCAGAAGCAGCAGAAAATATCTCTTAGGTCTCACTGGACCAAGTTACAGCCTTACACCTCCTGAACCAATCAGTAGGATTACTTTAACAAGTCAGATCCATTCCTGGAATTGGGAGTGCAGTCAGCTTTCTTGAAAGACCAGAAGAGGATGGAGAATGTGTGACTGTCTAAATGAAAGTCAGAGATGAAGAGAGAAATGCAATCTGGTAGGCCACTAAAAATGTCCCCCGCACATTCGCAGGGTCGAAGAGTTATTTTACTCAGGGAGATGCCAGGTTTGTGTGGACCTTGAAAGACCACCTGGGCCAGAGGTAACCTATATGTGGTCTGTGATGGATTACAAAAGCAGCATCAGGGTAGCTGAGAACGAAAGGTGGGAGCCTGGGAGAGGAGAAGGCGGGAGCCGCAAGTCTGGACGTGCTGCCTCGTAAAAGGATCAAAGCTTGCTGAGATCCCTCCGCCAAAGCTCTGGCAGTGAGTGACAGGAACCCGGGTGAAGGGTAGGTGTGAGTGGAAACAGAGAGAGACCCCTTGCTGATTTCCTGAGGAAACTCACCTGTTTGGCAATGACTTGGCTCTGCGAGCTTTCCTCCTGCGTACACACGTCCTCATCAACTCCAGACTCACAGGAAAGCATGATGGTTGTGAAACCTGGGGCTTATGTAGGTAACTCGAGTTCAACACCAGAGGTTATGAAGTATTCTTTGGCACCCAAATCACCATTTTGGACTCCTTATGCCCCTTTGCCTTGGCCTCAGGCACACGGCTAGTCCTGCCATTCTGTCTAGTCTGGTGTGTGCTGAGTCGTGTCTGACTCTTTGTGACCCCATGGACTATAGCCCACCAGATTCCTCTATCCATGGAATTTTCCAGGCAAGAGTACTGGAGTAGGTGGCCATTTCCTACTCTAGGGAATCTTCCCAACCTAGGCATCAAATCCACATCTTTGGAGTCTCCTACCTTGGCAGATGGATTCTTTACCACTGCCCCCACCTGGGAGCCTCCTATATAGTCTCACAACCTGCTTAATAATTAATTCTGCTACAGCTCTAACACCTCTTTCTCTCTCTCTTTCTTTCTCTCAGTCTTTTCCCCACCACCCTCTACATCTGCCTTCATTCTTTCCTTCCCATTCCATCTGCTTGTTACAACCAGCTAAGTTTTCTTAAATCAAAGCTCTTACCTTGTATTCCCTCTGCTCGAACACTTTCCATGGGTGCTTATGGCCAACAGAATACAAATTGTCATCCTGGATGTCCACAGTTGGGCCAAACTCAAAAGAGCTCTAAGGACTGGTGAGCAGTTTGGCAAACATGGATCACTCTGCATCAGGTATTGGCCAATGTGTAGGAACTGCTGAGTATAACTTTTCAACTCTCCTTCTTATCATCTATATTTCAAACCAAGTCATTTCCATCCATCGAAACCTGTGGACTATGGGCTCTTCTTGAAGTATTTAGGTTGCATTTCTCTCATGGCATCTGCAAGATGGTCCTTTGTATTCCTGATTGAGAGACCAAGATTTTAGACTATGAATCAGTCATCACTGAATTCCCTCATCTCCCTCTGAAGATCCTAGTACCTGGTTCAGCTTGGGGTAAAAGGTGTATATTTACTGAGCATCACCTATAGTTCTAGACTGGTACAGTGTGATCCACCACTCTGGCAACCCCTTTGAAAGCAGAAGAAACTGCCAATTTTCACAATACACACATCTTATTTTTAATAAATCTCTTTTCAAACTTGATGCCAATTCTCCAATGTTTAACATCTAAAAAATCTCTCATAGCATTTTAATTCTTTTTTTTTTCTTTCCCCCCCCCCCCCTCGTAGATTTGGAACTTGTAAAACCATCAGCCTGAAACAACAGCTGTTCATATTTTGATCTCTGTACTTACATTTTTTTTATCTTAACTAATATCTATAGTTCAGAAATTGCATAGAAAATAAATATTTTTTATCTTGCTTTCTTTATTTGATATTGTACCATATTTTTCCTGTGAGCAATATTTTCCAGGAATGTTTTACTAGTTGTCTTTTCTGCTACCATACCACATAATCAAAGCTATGGTTTTTTCCAGTAGTCACATACATATGTGAAAGTTGGACCGTAGAGAAGCCTAAGTGTTAAAGAATTGATGCTTTTGAATTGTGGTTCTAGAGAAGACTCTTTAGAGTCACTTGGACAACAAAGAGATCAAACCAATCAATCCTAAAGGAAATCAACCCTGAATATTCATTGGAAGGGCTGAAACTCCAATACTTGGGCTACCTGATGCAAAGAGCTGACTCGTTGGAAAATCTGATGCTGGAAATGATCAAAGGCAGGAGGAGACAGGGACAACAGAGGATGAGATGGTTGGATGGCTTCATTGACTCAATGGGCATGAGTTTGAGCAAACTCTGGGAGAGAGTGAAAGACAGAGAAGCCTGGCATGCTGCAGTCCATGGGGTCACAGAGTCGGACATGATTGAGTGACTGAACAATAACAAACAACAGCGTAATGAACATCTTTGCGTACAAAGTCTTTCTTACGTTTGTGGTTATTTCCTAAGGATACAATTCCAGAATTGCAATTGGTAGGGCAAAAATGTATATGCACTTTATGATTGTGAATTCCTACCTCAGCTTGGCTTTTAAATGTACATTTAAAGGGAAGGCTGTGAGCAAAGGTGTCTGCTTAGCAGAGATCTGAGGGGGAGTCTCCAAATTCCATCATTCCGGCCTAATTTATTTCATGGCTATGTTAATGTTTGCCTTTGCCTTCTTCTCAATTTCAAGAAAAAACACAAAACACTGAAATTGGATTCAAAGCCAGGCTCTCCCTCTCACTTATAAAGTGTGCTTTCTTGATGGGAGAGGGTGAGAACTTTACATCTCTCTCTGGAAAAACAAGCAATGAAATTGGAGATTGTGGGACCCCAGACTCAGAGTCATCTTTGAATGGTTGTGTTTTTCCAGTGCTTTGGGAGGATGGAAACCCCTAACAAAATAAAATCCAGACCTATGCCACATAGTCCAGTTTCCTAGAAAAAGGAACCTTATTTTTCTATAACTGGGCTAGCTATGCACAGATGCAAAATACAGACAGACTGTCCTTGCCTTGTGTTATAAAATAGTGATTTCTATTGAAGGTCATTTTGCTTAGGAAGGAAAAAAAAAAAAAAAAAAGAATGATGCTTGGCAAGGAGGCTGCAGAGACTGGTACATCTCTTCCAAGGACCTTTGATACGAGTGGCTTGGGAGCTCTTCCACATCACCCCAGAGCAGTTCATGGCACTGGTTACTGAGGGAGGAAGAAGGAAGATAAGAGTTAGAATAAAATGAAAAGAGAGAAGGTTGTTCTCTAAATTCTCTGAATTATAAAATTAAGAACCTCATAATGAAATTTTTTAATTTAATGAAAAGTAGCTGGACCCTTGGCTTCCCTGGTGGCTCAGATGGTAAAGAATCTGCCTGCCATGCAGAAGACCTGGATTCAATCCCTGGGTCAGGAAGATTCCCTGGAGAATGGAATGATGGCTACCCACTCCAGTATTCTTGCCTGGAGAATCCCATGGACAGAGGAGCCTGGTGGGCTACAGTCCAAGGGATCCCAAAGAGTCAGATACAACCGAGCAACTAACACACACACATAAGTAGAGTCTTGAGGTGATGTATCAGCGTATCTTAATTTGCCTACACAATCCTCCTTATGAGACTCTCTTTATTCTAAAAGTGGGCTCTTTGAAGGGAAGAGTTAGCACTTCACCCTGGATTCATGGAATGAAAGAGGTAGATGGTAACCTCTCTTGGGCTGAGCATCTTTGGTCTAACTAAGGAGAGAGCAGAGGAGGAGAGCACCTTCCCCTCTTCCTCTGCCCACCCCCAAGCAGAGGATTTTATGGGAAGTGAGAGTCTGGACACAGGGATGATCCTTGCAAGCTCTCCAAAGTCTCCAGGAAAGCCACACAGAAGCCTGCTCGTTCTTGTGTTTGACTCTGATACGCTTTTATCCACCCAACCTCTCATCTATCGCCCAACAGACACCCCAAATTCAACATGTCGGAAGCTAACCTGTTCTCCGAGGATGGCTTCTTCTCTTGTGATGTATCTCAGTTGACGGCTTGATGAAGTGCTTCTTTACTCAACCCAGAAACCTGGGTGCCTGCCTCCTCCTTACATCCATGTGACTTGTCAGTTCTCCCTTCCCAACCTCTGCTTGTCCCCGACTTCTAGTCACCCAGTTCTGGTCTGTGTGACTCTTCATTTATACTTTTGCAAGTGTTTCCTAGTTGCTTTTCCTTGTCCAGGCTCTCTCCCACCTCCCCTGCCCGTTCTCTGTCCTGCCCTCACTCTCCTTCCCATCATCCACATTAGCACAAGGAGGATCTCCTGGGGGAAAAAAAAAATTCATCAGCTTATACCCCTGCTTCAAACAGTTCAGAGGCTTCAAAGTGTTTTCAAAAGAAAGCTCAAGGCTCTTAGTACAGCAAGCAAAACCCTTTCTTGGTTTCTCAGTTTCTCCACATTTTGCCTCAAATTCTACACTTTGCACATAACATATTCTCCAAATATACCAGTGCCTCTTTGAAAGAGGTACTGCTTCTAACTAGAATGCCCTTCTTCCACATTTTTGACTTAAGTTCACTGCCAGACTCATCTGAAATGTCAGTGAAGTGCTCTCTGTGATCCCAAGGTGGCCAAGACAGAGCCCTATAGTATTTGTCAACATGTATCCAGAAAGTGAAGAGGAACTAAAAAGCCTCTTGATGAAAGTGAAAGTGGAGAGTGAAAAAGTTGGCTTAAAGCTCAACATTCAGAAAACGAAGATCATGGCATCCGGTCCCATCACTTCATGGGAAATAGATGGGGAAACAGTGGAAACAGTGTCAGACTTTACTTTTCTGGGCTCCAAAATCACTGCAGATGGTGACTGCAGCCATGAAATTAAAAGACGCTTACTCCTTGGATGGAAAGTTATGACCAACCTAGATAGCATATTCAAAAGCAGAGACATTACTTTGCCAACAGAGGTCCGTCTAGTCAAGGCTATGGTTTTTCCTGTGGTCATGTATGGATGTGAGAGTTGGACTGTGAAGAAGGCTGAGTGCCGAAGAATTGATGCTTTTGAACTGTGGTGTTGGAGAAGACTCTTGAGAGATCCAACCAGTCCATTCTGAAGGAGATCAGCCCTGTCCATTCTGAAGGAGATCAGCCCTGGGATTTCTTTGGAAGGAATGATGCTAAAGTCGAAACTCCAGTACTTTGGCCACTTCATGCGAAGAGCTGACTCATTGGAAAAGACTCTGATGCTGGGAGGGATTGGGAGCAGGAGGAGAAGGGGACGACAGAGGATGAGATGGCTGGATGGCATCACTGACTCAATGGATGTAAGTCTCAGTGAACTCCGGAAGTTGGTGATGGACAGGGAGGCCTGGCGTGCTGCTATTCATGGGGTCACAAAGAGTCGGACACAACTGAGCGACTGAACTGAACTGATTGTAATGATTGATCTCTCAGCTTGTCTTTCTCACTGAAGTATGAAACTCCTTGAAACCAGGAACTGTCTATTCCACATTTATGTATCCTAAGAGCATTAAGTGGTTGTAGGCATGTAATACACATTTAATAAAATGAAGGAAAGAATGAATAAGATAAAAAATAAGATAAATGGAAAATAATTTTGTACTCTGGGATGGATCTTTGGCTAAACCCTTCTACATGTGTCTCAAGCTCTCTTATGAGAACACGGCATCTCATTTTTAAATAGATATTCAAAATATCTATTTACTATAGTGAGAATAGTGTATGAGTGTGTGCACCCGTGCACCCGTGTAACTGCATATCCTAGTCTGGGTTGATTATGGGCATTACCTTTCGGGAGATAGTCTTATGGTAGGGTGCTTAGGAAATAGAAGTTTATGTTCCTAACAAATGTGACACTTTCTATGGAATAAAATAAAATTCAGATCCAGCAGATTCACAAGGAAAGATTTTGATTTGTAACTTGAGTCCATTGATGCACTCAATTGTGATGTACAAAGTGGTACCAATTTTCTATAGAATAGGTCTTGCCTCTTATGTGAATTAATATTTGGGCTCTCAGGATAACTTTCCCAATACTGTATATTTTTAACAATTCAATTAGTCATTCCCAAGTGAAGCATTCTAATTGATTATTTTCCAGTCTCTGTTGGTGATAAAGATAATGGATGTTTTTGTGGAGTAAATTGGCTTCCTTGCTTAATATCTGTTTCTTGATGTCATTGCCCAGCAAATAAATGGTGAAGCATATTGCTATAAATAGCATGATGGCTGGCAGAAGAAAAAAAAATAGCTGTGTTTCCTGACAGTGCAAATTTCACACTGTTTTAATTACCACAAACGTTCACTCCTATCTTAGAGAGCTGGGCAGGAAACTGGGAATAACTGAAAATTTGTAGACACGGCCGAAATGACAAGCCTGGGATGACACTCATGCTGGTGCAGCCAGGGTCCCAGAGACATCATCTGTGAACTCCAGGTGTAGGAGGTGAATGTGGACCCTTTGAGAATCAACAACCTGAAACCATGAAATGTGTCCTGCTATTCATGCTGTTGCTGCTACATTGAAAAAGAGAGACACCTCTCTCCCTCAAAGAAACACTTTGAGTTAAAAAAAATAAAATAAAAGAGTGTTGGAATTTTGCTATTCAGGCAAACACCTACACACATTCACAGTTCACAGGATAGGCAGTGTTAGAGAAAAAGCAGGGATGAGGCTCCCTAAACATGTTCTCTGGATGCTAGACTTTCTGTCTCTTTCAACTGAGTATGAAAGCCTTTTCTCCCATGTGGTCTGCATGTCTTCCCATTCCCATTCCTTAACCATCAACTGTTTTCCCTTTGATTTTTCCCACTCTGCCCCACCACCTGGAAACATCTCTGCTCTTCCCTGAATTCCAGACAGTTCCTGGCTCTCCTGAAATCCCACTCCAATGAGAGAATGGAGTAAAAATGTATTTGCTCCAGCGCTAAAGATCCTAATTTGAGGTCTTTTGTCAATGTTGAATTTGGGGCAAGAAATCTCTGGTTCACCTAAAGAACAAGTGAGAACACCCAGAAATCTCTACACTACTTTGTAGTAATGGAAAAAGCATGCATTGGCACAGACAAGTATAATTTATGCCAACCTCTCTTACACTTTTTCCCATGTGAGGGTAAATCCCATTGGATTTGAAATTGGAAACAACACTATCTTATAATTACTCAGAGGAGTTTCAAGGCTTAAGTAGGTGATAGAAAAGGAAAATTTTTCATTTCCCATAGTGATAAAGATGTAATTTCTTACAAAGGGTAGGAGGTATGTTTGCAAGGCTCAGAAAAGGCCCGGGAGTGGTTGGCAGAGACCCAAGGACCCAGCCAATGCTGCCGCTCTGTGGAGTAAGAGGCAGTGGTCCTTTTCACCCATCATAGAATAGATGTTCAATATATATTAATTGATTGACTAGATAAACATACAAACTAAATAAGTGACACAAAAGAGCACAGTATAGGGACTTCCCTGGTGGTCCTGCGGTTAAGACTTCACTTCCCATGCAGAGGGGGTGGGTTGGATCCCTGGTCAGGAAGTTAAGATCCACAGGACAGGCCTCATGGCCTGAAAACCAAAACATAAAACAGAATCAATATTGTAACAAATTCAATAAAGACTTTAAAAATGTTCCAAATCTTTAAAATCAAAAGGGTGCAGCATAGA
The DNA here is from genome assembly GCF_029407905.1 of Bubalus kerabau. Lineage (NCBI taxonomy): Eukaryota > Metazoa > Chordata > Mammalia > Artiodactyla > Bovidae > Bubalus > Bubalus kerabau. The sequence continues at coordinate 84,863,172 of NC_073634.1, read as the reverse complement.
TTACAAAACAACATTACTCAAAGTTTAATTGGAAGTAAATTTAATAAAAGCCACCAATGTGGCCTGACAACCAAAGTCCAAGCCATGATACCATGTATCAGTACCAAAGAAGTGTCCATGCTAAGGAAAGTGTCCGTAGCCCTACTCACTTTTGTGCTCCTCAAGAAGAACATGTATCATGGTTTACATGTTGTACAAACTGTGTTCTAAATAATCCAGGAGGTAAACCCTAGACCACATTGGTAGAAATAGGGTCAAACAGATATCAGCTTGATACAAAGAATTGCATATGGAAGCTCAATGGTCAAAGAGGTGGACTGTGCCAGTTATTAAATTGCTTTTTAGTTCCAAATTCTCTCTTTTTGCCTGTTCTTTGAAAATGGAGCTTAGTGGTTTAAATATTTTCCTTTTGCTAACTAGGGAAGGAAATAGGTGTTCAACTTTGTCATTAGAGAACAGTAGAGAGACTGCAGGAAGAAAGTTTTTGCTTCCAGGTTCCAAAGCACTTGCTTAGCCATTTCTTACAGTGGAGGTGACCAGGCTCCTGTGTGTGTTCAACTTTCCCAGCAATGAACTCTCGAAACTTCCTTCCAGTAGCTTCCTTAGTATCATGCTAAGGCTTTTGCAACATGCATAGGTTCAGTGGTGCACGGAGGCCAGCTGCACCTAGTGGTTGGCATCCCATGGCACTCCAGGCCTTGGGTGGTTTTACAGCAAAGTGCCTCCAGTGAAATATCTCCCCAGGAATAGCTTGTCCTGGAACCTAAAGGGCAGATTTCTAGCAAGTTCCATTATTATGGCACCATGGCAGCTTCTCTTCCATCCTGCAAGCTCTGGACTCTCCAGTGAGATCCAGACTTTGGCTCTGGGGAACCCAGTCCTCAGCCATGCTGTTTCAGTCCTGGGCAGAGTCACTGTTTCCTGTATTTGTTATTCCTCTAATCTTTGTGCACTCTTCACTCTTTACTAGTCAATCTCTGACTAGCACAATCCTCTGTTACAGTTAATAATTCTTTATATTAGATGGTTCATGTTCAAATTACTGTGTGGTTTTGCTTTACTTACTGGGTCTTAACTACTACATCTAGCAATTTCATGGAGCCCTAGAATTTAGGTAAGCATAGAGGAAGGACTTCCCTGGTGGCTCAGACGGTAAAGCATCTGCCTACAGTGCGGGAGACCTGGGTTCGATCTCTGGGTCAGGCAGATCCTCTGGAGAGGGAAATGGCAACCCATTCCAGTACTCTTGCCTGGAAAATCCCATGGATAGAGGAACCTGGTAGACTACAGTCCACGGGATTGCAAAGAGTCGGACACAACTGAGCGACTTCACTTCACTTTCAGAGGAAGAAGAATAAATATTTGAGGCAGATTGAAGGCATTAAGATCCATATTTTCTACATTTATATTACTTTTAAAAAATGAAAGAACAACAGTAAATATACTTAATCTGATTATAAATTCCTTGAGGCAAAAACAGTGTCCTATTCTTCCTCCAAGTCTCTAATATAAAATGTGATGAAAGAATAAAATTTCCTGGACATTGACTGTTCAGTCCATTTAACCATAACTGAGACCTGGGAAGAAAGACCAGTCCTCATTGCACTGCTTTACAAAAAAACAGTAATATTAATAATAAAAATAATAATGTCAGAAAAAAATATTGAGTAATACCATGTACCAGGCTTGTACAAATGAGCTCATAAGACCCTCAAAGTCTTTTACTAGATAAATATTATTATTATACCTGAAACACAGAGAGGTTATGTAACTTGTTTAAATTCACCTAACTAATAAATGGCCAAGTCAGCATTTAAACCAAAGCAGTCTGGCTCCAAAGACCCTCCCTTTAATCACTATATGCTACCATTTCCCAACTATGTGTGGAGTTGTGATTATATACCACAGTGATAAAGTTCTTTCCCCCAATATTCCAGGGGAACAAAAAGATGGCAGTCTTTTTTACACATTAAAGGCATGAACTTCTTTGTAAATCAAGATGCCTTCCATTGAGGGTTAGAAAAAGGAAGGATTTCAGAACTTTGCTGCTTGAAATATTGAGTATCAAAATGTTCTAAATATTAATTGGTATACTTTCTTACGAGGGGTTGTATGCCCTGGGCTTCTTCCCTCCAGGATATTTACCTTTTCACCCTTATCTTTAAGGAGTTATAGTTTTGAAAGTTTGGGTTCCATGACAGAGATTCAGAGAGCAGCAGGCAGACTTCTCCTTGAACCTGGATCCCTGAAATGCTCTCTTCTCAGTACCTTCAAGACCTGCTCTGAGTTCTCACCACATAATGAAATGGTTGGAAACCCATGCTGGCCCACATCTATGTTTTCCATTTATATATAATGTGTTTTATTCTGGACAATTTGGAGTCCAAAGCCCCTCTCCTCCTCCATGCATAGTAATGCCTTTCAGTATGCCCCTTGGCAATCACACTTTTGAATTGCTTTGACCTACAAAATCCTGCAGATACGGTTTCTTCCACCCAGAATGTGTCTTTTCCTCTTTTTCTCATCCTGCAAGACTCTACTCAAATAAGTTGCCCTTTGTGAAGTCTTTCCCAGCCCCTCCAAAGAATTAGAGTTCTGTGCTGTGCTCCCCAGAACACATGGCTACCATCTTTCTGTTAAACCTTGTTATGTTACCCTGGGACTGACACATGCCTGCCTCTGCTCCAGACTGGAAGCTCATGAAAGGCAGAAGGCTATTGCATATCCATATGTTTTCTCGCAGGATGACGTAATCGCTAGGACTGACTAGGTGTTCAATAAACATGCATTGCTGAATTAAGTACATGGATAAATGAGTAGATTGGGGCCTTTCCCAGTTCATACAGGATTTATAGACTTGGGCAAATCATGTCACCTACTTTAAAATGAGTCAATGTGATTAGATAATACCAAAGTTTCCTTCAGTTCCAGGGGTATGAAATTCAGTAACCATGTTTATATTTTGCCCTGAAGTTAACTAAACATCTTTTACAAATCCAAAGCTTCTTTTTTAAAAAGTCCAAACATTTTAGACAAGCACAGCTACAAAGATTTCAAGTAGAGGGGCTCTGTTCATCTCTACTTGAGAAAATCCATGGGCTCAAATGCGAATACAACCCCTCTGCCAATAGGTAAAAGAGTCCCTTGTGTAGTGTAAGAGGAAAGTCACAGGACCGATTTAAACATCTTTTGGAGTATCAACCTCATCAACCACAGCTCTAGAAGTTCTGATACCAATTTGGTAACACAAGGCCAGGGATAAAATTGGAACCTTCAGCACAATTGGAATAACATCTCTGAAGCTTTTCTATCTGTGAGGGAAGATCACTATTTTGGTTCATTCCTCAGTTTGAGAACTGTATTGTATTCTTTTCTCTTTTTTTTTTGGCATCATTTTCATTTTAACCTCACTGAACTATGAAACCATCCGTTTCCGGGAAGCACAGTCTTTCTCTGCATTTGAACAAGAAGTTAAACATACAGTTCATATTACAATTCCATTACCCAGGAGAGGATTCTGCTTTTGAATTAGGACCTGTGGTAACAGTTTCTCCTCTCCCAGATGCCAGGTAGAGCGCCACTTCCAATTATTGGATGACCAATGCCAAGGGAGGCAACGCCCCCACCTGGCCAGACAGAAGAAGCAGATGAAAATAATGATAAATCAGAGTGTATTTATTGATTTTTCTTTAGAGATGGGACAGAATCTGCCTGCCATGCAGGAGATCCGGGTTCAATCCCTACATTGGGATGATCCCCAGGAGAAGGAAATGGCTACCCACTCCAGTATGCTTGCCTGGAGAATCCCATGGACAGAGGAGCCTGGTGGGCTATAGTCCATGGAGTCACAAAGAGTTGGACACGACTGAGCAACTAACACTTTCTCACTTCAGAGATGGACAAAGAGGCTTACAGAGGTTAAGTAGCCAACCCAAAGTTGTAAAGGCAGTAAGTCCAATTCTAAGGTCTGTGCTTTTCTGTGAGTGTGTGTTGGGGAGGAGGGGTGGTATGGATGAAACACAGACTACATTCTTTAAAAATCCTAGATATTTCTCTGTTCAAGTTCATTCAATGCAGAAAATAAGAAAATCAAGGTAAAACATGAGGAGCTCAAAGTCATAAACCAAGCTGGCAATAGAAGCAAGGTTGGAATCTAAGTCTCTTCAGTCTCAGCACATTGGTCTGTGTGGAGCTCCCACTGAGTAAGCACTGCACAGCTGGGGAAAGAGTTTTTCCCCAGTGGGACCAACTTATCCTTAATATTTTATCATTAAGGAAAATCAGGTTCAGAGAAGATAATGACTGCATCATATTCATTTTACGATGAGGAAGCTGAAATGTGTGTCATGCCCATATATCAGAGGTTCAATAAATGTTATGTTCCTCCTGAAAGAGCTATTTTAAAAATATTCTTATCATGACAAAATTAACTCATGTACATGGTTAAACAATTTTTAAAAGGTGCTAAAAGTTTATGGAAGGAAAAGGCAATTCTACCCCCAAGTCCATTCCCCAGGGGTAATTGTTTATAACCTTTTCTAATTTCTGTCATTCATGGAGTTAGTGCCATAATTATAAATATTATGGTGATAGTTCTGTTCATTTACTTATCCACTTGGTTATTTTAGATGATAAAGCTTTATTTCTTATTCCACCAACTGTTGGCAGAGTCTTTTCTCTCATGTGACAAGATGAGAAAACTGTCACCCTCTGCCCGTCATCCATTTAACACTTTTCAGAGTCAAATATGGCAGCTCTATGGTGACTCTTACATTGTCGAAGTTTACAAAGTCGTTACATTCTATCTGTATCATGATTAAGTCTTTCCTTGCTTATGTTGATTTTATACAAGGACACTAACAGAACTTTAAATATTTGATCATATAAATATTATTCACTGTAGACCAACTAGTGTGTTTGTATCAACAGAAAGGAAGTAGGATTTTTTTTTGTCATTGTACTGTGATTAATGAGATCCAAGCAATATGTTCAGAGTGATTCTTTTTTCTTCTACTTCATCAAGTACTCCAAATCATCCCATATTTTAGCTTGCTTTATGTTTGACTCTTAATTTTGTAGTACAGTTTTATATTTCTCTTGGTATTCCTAACTGATTTTTTTTTTTTTTGTTATCAAAGAAACATATAATTTCTTTACAATATCTGTAACAATTTTCATAATATCAATCATATTAATTGTCTAGTAATCTCATTTAGACTGATTACTTTCCCAACCTGTTGCTTTGCTGTCTGAATGAGATGTTTTTTCAATTTTCATTTACTCTTGGGCTAGTTTCACTGTTTCTTGAATCTCATGTCTTCCTTTTAGTGTCTATGTATTTATTATATTGTGCAATACATCCTCAAGTATTTTACCTGCAGACATAGTAGAAGAAAAGTAACTTTCTGAGCTCTTGTATACATGAAAATGCCTTTATTCCATAGTGTTTAAGAACTTCTCCATTTGCATCACTGTTGCTGATGACAGACAATCTTGTTGACAATCTGATTACCTTTTTTCACTTTAATGTTCTCATTTTTCTTTTCTTTTTTTTTTTTTTTTTGCTTAGTTTTTTCTCTCTGTCTCAAAGCACCTAAGATTGTCTTCTTTTTTCAACAAACTGAAATTTCACAAGGATATGTGCCTTAAAATGTGGATGGTGTTTCATTCATTCTGTTTCTTGACCTCTGGTAATTCTTGCAATTTAAGGATTGGTGGTCTTCAGCTCTGGAAATTTTTATTCTGTTATTTAGTTGGTCATTTTGCTTTTGATTTTCTCTTTTTCTTTTTTTTGGAATATCAGTTAGTTGGATTATGAGTATCCTGAACTGATCTTCCTTATCTTTAAATTTTTCTCTTTCTTTCGCCTTTTTAAAAATGTTCTTCTTTCTGGGAGATATCCCTGTTTTTATCTTTCATACTTTTTATTGATTTTTGTTGTTGTTGTTGCCAATCATGATTTTTAATAGATTTCAAATCATTTGATCTTATTTTCCAATGTTCTTTTAGCTATTCCCATTTCAAAAATAATTTTATTATCACCTAAACTCTCTCCTCATAGCTCAGTTGGTAAAGAATCTGCCTGCAATGTAGGAGACCCTGGTTTGATTCCTGGGTTAAGAAGATCCCCTGGAGAAAGGATAGACTACCCACCCCAGTATTCTTGGACTTCCCTTGTGGTTAAGCTAATAAAGAATCCACCTGCAATGCGGGAGACCTGGGTTCGATCCCTGGGTTGGGAAGATCCCCTGGAGAAGGGAAAGGCTACCAACTCCAGTATTCTGGCCTGGAGAATTCCATGGACTGTATAGTCCATGGGGTCACAAAGAGTTGGACAAGACTAAGAGACTTTCATTTCACTTAAACTCTCTCCAGAAATCACCCTTATACTTTTCCAATTCTATTTTTCCCTGGATTAACTCTATTTCTTCCTTAGGATATGAGTTTTTCTCACTTATTTTTTTTTTTCTTCCCCTTCAAATGTCGGGCAAATCTTAGGTGCCCATTCACTTTCATGAATGAAGAGTTGCTTGACTAGATGAAAAACTGTCATGAGTTTCTTCCATTATGACGTTGGCTTGTTTGCCCAGCAAGCCTTTCTCCTGAATGAAGGGACTGATGGTGAGCCGTGTGTATGGGTTTGTGCTGACTGGCAGGGTTTAAATTATATTTGATGAGCAGAGGGCCTTGCCTGTACCTTCTACCCGCCACCAGCCTGCCAGAGGAAGGGTGCCATTCCAAGGTAGACTCTAATACTGGCAGCTAAGACTTTCCTGCCAGCAAGTGTAGAATGGAATATTCTCTACCTAAAGCCAAGTAGCTTCAGGTTGCTCTGTTTAGAGAGAAAAGTCAAGCAGTTCAGATAATTTCATGGAGGTGTTTTTTTTTTTTTTTTTTTTTTTAATTAAATAGCATAGATGCTACTCCTTAATTTTTGGCTTTCCAAGGCTACAGACTTCAAATTTGGAGTCTGTTTAGGATTTTGTTAATTAAAACAGTTAATCTTGTTTAGGATTTTGTTAATTAGAACAGTTCCATCTCTATAGCAACTTGCTCCTCTTCCATTCTGGCTATCCACTTGCTCTACTTTGAGTGAGCTTTCATTTGATTTAGGGCTTCCTTGGTGGCTTGACTAGATGAAAAGCTGTCATGAGTTTCTTCCAGTGCGATGTTGCCTGTTTGCCCAGCAAGCCTTTCTTTTGAATGAGGGGACTGATGGTGAGCTATGCCAGTGGCAGTCCATGGGGTCGCAAAGAGCTGGAGACAACTGAGCGACTAACCACTTCATCTGATTTAGTCTACCTGTCATCTTTCAGAAATTTGTTAAAGTTCTTGGTATACTGGCGTCCCTACCTCTGTTCTCTACATTTCTATGATTTTATTTTCTGCTGGTTATATTTTTGTTATTTCAGTAGAAATCAGGAAAGAAGAGGAGGTAAATAGGTATGTTCAGTTCTTCATCATAAATCAGAAACCCGCAACCATTTTTTTTTAAATCCTGTAAATTTTTGAAGGGATTATGTACAGTTTGAGGCATTTTCTCAGAGGCCTCTAGTTGGTTGATCATGAGGAAAGGAAAATTTTGAATAAGGTTTATGTTATTTAATTCTAAAGTAGTACTGTACTTGGACAAGACCTAAAGTGTCTTACCTAAAATCATTTATGAATATGAACTACTAAAACCAATTAAAACCTATCATTTAACAACAACAACAAAAATAAGACCTAGAAAACAAAGAACCCATATATGTAAAGTGTTAAAGAACCTGCCTGCCAATGCAGGAAAAGTAAGAGATGTGGGTTCAATCTCTGGGTTGGGAAGATCTCCTGGAGGAGGGCATGGCAATCCACTGCAGTATTCTTTCTTGCCTGGAGACTCCCATGGACAAAGGAGACTGGCAGTCTATAGTCCACAGAGTTGCAGAGAATTGGACATGATTGAAGTGACTTAGCATGCATGCACACATGCACACACACACACACACACACACACACATACACACACTTCTCTCCCTATGGGTGATGGGACTCTCTAAACCAGTGTACATAACTTCAAATCCATTTCTTTGGCTGCACAAATTTGTCATCAGACTCTGCTAGCCCTACCTTATTGGCAAGGGCACATAGTGATTAAAATGGCATTGACGATGTTCTGATCTGCTTTGAATAATAGAAAATTCAGATTAAGGAAAGATTATGCTAATGAGGGAGAAGATCTTAGAGTGGGAAGGGCTTTTTGAAGATGGCTTGTTCAGCTCACCGACTGACATGTACTTTCTGTCTGTAATATCCTGTCTCACGGTCTTTTCTTGATCATCTCCAGTAATGAGAAAACTGCAACCTCCAGAGGCAGCATTTTTATCTTCAGACAGTGCTGTTAAAAGGCCCTTAAACATAACCCTGATCTGGCTCTATGTACCTCCCAGGGTGTTCACCAGCTGTGCTCTCCACGACATATAGTACAAATCTAAACCACTGTCATATGGAAGAGGAGTTTGATATTTCACATGTTAACAGGACAGGTAAGAAAGAGATCCATTTAATGTCAGAGACAGTTGTCATTTCACTATCTAAAGATGCTTGCTATTCCTCAAGCGGTTCTTTACAAAGAGAGAGGCTGTTAAGTAAAAGCTTTAAAAATAATTCCATTACCCACTTTACAAAGACAGAGTGACAGCCAATCATTAGAATAAGAAAGTCTTCATGGATGATGTACAATTTGCAAAAGATGTGATCTCATCCCTTAGAAAGGAGATGTACAGTAAATTCCCACCAATAAATGAGTTGTGTTTGCTTGTGTATCTTATCTTTCCCATGGCTTCAGTTTATAGATGAGATTCATTGCAAGTCCCCCTCAAACTGTTAAAGGTCTATGGACAGAAAGAATTCTAGAAATGCCTAAAACTTCAGCCACCTCTGACTGCTTATAAAGAGACAACCAGAAAGTTCAGGAGCATGGATAGCTCAAATGCACAAACGCACTCTGAAGGCTGTGTGTCCGTCCAAGTGGTCCACTTTCTGGCCCATGGATAAATCCAAAAGGCATATGCAAGGTCCACAGATCACAGAGGCCCTTAGTCATCACTTTCAAATCCCTCATCATATAGATAAGGATTTTTGAGGCCGGGAGCAGAAATTAGAAGTTCAGAGTCATTCAGGAAGTCATGAGCAGAGAAAATACTAGAATCTGAAGCTTTGGTTCCCTGGTCCAGGCTTTTTTTTTTTTTTTCCCTTTACTTTTCTGTTGAAGGTTGCGTTTCTTTATGACTTGGTCCAGCGCCTGACTGATGCTGTCTTCTGGAGTTCCCCATCCTGTGCTCATTCTGCTCTGCCACATGGCAGACACCTGACTGTCCCTGAGACACACCCAGCAGCCTTTGCACTGCCCATCATTCTGCCAGGCATATATTGTCCCTCACAGCTGCTCGAACCACTGGCTCACTTCACCTAGGTGTCAGTCCACATGTCACTTCCTCAGGGAGCCCATCTCTGATCATTTTATCTAAAATAAGACTCTTTATCACTCATTTCTCTGATTTAGTTTTCTTCACAGTATTTACCAGTATCTTGACATAGAAGTTTTCAAAATATGCATATTATGTATGTTTTCATATATATGCATATACATGTATGTTTCATGTATATTTATTTCCAATAAATATAACTTCCATGAAAATGAGGACTTGGTGAGTTTGTTCACTATCATACACCCAGCATCTAGTGGGTGCAAAGAAATCTTTCTGAAAGCCTAATTAAATAACACCTTTGAAATTATTCAATGCAGTTGAAGAGGGGAATCAATTGAGAGTTCAAATGGCATAACACACCCCTCAACCACTGGAAACTCAATTCAGAACCTCATCTTACAAAAGACTTGTTCATTTATTTGCCTCTGGTCTCCATTTTCCTTGTTCAACTCAAATATTCGCTGAGAGCCATACACTCAACAAGCGTTTTTTAAACTAAGTAGTGAATACAAGCACTGACTTAAAAGGCAGATTTTTGTAGTAGAATAAGCTCAGGGAACCTAGAAGCCTGGTCCTTGCTCAATCAACAACTGTATCAGTTTAGACACATTTCTTATGCAATGCTGCTGCTGCTACTAAATCGCTTCAGTCGTGTCCGACTCTGTGGGACCCCATAGACGGCAGCCCACCAGGCTCCCCTGTCCCTGGGATTCTCCAGGCAAGAACACTGGAGTGGGTTGCCATTTCCTTCTCCAATGCATGAAAGTGAAAAGTGAAAGTGAAGTCACTCAGTCGTGTCCGACCCTCAGCAACTCCATGGACTGCAGCCTACCAGGCCCCTCCGTCCATGGGATTTTCCAGGCAAGAGTACTGGAGTGGGTTGCCATTGCCTTCTTACGCAATAGCCATATTCAATTAATCACCAAATAATCAAAAAAAAAGGATTAAAAACAGATTTAACAACTTTGACATCTTAGAATATCATAAAATATTCTCTTAGGTTATTTTCTTCTTGCAGCTGGCTGGTGTTAATTCATTTTAGTAGTACCATCACATTTGCAGGCCTTCAGGAAATTTGTTCTTTACCACAGCGATGGCCGAGGTCCTTTCAAGGAGCCAACATGCCAAGCCACAATGAGGCCCCATTTATCCACAGGTCCATTTCCCAGCAATCTGACTCATTCAGGCCCTTTTGATCCTGAACTCATCAAAAAGAGTCCCCTGGGTGCCCACATGAGCTGGCAGAAAGCCTCAGCATTAAAGATTATGTACATTGCTTCTCATCCCCTCTATCAAAGCATTACAGGGTCTAGATTCCTGTTTTCCATCAATGACTCAAGGGTGCTATTTCCTCTCCTGGAAATTGTCTTCCCTGTCCATACTTGCTGATGAACCCCTATGTGTTTTTTAGGCTAATCTCAAATTCTCACTGTTCTAAGACATTACTACAGCCTTCTGCTGCCCACAGAATGGAATGCTGTACCTTCCACACTCTCAGTCTAACTTGTGTATCCCTTCCTAACAGCCTGGCCATTCTGTGTCATTATCATGCTTGTTGAGCATTTAGACTTATTGAGGTCTCTGTCGTGTTTTATTTGCCCCATTCCCTAGGATGGAGTCTGGCACAGAGTAGGTGTGCAAATAGTGTTTTCTAGAGACTTCCAGTGATGCCATGCCCTGGACCTTAGTGAAAGAAACCCAGTAATCCAAAAGGGAATGCTTGGAGAAGGCATTTGGGAGAGACAAATACATGATTCTTAAGCAGAATAATAGGTGACAGTACATCACATTGAGGGAGGAGACAGAAAGATCTCAAAGCAGATGCAGAACCTCGAAACGGCTTGGGATGCTAATGGGTCTTTAGAATGACATCTCTGAGTGATTTTGAAATTACAGAGTTCTGAATGGCAGATGGGAATTCAGAATTTCTGGAAATGTCAACTACCTTTCAGAAAGATGTCTATTAACAAGAGCTTACTGTACTTGCTTGGTGGTTGACAGGCTCAACTTCAGTTATCTGGAAAAGGCCAAGCAGAGGAATGGGACTTTACCAAGTCATAAGTGAAAAGTAAAAGTCTTAGCCATTCATTTGTGTCCAACTCTTTGTGCCCCTGTGGACTGTAGTCCCCACCAGGTTCCTCTGTCCATGGAATTCTCCAGGCAAGAATACTGGAGTGGGTAGACATTCTCTTCTCCAGGGGATCTTCCCAATCCAGGAAGCAAACCTCAGTTTCCCACACTGCAGGCAGATTCTTCACCATCTGAGTCACCAGGGAAGCCCATCAAGCCATAAACCAACATGATTTGATTAAGTGGTATCAAGTACTCAGCATCATACAATTTAGCTAAAATGATCAGCAAGAAGCTAGCACACAACTGAATGGCCAAGTCTGTAAGGGTTTAGGTTCTTATTGGAAGAGGAAAGATCAGGAGTCCTGGTAACCCAGAAGACATGGGGAAGGAAGAGTGAGGCTTGGGCTACTGTATCCATGCCAAGGAGGATGGATATTAGTAAAGAGGAAGAAAAGAAGATACTCTTGCTGATGAAAACCACTCCAGCAAAGGCCCTAGGGTGGGTCTGGCAAGAAGAAGTGAAATCGAGAGGGTCAGCAGAGTAGCAGTTAGGACAATATCTTGCATGGTGTGGCAGGTTATGCGGACCATTGACAGCTGGCCAGAAGACCTTGGATTCAGAAACAAAGTGCCAATGCGTGAGTAGGGAAATTCACTAGCCTAGTTGCTACTACATGGTCACAAATAGCTTGATGGTATTGGTATGGGTGCTGGTGTCCAATTTTTGGAATCCTCATAAACCTACTAAACTTTTATTAATGCTGAAGATGGTATGTAGATGGTAATAGAAAGAACCTAGAGGAATAGATGCAACCCACTTCAGTATTGCCTGGAAAATTCCATGGACAGAGGAGTTTGGTGGGTTATAGACCATGGTGTCACAGAGAGTTGGACACGACTGAGCACACACACACACACACACACACAAGAGGGACAGGAGGAAATGGAGAGGAGAGAATAAAAATATATATCATTTATTTCACCCAAAAATTATAAGTAATTTGTATATTTAGCTGATCAGGTGTTTACTGAATGGAGCATTTAAACATCATCAAGATGCTGTGTGAGACACAGACCTTGACCTTAAGCTAGAAGGTAGGAAGACAAACTTAGATAAGATAGATGTTAACCTAGCTTGCTACACTGAAGGCAGGGACATTAAGCAGGAGATGTCTGTAGTAGTTCAGATGAGAAATTGTATGGAAATAAACACAGAATGGTCATGGCAGGGGTCGCAAAGGAGAAAACACAAGGCACATTGAGAAGGAAAATAAGATAGAAGGGGTTTGGTGATACGTTTTTGTTACTTAATCATTTCATTCCTTTAGTTCCTTTTGCTGAGCTCTTACTGCCAGGCTCTGCAGCATTTCCTAGAAATATAAGGATATGGGCATCAGGATAAGCTGCATTTGCTTTGTCCTCCCAGGAGGCAGACACAGTATTAAGCAGTCTACATACATCATGGCATGTAATGTTCAGAAGGTTCCTGTAAACAGATATTGTCATTCTCACTCTGTAGTCACAGAAATCAGAGCTCAGAGATAGTAAACATCTTGCTCAAGCCACACAGCTAAGCTGAGCTGGGATTAAAATGCAGGTGTGTGGATTCTAAGCCTGGCTCTCTCATCTCTGCTACAGAGATGACAAGGAAGACGTGGTTTGTGTTACTGCCGGGGTCAGAGTCTTGTGAGGGGGAGGTGGAGGACAGGCAGGATGGAAGATTGCAATGGGGGCATGCCCAGAGCCTCCAGAAATGGAACACGAGTTGGAGGAGAAGGAAAATGCCAAGATATTTAAGCTGCTGACTCTGAAGGAGTTTGCTTGCCTCCACCTATGTGAGAAGATTCAGAGGCCATTTGGGAAGTGCTCTCGGTTGTGCCTTCAAGGATTGGGGTGAGGGTAGGGGTCCTGGTTCCACCACGATATTGAGCAACTGACCTTCCCTCTACTGGTCTGGGTTTTCCCCTCATCCAGAAGTTTCAGACTAAGTGTTCTCCAAAGTTCCTTTCATCTCTACACTGGTGGTGGAGAAACTGAATTCCAGTGGGCTGATGAACAATGAAAAGTCAACAGGGGAGGGAGGGCTCAGTTGGCCTTTTCTTGGTACTTTTTGCTCCTCCATGAGATATTTCCTCCACTGCTTTCCAGTTCATCTCCTAGATTGTGAGACACAGAATCAGAAGGGGTCTTGGTGTTTCACCCTGAGGAACCTCAGGGGGAAACAAGGTAGGAACCCTAGACTAAGTCTTTTTCTCTGGAGCTCATAAACTCATTCCCATTTCCCTGGAGTTTGGAGGCTAGAATCATGCATTCACTTTATCTGAAGAGAGGCAGAGTGGTAGAAGATAGAATGCCCATAGCCTGGCCCCCTGCTCTCAGCACTAGGTTGGGAAATGAAGGAGCCTGGAGATGGGGCTAGAGTGGAGATGGATATGGAGAAAGTACACCCTTCTCCCAACTGACTCTGTGCTTCCAGCCATCACCCCATGTGGGTGACTGGGAAAGTTGAATAGCCTGCCATAGCCAGAGGCTCAGCTATTATACACGTCTGGGCAAAGGCAAAATTGGGACAGAGAATGGACTTCTGTTCAGGCAGGACTTTCAAAGGGTTTGGTGCCCACACGGATAGTTTCTGTTGGCACAAACGATGTCTGTTCAGTTGAAACTGAACTTCTCCGTAAACTCAGTTTCCTCCTACCCACTTTCCCTGTTTCTCTTGCCTTATACTTTACAGAATAATATCCCCACAAGTATGTTTTGAAATCCAATTTCTGATGGAAATATGTTAGATTCTTCTCAGTGGCATGCTCAAGTCAGCTCATAAGCTGATGGTTCAATTTTTTAAAAATTTGTGAGTTGGTTATTAAACATAGCCATTATTAAAAATTAAATTATAGAACTTATTAAATAAATTATAGTGAAAACAACAGTAATAAATACTCAAAACTAACATTAATTATTTTACTACATTTTATCTTTATTTATCCTCTTGAGGTTCTTTACTTTCCATCAAGTCTATGCCCTGAAAATATTATACAGTTGTGTACACATATTTTTGCAATTCAGTGTTCAATAAGTTTATCATGGTAGCTAGAAAATGGTCATGGTTGGACTTACTCACACCATGGAAATCCGCAAGCATCACAGATCAAGGCTTGATTTATTGATTTGTTGATTGCCTTGACATAAGAGAGTGACAGATAAAATGTTAATACTGTAACTTAACCTAAAACTATGATTTCTGTAGCCATTACATTGTGAATAACATACAAATATTGATAAGATACTATTTTAGCTTTCAAAAACAATTATCTGAGTCAGAAAAGAAGTTGCTCATGTCATTGACAAGTGAGATTCTAGCACTCATCTTTATTATTTCACTTTCATCTTCCTTGTTAACTAAAATGAAAATACCAACTAACATTCATGTCTAAACCACATGCATTGTTAATCAATAGCATTTTAGGTTGGCAACAGATGCTTGAGTTTGGCAAAAATCAATGAAGCATTCTGTGAGAATCAATTGGCTATATGGAATTTACAATAAAGAGTGTATTTATAGTTTATTAACATTTGTAAATTGTGTATGACACATACTTTACATTAGTGAAATGTATAATCCACTGTGTACAAATCTATTTGCAACATATACATTATATAATTTTCCCCCAGAGAGCTGGTTGATAAATACTCACTAGCATACTACTGGCTCTTGGGTTCATCATTTGACTGACAGGAAAATGGAGGTTTCTATTAAATGGCAGTGTTTGTGACATTGGGTTCAGACAACATTAGGCCCAGGGTAGATACTCCGGTTAAGCTACTTGGAGACTATCAAGGCTCCATAATATTATTATATCATATTAAAGTACTCTATCATTTTTATTTCCAATGCTTTCTAGTGACTTCCTAGCATAGTTATTCACTCCTTATCTCCAAATAAAAATTTCGGACAGAAATCTTTGAAACTGAGAACTCCCAGCAGGACAGAAACATGGCAGGCGGTTGGAGCTGGGGTGAAGCTCAGAGAGAGGGGGCAGACTAGCAGCTCTCTCCCTTGAAAGCTTGGTGTCCTAAGAATGAGATTTCATTCCAGAACATGCAGTGACATTTTTAAAGCCTAGCCTCTTGGCCACCCACTTTCACAAACCCATTTTACCTTTACCTAGGTATACACTAGGTGTTTTATAAATGCAACTCCGCCATGAGTCAACACAAGACATATCAACCAAAGTAGTTATTATTTATTAAAAGCATATTTTATGTCTTACTCGGTGCTTGGTGCTTCATAGCCATTCACTTTCACCTTTAAATAGCTCTCTGCAGCTATTATTATCTGACTCCATTTTACAGATAAGTAAACCGAGGGGCAAGGATGTTAAGTTTTAACTAGCATTTGGCAGATCCCTTATTAGCTGGTCTTTGTTTCTTGCCCTGCAACATCGTGACGGAGGTAGGGGGTGAGTGCTGATGCACCGGGAAGAAAGACTGTACCTGTGTGCCCATGCCCTGCGGACTGCATGTGAAAGTGAAGGACTGAGTTGATACTTTGAGAGACTCTTCTCAAAGTATCAGAATGACTTAGAGAAGCTCTGGGAAGATCTATTTTCCAGGAAGCTTCCCTGTCTGCGCAGAAACAAAAGCTCTGAGAAGCTTGTGTGACACGATGTGCTTGGATTTGCTGGGCTCTTAAACAATCCAGTGCAGGGCTGACTAGGGCTGCCTCCCAGTTTGTATCTCCAGTGAACTCTTAGAGGGGCAAGAAAAAAATTTAGAGAAGAAAAATAAAGATTTATATAGCACTGACCAGGTGCCTGGCACTGTTCTAAGTGCTTAAGACATTAAGATATTATTAAGATATTAAACCAATTTCCTCCTCAGGACACCTTACAACACAGGTTGTCTCAGTCTGCTGGTTCAGATCCATTCTCTTCTTCTTCCCAGGCAACGGCTAAGAATGATCTCCCAGCGTCCCCTGCGTCAGGTGTGGCACACCACTAGTTTGGTCAGTGGTGTGTGAGTGGCAGGGACTAGGGCCTCTTCCAGGCCAGGCCAAGGAACTCCCAAGGGTTCGCCCCACACCCCCACCGTGTTTCTCCCCGTCTTTGGAAACCAAACACTACAGTTGGTAAAACTACTCTCAGCCTGAGTCCCCTGAATTACTGGAAAAAAATTCCCTGCTCATCTGAAACTTCTCTAGACTAATTCTTGTGAGTAATAAACTTCTTTTATGTTGAACTATGGCAAATGTGAGTGTATTTGTTACCACCACCTCGTTTATTCTAATAAAACTTTATATTCTTATTATCATCTCCATTTTACAGATGAGGAAACTAAAGCACAGGTCACTTGCCCAAGGTCACACATCAAGTCACACAGCTAGACCGTGGTAAAGCCGGAATCTAAACAGTCTGGCTCCAGCATTTGTGCTGTTGACCATTACACCACGTACCCCTCTATGTTCTAGGAGAGACGGCTGATGAGAAACAGGCTTTGGGATGGGGGAGAGGAGGAACACAGCCACCGGCTGGTCCCATACCCTTTCTGTCCTGCTTGCATAGATGGGGAAACCGAACTGTTAGGAGAAGAGACTTCCCCAAGACCCCTCAACAAGATTAGAATTTGTTTTCTGATTCCCAGGTTTCTCTGCTGTACCATTTAGCCTGGCTGCTAAGCACAGCATAACCATAGGTAACCTACAGTACTATAAGGCTGCAAATAAAATACTCCAGCCACAGAACCTCCACTTTCACAGACTGGGGATGGAGTCCTGGGAAATGAACTAGCCTGCTCAAGGTCACCCAGTTAGAAAGTAGAGTAGACCTGGTGTTCTGACTCAAGCTGTTTTTTTAACCAGCCCCCATTTTGCCCTAGATAAGTGGTATGGAGCGAAGAGCTGAGATGCCAACCCTATAAACTCAACGTAAAATAAGGGAAGCAATATGTCATGAAAGGGGGCTTTAAATCCAAGCTCAATGGCCCTTCTTTAGAGGTAATAATATTTACACCAGGCATTCCCACCAGCTTTATTCTCCCTGGAGTCCCTCCTCTCACAATCCTCTGGAGCTCTGAGATCAAGTCTTCTGTCCTTGTTTGGGCATCTGCAGGCATCTCCTGGAGCAGGGCTGTCTCACTCATGGGAGGTCCCAGAGTCCAGCGCTTCCCATGGGCAGGAGAATAGGGTAAGGTTTGCTGAATGCAGAATCAGCCAAGGGTGTGGGGTGACAGACATCTACACCCCTATTTTTTCCTATGAAGAGACTGACGTCCATCGCGTGGAAAGGATGTGGCCAGGCCCCATGGCTGTCATGCCCTTTGCAGGCCAGGATCTGGGGATCAATAATCAACGAAGGAGGGGGCAGCCAGAGGCATGAAGGATGGCTAGAGGCACGAAGTAGGGGGGCTTTCCAAAATGCAGCCACAGCCAGGGCTTCGCAGGAAGGAGGGGTTCACGTCACTGCTCTTCAAAGACCCTCCAGGACAGTGCAGTTCATCTACTTCCCGGCAGGGGTGGGTGACCGACAAGGAGGACCTCGGGAGGGGACAGGAGCGCCCCGATTCCCCACCCCACCCCGCTCCGCCAGTCCCGCCCGCTCCGTCTCTCCCTCGTCCGAGAAGCCGCAGATCCGCATTGCAGGGGTCCCTGTGGGCCGGGGTCGCCTCGCCCCCGCCGGTCTTTCCTTTGTCCCGGCGCGTCTGCGGCAGCCGCGGAGCTCGGCAGCAGGCGGGGCGGCCGCGCGCCGCCCGGTGCACCAGCACCATCTAGGGGCCATCCGGGTCGCGCGGGTGGCGCCCGCGGGAAAGAGGTCCGCGGGCCTCGGAGGATCACCGCGCTCCTCGGACAATTGACCGCCCCAGCCCCAGCCTTAATTAGGGTAGAGGTATGGGCCCTCCTAAAGGTGTGAGGCCATTTCACTCCCTTGATCGTGTTTGATCGTCCCAACAACCGAGTTCCCCCAGGGGTTGAGTAACCCCAAAGGGCACAGAAGGTATGAGCAGAACCAAGAATCAAAGTCCCCAAACGTGTGCACTGTATATGCTCCTCTATTGTACTGCCCAGGGGAGGGCGGTCCCCTGAAACCTATGGGAACTTTGTCTTGATGTGTGATCTTGGCCCAGAAGCCTAACCTCTCTGAGCCTCAACAGCAGGGCTCAGCCTTAGGGATCATCCCAAGACCTTCCTTCCAGGAAGATGAGTATGTCAACCATGGGAAGATTTCTAAGTCAGAATTCACTCCAAGAAGGTAAATCAGAAGCTGTGAGTCATGGAGAGGATCAAGAAGAAAGGACCTCAGGAGGAAAAAAAAAAAAGAAGAAGCTGGCTCCATAAACTATCAAATTACTATTCCCAAGAACTGGGTGGTGCAGAACACTGTGCCAGAGGCATAACCTCTTTTGGACCTGGCTTTGAGGCGGGCAACCAGTGTCATTATCTCCATTTTACAGCTGGGAAAATCGAGGCACAGAGAACCGGAGACGTTTTTCTCAACCTTTCGGTCCTAGCAGAGCCAAGACTGAGGTCACTGTCATGGCCGCCCGGCCTCCCTCTTCCAGGCTGGGGCCTTTCCGGGGACTCTGAGAAGGTCTGGAAGCACAAAGCCCCGTACCCCCTCACTTCCAGGGCAGCACCCTGAGGATGCTGGCAGCAGAAAGAAGGACATGGGAGGGTTTGGGCTGGAAAAGAGAAGACCCAAAGGGTCATGGAGCTGAAGACTGTCTCTAAATAGCAGGAGGGCTGACATAGGGATGAGGAAGCAGAGGAATGAGGCAGAGACGGGGTGCAGGAGGTGCAGGGTGAAGTGGTCAGGTTTTATTTAGCAAGGCAGGGAGCAGAAGCTGAGACAGAGGGAGCTCTGCTCTGTGGCCTATGGGTTAACCTTCTCCCCAGAGCATCCTGGAGTCCCTTCCGTCTTCCTGAGGCCACAGCCCACTATTCCTGGCTCCTTTGACATCCCATTGACCTTACTCTCAAGAGCGTCCAGACTATAGCCTGGGGCTGCCAAGACCAGGTATAAGACTAGTGAAGAGGACTCGTCGCCTCCCCTGCAAGGGCAGGATTGTTTTGATGTGCAGTGTAGCCAGGCCTCCTGTCATTTGTACAGACTTACCAACTCCCATCAGTTCTGAACAATCTCCATCACTTCAGGTGACCAGAGTGTGTATCTCTTACAACTCAACAATCTGATGAATGCGGTCCCAGTCATCCGTCCTTTCTTGGAGCGGTGGCCTGGGTGTGAGGCTTGTTCCTCAGGCACTGGGACCTCTGGGAGTTCTGGACTATTCATTTTCTGCCCTGTTTTCTCCACTCCTACTCCAGCACAATGCTGATGATGAGAGAGAATTTTCTAAAAACACTATTGACGTGTTAGTACTTTACTCCTTCCTGCAGCCCATAGTTGCTTCTGGGGGCTTCCTGCCACAGGTGTTGGCTAAGGACCTGCTTTACGCCAGGCACTTGGCTGGATCCCTTTCCTGACTACCCCAGAATCTTTGACTGTGTAGATCACAACAAACTGTGGAAAATTCTTAAAGAGATGTGAATATCAGACCATCTTACCTGCCTCCTGAGAAATCTGTATGCAGATCAAGAAGCAACAATTAGAACCGGACATGGAACAACAGACTGATTCCAAATAGGGAAAGGAGTATGTCAAGGCTGTATATTGTCACCTGCTTATTTAACCTATATGCAGAGTAGATCATGAGAAATGCTGGACTGGATGAAGCACAAGCTGGAATCAAGATTGTTGGGAGGAATATAAATAACCTCAGATATACAGATGACATCACCCTTATGGAAGAAAGCGAAGAGAACTAAAGAGCCTCTTGATGAAAGTGAAAGAAGAAAGTGAAAAAGTTGTCTTAAAACTCAACTTTCGGAAAACTAAGATCATGGCATCTGGTCCCATCACTTCAAGGCAAATAGATGGGGAAACAATGGAAACAGTGACAGACTTTATTTTGGGAGGGTTCCAAAATCACTGCAGATGGTGACTGCAGCCATGAAATTAAAAGAGATTTGCTCCTTGGAAGAAAACTTATGACCAACCTAGAAAGCATATTAAAAAGCAGAGATATTACTTTGCCAATTAAGGTCCATCTGTCAAAGCTATGGTTTTTCCAGTAGTCATGTATGAATGTGAGAGTTGGACTATAAAGAAAGCTGAGTACTGAAGAATTGGCGCTTTTGAACTGTGGTGTTGGAGAAGACTCTTGAGAGTCCCTTGGACTGCAAGGACATCCAATTAATCCATCCTAAAGGAAATCGGTCCTGACTATTCATTGGAAGGACTGATGCTGAAGCTGAAACTCCAATACTTTGACCACCTGATGCCAAGAACTGACTCATTGGAAAAGACCTTGATGCTGGGAAAGATTGAAGGTGGGAGGAGAAGGGGAGGATAGAGGATGAGACAGTTGGATGGCATCACCAACTGGATAGACATGGGTTTGAGCAAGCTTCAAGAGTTGATGATGGACAGGGAATCCTGGTGTGCTATAGCCCATGGGGTTGCAAAGAGTCGGACAGGACTGAGTTACTGAACTGAACTGAAATGGCTGGATCTAGTTGTCACACTGGCAAATTCCCCTGACACATCTGTCCAGGTAGACTCATTAACCCAGTTATACATAGGAACCAGTTCACCAGCCTAGGATTGAATACATTCACACATTTCTCATTTTCCCAGTTTATCCTCCAAGTCCCATTAGCCCAATTTTGTGGGAAGGTCTCTATCTCCCTCTCAAGGCCAATTCTTTCTTTGTGGAGGAAGAAAAGTGACATATTGGTACCATTTCAAAGGATACAAAACTTCTGGGCACTGGATCAGTAAGAACCCAGCTCACCCCACAGCCCATACCCACTTGCCTTTGACTATAGGTTGTGGCAAGGGGAAAAGCACTCAGGGTCGGTGACCTAAAGACTGAAATGAAAATCCTGACTCTATTTCTTACCAGTCGAATGATCTTAGCCCCCATTCTCCAAACCAGAGTGTCATTTCTGGTTCCCAGAAGCTAATAAACATCTATGTTTCTTGACCTTTGCTGCTCAATGCCAGTTGCGATGTCCATGTCCATGAGATGAAATTTCAATATCTGTGTCTTGGCCTGGGGTTTGTAACAAACCCCCAAGGGGTCTTCCTCTGGAAGCTTTAGGCCCCACAGGCACAAAACCCTGGTTGGCATTGTTCTGCGTTTCACTGGGCATAGGAATCTCTTAGTCCTGCTTGCCAATGAGTGGACCAGGCCTTTTGTTAATAGCCAGATCTAAAGAGGTATATTAGTTATTGCCTTTAAGACAACATTTTTGGTCCAAGCTTAAGATGATTGCTCATCAATAAAGGCTACCACCTCTCCATGGTTGCAGTCGCCACCTCTGACCTTGGGGCCTTGTGTACTGCAACCTACCTGGAGACTGTGCCCAAGTGGGGTTGAGGGGCAGACACTGCTTGTTCACTCAGTGCTAGGTTACTCTTACTCCAGACATCTTTCTTTAAACTTTGTTTTGCAGGCCTTCACCAGTGCAAGGGTTGAGCTTATGTATTATGCAGACAAGAAAGAGATTTAAGGCAAATGAGAAGGAAGAAATATAGCTTGCAGAAAGTGAAGTGAAACAAAGAAATTAATGAGAACTTGTGATTATTCATAAATGAACTGCATTGTACATAATTTTTTTAACCTTGCACTTTAAAGTATCTTCAAACATCAGAGGCTTTCAGAATGTTATATTTAGCTAATTAAAACTACTTCACTTTTATTTAAAGGAAGGACAAGTGTAAATTCTTTTGTTCTGATCTAAATCTCAAATTACAGCATGAGCCTATAATTTATAAAGCATATCAAGCAATTAAGGTTCTTGGCTGTTTCTTTATATTGAACTTGCAAAGATAAGCAGCTAAGTTAATTACAGCAATGTCACTAGTTTGTTTACTAAATATCTTCAAATATGATTTTTAATGGGGATGAAAGGCAGATTCAACTGTATATAAAATACACAAGACAGTGTCTGCCTCAGGCCAAGTATCAGGGATCAGGGAAGAATAATTGATAATTCATTTGTTGTGCCTGTGTTCATCTTCCTTTGGGAAAGGGTCATCTTTCCTTAATTCAGGCAGAAAGCTTGATGTCTTAATCCTTTGTTGTCAGTATGAGAAAGTCTTGGCTGAGCCCTGGTCGCTCTTGGGCAAGGCAGGATGTGTGAGCCATAGATGGACATGTGCCTGTCATCTTAGTCTCTCTATTGATTGCCCAGAAGTGAGTTTAATGAAGACGGAATGTCTCAAGTAAACACATCATTATCCCTGATCAAGGAAGTGTAAACAGAACCTGGCCTGGGAAGCAGGCTCTTTGTCTTTCCCTACCACAGGCATGTAAAAACGCCTGGGTTCTGGGGATTTGCTAGGGTCTGGAGTCAATAAGGAAACTTCCTGGAGCATAGGGGGAAGACCCAGAAACCAGACACGCCGAGAACTCTGACAGTGTCTTCAACACCACAGCTTATTCTAAGAATTGGGAAGATGGCATTAAAACAGGAATAGATGAGCCTTATTTTTAAAAATTCAAGTAATCTTAAATGCTTAAAATGATGATAGAGAAGGAATGAAAATAAATCCCCAAAGCATTTGTTATAAGAATACTTAGAATCATGGGAACTAGAGTGGGATTCAGTTTACTTAATCTGACTAAAATCAATATTTTATCTCTCAATGGCCTTAGAAAAATCATTAGAATGTCTTGATTCTTCGTTTATAGTACATAATCCATCTACTTCGTATTTATAATGTAGACTCTATAAACTTTGTTTAATTTGCTTTGTTTTTGATGAAGGTAAAGCTGCTTAGGCAACTATATAGTGCCAGGTAAATATAAGGGGTTATATTTATACAGTGTCTAGCATGTCAGTCCTTAATAGGTGGTTGCTCTTCTAATTGTTATTATAATTATCATGATCTCCATCATTCACACCATTTAATTACCTCCGTGTAAAGTGAAGGGTGTAAGTATGTTTTAATTAATAATGTAATAGTGGATACCTCTTATTGATTGTAAACTCTGTGCCAAGTCCTATACTAGGTGCTTTGCATACAAATTAATATTTTAGTTATGTCAGGGACTCAGAGACAACAACATTGTGAGCATCATTTTACTGAAGCCAGAGGAAGTCAGGCATCTTTGTAGATAGTCTACAGAGTCTGTTTGGAGGAATGTTGGTTCAAAGCCAGGTCTGTGTGACTCTATACACCTTGCTCTTTCTGCCATCCCATGCCACCTGTTTTGAAGAGATGGACAATGCATTATTTCGGGTTTTCATTTTTTCCCCATTAAATGTATACCAACTGTAAAGCCACCTGAAATATGGGCTGTGCCTCCTCTCTGAAGGACAACACAAGCCTAAAGAAGTCCCTTGGAAGCTCAAGTTCACCCTTCGCATTCTATCGCTCTCATTGTCTTGATTGTTGTTGTTCTCACATGCCTTGTCTCCAGCTTTGTTCTGTGAACGATTCCTGTGCACACTCTCTGCTCCAGATACTTGTAAGTATTTTTCATGGTAAACCTACCTTCCCACCCTAGATCTGCTTGAAGGGGGTTTGAAGATTGCTTGAAGGGGGTCCTGTGGTTCCAGGATCTCCCTGCAGTCATAATTAGCCAGGACCACAAACAAGATGAGTTTCCCTGGTGGCACAGCAATAAAGAAGCTGCCTGCTAATTCAGGAGACACAGGTTCGATCCCTTGGCCAGGAAGATCCCCTGGAGAAGGAAATGACAGCCCACTCCAGTATTCTTGCTGCAAAATCCCATAACAGAGGAGCCTGGAGGGCTCCAGTCCATGGGGTCACAGAGAGTCAGTCACAACTGAGTGACTGAACAAGGTCAACAACAACAGGCAGGAGAGGACAGATGCTTTCTGTATCCTGCATTTTCTCCCCAAACCCAGGAGATAGCTGCCTATCAGTTCACACTCAGCAGAAGTGCTCTTTAGATAGACTTGAACACCTCCAGGAACAAGAAGCTCACTACTTCCCAAGGAAGCAGATTCCATGATTGAAAAATTTGGGTAATTTGAAAGTTGGATATAGGCATTTCTTTCTTTTTTTAATTGAGATATATTGACATTGTGTTATTGTTAGGTAAACAACATGATTCAACACGACATAGGAATTTATATAAAAAGATAAAGGAATACAAATTAGTATACCCTTTCTAATCGTGGAAGTATCAGTTAGTGTTAGGAGCTTTAAAATTACCAAGTATCAAGGAAATTTATCTTTGTATTAAGGATAAATTTATCAAGTATCAGGAGCTTTAAAATTATTCTTCCTTTTCTATCAGCTGATCCTAATTCAATCAGCTAATTCTGTTCCTGGAAATTCACAGATCCAAGAGAGTAGAAAAACTGTTATATTTTTAGATGTCAACATTATATTATTTGTAATAGCTTAATGAGTATATGCATAATTAAGAATTTCAGTTATCTTAACGTTTACTCAGACAACATGGTGTGCCAATCCTAAAAGATAACTTACGAGAGAAATGCTTTTTCAGCATAACTCCCCACTGAAATGACCCAGACCAATTATATGAGAAACTGGAGGGATAAATCCAGACAGCATTTTTCTCAAGTTGCACTAGTTATTCTCATTGTGCAGCCAGGTTAAGAGACATTCTTCTAAAAGTTTTCTAGTCATCAAAATGGCTGGTTAAAAATCACTCTCCTCCTCCTTCACAGAGCTTCCCTGGTGGCTCGGGCAATAAAGAATCTGCCTGCAATGCGGGAGACCCTAGTTCAATTCCTGGGTCGGGAAGATTCCCTGGAGAAGGGAAGGCCTACCCACTCCAGCATTCTTGCTTGAAGAATCCCATGGACAGAGGAGCCTGGCAAGCTACAGTTCATGGGGTCATAAAGAGTCAGATACGACTGAGTGACTAACACACACATACATTGTGGTATGTGTTCAAATTGCACTAGTGATTCTCTCTGTGCAGCCAAGGTTAAGAGTCATTCTTCTAGAAGTTTTCTAGTTATCAAAATGGCTTGTTAAAATCACTGTAGCTCATATTCTTCAGAAAGAGAGGCAGGCGAAAAAGCAGGCCACCTGTTTCTACAGGACTCCTGTGACAAGCAATCACCATTTGTCCTGGTACCCCAGGGGCTAAGGGACCTTCTCACTGCATCACAGTCACATCCAACCATCATTAGCCCCTCACCCAGGTGAGTCTACTGGCCCTGCTGGGAGGGCCAGATAATTTTGAAGAGAGAAGCCTTTAATGTGACAAGCAGACTGGGTCTCTAACTTGCTGACCAATCATGAATATGTCACTTCCAGACTCTGGGTCTCCATTTCTTTTGTAAAATGAAGAAAATAACTCCTGCCTTACTAGGGAGCTGCCAAGTTTGAAGCAGAGATTGGGGATGAAGCCACGCTATGTATGCCCTGGACCAGTTGAAGTACCCACGTCCGCCGGAAGTCTGCTGTGTGGGGGAGGGGAGAGAGTGCTTCATATGCTCCCGACTGGGAAGGGGACAGACAGACTGAGCTGACTTGGGAAGCTTTCCTGAGATCAGGCCCTAACCCCCCTGCCTGTGAGACCCTGTGCCTGCCCGTCCCCTCCAGGATCCTGACCAAGTTAGCGCCTCCCGCTGGTGGTCTCTGTGCTGATCAGCCAGCCCTCCTGGTCCTTTATGACCATCTGCGTTCTTTAGAGATACTGGCCTCTCCTTCACATGCCATTCAGGGGGATCACCAGTCCCAGTTTCATTTCCTTTGGTGATTTCTTTTGTACAAATTGGAAAAAGCATCAGGAAAAAAAAAAAAGGAAATCCACCAATTAACCAGCTCTTTTTCCCTCTTCTAAAACAGGTCTCTGGTCCTAAACCAAAATGAGGGGTGTGATTCACAGCTTCTGCTCTTTGGCTTCTATGTCCATCACAGGGGTGGGTGAAGGCCAGTGTGAAACGTCTGGAAGGACTTCTCTGAGAACCAGTAGCTAGACCCTCCAGATTGACTTCGTTTGTTTGTTGTTTGTTTATTCATTCATTCCTTTATTGAGAATAAAAACTGTCGTGACCTCACTGTCCATAGGGCTGCATTCTTGGGCAGACACTTTGCCGAAGTCAGAGGCCAAGCATTTGGGAAGTGGACGGCAACATAAAACCAGAATCTGACCATTACTCAGCACTCCCACCACCAGCCACTGCTATTTCTTCTCTGAATGATGGCGGTAGACTGCTAACTCCTCTCTCCATGTCTCGTTTCTTCTGTCTACCTCACAGGCCAGTCTCAAGAAGGATGTCAGAGGGCTCTTTAATTTTTCTTAAACCATTTTTAAAAAGGGAATTATAGTTAATTTGCAATATTGTTTGTTTCAGAGTGTCCTTTGTAAAATGCAGTTTGTAATATGTAGCTTCTCTCTTCAAAATTGTACACCGATTCCCCATTTCACTCAGAGTGGAAACCCAAATCCTCGCTATAACCTTCAAGGTCACAGGATCTTGCCCTGCCCCCAGGACGGCTCTTAGCTTTCTGGCCCCTCCCACTGCAGCCATGATGCTCCTCACTCGCCCTCCATCACCGCGGGGGTAAGTCTCCGGATGCGGTGCTTTCTTGCAGTCTCAATTCAGCGCCCTTGATGTGCAGTCTATTCCCAAATGTTGAATTCCCTGCCGCCTCAGCGCGACAGACAGCAGGGCGGTCTGGAGTTTGGACATGTTCAGAAACACTAGTCTGTTCATTAAGAATTTCCTAGTCTGCTTCTACCTGAAGCCAAACATCTGGATGGAATATGCAAAAGCCAGACCGCATATCTGGGTGTTCTTCACATGCCGACAGAACACAGATCATCTGGAGACTATTGCAGTTTCACTCTTTACCCTTGGGTTAAGGTTCAGTTACTTTAAATTCAACAAACACTTGTTTACTCAAGTTTTTGCCTTTTTTTTTTTTTTTTTAATCTTTTCGATAGAGAGATGAATGAGTCCCACCATGAAGGAACTGGCAGGCTAGCTAAGGTCACAGGTAATTCTACCCAAAGCTCAAAGTGCTCTGTGAAGATGCTTGATCTGGATCCAGTGGCTGCTTCATGGAGGGACCCCCAACAGACAAATCAGAGGCCGTCACCACTGATAAACTGGTTGTTTCAACTGGAATGTTGGAAGTTGCAGTCTGTCAATGCAATGAAACTCAGCCCAAAGCTCAGTTGTTTCCTCTGTAGAGTGGGGGGAACACTTTGAGTTGTCCAAGGCTGGGATGGACAATAAGGAAAAGGATTTGAGGTCATGGCATAGGGGGAGTACCATCCTTATCAGCAAATAGGGGGTGTGTATGTAATTTAAAAATTCTCTGTCTTTAAAAGTACAGTTTAGCCCATGGGCTAATCAGATATAGGAGCTTTACCTCTTTTGAAAGTAGATCCTTCCCCTGCTCTCCCTACAGGGGAAACATTTACTCATCACTTAAGATGCAGCATAACTGCCCCCACCTTCCTGGAGAAGTCTTCTCGACTGTGAGTACACTGGTCACTTTTGTCTGTCTGCAGCCAGCTCTTACCAGACTAAGCTCTGCCACTCTGTCTACTTCACGTGTTCCTTGCTTACGAAGGGATCCTGACTCAGACCAGACAGAAGGGAATGCATGTCCCCTCCCTGGACACTTTGGGATGGAGCATCTTTCACACTCCAGTGTAGTGCTTTCTCCAGACCCTCACCAGGGAGCTGGACCTGAAGGGAAGATGGGGAAGGGCCAGAAGGACCCCAGAGAGCCTGGACGAAGGATGTGGGAACACAGGTGCAGCACCTGTGGGCACAAGGTGCCAAGCCCTTGGGCTTTCTCTCAGCAAAGGCCACAGGGCACAGAGGATATTTGGGGACATGCATCAGTCTGCCATGGGTAGATACGGGACACTTTGAGTACTCCATCCTTCCTTCGTTTTCCAGGCCTTCCATGATACCTGCACCATTTTGTTTTAACTTTTTATTTTATATCAGAGTATAGTTGATGAACAATGTGCTATTTATCAGTTAAGTCTCTCAGTTGTGTCCGGCTCTTTGAGACCCCATGGACTATAGCATGCCAGGCTTCCCTGTACATCACCAACTCCCAGAGCTTACTCAAACTCATGTCCATAGAGTTGGTGATGCCATTCAACCATCTCGTCCTCTGTCGTCTCCTCCTTCTCCTGCCTTCAATTTTCCCCAGCATCAGGGTCTTTGCCAGTGAGTCAATTCTTCGCATCAGGTGGCCAAAGGATTGGAGTTTCAGCTTCAGCATCAGTCCTTCCAATGAATATTCAGGACTGATTTCCTTTAGGATGGAATGATTGGATCTCCTTGCAGTTCAAGGGACTCTCAAGAGTCTTCTCCAACACTACAGTTCAAAATCTTCAATTCTTGGATGCTCATCCTTCTTTATAGTCCACCTCTCACATCCATACATAACTACTGGAAAAAACATAGCTTTGATTAGATGGACCTTTTTCGGCAAAGTAATATCTCTGCTTTTTAATATGCTCTCTAGCTTGATTATAGCTTTTCTTCCAAGGAGGAAGTGTCTTTTAATTTCATGGCTGCAGTCACCATCTGCAGTGATTTTGGAGCCCAAAAAATAAAATCTGTCACTGTTTCCCCATCTATTCGCCATGAAGGGATGGGACCAGATGCCATGATCTTAGTTTTCTGAATGTTGAGTTTTAAGCCAACATTTTCACTCTCCTCTTTCATTTTCATCAAGAGGCTCTTTAGTTCTTCTTCACTTTCTGCCATAAGAGTGGTGTCATCTGCGTATCTGAGTTTACTGATATTTCTCCCAGCAATCTTGATTCCAGCTTGTGCTTCATCCAGCCTGGCATTTGATATGAAATACTTTGCATATATAAGTTAAATAAGCTAAATATAGTTAAATAAGTTGAATATATATAAGTTAAATGAGCAGGGTGACAATATACAACCTTGATGGACTCCTTTCCAGATATGGAACCAGTCTGTAGTTCCATGTCCAGTTCTAGCTATTGCTTCTTGACCTGCATACAGATTTCTCAAGAGGCAGGTCAGCCGGTCTGGTATTCACATCTCTAAGAATTTTCCACAGTTTATTGTGATATACACAGTCAAATACTTTGGCATAGTCAATAAAGCATAAATAGATGTTTTTCTGA
Source organism: Bubalus kerabau (assembly GCF_029407905.1). Classification (NCBI taxonomy): domain Eukaryota; kingdom Metazoa; phylum Chordata; class Mammalia; order Artiodactyla; family Bovidae; genus Bubalus; species Bubalus kerabau. The sequence goes on along the minus strand of NC_073634.1, from coordinate 84,833,485 downwards.
AACTCTATTGCTTTTTTGATGATCCAACAGATACTGGCAATTTGATCTCTGGTTCTTCTGCCTTTTCTAAATCCAGCTTGAACATCTGGAAGTTCATGGTTCACACACTGCTGACGCCTGGGTTGGAGAATTTTGAGCATTACTTTACTAGCGTGTGAGATGAGTGCAATTGTGCAGTAGTTTGAGCAGTCTTTGGCATTGCCTTTCTTTGGGAATGAAAACTTACCTTTTCCAGTCCTGTGGCCACTGCTGACTTTTCCAGATTTGCTGGCATATTGAGTGCAGCACTTTCACAGCATCATCTTTCATGATTTAAAATAGCTCAACTGGAATTCCATCACCTCCACTATCTTTGTTCATAGTGATGCTTCCTAAGGCTCACTAAACTTCGCATTCCAGGATGTCTGGCTCTAGGTGAATGCTTACACCATCATGGTTATCTGGATCATGAAGATCTTTTTTATATAGTTCTTCTGTGTACTCTTGCCACCTCTTCTTAATATCTTCTGCTTCTGTTATGTCCATACTGTTTCTGTCCTTTACTGTGCCCATATTTGCATGAAATATTCTCTTGGTATCTCTAATTTTCTTGAAGAGATCTCTAGTCTTTCCCATTCTATTAATTTCCTCTATTTCTTTGCAATGATCACTGAGGCAGGCTTTCTTATCTCTCCTTGCTATTCTTTGGAACTCTGCATTCAAATGGGTATATCTTTCCTTTTCTCCTTTGCCTTTAGCTTCTCTTCTTTTTTCAGCCATTTGTAAGGCCTACTCAGGCAACCATTTTGCCTTTTTGCATTTCTTTTTCTTGGGGATAGTCTTGTTCACTGCTTCTTGTACAATGTCAAGAACCTCTGTCCACAATTCTTCAGGCACTCTGTCTATCAGATCTAATCCCTTGAATCTATTTGTCACTTCCACTGTATAATCATCAGGTATTTGATTTAGGTCATACCCGAATAGTCTAGTGGTTTTCCCTACTTTCTTCAATTTAAGTATGGATTTGGCAATAAGGTGTTCATGGTCTATGACATAGTCAGCGCCTGGTGTTGTTTCTGCTGACTGCTTAAGCTTCTCCACCTTTGGCTGCAAAGATATTAATCAATCTGATTTCAGTATTGACCATCTGGTTATGTCCATGTGTAGAGTCTCCTCTTGTGTTGTTGAAAAAGGGTGTTTGCTATGACCAGTGTGTTCTCTTGGCAAACTCTGTTAGCCTTTGACCTGCTTCTTTTTGTACTCCAAGGCCAAATTTGCATGTTACTCCAGGTATTTCTTGACTTCCTACTTTTGCATTCCAGTTCCCTCTAATGAAAAAGACATCTTTTTTGGGTGTTAGTTCTAGAGGGCCTTGTAGGTCTTCATAGAACAGTTCGACTTCAGCTTCTTCAACATTACTGGTCGGGGCAAAGACTTGGGTTACTATGACATTGAACGGTTTGCCTTGGAAACAAAGAGAGATCATTCTGTCATTTTTGAGATTGCATCCAAGTACTGCATTTAGGACTCTTTTGTTTACTATGATGGCTACTCCATTTCTTTTAAGGGATTCTTTCCCACAGTAGTAGATATAATGGTCATCTGAATTAAATTCACCTATTCCAATCCATTTTGGTTCACTGATTCCTAAAATGTCAATGTCCACTCTTGCCATCTCCTGTTTGACTACTTCCAATCTGCCTTGATTCATGGACCTAACATTCCAGGTTCCTATACAATATTGCTCTTTACAGCATTGGGCCTTGCTTCCAACACCAGTCACATCCACAACTGGAGTATTGCTTTTGCTTTGGCTCCATCCCTTCATTCTTTCTGGAGTTATTTCTCCAATGACCTCCCGTAGCATATAGGGCACCTACCAACCTGGGGGGTTCAATTTTCAGTGTCCTATCTTTTTGCCTTTTCACACTGTTCATGGGATTCTTAAGGCAAGAATACTGAAGTGGTTTGCCATTCCCTTCTCCAGTGGACCAGGTTTTGCCAGAACTCTCCACCGTGACCCGTCCATCTTGGGTGGCACTACATGGCATGGCTCATTGTTTCATTGAGTTAGAGAAGGCTGTGGTCCATGTGATCAGTTAGGTTAGTTTTCTGTGATTGTGGTTTTCAGTCTGTCTGCCCTCTAATGGAGAAGGATAAGAGGCTTATGGAAGCTTCCTGATAGGAGAGACTGACTGAGGGAGAAACTGGGTCTTGTTCTGATTAGCAGGGCCATGCTCAGTAAATCTTTACTCCAATTTTCTGTTGATGGGCAGCGCTGTGTTCCCTCCCTGTTGTGTGACCTGAGGTCAAACTATGGTGGAGGCAATGAAGATAATAGCGACCTCCTTCATAAGGTCCCATGCACCCACTGCTGCACTCAGTGCTCCCAACCCTGTAGCAGGCTACCATTGACATACGCTTCCACTGGAGACTCCTGGACATTCACAGGAAAGTCTGGGTCAGTCTCTTGTGGGGTCACTGCTCCTTTCTCCTGGGTCCTGGTGCGTGCAAGGTTCTGTTTGTGCCCTCCAAGACTCTGTTTCCCCAGTCCTTTGTAAGTTCTGGCAGCTCTATGGTTGGGTTAATGGTGACCTCCTCCAAAAGGGTTTATGCCATACCCAGGTCTGCTGTACCCAGAGCCCCTGCCCCTGTGGCTGGCCACTGCTGACCCATATCTTTGCAGGAGACACTCAAACACAGTTCTGCCTCAGTTTCTGGACTGTTTTTAGAGACACTAGAAAAAAATCATGATGCTCCCAGACACACAGACTATTGTTCTTTGGTCTTGCAGGAAACCATTCTCCCTATTATCAGAGTCTCTATTGCTGAGAAGGCAGTAGAATAGTTAATTTCCTATAGGGTTGCTTTACATAGGAAAAAGAACTTGATTGAAAACCTAAGCTGATGATTTGACCTCCCTCACTGTGGAAAATTCTTCAAGAGATGGGAATAGCAGACCACCTTACCAACCTCCTGAGAAACCTGTTTGCAGTTTAAGAAGCAACAGTTAGAAAAGGACATGGAACAACAGACTGATTCGAAATTGGCAAAGGAGTATGTCAAAGCTGTGTATTGTCACCCTGCTTATTTAACTTATATGCAGAGTACATCATGAGAAATACCAGGCTGGATGAAGCAGAAGCTGGAATCAAAATTGCCAAGAGAAATATCAACAACCTCAGATATGCAGATGACACCGCCCTTTGGCAGAAAGTAAAGAGGAACTAAAGAGCCTCTTGATGAAGGTGAAAGAGGAGAGTGAAAAAGATGGCTTAAAACTCAACATTCAGAAAACTAAGATCATGGCATCTGGTCCCATCACTTCATGGCAAATAGGTGGGGAAACAGTGGAAACAATGACAGACTTTATTTTTGGGGCTCCAAAATCATTGCAGATGGTGACTTTAGCCATGAAATTAAAAGACTCTTTCTCCTTGGAAGAAAAGCTATGACAAACCTAGACAGCATATTAAAAAGCAGAGACATTGCTTTACCAGCAAAGGTCCATCTAGTCAAAGCTATAGTTTTTCCGATAGTCATGTATGGATGTGAGAGTTAGACCATAAAGAAGCCTGAGTGCCAAAGAATTGATGATTTTGAGCTGTGCTGTTGAAGAAGACTTTTGAAAGCCCCTTGGACTGCAAAGACATCCAACCAGTTAATCCTGAAGGAAATCAGTCCTGAATATTCATTGGAAGGATTGATGCTGAAGCTGAAGCTCCAATGCTTTGGCCCCCTGATGTGAAGAGTCAGTTTATTAGAAAAGACCCTGATGCTGGGAAAGATTGAAGGCACTAGGAGAAGGGGACAATGATGAGATAGTTGGCTGACATCATTGACTCGATGGACAGAAATTGGAGAAAGCTCTGGCAGATCGTGAAGAACAGGGAAGCCTGGCAGTCCTTGAGGTCACAAAGAGTTGGACATGACTGAGCCACTGAACAACACCAACTGCTCTGAGCAGGCTTTTCTTCCTAAGGCCTTGGGACTCTTTGGCCAGGAAGGCTTCTTGAGAGCAGGTCCATCTCTATGCTGAGAATGGTGAAAGGCAGGTTCCTGTGCTCATGCCAGGTCTTTTCTTAGCCCCAGTGCTGTCATGTGGCATCTCAGAAAACTGCTTCTCTGGTTCTGTCTAGATGTAGAGACTGGTTTTAGCTGCTGACATGGTGCTTCGACTGTCTGCCCGGTCTGGATGTTGCTTGTGGTCAAACCCAGCTCTGTTGATTTGTCAAGGCTGTTTGGCCACAGGGAAGGTGGGGGGTGATAGGGCCCATCAATCACTTCAATGCTTTCCCCTGAGCGGGTTATACTCACTGAGGCTTGTGCTAGGAGCTTGGGGGAAATAGAGGGATGTGCCTGAGTCCCACCACGTGGGAGCTGGGGTGACAGAACTAACATAACTCAGGCTGAACATGTTCAAAGCAAGATGCCCTTGTTTTGCCTACAAGTTCACTGCTATTTTGTAAATGATTCTGGCCCCTGACCCACTCACTCATACCAGAGACCTGGCGTTCATCCTGGACTTTTCCCTCTCTCTTCCCCCAACAAAATGATCTAAAATCCTCTTGATTCTTTTTCTGGTTCTCCTTTCCCATGTTGTGAGCCCTGCCTCCAGCCAGCTGTTTCCTGTAATGCCCAACTTCCCCTTGCCATCCATTCTAGATGACAACTCATGGCAATTTCCTTTTTAAAAACTTGTCAATGATTCTTCCATCTCCTTCTGGGTCAAGTCTGCCCAGACATCTGAAAACCAAGTGACCTCCTTGATGCAGCCCCATGGGGCATTTCTATCTCATTTTCCCCTCTTCTCCTTTGGGAGTCAAAGCAGGTTCTGTACACCCCCGCTCCCTGCCCCCCCAAGATTCAGTTCACGTTTCCTGTTGCCTTCTCCTTTCTTCTTGACTTCCGTTCTGTCTGGAATGTATCTCCCTTCGTCCAAATGCTGCCTGTCCTTCACAACTGGCCCAAATGCTACTTCCTACATGAAGCTTTCCCTGATTTTCCAAACTGAGGGCATTTTTCTCTTCTCCAAGTCTCTTGAAGACCTTGGACCTGAGCAGGACCTTGTGGGGCTCTCCTAGGTACAAAAACCTTTTTGTGTGCCCTGTTTCTTAATTACAGGATAACGCCTTCAAGCTCCCTGACCTCCCTTGAATTCCAAAGAGTAGATTCAAACAGTGCTAATCAGGGAAGGGAGGAAATGCAGAAACAAAGGAGGAATAATCAAGAAAAACTAGAGTAGTGATTAAAGCAGGAGCTGGGTTCCTTCTCAAGGAATATTCATAATACCTTTGAGTTTTTCTGCAGGAACAAAGGCCCCCACCCAGGTGGAGGATGGCAACCTCAGGCTGAGCCCAAGATCCCTAGGGCACCGCCCTGTTACCTTACCACCAACTAAGCAGAAGAAAGTCATACACCCTGCAACCCTCAACCCAAAATTTGCCTATGAAACCTTCTCCCTGAAAAGCACTGGGAAGTTTGTGGCTTTTTAGAGAATGGCCCATCCATTCTCCCTGGTTGGCCCTGCAGTAACATTTTCTGGACTCCATGCTCCTATGTCTCAGTTTGTTAGCCTCACTGTGTATCAGGCACACAAACTTGTGTTGGCAAAAACTTCTATTTGCAGAAGCATTGTATTGTAACTAGAGCAGAAGCTTGAGATAAACCAAGCATGGGCTGGAAATTTGATTAAGCCACTAAATAACCAAGTGTTCTTGGGGAGCTAATATCGCTAAGCCTGTTTTTGTTTTTTAATCAATGAAATGGGAAATCCTCAAGCTTTCTACATTTGTTGAGAGGATGAGAGAATGGTACATGCTAAGCACTGAGTGTGCAATGCCCATAGTAGGTGTTTGATAAACGGTAAGGATTGCTATTATTATTCGAGGCCTGTATTATGCACTGACTGTATTTAAGTTATGTGTGCAATGGCCAAAGCATCTGCCCAAGCCCTGAGTCCTTCTAGGGGGTGGGGGTGGGCTGCCCTAGGGCCTGCCTGGTGGGTGGTGGACTGCTAAGAACATAGGAGGGGGGTCTGCTGAGGGCACCGCGCGGTCACAGAGAGCAGCAGGCCCAGGGATGACAGTATCAAAGGCCCAAGGCCCCAGAAGAACCAGCTTGTTTCATTAAAACAAAGGGAAGGGTTTCCTTGAAAATCCCACTTTTTCGCAGATTTCCCTCTTGGCCGCTTCTGTGGTCACACATGTTTCCGATGAATCCACATTCAAATGAATTTCGGCCGACAAATAACTCGATACAGCTCTTTGGTGGGAGAGAATTCCTTCGGGATGAGGTCATGGTTTGGCTACAGTAAAATTAAAAATAACCCAGAACCCCCCACCGCCCCGCCTGGCATCCACCCAGGACAGTGCATTTGGGAACCATTATCAGGTTTATCGGGGTAACGTATCGCAGAAAACCTGCTTCTGTTTATGGACCATTTTATTATTCCGTTTTGACATTTCCCTTTTTTCTTCAACCTTTTTTCCCCTTAAGCAAATATCTATTAGACTGAGTTGAAATGTGAGCCAACCAAATATACGCTTTTTCAACTTCAGGCTAAAGCAGGTCTGACTAGAAGCAGAAATACTTAAGTGAAAAGTTATGATTTACTTTCTTTCTAAAGGGAAACAGTGTCAAAAGAAGAATTTTATGTGACAAGGGAAACTTCGGAGCACAGAGCAGGGGCTGGCAGCTGACATATGTGCTGCCTGGGGAAACAGTGGTGCTTAGAAGGCTGGGTGTGATCCTGCCCTGTGCTTCCCATGCCCGGGCCAACCAGGAACAGCACACAGGCAGAACCTGAGTTACTTCCACCATAGCAAAGCCCCCAGATTGGATTGTAGGCACACCAATGGGCAGATCAGGAAGAGAACTTAGAGATCGCACAGTGCTATTCCTCTTGTCTTACTATGACGTCGACTGAGACCCATAAGATGGTGGCGACTTGCCCACGGTAATTTCACTGAGGTCTGGTGTTAACCGACTCGGTCTTAGACTGGAGCTCAGATGGCCTGAGCTTGAGGACCAGCTCTGCCTCATGTTCTCAGGCAAGAGACTTGATTTTATGGTGCCTCCAGTCCATCATATGTTGTTGCTGTTCAGTCACTCCGTCATGTCTGACTCTTTGCGATCCCATCAACCACAGCACGCCAGGCTCCTCTGTCTTCCAATGTCTTCTGGAGTTTGCTCAGATTCATGTCCATTGAGTCAGCGATGCCATCCAACCATCACCTTCTCTGTCACCCCCTTCTCCTCCTTCCCTCAATCTTTCCCAGCATCAAGGTCTTTTCCAATGAGTCAGTTCTTCGCCTCAGATGGCCAAAATATTGGAGCTTCAGCTTCAGCTACCAGCTGTAAAATGGGATAGTGATTTCTTCCATGTCTGTGAAACAGGAGGATGCAAAGACCCAGATAGTATAGCAAATATTGACGGAGTGCTTTCTGTGTGCTCTGCACTAGTCTAAGCCTTCACTCAACTCACTTACCACTCACAGCAATTGCATCAGTTAGATACTGAGAACGATCTAACTTAGAACGTTCTAACTTAGAACGATGCTCATCCCTGAGAATGAGGGAGCTGAGTGAGGCTCGGAGTTTAGTTACATGACCAAGGTCACGTCTTTGGAGGACATAAAGGCTCAGTTTGAATCTAGGGTGTCCCACACCAGAGCCTGTGCTCTTGACTAGAACCAACTGGTCTCTGTGACCTGTTCCCTCAGAGCCCAGATGTGAAGGTGAAAGGAGAGATACAGGCTGAGGCATAATGAGACCAGGGCTCCTGCGTTCTGCAGCCCATCCTTTTCCAGGACCCTGAATGGCCCCAGCTTCTGGAGGGCAAGATGGTCAGGTTGCTTTCATGCCCTTTCTGTCAGGCCTGGAGCAACAGATTAAATGATGGCATGGAAAGATGGTTTGCATTCTCTTTGTGTGCATCAAAGTGCAGACCTGGAAGGAATGTGTGCCAGTGAGGGTCGGGGGGTGGGGGGCGGGGTCAGGAGGCAGGCTTTTCTTGAAGGCCGACACGCATAACAGCGTTTCATGGGTATGACTGGGGAGCCAGGTGAGCCCCCCCCGTGGCTGCTGACTGAGGCTCTGCCCTTGAATTTGCTCCCCTCCCCTCTTCCTCCTTCTCTTCAATGTCTGATTGCTCCCAGGCCTGACTGCCTTCTGGCTCGCCTCTTCACAAACCCCTGGATGTGTGGATGATCTGATAACTGGTTCCCCACTTCTTTAATCTCCATGTTCCTCTCCCTCTCACCCTCTGGGCTCCAGCTCTACTGCTGTGTGTGTGTGTGTGTGTGTGTGTGTGTGTATGAATGCATCAAGTTCTCACCCGCCTAGGGGCTGCTACCTCTGCCCAGAATGTTCCACCACCCCACTCTTCACCCAGCTAACAACTCACCCTTCCCATCTGCTCCAAATGGCCTTCCTCAAACACAACTCCCTTAATATTCCCTCTTAATTAATTTCCCCCGAACCGCTCCTTATTTCCCTCATAGAACCATTTCTTTTCCTTTGTGCCCTCCTTACCCTTTGCACTCATACATGTATTTTTTAAATATGTCTCTTTATTGAGACCAGGTATCTACAAGCTCTCCATTACTCTCATGAACTTTTTGTTATAACCCACATGGCCTATGAGCTGAAAAAAGGCTTTTGCATTGTAAATGGCCATGTAAGCACCTACATAGTATCTTCGATTTTGTTTCTATACCTTACAAAACCTGACATTTTTTTAAATATTTATTTATCATGTTTAGGCTGTGTTGAGTCTTGGATGCAGCTCATGGGCCTAGTTGCTCTGCAGCATGTGAGCTCTTAGTCCTCAACCAGAGATCAAACCCATGTCCCCTGCATTGCAAGGCGGACTCTGAACCACTGGAACACCAGGGACATCCCTGAAATATTCGTATGTCTATTTATTTTTTAAATAAATGAAACTTGCCAACGTGTTCAAGACTGTGAGCACCATTAGAGCAGAGACCATGTCTCTTTTATCTACTCCACATATCTAGTACCCAACTCAGTGCCTCATACGTAGTGGGTGTTCAGTAAATATTGCTGTCCTGAAATTATCAATGGACTCTTCCTTCCTTCTAGCTCCTTTCAGGGGAAGGTGAGATGTCCAGTAGGAAGAATTCATGCTCCATGGAAAATCTCGTTTGAACTCCAACTCTTCTGTTTACTAGTTGTGGGACTCTGGATAAGTCAATGTCTTTGAACCTCAAACTTTTTATCCTTTAGGTGAAGTTAATAATTGGAAGGATGCAATAAGGTCATAAATATAAAGATTATGTAACAACATGTAAAGACTGTATAAAATGTTAATTATTATCATAGTAATTGATGCTTTTGTGCCAGGTATCAATTTATCATCTATCAGCCCCCAAGCACTTTTCGTTGCGGGCTCTGTGCTAATGGAGAGGGACTCTGTATTTTCTTTGCCCATTCACACGATGTTTAGTTCTCTCAGTAGAGGGCACTGAAGAGATAAATCAGGAGGAAGAGACTCCTTCTCTGGATTCTGCTGCTTCTTGCTCCAGTCTTTCTGCTGCCAGCATCACATTTGGGAACATTCACTGGGGTTAACCCCCACATCTTTTGGTGGTTCCTCTGTAGACAATTTCCCTTTGATTTGTGGGGTACACCTGTGGGCAGATCCCCAGTGCGTCTCACAGGCATTCCAATGACTGGCTTCCCTGTCAGGCCCGCACATGGTAGGTTTCCAGCTTGCCAGTCATGGCTGTGGGTCCCTGCCCATCTGTTTCAATCTACCTGTTCTTAGATGGAGTATTTCCTGTTGGTCACTTTCAGTTGCAGCTCCCTGCCCACCAGCCTTAGCCTGGTATCTGTGGACCAGCGCTTTCCGCAACACAATGAACTTCGCTGCCATCCAGCAGAATACAAACTGCACCTTCTTCAATGAGGTGAGCTCCATGCTGAGAGAGGGCCCCAGGCTTTCGAGTTTATTTCTTCTTTAGAGGATTTCTATCAACCTTAGAAATTTCTTTAAAGTAGTCTTTGTGTGTGTGCATGCTAAGTTGCTTGTCGTGTCCAACTCTTTGCAACCCTTTGGACTGTTGCCCACCAGGCTCCTCTGTTCATGGGATCCTCCAGGCAAGAATACTGGAGTGGATTGCCATTTGCTCCTCAGGCATTTTTCCCCACCCAGGGATTGAACCCGTATCTCATGTCTCCAGCATTGGCAGGCAGGTTCTTTATCACTAGCGCCACTTGGCAAGTCCAGAGTAGTTTACTCATTTACAAAGTAACTGTAACTGTTACAGTTAATAATTCCTTATATTATTTTTTTTTCTGTTCAAATATCTGCTTGCGCTCTGTCTCCTGATTCAACCCTAACTGAGAATGGTTTCAGGAGATAGATATACAAAGTTGAGATTCTGGGTTGCTTCGGTTGTGTCTTGGAACTTGAGGGCAGTGCTGTATTTTTTTGCTAATAGAAAATGAGATGCTAGCAATTCATGGGATGCAATGGCGTTGCCATTCATCCAGCTGTCGCCTGTGGTTGAATGTGTTAAAGTGCCACCTGAAGATGTGGCCTGTGTGGCAGTAGTGATGACAAGGGGGACAATGGTGTGGGATGACTCCTCAGCTTGCGCTCGAGCAATTATAGAAAGAAAGTGACAAACTCTAGTCCTCTAACTGTCAGCTCAAGTCACAGGAGCAAAGAGCTTACAAGGTGGTTCTAAAATATGTTCTTATTTCTTATAGCTGCAGGGCTGATATTGTGAAAAAATCAATAAAAAATGTATTATGCAAGTTGCTGAATTACAGTAACAGTTGAACTCAGAGTCTTGCCAAGTTTCTCATGTGAGAGTGAAGACACTCATTCAGAAAGATTAGGAGACTAAAACTGGGATTGAGAACATCTGGTTGGCCCCGGATGCAGCTGATAATCTTAAGCTGCCAAGTCACTCTGGGTTTCCCTTGGCACTGAAATTACCTAATTCTCCTGTACACAGAAGTCAGACTTACATTCCTGTACCTGAAAATCTTATTATTTAGTCTTACCTGGGGTATGCGCTTTAATAGTGGACGATCTCTCTTTTTAAAATCTTCCACAATCACCTTCTGTTGCCAACAAACCCATAGTTAGTGCTAAGTTGCTTCAGTCGTGTCCAACTCTTTACAACCCTATAGACTGTAGTCCTCCAAGCTCCTCTGTCCATGGAATTCTCCAGGCAAGAATACTGGAGTGGGTTGCTGTGCCCTCCTCCAGGGGATCTTCCCCACCCAGGGATCGAACTCAAGTCCCTTATGTCTCCTGCGTTGGCAGGCAGGTTCTTTACTACTAGTGCCATATTAAGGCCCAGGTGGAAACAGCTTATACCAACAAGAATGAAAATTGTGCTACTATATTGTTAGAAACTTGGGGAATGTGAGTAGGAATGGATTTTATGGGTGTTCAGCCAAGGAGGGTAGACCATAGCAATAGATTGGGTCAAATTCATTGGTTTTACTAGGCGTTCCAGAGAAAGCATTAGATCATGCATTGTGGGTAGTTCTAACAGCTTATTATGAAACTGTGAGCCAGATGGAGAGGTAGGATTTGTACAGTGAAGAGATACAGAGGATTTCTGGTCTTATCTCACCCTCCAAAAGACTGTAACTCTGCTGGGGAGAAAAAAACCACACAAATCCATGTGAAAGCAAATCAAAAACAGTCTCTTAGGAAGGCAGCCACTTTGAAACATTAGAAAAACAAGTAGCACAAACAGTCAGAGCTATGGTGCTCAGGCGAGAGAAGCTTTCATGGACTGGAGGAGTCAGGAACTGTTTCTTTGAAGGAAGAAAAGGGCTATTTTGAGCTGGAGATACCTGGGTTTCAGGAGGTCAAGACAATAGAGGTCAGTGAATGCGAGAGACAGGTTTTTAGATCCAGGTTGAAAGTGTGGCCACAAAACAGGGATCAAGAGATCTGCGGAACTTGTCAAATATCCTACAGAGGCCTAGGGCAACTCAAGATGCCAACAGGGCACTGACTCCCCATGTGTAAAGTATACCCTGTGACCTCAGTGTCTTCAGTCTATGCCCAGGGCTGTCATACCTCCTTTCCAGATCCTAACACATGGTAGGCCTGAACTTCACATTTTACTCCCAGGAGCCCAACACATCCAGCATTTACCATCACCAGGGTCTGGATCCAAGAGCATTCAGCCTCCAAACAGTAAGAATCACTACAGCTGCACGTTAACCTCCTCATTGATTCTAGTTTTGAGGAACAGACCTCTTTCCCTGGGTGGCTGGGTGGAAATGGCTTATTCTTTTTAGGAGAAATGTTGTTCCTACCCTGGAAGTTTTGCTAACACTTATACCAAAGTCTGACTATCACAGCAACAGGACTTTGACAAGATACAGTAGACCTCTCAGAAAAGGTCACCCAATTATCATCAGCATGGAAAGAAAAATCAGTGGACTACTCTCTTTATTCAGCATTTTGGACGCTGATGCTCATAATATTGTCTTGCTTGAGTCTTCTGAGCATTTGTCACAGTTGATTAGTCAAAAATGCCACTAAAGAACAATAATCCTTTCAGGGCAAGGAGCATGGCAGAGAGGAGGAGATGCACTATATCTGGCTCCAGGTCAGGGTGTATTACAATCTGTCACCATCTGGATCTTCCCTCCAGAAGCTGAGCTGCTCTTCAACTGGAGAGAGTGGAATCAGTGCTATGGGTGAGTAACTCAGTGGGACAGCGGGGGCCGAAAAGTCTAGCTGACCTTGCAAGAGGAGATTCTCTTCCATTCTTGTTTTGGATGATCTGATTTATATCTTTGGTAATAAAAGGAGCTCCTGATAGAGGCGTGTTGTGTTAGAGACAGCAGAAAACGGGCAGGGATCTAGCCGTCAGCACTAGGTTGGGCACCATCACAGACTGAAGGAAAAAGACAGGAGGTGAAGGAGCTGGACAATGGCCACAGGAAGGAGAGCTGAAGGAAAGAGGGGAAGAAGAGAAGCATATTAAGGGCTTAGTCAGTGTCCTTGGACCTCTGGGAACTGGGAATAAACTCACTATGTTTGGCTTCAGTTTATATCCATCCTGTTCCTTCCAGTGGAATGTAATGGAAAGTAAATAAATACTTGAATAATGAGTGAAGGCCCCGAAAGTAGATCCAGAAATAGATGAAGGTAAGGTAAAAATAAGATATATTTTAATTGAATAGGAAGACTGCATTAAAAATCAATGTCAAATAGTTGATTGACCAATGTTCCTTTGGAATAATAAGCTCCTCACCACTGGGGTGTACAGACATTAGCAGAATGATCCTCCCTTAGGAATGCCATGAAAGGGCATTTCTGAATGGTGTCATGCTCAGGGATACATGCCAAGCCATCGCCCACTGGATTTACGCTAATCAAGCTGTGAGTTATGTATGTGAGGTGGTCACTTGGGGTGGCCTTACTCCACAGACCACAGCAGGAAAAGGAGGGTTTCCTTTGCTCGTGGATCCATTGATAAATTTCATGGATTTTATAACCCTGATTTATCACTACTTCAAACTTTTGTCTGAAGTAAAGCACAGACTTGTGAAAAGAAATAAGAGAAGACACATAAAGCTGGGTGACTGCCACAAGGCTAAATTGGATATGCCATGAATAATAAAATAAAGATGAAATATGCCTTATTATTTGCAAATTTTAACTAAACCTATTAGAAATATTTAATTACAGCTATAAACATTGTCATCAAAATGGCTACCCTAATGTGAACATAAAAAGAATAGACAATGAAATCTTCATTAGTTAATTAAAATTTCTTAATTTAATGAAGTGTCATCCTGATAGATTAAGTTAAATAAATATGGTATGCTCTGTAATTTACAAATGAAACCCTGAAAATAAAAACCATTCAAAAGAATAGCCTTCTGTCTGTGTTTTGTTCATTCGTTCATTCCATGCCCTGACCATCATTACTGCAACACACATGGTATAAGATGTCAGAGCTGAAAGGACCCAAGACAATGGATGAGACTCAGTAAACATATCTCTATGCATCGTTGATCTTCAACACCAGCGCTCAACCGTGGCTCATACAGAGGAAGAAACACCTGGGGCCAAAAGCACATGCATTTTATTAAAGGATAAAAAATGTCACCTACAAGGATTTTGCTTTAGTGGCAGCATTACAGAGATGATCTGACATCACTGGGTAAAGTGTCCCACATAGATGTTAATGACTGCGTTAGGCTGAACATTGGGTAAAAGAATGAGGATGCCTAGATGCCTGTCTCTCCCATAGTTGCATGGCCCTCATCTCTTACAGATGGCAAAGTGAGTTAGGAAACTCCATTAATGGGTAAAAGTGTAAGCACAAGACTTACTGCAGGTAAATGAAATAACACTGACTCCTGTAAAAAAGTGGGCCAACTTCAAGAACCCATCAGGAGGCATTATTGTGTCCAGACCCACTTGGTAAAGGATTCCCTTTCCCCTTCCATAAATATCTGTTCTTTGATTGAGTGATGGTTGAGCACAACACCTGAGTTGAAATCTATCCTGGATCTAGGTCAAGTCTTCAGAGATTACCTGACATCATCCTTTCTCAAGCATCCGTTCATATCCGCTCACTACCTCATGAAGCTTTGCTTGCCCTAGCTCTGTAATATATCAGTCCCTAGACTGTGAAGTCCCCAAGGCTCAAGATTCAATTTTGAGTTTATTTAGGGCCACGTGTGACTCAGTTGTGTCTGACTGTTTGCGACCCCACAAACTGGAGCCTGCAAGGCTCCTCTGTCCACAGAGTTCTCCAGGCAAGAATACTGGAGTGGGTTGCCATTTCCTCCTCCAGGGGATCTTCCAGACCCAGGGACTGAACCCAGGTCTCCCATATTGCAGGAAGATTCTTTACCATCTGAGCCACCAGGGAAGCCCAAGAATATTGGAGTGGGTAGCCTATCCCTTCTCCAGGTGATCTTCCTGACCCAGGAATTCAACCAGGGTTTCCTGCATTGCAGGTGGATTATTTTACCAGCTGAGCTACAAGGGAAGTCCCATTCTCTGGGGAGTCAGCACCCTGGCATTCCTGGGAAGCGCCTATAATCTCTGGACCAATAATTTTCAAACCATAAATTTCAATGTCTTTGTTCTTCAGTGTTCCGTGGAGATCAGGCAGTGGGCAAGTAGTTATCCAGACCCATTCTCCTCTCCAAGTCAAGCAGCCCTACTTGTGTTTGTTTTACCTGCTGGCACTCTAGTTAAGCTTTGATTAGAACAAAGGGGCTTTTAGGCAACAATATGGAAGTCCAAAAATCTAAGCCAGTGTTTCTTAAAATAAACCATATAGACATATATAGAAAATTATGATTCCTTGACTCTTTGCAAAGAAATTCTAATACAGTAGGTCTGGGATAGAACCCAGAAAACCACTTTGTGGAAAATTGCCCAGGAGGTTTTGACAGTGACATTTCAATACCAGGGAAACAGGCAAGCTCTCTTCCATAGGACTTTTGGCCATGTAGTTTTTCTTCAATAGAACTTTCTGCCATGATGGAAATGCTGTCTCAGTGTCTCACCACATTAGTTATTATATGTGCCTACTGAGCATTTGAAATGTGGCTAGCAGGACTGAGGAATTAAATTTTAAAATGTACTTAATTTTACCTGATTTGAAAGGACTGAGGCTGAAGCTGAAGCTCCAATACTTTGGCCACCTGATGAAAAGAGCCAACTGGAAAAGACCCTGATGCTGGGAAAGACTGAAGGCAGGAGGAGAAGAGGACCACAGAGGATAAGATAGTTGGATGGCATAACTAACTTAATGGACATGATTTTGAGCAGCTCTGAGAGATAGTGAAAGACAGGGAAGCCTGGCATGCTGCAGTCCATGGGATGCAAAGAGTCTGACGTGACTGAGTGACTGAAAAACAACAAAGTCACATGTGGTTAGTGGCTGTAGCATCCTGAACAGTCAGACACTTCTTTTTTACTCAAAGACCTCTTTGCCTATGCTGAAACACCTTCAGGTTGGGTTGCCTTAATTAACTTTCTTAAGTAACTGTTAGTCGCTCAGTCGTGCCCGACTCTTTGCGACCCCATGGACTGCTGCCCACCAGGCTCCTCTGTCCATGAGATTTTCCAGGCAAGGATACTGGAGTGGGTTGCCATTTCTTCTGTCCTATTTAATATGTATTTGGAATACAAGGATAAATAATTTAGGGTCCCTTTCCTCAAAAAACTCAGAACCTAGTAAGGAAGATTGTAGTCAGGGAAATCAGCAAGTCCAGTCATGTCAAAAGAAATAAAGATTCCAGTCTTGGCAGATGATTTTAATTCTTTCTGAATCCTTAAATTTCTAACATGGATGAGGGCTTTATATCAGATAAGTTTCTGCTTCAATAGTTAGAATCTCTCTGAAATTCCAGCAACCACTTGTTGATGGGGAGATCACAGTAATTAAAAGAATAGGTTCTGGAATGAGACAGCCTGGGTCCCCATCTTCAGTCTGACCTTTTTTCAGCTGTGTGCCCTTGGGAAACTTCTCCAAGCTCTCTGTGCTTCACTTTCCTCATCTGTAAAATGGGGCTAATACTATCACCTCCTCAGAGACATTGCTGTGAAGAGTGATAAAGCATGCTAAGTGCTGAACCACTGCCCACGCACAGTGACAGCCCATAAACAAGCACATTTCCCTAGCATGGAGATTAAGAGCATGAACTCTGGAACTCAGCTGCCTGGTTTAGAATCCCAGACCTGCCACTTACAGCTCTGAGAACCTGGATCATTCACTTTACCTCTTTGGGCCTCAATTTTCTCCATTGTAAAAATGGGATTTATTAAGCAGTAGGGATCGTGTAGAGAGGTTAATCTGCATAATTCACTAACTGAGTCTGGCTCCTGGTATGTGCTATTATAACCATTTATACTTATGGCACCCCACTCCAGTACTCTTGGCTGGAAAATCTCATGGACAGAGGAGCCTGGTAGGCTGCAGTCCATGGGGTCGCTAGGAGTCGGACACGACTGAGCGACTTCACTTTCACTTTTCACTTTCATGCATTGAAGAAGGAAATGGCAACCCACTCCAGCGTTCTTGCCTGGAGAATCCCAGGGACGGGGGAGCCTGGTGGGCTGCCGTCTATGGGGTCACAGAGTCAGACACGACTAAAGCGACTTAGCAGCAGTACCCTTACTAATTGTTGGTTTCCACTCTTCAGTCTATATTTTCCAGATTGTCCTCCTACACAGAAGTCAGAGTAATCCCTGGAATGCATAAATTTGACCATGTCACTTCTCAAAAAGTCTTTCCGTATCTTCCCATCACTCTCTTAACCTTTCACTTTCTTGTTTGGCCTCCCCTCTCATTGGGTTCTCATCTTTTATCTCTCACCCCCGGGGAGGGGGGAGAACAGCAGCATGTGCTGCATCCATACAAAGCCCCTGCTGGTATTATGGTCTCTTACCTTTGCATGTGATGCTATTCCTATCTGAAACAATCTCACTTTACCCCTGGCCTTTCTGGAGGTCTCCCTCTAGTTTTCAAACCTCAGCTGCCTTTGCCAAGAGTAACTTTGGTGACTCCATCCAAACCAATTAGGCAAGGTTAGGTTTCCCATGTCCTTCCTAACATGTAACTTTGCATTTATCTCTATCATAATAATTATCAAATTGAATCATATTTATGTCCCCTCACTAGACTGTTAATTCTCTGACTTTCATAACCATATCTTTGGCGATTAGCACATGGGGCTTATACTCAGTGTAAGTAACTCAGTAAGTGAGCAATGAGAAATAAGTGACTGAATTCTGGGTAAGAAATGAAGGATGTTTTCACTGAGAACCTCTTCTCTTTTATCCAGGGGTCAGTGATCTTCACTTATCACCACAAGAATCCTGAGATGCTAATTTGACAACCCTTTGAAAAAGTCGCATAGTACATGGAAAACTACAATTCCACAAGTATGGTCTAGCTATCTTGAGGTTACAAGATGAGTTAATAACAGGTTAGTTTAAGTCAGCATACCATGCATGGCTGCTTCTCAAACAGCTCAACTCTGTCTAAGGCTAGAAGGGGACATTTATTAAAAACACTGGCAAAAGCTGTCAGAGTCAGACCTTTCATATCTGTAATTCCTACCATCTGTAACATCTTACGTTACATAAGATCCCCAATTACCAGTAGCAGTGTTAATCCGTCATCTGTCCTAAATATTTTTAGATATTCTTTATATATTCTATTTATGAGTTTGAGTAAACTCCTGGAGTTGGTGATGGACAGGGAGGCCTGGCGTGCTGCGATTCATGGGGTTGCAGAGTCGGACATGACTGAGAGACTGAACTGAACTGATATATTCTATTTAGCTCCCCTTTCTGTTTTTATAAATGCACGTTCTTAACTTGCCACAGTTAATTTTATGCTGACTTTATCAGCATATCATCCCAACAGGTTTTGGATTGTCCTGTGATATGACTTTATCATATCACAGGACAATCCAAAACCTGTTGGGATGATTTTTCAGAAGTAGTATAGGGTATAATAACAAGTTACATTGAAACCAAAGAAAAAATTCCAAATCTCTTAAGTAAAAACAGACATTCAAGTTTTCTCTTCCAATCATAAAATATAATTTTATGATTATAAAATATAATATAAAATATAATTTCTTATGGGGTTATTATTTCTATCTAGATAAGTTACTCTATAAAATCTGCTATTATTTGTAATAATAGGGGAAATACACTTCCAGTTAATTATTAATGCTGATGATTTCAGATTGTATCTATTCCATCTGTTCATAATCAGTATGAGAGAGTTATTTACTATTCAAGTTACATTTTGACATAAAGAAACTCTTAGCCAAATAAAATTTGATTATTTACCATCTGATAAATAAGAAGGTTCTACCCCTCTGCACCTCTGTCTTTTGTAATGGCAATATGATCATATATTCCTGAATAGAGCTTGTGAAGTATTGAGCTACTCCTTGATACAAATTTAGAAGCAAAGACTGGAAATTATACTCCAAGAGTCTTTAAAAAAAAAAGCAAAAAAAAAAAAAAAATTCTTACCATTGGCACACTTTACAAATGGAGATGATTTTATGTGCAACCTACAAGATGGGTTCCCGCACCAGATCGCTTAGCCCTAACCAAGATGTCAGCAGTGGCTGCAGTGGGCAATTTGTAAACACATGCTTGGTGGCCTGCTGGGGGTTGAACTCTCTCTCCACCTTTCTATTTCCTGACTTTCTCTGAAATGAAGAAAGGTTGCTCAGTCCATGCACAGATGCAGCCTCAGCATTCAGTCCTTTAGGGAGTCAATATTTGGGAGTTTCTGTATAGTTCCCTAGAGAGTGTTCAGAAGGACTAGGCTCCACTTGTCCTCAGAAGTAAGTTTCTCAATGAAGCATCTGCTATTACATCCTCCTCCTGCCCCATCTCTTTCTGTCTGTCTCCCAGCCCCTGGTTCCCGGGGCCATCTCCTAAATAAACTACCTGTGCCCGAGTCTTAGCATTAGGATCTGCTTTTGGGGAGAATTCAGACTTAGATATTAGGCTACAAAGAAAACCTTGGTTAATTCCAAAATGATCAGTTCAGTTCAGTTTAGTCGCTCAGTCGTGTTCAACTCTTTGCGACCCCATAGACTGCAGCACACCAGGCCTCCCTGTCCATCACCAACTCCCAGAGCTTACTCAAACTCATGTCCATTGGGTCAGTGATGCCATCCAACCATTTCATCTTCTGTTGTCCCCTTCTTCTCCTGCCTTAAATCTTTCCCAGCATCAGGATCTTTTCAAATGAGTCAGCTCGTTGCATCAGGTGGCCTAAGTATCAAAGGTTCAGCTTCAGCATCAGTCTTTCCAATGAACACTCAGGACTAATCTCCTTTAGGATGGACTGGTTGGATCGCCTTGCAGTCCAAGGGACTCTCAAGAGTCTTCTCCAAAACCACAGTTCAAAAGCGTCAATTCTTCGGTACTCAGCTTTCTTTATAATCCAACTCCCACATTCATACGTGACTACTGGAAAAAAACATAGCCATGATAGCAATAGTATAAATCACACATTCTAATCATGATATGATAATACTAACATTAATGACAAAAACTAGAGTACAAAACTCAACAAAATCCTCAACTCTTAATATACTTAAAATCACTCCTAAATTATGCACAAATGGATGAAAACTTACACTCAGAGTATAAAGTAATCTAGTAAAAATGGTAATGAAGTGAAGCTAAAGGTATTATCATAGAAAAATGCATTTCCCGAATGAGTTTTTTCATGAACAGAGGAAAAAACCACCAAATATTCTATGAAAGACATTAAAAATAAGAAATGAAGAGGTTAAAAAGTAAAATAGGGAGCTTTAACTAAGAGAGTGGGAAATAATGAAGATAAAAATTGATACTATAGATAATAAGTATCAGTTCAGTTCAGTTGCTCAGTAGTATCCGACTATTTGCGACCCCATGGACCACAGCATGCCAGGCCTGCCTGTCCATCACCAACTCCCAGAGTTTACTCAAACTCCTGTCTATTGAGTCGGTGATGCCATCCAACCATCTCATCTTCTGTCGTCCCCTTCTCCTCCCGCCTTCAGTCTTTCCCAGCATCAGGGTCTTTTCCAATGAGTCAGTTTTTCACATCAGGCACCCAAAGTATTGGAGTTTCAGCTTCAGCATCAGTCCTTCTAATGAATATTCTGGATTGATCTCCTTTAGGATGAACTAGTTGGATCTCCTTGCAGTCCAAGGGACTCTCAAGAGTCTTCTCCAAAACCACAGTTCAAAAGTATCAATTCTTCAGTGCTCAGCTTTCTTTATAATCCAACTCTCACATCAGTACATGACCGCTGGAAAAACCATAGCTTTGACTAGACAGACCTTTCTTGGCAAAGTAACATCTCTGTTTTTTAATATGCTGTCTAGGTTGGTCATAACTTTTCTTCCAAGGAGTAACCGTCTTTTAATTTCATGGTTGCAGTCACCATCTGCAGTGATTTTGGAGCCCCCCCAAATAAAGTCTGTCACTGTTTCCATTGTTTCCCCATCTATTTCCCATGAAGTGATGGGACCAGATGCCATGATCTTAATTTTCTGAATGTTGAGTATTAAGTCAACCTTTTCACTCTCCTCTTTCACTTTCATCAAGAGGCTCTTTAGTTCTATGCTTTCTGCCCTAAGGGTGGTGTCATATGTATATATGAGGTTATTGATAGTTCTCCTGGCAATCTTGATTCCAGCTTGTGCTTGATCCAGCACGGTATTTCTCATAATGTACTCTGCATATAAGTTAAATAATCAGGGTGACAATATACAACCTTGATGTACTCCTTTCCCTATTTGGAACCAGTCTGTTGTTCCATATCCAGTTCTAACTGTTGCCTCCTGACCTGCATAACAGATTCCTCAAGAGGCAGATCAGGTGGTCTGGTACTTTCATTCATTTAAGAATTTTCCACAGTTTGTTGTGATTCATAGAGTCAAAGGCTTTGGCACAGTCAATAAAACAGAAATAGATGTTTTTCTGGAACTCTCTTGCTTTTTCAATGATATAATAAGTAATAATTATTAATTGGCTACTGCATGAAAGACCCTTTGTCATGTTTTTATAATTAACATAATTCCACAGATGATAAAATTGAGGCACAAATAAAGTTCTCCAAGATTATACATTTAGTAAGTCATGTAACCTGAATGAAAACCTAGTGTGTTTTTTGGACTTTGAGTGACCCTCCCTTTCATAAACCATGAACTGCTATCCAATAGCTACTTCTTAAAATGTACACTCATGTACCCATGTGCATATATATATATATATACACACACAGGAACAGATAAATCATGTATTTGTCATATTTTATAATTTGTAAATTCAAAAATGTTTATTCTAAGGAAGTAGAAACAACCACAGGTAAAGAGAAAATAATAAAATAATGAATAATTTGTAGAATGTCTTGCTAAATACTTTTTAAAGTGGATAAAATGTACCATTTTCTATGAAAATGCAAGTTACTAAAAACCAAATGAAATGTATAGACTACACTAACAAGCTTCACAAATACTGAAAATATTAAGACTTTACTGAAAATATCTGCCTAAAAATGTCAGTTGAGATGATTTCTTAAGTGACTAATTTCAGATCTTCAAAATAATACATATTTTTTAAATTATAGAGTTGATTGAAAAATTTTAAGTCTTTTAAAGAAATCTCAGATATGGGTTATTATTTTAGTGACTTATTTGACCAAGAGAAAAAAATGAGACCTAAGCACAGGTGCTCACCATTAATCTCTCTAGTAGTACCTAAATCTGAAACTGGGGTAATGGAAATGGAACAGGGGACACGCAGGAAAGAGTAACTAACTCTGCTTGGGGAAAGCATGGAAAGGGTCAAAGAATAAGAGTCACTTAAGCAATGTCTTAAATGCATGAATAGGATTTCACAAGAAAAAGTAGGGGAAATAGAGTTTCAGGCAGAAAGAGCAGCATTATTATCAATGTTATAAGTATGAAAAAATACATATGTCAGAAAATTATGAATGTTTTTTATAGCATGGGGAAGTGAAATGCATGTTTGATAGAAGGTAAGTGAGATGGAAAAATTAAGCTCTTCAGTCAGTTCAGTTCAGTTCAGTCACTCAGTCGTGTCCGACTCTTTGCGATCCCACGAATCGCAGCACACCAGACCTCCCTGTCCATCACCAACTCCCGGAGATCACTCAGACTCACGTCCATTGAGTCAGTGATGCCATCCAGCCATCTCATCCTCTGTTGTCCCCTTCTCCTCCTGCCCCCAATCCCTCCCAGCATCAGAGTCTTTTCCAATGAGTCAACTCTTCGCATGAGGTGGCCAAAGTATTGGAGTTTCAGCTTTACCATCATTCCTTCCAAAGAACACCCAGGGCTGATCTCCTTTAGAATGGACTGGTTGGATCTCCTTGCAGTCTAATTGACTCTCAAGAGTCTTCTCCAACACCACAGTTCAAAAGCATCAATTCTTCGGCACTCAGCTTTCTTCACAGTCCAACTCTCACATCCATCTTGGGTTTGCTTAAACAGTGTTTCTTCAGAATGCTAATGTCCATGAGAAATCATAGATGTCTGTGGCATATGAGTTCTATAGACAAATACACTTGAGAATTGCTACATATCATGTGCTTTACCCTCCTGTGGAGATCTACAATGAACAAAAAATTCTAGTAGTAAAAAGAATAAGTAGATAAAATAATTTGCTTAAACTTATTCCACAGTACTTGAAAATTGATTTTCTTTTCATGGAATACCAATTAGCATCTGCAAGAAGATATTTCAAGGAACATGATAAGGGCAATAATATGGCACAGACATTGTCAAATGTATGTCACAGAAATATGAATGTTAGCTGTATGCAAAATGAATTGAAGAAAGGAAAAAGTAAAGATTTAGTGACCTTCTAAAGAAGAGATGGTATAAACAAAGCTAAATGAAGTGAAGAGAATTTGACAGGTCTTTCCTTTAAAAAGGGTACTTGTTAGGTTTTAATTATCAGCTGGAGGAGTAGGGACAAAGAAGAAGAAAGATTTATTAGTATGAGTCTGATCTGAATCTAAAAGTGTTGTGAATATGAAAATGCAAGATGATATATGGGCCTTTCCAAAACGATTTCTTATGTAATATTCAGAATTCCCTATCATGGAAAAATTATTTTCCAGCTGCCAAAAAAACTTTAATTTTATGAAGGACATATTGTATTTGATAAGCAAAGTTCAAGAAATAAAGTTGAACCAATGAATAGGGCTTATAGATGCCAGGATACAAGGCTGTGGACAGCCAGGGCAAGCATCAGTTGCTATCCAAGGTGCTGAACCGATCTGTCTCACTACTGAAAACTGCTTCTCTTGTCTTTCTGCCTCTGCCTCAAGCTCAACTCTCTGATGGAGGTACAGCCTTGCACCAGACTGAGCAAGACTTAATCTGACTAATATGCCTGCCTTTGTCAGAACTAGATGACTCTGACTTTTGATCAAGACAACAGCTTGATTTCTCAGCTGGACTCCTGGCATATCTGCTGCAAGCTGCAGGCTCTCTGTTCACATAGGTTAAAAATACCCTGACAAGTAGGTAAAAATTTCCTCCAGGAATAAAGCTGACCAGCCAGAGAATCAGGTAGTTTGTGGCTGTGGATGGCTGTGAGATGTAGAAATTAATTCTCAAGTTCTCATTTCAGCACCCTCAGCCTTCAGGACCCTGGAGTTTTCCTTTTGCAGACATCTACTGGCTATTGAACTAAGTTGAGCTTCACACTCATTAGGACACATTTTCTGCCCCCAGGAACTTAAATGTCTAATGGACAAATAAAACAAATAATTTATTTTTTTAATTGACTTATTTATTACAATTGGAGGATAATTTCTTTACAGTATGGTGGTGGTTTTTGCCATATATTGACATGAATCACCCATGGGTGCACATGTGTCCCCAACCTGAGCCCCTCTCCCACCTCTCTCCCCTCCCCATCCCTCTGGGTTGTCCCAGAGCACTGGCTTTAAGTGCCCTGTTTCATGTATCAAACTTGCACTGGTCATCTATTTTACATATGGTAATATACATATTTCAATAATATTCTCTCAAATCATCCCACCCTCCCCTTCTCCTACATAGTCCAAAAGTCTGTTCTTTACATCTGTGTCTCTTTTGCTGTCTTGCATATAGGGTAGTTGTTACCATCTTTCAAAATTCCATATATATGTGTTAATATACTGTATTAACATTTCTCTTTCTGACTTACTTCACTTTGTATAATAGGCTCCAGTCCACCTCATTAGAACTGACTCAAATGTGTTCTTTTTTATAGCTGAGTAATATTCCATTGTGTATATGTACTACAACTTCCTTTTCCATTTGTCTGCTGATGGACATCTTGGTTGCTTCCATGTCCTAGCTATTGTAAACAGTGTTGTAATGAACATCATTGGGGTACATCTGTCTCTTTCAATTCTGGTTTCCCCAGTGTGTATGCCCAGCAGTGGCATTGCTGGGTCATATGGCAGTTCCATTTCCAGATTTTAAGGCACCTCCCCACTGTGCTCCATAGTGGCTGCACCAGTTTGCATTGCCACTGGCAATGTAAGAGGGTTTCCTTTTCTCCACACCCTCTCCAGCATTTATTGTCTGTAGACTTTTTGATGGTGGCCATTCTGATGGGCATGAGATGATACCTCATTGTGGTTTTGACTTGCATTTCTCTAATAATGAGTGATGCTGAGCATCTTTTCATGTGTTTATTAGCTATCTGTATGTTTTCTTTGGAGAAATGTCTGTTTAGTTCTTTGACCCACTTTTTGGGTTGTTTGTTTTTCTGGTATTGAGCTGCGTGAGCTGCTTGTATATTTTGTCAGTTGTTTTTGTTTGCTATTATTTTCTCCCATTCTGAAAGCTGCCTTTTCACCTTGCTTATAGTTTCCTTCATTGTACAAAAGCTTTTAAGTTTAATTAGGTCATATTTGTTTACTTTTGTTTTTATTTCCATTACTTTGGTGGGTGGATCATAGAGGATCTTGCTGTGATTTATGTCTGAGCGTGTTCTGCCTATGTTTTCCTGTAAGAGTTTTATAGTTTCTGGTCTTACCTTTAGATCTTTATCCATTTTGAGTTTATTTTTGTGTAAGATGTTAGAAAGTGTTCTAGCAAACACATAGTTTAAACTGCTGTGCAGTGGCCTATATTTAGCACCAAATACATTAAATCCATTAAGAACCAAAAAAGAGAGGTTTAGCATCGTTCCCACTCATATTCACGAGTAGCACCACAACCTTTACAACTTCTCCCCATAGTGATTGCATTATTTCTGTCACATAAAAGGAATTTTAAAAATCCTTTTAAATCTATTTAAATTTGGAAGGAAAGAATTTTATGGCCTCCTCCAAGTGCTTTTGATAATTTCTAGAGGTAAGCTTCTTCAAAGTGTAAGAAGCCTTTTAGAACTACCAGTTCTCAAATCACAATATTGAAGACTTTAGCTCTTGGATGGCTTAGGGATGTTAATAAAATATAGCTCATGACTTGAGAAAAAGCCTGTTGTGGGGCAAACAAGGACAATTTAAAATTGAAGGCAGAGAGAAAGAGGAGTCTGGAAGTGTGCAATTTGATAGTGAAAACTGGAACATTTTATACAGAAAAGACTATCTTGAAGATAGTCTTACAAGAACTTTCAGCCAAAAAGACACTCTAAAGGAAATTCTGGGACATCAGGCAAGGGATGAGCTAGAGTGGTAAAAATACAGCCCTAGGAACTTGATGAGACCTAGGAAGAAAAATTCCCTTCTTTGAAATTTGACCCTTGAGCTGGAGCAGACAGAATGGCCAAGACCTTTCTATTTACTAAGTGGTACATGTAGGTGTACTTAGTCAGGGTGGAGGTAGCAGCAGTGACCAGGATTTTGGTATTGGATATATTAATGTACTTAATTAATATAAATAGTTTAAATAAATCGATCAACACTATACAGTATTATTTAATTGGTCATTTACATTGTGATGACTAATTACCTTTACAGACCTTTCAAAGAGCAAACATCTAGAAGTTCTGTCTGCTTATTGACAATTGAGCAGCACCATCACTTTGCCAACAAAGTGCTGGCATATAGTCAAAGCTATGGTTTTTCTAGTAGTCGTGTATGGATATGAGAGTTGGACCATAAAGAAAGCTGAGTGCTGAAGAATTGATGCTTTTGAACTGTGGTGCTAGAGAAGACTCTTGAAAGTCCCTTGGACTGCAAGGAGATCAAACCAGTCAATCCTAAGGGCAATCAACCCTGAATATTCACTGGAAGGACTGATGCTGAAGCTGAAACTCCAATAATTTAGCCACCTGATGCAAAGAGCCAACTCACTGGAAAAGACCCTGATGCTGGGAAAGATTGAAGGTAGGACGAGAAGGAGATGATAGAAGATGAGATGGTTGGATGGCATCACTGACTCAATGGGCATAAATTTGAGCAAACTCTAAGAGATAGTTCAGGGACGGGGAAGCCTGGAATACTGCAGTCCATGGGGCTGCAGAGTTGGACACGACTCAGCGACTGAACAACTGATAACTGGTAACTCAAAGTACAAAATCAGGTATAGATTACTGATTGCAAATATTCACTGCTGCTGCTGCTGCTAAGCCGCTTCAGTCGTGTCCGACTTTGTGCGACCCCACAGAGGGCAGCCCACCAGGCTTCCCCATCCCTGGGATTCTCCAGGCAAGAACACTGGAGCGGGTTGCCATTTCCTTCTCCAATGCATGAAAGTGAAAAGTGAAAGTGAAGTCGCTCAGTCATGTCTCACTCTAGCGACCCCATGGACTGCCGCCCACCAGGCTCCTCCTTCCATGGGATTTTCTAGGCAAAAGTACTGGAGTGGGTTGCCATTGCCTTCTCCGAAATATTCACTAGGTTTTAGGAAAGTATCATCTGAGCTCTCCTTTACCATCCTTCCAGGAGAACTCTGATTAACAACCAAATTTCTGGCTGGTATGAAGCATGTGCAATTCCTTACCAGTTGTGTTCCTTTTGACAATCACATATATGCTTACTCATTTTTTTTTTCATGTCTTTTGACTCTCAGCATTTATTTAATTCGGGTCTCTCTCTCCCTTTCTTCTCTCACAAAGGCCCCTTTCTTTTTCCTTCTTTCCAGCTTTTGTCCATTATAATTTGTCTGTGTGTCAATTTACAGAAAAATTATTCTTATTCATTTCCCTTTGTGTTTTTGCATATAGACTCATGGAAAGTGTCTCTTGGGGACTCTGACCCATTGAAAACACATACAATTAGGTCTTAGGTGATCAGCTTAAGAGGTTCAGGGATTAAAAGTAGTGCTCTAGAAAAGTTTCAGTGTTTAATCATTAGGAGAGTTGCTGTAGAGTTTAAATTGCCTGAAAAATGTGCTTTTATGGAATAGGTTATTATTAATTTGCCAACCCAAGAAAGTGCTACTACACTGAAGAGAAAAAATACAAGAGCAAATAAATGCTCTTTTACTTCTTAGCATCCTTGAATAAGTAGGTCTCATGCATCTCTAGATATGTCATGCATCTCTGTAGTTTATGTCTTTTTAAATAATGGGAGTCTTTGTTGAAGTGCATAAATATATCTGGTACCAAGAGGAGTTCATTTTGGATGTTTCAGACTTTGGGTATATGAAGAAATGGAGGCTTAGAGAGGCGAAGGCAATTGGTGTGATTTCCTGATCCCCAGAGCAGACATTTAGCAAATATTTATGTGCAGCAAGCATCTAGAGCTTCCCTGGTGTCTCATATGGTAAGGAATCTACCTGCAATGCAGGAGACCTGGGTTTGCCCCTGGAGAAGGGAATGCTATCTACGCCAGTATTCTTACCTGGAGAATTCCATGGACAGAGGAGCCTGGTGGTCTATAGTCCATGGGTTGCGAAGAGTTGGCCACAACTGAGCGACTAACACTTAGCACACAAGTATTCATGACTGTGTGCTTATTACCCACTCAACCTTGAACATCATATAAAAGAAGTGTATTTTTAAATATATGTACCAAACTTTAATTTTCATTTCACACTCAAAACTTCTGTACAAAAAGAGGCAAAGCAGGCAAAAAAATTACAATGACTTCAGCAAACAACATATGACAATTTTTAAACAGCTTTGTGTATGCAACAGCCTTTATAGATGTAGTGGGAAAATTGGGTTCCAAAGTTTTTGTTTCTTTAAGACAAAATTCCAATGTTTATTATTAACATCTACAAAAATTTGTAGCTGTCTGGGATATAAGATTGAATGAAAAGTCTCTGATGTCTACTGCACAGGTAGATCCCAAGACTGAGTAAGCTTCATTTTTCTTTTGAAGAAGCATGAAATTATTGTTACTTAAATGTGATAATGTATTAAAAACCTCAGTTTACCATTAATATCTTGATACAGCGGTGGTGACTAGGAGCAAACACCGATGAAGCATGATATTAACTAATGGTTAAAGGATAGTATCCAGGAGTTGCTTTCTGGTTCTTAATTAAAACTCCAGCTCCAATGGGTCACCACAACTCAAAACATGGTCACTTTCTTTTTAAACTAATGTCTAGTGGCACATAAAATGTTTCCGAGAACAAAATTATAATGCCAAAGTAGCAATGCATCTAAGAAATGTCATTTTCACCTTGTCACTTGCCCAAAAATAAATATCTGAGTAATGGGGTACACTTTTATTTGAAAATTATGAGACCTCAAATATGAAATATAGCTAACATTGACATGGATACCGTGGCTAGCACTTTCCCCTGAACAGCTCATGGGTCCTGGACACACGTGCATGCAGCATACAAAAATGTGATTGTTCAAGGACACCTGAAGGACAGTCTGTTAAAAGAATCGGTCTCCCACTGTAGCTCTGGAGTGGACCCAAGGCCCACCACCTGTTAGTGATCACAGACATTCAGTTAACCTGTCCTGCTGCTAACCAGAGGCAATAGTTCAGGCCCTGGGCTTTTGAGAATCCATGTTCTGGTGAATCTTGGCTTTGAAACAAGGTGGCCTGGCTAAACTGGGGCAGGCCAGCAGCTCCTCACCCCATATGTTTGGTCCCACTTGTGAGAAAGTCGAATTAAAAATTATACATGTGCTCAACCATTTACTCCGCAAGTCCTTTCTCTGATATGGGAGGAAAATAGACCCTATGACAATAAATATTGAGTACTTCTACCTTTCTAGTCTTGACAGTTGTTGCCCAAAGACAACATGTGGCTTCCAAGTAAAAGAAGCTGAGTATCTAATGAATTTGTTCACCCAGTGTTATCCCAACTTCTGGCTTCCTCTAGGGTTTTAGAATCCCTAGGTTTGGAAAGGTCTTTGAAAGCCATTTAGTGCATTTCTGTTATGATGACAGAACCCTCATCCAGCCAGCTGTACTTGTTCAGCTTGAAAAGCTCCAAGGAAAAGGGCTTTTCCTCTCTTTATTGACTGACTGACATTTAGATATAGACCAGGGAGTCCGTTCTGCCACTGAATGGATTTGTTAAAAATAAAACCTAAGTATGTCTCTCCTATTCTTAGACGACTCAAGGGACTGCCACCTGGCTACCAAAATCCAGAAAGTAATGGTGTGACAGCTCATTCCTTGGGACAATGTAATCAAACCCTGATATACCAAACCCAACTTCTGGAATTATCATTCCCTGGGTAACTTTCTGCTTCTATCAGAAATAGGCAAGCAATTATACAGGCCAGGTTGAATATTTAAAAGTGTCCAATATCACCCTATAGTATGTATGCATAGGCCACGTGGTGAAAAGAAAAGGACATGGAATCAGGAATGAGGCATCCTGGGTTCTAGTCCTACAGAGGGGTAATGCTGTTTGACTTCATCCTCACTGGAGACCAGAATAAATAGTAGATTTCCAAGATTCCACTCTAAACTCTGATCTGCAGACAGATAACCCTTGTCATATCGCTAATCATCAAGGCAAGGTGGGGTGATGCTTATCGGATTCTATTTACAAAGGAAGGATGAGAGAGTCAGTCTTCTTATTGGCTCATGGTCTTATAGGAGTATTGGAGGTTATCTATTTTATTTGCCCATTTTATAGATGAAGAAAGTGAGACACAGAGAATTTAAGTGAATTTTCCAAGTTCACTCTGAATCAACAAGTCTACCATTTAATCCCAGTACTCAGGCCCGAGTTTATACATCGTAACAAGCTGGCAGTTAGGTCCTGGAGGAGCTGTCTTTTAAATATCAGGTAATCAGAAAATAAAAATCTCCTCTCTAAATTCCCCAAGCTTTCTGATAACTAGTTAAGTTCTAGCTAGATCTTTGCTGCCACATGAATGGTCCCCAGAGGCCATGGCTCCTATTAGGAGGAGTTGTGTGCCCAGCACTCCACAGACAACTGGAATATTAGCAACCTCACCCACAATTTTAGCCAGAGCTCCACTTCCCTGATCCTGGAGACAGAGGGCTGAAGCACAGAGATGACTGTCACCGTTGCTTGGATGCCCTTCTTCCCCACCTGTCCCCACTTCCACGACAGTCACCAGCCCAGCCACAAGAGTACATCTTTCTATTCTCCTTTCTCCTCCACAAACTGATGCAAACATGCTGATTTTTTCCTCTTGAAAAATGGAAAGGGAACGTTACAGGGTATAAATCAAAATAGGAAGACAGAATGCTGATAAATAAAATAGGTGCAAACAGAAAAGTTGCATGGGTGCTGTGCCTTCTGAGGAAAGAGAGGGGGTGTGCTGAATTCCAGACACTGGGTTTTGTATCTCCACTGGCATTTTTCTTTTCTGGGACTCCCCCCATCTCTCTGTCAGGATAACAGTTGTGTTTCTTGTAGCTGGGCTGACCCAGGAAATCAAACTCTTTGTGTTTTTCTGACTATACTTCCCAGAGAGATCAATTTAATCTAGAATTAAAACATGACCACAAACTGTTGGGAAGTTCTGATTGTTACAGGCGTAAGGAACTCCAGTAGCAAAGATCAATGTCTCCAAATTCTGCCTTTTGGAGAAGGGGTTTTTGTTTTAGACATCGAAGGTAAGGCTCTCCAGTCAATTTATGATCTCTGGGTTGAGTCAGTCAGGATACAAATTAAGGTCCATGTATTTCAGTGACAAGAAGGAAACGGTTATGTAAATACACAAGTATTAACATCAATCTGTATTAAATTATGTAAACATATACATCTTCTGAGGTCAGTTCAAAGATCCTCTTCACTGAGCAAGGCTTTACTGAAGCATCGCTCGAATCTGTTTGGAAGTCGATTCATCATTCAAGTGCTTTGTAGTGAACCTGGATGGAGAGAAAAGGACGGCAGTCAGTGTGCAAACAGTGTGCTCTGAGAAAGCTTTGATCAGAGTTGTCAGCTCATCTTTGGCTTGGAAGGCACAGCTGATATTTAGAAATCAAACTTGGCATCTGTTCTTTACACAAAGAGCCACACTTCAGTGCCCAACTTAGTCTCAGATTTAATATTTGATCCTTCCTTCCAAAGAAGTTTATATTTTGGTTATTAAACAAACAGATCTTCTACCTAATCAAATAATTACATGAAGGAGATACAAGCAATCTCGTTTTCCAGGGAGACAGATTTCATGTGCTTGAGTGCAGGCTCTTGGCCATCTAGGGCAGACCTCCTGAGTCACCGATTGTAAAAGCTTGGTTTGCATATAACAACACTGTTGTTGTTTATTGCTAAGTCGTGTGTGACTCTTTTGCCATGCTATGGACTATAGCTCACAGGCTCCTCTGTCCATGGGATTCCCCAGGCAAGGATGCTGGAATAGGTTGCCATTTCCTCCACCAGGGATCGAACCCACATCTCCTGCACTGGCAGGAGGATTCTTTACCACCCAGTCACCATAACAACATTATCCAACTCTCTAGTTACTGTTTTCTCCTTTTGTGAGAGTGCTTATCCTCATTACCACCGCAAGGGGGCACTAAGGCAGACCCATATAGGAAAGAAAAGTGGTGTAATGTGCATCCTCACATTTACTGGTCATGAAAAGGAAGGAAAGGAGAATTAACATGTAATAAAATCTTGACTGTGTTCCAAGCACTGTGGAAGTTTTTATTTCACTCACACTCACACTAACTCTTTGAAGGACAGGTTATTACTTCCATTTTACAGATGAGCAAACTGAGATTTAGAGATGTTAAATGACCCATTCCAGATGACAAATACAACAATGCATGATTTATGAAAAATTTGTGGTTTCTGATGTGGATCCAGGTCTAGCTGCCTTAAAAGTCTGTACCCTCTGACTTCATCACAGTGCCTAGAGGAGACACAAAATACCAAGAACCCAGTGGAACTCGCAGTCTACCACAGTGCCCTGGTCTCCAAGCCTTGCTTAACAGAATGACATTGGACTTCCCTAATGGTCCAGTGGTTAACCTTTCAATGCAAGGGGCGTGGGTTCAATCCCTGATCGGGGAGCCAAGATTCCCACACACCTCATGGCCAAAAAACCAAAACATAAAACAGAAGCAATATTGTCATGGATTTAACAAAGACTTAAAATGGTCTGCATCAAAAAAATCTTAAAAAAAAATCAGAAGCCAAAAGTTTTCTTAGTGAGTGTGGAAAGTCTGCCTTCTATGAAATGGGCACCAATGGAGAAAAACCTTGGTTTACCCACAGAATTTGAAAGACTCTTAGGTTAATGCTACATCTGTTCTGAAGAATGGTGACTTAGCAGCTGCACCAAAAAGGATCAGCCTCAGTGTATAATTTATTCATGTCATATGCATCTGAGTTTCTTCCTTTATTAGTTGGGGATAATAGATCTTACCATTCTGACTTGTGATGATTAAATGAGAGCATGAAACATACATGTTGTACATCATAGAGTATCATTGCTCCATTTCACTTATTGAACATTCACTACATGAATGGTATTGAGAGGAACAGAGGGAAATCACCAATGAGTAAGACAGCAGGGGCCATAAACTTTTCCAGATGGCAATCCAATTGGCACGATTCAACAAACTATATAGATGTGTCACAGCTAAACAAATAAGAGTCCTGCCCCTGCAGTGGATTAAGTGCATGTGTCCTTGGGAAGAGCAGGTGCTTTAGCATGGCTCAGGAGCAGTGAGGAGCTGTCAGGGGCATTGGCCAGATACAAGGGCATCCAGACAGGGGAGCAGGGTTCTCAGTATTGGCAACTCCACAGATGCCTCATGCAGGGACCTTCAGAACAAACCCACAAACCCAAAATGGATGCCTGAGCCCCTATCCCAGCGATTAAAATTCATTTGGTCTGGGTTGGGCCCAAGCATCAGTGTTGGCAAAAGCTATCCACCTAATTCTCATATGCAGCCAGGTCTGGGGAGCAGGGGTGGAGGGGGAAGTGAGACCCAGGAGGCTTCTTCTCCTGACAAGTCCCCACCAACCACAAAGCAGTGTGGCCAGGATCTGGTCTTTGACCCGCAGGGTCACCCAGACCAGGGTTTAATCTTGGCTCAGCCATCTGCTGTGAGAACTTTTGCCAAGTGAGTTGACTTCTCTAAATTTCAGTTTCTTCCATCTGTGAAAAGGGGATGATAAAAATGGGGCTGACCTCAACATGTGTTAACAGACGTAAGAGGTTAAGCTTGGTGTTTTTAGCTCTCGAACCCTAGCAGCATCTAAATTAGCAGTGGATCTGAAGGGTTGCTACCCCACAGGGCTGAAGCTCACCTGAGGGCATTCAGTAGCCCCTCCACACTGTCTGGGGCCTGTTCCTTCAAAACCTTTATGCAGCCTTTCATCTAGGAAGAGAAAGTACAAGATTTGGTTAATATCTTAGCAATTCTGCCCATCATAGTATCTGTCCATAACAGTATCTGCCTGTAATAATACCACATTGTTTGTGTTCATAGAAACCAAACACTGAAATGACCAATAAACCTTCCTCCTCCGTCAGGCCAGTGAGTTGCTTCTGTGGGTTTCTAGAAGCTTCTGTGTCAGTTGTCATATTATACCACAATTGAATATCTTCTGTGTCTGGCCTTTGGAGACAAAGACTTGAGACTGATTTTCTTGTCTTGGACACCAGAGCCAAGAGCAGAGTTTCTCTAGTCTGTGCTCAGGGGAGGCTGACCAAATGAACTGCAAACCTGATCATTTTATACCACCCTCTGCCCAGAATGCATTTCCTCCTTTAGTTGTTTGACTGGTAATCTCTTTAAAAATTTTTTAGGACTCAGCTGGAGCACACCAACACCAGGAAGCCTTTTCTGATCTCATTACCTTCACCCGGTAGAAGTAACCACCACATATTTGTATCCCTGATAGTACACTGGCATTTCTCAGAGAACCTTAAGAGATTTTAGTGCTCAGGTTAATTTGTCTCCGTCCCCAGGCCAGGAGAGGGCCAGTAAAGGACAACAGTTAGGAATACGAAGCACATGGAGGCAGAATGCCTGGGTTTCATCCATCCTTCTTTATTTAGCATCTTCATAAACCTGGGTAAGTTTCTTAGCTTTTTGTGTCCTTGCAATATAATGTATTCATCATTTGGGAAATACATGAAAGCTAAATCTACATCTTAATAGATCACATTATATTACTCATATACGGGAATTTTTTTTTGGCAAAGGAAGAATCCTTCTGGAAAGAATACAGTCAGTCATTTTAAACTCACAGATATTCATGCACTGATTGGGTAAACAGTACTAAGGACCTCTCTTACAATGGTCACTTAGAAAATATTTTTGTAGGTTGAAAGCTTTTTCCCAAAGACTTGATAAAGCTTGTTGGATTGATGGGGGCAGCCTGAAGCACAGGGCTTAGAATAATTTGGGGGTATGCTTAGCCTCGTCCAAAAAGAATGTCGTGGTGAATCAGAGACGCCTGTCACAGGTGCAGGATGGGGACAAGCACAGGATGAAGAGATTCAGTCCCTCTCCCAAGAGAGCTCAGAGCCCAGTGGGAGAAGAGAGACAAAAAGCTCCTTGTCATCCTTTGATATGTGTTCTTGTAAAAAGTGCCCAGGGAGAAATGGGGACACAGATTAGAAAAGAGGCAGACGTGTGGTGGATACTCTATGGGAATTTCTAGTTCGATCTCAGGCTGATAAAAGCCTGGGGTGTGAATAACAAGACACAGTCAGAGATGCATTCTGGACCAGATTCAACGTATGTTTAACAACATGTTCAGGACTTGAGGCCTTGACCTGTGGAAAATACCCTTGATAGGTGTTCAACAATCTAATAATGTGGTTAACACTGCAAGGGATCTGAGGAAGCAGAGCTGGAGATGGGAGGCCTGGTGGGAGCCCCTGAGAGTGAGGGCATGAGTGACAGTGTGAGGGAGGGCGTGAGTGAGCTTGTGAGATCGGTAGTAGGCACAGAGTATCAGGGCGACATGAGAGGATGCGCTGAGGTCCAGGCCACAGGACTCGGTGTCTGAGGAGGTGTGAAGGTGAAGAGCGAAGAAGACTGTTCCTAGGTTCTGCGGAAAACCCCCAGGTTTGGCTTTGACCCCGAGTTGAAAGGAGGTGAAATACCTGAGACAGGAGCCCAAGAGGAGGAGCAGGTCTGTGTGAAAGTGAGAACCTTTGATTTGAGGCCGGCCATACCTCAGGTGTCCAGAGGAGGTGGTGGTCTGGGATTCTGGGTGAGGTGTGGGCTGGGGACCGGGCTTAAAGAGTGATTCTGCATTGGATTGCTCCATGTAGTTTTAAGGAAATCAGTTGAAAATGCCACCTCACTCCAGCCTGCATCCCTCACACCCACGAACAGGATCTGTTCTCTAAATGATGACCAACCCTCTGGGTCGCCATGACTCTGCTGGGATGAATCCTCTGCCTGGAGTACTCTTCCTTCTCTCCATGCACTTGGTAAGATTCCCCAGATCCACCTGAAACATCGCCCTCTTTTTCTGCCTCTCTACAGAAGGAATTTCTCCCTCATCTGGGTGTCTAGAGCTCAGTACTTTCATTTTGGGCCCCAGAACACATTCTCTGTAAGGGCAGGGGACAGGATCTAGTTCATTATCTGCTTCTTCATAGTTGATGCTGATACCCTGAGGGTTTATAAACCCTGTGCCTGTAACTGCTGACTTCGAAGCAGACTGGTATCTGGAAGGAAAGCCTTTATGTCATCAGAGAAAAATGGCCCATTATATAGTATACATACTGTGCTCTGTAAACCTGAAACTTTCTTAGAGACATGGGTGAGCTTCAATACAAGCAAGCCATTCTTAGTGAGACCAACTTGAACAAACAGACTTCATCAGGAATGGGGAGGGTTAGAACTAACATCGTATAGTGTTTACAGCTTCCACAGAAAGAGTCAGTGAATGACAAGCAAGGACGAGCTTTTTTTAAAGGTTAAGGCTACAAGACATAATGGTATTCAGTGTATTTTTAATTATTGACTCTCTGACAAGTTAACAAATGGCTGTGGTAAATGAGAATGTCCTATGAGTACTAGGTAATAAATTCAATCCATATTCAAATGATATTCATGGGTTATTAATAGAGCTATTTATGCTCAATCTATAGCATAAAAATGTTAAAGCCTCACTAAGAATACAGTAAAATATTTATTGGTATGGAAAAAACTCTGTAATATACTGTTATGCAAATTAAATATGTTTTTAAATAACAATTATAGCAGGGTGCTAATCTGTTAAGTATTAATACATACACACAGACACCCAAACATCTATATAAAATGAAGGGACAAACATATGTGACATATTGATGACACATGATGTCCATGGTGAGGTTACCACAGATATGGTTAAATTTCTGTATATTAATTTCCTTTATTTCCCCAAATTTTTATATAAATATTTATTTTCTTGAGAAATAAAAATAATTATATTAAAAATAAGGAAGACTCTATGGAGAACTATGGCTAGCTATGTATGCTAGGAAGCCAGAACCTCAACATGAGTAAACTGAATTGCATTATGAACTGATAAATTTTCTTACGCTCTTCAGACTCACGGCCCCTCTGGGCGTCTGGACCTTCTGTCTGCACAGAACTAGAGCATCAAAGATGCTGCTGTCTACGCATGAATGAGCCTAGAGTGTGCATACCCCTACTTAGCTGTGTCAGAATAAGTTAGTACCAAAAGGTGCTATTCTGTACTTAAAAGGTTTTAAATTAATACAGGGATACATTGCTGGGTGCTGCTGCAGGCAAACACTGGGCTGAGAGGAGTGTCTTTATCTCACAATCAACAGGAAATCACTTGCACACCACCATCATTTGTTTTCCAGTCCTATTCATTCACTCAACAAAAATTTTATGAGCACTATGTTCTATGGACCAAAGACACACTGTTAGGCAATGGAGTGGGCATCAAGTGTATAGATCCTGGTCTCCGCTCTTGTCAACAAACTCAGAATCTGTATTTGTTGTTTAGTTGCCAAGTCGTGCCCAACTCTTTGTGACCCCATGGGCTACAGCCCACCAGGCTCCTCTGCCCATGGGATTTCCCAGGCAAGTATACTGGAATGGGTTGCCATTTCCTTCTCCAGGGGATCTTCCCTACCCGGAGATCAACCTGTGTCTCCTGCACTGCAGGCAGATAGATACTTTATTGTGGAGCTACCAGGGAAGCACCAGAGTCTGTGAAGGAGTCAGAAAATCCAAAATGGCAGGCGCTCTGGGGCCGGAGGAGAAGCAAGGCTCTACTCCATGCAGGGTGCGGGAGACGTGCTCCACATGAGGGGACATGTGAGGAGTGTCTTAAAGGAATCCCCCTACCAGAGAAGAGGCCGGGCGCTCTGGGCAGGGCTCAAGCATAGTCCAAGGACAAGAAAAAGCATGAGAATCAGGTAGTGCTCTCTACTGGGCAATGGGACAGGAAGTTGGAACGTTGTTTGGGATTTGACCATGGTGTCTTGTAATCCAGTTATCTCCTAATGCATTTCACACTGAGATACATATATACAAATAAATATGTATATGGCACGTGGAAAAGCTGAAGGGGCAGCTAGCAGCTAAGTGACTGCTCACCCCTCAGCCCCTCTACAAGCTGAGGGGATCAGCGTCTCCACTCTCTTTCTGTGTCTTTGAGATTGGATCCATTTGTTGTATGCCCGTGAACAGGACTGGACTTTTTGCTACAAGGAGAGATGCCCTGATGGATTTGCAACAGGGAGAGCTCACTCATGGGCAGTTGGTGGGGAGTGGATGGAGGGGAGGGAGAGAGAGAAGCAAGGTCTGTTTGGCGACATTCACGAGCCCCTATTGGGAAATCACCTATCATAACTGTTCTTACATCGATCTTGGATGTCTTGCAGAAAGCTCCCACAGGATGCACGTGGTCGTATAGGATGATGACCCCCACCATGACCCTCATGCAGAACATCAGTGTTTCTTCGCTGGTAAACCTACTCCTGTATTCCCTGAAAGAGAGGAGAAATGGCAGAGGTGTTACTTCCGTGACAGATCCGTTTGTTTTTGGCTCCACAACTGGCTAGTTTAGCCTCCTCCAATCCTCTCTTGAGAACAATCCTAGACCTGCAAGAACCAGGTTAATAAGCTCTTAAAGAAACTGGCGATGATAATTCTCCTTGAATCTATCCAACCAGTGTGAAAACAAGGTAAATTGGAGGGCAGTAAATTCTCTTCTCTTCTGCCCTTAGCGAGCCAGCTCATCACGTACATAACTCCCCCACCCATCAATCATGAATATTTTATAGCAGGTCTCTCTGGCTGTCCTAGATTATAGAGAATAATGGCTTCATTATGGAGAAAACGAATCAAGCTCATTTCTATAGAGCAGCTACTGCGTCGCCAGTCAGGGTAACTTCCTTTGTTAAGATACAGGCTGCAGATTGAATTAGATTGGCAAAGATACCTAAAAGAGATTACATACCATTCATTGGGTTGAGAGTATTTGTGGAGCTTGAATTCTGTTCCCTTACCTTGACAGGGTCATTGATGATTCAGATAATTCAGGCCAATTCTAGAGGCTTTCTTAACATCAACTTCATTCTGACTTGGCTCCACAAAGATGATGATTACTATTTCCATCTTGGAATAAATATTAACTTAAATATAAATGAAATATCTGGAAGGAATGCCATCTTACATTTGAACAGAGCATCACATTTTAGAAGGCACTCTTGATGCCTTTGGCACTCCTAAACTTTCCGCCTTGTAGATGGCACTATGGGGATCTCATCAGGTGAGGAAACCAAGGTCAGACCACTTGTCAGTGGGCACAGAAGGGGCTACAAAATAAATAAAATAAGGGGAAATCTGACACTGGAGTGAAGATTTCCTCCTTACCCTACTGCCTCACCTCAACAACTCAAGCATTTTTAAAATCTAGCAACTAATTTAAGTACAAAGAAACTGCCACATGCCTGAGAGAGAGATTTTCATTATCATTTTTACAATAGTCTTACCACTTCTACTCTTGGTTTTAAATATTCTCTCAAATCTTTTCTCCAGCATACTTATATCGTCTCTCAAATCTTTTCTCCAATATACTTATAACAATACCCAGTCATTTAACTCAATCCACTATTTGATCTGCATACAACTTCTCCTGCGTCTTTGATTCAAGTTTTGATTCTGCCATCTAACAAGCCATGCGATCTTTGGGAAGATGTCAGTTAACCAATTTCAGCCTTGTCTTCCTTAGCTTTAAGATGGGGATAACTATACCTATCGCCAGAGTTCTTTATGAAATTAATTCAGTTAATATATAAGGAAATGTTGATGTGCTAACCCAAACGTTAGAAGCTGTCATCACCACCATCATCACTGTTAGAGATACGTGAATTCTTGACATGGATACACCTCTGATTTAACTTACGGAGTTTCCAGCATGACTTTACAAACACTTGTCATCGTACTGAGGCAGTCTGTGGTGTTCTCTATTGGCAGGGTTTTGTTCTAAATGGGAGACACAAAGTGTGTTAGCCTGTTAGCAGCTTTTATGGGCAACTGGGCAGAAGGCACTTTGTTGCTCAACATCACTTACTTCGGAGACAAAGTGCATGGTGGCGTTGCTGAGGGTTTTTAGCATCGGCGTGGCTTCTGCGTAGAACAGGGACATTCGATTGGCCATCTCATTGTTGACTTCATTCTCAATGTCTAGCTGATGAAAAGAAGATGAGAAGATGCGATTGATAAAGAGATGGTCAACAGCTCAAATTGTGTCTTCTGGAAAATGAATCACAAAGGCTCTGTCTTCTCCCTGTGCCCCTCCTGATGCAGAAATTAAAAGAGATCTGGAACCTGGGGCTGTCGACCCAGGAGATCCAGGGACTCACATGCATGTTGTTGATGCGATTGCGACTGATGGTCCTTCTGTAGTAGCTGAAGTCATTCTGAATAGCTGGGTTCCTCATCTGAAGT
Source organism: Bubalus kerabau (assembly GCF_029407905.1). NCBI lineage: Eukaryota > Metazoa > Chordata > Mammalia > Artiodactyla > Bovidae > Bubalus > Bubalus kerabau. The sequence goes on along the minus strand of NC_073634.1, from coordinate 84,792,721 downwards.
TAAGAAAAGAGGAAAGAAGGTCATTTCTCAGCATCAGAGGGGGGTTATGCACCCAAAATCCAGGCACTATATTTTGTACAGATACCAGGACTTCTCTTTGTTACCCAAGAGTTAAAACAACTTTGGGTTAAAAATAGACTCAGAGCTTCATTATTTAAGAATACACCCTATTTTTACCCTAGGCTAGATTTTAGGGAAAGCACACTTGCTTCCAAAGAGGAACAGACACTTGAGATGTTTTCTCTGGTTGTATTTGGCAGATTTTGAATTTCCACATACAAACCACTATCGTAAATCACTTTGACCACAAGGAGTGTGAATTCTTACCACATCACATGTCTCTTGGGGAAAGGAGCTACTTCCCTCGTCTTTTTTCCCCCACCCCACAGCCCTGAAAAGCACCTGGACATGCAGGTGCTCAGTGTGAATCTGTTAAATTGTCCAAGCACACATGGCCTAACCTTCAGCTCATCAAATCGAAGGGTGAAATGCAGAATTTCCGCAAATTCCTTGGCCAGGGCCTGCTCCCGCTCCAGGTGCTGGGTTGGTGTGTAGGGTGGACAGGTCAGAGATTCCAATAAACTCTGAAGAGCTTTTTCTAAAAGTCAAAGGGATACATACATATTTGTGGTGGACCACAGAGATTTTTCAAAAAGCCCAATTTGCAGCCCCAGTTGACATTCTCAGAGATGACCTGTGTGAGTCTTTCCTCTCCACCTTTCCCCCCCCCCAGAACAGTGTGAAATGTGATGTGTGTGGATAAGGAGGAAAAGGAACCCCCCTGTCGTCCATGCCTGAGAAGGCTGCCTCCACTGCAGAACTGACCCGTGGTCCCAAAGCTCAGCTGGACCTTCCCATGTTCAGCTGTCCCAAATCCTAACACTGTAGAAAACTGCAAATAGGATCATGTGCATGAGACAGCCATCCATGACCCAGGATGGGATGAGGTGGCCCTGAATGCATGGGTTACATTGCTTGCTTTGCAGGGAGAGACTTCCAGTCCACACCAGCCCTTCTCTGCAATGACACTCTTAGCAAATCCCAGGAATATTTTTCTACAAACCTGCTGCCATATTTACCTCCATTACTATCCTGAAAAGTCTCATTACTCTCACTTGTCTGTTTCTAAACCTTCCTTCCTGCTTTTTCTTCAATATATTCTTCTTGCCATCAAGTCATTTTATCAATCCTCTAGAGAAGAGGTAGGCAAACTATGGCCCACAGGCTAAATCTGGTCCACAGTCACTTTTTCTTGCAAATAAAGTTTTATTAAAACACAGCCATGCTTCATTAATATTTTCCTTCTGTGCCACAATGGCAGGGCTGAGTGGCTGTAACAACGATAGGATAGCCCACAAGCCTAAAATATTTATTATCTGGCTCTTTACACGAGTTCGCTAGTGCTGACTTTATCATCCTTAGAGGCCTTTTACAGTTTCTTTCTGAGGACATCACTAGCATTTTCTATCTACAGAAACACACTGTCTTCTGAGGCAGCCCACTTGACCTTGGTGGATCTTTTTCCGTCTGCTGAGCTGACACTTGGCTCCTTATGATTTCAGTTCAAGGGGTCTAGACACACACTTTGAGGAAACTGAGAAGTCGATCCCTCTTCAACCTGAGAGTCTTCAGGAGCTCTTCTTGAAAAACTGGTTCAGTTCATTGAACTATTCCCTTGGAGTCTCAGTTTCAAGTTCTCTCAACATCATGGCTATTATTCCCCCAGGGTACTTTACTTTCTCTGTTTAATTCCTAAAATGTAGCACTCACTTATGGCAGAAGTAGAATAAAACATGATCACACACTTCCTAAAGGAAATCAACCCTGAATACTCATTGGAAGGACTGATGCTGAAGCTGAAGCTCCAATACTTTGGCCATCTGATGCAAAGAGCTGACTCTTTGGAAAAGACCCTGATATTAGGAAAGGTTGAAGGCAGGAGGAGAAGGGGACGACAGAGGATGAAATGGTTGGATGGCATCACCGACTTGAGGGACATGAGTTTGAGCAAACTGCAGGAGACAGTGGACAGGGAAGCCTTGCATGCTGCAGTCTATGGGGTCGCAGAGACTCAGACATGACTGAGCGATGGAACAATAATAAAACCCCCTTCCTCATTCTAGACACATCATACGTTTTAACCAGTGAAACCTCAGATAGCTTTACTGTTGGGGGAGGGGTTATATCATATCAGTGGTCACATGGAGACTACTGTCAACCAGAATTGATTTTACTCTGAACTCTGCAAAGCCATCCTGTACCTGCACAGAGTTGTTTTTTTTTTTTAAGCTTAAGAACAGAACATTATATTTGTCTTTCTTGCATTTTGCTATATTATTGGGTTGGCCAAAAAGATCATTTGGGTTTTTCTGTGCTGTCATCTGGAAAATTCAAATTAACTTTTTTTGGCCAACCAAATAAATTTAACACATGATTCCAGCCAACCAACTTCTTTTTGGGTTAGCAGGTAACATGGATTTTCCAACTTCTCTGTCCTTTGGAAATGTGATCAGACAGGGTAATACTGTTAAGAATAGAACTTAGCAGAGAACAAAACCAAAGGCAGACCCATTAGCAAAGACACTCGAAACATGCCAATAAATGCAGGGGAAGAAACTCTGAGGCATGTTGTCAGAAATGGACATGACCGCTGTTTTTGTATCTGAGTGGCCTCTCATGATGCACAAGAGTGGATGTGGGGCAGTTTCCAATCCCCTGAGTTTTTCCTGCTACTTTCTCAAATACCATCACAGAGTTTCACAAGAGGGACATGAAAATCATAAATACATACTCACCTAGCCTGATGGAAAACTCATAAAATCTCTTCAGTCTCACGACTAAAGGACACACTGCATTCCAAGCTTTTTCCTGAAGCTGAATGTCATTGGGATTTTGGATGGCCTGCCAAAACACGATGGAATTTTCTGCTTAAAAAGAAGCGGTAGGCTCCACATCAAAATGACTTAAGACTGAGAAAGACTTTGAGTTAAAAAAAAAAAAATTCCTTCTGTCTTTTGCTAATGTGTACTGCCTCAATCAGTTCATGGAAGTATTGTCCAAGATGCTCAATTAGGATGGTGATTTTAGCACTTGAACATAATGCAAATGGCTCAACAATTAGACACCATGTCATTTGACTCACTTCTCGTATCTTCAATGCAAAAAAAAAAAAAAAAAAGCATGTCTAATTGGAAGCAATTCAGATCTCCTCCATGACCATTTGATTCTTCTAAAGTAGAGCCAATGCTCATTATGAAGTACAGATTCTGTAGATGTTTTCCTTTCTCTATAATATGTATTACATTCCTGACAGTCTGAGATGGTACCTAAATTGCCTAAATTAAATGGTGACCCTTAAGTAGAAAAATAACCTCTTAATAGGCTGCTACTTTCTTTGAAATGCTGTTTTGCTTGGGTTTCAGCAGTTTGAGGATTATGATGCTTGCGGCATTTTATTGTTGTTGCTGTCTTGGTTTTTTTCAGAAAATGGTGATGGCAATGTGTGTGTGTGCTGATACTTCCACAAAGCTAATTATTTCAAACAAAAGGAGTGTGAGGTTTCTTGCCTTGAAGGCATGACAAACTCTCAAAAGCCACACTGCCATTTTTTTTTTGTTGTTTTGGTCACTGTTTTCTTTTTCCTGCACTTATTATTTTGATCTTACACGTCATTTCAGGATGACAGATGAGCAGGCTCCTTAAGGGAGGTTGTTTATGTCTCTTGATTGTGATAGTCATGAAACCTGCCAAAAATCATTACAAAATGTTGGAAAGTTCACATACACCCAGACTTTGTGACTCATATTTCAACTACCGTTCACAGATTTCATGTTTCTCTTATACGAAGCAACATATTGACAAATTATTGTTTAAATGTGAGTCCCACAATTTCAAACGCATGTCAGAGGAGAGAATGGCTTGTACTTTACATGGTGCGCAGCAGTATGTGCTCAGATCAGCGGACTTGAATAAAAGGGACCATTCATACATTTTTAAGGACACATTACCCTCCTTGTTCTTCCTGGTATGCTAGGAAAAACTAGGGCTATTACTGAATCTTGCTGTGTGTGTGCGTGTGTGGGTTTCCCTTCTCCACCAAGGGCGTTGTCAGCTTAGTGTTATTACTGGCATACATCTCGGATCTCTGGCCCTGCGCCCTTGTACGCCTGCAGGTCTGCGAGGATGCTCTCGGAATCCTGGAGCACGGCGCTGATCTGGTTCCATATTTCCCTCTCTCCTTCTGTGGGCTGGGCATCTAGGCAGACAGGAAACCAAGAGACACAGAGGCTTGTGTTTATAAACAGCCTGGGAAGAGGCTCGGCATTCAATTCTACCTGCTAGACAATCCTATGTGACTCCTGCAGGCATGGTATTTCCTCTTTAACATAATAAGGTGCAAAGAAATGAAAACTAACAGAAGATCTGGCCATTACTGAGTTCAAAATAGTTACAAATATTTCACTCACATCTAACAAAGCTTGTTGGAATCATTGTGCATGCACAGTCGCTCGGTTGTATCTGATTCTTTGAGATCTCATGGACTGTAGCCCACCCAGCTCCTCTGTCCATTTGATTTCCCAGGCAAGCATACTGGAGTGGGTTGGCATTTCCTTCTCCAGGGGATCTTCCTGACCCAGAGATCAGGCCCATGTCTCCTGCAGTGCAGGCGGATTCTTTACCACTGAGCCACCTAAGAAGCCCATGGAATCATTGTAGGCACCCCTTTATTTGTATAGATCACTTTTTTTTTTTTTTTTTTTTTTGCACATATACTATGTGTCAAGTGGTACACTGGGTGATAGAAAGAATAAACATTACCTTTTGGGATCCAATTCTAATATTTAATAGAAGCTATTGTGACTGAAAGTCTGTGAATCTGAGTCTAGATGGGAAAGTAGTCCCCCTTATATTTCCATACTAAAAAACACTTAAGATTTTCTGTAATTAATCCTTCAGAGCTTTGGTATAGATGTATCTTTGCAGAACATAATGATGTAGAAAGCAATGGAGTTCCTTTTTGAACATGAGCTCAAGAAGTGCAGAGAGTTCATTTTAAAGACTCCTGTACTGTTCATCTTTGGTCTTAACCATGAAACTTATCCACAAAAATAAGTAATGCATTTAAACTTAAATATTGAAGAACAAATTCTAACAGTCACAGAGACATCCACTTAGTTCTTCAATGAATTCCGACTTGTTTACATTCCTGGAGCCAATGTATGTTCTTGCCTGCAGGAATATTTTGTGAGGGCTGTTGGGTGGAAGTTGAATGGTGGTAAAGATAGGGTTTTATTTATCTCACAATGCCTATAAAATAGGTTTCTTGCCTGGGCTAGTTAGGAAATTAATCTCCATCTAAAACAAAGGCATTGCTAATACAGGAAGATGTCATCTCCTAAAATCTGTTTTTAAAAATCCAAGTCCTAAGGGACTGAGTTCTCCCAGCAGACTTCACTAATGAAAGGGTACCTGCATGCGTGCTCAGTCACTTCAGTCATGTCCCACTTTTTGCAACCCTATGGACTGTAGCCCGCCAGGCTCCTCTGTCTATGGGATTCTCCAGGCAAGAATCCTGGAGTAGGCTGCCATGCCCTCCTCCAGGGGAATCTTCCAAAGCAAGATTCAAACTCACATCTCCTGAATTACAGGCTCATTTTCTTCCATAATTGGTTAGGCTTATTTCAAGTCCTAGGCTTTTCTGCTTTTCTGTCAGGGAACTGAATCATCTTTTCTTCCAGCTATTAATTAAGCCCTCGGTGTTGACTACACAGTCCCTGGCTTCTGGGCCAGGTTGCTGTAAGAGTCTAGAGGACTCAAATCACAAGTGGCATAAACTTCAAGACAGAAAGTACCAGCTGGGAGAAGCCCTAATCTGTCTGTCTTGGTTTTCAAATGGGAAAAGGACCATGTAACCCTAAGTGACATGTGGTCTTGGCCCATATCCCTAAGTTCATAATTCACCCCAGTTTGATCCCCCAGCTAAAAGAACAGACAAGACTAATAAGTGAGAATCTGATCCACAAGACTGTAAGACTCAGACCTTATTTGTCTCATTTGACACTGTATCTCCAGGATCTAACACAGTGCCTGGCACACAGTAATGGCAATAGAAAAATGGGCTGAATGATTGAAACATAGAGTCAAAGCTATGACTTTGCAGTAGTCATGTACGGATGTGAGAGTTGGACCATAAAGCAGGTAGAGTGTCAAAGAATTGAGGCTTTCAAATTGTGGTGTGGAGAAGACTCTTGAGAGCCCCTGGACTGCAAGAAGATCAAACCAGTTAATCCTAAAGAAAAATCAAACCTAAATATTCATTGGAAGGACCGACACTAAAGCTGAAGCACCAATACTTCGGCTATCTGATGCAAAGATCCTGATGATAGGAAAGATTGAAGGCAAAAGGAGAGGGGGTGACTGAGGATGAGATGGTTAGGTAGCATCACTGACTCAGTGGACATGACTTTGAGCAAATTCTGGAAGATAGTGAAGGACATGGAGGCCTGGCTTGCTGCAGTCCATGGGGTCGCAAAGAATCAGACACAACTTAGCAACTGAACAGCAATTCATATTGTTTTGTGATGGTTTTCCTGTTCGTCTTTGAATACCAAGCTATCTGAAGATAGGGCCTGGCTGCTTGTCCTCAGGGCTCCCATATGCCCTGCCCATTGGAGAAACTTACTAAATGTGTCATGTCTGTCTCAATGGATAAACGATGAAATTGACCATATGACAGAGAACACGGGTGTTGAGAAGCGGTGAAAAAAATAAAGATCTTACTACTCCAGATCCTCTCCTCTGTCTTGTCTCCTGAAATGGCTTTACCACTGTTGCATGTCTCACTATCACCATGAAGATAATATGCATTTACCTATAATCAGACTGGCTATTCACACTTTAGTTAATGTGTTTTTAAATCCTCCATCATTTATCTATGGCCTCAATGTTTCCTCAGTGTGGTTAACATATTAATAGAATATTTGATGTGTGCAAAACTGCATTAATGTTACTGTCCTAATTCTAAAGCTGTTATTTCACTTTCTGGAATAGTCCTTTGACAGACTTTGGGGTCTGCACTTCTGGCATTCTCTAAATTGAGATTCAGTTGCTCACCATGCTTTTAAAATGTATTGTGTCTTCAGATGTCAAGGAGAGACATCTTGAAAAAGACCCAGAAGAATTAGTGATTGGAAAGGTTACTATTTAACCTATCAGCAACCTCCTAGAGCATTTGCTGAGTGAACAGGAACTCTGAATTAAGGCTTCTGTTTTTCTATTTTTAACGCAAAGATTGATCTTAAGTCAAAGGTACATACACACACTAATAATAATGATGATGATGGAAATGGGTCTCTGTTTCCAGTTCTAGCCAGTGAATTGTTTAGTGATGTTTCTTCTAAGAATTACATTGTAAATTCTTAATCATCACTAGTTATTTCATCGAAATTGAGGAGAATGGTTACAGAAAGCTGGACTGTTCCTATCTAACAATGAAGCTGTTAAAAGTGCCTGTGATTTACACAGGCAATTTCAGAAACCAACACTTCTAGGAGCCCTGGAACAAGCCTCTCCAGGCCTTTCTCCAAGCAGTGATTTAAACCCCTATTCTAGCTGTTGTGGAAAGAATGAAAATGTATCATGTGCCCTGTGACCTTGAATACATACATTTATTGTCAAGAATTTGCTGAATTCCAAGTGCCTAGAATTTTTAATGGAAAAAGCACCATCTTATCAATTAAGAAAGTTCAACAGTATTCATTTTGTTTATAGGGGACCTATTTATCCTCCTTTGACTCAATTTCCCAGTGACAGTGGATATTAACTGTCAGCATTTTAGAGTCACCGGGGTCAGGGGGAGGTTTCGTGCTGGACTGTGATATTTACCGAGAGCAGAATTCTCGGCATTCCACTGTGCCGATGCAAAGCAAGGTGGCCACCAGCTTTGTTTGTCAGAAAGGAACATCTTTGGTGAACATACCCCAGGGCACAGGCGGCAGGGCTCAACCCTGAGCAAGGCTGTCAAATCAAAGAGTTCTTATCTTTGTAAATCAGCCAAGGATGCACTCTGTCTCCACAAGCCCCGGGAACACACACCTACCCCTAAAGACCTATTCAAGACTGTGTGGAAAAGCTGACAGAGAATCAAACAAATTAACTGAAGAAAATGTGAACGGAAGACAATTTATTTGGAGATGTCTTTGGCTTTGAAGGAAGCCCTGGCATTTCATCAGTAGGATACATCCTTATCTCTGCACCCACCAGCTGGTGTATAAACACCAAAGAAACGTAGAGCAGGAAGGGTTTGCCAAACCATAAATTAAATCTATATAGCTCTTCTTCTCCACCCACTTCCTCATTTCACCCTTCACCCCTTCAGGATAAACTAGGAAGTGTAATAACTATTTAATATTAACGTTATGTGTGTGTGTGTTAGTCTTTCAGTCAGGTCAATGCTTTAAGACCCTGTGGACTGTAACCCACCAGGCTCCTCTGTCCGTGAGATTCTCCAGGCAAGAACACTGATGTGATGTGGGTTGCCATTCCCTTCTCCAGGGGATTTTTCTGACCCAGGGATCGTACCTGGGTCTCCTGCATTGCAGGCAGATTCTTTACCATTTGAGCCACCAGGGAAGCCCTGATATGAACATTGGGGGATGTAAAAATGGAAACGATTTATAGCACAATACTAACTGCTTACAAAAAAACAATCTAAAATTGCAAAGGTCTGTCAGAAGATGTAAGCGTGACGGGACTGACATATTTATTTGTACAGGAACATCAGTCATCCTATGCCAGACCCTTTCCCAAGGGACAATCAGATGAGGGACTGCAAAAAGCAGGGAGGTTTAAGACACTTGAAGGCTTGTTTATTTCATTCACATGCTGAGGCATCCCTGTGATGTCATGGAGGGAAGAGAGCTCCAGGGATGTAATTTTTGAAGAACCAGATCCTATGATAAGTTTTCACTCACTAAATATGAGACCTCAGGGCAAGCCAATTAATCTCTTGGTCTCAGATGAATTCTTGGTAGAGGGAGGGGAGCTAGCATGAGCCTCGTCTCCTCCCTATATGGTCCTGTGGGGGGTCTGTGACGTGTAGGATCATAAAGAGGATGTTGACAGCTGAAAAGCACTTAAAAAGCGAAAGTGCTAGAAACTGAAAGAATCTTTCTGAATGAATCCCTGCCTTGGCATAAACAAATTGCTTCCCAGGTCTGTTCTGTTCCTTTGCTTTTTGTTTGTTTTGCTTTCATTTGTAAAGTGACCAAAAACATCCTTTATTTTCCTCCTTTCCCTTTCCAAGATTATCTAGCCCCCTATGCACAACCGCAGCAGATATGAGCATACCAGAGAGGGGGAGATGAAAGAAGAGATCAGCAGCAGTAAGAAGTATTCTGCATCACCCAAAGACATTCCAGCTGATTGCATAATCTGACATGCACCCACACCCTTGCTTTAAAGAGTAGGAGACTTTAGTTGTAACAAGTCAAAATACACAGAGCCTTTCTGGAAGTACCATGGCTTGGGAGCTTTAGAATTTTCCTCTTGACTAACCCCATCAACCACCATTATGGTTTTTGGCATTCCTATTATGCTCATAAAGGTGGATTTTTCTTATAAGAAAATCGCTTTTTGGTTACTATAGCCTAAGAAACGTATGTTCATCCCAGCCTAGAACCTGTACTTCTTTTGGCTAGTCCATCACTTTCTCTTTGTTCTAACTATTACAGATTTCTTCTCTGCTACCTGTACTATTGTCTCTTCATTGTGCTTGCATCTGATCTCCCCAATAGTTACATACTCCTGGAAAAAGAGTCTGTGCTCTTCTAATGTTCCTGTATTTATGTACTTTATGTCATTCCCCCTCATGCAGTTCTGCTCCACTAAGACCCGACCCCCCACTTCTGCTGGTCCTGCCTGAAGCTAGGATACAGAAGATGCTCTGCAGATAGTTACTGAATTAGCATCAATGAAGAAGCCAAGGTTCCTAAGCTTATGCTTCAAGCCCAGGTCTATGGCAGATATTGAATAGGTCACACATGACATAAGCATAAGATGCCATCTAAATCTTTTCCACAGAGAAATTCTTTAGGCTAAAGTGAAACAATACCAAAGAGACCTAGCTATGTCAGAAGGAATGGAGAACACTGAAAAATATGTCAGTAAATATAAAAGATCTATTAAGATTACAAATATAAACACACAGAGACTATTTAAGAGTTTAAAGTTTAAAATAAAGACATTGCAATGAGTTTATAACATATGTACACAGAAGTAAAACATGTAACAATAGCACAAAGAGTGAGTGGAAGGGTGGTGATTGGAAGTCTACTGTGACAAGTTTCTTAAATTCTTCATGAAGTAAACAATGCATTTTGAAGACAGATGGCAGTAAGTTAAAGGTGTATATAATAATCTCTAAAGTAAGAACCAAGAAGCACAACTAAAAAGTCAGCAGAAAGGACACAAAAGAATACTAAAAATTATTTGGTTCACTTAAAAGACAGAAAGACACTGAGAAACAAAGAGGAAAAAGATAACGAATGGAAACCACACCAAGATACAGAAATACAAACATTAATTAAATGCACATACAATAATTAAAAGTAAATGGACTAGACATACCAATTAAAAGGTTGATATTTTCAGCTTGGATGAAAAAGCTTGGGGCAACTACATATTGTTTATAAGAAACACGCTATAAAGAAAAGCAGACAAAACAGGGAAATACATACTGCTGCAAATACCGAGGGTAAGAAAACTGTTACGGTCAAAATGTGACATGATTAAAGGTAGATTCAACAAAAGATATGTCAGATTTCTAAAAACTATGAAATATTTCTGAGTGAAATTAAAGAATATCTAAACAAACGGAAAGACTATATGCATAGGTGGGACAAATTAATATTGCCTAGAAGTCAATTACCTCCAAACTGATTTATTGATTTACATAATTATAATCCGTATCCCAGCAAGGTTTTTTGTGGACATTAAAAGCTAGTTTTGAAGGATACATAAAATTATACAGAAAAGTAAAGGTGCTAGAATAGTCGGAACATCTGGAGAAAGAACAAAGTTGAAGCACTTGCTTTTCCTGACTTCATAACTTATTAGTTGCTATGTTTTGGCATTAATTGGTGAAATGGGTCAAGAAGCAATGAGAGAGAATAAAAGGTCCCTAAGTAGCCTCACACATATTATAAATAGTTAACAAATTAATGATAAGAGCATTAAAGCAATGCCGCCTGTGCTAGAATAATTTTGTATCACATGAAAAAAGAAATAAATCCAATATCTCTTTCATAACATATGCAAAAACTTGCTAAGATTGATCATTGACTTAAAGGTAAAGCTTAAAATTCTAAAGCGTTCCTAGGGAAATGTAGTTGAGTACGTTTATGACCATGGAATAGGCATGATTTCTTAAAGAGGATACAGAATGCACTTACTGATAAAGGAAGAAAATGATGAATCACACTTCATCAAAATATAACATTTCTGTTCACGGAAAGAAAGTAGTCATGGGATGAAGAAACAATAAAAAGACAGTAAGTGACTGTGTAGAAATTCGAGCATAGACTGTAGAACCTACTACAAAGGTCAAACAAATTTAAATCATATCTACACAACTGGAAAACCTAAGGACAGATGTGTCTAATTTTGTATTAAATTTTGACCCAGCTTAATTATATCTATTTGACCCAGTTCAATTATATTCCATCACTGACTTCAAAAAGAATATTCAATACTCAAAGCAGAGGTGCCACATGCATTTAAGCTGTTGTTACACCCTGTTCAGCCTGCCTTCCTCCCTTTACTGCTGACTCCCTCCTTAACTCTTTGCAATCCAACCTCTGTATTTAAAGCAATAAATCCTAAATCTGTTAGGCAGCTAACTGCCCAACTCATCATCCCCTTTTCAAGCCTTCTTGACTACTCTCAGCATCTGAATCTGTTTACATTCCCTCCTTCTTGAAAGTCTGTGTCTTCTGGCTGTTTTATCTAGCCTGTTCTATCCTGTTTCTTCACATGGCCAGCATCTGTTACTTGGGCTCATTCGGTCTCTTAACTCAGCACAAGCTGATGGCTGGGTCACCAAACTGGGTGAGGCCCAAGCCCTGCCATCAGGAATCTCAATTAAGTTGCCCTGCTTCTCCCTCAATGTAGTCTCTCTCCTACTCAAGCTCCCTTTAAACACAAGCATGCCTGAAGTTCTCATCCACTCAGCTCTTATTATCTTCTGTAGTTTTCCTTCAGGGATTTCAACTATTCTCTTTGGAAAAGTCTTCTGAAAGTGAAGGTGTTAATTGCTCAGTTATGTCCTATCTTTGCGACCCCATGGACTGTATGTAGCCCACCAGGCACCTCTGTCCATGGAACTTCCCAGGCAAAAATGCTGGAGTGGGTAGCCTTTCCCCTCTCCAGTGGACCTTCCAAATCCAGAGAATGAACCCAGGTCTTCTAGGTCTTCGGAAAAAAATACACATTGTTTTAAGTCCATTCCAAATTCCACCTTTGTAAGAAAACTGCTCTAATTCCTCCTGAGGTCATCCATTTCTTGAAACTAGAAGTTTCTACCTCTACTCTCAGGCCACACCATGCCTCTTCTAAGCCCCTTATTTTAGTTTATCTTTGAACTGTCTGCCTATATTGTCCTCCACACCAGCCTGGGGCTTCATTAGGCAATGGCTGCTCTTGTTTAGTTCTGTCTCCCTGATGTCACCAGGCTTACACGGATGCTCATGACCATACTCAACATACTATTGCCATAATGAACTGAAATCTACATACTCAAGGAAAAATCATGACCTCAGCCCATCTTCCCCACCCTTCCAGTCCGTCATCCTTCTTTCTTGAAAGCCAGCTTTAGGAAATAATATTTGAAGAATCAAGAAATGAAAACAATTTTTTTTTTTTTTTTGAGACATCTCATCTCCCTCTCTAATTAGGCAGAAGATGATGGCTGTATTACTTCCTGGAAGCTGCCTATGATGAGCACTTAAGGGAATCAAAGCAGAGGGAGGAAGAAGGCCAAAGACACCTATACTCCCACCTCAATTCCCCAATCATTCCCTGTGTGACTTCAGCCCAGTGACTCATCGTCTCAGACTCAGTGAAATAATGTTAATCTTCTCTTTGGTAGTAAGGGGGATATAAACAGGATTTTGTACATGTCTATAAATTTATAGTTTTATATTTTCCTTAAATACTTTAGTTCTAGTCCTAGTAATAGGCCACCAGACATGGAAATCCAGTCTACATTTCCCCTTCCTGAAGAAATTAGAGCATATCTATAAATGGAGCTTTGATACTATAAGTCATTATCAAAATTGAAAATATTGAAATGTTTTCTTCGGCCACCATGATCTTTCTTTAAATAACATATTAAGAAAATGGCCAAACTACAAGACTGAGTAGGTCAGAGTTCTTGGGTTGTAGGAGAGAGGAAGAGAGGCCCCTTTGCAATGTTGCTGGGGAAGGGGATGCCCTGAGATCTTGCCTCAGAATTCTGGTGCTTCAGAGAACACCAGCTGAAAACTAATGCTTTAAATTCCTGTATTTTACTTTTATCACTTTAAAGGGTTTTCATATTAGACTTGACAAAGAACTCAATATTATTCTTTGTGGAAGCACGGGAAGGCCAAAGTTCAAGAACAGCTACATAGGCAAATGGGGCCACTGAATTCTGAGTGACATTGTGAGAAGCATGTACACACGCATGTGGAGTTTAGAACTTCCAAAAAAGCAAAGCATGAAACTCCCTTAGCTGTTGATCTGCCCCTGAAGTTGTGAGTGAATGCTGTTTTACCACTATTTTGGCCTTTGTGCACGCTGAATGAAACAGTGTAAAATACATATGACGAGAAGTGGAAAGGACCAATTAAAGATGCAAGTAGTAAAATTAGAGTGTTGGAATAATAGCTAGTTCATTCTGCAACAATTTTAAAAATTATTAATAAATCTTCCTGTAATAACAAAGATATGGATATTATAGAAGAGTAGCAAAAGTCACACCAGTTTAAAAAAAAAAATTCTTTTTGAAGTATCATATCAATCTGGCTCTTGAGTTCCCAGGTGCCCTCCTTACTAAACTGAACCAAACCCAGCATAGCCCAACCAAACCCAAACAAACCCAGCCAAAACCAACTAAACCCAACCAAATTCAACCACGCCCAAACAAATCCAGCCAAACCAAATTAAGTCCAGCCAAACCCAGTCAAATCCCACCAAACCCAACCAAGCCTAACCAAACCCAATCAAACTCAGCCAAACCCAGACAAGCTCAGCCAAACACAACCAAACCCAGCCAAACCCAGCTAAACTCAACCAAAACCAACCACACCCAATCAAATCCAGCCAAACTTAGCAAAATAACAAGAACAATAACAAACTGAGTTAAATCACAAGTGAGATCTCTTTAATTGAATATAACTTGCATTAAAAATTTTTTTCAGAATGTATGAGTTTTGGGAATACTTTTCCTTTTTAAGTAGGTATTTAGGCATAACAAAGATTTTAAAAAGATAGCTCCAGAGATCTTTCATAGTTTGGTTTGCTGTGTCTTAGAAAGTTATTCTAGCATTTACTTATATGTTATTTTATATATATATATAGTTATATATATATATAGTTATATATATATATATAGTTAATATATATGCAAGGAAGTTTCAACTTATTTTTAATATGAATACAATACTTGAAACTATAGTTTAAAGCAGATTAAGGTTTGCAACAGATGATGACTACTGGGACATAGGACATTTAGCTGTGCTTGGTATTGTGGAATTGCAATTCAAAAGGAGGAGACCACAAGAATAAGTATAGATACATGAGATCAGTTGCTTAAAATGAATGTGTCACTCATTGATAAACATAGTCAAACAATGAACAATATAAGAAAGAATCTCTGTATGTATTCAGTCATGATTCATAAGCCGTTTTCCCTAATTTAAAGTTTTTGATTTAAAAAAATCTTTCAAATGAAAGCTACATCTCAAAATTCTGAAACAGTTCTGTATTATCGAATAATACACAAAAAGCAGACAGAGATTACTCAAAACTACAAAATCTCTAAGTCTCATTTCTGCTATCTATCACTTTTTCTTTTACATCTAGTGATATTTGTTTTATATTAATCTGTGTAAATTACTATGTATACTATTTTTCTTTGGATTATGACATAATAATTCATGAAAATTATTAGGAAAATACATGATGATGATTGATGTTAGGCTTACAATAACTGCTTCTAAAATCAAAGAAAAGCATGAGCATATTAAAAATATGTTTTTTGTTTTTTTTAAAAAATAATATATGAAAAGAAAGGAGGAAATGGTCTTTGAAGACTCAGAGAAATGTAGAGAGACATTTGGATGTGGTTTAAGAATTACATAACAATCTTTATAACTCCCCTATCAACAAACTATAAAGAAAGTGAAGCTTTTTCATCATAATCTTTTAAGTTTTGGAACTTACTTTCAAAATCCAGGAAAAAATGTGGGTAGTTTTCAATTTCCCTGGTAAGGACTTTGAGCAGGTTTCCCATCCCAGCAAGCCTAGGAGAGGGAACACAAAACCAAACACCATTAGCAGTATAAAAAACATACTTCTTAAAAGCTTAGATATTTTTGAATGATTTGCATAAATACCATTGAACCCCTATAACTACATCAGAAGACCTAATAGAAAGTATTTTTATGCTAGGTGACAAGTGATAACTTAGCAATTAGTTATTGTTCAAAGAATTGGGTAATGGTCATAGGAGGCAGAGTTCAGGTGTATTCTAGAATTTTTTTTTCCCCTTTTCCTTTCACTAATCCCCAGAATCCTTACAGTTAATATTTAATCCTTGCTTGATTTCTGTTCCATTGGTGTGGGAACATACTATGTCAATGGACAAGCAGAACAGTGAGGGCATTATTAAATTACCTATCCAGAAAGGTAAATTTCTCAAAGTTCCCAAGGAAAAGAGTTTAGAAAACAGATTTATACTCCCAGGAATCCCTTTTAGCCTGTACAAGAGGTCCTGTTTCCCAGGTAAGTCAGAGGTTCCTGCGATTTGACATTTCAATAGTTATGAGATTAGTACTTCACGAAGTGTAAAAATGAAAAGGTATAACATCCAAAAAGTTATTCTCAATGAAACTGCAGCCTGAGGCATTGGCAACGGTGAATCCAACCTACAGAGAAATACAAATCTGTGACATATCTGCAACCCCAAGCTGAAAGAATAGGGAAACTGTAGTCATTATTGACGACAGAGGATGAGAGGGTTGGACGGCATCATTGACTCAATGGACATGAGTTTGAGCAACCTCCGGGAGATGGTGAAGGACAGGGAAGCCTGGCATGCTGCAGTCCATGGGATCGCAGTCAGACACAACTTAGCGATTAAACTGAACTGATTTAAATAAATAGCAATGTGTCTACTGCTCTCAGCTCTAGACATTAAACCTTCTTCTTCTTCAGGAGGCCATTCTATGTGAATGAATGAATGCCTTCATTCATTTTACATATATCTATGGAGCTGCGACGGAGAAGGCAATGGCATCCCACTCCAGTACTCTTGCCTGGAAAATGCCATGGACGGAGGAGCCTGGAAGGCCGCAGTTCATGGGGTTGCTAAGAGTTGAACAAGACTCAGTGACTTCACTTTCACTTTCATGCATTGGAGAAGGAAATGGCAACCCACTCCAGTGTTCTTGCCTGGAGAATCCCAGGGACAGGGGAGCCTGGTGGGCTGCCGTCTATGGGGCCACACAGAGTCGGACACTCCCGGCGGGACACAACTGAAGTGACTTAGCAGTAGCAGCAGCATGGAGCTGCGAAGAAAGCTGAGCACCGAAGAATTGATGCTTTTGAACTGTGGTGTTGGAGAAGACTCTTGAGAGTCCCTTGGACTGCAAGGAGATCCAAACAGTCCATTCTGAAGGAGATCAGCCCTGGGATTTCTTTGGAAGGAATGATGCTAAAGCTCCAGTACTTTGGCCACCTCATGCGAAGAGTTGACTCATTGGAAAAGACTCTGATGCTGGGAGGGATTGGGGGCAGGAGGAGAAGGGGACGACAGAGGATGAGATGGCTGGATGGCATCACTGACTCGATGGACATGAGTCTGGGTGAACTCCGGGAGTTGGTGATGGACAGGGAGGCCTGGCGTGCTGCGATTCATGGGGTCACAAAGAGTTGGACATGACTGAGCGACTGAACTGAACTGATGGAGCTGCGATCTCATGCTGGGTGCTGGAGGCATTCCTCTAATTCGTGAGTCAGACACCTCAGCTTGTGAGGGATAATGGAGCTCAGGGCTGTAATTTTCTATGCACATGGCTCCTGATAGTGTTTATGTTGCTGTAGGAATTAACAACAACAAAAAAATGCCATTGTAAGAAAGATGTGGTGAAAGGAGAATAAACAAAAAGGATGCTGTGCATAAAAATACATAACAAGCAGTTCTCTTGAGTGCAGCAGGTGGTATAATATAGTCTCCATACTCCTCCCTCTGAGAGAATACTCACATTCACTTACAGATATCACCCAAAGTCACCCATGTCACCAATGTGAAGCTAGAAGAACTTAGGAAGGACTGCTTGCAATCCTACCTCTGTTTCTTGTTAGCTCTGTTATCCAAGGCAAGGCACTGACTCTCTAAGCCTGTTTTCTCATCTATAAGAAGAGTTTTTGAAACGTATCTATTTCATCAATTCATGATATTAATGAGGTTAAAGATATAAAATGCCTAGCACAGTGCTTCTAAGAAGTGCTCAAGAAACAGTATGTGATAATTGCCCGTCATCAATGTGATGATTATCTTAACGCCTTCAAATACTTACTCAGAATTCTCCTATAGAAGACAAATCAGAGAGGCATTATGTGGCTCTAGGGAAGAGAACTAGAACCAATGAGGGAATAATAAGGAAGATCTTCATTCAATGTCGTGAAAACATTTCTCACCATTAGGGTTGTCAGACTATTGGGTGATTTGCCCTGTGAAATAGTGAGTTTCCTGTCACTGGTAGTGGTGAAGTAGAAATTAAAAATATTGTGAAAATGAGTTGGGCAGAAGATTGGGATATATACTTCTTCGACCTTGCCGATCTTGAAGTATATGAATATTTGGGCATGCGTGTGTGTGTGCTAAGTCGCTTCAGTTATGTCCATCTCCGTGCAACCCTGTGGACTGTAGCCCGCCAGGCTCCTCTGTCCATGGGATTCTCCAGGCAAGAATACTGGAGTGGGTTACCATGTCCTCCTCCAGGGGATCGAACTTGTGTCTCTTGCGTTGACAGGCAGGTTCTTTATCACTAGCGTCACCTGGGCACGTGTGCGTGAGTACACAGACACACGGTAGGAGGACAAGACATGCTTGTCTTGTCCAAAAGAATCTTCCCTCTTTTATGTTCTGTCACTGTTTATTTTTTCCTCCCTTGTCTTGATTTGTGTTTCCTTTTAAGATATTTTTGAGCAAAGCCCTGTGTGAGACAGGTTCTGCCAAATTAAAACTCACGACTAGTGTAGTCCATCCTTGTCACTGGGCAATATTCACAAACCCTCCTGGGTTTCTAGGAAACAATGTGTTTCCAATTTAATGAACAATTCCAACTCAGACCCCAAGGCAAATCTTGCAGGAAGATGATTCTACTGTTTAGTAGCAGCCCCGACTTTCATATAAAATGCCTTAATGGAAGTTAAATATTCTTAATTTCCCTAGTTTTGTGCTATTAACATGTCACAAGAGACCTGAATGAGTTTAGCTTCCTCCTAAAAGTCTGCCTTGTGTAGGATTTTACTGTCAGAGTTCCTGGGTGGGAAATACGTTAAGCCTTTAAAATTAGTAACAGACTGAAACACACATGGAAATACATCCAAATATCAGCCGGCTGCAGAGTGCTATCTGTTCAGAAGGTTACTTAGGCTGGTTGGCTGATGTGGTCCAATATCTTGAGACGTGATTCTAACAACAGCCAAGGTCAGTTAACTGGAATTATTCTAGATTTCTAGATGTTGACATCTCAAGCAGGAACTGTCTGGAATGATAAAATTGTGGGAACTTATGTAGTGTTACAGAACCTAGAAAACATGCATTTCAATACAAACTTCTTGAACAGATACAGAAATAGTTCACCTGCTTCATGGCAAAAAAAAAAAAAAATGTTCCCCTCCAAGGGGACAATAACATGCACATTTTATTGAGTGCCCACCGTGTGCCTGGCACTGTGCTTGGAGCTTTCACACACTTAAATTCACTAAAACCTTACACCAACTCTTTGGGTAGCTACAACTGTCTTCATTTATTGGAAGAAAAAGAGGTTCAGATGCTTAAGTATATTTCTAAAGATGACAGGAGAGTAAAAGATGGAGTCACATTTAAACTTAAGGGTCTGGGAACCCCATGTCCACATTCTTTTCCCCACAAGAAGGAACCTGGGGCTTCAGACTCCTAGCAGGTCCCTGGCTGAGAACACTGAGAGTCCATGGTCTGCAGAAAGTGTCTGCAGGATAATACAGTACTGTAGATCTATGCTCCTTTTTCTGGGGACAGAGTCTACAGTTTCTGTTAAGATTCCAAAGCAGCCTGTTTCTCACTAGTATTGCTCCACGTACAGGGAAAAACACTTCTTGAGGAATTCATGCTTTCTTTAGGAAACCATGTCGGGGTGGAGTCTTCCAGAAAAGTTGGCTTCATAGAAGTGAACTCCACCCAGGCATGAAGGACCCTGGGAATCTGTAATGGCAGAGAGGAGGCCCCCAGCTGGGGGATGAGGGGTGAGAACAGAACAGCAGACACAATCTGGGTGACTTCCCCAAACAGAAGGCTTATTCCTCAAGGTTTATTTACTTAATACAATTTTGAAATGGATCCTTTCACTTTTTTTTTTTTTTTTTTTTGCAAATTGAAGGAGGGCGTTTCTCTAATCCCGGTAGGAGTGTTAACAGTGTCTGTAAAGACAGCCCGCGTGTCTCTGCCAAGGGAGGCTCTCATGTCTCAGTGGTGATGATTTGGGATGTATACTGGTGTTTTCTATGACTACCTTCTTGGCTCTAAGCTTAAAACCACTTCCATGGGAGTTGGCTCATAGGCTGCTCAGTAGAAAATGATGATTTTCCTAAAGAAGTCGTTTTCTGCTAACACTTCAGTTCCAAAAATGAGAAGAGAAGCAAAACACACACACAGATACCACACACACACACACACGTGCAGTTATTTTTTTGTCCTAGTTACAACTCTGCTCTTGTTTGGAAGAAAAAAACAAATAAACAATAGGATTAGCTGTATTTCCAGAGTGTAAAACCAAATAAAATCAACCAGAGGTGATTTTTTAAAAAAAATAGGGCCATCTCTGGTGAGGAAATTTGTTTTCTAGAAGTAAGACATAGCAAAACTCAAGTGCAGGGCATGGGCATTGCGAGTTCTGACCTTGGCCTGTGTACACCAACATTTCAAT
Source organism: Bubalus kerabau (assembly GCF_029407905.1). Classification (NCBI taxonomy): domain Eukaryota; kingdom Metazoa; phylum Chordata; class Mammalia; order Artiodactyla; family Bovidae; genus Bubalus; species Bubalus kerabau. The sequence goes on along the minus strand of NC_073634.1, from coordinate 84,772,271 downwards.
GCCTGATTTTCATGATTAGAGAACAAGCACTTAGAACATTTCTTTTGTAGCTACAACTATTGCAAAGGAGTATTTCTAAGCCAACACCACCTTTCATCAATAAAGAACAGAAAATGAGAAAAAATAGAGAAACAGCCCTACATGGTTTTATTGGCTAGTATTTTTCTTAAGGTCTAAGATGGTAAAGACTCAATGCCTCTACTAGAGAGATGGGTTTTCTTAGCATTTTGAGTGAGACAATACCTTCCAGCATCTACAAATTTTTCAGCATCCCTGGTACAAAAATTTAAGAAATCAAAGACTTAGATTCTTTTACCTATAACTCCGTAGTTTGGAGATTAAGAAGTTCTGTTGAGCCTAATATTTTTCTGTAACATAATTATTAACATATAGTGAAAGTGAAAGTATTAGTTACTCAGTCATGTCTGACTCTTTGCGACCCCATGACCTGTAGGCCACCACATGCCTCTGTCCATGGGATTCTTCAGGTGAGAATACTGGAGTGAGTTGCCATGTCCTCCTCCAGGAGATCTTCCCAACCCAGGGATAGAACCCAAGTCTTCTGCATTATAGGCAGATTCTTTACCAGTCTGAACCAACATAAGCCCCAGACAAATCACGAATACACAATGACATTTATTTATATAACATCATATCTTTGTCAAAGATGTTTCTAGACTCATTTATCCTCAACATGAACATGTGTCAAAGGCAGGGAAGGTGATATTGGACCCATTTTACAGACGAGAACTTGTGGATCAGGTACAATAAATGTCCTTTTCAAAGTCATCCAGATGGAAGTCCCAAATGTCATCAGAACACATTCCACATTAGAACTGGGGCCATCTTTTTAAAGCTCTTGTTTTAAGAAACAGTACTTGCCCCAGGACATTAGTTCAAAGAAGGGTTCAGAAGAGAGGTTTCCTGACTGTCAATCTCTTGCTCTGTCCACTAATGCAAAAAGTAAATGGGACATCAAGTTCATTTTTTTAAGACATTAAAATATAAGGTGCAGTGTGTCGCTGTCCCTGGAGAGTTTCTGCTCCACGGTAGTAGGGTCTCCCCAGAACATGCTAAACAGCAACTAAACAAGGACATCTCCACTGGTGATTCATTGCATTGGACACACTTCTCTCCTTCCTTGTCTCAGTTCAGTTCAGTTCAGTTCAGTCGCTCAGTCATGTCCGACTCTTTGCGACCCCATGAATCGCAGCACGCCAGGCCTCCCTGTCCATCACCAACTCCCGAAGTTCACTCAGACTCACGTCCATCGAGTCGGTGTTGCCATCCAGCCATCTCATCCTCTGTCGTCCCCTTCTCCTCCTGCCCCCAATCCCTCCCAGCATCAGAGTCTTTTCCAATGAGTCAACTCTGCATGAGGTGGCCAAAGATTATCCTAATTCAGACCCCCAGCAGAGCTTGTCTGCACCCTACAGAGAGCCCCCAGACTGATCCTCTTAATTCTAGTCTTATTTCTCGCCCATTCATTTCCAGCTTTCTAAACACAAATCTGACAGTGTTCTTTCCTTGCTTAATATACTTCCAAGACTCTGCAGGACCCGCGGGATACAAGGCATGCAAATGGGTGCATTGGGTCCAGAAAACCTGGCCCCAGCCTCTGCCGGCTCCCCTGTCTCCTCTCTTCCTCTGGGCCAGTGGGCCCAGCACTCATCACACCCTGCACTTCTCAAAAGCAGCCTGCCTTTGTTGCCTCAGGGCCCTTGCTCACATTGCTCCTTCTGTTTACAATTAGAATGACAGCTAACATTTTAAAATGATCTGCAGGCCATAGCAATGATAGCTTTTCATGTATTATCATATTTTAATTTTCACAACCACCATATGAGGAAGCAACTGTTACTATCCCAACTTTAGGGATACAGAAATAATCTTGGAGATTTAAAAAGTCTCTCAAGCCCCAGAGTCATAGAGCTGAGTCTGGACTCCAATTTCATCTGACCTCTAAGCACTGGCCCTCGACCACTGCCTCCCCGGAATTTCCTTTCAAGTATGAGTTTGGAAATAAGGGCCTTCAGAAGGAACCGCCTAAGTCTTCCCTCCTCTTCGATTCCAGTTCAAAGAAAACAAAACCCACTCCCTTGGGTGAGCTCTGCTTCTCTTTGCTCACCTAACATGCTGTTTTTACTGTGTCACACGGCCTACAGTGTGGATGGTAATTACACACTTTCTCCCCAGCTCTGAATGTAAAGCCTTCTTGGGCAGGACTGGTTTTACGCCTCTTTGTATGCCCAGCACTTAGCACTAGGAATCAACACACAGTGATCACTGGCAAAGAAATCCTTAAGATTGTCCTGTCCAGTGATTCCAAAGCAAAATGAGGAATAAAAGCTACACCATGAATCCTGCAGAAAGCTGAAGTTATGCAAACAGCTCTAGGCTACAGTGTTTTAATTTACTTTATAAAATGATAGAGATAGTTACATCCTAAATCCCCAAAGTTTATTTTGAAATTTTACTGGTTTATGAAATTCTAAAGACTAGAGGTCGTTAACCTGGTCAATTACTCGGCCCAGCTGGGGAGCTGAGCTGCTGGTCTCTGCTCTGAGGCTGGTACCTCCAGGGGCATCCTGCAACCTGCCTTACTTATTTTTACCAGAAGTCTGACCTCCTAACTCCAATGGAGCCTTGAGATTTCCCCACCAGAGTGGTGGAAAGAAGTCCAGTTCTGGCTTTCGGAGTGTTTCTGGTGACTGGATGTGATTTTAGGAGGGCTATTAAGACAATTTGCTCTTCAATCTGATCAGTGAGGCTCACAGTTGGCGAAATCTTGACAGCAGCCAGGGTGGCAGCTGATGCCAGTGACAGAAGAGGTCTGCAGGCTTCCCACACCACCCCCCAAAAGTGAGTGACCCCTCTGGCTTATCTCCCGTGAACCATCCAGGGAGCCATCTGGGAGGGGAGAGTACAACCCCAATACATCAGCTATTAACACAACTCAGGGATACTTTCTCCCAATGATCACACAATCCCATCATACACCATTTATACTCCTTGACTGTTTTGAATGATAAGCAAAACTGGTTGACCATCAGCCTATAATATATCAGATACAAAATAGGTGGCTTAAAAAACTACTTCTGAACCAAGGGAAAGGTACATTTCTTAAATGTTAGAAGCACCTGTTTTTCTGGGAGGGAAAAATGTACCAATGGAATGCAAGAAAGTAGTTCAGCCTATAAATTCCAGGAGCCTGAATCTGCTAAACCAGGTTAGCGATTTTAGATAGCTGGGCTGGGCTGGAATTCCCCGCCCCAGCTGCCACTTCTGCAATGAATTTGTAACGTTCTCTGTTCCATTGCCGAATGTGGTGCCAAGAATCCAACAGATGATTTCATTCCAAGACGAAGGAGGGAAACTAGAGTGAGTCTATTAAGCACTTTCATCTGACAATAAAAATGAGTTAATGGCTAAAATGTGTTTTTGAAACGTTTTAACACCACAAGTAATGGCACTCAAATGGGAAAATGCCTTGAATATTCTCATCCATCATTAATACCACGGTGTCCCTCAAAAGGGCTGGGCGTTCCCAGCGGAATATAAGCTGCTAGAGTCGAGTTGTAAGGCAATCCATGGGAATTCTCCAAAAAAATACCCAGAGACCATTACGGAGCAGAACGATTAAGCGCAGGTTTAAAATAGTCCTTTCAATATCTGAGTTCAGTTTTCTAAAATAGACTATTACCTCATCAGAGCTAATTTCCCCATAAACATCAATATTACAGCAGCAAAAAGTCTCCAAAAAATGAGGGCAAAATTAGATTCTTTTTTAGGGAATGAAAGTCAATGTGTTCCCCTCTGCCCCAATTTCCAGTACTAGTGAATACGGAAACAATCAACCTGCTTCATTATGGACCAGCCCACCACTGGGGCGTCGTTAGTGAATTTGTTCCCTTCCACTTGTGAAATCAAGAACCTGGTGATGGGGAGACTGCTTGATGAGCTTTCCCCTTTCCTAGAAAGAAGGCTGACAGTCGTAACCTGCTCAGTAGTAGGAGTGTTAGTTGTTTGGTCGTGTCAGACTCTTTACAGTCCCAAAGACTGTAGCCCACCAAGCTTCTCTGTCCACTGGATTCTCCACGCAAGAATACTGGAGTGGGTTGCCATTTCCTTCTCTAGGGGATCTTCCTGATCCAGGGATCGAACCTGGGTCTCCTGGATTGCAGGCAGATTCTTTACCATCTGAATCACCAGGGAAGTCCACCCAGGTCACTTCCCAATTTCAAAGGGAGAGTGACCCCTGCAGCAGCCCAGGGCCCTGAGCTCTAGCCTTGGAAATGCCTTCCATGGACTGAGTGGTGTTGGGAAAGCTATATATTCCCTTTCTCAGATGGCTTCGCTTCAGTTCTAGAACCCAAAAGGGAACTCGAGGAAGTTGCCAAAAGTTTGGGCTGCTCTAACAGACAAATAACTTAGATTAAACAGACTTGAGTTTCTCTTGGATTACAGATCTCCTTTTCCCAGAATTGCTTCTCAGGTACTTAAACTGACAGAAGCCAGGCTCCTGCTGCTCAGAGCTGGGGCTGAGGACAAGTTTTGCCTTGCACGCCGTTGGCCAAGCCCTGTTCCCTGAGATGCTGGAGGACCTCTTTGCACCCCCTCATTTCTGAGTGATCCGTCTGCAGTCTCCTCTTGCTCCATCTAACCTTTCAGTGTCTGTCTCCAATGATCGTCCTTTACACCTTTTCTCCTGCTCCCAGGTGAAACCCCCTGGACTGTGATTTTCATTCATACGCAGAAGACTTCTCAACCTTTAGCCCCAAACTGGATCTCCCTCCTCAACTTCAGGCCAGTAACTCTAAGGGAATTTCCTGCAAGCACAGCAATTTGGGAAAGGCCCTGATATCCTTAAGTTCTGCTCTTCCCAAATGTCCTCCTCCTTCCTTGTTCAAAGAAATACCTCACTGCCTAATGAATTATGAGCCAACAACCCGAGTGTCCCCGAGATTTCTGCATCCGCTGCCCACCTTAAACCAAACTCTATCCAGGTACTTTCCACATTGACCCGAGCCCTGACACTTCTCTAAGGCCTTCTCCTGGTGCAATCTTTGGTCATCATCTTTGGTCACTATCTCAGGCTCTCTCTTGTCTTCCCTCAACCCAACACCAGATACCCCAAGCACCTCAGATTACATAGCAGACTCTGTGCCCATTACAGGAAATGTCCTGTGTAAAATGCATATTGGTGAATTAAATCTCTTCTATTTCTGCAATCTGACAATCCAGCCTAAAAAAAAAAAAAAAAGGCTTTCCCGCAGCCCCAGTCCCTGTCTGGCTGGCTCTCATGCCATAGGCAGCTGGTCCACACATCTGTGCCTGAGGTCTCTTTGCCTCCATACTTCACTGTCAGGGGGTAAAACATGACCTCTCAAATGAGGGCACTGTCAGGCATGGGGCTTATAGATGGGGGTCCTTCTGGGAAGTGAAAGCCCCCTGAAGACTCCCACCCTCCCAGAGTCAGGGACTGACCTGATTCATAAAGCTAGGGTTTCAGATCCTGAACTTTCTTAAATGGAGGTTGACCTGTGCACCAAAGGAGACTTTGGAGTTGACTCGGATGTCAAAGCATTAGGGGTATTACCTCCCAGTTCAAATTTATTGGGGGGTTTTATAGTTTGTAGTGTTGCTCAGTCGTGTCCAACTCTTTGCCACCCTATGGACTATAGCCCACCAGACTCCTCTGTCCATGGGGTTTTCCAGGCAAGAATATTAGGGTGGGTTGCCATTTCCTTCTCCAGGGGATCTCCCCAGAGATTGAACCTGGGTCTCCTGGGTCTCCTGTGTCTCCTGTGTTAGAGGCAGACTATTCACTGAGCCATCGGGGAAGCCCAGGGTTGGGGACGAGGATGTCAAAAATTACAGAAGTACCAACAAGTCAACAAAAGCCATTTCATATACTGAAAACCTGAAGAATTGGAAGCCAAGGAAGGGCTGGTGTGATCCATCACATCTCAAGCTCATCCTAAGGGCCGAAAACCTCCTTTGAAATCTCAGAGGCTGGAGGGGCTCTGCTTTGGTCTCCAGTTTCTGAAAGGAACAAGTGCCTTGATTTTGCAGTACCCTTCATTGCAAACCCAAGTAAAGTTTTAAAATAAAGTCCTTCATTTGAAACCCAAGCAAGGTGTGAAGACCATCACTGTAAGCTGGGACAGGAAAGGTGGGGTGGGGTAGGGGTGGGGTGTGCTGAGTTCCCAAAGACAGATCCTCTCCTACAGGGAGCTGCTTCTCAAGGTGACACCCTGGCCAGGAGGGATACCGGGTAGCCAGGTGAAAGGAGAAAAGCACTTCAGTGTAAGCACTTCCCAAGCTGACTGTCAGAGTTAGATGGGTCCAACTTTTCACCTGGTACTGAAACCTGATCTGAATCGCTCTTTCAAGTTTCAGCTCCTCGGAACATTCTACTTTTGTCACATCAGAACACAGATGGTGCCCAGAGCTCTGGCCTCGTTCTTGCTTCTGTTTTTTTGGCTCATGTTGCTTCCTTTGCCTGTTAAGTCTTCCCCTCCCCTCAGCCTGTGGAGGTCCTATCTTTCAAGGCCCAAATCAAACATTTCCTCCCAGAAACCTCCTCCCTGACCTCCTGGCCTTGCTGTGAATTCTTTCAAGGGCTGTGTCTTCTTCATCTTCAGAATGTTACCCCACTCCTCCTAGTCCACTCCTCTCCCCCTTCACCCCTGCCCATCCAAACTCCAAGCAGGGGTCGGGCACACAGCCTCTGTACTGATGGCTACTGAAACAGAATGCGAGTTTCCATAAGAGTCACTGCATATCTACAACCATATGATTGTCAGCTGCACACAAGACCAACAGAGGAATTGTTGTTCAGTCGTTCAGCCGCGTCTGACTCCTTGTGACCCCACAGACCGCAGCAGCACACCAGGCTTCCCTGTCCTTCAGTCTCCTGGAGTTGCTCAAACTCAAGCCCATTGAGTCGATGATGCCATCCAACCATCTCGTCCTCTGTCATCCGCTTCTCAAACACTAAAGAATCTGTCTACAATGCAGGAGACCTGGGTTCAACCCCTGGCTCCAACCCCTGGGTCAGGAAGATCCCCTGGAGAACGAAATGGCAACACACTCTAGTATTCTTGCCTAGAGAATCCCATGGACAGAGGAGCCTGGTATGCTTCAGTCCATAAGGTCCATGGGGTCGCAAAGGGTCAGACAAAACTAGGTGACTAACAGAGGAATAGGTGGAATAAAATACGCATTTCCCAAAACAGAGATATTATGGGAGGCTCGACTCTGTTGTCTTATGATCACAGATAACTTTGAGAATCTGATAAAAAGCAGCTTTCTTAGAAAAATGCACCTATGCTCAGACATACATGTTTCTTCACGTGATTCCAGGAAGTACAACACACATACTGACACTCAAGAGTAGAAATCTCTCATTTATTTTAAAATCGCCGATTCCATCATATGGGTGGCCAGGCCAGGAGACAGTTCCAAGTGCGTGGACAGTGGACCACGCTGAAAAACAAAAGGAGTCCTTTAGTGGCAACTGCACAGACTGTGGAGACTTTGGGCAAGTCCTGTACTTTTCTGTTTTGGGGGAATCTCTTTTGTTTGCTTATTTTTAAAATATGTATTTATTTAGGCTACACCAGGTCTTCAGTGCTGCATGAGGGCTCTAGTTCCCTGACCAAGGGATTGAACCTGGGCCCCACCTCCATTGGGAGCACAAAGTCTTAGCCACTGGACCACCAAGCAAGTCTTAGGTTTTCGACTCTTTTGAATATGAGCTTTTCTCATCTGTAAAATGCACATCATAATAGTTCCCAAGCAGTGTCGTTATTGAGTGAGATAATGTACAGAAAGTAACGAGGAAAGCATCCGGCATGCAGCTAGCCTCCAGCAACAAATGGTCGTTTTCTGCAACTCCGGTCTCGCATATGAAAAAAACCGCAACCACAATGCAAACAAGTCATTTCCCTTTTAGCCATAAATTCTGCACGGCTGCTTTGGACCGAGGGAAGAAAGCGCCTGAGACCACCGCCTCGGCAAGGAGGTGAGGCGGGCGCTGCACGGCGGCTGCGGGCGCGCTCGCGTGGCGATTAATCATACAAGAGCCCATTTATGACAAACACAGGTCACTCCCTTTGCATGACAAGGCCTATGGGTCCACAGAGGCCCATTATCCAAAAAAAAAAAAAAAAAAAAAAACCAGAGCATTGTGGGCGACGCAGGCGAAGCCGAGTGCACACACACAAGCGGACATTGTGAGGCTGTTTGCACAACCCCGCGGTGCTCCTCGCGGATTTCCTGCCAAGGAGACATTTCCATCTCGCGGAGGCGGCTGCAGACGTTTGCTCATTCAACATGGCTTCAGGCCGCCGGCTGCGAGAGCCGGGGGCGTGGCGCCCTCTGCCGGCCGCCCTCGGAACTGCAGCCGGGGAGGGGCGGAGGATAACGCAAGCCATTCTCAGCATTCCATCCGGCCGCTTCTCTCTTTTCTTAAGGACAACCGTGCAACGGGCATGAACTTTGGGGTCTGGAAAGCCTATAACATGCGTTGCCTGCAGGTGCTTGGACGAGCCCTGTCACCCCTCACGTCTTATTTTCCTAGGTGGAAAATTCAGCTCTTACTTGGCTATGCGTGCTCAGTCACTCAGTCGTGTCTGCATCTCTCTGACTCCATGGACCGTAGCCCGCCAAGCTCCTCTGTCCATGGGATTTTCCAAGCAAGAACACTGGAGTGGGTTGTCCTTTCCTCCTCCAGGGAATCAAACCTGTGTCTGCTGCATCTCCTGCATTAGCAGGCGAATTCTTTACCACTAGTGACACCTGGGAAGCCCCATTTGGCTGTGGCAAGCTTGAAAGGATATGACAGATACACTCAGCCAGTGTGAAAGAAATACCTGTATTCCCCTTCTCCACCTGTCTCCAGTAGGGTGGGTACTGTCATCTGATCTCTGGAACTAGGAAAGGAAATCAAGGGTAACATCTTGGCTTAAACTGTGGCCAGTATTCAGATGTGTTAAGAGCATGTGACTTATCTTTCTGATGTATCGTCTCTTTTTCAAATTGTTCTCCCTTCCTTGCTTTACAGTGTGTGTTCCGTGTTGGCAAGGACAGCCCAGACATGCAGTATTTTACCCAGCATCTGAAAGGCCCCATCTTCCAGACAAGTTCCTCAAAGGTGGGGGACAAGCTGACAGAAATTCTGAGCTAAGTTGTCTTTCTCAAAGATAAAAGACTTCTTAAACTGAGCTGTGATGTTGAGCATAGCCACAAAAATACGAACTTGAGTTTGAATCCCAGCTCAACTATTTATTGGCTGGGTGGTCTTAATCAATGTATTTAACAACATTGACGTACCCTCCCAGAAGCGGAACTTCAATATGAGTAAAACAGAGATGATTTCCACCTCTTCAAGGCTGGTTTTTAGAAATAATGACACAACGTATATAAATGGCCAGATGCATAAATAGTAGTTGCCATAATCCCCTGGGTGGCTCAGTGCTAAAGATTCCACCTGCAACGCAGAAGCCATAGGAGACTCGGGTTTGATGCCTGGGTTGGGAAGATCCCCTGGAGAAGGAAATAGGAACCCACTCCAGTATTCTTGCCTGAGAAATCCCATGTACAGAGGAGCCTGGTGGGCTACAGTCCATGGGGTTTCAAAGAGTCGGACACAACTGAAGCAACTGAGAGCATAATACTATTCAACTCAGTTCAGTCGCTCAGTCGTGTCCAACTCTTAGTGACCCCATGAATTGCAGCACGCCAGGCCTCCCTGTCCATCACCAACTCTGGAGTTCACCCAAATTCATGTCCATCTAGTCGGTGATGCCATCCAGCCATCTCATCCTCTGTCGTCCCCTTCTCCTCCTGCCTCCAATCCCTCCCAGCATCCGAGTCTTTTCCAATGAGTCAACTCTTCGCATGAGGTGGCCAAAGTATTGGAGTTTCAGCTTTAGCATCAGTCCTTCCAAAGAACACCCAGGACAGATCTCCTTTAGAATGGACCGGTTGGATCTCCTTGCAGTCCAACTTGAGAAGACTCTCAAGAGTCTTCTCCAACACCACAGTTCAAAAGCATCAATTCTTCGGCGCTCAGCTTTCTTCACAGTCCAACTCTCACATCCATACATGACCACTGGAAAAACCATAGCCTTGACTAGATGGTTACTGTCGTTATTTTTCTTGTTTTAGTCACTGGTCTTAGTGCAGCCCTTCTGGCCATGAAGAAGAATTTCCCTTTCTGACACAACTATTAATATCTGATGGCTTAAAATACCATGTTAGAAGATGTATGTGGATGATGTCCAAATTTATAACTGTCACCTTGACCTTGATCCCCTTGCCTGAACTCCAGACTCATTTATCTGATTAACTGCTTGACTTCTAACAGACACCTCACATGTCACACATCCAAAATTAAAGTTTTTATTTTTCCCCTAGGAATCTGCCCCCTCTCCAGTCCTTCTTCTCTCAGTAAATGGCATTTCCATGTCTTCAGACACTCATTCTAAAAACATCCATGTCACCCTTGACTTTTCTTTCTCTTACATCCCATATCTAAGCTAACAAATCCCATCAGCTTTCCTTTTAGGATACAGCTTGAATTTGAACATCTCTCAGACATGAAGGTGTTATCAGAGTCCTAGCCCAGCCCACAAGCCATCCCATCTCTTGCCAGGAGTATCATACTCACTTCTTAAAAGATTTCCCAGCTTCTAATCACTCACAAAATAGACAGCAAGTGGGAATTTGCTGTGTGATAGAGGGAGCTTTACCCAGTGGTCTGTAAATACCTAGAGGGGTGGGATGGGGTGGAAGCGGGGAGGGGGTTCAGGATGGAGGGGACATAGTATACTTGTGGCTGAGTCATGTTGATGTATGGCAGAAGCCAACACAATATTGTAAAAGCAATTATCCTCCCATTAAAAAAATTTGAAAATAATAATTTTTTTTTTTTAAGTTTCAGCATGTCACTCCTCTGGTAAAGTCCCTTCAATGGCTCCCTGTTTCACTTAGAATAAAATACACAGTTCTCATCATAGTCACCAAGGCCTGAGGTGACATTTCCACAAGGTAGCTCATTGCCTGCAATTCCTCATTCCATTGCTGGCTACTCACTGCTTCTGGCCTCTTCCCTTTTCACTCTTTAACTTATCACATGAGTTTCTGACACAGGAGCTTTGCTAATCTTTAGGCCTAGAATGATTTCCCTCAATATGTCTGCATGGTTTTTCTTTAGGCCTCTGTTCAGGGCTTACTTTTCGGTGGAGCTCAATCTAACCAACCTCTCCAACATCATACTTCACCCGACTCCCCACTCACTGTTTTTATTTTTCTTTTTAATCTCTATCGCCACTGACATATACCCTCCAGCTCCTAGACAAGGGCCTGACACACAATAGGAACTCCATACGTAGAGTGAATGAATGAAGTCATCGGTTCAGAAACACAACTCCCATGACCCCTTGGAGCTTCTCCTCCCATAGAACACGTTTCTTCCACTAGCCTCTCATGGAAGGAGAGGGTCTCAGGTCATCTGTTATTTCAGTCAGACAGTCTTTTCTGTTGTTTGTTTTTTGAACTTTTTATTTTGTGTTTGAACCCCAATTAGGGCTTTCCTGATTGCTCAGTTGGTAAAGAATCTGCCTGTAATGTAGGAGATCCCGGTTCGATTCCTGGGTCAGGAAGATCCGCTGGAGAAGGGAGAGGCTACCCACTCCTGTATTCTTGGGCTTTCCTTGTGGCTCAGCTGTAAAGAATCCACCTGCAATGTGGGAGACCTGGGTTCAACTCCTGGGTTGAGAAGATCCCCTGGAGAAGGGAAAAGCTACCCAACTAACAGTGTTGTGATAGTCTCAACAGGTGAACGGCAAAGGGAGTCAGCCATATATATACAGGTGCCCATTCTCCCCCAAACTCCCTTCCCATCCAGGCTGCCACACATTAACACTGAGCAGAGTTCCCTGTGCTGTGCAGTAAGCCCTTGTTGTTTTCCATTTAAACTACAGGAGTGTGTGCATTAGGTTGGATACTCTTATTTAGATAACAAAAAGGCAGAAGTAGTCATTCCAGGGGATGGGAAAGTGCGTGGTCAGTGAGCCTGGTCCCAGTGAGGAACAGTATGAACCTCTAAAACAGACATTGTGTTTTGGGGGAAAAGTAGAGGAAGAGACAGGAGAATCTGCTGAGGACTGATTACATAGGAACTCTGAATCCAGAAAGCAGAAGCAAGGATACTCCTGGAAAGAAATGCAGCTTGGTGCTTGAGTGGGTTAGACGGTTACTGTGTAACCCAGGGCCTGAAGGTCATGGAAGCTACCATGACTGTTAAAGTGAAAGTCACTCATTCATGTCCGACTCTTTGTGACCCCATGAACTATACCATCCATGGAATTCTCCAGGCCAGAATACTGGAGTGGGTTGCCCACCCACTGGAGTGGTACAGGGAGTCACTGCCTCTCGTCCTAATCTCTTTTCAGCCACGTGCTCACCACGAGACCCTGGGAAGGGTCATCATCCCCTTCCCACTGCCTCCACCCCCCAGCTCTAGCTCTGAGTCTCATCCTCATGGTCTCTAGCCCTCTAGGACTGGCTAGATGACCTGGAAAACTCCTTGCTCCAGCATCCTGAGGTTTTAATGCAATGAGAATGTCTAACCATCTCTAAAAATGTATTCAGGCAACCTAAAGTCACACCAGGAGCTAAGTTAATTAGAAACGGGACGAGACTTACATTTAAGAAACAGAACTGTGTGCTGACTGCTCTTCCACAGAGCCTCCCTGGTCTTGGTCCATGGAGCCCTTTGGATTTCCAGCTATTTGGGAAGGATGGTGGGGACAGCTTTCCAATACTGGAGAATGCAACACGCTATCCGGAAATTGGCCACTGCTGCAGACAGAGAGTGCTTCTAGAGTTTACCTCTGAGAAAAAGCAGTAATTCAAAATCAGGTAGAACACCTAAATGACCCAAGAGAAATTATTCTCAAGTCTTTGTGTATTTCCGAAGCATCAAACATCATGATGTATGCAAATGCACTCACTATAACCAGGGGCTCCCCAGTAGCTCAGTGGTAAAGAATTCGCCTGCCAATGCAGGAGATGCAAGTTTGATCCCTGGGTTGGGAAGATGCCCTGGAGAAGGAAATGGCAACCCACTCCAGTATTGTTGCCTGGGAAATCACATGGACAGAGGAACCTGGTGGGCTGCAGTTCCTGGGGTCACAAAAGAGTCTTATACATGACTTAGCGACTAAACAACAACTAATTTTCATACATAGATAAAGTGGCTCCCAAAGTACCTAATAAGGCAATGCTTAGGCAGCTGGGTTTCATCTATCATGTGTATTCAAAGGTCTAATGTGATCTTTAATTCCAACTTTTTTCCTTGGGAATTCCAGAAGCAACTGATGACCTGCCAGCCCTTGAAGTCCAAATCAGGTCTCACTGCAATGACGATAATAGTAAATTTGTAACATGAAGGGAGTAGGTAGGGGGTAATTTGAAAATACCAAAGCTATGTCCGCTGACTTTCAAAAAAATTCCAAGAGATGGTGAAATGATGCTGTTTACTGCCGAGACTTTGGGAGTCCACTTACTTTGCCCAGGAAATGGCAGTTGAAACAAGTAATGAATTCTTTCAACATTTCTAGAAATTACCAGTAACACTGAAGATTCTGTGTAGTTGGCAAAACTCTGTTGGTTCTGCTGAGTGATCTATCCACCTACGTTTCACTTCACATGTGACTTGATTCAGCTGATGCCCACCTCCACCCAAAACAACATCCCTCTTCTCCTTTGTCACAAGCTCCCAAGTTAGACCTGACCTCTTCCTTGTTCTGGTCCTAATATATACACTCTGTGTATGCTGTAAATATTTCTATCAAAATATAATATTCCTATGTGTCTCCTGAGCTTCCTGAAGGCAGGTGTTAATCAGTGATCCATCCTCCATACCCAGCACAGCCCTTAACAGAGGACAGGAAAGTTGGCGCATAGTCAGTAAAGGCACAAACATTTGCTCTTCTTAGACTAGAGCTACGTAAGCCATGGCCCCTGCAGTGGCCTGGTAGCAGAGAGAAGCCATGTTTAAAGGTGGCTATAAAGGGCTTTCCCTGGTGGTCCAGGGGTTAAGAATTCACCTTCCGATGCGGGGGGTGCAAGTTCAATCCCTGGTTGAGAAGCTAAGATCCCACATGCAGTGAGGCAACAAAGCCTGCCCACTGCAGTTGGAGAGCCTGTGCATTCTGGAACCTGTGCTCCACAGCAGGAGAAGCCCATGTGTGCAACGAAGCCCCAGTGCAGCCAAATACAGAGAGGTGGCTACGAAGGCCGGAAGGTTCTAGTGATGACCGGTATTGGGGAAGAGGGTGGAAGACAGGAGAGGACCTCTCTCGCTGGAAGGACCTGGGAGGGCTTCCTGCAGGAGGGGGCTATGGAGTGGGAGGACAATTGCTCACTCAACTGTCAGTGGGCCTTGGTGGCTGCGGAGGTCTGGGGTTGGGAGGATGGGAAGCCCTAAGTCCCCCGTGGCTGCAATGACATTCTCTGTGGATAGAGAAGAGAGGCCTTTGGAGTGACAGCTGGGCAGAGGCCTGGCCATGACACCTGTTGGCACATCCATCTTTGGCTTATGATGAAGTGGTGGGACCAGTCTTCCTAGGTGGCATTTAAAACTGCTACAAAGGTGGTTCTCTGCCAAGCAAACTTACGTCCACCACCAGCCAGGGGCCGGTGCTGCTGCTGGTGCCAGTCCGGGGCTGGTCCAGGGAGGGGCCTGCCCTCTGCTCCTCCACCCACCTGGGAGCCCTCTTCCAGCACCTTCCCTCAATCTTGCCATTCTTGTTCACTTGTCTGCCTCTCATCCTAAAGGATGAATCCTTACAGCAAAGGGACTGGGACTGACTCATGTTTGAATCCAAAATAGGCCGTTCAGGGAATACGTATTTCCGAATACATGGAAAAGTGAGTGGACGGAAGAAGGTGTGGGAGCCAACGTGTGTATCCAAGGACCTCTCACCGGAGTGCCGGCCATCACCTTAGAGCAAGAGGGAAGGAAAGAGGAGGGGCCAGTGGGAGAGGAGGGAAATGTGAGCGAGAGGGAGGAATGAATGAAAGGAAGAAAGGGAAGAAGGAAGAAAAGAAAGAATAAAGGAAGGGGAGAGGGAAGGAAAATTGTTCCCCCCACTTTCACATCTAGTCTAATAAAGATGTAACTGGATTCAGACTCCTAGGAGTCACATCTTAGGTCTGACAATTAAAAGAAAGAAAACTTGAGTCATCAGAAGAGCCAAATACAGCCTCGGTGATGCCCAAATTAACTTCTGAAAAAGACATCTCCTCCCGCAGCTAGGAGGAGTTGGCCAGTGAGTCACTTTCACAAAAGGAGACTTGTGGAGCTGTCTCAGCATCACTGGGAAGCTGAGCTGCGAGAAGTCCAAGGTCAAGGACAGATGTGGCAAAGGTATAGTGTCTCCTCACCAAGTGGGGTTGGAATTGCACTGTGGGATGCTCTGTGAAATAAAAGCTCTGGTAAGGCAAGAAGGCCTGCATTCTGAAGTGGTCCTCACTGCTTTTGGCCTTGGAGCAGGTGGGCTGGCAGTGGGTCCCGTCCCAGGTAAGTCCTGTCCACTACTCTTCATTCATCTTTCCCGATAGGTATCAGTGTGGGCACAGAGGGCCCTGAAGACTCCCCAAATGACGTCACTCAGCCCCTTGCTTCCCAAATCCTCATTCTCAGATAAACACAATTAATTAGCAGCTGCTGCTGCTTCTAAGTCACTTCAGTCATGTCCGACTCTGTATGACCCCATAGACGGCAACCCACCAGGCTCCCCCATCCCTGGGATTTTCCAGGCAAGAACACTGGAGTGGGTTGCCATTTCCTTCTCCAATGCAGCAAAGTGAAAAGTAAAAGTGAAGTCGCTCAGTCGTGTCCGACTCTTCGCGACGCCATGGACTGCAGCCTACCAGGCTCCTCCATCCATGGGGTTTTCCAGGCAAGAGTACTGGAGTGGGGTGCCATCGCCTTCTCCAAATTAGCAGCTCCTGACCCTCAATCCTTCACTCAATGCCATTTTAAGCGCTGCCCACAAATAATCTCACTTAATTCTCACAATAACTTTCAAATGTAGATAAGTAGTTGGCTTTCAGAGATACTAAATCTATGTATTTCTGCCACAACCAAGAGCTTTTCTTTGGGCAAATGTTAAGAGCTTGCAGTTAAGTACTTTCTCCACTAAGGGGAGTGCTCATCTCCCGTTAAAAGTGCCGGTCAGGCTTCCCTGGTGACTCAGATGGTAAAGAACCTGCCTGCCAATGCAAGAGACATGAGACTCAGGTTCTATCCTTGGGTTTAGAAGATCCCCTAGAGAAGGGAATGGCTATCTACTCCAGTATTCTTGCCTGGAGAATTTTGTGGACAGAAGAGCCTGGCAGGCTACAGTCCATGGTGTCGCAGAGTCACTGCTAAGAGACTAACACTTTTCACAAAAGAATTTTGTCCTTTTCACAAAACGGACAAAGCAGAGGGATCAGTTTCGACGCCCTGAATATATTCTAAACGTTGCTCCTCTTGGTAGTAAAACAGGCTCACGTTCACAGCTGTGGCACCCAGTGCTCACTGAACACATTAACTGGCTTCATCCCTGTTCACGGGCACGTCAAAAGCACTGGTCTTGACCACTTTGCTGGAAATGGAGCCGTGACATTTGGTGGGAAAGAAAAATGAATAGATTCATCCGTTTGGTGTAAGCATCCTCCTTCCCAGCCTCTTCCCCTAAATTTCTCAAATTACCTTTTCCACCCAGGGAAACGGGTCTGGTGGCTGAATCAACTTGACTCCAGTTGCAAAAGGGAAAGAGAGAAAGAAAGGAAGAAAGAAAGAAAGGAAGGAAGGAAGGGCTGAAATCCTATCCAAGCTGATCAGAATGAATTCTGACCGCTCATTCTCATGCAACATCCGCTTAAAATTATATTGCGGATCTGGAAAATTCTCTGGAAGCCTAAACTGGGAGAGCAGGCGATCCTCCGTTAGCGATTGGTTACCCCACCCTGTATGTATAAACAGAGTCAGGAGGTGTGCAGAAGTAGAGTGTTGTTTTCACAAAGGATGCTCCGGCAGGAAACTCGACATACACAGAGGAGTTAGCAGAGGGACTGTGGAACTTCCCTGTTTGGGCTGATCCCGCAAGACCACAATTAAACCAAACAAACAAGCTCACCAAGTTTATCTCCAGATTTCTGTTTAAGCCCAGCCCTGCCCTTGATGACTCAACCATGTGCTATCCTGGTTTAAACTTGACCCTGCAGCCAGAGTTCCCAGGCTGGTGTCTGTGGCCACAAATGACTAAATTTGAAAGTTGTGCCCTGCATATGCTCCAGGGTTGCCAGCTCTCACAGACAGATCAAGTATTGTTTAGGCTATTTCTAAATTCCACTTGAAGATAGCAAATTGTTAACTCAACCACCAGGTCAGGGGCTGCTCCGCAGTTCCTAGCAGCTGAGAACCCAGCTCAACAAAGTAATCCCAGGTCATCTGGTGGAGTAGAGGGCAGAATGTGGGAAACACACTGAAGAGACCGTGGAGACCCTGGCTCCCCTTTCACTTACTAGCCTATGGCCTTGGCCATGAATCTGACCCAGGTGGTAAAGAACCCATCTCCCGATGTAGGAGACATAAAAGACACAGCTTCAATCCCTAGGTCGAGAAGATCCCCTGGAGGAGGGCATGGCAACCCACTCCAGTATTCTTGTCTGGAGAATCCCACGGACAGAGGCACCGGGCGGGCTACAGTCCATGGGGTCGCACAGAGTTGGACACAGCTAAAGTGACTGAGCACGCATGCATGCATGCACTAGATTAAGGATGTGAATTTCCAGTGCCAAATCTCCCTTCCATCCTGTATATCACAAGTAAATGGTTGTTTTAGGATTGATTGTCTTAAGATAAGTGAAACCGGGGGTTCCCCTTGTACTAGTTTCATATTCATTTTGTTTTAAGGGTGAGTTCATTTATTGACAGCCCCCTTCCCGCCCCCACCACCCGCCGCCTGGCACAAATCACAGCACAGAAGGTAAGCAGGGATGGCATTCAGTAATCCCCCACCTCGGACCAGGTCTTAGGCTGAGGGCTTGTCACACAGGATCTGCATCCTGGAGCCTGGACAAGAAGGCTATACCATCTTTACTGCTGCCACTTTCCACAATGCCTCCCATTCTCCTGGCCTCAGTTTACTCATCTGAAAAAAGGATCAGACAGAAGCAAGACCAAGTGATCTCACAGAACCCTCTAAAGACAACTTTTACGAAATGTACAAGGCAGAGCTCTCTCAATAAATCTTTGTTAAAATAACAAATAGAAAACCAGGTGTTTAAATGCAACACTTACTTAAGATAAAACACACACACACCAACAGAAAACAAGCAAACCACTATGTGCAGCAATTAATCAACGTGACTCACTAATATTTTGTCTATCACTGACCAGGCCACTAGCATCTCTCAGAACCAACATCAGCAGCTCCCGTTCATCTCCAACCAGGCTGTCAGCAGCTCAGGGCTGTCCCTGGCAGGGTGTGACCCAAAAGATGCCCAGGGCGCACACGGCTGGCACCCCCTTCCTACCCTCTGCCTGGGGAGCCGGTTGGCATGGTGATGCCTGAGACATTCTTCACTCGATTCCTCCCTTCCCTTTCACTCTATTATCACTGTGTGAGATCTTGCCCCAGAAGAACAGAGAAATCCTGAGGGTGAGGTCTGATGTCAGGGGAGAACAAGCAAGTCTTTGTCAGGCTGTTCAAGGAGGAGGCCCAGCCCGGGCTCTCCAGCCGCACACAGAGGGGCCTGTGCTAGCTCTGCCCAGAGCCGGGGGGCCCTTCACCGGGGCATCCTGAGCCCTCTTCCTCGCCTGACATCAGAGCTGAGCATAGTGGACGGATTTCCACTTGGCGAGCAGGTATTTTACACCAAAAGGGCTAAAGCAGAGCTTCCACCCACACCCACGCCAGAAAACTACCCCCAAGAAATCCACCCTCTAAGCTGTTCCTCCCACTCAGCACGGTAGCCCCTTCCCTATTCATCCTTAGTCAGCTCCTCCATCCTTCTCTCCGCCTACTTTCCACTCCCCCGACCCAGGCTCCTGCCTCCATCTCCTCCTTGCTCCCCGCTCCTCTCCAGACTCTCAGCTCCTCTGAGAAGCCACCTGGTTCAAGGAACTCTCCAGCCTCTGGTCTCCTACGAGGCTCCACTTGTTCCATTGGACAGAAGGAGGTGTCCCACACTCGTGACGTCTCCCTGTGTTTATGGCGTTGCTGACTTCAGCTCTGAAACGCCATCATCTAGGAAAAGTTCTGCTTGGGGGCTGGGGGTGGGGGCGGTGGATTTCCCCTGGTGGCTCAGACATTCCAAGAATCTGCCTGCAATGCAGGAGACCCCAGTTCGATTCCTGGGTGGGGAAGATCCCTTGGAGTAGGGAATGACAACCCACTCCAGTATTCTTGCCTGGAGAATTCCATGGACAGAGGAGCCTGGCAGGCTATAAAATCCACAGGGTCACAAAGAGTCAGACACGACTGAGTGACTTTCACTTTTTCACAGGACAAGCTCTGCAAGCAAGAGTGCCTAATAAACAGCCATTAAATGATTGAACCTGCAGCTCAGCCCAGAAACGGAATTGAATATTGAAGTGAGGTGTTAGCAAGGAGATCAAACCAGTCAGTCCTAAAGGAAACCAACCCTGAATATTCACTGGAAGGACAAATGCTGAAGCTGAAGCTCCAATATTTTGACCACCTGATGTGAAGAACTGACTCACTGGAAGAGACCCTGATGCCGGGAAAGATGGAAGGCAGGAGGAGAAGGGAACAACAGAGGATGAGATGGTTGGGTGGCATCATCGACTCAATGGACATGAGTTGAGCAAATTCCAGGAGATGGTGAAGCACAAGAAAGTCTGCGTGTCCATGGGGTCGCAAAGAGTCGGACACAACTGATCGACTGAACGACAAATTGCCCCAGAACCCTGGTTAGCAGCAGGCTCAGGGCAGAGAGAGCTGACTGGCAGGAAGGAGAAGCTGTGGGGCACTGACGGCCAAAGCCGAGCCCACATGGATGACTCCGCAGGACTCCTTTCTCCGCCAGTTTGCAGCCTGCTCCTGCCCCCGGCTTCCTTCCTGCTTTCCAGGTCAGTCGCGGGCTCCCTCCTGGGACGTCTGGGCTGGCAGCTTACAAGTCTCCAGGGAAGAAAGGTGCAGGGCCAAGCCCAGCACTTGAACTTCTCTGGGCTGGAAGACTGAGGTGCAAGAAGGCTGGGGGCCTGAAATGGGGGACAGAACAAGGGAGCAGTTACACTGAGGATCCCGGCAGAAGGCTGGGAGGACGGGGTGCAGCTGAGCCCTCCATGTTCTCTGTACTGGCTCAGCTGTTCTGGTTCCAGGGCTGGGGGAGACCCGGCCCTCCACAAGGAGGTCGGGGCTCTCGTTTCTCACCTTCTAGAGCTTTCTGGTGATGGTGATGCAAATTCGAGTCCTACACTGGGGTCCTGTGGGACTACAGGGGAATCCAAGGACCCTCCTTGGGGACAAGTTCAGAAACAGGAGTTCAACAATCAAGCCCAATACCCTCTTAGTGATGATGGAGAAGGGAAGGGGTGTCCAGGGTCAAAGGTGTGTCTATGCCAGGCCTGGACTAGAACCCAAGTTCACCCTGATGTCTGTCCTTCATCCTATCCCTCCTTACCCTCCTCCTTCTTCCTCCTTCACCCTCCCTTCCTTCCTTCCCCCCTTCCTTCTTCCTCCCCTGCACAGCAAGGTATAGTGTGTTGCCAGCACCAGAGGGATCTACAGAGGATTTCCGGGCACACGTATCCCTGACTCCACGATGGGTTGCTGCTGCAGTCTGAAGCCCTATTTATAGGCTTCCCCGGTGGCGCAGTGGTCAAGAACTCGCCTGCCAATGCAGGAGCTGCCTGGGTTTCGAAGATCCAGGAAATGGCAACCCACTCCAGTATTTCTTGCCTGGGAAATCCCACAGACAGAGGAGCCTGGTGGGCAATAGTCCACGGCATCACAAAGAGTCGGACACGACTGAGCGCACATGCACGCTTTCCCTTTTCATAGATAGGGTGACACACAGCATGGGGCTGTGGGAGAGGGACAGTCAGAAGAGGGCCTGAATCCTGACCAGCTGATAGCTGTGGGCCTCGGGCGAGGTGCTTCGTCTTCCAGAGCTGCAGCCTCCTTTGCCATGGCCAGTATCCAGACTCCCTCCTGCAGTGCTTCTGAATGTACAACACCGTGACCCTCAGCCACCTTGGCACATCGGGGATGTGTGAAAGTCAGCAAGGTCAATTCTCACCCGCATCCATCTCCAGACAGCAAGCGTGCCTGAAGGCCACGGGCACCAGGCTCTGTGCTCGGTTAAAACAAATTCTATATAATATGAATGTGTGCATACTTGTATGCTGGCTTCCCAGGTGGCACAGTGGTAAAGAATCTGCCTGCCAGTGTAGGACCCAAGAGATGCAGGTTTGATCCCTGGGCTGGGAAGATCTCCTGGAGTAGGAAATGGCAACCCACTCCCGTATTCTTGCTGCAAAATTCCATGGACAGAGGAGCTTGGTGGGCTACAGTTCATGGGGCTGCAGAGAGTTGGACACAACTGAGGGACTGTGCATGCATACACATACATGTATATACATGCACTTTGATATGTATCAGACCCGTTTACACATGGGAATGTGCATATACATAACATCTATATCTAGATTGTTTTTTCTAAGAGAAACATAGGACAGATACAGTTTCAAAAATCTCCTGCCTCCTCCTTTGTACTTCTCTTCTTGGTCCCCTTTATCCAATTCTGATCACTAACAATCTCCATGCAGTCAGAGAAGGGATGAACTCAAATTAGTCAATGATTATTTTTAGTTTCTGTCGGGAATGAGGTGGGAGGATGAGGAGGTAAGGACTAATGTTTTTTTTCAAAGCAGAGCTGAGGCATTATCTGTGCTACTTCCTCCCCAGCGTCATCACAGAGGACTGAGTGTTCGCCCTTATTTATGAGAGTCCTGTTTTGTACTTTTTCCCAGCCCCCAACTCCTACTCATTCTTCAAAACCTAGCTCACATGGCCCATCTTGGAAGAATTCCCTGACTTGCCTGAGCAGAGGGCAGGCTCCCTCTCTGCACCCACATCACTTTGTTTATGCTGAGGCTCTTACCCACCATCTGCTCCTGTTACTGCTGGTTCCTCTGTCTTTGTCACGAGCTATGAATTACTTGGGGGGCTGACTGGGCTTGATTTGTCTGGATGCTCCCAGGCCTAGCATGGTGGCTGGTGCATCATGAGGGTTCAGATATTGTCTGTTTAATGCATGTGTACAATTCCATTCACCTGCTGGAAAAGACTGAAGGCAGGAGATGGGGTCGATAGAGAATGAGATGGTTGGATGGCACCACCGATTCAATGAACATGAGTTTGAGCAAGCTCTGGGAATCGATGAAGGACAGGGAAGCCTGGTGTGCTGTAGTCCATGGGATCGCAAAGAGTCAGACCCATGAATACAACACAAGACTTGTGTTTTAACCATTTCCCAGTAATTTGTGCACCAAGATACAGGTGCAGGGCCATCAGCACTCACCATTCCCAGGGACCTCATGGTGGAAAGGCTGGGCACCCTCACAAGCATCTCAGTCAGTTGATCTGTATGCATCTGTTTCACAGCTGAGGTATGATCATATACTATTACAAGGAGTAGATGTAAAATCAGCACTTTACAGAACAGGGGGTTAAATAAAAGCTGACCCTTTGCTTTGTAAAACTTCCTCATCAGGTCCATCCGTCTTCACTTAAGTTTCTGTTATCAGTTCTGAGCTGTCCTCAGGATTCACCCAACCCTCTCGGCCTGACATTCAAGGCCCCTTGTTAGTCCTCCCACCTTCTGTCTCTGAATGAGTCTTTCTCGCTCAGACTCACCTCATCTTCACCTCACCTTCACAGGTCCTCCGAGAGGCAGCCCTTGTGTACGCCTCTCTTCTGCCTGGAAATGCCCAACCTTTCCCTGAAGTTTCCCGCTCTCCCTGCTATTCACCTGGCACACTACTCTCACTTCCAGGACTCAGTGGAGATAGTGTGTCCCTAGGAAGCTTCCTCAGCTATGCCCCTCATTCTGCTCACATTCTCCCAGGGACGGGGAGCTCACTACCTCCATCTCTTGGCTCCCTCACACCCACTCTCATCTGATAAGTGGTGTGCTGTATAATTACTAGCAGGCTTCTCAGGAAAACCATAAACCACCCGAGGGCAGGGGCTGGATCTCAGCATCTTTTCCCCAGGTGTCTAGCACTGGTACCAACACAGAATAGGCACTCACAGGTTTGCTGAATGGATTGGCCCTCCCTCAACCCAAAAGGCCAGGCTTGGCAACAGTCTAGGTGAATGAATTCCAAAAGAATTGGTACCAGCGACTTGTGGGAGGTACCAGCAGAAAATTCCCACTCTGGCAAATTGCTTCCAAAGTAACCAAATTAGGACAACTGCTCACTTGGACCTGATTTATCCATGCATACTCTCCAAGCAGCCTTGAACCAGTGCCTGGCCACAGGCTCCTAGAACGGGGCCAAGTCTCATTTATCTCCAGAGTCTCACTACCGAGTGCCCAATACAGGTTTGGGAATGAATGGTGAGTACTCTATTGGGCAAGAACATCCATCTTCATTTCTATTGCAGGATGTTTCAGGGATGAGGCCCTTGAGATATTCTGGGGAAGAAGGAGGAAGGGTAGAGGAGGCTCTGGAAAAGTCAACCAGAACATAAAAGCCCAAGTCTTCACAGTGGCTCACAAGGTCCACACCACCTGCCCACGCCTCCTGTCCTCATGTCCTTGCACTGTCCCTCGTTCCATCTGCTCCAAACCTACTGGCCACTTGCAGCTCCTTGTAGCCCAAGCACATCCCCACTTCACAGCCTTTGATCCCACTTTCCTTCAAGCCTCCGTCCCCAACTTTGTTTGGATCCTGCTCCAGTGACACCCAGTCAGGGGGCTTCCCTGGTGTCCTGCCGAAAACAGGAGGCTGGGGGCTGCAGGCATACAGGCACTGCTATCGCTCTGAATTGGCTTTATGGTCATTATTTTTTGCTTTATTTTTTCCATAACACTTAGTACTACCTGGGATAATACATGCTTGTTTATTTACTGACACGCCCTTAATCCCATCAGAATGCAAGCTCAAAGGGAACAGGAATTTTGCTTTGTTTTGTACAGAACCCTAACCCCAAGAATGCCCCTGCTGTGTAGACATGCTCCATTCATATTTGTGGATGGCTGGATAAAAGAATGTCCTGTAAGAGCTAACAGTTAAGGAAGAAAACCAACGTTGTGGGCCTGGACAAACATGTGCTTGAAACCTAACTGTCTAGCTGAGGGGCCAGGAAATCTGCCCCCAAATCAGCTGATCCCAGCTGTAAGGACATTCATCTGGATCTTGGAATTATGCTGGTGTGAAGTGGGAAAGCTGCTGGCGGTGAGTTAGTTTTCAGCTACTATCTGATGGGACAAAGGATGTACACAAGAGGCTGGGAGGGTGGTGAGATGTAACAGAGCAAACCATCAAATAGTTGAACTGCAGAAGGTGGTCTGTCAAAGCTAGAGGAGGGAAGGCTACTACTGAAGAACACTGAAATCGAGAGCTGTTGACAGTTCTCTTCTTAACTTATGTGTGTAGACTAGCCTGTCCCTAGGGTTTTGGCCACAGGTTCAAAGGGAGCTCAATGGGGGCTCAAAGCTGTATTGAAATACCTCTGAATAAGGTTGACCAGGGAAAGAAGCTGACATTTTTTTGAGGTTTACCATCTGCAAGAACCCACGCCAATGCATTATCGTCTCCTTGGAGCTTAAGCACAAGCCTTCAATACAGTAGGGACTGTCCCCATCTTACGGTGGGGAAACTGAAGCTCAGGAATTTACGATGATCTAAGCAAAAATCACTCAACCTATAAATAGCAGAACTGAGATGTGAAATCAAGTCTGTCTAATTTCAAAAGTTCTTCTCCTTCCTCTGAATTATGCTACAACTCAGGGACCCCTCAGGGGAAAGAAATCATAAGAGGAAGAAAGGCAAGGAGCACAAAGACAAATCAGTTCCCCCAAGAATGAGAATCTGGTATAAGGAACAAGTCTGGGACAAAATAACCCCAGGACTTCAGAACTGGAAAATACCTGAGAAATCACCTGGCCTTACCTTCTGTACTGTCAAGCTTTATGAAATGCTTCTAATTTTGCTTTTCAGGGAAAAATCAAAATATGTAAATGAAAAAGAAGAGCTTTAGGAGAAGATAGCAGAAGGTAACAGCGGCAAACACTGAAAGAGTAACAAACGGGCATGTGGTCATCAGGGTGTATTGTCACCTCCTTCGTGACTGCTGACCTCGGATGTGTGGGTGCCCTGGGCCAGCTTAAAGGAGACGCACTGATACCCCACAGTCCCAGCAGACAAAATCAGCAGATCTTAGGTCACCTGGGAAGAACGTCAGCTTGTGTCAGGCCCATGTTCAAAGAAGTGCAAGTAGGTGTGACCCTCTCCCCTTCCAGGTAAGAAGAAAAGTATCCAAAACTGACTGGGAGGCGGTGGGAGAGAAAAAGGCCAACATGCTGGCGATGAGGGAAGAGGCGAGGGGACCAGTGCTCCACAGTGGTGCACCGCGGTGCCAAATTTACCTCGAAATTCAGCTGGTTTTACCTCCCAAAATGTTATAGCAAGTGAGACACCAACCAGGCCTCTGGCATGAGACTTAAATTCATGCCAGGTCAGCTACTTCTCTCCTTGCTGGTCTTAATCTGGATGGCCAGGATGGACAGAAAGAAACCCTTAGATGGATTCTGTAGAGACAGAGCAACCTACAACGATAACTCTGAGCTGCTCCCCCTCCATGTTTCAAGCTCCTCTGTTTCTTGCCTAAACAGAAGACTCATGTAGCAAATGCTCCCACTCAAAATGCAGTTATAGAACCTGGGGACAGTTCCCCACTTCAGAATGAGCTACTTTGAAATACACATCAGTTCTTTATTATATCCTTGTTTTTTTCTTTTTTCTCCTTGTACATGTATGTGGTGTAAGGAAGCATGAGTTCCAATCAGAGATGAGAAATCTGGCTGAAGGACCATCCTTGAGACTTCTGGGTATTCTGGAAGCCCGAATATCTTTAGTGCATAGATTCTCTGCACTAAAAATGCTGGTCATCACCGTGCTGTTGGCTAAAAGCAAAGACAGTTGTTTCTTACCTGGAGATCTCTCCCGTGACTCGGAGTCACCAATCCAGGCTGACGGAATGAATCAGATGAGCAGCTGTTCAGCCAAGACAAGTCTGGCTCCCCAGATCAGGACTGTGGCCCCTGAGAGTCCTGCAGTTTCTCTGTCCCTGGTGAGTGATAATCTGCAGAAAGGGAACACAAGTCATTTTACTAGGAGAGGCCATTTCCTCTTCTACTCTGGCCATAACACATTCGTTTACGCAGAGCAGAGAGAGCCCCAGAATCACCGATTACCAGGGACGGAAGAAACACAACAACCTTGTCACATGTAGTTGGGGAAACTGAGGCTCAGAGAAGAAAAGAGCTTCACTCAAGAGTCTTGCCACTTGGAGGGAGACTCCAGATCAGAACGTGTCTCTGATTCCTTGGCCTCTGGAATTTTAAAACAAATTTTTAAAAAGCAGCCACATGACCCATCTGACTTCTCAAACAAGTGGTCATTGACCCTGAATGGAACTCTCTGTTTTTCTTTTTCTTTTTTAAAACAGATTTTCCAAAAGAGAGGTGGCACTTTTTCCAGAATGCTGTTTTTGTAGTTTTTTGTAGTATTACCCCCTGGGAGCTGAATGAGTAAAACAGTCCACCTCAGGCATGTGGTTGGGATGGTTCTCCCTGTTTCCCATTAGAAAAATACTGTTATAGAAGAGAGGGACCCATGAGCACAGTGGTGGGTGGAGTTGGTTTTTTAATGAGAGTCGTCTGTATACCCAGCCCCTAGGTCAGCTGATCTGTCTCTGTCTCTTTTTGTCTATCTGTCACTACGTGTTTCAGGAAAACAAAGAAATACACATGGATCCTCCTCCCATGGATATCATCCACTATGTGATTCCCCCCACCTTTTTTTTTGTTAAACTATAATTGATTTACAATATTGTGTTAGTTTCTGGTATACAGCAAAGTTATTCAGTTATGGTGGTGGTTTAGCCACTCAGTTGTGTTCAACTCTTGCGACCCCATGGACTGTAGCCTGCCAGGTTCCTTTGTCCATTGGATTTCCCAGACAAGAATACTGGAATGGGTGCCATTTCCTCCTCTAGAGGATTTTCCTGACCCAGGGATCAAACCCACATCTCCTGCATTGCAGGTAGATTCTTTACCAACTGAGCTACTAGAGAAGCCGATTTGGTTATATATATATACATATATCTGAGTATATCCATTATGGTTTATTACTGGATATTGAACATAGATCCCTGTGCTACACAGTTCAGTTCAGTTCAGTTCAGTCGCTCAGTCATGTCTGACTCTTTGTGACCCCAAGAACTGCAGCACACCAGGCCTCCCGGTCCATCACCAATTCCCGGAGCTTGCTCAAACTCATGTCCATCGAGTCGGTGATACCATCCAACAATCTCATCCTCTGTCATCCCCTTCTCCTCCCACCATTAATCTTTCCCAGCATCAGGGTCTTTTCCAATGAGTCAGCTCTCTGCAACAGGTGGCCAAAGTATTGGAGTTTCAGCTTCAACGTTAGTCCTTCCAGTGAACACCCAGGACTGAACTCCTTTAGGATGGACTGGTTGGATCTCCTTGCAGTCCAAGGAACTCTCAAGAGTCTTCTCCAACACCACAGTTCAAAAGCCTCAGTTCTTTGGTGCTCAGCTTTCTTTTTAGTCCAACTCTCACATCCATACATGACTACTGGAAAAACCATAGCTTTGACCAGATGGACTTTTGTCAGCAAAATAATGTCTCTGCTACACAGTAGGACCTTGTTGTTTTATTATGTGATTTTTCTGAACAATGTACATTTGAACAGCCACTCCTCTATGCAAAACATCAAAACCAAAGAAGGGATCCCACATTCATGAAGCAAAGCATTCATATCATATGAATCTTATAGATATAGTTTCCTAATTTATCCTCAAAAACTTTCCCCTAAAGGTACCATGAGTTCCATTTTCCCAAAAGGTTAGACCTAGAGCTGAGTTGGAGAGAACTAGAATGCCCTGCAGAGTCATAAAGAAAATTCGGTGCAGAATTAGGCATGGACTCATTTCTGACTCCAAAATCTGTGTTTTGTTCATCTAAACTGGACTACAGTTATTAGGCCAAAAAACACTGGGAGCTGCCTTATTTTCCAGCGTGTTAGCTTGAAGGCAGGCGAAAGTTCTCTGGCAGCTGTTAATGCTGTCAGGACATGAAGGGTTATTCTCGTTAGATTCTCATTCAGACAAGAGGCTCGAAGGGCCCTGGCTTCCTGTGTGCTGCCAACCAGGGCTCACGTGCCCCAGAGATGCTGGGCTGGCCCTGGCCCCGAGCAGCCAGAGGGCCCGTCAGGAAATCATGATTATCAACGGCCGGCCTCTGTTCCTGGTCTTGGACAACAAGGGACAGGCTGGAGAGATGGTGGGGGGGTGGAGAAAGGGGAAGAAAAAACAGGAAGTGGTGGGGGAAGGGAAGGAAATGATAGAGAAAACACAGCAACTCCTGCCTGATGAGAAAGGGATTTCTGAGCCCTGCATTTGGGAAACCAGGTCATGGTGGTAGCGGGGTGGGGAGTGGGGGGATCGGGGTCGGGCCAGGGAGAGAAGTTAGTTTCCTCCACGTTTGGGGTCGTGCCTGTGAATTGCCAGCAGAGCACAGGCCAAGGAGAAGGGTGCCCACCACGGGTGCTGTGTGCCGGGGCCCCTGACTACAGTGGCTTCCTAAAGAAGAATCCAGGGGAGACCACCTCTCTCACCTCTTGGTTGTGGCTGAAGCCAGGTGTCACAAAAGGACCTGGGAACTTTCGAGGCAATCAGTATCAGGGGGTGTGATCCCGTCCCCATCCCTGTCCTGCTCAAATGCTCTCAAAATTAGAACCATTTTCATGTGTTTGATTAGGACTTGATCTCCCCCAGTGGGGTCCGGCAAGAATCACACTTTCTTCTATCGCAATACTAAGAGAGTCAAGGCCAGCAGAATGCTGGGTCTCCTCCAGACCATGACTCTAAGTACTTCCAGAATCTTTTCCTACCATTTTGTTCACTTTACTTAATTACAGACACAACGAAAGTCCCCCAACTCCCAGTGGGCACCATTGAGGCTGGCAGTCACCTGGTAAGCTGAACAACCACACAAATAGAAAGCTAAACTAATAACCTAATCACTCTGTAATATCAAAACTAATAATACTTAACAGGATCCGAATGGGTACTAGACGGTAGGCAGGGAATACAGAGGCCCCCCCCTCCAAAGACAAGTCCTAGATACCAGTCCAACCCACTCCAGTGGTTCCCCAAACTTGTACATCTAGAGAAGCTAAAAAAAAAAAAGGAAAAAAAAAAAAAGTACAGCCCAACCTGGATTTGGGGCCAAGCTTCTGGAGAGATCTATGTCATCACTGGCTCTGGCCCACAGACCAGCATTTAGATAGCTTGGATCCTCACCCAGCCCTCACAGGGTCCCACCTCCTTCCATCTTGTCCATTCAATCACGGAGACCCTCCCAAGGAGAAGCCTGCTCCAGGGCTCTGGCCTTGACTCTGTAAACTACTCCCCCACCATCCAAACAAACACAGAGCAATGAAAAGCAAGCGTATCTTTGAGAGGAGTCCAAGCTTTTTGAAGGGACAGCTGGCGGTTTCCTGTCTGAGTCACCCACAGGCCAGAGATCCGTCAGGGAGCACAGAGTCAAGTGAAGAAAGACACTGACAACTTCCGCCTCTGGTCCCCACCAGCAGCCCAACCTCACACAACATCAGCAAGGGTCTGCTCCTGTTGCCATGGTTACAAATGACTGGAGCCACAGCCACTGTCCCTTTGCCCCAGGGAGGAAACCAGCACCACCCGAGACCACCAGTAGGCGGCGCTGTGGCAGCACCTGAGTGCTTGTGCTCAGTCGTGTCTGATTCTGCGACCCCATGACCTGTGACCCGCCAGGCTCCTCTGTCCATGGGATTCTCCAGGCAAGAATACTGGAGTGGGTTGCCATGCCCTCCTCCAGGGGATCTTCCTGACCCAGGGATCAAACCCGTGTCTCCTGCATTGCAGGCAGCTTCTTTATTACCTGAGGCACCAGGGAAGCCTCTCTTGTCAATATCTTGTCTTCTTTGGTCATTTTAACAGCTTTTTGACCAGAGACGTATTAATATATCTTTTGTTATCCAAACATTATTGACCGGAGTGTTCCAATATTCACTTACATTACAAATGGCTGGTCACAGGTATCAGTTTCTGCAAAAAACTCCCGGATCAATAATGTGTTAAGAGAGGGACAAAGCATGGTGTTAGTCCATGTTAAAAATGGGGAAGCTAAAACCCAGAGACATAAAATGACTTCTCCAGGTTCACAGGACAGAACCGAAACCAGAACGGGCATCTCCTGACCTTCTCCAGTCTAGTGACCTGGGACCTTTTCACTGCCTCCTGTCCACCCCCCTCCTCGCCTCCCCCATTCAGGGGAGGGGCTGAGAAATAGCTTAGGATGTCTGTGTGTCTGCCATTTTTGAATGGTTCTGAAAGTGGAACCACTGGACAGACAGAAGGTGATACCTACAGACGGTGAGGGAACTGGAGAGCCTGGAAGACCACTTGCCTGCCCTCCAAGCTGAGGGGACTCAGAATCCAGAGCAGGGCAGAAGCCTACTTGTTCCAGCCACAGGTTAAGCAGTGGCAGGGCGTACACCCTGAGTCAGGGAACCTGAGAACGCTCTCTCCCACAGCAGCAGGAGCCCGGGTCAGTGTGAAGAAAAATATGACTCCTGCTCATCAGGTTCCCACAGTGCATCAGGCGTCACTGAACACTGGAGACCTGGTGACTCCCTGACGCCCTGGACAGATAGGTGTTCTTCCAGCTGCTTTTACAGACGAGGAAACTGAGGCCTTGTCCAAGGGACTTGGCTTTTGAGCAGTAGAGACAAGAGCTGAATTCCTGCAGTCTGGCTCCATTCCTGCTCTTTACTACTATGTTGTTAATATTCCATCTCCCCATGTGGCACTAGTGGTAAAGAACCTGTCTGCCAATGCAGGAGACTTAAGGGATGTGGGTTCAACCCCTGAGTCGGGAAGATCCCTTGGAGAAGGGCATGGCAGCCCACTCCAGTATTCTTGCCTGGAGAACCCCATGGACAGAGGAGTCTGGTGGGCTACAGTCCATAGGGTCTCAAAGAGTCAGACATGAATGAAGTGACTTAGCATGCACATACTCCATCCTAAAGCAGTTACATTTTTAAAAAAAGAAAAAAGGAAAGAATGAGACACACAGAACAGTCACTTAGTGGAAAGAAACGGGGAACACGGGAGGCGCACTAGAAGCAGACACTGCCTTCATGCCAAAGGTGGAGGAAAGGAGGAAACTCTCCAGGGCGGGAAATAGTGATTGAAAGGTGCTGAGCAGGCAGGACCAGCATTCTGGTCCCCAGCCCTTCCTGGGTGGCAGCCCTGCCCCCACCCCCTTGGTGTCAGCCAGCGCCAGTAAAGGACTTCCTGGCTTCAGTATTGACACAGCACCACTCGTGGGAAGAGGAAGTGAGGTGGGCTGCGGAGGGTTTGAGGGAGGCCCCAAGATGGGAGAGTCATCAGGGTGGATGGAAGGGATAGTGTTCTTGAGAACTCAGTGCCCGTGTCACAGAGGGAGGGACCCACTGGGCAGCTGGTGAATGAGACTCTGCCAAAAGTTCTCACCCAGAGCAGTGAGTGCACACACTACCAGGGAGCCTGGGTTCTAAGGGTGCCGGGTGAATTCAGACTCAGGAAGAACTGGGGAGCAGGGCAGGACAGAGAACATCCCTCATCATTTCACACACGGGGAGACTAGAGCCAAAATAACAACAGTCATGACGTCAGCGTCATCATCATGGGAGCCACCATTTATTGACACCTGTCATCTATCAGAAATGAACTAGATGCTTTATATAGGTTACACGGTAATAACATCAACTCTAAGAAGGCCGTATGATTATTCTTAATTTATAGTTGAGATAAGCTAAATCATATCCTAAAGGTCAAGTAGCTGGTTGGTTAGGAGCAAGGATCTGAACTGTTGTCTGACATTTTGGTCCATGGTCTTACCTCTAAGCTACGTGTGTCATGAGATGGTGACAGACTCTGCCCATGACTGATGGTGCTAACCCACAACCAACTTTTGAACTGTTAAAGCACAAAGGTACAGGTCTTTAAACTTAGACATATTATCCACACTTTATCCATACTATGTATCCACTTATGTATCCATGCTACGTATCCACCTATGTGGTTACATACTATTAAGGTAATCAAGCCGCTTATGATCCAAACCTGGGTTCTTGCCAGAGTGAAAAGGGCCTATTAATAATGCTGCTGGGGAACTTCCCCGGTGGTCCAGCAGTTGAGAACCCCCTCTTCTAATGCAAGGGGCATGAGTTTGATCCCTGGTCAGGAAACTAAGATCCCACGTGCTGCATGGTGCAGCCAAAAAAATAAATAAAAAATAAACTGCGGGACTGCAACAGAAATCAATGAATCAGAAAACAGGAAAAAATCAAAATAATAATAGTGCCGCTAGGACAACACGCATTAACCAGTCCTGTCCCAGGCACACAAAGACCGTTTGTCACCCTGCCATAACCACAATACTGGGGGTGGGTTCTTTTAAGCCTCACTGATTCAGTGGAGAATGCTACTGCATGATCTCCTGCTTTCTAGCTTACCCAAACACTCCTTTGCAACAATCCACTCTCCCTTTGCTCACCAGAAAGTCTTCTACACCTGTTGGCCTCATGGGCCTTACGTATAAAACAGGCAAGCTGATGATAAAGCGGATATCCTATGATTTGGGAAGCAAGGGTGTGACTTGTTCAGCAATAGATTTTGAAAGCACTGCTGGGCGCCTGGTGCCCTCGCAGCCAGAACCTCAACGGGCAGGTGTTCTGATAACCAGCCAGTCCCCCAGACCTGAGGGCTCGGCATCTCTCTCATCTCTGGCGGCCCAAGGCAACAGGACAGGAAACACGGCAAAGAGAAGCTGCTGCATTCTGCTGGAGAAACCGCCACCCACGACAGGACCCAAGACCCTGCTTCCTTGGAAGGGGGTGCAGGGCTGGGACAGGCGCCCTGTCTCCATTGCCAGCAGGCACCGATCCCCCAACCCCTGGAGGGTGTGGGGTTATACCCACCTGTCCAGGGATCTCTCCTCTGACTCTATGAGCCTGCGGAGGAGGGAGGCGGCACTTAAAGCTTGTTTTTTGTTTCTTAAGCTTTTTGTTTCTTTTCCGCCTTCTTAAGAATCTCTGATCAAGAGGAAAAAAGAATCTGCTGTTCTTTTGAAACAGGAAATCAGTCTTAAATCAATCTCACACATCAATACAAGTGAAATGCTAACAAGAGAGCAACAGGCACTGTTAGTCCATTCTCTTAAGAGCTGTTTCCTGCAGTTATTTAATCAGGGGCATCCCAGGACTTCTGGTCCAGCGATTCTCTGACAGCTCAGGAAAGCTCAGTGGTGCTGGGGAGCCCAGAGACCCCCAGAGGGGGGTCACCAGCCCAGAGGGACTGGTGAAGACACAGGCCGCAGGGCCCTGCAATAATGCACACAGCCAGCCTCTTGTTCTGCATAGAAGTGTCTGCTTGCTTGCTAAGTCACTTCAGTCGTGTCTGACTCTGTGTGACCCCATAGATGGTAGCCCACCAGGCTCCCCCGTCCCTGGGATTCTCCAGGCAAGAACACTGGAGTGGGTTGCCATTTCCTTCTCCAACGCATGAAAGTGAGAAGTGAAAGTGAAGTTGCTCAGTCGTGTCCGACTCTTAGTGACCCCATGGACTGCAGCCCACCAGGCTCATCCATCCATGGGATTTTCCAGGCAAGAGTACTGGAGTGGGGTGCCATTGCCTTCTCCAAAGTGTCTGCTAGTGATGATTTTTGATTAAGAGAAAGACCTTTTTTTTTTTTTTTTTTTCCAAATTAGGTCACATTCATATGCCATTGGGGTTTAGGGCATGGACTTATCTTTTGTGGACCACTTATCTTATTCAACTCTCTGGGGTTCCCCGGTGGCCAGGGTTCCCTGCCTGCCAAAGCAGGAGATGCCAAGATGTGGGTTCAATCCCTGGGTGGGGGAGATACCCTGGAGTAGGAAATGGCAACCCCCTCCATTACTCTTGGCTGGAAAATCTGATGAACAGAGGAGCCACAGTCCACGAGGTCACACAGAGCTGGACACAACAGAGAATAAACCACAATTCAACCCACTACTGCTATCAAGTTATTGCTATTACTATTATTAATATTATTGGTCATGCCATTTAGGGGATGCCTGAAACCGCGGGGAGGGAAGGGACTTAGTTAACAGCACCAGCAAGTAGGTGGAAA
The DNA here is from genome assembly GCF_029407905.1 of Bubalus kerabau. Classification (NCBI taxonomy): domain Eukaryota; kingdom Metazoa; phylum Chordata; class Mammalia; order Artiodactyla; family Bovidae; genus Bubalus; species Bubalus kerabau. The sequence continues at coordinate 84,737,714 of NC_073634.1, read as the reverse complement.
AACCAAGACCAGAACACAGTTCTCCTGACTGACTCCTGCTTCTTCTATCTCAGCATGTGACCCCCTTGAGCTAGGGGCTAAGGACAAGGAGCCCAGCCTGGAGCAGGAAACTGCCCATAGACAGACAGTGACAGAGCCTGGGCTCAGGCCATCCCAGACCGTCAGAGAGCAACGGGGGACAGGGGTGACACAAGCATCACTCTTCTTCACTCGGTGCCGGACATCGGGCGCACATCACATGACTGCCTCATGTGTGACAGTCACGAGGTTGGTTCCATCAGGTCATCCCCTGGGGTCAGAGGGTGGGAGACACCTTAGAGATCCAATGAGATCAGTCTCCTCTCCCTGACAAGCCTGAGCACCAGCACAGTCAAATCGCAGATCGCTGGGGCTCCTTCATGTTCCCGCCTCCCTTCCCAAGGCTACAACTCCAGGAACATCCCCTTTCTGGAAGGACGAGGGCACAACTTAACAGGCTTGCATGCATGGCCATCAGCGGTGGTGCAAGCCTAGACGCTTTGAATGCTTCGTGGTGGAGCCAGGAAACCTTGCTGTACCCTGAATTTGGTCTTGCTTGGGCTGCATGACCTTTGGTCCCTCACTACCTCTCTCTGATCTTCAGATGCAAAGTCTACTCAGTGCAGCCTTACAGCCACATACATGAGCAAGCCTCTCTGGGCTACTCTGAAGATCAAATGAGCCTTGAAAGCACCACAGCTATTTATGTTCATATGCTCTCTCTGCCACTGAGGGAAAGTGCCTTGAGAGGAGGGGCCCACGTCTTCCTGATTTTCACAAGCTATCACAATGAGCTCAAAGTCCCGCACAAATGACAAACACTCATGGCCAAGTTTGTAAAATCCAGCCTCCCTGGGGGCAATGAACGGTTCAGGGTGGCTAGAGAGGGAGAAAGAGGCAGCAGAAACACAGTAGAAAGAGGCTGGCATCAGATTGTGGAGGACCCTACACATGCCCATGCTTTCTGTGTGGCCAAGTAGTGAGCTCGTCTATCAGATGTTTTTGTCCTTGTGGGAGGATGGAGCTGTGGAAAGAGCCTGGGGTCTCGTGCCCAACAGTCATGAGCTGTAATTTTTGGACACCTGGACACCTGGCTGCCCTGTCTGTTCAATGGGAATGATCTCTCTCTTTAAGGCATGTGGGCGACCCAACGTAAAAAGTGGCCAGTCCAAAAAGAAAAAAAAAAGTGGTCCATGCAGTGCATGTGTGCTCAGTCATGTTTAACTTCTTGTGACCCCATGGACTGTAACCCACCAGGCTCCTCTGTCCATGGGATTTCCCACGCAAGGATACTGGAGTGGGTTGCCATTTCCTTCTCCAGGGGATCTTTCCAACCCAAGAATCGAACCCAGGTCTCCCGCATTGCAGGCAGATTCTTTACCATCTGAGCCATAAGGGAAGCCCTCAAATTCAGCAAATACTACTGCCCCCTAAATAAGTGGAGCAAAAACTGACCTGGACTATCAGAGTCAATGATTGTTATGGAAGTTCGAAGTCAGTGCTGCCTGGAGGTAACTAAGAAATGGTACCATGGCCAGATTGGACTGAGCACAGTCTGAGAGCCAGTCTGGCTGGAGGCATTTGTTGTCCAAGTTCCCAACGACCCTGTTGCACTCCAGCACCTCGTGCAAAGCCTGGCCGCACTCCTGCACCCAAAAGCCACAAGAGTCTCACATGGCAAGTATCACCCAAGGACCACAAACCACCTGCAAACTCCCAGCAGCCCCTGGTCATTGACACAAGGCACCATTGAAGTGGTTTGGGTTGGGTGTTCTTACTTAAGGCCTTGCTTACGCCATGAGGCTAGGTAGGGTGGGGGTGGGGGTAGGGGGGCGGCAAAGCACAGGGGGTTGAGAAGTGAGAGATCTGGGCTCCAGTTTCTGCTCTGACCCTAAATCTCTCTCAGAGCCCAAGCACATCACTCATCACTATCTGCATCATGAATGGAGAGGTCTTTGGAACTCAGGGCTCTCAAGGTCTAAGACAGTCCTTCAGTGGAGTGTTTCTAAAAGAACTTAACCTGGGATATATATTATATACTGCCCTTGGAGAGAGTGGTTTTCTGACAAGCCAGGCCTCTGCTGAAAGCTGTGAAAGCGGAGGTCCTCCTGCAGACACCTCAGGCCAAATCCAACAGGTTCTAGTTCTCACCCCACTGACTCTTGCTGTGCAACCCTGGGTGAGTCGCTTTACCCCTCTGAGCCTCAGTTTTCCTCATGTGAGACTCAGTGGTAATGACATTCTGCTCATGTCATTTCCCAGCAAGCTCTGTTTTCTAAAATTTCATAGAAAGTACAAATCTCCTTTCTCTAGGACGTGACGAGGCTAGTCAGACTCCACCCTCCCAGACAGAGCCAGACACACCTTCACAAAGCAGGGACGGGAGAAATGAGGGGCCGTCCATTACGCTCAGGAAGAGGAGAGGGTCCCTGTCAACAGCGGCAACAGTGATGAGAACGGCCTGCAGCGACAGCTGGGAGCCGGCTTATCTGAGCTGACGACAAGATGCCGGTCACCCCGGCCCAGGCAGACAAATACTGGGGACCCTCAGACAATAGCACAGCTGCTCCAGTTCCTGGGCCCCCCTCTGTTGCGAGGCAAATTAGGAATCGTTAAATCAGCATTCATCCTCAAGATACACAGGGCTTCTGCCTTTCTCAGTAGCACGGGGATGTAGGGGGCAAAAACACACATCTCCCCATCAGGGTCCCAGACACCCTACACCTGGCCCTGGGGGGACAGAAGGGGGAACCGTGGACATAAAAAATGCCTGGGATGAGATCAGACTGACTACAGAAAAATGCATCGTCCTTCTGAGACCCACTAATTTCTAACATAACCCTAAGACTAGTGTTCAAATCTCTCCATGATCAGGCCCATGTTGAAAGAGAACCACCCTTATATAACCTCTCACTTTAAGCCCAGTGTTCTTTCACCCTGTTCTGCAGCCTAGACTTACTTCTCCACACGCCTCCCTCCTTTTTACCATCCATCCAGGCCAGCAGCAGTCTCACCTCCTCCAAGAAGTCTTCTCTGATACTTTTCTGATACCCAGTCCACACGGACCTCTGTTTTGTCTGAACTCTCATAGCACTTTTGGCCTGTACCAGTCAGCGTTTTTGCTTCATCGCTTTTTGACTGTTCTCTTATACCAGCCTCCCAACTGGTTTCATCCTTCCTGGACTCAGACCCATGTTCTGCAGAAAGAGCTTTCTAAAGCATATCAGATGATGTGTGTTCCCTGTTTAAAACTCTGCTCGTACTTCCTACCACTTCTAAGGTCAAATTCAAATGCCACAGCATACTCCCGCCCCTCCGCTGAGGCTGCCCACACTCCAGTGACACCAAAGTACTCCTGAGTTTATATATTGAGGTGGTACCAAGAGTGGGATAAGAACTCAGTTGAGAACTGCTCCCACAGTTTCAAGGTCCCCTCCCCAGGCCAAATGCTGGACCACAGAGAAGATGGCTAGGAGCAAATGGCATTGAACTGTGACCAAGGTAAAAAGAGTCAAGACCAACTAAGTGCTCAGTCATGTCTGACTCTTTGCAATCCCATAAACTGTAGCCCACCAGGTTCTTAATCTTAATAAGCTTACAGCAATATAGTCTTCAGCCATTCCATTGACCAGCCAAGTGGGAGAGTAGGCATTTGAGACTGGGACATAAGACAGTTCATTTGTTCTTTACAACCACAGTGATGAGGCAATGTTCACAGCCATGGAAACTGAGGCTTACGGAAGCTGAGCTCATGCCTGAACTAAAACTCCAGCCAAGATCCCACCTAGATATTCTGGAATGGTATATGGAACCCTGCAGCCCAGTGGCCATCACTACTTTGTACCACTAAGTACCTCCCATTCAACTGGTCTGATGCTGAGCAAAACACTTCGTTCCTGCCTAAGAGTTCATTCTGTCCAGGAGACCCTCCCGATGAGCTCCTGTAACTCTTTAGATGGAAAGATTGTGAAACTGGATGTTCATCTAAAAGAAAAGGGAGAAAATTCCAGTCTAACTGTTCTATAGTTATCCAGAGGTGATCAGAAACCCTGACTAGCCTAATTATACCCCCAATCATGCCTCACAGTCATAAGAGTATGTGTTTATGGTAGAAAGCGTAGAAGAACAAGGTTTGGAAGACAGAAAGACCACTGCGTGGACGCTGTGTGGACAGAAGCACCCACGGCACCAGCTTACCAGAGCCAATTATACCTATGTCTTCCCAACTTCACATTCAGTGAGGTCTTATAATTAGAAACCGCCCATGTGGGAATACTTATACCGTGGAAATTGGCAAACACTCCTAGTCAGGTTTGTTTATGTTTTTCCCCAGAGGGTCAGTTATTAAACATTAACCAGACACCACTCAATGGATCCATCAGAAGTCACTGAGTTAGGATGATGGGGGATTTAAACTGTAGCCACAGATGTGCCCCCAACTCACCGTTTGACCTGAGCACATTTCTCTCCTTCTTGATCCTCAATGACTTTAACTGTAGACTGGGAGCAAAGAATCCTTGCTTTCCTGACACACGACTGTATAAAGTAGGACGGTGGACCTAAGTGCATTTGAGTAAATGTAAAGATAGCTTGGTTGTTAAAGAATCTGCCTTCAGTGCAGGAGACCCCAGTTCGATTCCTGGATCAGGAAGATCTGCTAGAGAAGGGATAGGCTACCCACTCCAGTATTCTTGGGCTTCCTTTGTGGTTCCGTTGGTAAAGAATTCACCTGCAATGCGGGAGACCTAAGTTCGATCCCTGGGTTGGGAAGATCCCCTGGAGAAGGGAAAGGGTATCCACTTCAGTATTCTGGCCTGGAGAATTCCATAGCCTGGAGAAGTCCATGGGGCCGCAAAGAGTCGGCCACGACTGAGAGACTTTCATCTTCACTTTCAAAGTTGTGAGGATGTATTTGGCAATGTCTGCAGGCATTTCTGGCTGTCACAACTGGAGTGTGTGCAGTGCTACCGGCGTCTTGTGTGTAGAGGCCAGAGATACTGCTAAACACCCTACCATGCACAGGACATTTCCAAAACAAAGACTTATTTTGCCCCAAATGTCAGTAGTGCCAAAGTTGAGAAGCCCTGAACTAAAGATACTTAAACATGTGGCCCGTTGAAGTTCCCTGAACACATCAGCATCCAAGAGGAAAATAAAGGCAACTTGGGTCAGTTGGAGGAACCCTGGAGGGTCAGTGGGTGCAGAACAGGGTGGTAGTTGCTACAAGGCGGCAGCCCAAGGATATGAGTTTCTGCACTAGCACAGTGCCTGGCATACAGTAGGTGCTCAGTAATGATCTGTGGGAAAAGCAATGAGTCTAGCTGGGACCCACAGTGTAGTCTCCCTAGTAGACTCACACTCATGTGCGCGCACCCTCCATCACAGGAACACCAGCTAGAAGAAACTGACAAGGGGATTTCACCTCCTCTGGGAGGGAGATGGGAAGAAATGGTGTGACATCCCAGCCCCGGGGACTCAGCTTCGACAAATAATCTCCAGCCTGACAGTCACAGCAGCCAGCCGTGGTCAGAAAAGCAACCTTATTTAAGTCACTTTCTAATAGGAGTTGAAGCATCTTGAAAGGTGAGGTTTTTGAACCCTCTCTGGGGAGGTGATTGTTAAAAACACACAGCAGGCAGTCTGGCTTTCCACACATTCACAAACCACTTTTTTTTTTTTTTTTTTTAAAGACAATCCTTTTATCCCTTGTACCACTTGGGACTGCAAATGCATTTAGCACAAACCACCCGAAGCAGAAACAGCGTTGGTTAAGAAACCCTCCAAGCACCAGGGGAAGCGGGCTGGCATGGCCCAGATGCTCACAAGAGAAAAGCGATGACATGCCACATACCAACTGCCCCAACTCCTCTGGGGCCTGAAGTCAGCAGGGCTGTGGGGAGAAGCTTTGCCACAAGTCTTTCCTGGAAGACCCCCGGCGAGCCTCTCGGTTCCCTGTCCCTGGGCTGGACTGGGAGAGGCGGCCCATTTCTCAGGGAGCAGATGACAGGACGGGACCCCCCTCAGTGTCTCCCTGACCATGAGCCATCTGACTCACAAAGCCCTGTAATTAAAACCCCAAGGGTTCAGAGCTAGTTCTAGATGTAGCTGGACCCAGCGGCTTCTCAGGCACCAGAGCTGCCAGCAGAATGACGAGGGTCAATTGATTTCTCCTGGTCTACCGATGACAGCTCACTCAGCCACCAATTAGGCTTGCAGGATGCCAGGGCTGGAAGCCACCTGAGTACCTGCTCCCCTCCCCCAACCCTCTTTAAGAATGAGGGGCCCCTGGCCCAGGGGAGGGGTGCACTGCCCCAGGCCTGCTGTGGGGTTTTCTATTGACTCTTAGTTGAGGGCACTTTTGTGACTGCTCAGTGAGTCTTTTTGTTCAGGTCTCTGAACTCTAAACGGTGAAACTTGGAGAATTCAGTTCAGTTCAGTCGCTCAGTTGTATCCAACTCTTTGCAACCCCATGCAGCATGCCAGGCTTCCCTGTCCATCACCAACTCCCGGAGCTTACTCAAATTCATGTCCATTGCGTCGGTGATGACTTCCAACAATCTCATCCTCTGTCTTCCCCTTCTCCTCCCACCGTCAATCCTTCCCAGCATCAGGGTCTTTTCCAATGATTCAGTTCTTCACATCAGGTGGCCAAAGGATTGGAGTTTAAGCTTCAGTCCTTCCAATGAATATTCAGGACTGGTTGGATCTCCTTGCAACACAAGAGACTCTCAAGAGTCTTCTTGAAGCGTAGGCATAAGCTAATTGCGGTCCAGGTAGGACTTGGGGCCACAGGATGGAAGCAGGGTAGTTTCAGGGAAAGAAATTTACAAAGTAACCACCACTCGGTGAGAACTTGCCTCCATCCTTGGCTGAACTTGGACCTTCCATGCTCATCTCTCATTCATTTCTCATGTCGATGACCCAGCAACAGGTCATAACTCAGGCTAAGAGAAGTAAAGAAAGGCACTAAAGCCCAAAGGAAAGCATTGAAACTAGTGAATCCCTTTGATTCCGATGCTCTAGCCTTAAACAAATTATTTTCTTTTTCATTTACAGTCCTAATATTGAAAGAAACAGTACAATAATGTCTTCAGTAATGCCTGAATTTTATTTTACAAAATAAAAAAATCATTTTGCTTCATTATTAATCATCTTCAGAATGACCTGACAGCAGGCTTGACTTTTTTTCCTACTAAAAAATTCCTACGAAAATGGTCAATATTTCTAGACGTGGTCCCAAGGGCCTGGGTCAGTAGACGAGATAAATAAGATGCCTCCTGGGACCTCATCTTGGAATCTGAGAGCAGCTATGCAACTGAATGACAGAGGAGACAGTATAAAACCCTGCCTAGTGGGCTGACCCCTTGAATGGGGGTGCCTCCAAACAGAGGTACAGCAATAAGGAGGAGGAATCCCACTGAGGTCTGCCCTGCCACCTGTCACTAGCTTCCTGTGTTTCTTCCATTTGGGGATAAAGATTCTGAGAACAAAGTATGGCCCCCTCACCCATGTTTACTAGGAACTCAGGAGCTACCAGGAAAGATAAAGACAAGAAACAAGAATTAAAATACAGTTTGGTGATTGCTGTAAGGGGGAAGCAGAGGCTGGTGTGGGAGCACTAATGGGGGACCCCGAACTCCATCCACGTGGTGGGAATCCAATCAGTCAAGGCTTCGTGGAGGGGTCAATGTCTGAGCTAAGTCTGGAATCCACACAGGACTTAGCCAGGCCAACATGGGGGTTGAGAAGGAGAGGGGGGAAAGAGGACAGAGGTCATAAGGCAATAAAAATGAATGGAGGTGATGAAGCTCCTGATGTGAGACACTATGTGAGTTGGGTATGGCTGGTTCAGTTCAGTTCAGTCGCTCAGTCATGTCTGACTCTTTGCCACCCCATGGACTGCAGCACGCCAGACCTCCCTGTCCATCACCAACTCCCAGAGCCTGCTCGAACCCATGTCCATCGAGTCGGTGATGCCATCCAACCATCTCATCCTCATCATATGGCTGGACTATGAGACAATAATAGGTCAGGTGGGAGGGAAACCTGGGCTGAAATGGAAGCCAGACCACAGGGGCCAGCAGAGCTTTGTACGGGAATCTACCCTTCACGTGGGAGCTGGACCCTACTGTTCACCTTTCACCGTTTGTCAGGGACAGGGTGACGCGGTCAGGTTTATATGTTACATCATGCCTCTGCGTGTGTGTGTGCGCACGCGCGTGCATGAGCACATGTGTGTGTACACACTATTCCATCCTGGCTGTCAATTATTTCATCTCTAAAATGAGGGAAACACACTGTGTGCTTCATATCCCCAGCGTGTTACAGGGATGAAATGAGATATTTAATAAAAGGTTTATTAAAGATTAAAAAAAATGAGAAGCCTCTTATGAAGAATGACCCCTAGCTTATCTCAAGGCTATCAAATATGAAAATGCACTCCCCAGAAGAATGCACGGAGAGTAGGTCATGGCACTCAGAGCAGAGGAGACCACAGCCCGCAGCCCCAGGCCTTTTTGTCCGGAAGGCCCTCTGGGATTCTGCACCCAGGGAGTGTCTTGCGCAGGGCACCTGTGTTCAGGACTCACTTTCCAATTCACAGGTTAGCAATAAGGAGGCAAAAAAAATCAAACACCAAACACCCAACTTTTTTGTTTATCCAGTTAATGTCCCCAGTTTCAGACAAAATAATTATTTTCATAAACCTCAGCTTGAATCTTACAGAACACATAGGTGGGTAAAACATACTTGCTATTCAGATGAAATGGCAAAAGTCCTCGCCAGAAAAGGTGGGCAGAGAGACCTGCCCAGTGGATCTGTTTCTCCTCTCCACCAGTCCTGCCTCTGGGAATGGCTGTTGTGTTAGTCACTCAGTCGTGTCTAACTTCTTGGGACACCATGGACTGTAGCCCGCCAGGCTCCTTTGTCCTTGGGATTCTCCAGGCAAAAATACTGGAGTGGGTTGCCATTTCCTTCTCCAGGAGATATTCCCAGACCCAGGGATCGAACCCAGATCTCCTGCATTGCAGGCAGATTCTTTACCATCTGAGCCACCAGGGAAACCCTGGGGATGTCTGACTCCTGTTGAAATCAGGAAAGACCAAAGCCATGGCAGACTGCTCACCCGAGTACCTGGCGTGCAGGGCTTAAAGCTGCCTTCACAGGGGAGCGTTTCCAAGCCTTGCACAATTACCTTTATTAGCATAACGTTTTGTCCTGCCTTTTGTAAAACACTTTCTATTTCCATCTCAGGAAGAATGCAGCAACAGAAAATGCTGCTACTGTGGGGGAGGTGAGGTAGTCTATAAAATTTAAACCATGGGGCATTCGTTCAAGACTCCTGGGTAAGGATGTCTCTTGATACATAATTCATGACAGCCTTAAAGCTTGGCCTACTTCTGACACAGGGATCATATATTTTGGAGAAGTCAGGTAGAAGGTGGGGAGAAGGAGAAAAATCACTTTTAAATGGTTCTGTTGTGGTCCGCCTTGTGGGTAAAGCCAGACCATATTTTGGACCGCTCTTTTCTACCAGAAGGGCTTCCCTTAAAGGCATTTTAAAAAGTGTTTTTCCTCTTAAATTGAAAAGGCAGCATATCACCCGGTTTCAGTTTTATCTTCTGTAACACTAGATAAAGATGAGGCTGAATCCATCTGTTAACACATATAGGCTGCAAACTGTATGAAAGTGTGCACACGCATAAACACACACACACACACACACACACACACACACTCATTGCAAAAAGGGAGAAAAATCCACACTTTTAAAAAATTTATCATCCAGCAATGCTACCCAATGCAGATGAGATAGCAGCACTTTTATCCTTTTATGGCAGATTCAGGAGGAAGCCAGCCTTGCCCCAAAGGCTGCTCCCCCAACGTTGCTGCCACTTGCATTGGGATCCTGGGACTGGCTACAGGCCAGGCCCTTCCCCCTACAGCCTGGGGTTCCATCCTCGCAGCCAAACTCAGTAATGATCCCCTGGGCATCATTACCTGCCATGTCTCAGCCCACTTTAGCTGATGCTGAAAGAATCACTGGGCAGAGAGGGGGTTTCTATCCTCTGGTACAAAGGCTACGCTCTTGAGGCTGCATTTTCAGGGGAAGAATAATCAGGCAGGCTGCCTGGACCCCATCTGGGTCACTTGGCATTTCCTAGGGCACTGCTGGTGGGGGTGGCACTGCAGATTACCCTCTTGAGGCTTTGAGAACTGCTTTTGCTCAACTATTCCTGAAAACGCTGTATGCAACTGATCAGATGAAACAGATCAGAGATTGGAGGTTGGAGGTGACCTAGAGGAGCCCTTGCCAGAGCACACATTGCTCACATCTCCACAATTACCTCTTTTGAGTGGGCACCATGCAGGTGGAGAGTCCTAAAATGCACAGCGTTAATTTGTTTCTTAAATGCAGAGACCATGGGCATCACAGAGTTCCAAAAATAAGCCAGCTTCATTTCATTAATGAGGTGAAGGTTGAGCACCCACAGTTTGGAAGAGGATGGGGGTGGAGGTGATAAGCAAGAGCAGCCACCAAGGCCACCTGGCACTTGAAGAAGGGGCTTCCTAGGTGTCACTAATGTGAAGAATCGCCTGCTAATGCAGGGAACATAAGAGACACAAGTTCGATCCCAGGGTCAGGAATATCTCCTGGAGGAGGGCATGGCAACCCACTCCCGTATTCTTGCCTGGAGAATCCCATGGACAGAGCAGCCTGGTGGGCTGCAGTCTATAGGGACACGACTGATGCGACTCAGCAAGCACACACGCATGCATGTGGTCTTTAGGGAGGGCCCAGAGCCCCAGCTACAATCCAGGCAGCCCACACTCTCCAACGCCAGGTCCTGGGGATTCCGCTTCTGTGGATTCTCACATGGCCCCTCCCCCTCCTCCCACTGCAGCTGCCCTAATTTAGGTCTTTATTATCTTTCTCCTGGATGTTTTTGCACAGGCAGCCAGATGACTCTTCCTGAAGCAGCAGAGCTATGATTACGCCACTCCACAGCTCAAAGACCTTTAATGATTTCTCCATGGGCTAAAAAATAAAAGCCCAGCTTCTAATTTTTAAGGTCCTCTTCACCAGGTGCCAGCCTAAATTCTAGCCTCACCTTCTCTTCTTTCTTTCCTGTACCCTGCCGTCAGGCTCAGTGTCACCTTTCCAGCTGTCCCACCTGCATGCCTCTATCTAAAACAGTCTTCTCTCCACTCCATCTCCTGAAATCCAAATCCTATTCATCCTTTAAGACCAAACTCAAAAGCTACATGCACATGGTTTCAACATTGACCCCAGGGAAAATCTCTCTGTCCTCTGAGCTCCCATAATTTTACTGTACCAATCACATTCTTTTGTGATAACAGATTCTGTATAAGTCTTGCTGTACTCCTTAAGCTAGAAGAAGAGGGCAGAGGAGAACGCAATTGACTTAGCAGCTTTATTCTATCTCGATCAGTCCTGCACATAGTAGGTGCTCATTTATGTTACGTAAGTGAATCACCCATGTGAAGATGTCTGCAAGACTGCAGACATGCAGCTATTTTGTGCAGGCACAGCTATTTAAAGAGATCAAATGAGTACAGCCTAGAGGCGCATTATGAAAGGACCATGTGGTATGCAGAGGAAGTAAGCTGGGTGGGCTGGGGTCAGAGGTGGATGACGCTAATGACCTCCTTGATGATAAATCCAAAGGTCAGTTCTCAGCCTGCATCTTTACTAGACCATCAGCAATTCTGCATGATTGAGTCATCGTTCCTTCTAGAAAATCTTAGGAGATCACAGTTTCTTATTTTTCCTCCTAGTTAATCTCTGTCTCTCCCTATCTCCTTGGTTGGTTCCCTTTCTTTTTTTCTAGAACTCTTGACATTGGCATTCCCTAGGACTCACACCTTTAGTCCCCCTCTTCCTTATCAGGACTCATGCCTTTAATGACCTCACCTGGCTTCATGGCTTTCAAGTTGTCTATATTTTGATAAATCTCAAATGTGTATTTCCATCTTTGACCTCTTCCTTGCTTGCACTAACCACAGTCTGCTCAAACGCCACACCTGGATGCTGAACTCAAACTTAATGTGGCCCCACAATGAACTCCTCACTCCTCCCTGCTCCCTAGCCTACTTCATCCAGTCTTTCTCATCTCAGCTAATGACATTTCCATCCATCCAGTTTATTAGCACAAAACATTGAGTCATCTTAGCCTCCTCTTTATTTCACAGCCCACACCCAACCTTCCAGGAAGTTCTTTTGGCTTTACCTTTAAAGTACATCCAGCACAGATCCAAATGTATCCCCTTACTCCACATTGTCCCATGCTCTTTTGACCTTCTAATAAGCTAGAAGGCAATAAACATTATTTTATTACTTTTGCCTGAGTGATACTAACTTTATTATCTACTTTTTCTCACTAATGTCTCACAGGCCCAGTACATGGAACTCTGCATGGCACAAAGTAGGCATTCAATTAATATTTATCAAATGCATGAATGAATGGTTTTAGCTGGTCATCTCTGAACTGCAGCTTAAACAATAAATAGCATTTAGCCCAGAGAAAGGCAGCCACAGCCAAAAGGCATCTGTAGGCAGGGGGCACAAAAAAGCCAGGGCCTAGAGATAGAACCTTCACCAACATCTTAGGATTTGACAGTGTCGCAAGCCTGCCTGCATGATACAAAACCATAAAAGAAGCAGACTTGAGCAGTTTCCAGCTTATCCAGACCAGCCAAGGATGTTTTCAAGGGACATCAATGGGCAGCATGCTTCTTTTATTAAAAAGACATATAATCAAAATGAAATGAGATATACAAAAGTTGATAAATAACTGTGTAGAAACATCCCTTGTACAATTTTATTTACAGTACACACCTTTTTCCCTACAAAGACTTTATCCCTAGTTCTATTCATGCTATGCTATGAGCTTAGTCACTCAGTCGTGTTCAACTCTTTGCAACCCCATGGACTGTAGCCCGCCATGCTCTTCTATCCATGGACTTCTCCAGGCAAGAATACTGGAGTGGGTTGCCATTCCTTCTCCAGGGGATCTTCCCAATCCAGGGATCAAACCCGGGTCTCTTGAATCTCCTGAACCGCAGGCAGGTTCTTTACCTTCTGAACCACTAGGGAAGCCCAGTTCTCTCCATATTCACCCAGAATTAGACATCCTGTAAGTGCATGTTCAGAACCTAGCCCATGTCAGACCTGCTCCCTGTCATACCTTTGGGGCCCACCCAGGCATAGTGTTTTTAAATGATTTGTTCAATGAATGAGGAAATGAATGAATGCCTTCTGATCATCTCCCACCAGGACCAGTTCCTTGATTAAGAATATACTCTAAGAAAGAATGCTCCTTGAGACGTGTCTTCAAGGCAGAATATACATCACACTTCATTTCCACCCAGTACCTTACACTGGAAAGATCTGGTGCCCAGAAGTCAAATTCATCTACATGCAGACCTGGAAGCAGGCAAGGGCACCAGGGCACATCCATCTTTGTGACCCTCTGCCAGCATCTCAGCATCTCTACTCTGTTGCTGGGATTTGATCCAAGGTAGAGTTGGTGTGAACCTCTTAGTTGTGGTGTCCACCCTGCCATAAAAGGAGGTTAGGACTGAACCCAGAAAGACTCTACTCTACAGTCAGTCCTTGTAGTGGAAGGGTTGAGTCAGAGATGCCTCAGTGTATGCATCTCTAAAATGAGAATTATCATACCAGGGGGCCACAAGAGGACTGGTAACCCCGTGGAAAACTAGCCTCAGTGAGTTCTAGCCATGGATGATCATTTCTCCTCTGGGCACTCTCTGCCACGTTCCCCAGGGAGAAGGGGCTTATCCTGCTATTCAAGATGCATCTGTCCAGCAGGTGCTGCGGCTTAACCACTGTCATCTGGCAGAAGCTTCCTCTTGGCATGTTTTCTTCGCAGATGGTCATGAAGGCACTTGCCGTCACCAAACTCAGAAGCTTGATTAGGGGCTTTGGGGCTCTGATTAGAGTCAGGAATTAACGGGGCTGGAGAAATGACTTTCTTGGAGGCCACACTTAGATAATCACATGGAAGATGAATCCAGCATCACTGTACATGGTTTCTGCTACCTTTGGGGGTGTGGTCTTTAACTTGGAATGGGGTCAGTGATTGCCATGGGAAATAAGGGGAAAGTAGAGCAGAAAAATAAAGCAGGATTTTCATAGCTCTGCTGCACACATAAATACACACACACACAAAGACACAACCATTAAGTCTCCTGGAGATCAGTAGCTGATTAGATTTACCTCATCTATCAAGGAAACTGATTCTCAAGGAATCTGGTTAACAGCAAAACAAAAAGGTATAAATTCCCATTGTTTTCATTGCAGGGAAGAAAGACTTGGGTCAGTTAGAACATTCTTTCATCTGAAAGTCATATTTCATCTGAACTTGCAGATGTTCTGGGGACAACTGGCAGGCAAGCAGAAAACATTCATAAGAACCAACATTCTTTTCATTTTTTCCCCAACACGAGGGTACTCTTCCGGCCACTAACAAAAATCACACAAGCCTTATGCCGGGCCTTTATCAGCCTCTAAACTAATGAAGTCCCATCTTCTTGGCTTGTATTTCTACTCAGCAAACATTCATTGTGAGCAAGGACAAGGAGCTAAGGGTGTGGAATTTGGAGTGCAGGGTCCTGGCTTCAACTTAAACAGCCTTAAATAGGCACTTCCTCTCTTGCAGTCTGAGTCTCCTTATAGTATAAAATGAAGCTAATATACGCCACCCATCTCACATGGCTGCTAAAATTTAAGTGAGCTCCCATATTGCAGCGTCTGATAGAGGCTTGCAAAAACACTGAATCTGAATTGAATGCCTGTTAAGTAAATGCCACTCTGTTACGTGAACCACACGTAACAGAACCTGATTTCAAAGTGGTCGTATTACTGGAAAAGGAGATGGGATATATTCACCGACGATTCTAACATAAGATAAAAACCAGTAAAAGCTCAAGATGTCACCAAGAAAATGTGCTGGAGGGTGAGACAAGGCAGAGATTATTTACAGCCAGGGGCATTTGGGAATATGTTCCGGAAGAAGAGATACTTGACGTAGGAGGATGCCACAGTTTATCTTAAAGGAAAAGGACGGATGGTAGTTTATTTACACTTTAATACATAGAAAAGTCCAAGTCATTATGCTTAGCATCTTTTTTTTGGGGGGGGGGGCAGTAAGAAAAGAAAGGGAACAAGACCAAGACCTTGTCCCTAGATAATGTATAACCCAATTGGGAAGAGATCATGTGAATATACATATACACACAGTCAAGTCAGCTGTCCCTGACAATTTGTAACAAATGGCTGATGAATAATTCAGAAATTTGGAGTGACTAAAATGTTAAGGCAAGCCACGGAATGTAATCGCAAGTGCCACCAGGTAGCTCTAGTGTTTCCTTCCCCAGGTGTCAGTATTACCGACTGTAAAACAGACCCAACCGTGTGTGGCAAAGATGTCCTTAGTTTAAGAAGATAGCTGATGAGGTCAGGGTGGCCAGACCACTCTCTAATGACCACAGCAGCTTCACCACAAGCACACCATTTCCTTTGTGTGCTGTACACACATTACCATTTCCCAAGTGGCTATGACATCGAACATTGGAAATCCCTGGTCTAGATGATCTCAAAGAATCGTGCCTGTTTGGTCAACCTATCAAGCAGAGGTCGAGTGTAGCCCTGAAAATGGAGAGGTCTTGAACTGTCTAAAAGCAGAGTCTCAGAAATCCAGAGAAGGTGGTCCATGCACAGGGAGCTAGGGTTCTGGGCACAGCCCTGGCCAGTGAGCTCAAGTCTCACGTGGTTGCTCCATTTAGCAGCTACCATAACCTGGGTCGAATGTTCCTATGAGCCCCTGAGCCTTAGTTTCCTATTCTATAAAATGGGCATAAATCATAAAGTGTGATGTCCAGGATTTTTGGGAAGAGGAAGGAAGACCACGCAGGTGGGAATCCTCCTGAAAATCTGTGTCCTTGAACTTGAATGCTACATCAGAGCCGCATACAGAATGTCTTCCCCCACTAGCCAACAGATCGGAAAGTGATAAAGATGTAAATAAGGCCTGTATTTTCCCAGCTATTAATAAAACACAGCATTCTAAATGAGCTGCTGTGTCTTGCAAAAACCTGTTAGTGCTGGTAACAAAAGGCTTAGATGCTAAAGTGGATTTTGAAATTCCTGGACGCTCAGGATGAAATTATTTAAATTAAAGGTGTTAGAGAAAAGGTAACCCTCAATTACAGAATAAAAAGCAAAACAATGTTTCATAATTTGCAGGTTAAAAATGCAATTTACGCTGGCCTCTTAGAAGTTGTCTACTTAAGGTCTGACAGGGAAATAGAGGGTGATGTTTATTTACAAGGACCCCCAGAGGGTTGCAGGGCACTCACCTGACTTTGAACTGGCCCCCGGGGGTCTCCTGAGCCTTCCTGCCTGAGGTTGGCTCTGAGCGTGCTTCTTGAGCTCCACTTCACACGTAGAGGCCTCACGCCTTGGACAAGCTGGTCGGACACAGCCTGACCTGGGCTGTCAGCAAGACACGATCAGGGGCCCAGAACAAGCATCCTTGTGACCGTCCCTCGTGCCTGCTATGGCAGGGCGTCTAGTCACTTCTGGTTGGGGGCCTCCAACCGGCACTGACTACAAGTTCTGCCCAAACGGGAAGCCCAGCGGGCCCCAAGGCCCCTTAGGCTCAGGTTCAGCCCAGGCGGGGACCTTGAGGAATCTTCCAGTCTCAGCACCACATCAGGGGGCTGTTCGTACAGGAGCATGGCCTCATCCCTTCCTTCCTCTACCATTCATGGAGTCCCACACCCCAGCCTCAATTAAACGCCTCATCACTAGACCAGTCACAGGGAAGACCAGACCGCTGTGCTACTCTGCCTACCACTCTCTGTCCTGTGCCCGGGGCCGAAACCTAAAATCGATCCAGTACGCTGAGCACAGCCCCACTAAATCATCACAGCACCCCCAGGAGGAAGACGCAGGGATTAACACGTGTATCTTGCAGATGTGAACAATGAGGCACAGAGAGGCCAAGTCATTAGCCCAAGGTCACACAGTTGGGGAGGGGAGGATTGGTGTCCATACCTCCTGCTTGGCCTTTGGGCCTGCCCTCACGTCCTTGGGCCTTGGTTTTTATTTCTTTAAATTTAAGAGGCTACCATTGCTTCCAGCAAGACAGAGACAGTACAACAACAAGATATGAAGAATAATAGTGTTTTGGAAAGCCCCAAAGAGAGACACAACAATAGTCAAAACGGTAGCTATTACTGTCGCTCACAAGGACACTGATCGTGAACAACGCTGGGGACCTTGGCTTATGTTTGCACTCTGAACCTTCTTTGATGTCATGATATGAGTTCCAGGGTAAGGGGCAACAAGGCTTCAGAAATGTGATTATATTTGAATTGAAGAACTAAATTGATAAACCTGTTGATCTAGCATGGAGTTAAAATTCATGCGTTGCCAAATGTTCTCATCTTCAATGGGCTGGAAACCTTAATCCTACTTGATTCTTTGGCTCCAGAGTACTGGAGGAGCTGTGACTCTGTGGAATCATTCAGAGCAGCTAGTCTGTATCCAGTACTTACTATTTGCCAGGCACACTGCTAGGCTTTACCCCTAGCAGATGGGAGTAAATGACCTCAAATTTCTTCTCCTGGAGAGACTACATTTGAATGTCCTGGCACAGTCTAGTCCAGTTGACGTAAATATCAACACCCGATATGAGCTCAGTTCCTACTAGACCATCAATTATTATTTTACTAAGAACATAACATGCACATCTGGTTTAATAGGTTTACAGTGTCTGGGGTTGTAGAAAGAATATACAGCCTTTCTGGTTGCCATATGGCTTCATGTATTAACACCACCTTCCCTCCCATGGCAGGGGGACACAATCGATACTGGACATGGCCATTTGCCCTTTTTAGGAAAAGGATGTGAGGAGCAGAAGCTTCAAGAAGCGTCAGGTCTCTGCCACCTTGCTCACTCTCTTCCCTGTCAAGAGGAGGACACTTTCCAAGAAGCAGCTGCCCAGTCAGACTCCGTCTCAGAATGAGAACTGTGGGTCAGCACCATGAAAGCCAAACAGCAGCCCCCTGATGCATGACGTAAGTGAAAGGCTTGTTGCTACCAGCCACTGAAACTTGGGGGTTATTTCTTACTGCAGCAAAACTGACTAATACACCACCTGATGGCATAGTAAGTCATTTCATATTCACAGGTATTATGTTGAGGTCAGCAAAGAAGGAATCAGGTCCATTCTATGACTGAGGTCCCAAAGACTTAAGAGTTACTAAGTGATGGCCCAGAATTAAAGAGCAAAGAGATGTAAGTCATGGGAACAAAACTATATGTTTTATCACTGCTGCATATGATTAAAAACAAGATTGGCTCACCTTTCGTGTAAAAATCTCTTTTGCAAACTGCAGATCAATTCAAACACTAGCCAATTATAAAGATCTGACTGGTCTCTGGGTCAGTTCCTGGTATCAGGGATGATGTAGTCAAAGAACATGATACATACAATAAAAGAAATGCAGAACCGAGTGACAAGGCTTCCATCTTTATTGAACTAAACTGGCAAGCCTCAGACCTTCTTACCCATGGCTGAGAGACTCTTCTCTGGCTAAGGGAAGGCTTCCTGGACTGGACAGTGTAGCCCTGCAGTGGCTTACATGACAAATATCCCCAGAATGCCCATCACAGACCCTGGACCAGCCCCAGGAATGGTGTGTTATTTCACCAGGAAATTCAACATCAGGAGACCCTGACCTTAAAACCTTCACAGGGTGGTAGTCATTCAGAACAGAGGCTCACAGGATCTGACACAAGTGACTAATTTAATTTTCTTTTTCCTATTGTTTAAAATTAAAATCCTATTGTTCTTTGCCTCTGCTTTATTCTCTTCTTTCCCTCTTACTTTCCCTTTTTCACAAAGCTCTTTTCAATGGGGAATGAGTGAGTCACCTTAATCATTTATTTAGACACATTTCAGGCTGGCTCAATGCTCTGTCCCAGCTCTCTGACATATAAGGAAAGCATTCTAGATTCTGCAGCAACTGATCTTTTCACCAGAAAGCTCCATTTTAAACAGCTATTTTGGGGGGGATCTGACAGAGCTGGCATCCTACATGCTTTTACAAGATAATAATTCACACTTTTGGTTTCTTACCCTGACCGGAGCAAGGTTGACTTCTGACACCTCCCACGTCCTACTTATCCACCGGTGCTGTTTTCATACAAAACCCAAGTCCTTTCATATTCTGAGCAACAATCCTGACCCTTTTCTTCCATTTTTGTAATACTGGTCAAAAAACAATCGGCCCCACAGTGTTTAGGTAAATACATACATGTGTACACTTCTAAAGCATTGCACTGAATTGCAAAAACCAGACGCTAATAAAAAGCCAGGAAAAGCAGTTCTGAAAGCTGGAAGAAAGCCCAAACAGGCAGTTAGAGACATAGCAGGAGCAGCAAAGTTTACAAAAATTAAGTTGTGAACGAATATTAGACTTGATCCAAATCTCTCACCAGGTCCCTCACTGCTAACAGAGGTCTCTCAGAGCCCTGTGAGTAACTCCTTGCAATTTGTACAGAACTTTTCATTTGTTGGCAAAGCTTGTTATGTTCCTAATATCCCTGGGAGGGAAAGCTGAAGATCAAGTCCGCCAGTGGGTGAGGAGATGAAGGCTCTGAAAGGCTGTCACTCACTTTACACAGATCACTGGCAGGTACAGAAGTAAATCCCCAGCCCTTTAATATCAGATACAGTGACTTTTTATTTCCCCACCTTTATACCTCTGCAACATGCATTTGAAGCCAGGTCATGCAAAGGGTCTTATCCCATGTGTTTTGAAGTATGTTTTCTCTAGCAAGGCTCATAAGGAATGTGTTGATATGCTGTGGCTACGTGAGCACCTGATTTGATGCCTGAGCATAGCCCAGTGTCCAAAAAGAGTTGCTGAATAAGAATAAGACATCCAAATAACAAGAAAAATCTTTGCTTTTTCTTTTTTTAAATTTTTAAACCAACCCATCCTCTGACACGCCAGTGGGGAAAAAATCACTCCCCCCAGCATCCCTCGTGAATGAACACTCAGTCATTTCCAACTATGTCATACACACCTGGACACACACACACATCTGGCTGGAAACCCTCTCTCATCACTGTCTTGTTGAAAGGCCATAACAGCTTCCAAATGATTTCAGAACATCCTCCAGCCTCAATATCCACGAATTGCAACCCTATCCCCCAAGAATCCAACCCTAGTGAGTGACTTGGACCAACTGCTGAGTTGGGACAACTTTGTCCTACAAGGATCCTGAAGATGCAAGATTTAAATTAGGAGCAGATATGAAAGTGGGAGGGCTTCCCAGGTGGTGCTAGTGGTAAAGACCCCACCTGCCAATGCAGGAGATCTAAGAGATGTGGGTTCAATCCTTGTATCGGGAAGATCCTCTGGAGGGGGGCATGACCACCCACTCCAGTATTCTTGTCTGGAGAATCCCATGGACAGAGGAGCCTGGTGGGCTACAGTCCATAGGGTTGCTGAGAGTTGGACACAACTGAAGTGACTTAGCACACACACTCATGAAGGAGCTGCCAGTGGAGGGGAGGTCCCTGACCTTGACATGCCATGGGAGACCCAAAGCTTCTGCTCAGCCCTCTTCTCACCCCTGTTTTAGCTGATTTCCTAGGTGTTCTTTCTCTACCTCAGAAGCAGCCCAGGCCCCTCAGAGACCAGCGTGGAGCTCTGCAAGGGAAACTCCCTACCAGGGAGAATGCTCTTTTCTTTCCTGAAAGGTCTCCAGAGACAAGGCCTTCCAGGTCCCTCTGAGTCAGCAAAGTGATGAGTGGAAAGTCCTGGCTGGACTCCCGACACGCTCTGAGGGTTTCACTCTGAGGCTTTCTCAAGAGCTCCTTGCTTAGCCTGCGGTCACTCTCTGTAAACACTGGTCCCCAGCAGAGATCTGGGCAGCCCCACTAATCCCGGGACTTTCTGGTGAAGTGCTCTTCCTCTCGACTCCAGTTAACACTCTCCTCGCCACAGTTTCCACTTCCAGCTTTTTCCTGCCCCTTCTTTCTTTCCCTGGCAACTCTTTGATGGTTGTCCAAAAAGGAACTCACTAATTGGGAGTTCAGAAGCGGCATGCATTCAAAATTCCCATGTTACCCAAAGAATCGCAAATAAACTTTTCATTAGCATTCTTGGCTTTTAGAAAAAGGAAAGGAATATATAAAAAAGAATGCATATATATATGTATGGTTGAATCACTTTGCTGTACAGCAGAAAGTAATACAACACTGTATGTCAACTATATGTCAATTAAAAAATCAAAACTGAAAAAAAAATACAAAGAGAAAAAAATGCACACAATTATCATCAATGCTGCACTCTCCTTCCAGCCCAGGCCTGGGGCTAGGTGCCTTCCCTCCAGGGTGCACAGGCCAGGGTGGGGAAAGCAGGCTGTAAAAAGACAGCAAAGGTTCTCAGTTGGAAGGAGAAGCTCTGAAGTTGCTGGCCAGCCCTTGGCTGTCTCCCCAACCTCCCAACCTGCCCACTTGTCTCTTGTCCACTCAACCACAGCCCTGGCCTCTGTGCTGTTCCATCGCCAAGCCAGCATCACACACTCCAGGTTTTAAAGTCCTGCACTTGCCCTGTGTTCTGAGGTTTTGACTCTCTGCCTGGAACATGTTTCTCTAAGTGAGCTGTGTAGTTCACCCTCTCATTCTCTGCAGGTCTTCCCTGAAGCATCACCCTCTCTGAGATGTTCCTTGACCATCCAACTTAAAATAGCAACTCTTTTCCCTCAAACTTTCCCCACTGACCCCTCATTGTGTACACCTATCTCTGCTTCAGGTTCCTTCATCAACTTGCAACCATCTAACATCATCCTCTGTTTTACTTGGTTGTATTATTTATGGTCCATTTTTCCCTGATTGATTGTAAGCTCCATGAAGCAGGGGGTTTGGCTGTTTGGTTCACTGTTGACTCTCCAGGTACTGACCTAAAGAAGTACCTGACTCACTGTGGGTACTCAATAAGCTTTTGTTGAATAAGTGGATGGATGATGGATGGATGGATGATGGATGGGTGGACGAATTTTAGGTAAATGTAAAACCGGAAGTGAATCTTTGAGAACCTGTTCAGGAAAGGAAAGAGCATATGTAACTCATGTGCAATCTTGGGTAAATATAGCACCATGATCCCTTCCATAATATGAAGCTAATGCATAATATTGGCAAGTCAGTGATGAGCCATGAAACTAGAACAGGAATTGGGGCCAGCTCAAATGGGCAAGGATGGTGCAGGCTGATGCAAGATGGGGAAAGACAAGAGGAACCAGGTCTTTCTTCACAACCACCAGACTGGGTTCTGACCGCAGCAGACAGAGACAACGAGGTTGAGAGATGGGTGGGTCAGTTGGGGCTCCATTTCATGATTCAACATGGGGTACTTCAGTCCTCAGCCAAAGGAAAAATCCCAAGCCCCCTACAAAGCCATACTCTAAAATGTTAACTCACAAAGCAAGCCACAAAATAAATAATAAAATAAATAACTGCATCTCTCTGAGACTTAGTTTTGACCTCTGTAAAATAAAGTCACAACATCTTCTCCCATTAAATGACATAGGCAAGTTTCTAGAACTTGACACATGCATGGCAAAAGTTTGTTATATGGAAATATATTATTTGCATGAAGTTTACATTAAGGTAGGGAGCACCATGGGACTCCACTGGAAAGAGACGAAGAACTCCAGCTATGATTGCATTTTCTGAGGCTTAAGTAGAACCATGTCAGGAAAAAAAAAAAAAAGATTTGATTTTCCTAAGAAAAAAATAAAATTGTGGCCTGGAAGCAGTATGAAGTATGTGGTGTGGGAAAGAGTAGGACTCTGAGAGCCAGACAGTCTTGAATCCAAATCCTGGTGCCCCACTTTCAATCCTATGTCTTAAAGCAAGTTTTTAAAACTGTCTTAGTTTCAGTCTTTATCTGTAAAAGAGACAGAAATATATCTACCTTGCAAGGTTGTCTGTAGGGTGAGGAATGTATACAGATAGACTAGCAAAATAGAACTGATGGGTATTAAAGGCATGTTAAAGATCACAACTCACTGTTACAAATATAATTTAAAATGTGGTAGACTTCGAAACATTAGGGCCATGTTGGTATAGGGTAACCTGTAAATAACTATGTAGAAAAAAATAACTCATGCATATATACGATGAAATAGCAAGCTCACTGCTGCTATTTTAGCTGATATGAGGTATTCAAATCATTTCCTGAATTTGAGGTGGAACAGATATATTCGCACAGCCCACAGCCTTACTAGGGGGTTACAGAGTGGACAGGGGGGAAAGGGCCTTCAGACAGGTGGTTCAAAGGGAGGGAAGATGGAGGAGATGCATAGAGCATCTCATTCCCACCCACAGATGTTGACACTCTCGCCCCCAGTCCCATGGGAGCAAGCCTGCAATTTGCATCCATGGAGAAGAACGTTCTCAGCAGCTGCAGGCTGAGGAACCGAGGGACAGCGAGAGACAGATGGTTACAGAAGGTTAGCTGGGTCAGTTGGAGAAGGCAATGGCACCCCACTCCAGTACTCTTGCCTGGAAAATTCCATGGGCGGAGGAGCCTGGTAGGCTGCAGTCCATGGGGTCACGAAGAGTCGGACACGACTGAGCGACTTCCCTTTCACTTTTCACTTTCACGCATTGGAGAAGGAAATGGCAACCCACTCCAGTGTTCTTGCCTGGAGAATCCCAGGGATGGGGGAGCCTGGTGGGCTGCCGTCTTGGGGTCACACAGAGTTGGACACTACTGAAGTGACTTAGCAGCAGCAGCAGCAGCAGCAGCAGCAGCAGCAGCAGCTGGGTCAGTGGGAGACCTTGGCTCCTAGGGGACTCCCTGGACAGGGCACTCTCCATCACCCCAGATGTCTTCCTGATCCTTGGAAGCATAGAAGCAAACTCTGCAAGGATCCTCTACCCACTTCTCCCAGTGTTCCTCCCCCACCTTCGCCTCTAGCCTCCTGACTCTCTCAGCTCAGTCTGGGTTTGGCCCAGAAGAATCTGGACCAGGAGACGGGCCCACCGCCTATCACAGGGCAAAGGCAGCTCAGTTTCTCTTCCGTTTCTCTTTCTGCTTCTCTTCCTTTTTGCTTTCACAATTTTTTCCTACCTTCCCCCAACCGATTGCTAAATAACACTGGATGTATTGCTTTCTATTTTCTCTAGTCCTTCATTTTTAAAACCTGTATTAGGCCTTTCTCTTATTTTTAAAGTAGCATCCTCAAATAATGTGCATCTTTTCAAACATGTATAAAATCAGCTTTGACAGCAGTCTGGGTTTCCAAAGCTGAAAGATTAGATATTTCTCCCTAAGAAAACATAATTTAGTTGCTTCCTGCCAGTTAAGCTCTGAATTGCTTTGTTCAGTGGTCATTAGTCCCTGAAATATCAGAGGTCCCTCAGCCCCAGGGACCCTCTGGGAGGTCAGTTCCATTCGTGAGCTACACAAAGGCCAGGAGTCAGACTGAGGGGGAGCCTTGTCCAAAGGAGCTAGACCCAAGTCTTGGCAGCATCTCCCGGGATCTGAAAGGACCTCCAAATCCATGCACTCACACGTGTTCACACTGACACACACACATCTACACACATTCGCATACACAGCACATACCATGCACACAATGACACACCATGCGCCCTCACACACCCACATACCAGGCATACACTCACACTCATACACGCTCATCCACCAGAGCCCAGGCCTTGTTAATTTATGAAGATCAGCCACTCCAGGGCTGCCCTCCTCTCAGTATGCCCTGGTGTCAATGATGTTTACAACTGCCCAGTGGCTCCCACAGTCCGTGTGAACTGAAGGACTTCAGGATCCCCAAAGTCAAGATCACTTCTCCATTGGGGAAAGCCCCCTGTGCAAGTTCAAGGCCCCAGTTCCTAATATGAGTTACTGCCAAGTGAGTATCTCCTGGCTGAACAGGGTGGGGCCTCTGAGAGACAGAAACACCAAGTTTTTAAACCATGTCAGACTCTGGAGGAAACTTTCAACCTGGCAAAAGTCAGAATGATGGTACTTTAAGTGTAAACTCCAAAGAGAAAGAAAGTGAGAAAGAAGGAAGAGAAGGTAGGAAGGAAGAAAGAAAGGGAGAAAGGAGAGAAGGACAGGGAATTAGACGGGTCCCCAGCATCCTTTACCTAAATGCTCTACATTTCAACCCCTTGCCCACACAGGCCATGGCAGGGACCTACTCCATCTCCGTCTCCCTGGGCAGATCTTGCACTGGTCCTGTGCTCTGCAACAGGGAACTCCCTCCCTCCTTTCTTACACCCCCTCACTCGTGCCCGGCATGGCCTCGACAGTAGCCCAGTGAAGCAGAGCAAGCCCTGGTGCTGACCATCACCAGCAGGGCAGTGTCACCTGCACGGCTGGGTTAAACATCCTGTGAGTCCTCCCTAGGCAGCAAGGGAGGTGCAGGGGTCAAGGTGAGTCCCACACAAGCCAGGCCACACCATCAAAGGATCATGTTGTGAGAGAAGCGGAGAGGACGGGCCCAGAGGAGACCAAAGCAGAGCCTTTCGCCTCCTCCGGTCCACCTTGAGCCAGATGGAAGCTGGGAGGATGCAGTCAAGGAGGCAGATCAACGCTCTTTACTCTCTTTGAGGACCCCAGCTTCAACTCCTAGACTCTCAGAAAGAAAGAATTAGTTGACTTTGAAATGAAGTTCCAAGGGCCCAGAGAAGGGAGGCAAGGAGGCCAAATCCCTCAACAAATCAAGAGCGAAACCAAGATAAGAATGGAGACCTTCTCACGCCTACTCGGGCCTTTTGACTTCCTCCTGCTCACTCTCCAAGGCCTGCTTCCTCCTCACAAGGCTAAAAGGATGAGTAGGATTGAAAAATTCCCTCGTACCTTCCCCCCAAGGCCGATGATGAAATAATTATAAGCCACTCTAGACCAAAAATTCCCAGCTTAATTTTAGTTCTATGGAATTTTTAAAAAATACTTGGTCCCCATGAAACTTTGGAACCCGTGCTTTAAAAGGTTTTGTCATTGTTTTTTAATTTTGTTTTGCTTTTGTGCCAGGCCTGGTCATTTAATTTATATCCTCTTATTTAAATTGAGGAAATAGAAAACTGGCCACAAAGGCTTTTGATGAGCACACGACAAACCATGTCACTACAGCATCTGGAATCAGGCAGACGTTGGAGGACCCCTCTGGTGTCTCCCCAACACCAAGAGTCCTGTGAGTTCCTCCGGGCTTTCAGAAAGAGAGATTCATAAACGCTTCTTTGAAACCCTTTGCTCAGATGTGCTGCCAAATTCAGAATTTTTCATATTTTAGAAAGGTAATAGAGTACAGATACCATGTTACACGAACCCCCAGCAGGGTCTGGAGCATTCATTCTTCTGATGAAAAACGTATTCATTCCAAGTGGGATAAATACAAACTAAAAATAGTCTCATGTACCATCAAGCCAGCTTTTGCACCCACGTGAGTTATGAAAAAAAATAAAAACTTTGCATTTTCAGAGCATTTTGGATTTTCGACTTGCAAATAAGGGAATGTAAGAAAACAGCTTACAGCTCCATTGTTTACTTCTGAAGGTGCTCAAGGGCACAGATTTGAAGCCTCAACACTTAAAGGAAAAAATTCATATGCATTTACAAAATCAAGGAAGGACAGGATGCAAGACTGATCATACAGTGGGCGTAATGCTGGATGTCAGCTGGAAGTCTTATCCTTGTCACACTCCAGTAAGGAACATGGTCAGGTTCATTTAAAGTATAAAACAAAGGCTTAGGAGCTAGAAACATAGGTCCAGGAGAGTGGACTTGGGTGGCTTTGCCAAGGCAATTCAGGAACACATCTTTTAGAGAAAGAAGTTCCCTGCTGTTTCCAACCAAAAACAACAAGTAAAGAGGAGCCAAGGAGGTAGATGAACTTTTCAAACACACTTTTCTTAAAAGATCAGGCAAAATGAAGACTGACATGTTTATTTCTGGCACACTTCAGAGATACTGTGGGTTTGGTTTCAGACCACCTCAGAAAGTGAGTCACCTGAAATTTTTGAGTTCCCAGTGCATATAAATGTTATGTTTACACTAAACTGTAGACTATTAAGTGTGCAAAAGTACTATATCTAAAAAATATACATATCTTAGTTGACAAAATTTAAATTTTATTGCTAAAAAACGCTAACCATCATCTGAGCTTTCAGCCAGTCGAAGCCGTCACATCAAAGATCACTGATCACAGGGGACCAGAACAAATTCAATAATAATGAAAAAGCTTGAAATATTGCCATAATTGCCAAGATGTAACAGGGACACAGGAAGTGAGCAAATGCTGCTGGAAAAACAGCACAGACTTGATTAACTGAGAGTTGCCACAAACTTTCAATCTGTCAAAAAAAAAGCAATATCTGGGAAGTGCAGTAAAACAAGGTATGCCTGTATTCTTTGCAATATTTCTGGGCCACAAATATTATTAACTTCAGTTCAAAACTTGGAAAACTCAATAAGCTTAAGGGATCGGCCCAAGGGAAAAGGAGGATTCCACCCAGGTCTGTGGACTTCAGACGCACTCATGCTGCAGCCCTGGGATGCTCCCAGGTAATTTCCATGTGCCCATCTCACCTCTCTGGACCTCAAAGTGTTGGCACCATCTCATTTCTAGGGTGGAAGGTAAAGACAGGCCACACTTTGAAAGCACACAGACACGGTTCCAGGTACCAGCTATGCAATCTTCCTAATGAATGATGTGACATTATGCAAGTTTCCTAACACCTGTGGACCTCAGTTTTCCCATCCATAGAATGGGTATATCTGCTTCTAAAGCTCTTTGTGGAAGTGTCAGTCATTCAGTCGTGCGACCCCATGGACCATCGCTCTTTGTGATCCCATGGACCACAGCCCACCAGGATCCTCTGTCCATGGGCTTCTCTAGGCAAGAATACTGGAGTGGGTTGCCATTCCCTTCTCCAGGAGATCTTCCCAACTCAGAGATTGAACTCAGGTCTCCTGCATTGCGGGCAGATTCTTACCATTTGAGCCACCAGGGAAGTCCTCTAAAAAAATGGATATTAAATGCTCATTATTCAGAAGGTACTGCTGCTGCCTGTGTTTTACTGGGGAAACACGAGACTCAAGAGAGATGGAATAACTTGCCAAAACCCAGGCAGCTCTGAGTGGGTCTTCTCTGCTTCTTTACTCCAGGATCAGGGGATTTGGCCTCATCACTGCAACTGGAAGACCCTGAGTTTGGATGACACTGGGGATAAGAGAGTTTGATGGTGTGTTGAGGCAGTTGTGTGCTTGTCACTCTTTCTGAGGTCCCACAGCGATTATGCATTTTAATGCATTCCAAAATCCAGAAATCATCAGACTAAATGATTTTAAAATGGTTATTAACTTAAAACAGACAGCATCTGCAGAAACCAAAGCATCCTCTACTGACTGGAATATGGAGGACAGACCACATTCAATGTGGTCACAATGTGGAGGTCAACCCTCCACATTCCAGTTGGTGGACACTCTGGAACTTGGGAGTGAGCTGGTAAGGGTCCTTCCCACCTCTACTGAGCTCCTGGGGCCCTTCTGTGTCTCCCTTTTGTCATCAGCCTTGACCTTCAACTATGTATCAGGATGTTCAATCAGACTTGGCCCCCTTTCTATGAGGGAGAGCAAGATTTCTGTGTTCTTTGAAAACACCCAGGGTTCTCTCCACTCCAGCTCTGTTTTTGAAACCTTGCTGACTAAGGCTGCCAGGCTTTGCTTTTTCACCTATCACTTTGGGACAGAAGCTCAAATCATTGGCTAGATGTGGAAGCTCCCTTCTAAGTCACCAAATAAGCCCTCTTGTTTTACCAACAGAAAGTACAGTGGTCTCCTTTATCCTCAGGGGATCCATCTGTTCCAAGCCTGCCAGTGGAAACCACAAATAGTACTGAATGCTATATATACCATGATTTTTCCGATACACATGTGCCAATGATAAAGTTTATAAATTGGTCACAGTCAGAGATGAACACCAATGACTAATAAAAAAGCAGATCCATTATAACAATCTGATGTAATAAAAGTTATGGAAATGTGGCCTCTGTCTGATGAAAGTACCTTATTGTACAAATTCAATGCCTTTTCCATCTTAACTAAACACTCTTCATGTAGCTGTGACTTTTGCAGTTTGAGGTGTGACAGCCAGACTAGCATGAATTTCTTACTCTAGATCTTACCAACCTCAGCAAAGATGTTTTTTTTTTCTTTCTTTATTAAGTTGAGAATTTTCACCTTTTCACTGAAAGGAAACACTTTACAACTTCCTTTTTTGGCCCATCCACATTGCCAGCATCGCTACTCTTGCACATTAGTTCCATTATTAAGTAAAATAAGACTTTCTTGAACAACAGTAATGCGATACCACCAGAGTCTATCCGATAACTGAGATGGGTACTAAGTGATTAATAGGAGGAATATGTTGGACAAAGGGATGATTCACATGGCAGGTAGGACTGAGCGGGAAGGTGCTAGATTTCATCACACTCCTCAGAATGGTGCCCAACATAAAATTTATGAATTGCTTAGTTTTGGAATTTTCCATTTACTATTTTCAGACTGAGGTTGAGAATGGGTAACTGAAACTATGGCTGTATGCCTGCCTGCACAGTCACTCTGTAGCGTCTGACTCTCTTGAGACCCCAAGGACTGCAGCCTGAGTCTGCCAGGCTCCTCCAACCATGGGATTCTCCAGGCAAGAATACTAGACTGATTTGCCATTTCCTTCTCCAGGGGATCTTCCTGACCCAGGGATCGAACCCACATCTCCTGCAGCTTCTGCATTGGCAGGCGGGTTCTTTACCACTGAGCCACCTGGGAAGCCGGAAACTGTAGCTATGGGGGGGGGGGGTCTCCTACAGAGAACCGCTCCTCCTCCCCAATGCAGGAAGCTAGGAATAGAGCTGAGTCGTTCACCATCCAGGCTTTAACCTTTCTCTTCCAGGCTTCTTCTCCCTGCAGTGTCAGGTGTGATAGAGCTGTACTGCAGACAACACCCATGGGGAGCAAAATGGACTGTGTTGCAATAAGAGCTGAAACAATGACACTTCCCCATTCCCCACCCCCTTGCACTGCTTTTCTTTATGACATTCTCCAAGCTCCATCTCAGGTGTGCGTTTCCTCCCCTGCCTCTCCTGGAGTGAGCACTACTTGAGGGCAGCGGCAAAACCATCCTGATCCTTGTGTTCTGTCTAGCAGAGCGCCGGGCAAGAACCAGTCTCATACACATTTGCTAAGTGAATGAGTGAATGATCCCATTTTTTACGCTTGATCCATCATAAAACTGCAATTCAACTCTTCAGGGGCATCCCATTTCCCCAGTTTCATTTTAAAGATCTAATTATCTATGCCATATAGAATTTTTATTAGAAAGTGAAGTCATTAAACAAGCAGACACCAGACTCAGGCCTTGAGATAATTGCAAATAGAAACAGATCTGTCAGCAGAGCTAAGCTGGACCAGGAAGCATGTTGCCGGCAAACATAGCACCGTTTTCAGAACAATGGGGTCCTTGGGCCAAAGAAATTCAATTTCTAAATCACCCAGGAAAGAAATGCCAGGAGGGGGCCATTCTGTAATCACTTTCCTACCTCCATCTCCCAGCCATGAGTTATACCAATAGACTGAATCCCAACCACCCCTGTATTTGTTGGGCCGCTGACCCAGGTTTTCTGACCTTCTTGCTTCTGTCCCCCTATCCCTGGGATGCACCTGTCATACTTTCCATTCATACGTTCAGCCCGAAAATCAGTTCAATTTATGTCAATGACAAACCGGTAACCCACTCTTAGGCAAAGGAAGCTATTTCAAGCATCATCAAAATTTTCTCTGAACTTGCACATGCCAAACTCCTCTCCTCTTCACCACTTCTAGGAATGACACCTCAGCCAACTGCCAAAGACCTTGATAATGCTGTGATGAGAGCAAAACCCCAATAAAGTCTCTAAACACTTACTATGAGCCTGGGTCCGAGTTACAGCCCTGACCGGTCCCACCCCTGTTAAAATCTGCTCCCATGCTCCAAACACAATTATTTTAGGTCACTGACACACCAGCCAAGGAGATGACAATGCTGTGTACCTTGGCACGAAGAGCAAGTAGGACCCAGTTTTAAATTCTGGCCCTGCCACTTACTAGTTGCTGGACTCTGCGCCAGAGACCTTTGCCAATTTCCTTCACTGCCCAAAGGGCACAATAAATACTAATATCACAGAGTTGCAGTGATGATTTGAGAAAATGTATTTCCATAGGTAGTGTAACTTAAGAAAATAAAAGGAAACTAAACAGGCTCAGAATAAAAATGTGAAGCACTCATTTCAGAGTGTTGTCTGACAGAGGAGCCAGGGTATACAATGGAGAGAGGACAGTCTCTTCAATAAATCGTGTTGGGAAAACGATAGCCACGTGCAAAAGAACCAAAGTGGACCACTATCTTACACTGCACACAAAAAGTAACTCAAAAAATAGACTGAATGTAAGACCTAAAACCATAAAACTTCTAGAAGAAAACATATGCAGTAATCTCCTCAATGGCAATGATTTTTTTTTTTTTTTTTTGGAACTTGACACCAAAAAGAAACAGTGGAACTACATCAAAGTATTCTCATAGTGACACGTTTCTTAAACCCAGGGTGTTTGTTGCCGTTTCAAATTTGTTCCCTTTTGAGGACATCAAACACCATGTTGCTCAGCATAGTTTATCTGGTGAGAGAGAACTCAAAGATTAACCAGCAGTGCTTAGAACAGCAGTGTGGGCGATTTTTAACTTTCCCCGATAATGAATCTCTGAAGGCCAGAATTAGATCAAAAAGCTCCCCACCGTGGCTCTAAAAGGACCCAGAGGGCCAGTAACTGAGAACTCCTTTCTAATCAATATAACTTAATAACAGCAAGTGTGAGATGGGCACCAGGCCAGACCCTGTAAATGCACTTTCACTTCCTAGAAGGAAAGTCTCATTATTACCATTTTACAGGTGCAACAGCCAAGGCTCAGGGAGGTCAGATGCTCTTCAGGAGCCCACCCCTAGGACACAGCAGTAGGAGAGTTTGAATTTATGGCTGACTCCAAAAGTCCACTTTCTTTCCAGTCACCATGCTGTCTTGTCAGGTAATTCCTGCAGCCTTGGAGAAAGGATTTGACCAAGATGAACTCGGAGCCAGAGGCTACGGTAAGTGGATGAGTCAAAAGTCAGGAAGAAAGGCAGGACTGGCCCCTGCCACAAACCTGACACTACTCACAGAGCTGAATGAGGGACTCAGCAACCATCCCCTCTGGCTGGGAGGGCCGGACCGAGGGCTTGCCACATGGGCAGAGGTAAGAGAATTGTGTTTCAGTCACAAAGCACAGGATGAATGATTCACCCTAACACGGGGGCCAAGTCAAGTCACCATCTCTGGGTCCCCATCACCCCACCTTTTCTTTGATCACCCACCTCTCCTACGGATTGCAAGGCTCTCCTTTCACGTCTGTCTTTACCCTCAGACTACATTCTTTGAAAACAGAAATAGTGTTCACTTTTTAAAATCCCCAGTTCCCCAAACTATATTTGGTACAGAGTATATGCTCAGTTAACAGAAGGTGCATAACTAAAGAAACAGACTGATCCAGCATCGAGTCTGGACCTGCAGACTGGAGAATGCCTCTGATCCTAAGCTTTCACAGCTTAATTATTCTTAAATCAATTCTTCATCTCTGAGCAGTGGTTTGGGGGTGTCTTTAACATGGAGACCTCCCAACAGGAAGAGGACATGATGGGCCCCTCAGGCTTTCAATTTTGCAAAAAAATGTACTCCCTGTAAGCTACTGCATTCCAGCTACAAAAACAAGCCAACTGTGGCCAGGAGGAGAGATGCTATCAACCCCATTTTAAAGGTTAAAACTGAGGTCCACATGAGTGACTGCCCCAGGGCTGGAATTTGACAATGGGCTGCTGACTCCCTGTTTTTTTCCTGCCACCATGACGCTTTTCCAGCTCATTACTAACAGGCCAAGAGCACCCGCAAAGTAAAGGGTGGGGGGGCAGGGTGGGGAAGAAAAGAGTGTGTGGTGAAGGGAAAAATAAAAGGGGGGACAGCTTCTCTGGGACTGTGTCACTGACAGCTGACAGTTGGTGACCCATGGCCTGGACAGCTCTGAACTCCTCGCCCAGGGTTGGCTTGGTAAGATCTCCTGAGCTCTCCGTGTCCCCGACTCACCCGGCTCTGAGAGTAAAAGCAAACCGAATGCTTCTGGGTGCTAAGTAAAAACAGGAAGTCCCAAGTGGCTTGACTCTCCTCCCAACTTCAGCTCCCCCAACCTGAAGAGTCAAGGGTTCACAAAGGACCTTACAGGTCGCTCTCTGGCAGGGGCCTCTGGAGGGGTCTACCAGAGAAACTAGGGAACACCCTTCCCACTCGAGTCTCCCAGCACAAAGGTTTAGGGAGCTCTGTTATCCCTCTCCTGGGACCAGTACCTGGAAGCCTGAGGGGTGGCCAGGGAGTGAGCTGGGTGTTTGCCCACCAGCTCCATCACTTTTCCATCCATTCAACAAAAGCTCAGTGCCCACTATGTGCTGAAAGCAGAGTGACCTGAGGGAAATAGCTCACTCTGAGCTTAGTCTTGTCATCTGCAAGGTGGAGACGGACCCTACACCACAGAACTGCCTTGAAGATGAAAGGAAATAATATCCCGGGCTTCTGCATCACACTTGGGTCTATTATGAGCACTGGGGCCCTGGTGCTATCCACTGTGAGCCCCAGGCTGTGATGCACAGCCCCCATCCCAGAGCTGGGGGCAGGAGATGGTGTGGCCAGGTCTGTCTCTACCTCTCTCCTCTACCCTCCCCTCACTGGAGCCTGGGGGCCAGGAGGAGGTGAGATTCTGCCAGTCCCCCGGCCTGGGGCCCAGGTTTATGACTGTTTATTTCAGAGCAAATAGAAAGGAGAAATTAGAGCCATAAAAGACAGGACAACAGACCAATAAAAACCAGCTCCCAGAAGAGTCAGAAGAAGGAAGAGAGGCAAAACTGTCACCATAGCAACACAAGACAGTCAGAAGCACGCAGGAAAAACAGCCCCTGTTCTGCCTTCTCTCTCTACAGCAAAGCAAGCTCTTGGACCTCCTTCAGTGCTCAGGGAAAGCCAATGGCCCACCCTAAACCTTGCCCGTCCCCACCCCCCACACCAACACTCGGGCCCAGATGCCCAGCCTGACCTGGCTGTCAGCCACCCTCCTCGCACTGGCCCAGCACACGTCCCAGCCCACGGTCCCAGCCCAGCTTTCAGTGCCCTGGGGACACGGCGCTGTGCAGATGGCCCCGGGCCCAACCAGAGTGATGGTGACTGGAGAGAAGGGAAAAGTTTCTAACAGGGAAGGGAAGGAGGGCCAAAGGGCTGGTAGGGAGACCAAGGCCCTGCATACAGGCTCCAGGACTCTGCCTTGGGTTCCCTGGGGGGAGCGGAGGGGGAAACAGGGTCAAGGGAGGGGAGGCCAGGGCCAGTACTGTTGCCCATCAGTCCTGGACCCTACAGGGGAGGGGAATTCTGGAGAACCCGGGGTGGGGTCGGCAAATGACAAAAGCTCGTGGCCCCAGTCTCTGGGAACGCTGGTCACAAAATCAGGGGAGCCTGGAGAAGGACGCAGGGACCCTCTGGCCCGGTATAACAGAGGCTCTTCAGTCCTTCGGCTGGCAGGCATGACAGGTGTTGCCACCAAACAGCCTGGCTGGCTTGGGACCAGTCTTTTGGGAAGTGGGTCAAATTGTTCCCAAAGCTAAGGATCCGGTGAAGTCCCTTTCTTCCGACTGGGATTCTAAGCGGGGGAGGGGGAGGGTGATGGCAAGGCGGTCTGGGTCCCCGCACAGCTGCGGGCCGTCTGGCTGGCAAATAATCTCCCTGGCAGGTGGCAGCACAAACGTCCAGGTGTGCAGGCCCCAGGGAACGGGGGTCGTCCCTGCCTCTGGGGGCGGTAGGGAGTGGTGGGGAGCCGGGGTCTCTGGTGGTGGGAACGGGGAAGCAGAGTTGGGGGTCTTCTGGAAGAATTGGCTTTGGAGCCCAAGCTACCTGGCGCTGGGGTTGAAGGGGAAAGATGTTGAGCGGTTGAGCGACGACAGAGATGATCCGGGGCACAATCACGAGGCTGTGCTCCGCAGAAGGGCAAAAGGGCTCCAACCGGACATCTGGACGGCGATCGCCGGAGACGGGGTAAAAGGACTGGGTCCTCGGCTCGCCCTCCCGCCCGCCCTTCCCCGAAGGCTGCGTCGGGAGCTGGGGAAGGATGGCAGGGTTCTCCGGGAGCCTCCGGAGTCCGCGTCCCTGCAGGCCCTCGGCCGCGAACCCCGCCGCGCCCGCGCCGCGCTCACCCCGAGTCGCCGCCGCCCTGCTCCGCCGCCCGTCCGCCTCTGCCCCAGCCGCCGCCGCTGTGGACGCCTCTCCCGCGGCCGCCGCAGCCTGCGAGCCGGCCCCGAGCCCCGCCCCGAGCCCCGCCCTCAGCCCCGCCCGCTGCGGCCGCCCCGTCCCGGCCCCCAGGGAGCCCCACCCCCGCCGTCATCCGGCCGGGTTCCCTTCCCGGACCCTTAGTGCTGACCACCTCCACACGCGGTCATTCCTGCTCTTTTTTTCGGCCTTGGCCTCTGGCTTTGCCCTCCAAGGGGAAGTCTGCATCTGCCCCTGCTACTTCTACACACGAAATTCCTCCATACCAACTATTTCTCTAAAAAAAAAAGGACGGGGGACCGGTCTTTTGATTAATCTCTAGCCGCACTTTCAAATGTGTGCCCATGCACCCAGCCAGACCATCCCAGCCTCAACCACTCCCTTCCAAATTACCCTCGATTTTGAATCCAGTTCTCCTCCCTGCCCCTCCCGGCACGGACTGTTAACAGATTCCCCAGCCCTGGGGGCTGCCCTTATCTGAAGGGACCCTCAAAAGTCTTTGCAAATGCTTAGTCCAAAAAATGTTATTACCCTTCAGAGCAAGTCTGCAAAAACACTTGAAAAAATCCTATGATGCAAGGGAAAGTAGGGGATTACAGTGTCATTGTCACGATCATTGTTTTAAAACATCTGCCATTAAGAGAGAGAGATTCAGGAAACCAAAGAGGGCTGCTCGTTGCCAAACAGGTTGTGAGTCAGAGCTCCTGTTGGGGGGGCCCTCCTGCAGGCACAGGCCTCTCCTGCTTCCTTTCCCAGTCAATCAGCCAGAGCATCGGTGAAACTTTATTAAACCCCTACAAGGGGTCAGGCCGCGAACGTGCTGGGGGCTGCAGCAGTTGCTCCAGGAATGTGTGGTTTGGGCGCATCAGGCCGTCCTAGTTCTGGAGTTAGAAAGCTTCAGGAGACCTCGGTCAAGTTCTTCTTCTTGAGGGAGCTCCTGCTCTGAGTTTTGGCAAGAATTCAGACAGGGGCCAGGAAGGCACAGTCTAGTTAGAATGAAATAGTCTTCCTATTGGTAGGGGACCTTCGGATAAGAATGCACAGATCTCCATTTTTTATTTTTGCCAGTCAAGTTGCCTGTACTTGAACCAGACCATGTTGTCAACCCCTGCAAAGACCTGTATTATCTTTGGGTGGCTCTACTGGAAAATCCTTCTTGCTCCACCCCTGTACACATACACAGCAAAGTTTCTGACTTATTCTATCCACCGTGAACCTGGTCAGGGTCTGAGGAGGGCAAGGACAAGCCAGCCACAGACACCGTTCACCCCACGCGACACTGTCATTTCAGACCACGGGAGGACTCCTTACTTTACACTCGTCTGTATCTAATAACACAGCTGAAGTTGGTGAGAAGAGACTATTTGATGTATGAAATTTCACTTCCACACACTTAAAGAGGGCTTCTGTTTCAGTAATTGAGGGCTACCTGCGTGGTGTTGCCTAGCCCATTGTGAAATAATAGGGTTTCTAATTATTAGTGTGGAATTTAATAATTATGTGTTTCCTAAGACACAATAATCAGATGAAATGGTCTTTCAACTTCGTCAGTAATACTAATAACAAGTTTAGAGGTTACTATAATAAAGATTACAGTGAAATTAAGCTGTCAGTGAGGGGGCAGGTAGGTTGAGATGAAATTTCAGTGGTCTTTCTTCAAAATATACATTTTCTAAAATAAACCTTAATTAAATTAAATTTAAACCAGACTGTTCTAATTTCACGGACATCCTTGTCATGTATGTATTTTTTTAAAGAGATACCTTGAGCTTTGACAAAGGGCCAGGAACTGTGCTAAACCAAATGATGGTGACCTAACACATGCCCCTGGCCTGAGAAGTAGACAGACTGATTGCCAGCCCAGTTTATGGCAAGGCAGAAGAGAAAATAGGCTAAAACAGGTATTTTCATGTGGGCTCAGGACAAGGAGTTCATTGTGATTAGGGAAAATTGGGTTCAGATTCTTTTAAGCTGAACCTTGAAGGATGACTAGACTTCAGGAGGCAGGAAACGAGGTCAAGGTAGAGGGAAATAAGGTCCCTCCAGGTAGAGGAACAAAGAGGTCTGGTGTGGTTGTAATGTCAGGGGCTGGAGAAAGTGTGGCTGAGAATGGAGACCCTGAACATCAACCTGAGAAGGCTATACTTGATTCTGGGAACTCCCATGGGCTGGGCAGCCTTGACTGGAACCTCAAATAAGGAGACTGACTGCAGTTTGGAGGAA
Source organism: Bubalus kerabau (assembly GCF_029407905.1). NCBI lineage: Eukaryota > Metazoa > Chordata > Mammalia > Artiodactyla > Bovidae > Bubalus > Bubalus kerabau. The sequence continues at coordinate 84,699,965 of NC_073634.1, read as the reverse complement.
GAAAAGGAGACAGTGATGAGAAAGACAAGGAGAGAAGTGCCATCATCATCCAGGGGCTCTGCATTGCCCTCCATGGACCAGTTCTACTCTCTGACATTTGGAAACACATTCTCTGAAGCATCCCCAGTGCTGAGAGCAATACTTGGCATAAACTGGTCTCCAAAAATATTTGTTGAGTGAGCAGTAACGTTGAAAGTTATGGGTGCAAGTGATCCCCTGTGGAGACCAAGCAACAAGAGCTGATCCCACCCAGGGCTCCTCTCCATCCACTGAGATTCATCCTAGGGCAGGTGGAGCATTCCTTCTAAATCCCTGGACACATAAGATTTCCCCTTCTCAGCATGGGCTTCCCTCATAGCTCAGTTGGTAAAAAATCCGCCTGCAACACAGGAGACCCCAGTTTGATTCCTGGGTCGGGAGGATCCCCTGGAGAAGGGAAAGGCTACCTACTCCAGTATTCTGGCCTGGAGAATTCCATGGACTAAGTCTATGGGGTTGTAAAGAGTTGGACAAGACTGAGCAAATTTCACTTCACTTCACTTCTCAGCATAGCTCCCCTTGGTGCTTCCAAAGTCATTTCTGCTCTGATACTTTGATTGTGTGTATAAACATATATACACCTCCAATGACTTACTCCCCCATCTCCAGCTGTCAAAGACCACTGGTTCCAAGGCTAATGATGCCTTCAGGACAATGGTGGATTATAGGCTCACACTTCTTTCTTCTAAATTTCTGTGAAGTTGACAGTCTGATCCACTCACTCTTTGCTTCATCACATATGCAAGTTTCTTGAGGACAAGGATCTTATCTGAAACACATAGAAAACCTTCACTTTATTTGGAGTCAAAGCTGAGCATACATTCTGATTCTGTCACTCACTAGCTGTACGAACCTATATTACTTAATCCTTTGGAGTTTCAGTTTTGTCATCTCTAAAATTAGAATAATAAAACTTATCTCAGCAGATAGATGGGAGAGCTGATGTCAGCTCTGTAACTATGAAAGAAAGAATCGTTTTGTGTGTGTATGTGTGTTTTTCCTCCTAGTGCGTTGACTAACTGGGCGTTTAGTAAGTGCTCATTTCAGACTTGGTGTTTGGGGCGTTGATTCATAGATTAGAACTTGGATTGGAGGATGAACCCCTGCAGCGCTCTCTGCCTGCTACTTCACAGGGAGAAATCTTTATTTTGCCCTCCCACTTCACTTAGTTCCACAGGAATTGTATCGCGCCTTCCCTCTAGTATGACGATAATGACTTCCAAGGGTGGTGGAGTTTCTTGCCCATTACAGTCCAGGGTTCTTTTATGTAACTGAGTGTTTCTACTGAAACATGGCACTGGCTTCAGAGGGAGCGTAATAGATTTATTTGATTATGAATATTGAGCCAATTTTCACAGCTGACACGCTGCACACTTCCTTGTTGCAGGAAAAAAAAAGAAAAATCATAGCCCAAACTATGTACAGAAACTTGGTAATGGCTGAAAATCATTGCCTGTGGCTGAATTGGAGCCTATGACTTAAGATGGTTGAAATCATCATGTTTTAATTCACAGCGTGTCAGGCTCCCCTTCTTTGCACATGGTTCTCTCCCTTAAATGACCTTTCAGCCTGCTCCATTTATTGAGTTTCTATTCATTTTAAACATCCTGGTTCAAAAACAACCCATCTGAAAAGCTTCCTTCAACTCTCCAGGGCCAAGTCAAATGTTCGTTCTTGTGGGCTTTCATAGTATTGCATTCATACCTTTATCATATCACTCAAAAAGTTGTGTGAATCTGATAAATTTATATGTAGTTGATTTTTGTTATTCCCAGTAACTGTGTTCTATGAAATCACCACAAACGTTGACCTAACAAATATTGAACCATTGCTCCTAGGAAAAATTCAAGATTAGGCTCCTGTGAGCTTCTGGTGATAACATTTTCATCCTTCACTAACTCCCATAGTTTGCTCAAATTCATGTCCATTGAGTCGGTGATGCTATCTAACCATCTCATCCTAGGCCTCGGCCTTCTACTTTTGCCTTGAATCTTTCCCAGTTTCAGGGTCTTTTCCAATGAGTTGGCTCTTTGTATCGATGGCCAAAGTATTGGAGCTTCCACTTCAACATTAGTCTTTCCAATGAATATTCAGGGTTGGTCTCCTTTAGGATTGACTGTTTCGATCTCCTTATGGTCCAATGAACTCTCAAGAGTCTTATCCAGCACCAGGATTTGAAAGCATCAATTGTTTGGTGTTCAGCCTTCTTTATGGTCTAACTCTCACATCCATACATGACTACTGGAAAAACCATAGCTTTGACTAGACAGACCTTTGTCAGCAAAGTGATGTCTCTGCTTTTTAATACTCTGTCTAGGGTTGTCATAACTTTCCTTCCAAGACACATCTTTTAATTTCATGGCTGCAGTCACCATCTGCAGCGATTTTGGAGCCCAAAATCTGCTTTAAAATACCGATTTAATATATACTGTTGATTCATTAACATTGAACTCACAGTCAACAGCACTGTAACTCATGATTGAGTGAAGCTTGTCTAACACAGGCATTTTCTTCTTAAGGCACAGCACCACCTTCTTGCACTTAGGAACACCAGACAGTACTTCATCACAATGCTTGAGGACCAGACAGTGAAATCAACAGAAAAATACAAAAATGTGAAAACATGGTACCATTAATACATAGACAACAAAACATGGCATTTGTCTATAGTGTGCCATGATCAAGAAGGTAGAGCTTTCTCTCAATTGACCTCAACTAGGAACATGCTTATTGGTGGCTCAAGTTTTTGTTGCTTGGTGTGTGTTGACAAATGACACAAAAGCACTGAGAGTAGTAGTGATTTTGATGTTAGCAAGTAGGCAAACTCGCAAATACAGAATCCACAAATGATGAATGTAGACTGTATGCACCTCCAGATGAGTCTATGAACTCTGCCTCCAGATCTCTGTCTTATTGGTCTTTATATCTTCTCAGAATCTCAAAGAACTCCTGATACATGAAAAAAAAAGTGATGCTCAATAAATGACAATTGAATGAGTGAAGTATTCAATCCAGTCTTGTATTTCTTTAGAGATTTTTCCCAACCATTTATAAACTTCTGTTAATAAAACAGCAAAATGTCTCAGATCGTCTCCCGTTGAATGAGGATCTCATTAGGTTTCTGTCAGTTACTAAGAAGAGTCCTGCTTTTGAATGTAAAGAACATTCCAAATGAAGTAAAGCCCTCTTGTGTGGCAAGTGTGGGCGATACAGATATTGACTTCCAAGATGGGTAAAAGGTTATAAACAGCACCATCCGTCTGTCCCCCAGAAAAGAAGAAGGAACAATAAATTCTCAGGATCTGGAGAAATAGTGTCAAACGATGGTCAAGAATGGAGAAAAATTACCTAGTTCAGAAATAGAAAGGCAGCCCCAGCGATGAAGCACAGAGTGGTAATAAGGAAGGAAAGAGACATCTGGAGGCAGGGAGACCTGGGGCCTTGTAGGAGTTTTGCAGAGGTCAGGTTTAAATCTGGGCTCTCCTGCACTTATGGCACCATGACTTTGGGCAGAACTTCCCTCTCCCTTGTCTCTTCCTTGTATATAAAATGAGAACAATAGGACTTACCATAAAGTCGTTTATGCAACTGACATTGACTGGGTGTCTACTGAGTATCAGACTGGTTCCAAATAGGAAAAGGAGTACGTCAAGTTTGTACATGGAGAAGGAAATGGTAACTCATTCCAGTATTATTGCCTGGGGAGTTCTGTGGACAGAGGAGCTTGGTGGGCTGCTGTCTATGGGGTCTCACAGAGTCGGACACGAATGAAGCGACTTAGCATGCATGTGTGCATTGGAGAAGGAACTGGCAACCCACTCCAGTATTCTTGCCTGGAGAATCCCAGGGACAGAGAAGTCTGGTGCGCTGCCATCTATGGGGTCACACAGAGTTAGACACGACTGAAGCAACTTAACAGCAGCAGCAGCAGCAAGGCTGTATATTGTCACCCTGCTTATTTAACTTATATGCAGAGTACATCATGAGAAACACTGGGCTGGAGGAAGCACAAGCTGGAATCAAGATTGCCAGGAGAAATATCAATAACCTCAGATATGCAGATGACATCACCCTTATGGCAGAAAGTGAAGAAGAACTAAAGAGCCTCTTGATGAAAGTGAAAGAGGAGAGTGAAAAAGTTGGCTTAAAACTCAACATTCAGAAAACTAAGATCATGGCATCCGGTCCCATCACTTCATGGCAAATAAATGGGAAACAGTGGAAACAGTGGCTGACTTTATTCTTTTGGGCTCCAAAATCACTGCAGATGGTGACTGCAGCCATGAAATTAAAAGACGCTTACTCCTTGGAAGGAATGTTATGACCAACCCAGACAGCATATTAAAAAGCAGAGACATTACTTTGGCAACAAAGTTCCATCTAGTCAAAGATATGGTTTTTCCAGTAGTCATGTATGGATGTGAGTGTTGGATTGTAAAGAAAGCTGAGCACCGAAGAATTGATGCTTTTGAACTGTGGTGTTGGAGAAGACTCTTGAGAGTCTCTTGGACTGCAAGATGATCCAACCAGTCCATCCTAAAGGAGATCAATCCTGGGTGTTCATTGGAAGGACTGATGTTGAAGCTCAAACTCCAATAATTTGGCCACCTGATGCAGAGAGCTGACTCATTTGAAATGACCCTGATGCTGGGAAAGATTGAGGGCAGGCGGAGAAGGGGACGACAAAGGATGAGATGGTTGGATGGCATCACCAACTCAATGGACATGAGTTTGGATAGACTCTGGGAGCTGGTGCTGGATAGGGAGGCCTGGCATGCTGCAGTCCATGGGGTCACAAAGAGTTGGACACGGCTGAGTGACTAAACTGAACTGAACTGAACTGTGTATCAGTTGGAAGCATGAATGAGATATTGAACGTGAAGCTACAGTGCATAGTTAGGCAAATTTTAAAAGCAATTTTAGTTATTTGCATTATAAACTTATTTCTGCTTCTGATTCTTACTTCTTTCTCTGATTTGCAAGAATATATGACTTGACCCATTCTCTTCAAACCATTCTCATCAAACCATTCTCTTCTAACCATTCTCTCCTAAGCCCTTTAATACTCTTTCATAGGTCAGTTGATCTTGATCTTTGATGGACCAGGTAAGTTCAGGTTTTGCTGATTCCATCATCTTTTGGCACCTTTGACCAAATGAGTCAGCCCCTCTAGGGGACTCAACCTCACCACCCACAAAGCTCACACCGACTCCACAGTCACTGTCAACAAAGTAATGACACATGTAAAACGGCCTTTGAGCAAAGGCTGAGAACATTTAATAGGCATAGCCCAGTCATCTATGCAGCATCACAAACAGTTAAGTAGGGATCACTTCTGACTATACCCACTTTATAGCCAGGGAAATTAAGGCTTGATGTAACTTGTTCAAGTCGTCAACTGAGTCCTAACCACAGTCACGAAAATAAAACAGGTGTCATGGATCACAGTTTAAGCCCAAGCCTTGAATTCCTTGGACTACCAGATCTTCCTTTTCTTGGCAAATAGTTTCTTTGCTTTATCAGTGAGCAAGCAGACAGGTTGATTCAGACGTAGACCAGGGCTCTCTCTTGGTATCAGAGATTGTGTTCAATGTAGGGAGCTGAAAATACTGCTGGACACTAGAGTGAAACTTCCCACCAAACAGAATGGTTGACTCTGCAGAGTTTCTTTACAAGCCCTGAGAGCAGTACATGGATGTTTTATGTTTAAATGCACATAGCTACTATATATAATAATTACAAAAAGTGGCCTTTTTAAATGGTTTCACCCAATTGTATTTGCCTTTTGACTCCTTAATCACTTGAGAAATGCCTTAGAGTAGTGATACTAGCAGGAACTTTGATATATTTAGGTCTCATATTTATCTTCTTTTTTTATCCTCCCTTGAACTACTGCCCAGATCAACCCCTTATCAGCTCTTGCCTGAGTTATTTTGACAGCATTATGATTGGTCTCTCTGTCTTCATATTCAGATCATCTAATACACTGTCCAGTGATCTTTCTAAGAGATACATATGATCATGGAAGCCCCTTTATTCATACCCCCAGTGGTTCCCCATTACCCCAGGACAGTCAGACATTCTTTGGAGAACTCATATGGTCACACCATATGACTCATGTGGTCATTTGTAATCTGGCTTTGGTTGTTCCTTCTGCTGCATTTCTTTCTTCTCTTAAAGTATTATATCACTCCTCTCTTCCTTTGTCCTTGCTATTTCTTCTTCCTGGAATGCCCCATTCTCCCTTGTCATATGGATGAAGTCCAAGATATCCTTTCAGGTGGGAGAAATATCAATACCACTCTGTAGTGAAGTCTTTTCAGAACTCTGGGCCCCAACATTCCCAGATCCTGTAACTCACTTTATCTCAGAGTATTTTAATTCTCCCATCACTTCCTGAGCCCCTGGAATTTATGAATTATACTTATTTATGAGCTATCTCATTTAATATATGTTATATGCAATATATATGATATATAATATATCACATATTAAATGAGATAGCCCATAAATTACATATATATATAAAATATCTGTATTCTCAGTGCTTGAAATTTAATGTACACTTAGTAGTATTTCTTGAGTTAATCTCAAATGGAATCCCTCAAGATCTGGAGATTAGAAAAACTTGTTCTTTCAAGTTATTTCTGAAAAAGTAAAGTATAAAAATATAGTCGAGGAAAAAAAAATATATAGTCAAGCTCAGAAGAGGTTTAGCCATACAGGAACTTTTTAATAGAAAGTCAGTTTCAGGGTGCTTTTTTATGCATAAAACAAAACTCCTGCAATCTGCTTTTTTAGCTGAATGATTTTAAAATAAAATCTACATTAGTGATTATTAATCAAATCCAACAAATATTTCTCAGCTTCTGATGTTCAAATGCTTCTTTTCCTCATATGCTTGCACCTCTGTATTTTCTTTGTTTTAATTATACTAAGCATCTTTTTGTTCTTCCCCAGACATTTGCCTGGGAGGCTGGGGCAAGCTATAAATAATAGTCGTCATCATTATACGCCTTATTATTTACACAGCCTATTTTTAGAGCTGAGGACTAACTCACAAACATGCCCACTATGACCCTGATAGAGATGCAGTGATTTCTTGAGGGGGGAGTCTTGGACTCTTGAATATTTCACCGGTCTCATTAGTGTCACTCATGTGGTGTGACTGCTCAGATGGCAGCTGCTTCATCCAATAAACTCCATCAAACTGCTTCCCATCTGTTAATGGGAGATGAAATGGAAGCGTTTTTAAAATATGGTGATTTTTATGTTGCTATACATAAAGGCAATTGGTTTTCTGAATTCCACATTTCATCTATACCCAGGTATTCCTGAATCTATTTAATACTTTTTAGAATAAAAGGAACATTACCTTTTATAACATATATTTAGACATTTTAAGATCTTCAAAGAATGTCAGAGCAGAAGGGCCTTAGAGAAACGGAGATCCAGGAAGGAAAGGTGATTTCCCAAGGTCATATGGGAAATGAATGGAAGAGATATGATTTAAAATATAGTGTGCCGGTTCCAGGCTGGTTTCTCTCCCTGAAACCGAACAAATCTTCACCCAAATGCTGATTTAAACACTGAAGTTTTCACTCTGTCATATATCTAGGATGCTGGCCTCCTGTACATAGATGATCCAGTTTCTCATAAATCCCAAAGCTATTTTACTGGCCTGCATTGGATCTTATCCCCAGGAGGGCTGAATCTGTCTGGGGAATGTGAAAGTGTTAGTCACTCAGTCCTGTCCAACTCCTTGCAAGCCCATGGACTGTAGCCCATAAGGCTCCTCTGTCCATGGGATTTTCCAGGCAAGAATACTGGAGTGTGTTGCCATTCCCTTCTCCAGAGGATCTTCTTGACCTAGAGATCGAACCTGGGTCTCCTGCATTGCGGGTGGATTCTTTACCATCTGAGCCACCAAGGAAGCCCTTTAAGAGAGTATAAATGACTGTGTGTGTATGCTTAATCGCTTCAGTCATGTCTGACTTCATGAGACCATGGGATTTTCTGGACAAGAATACTGTAGTGGGTTGCCATGCCCTCCTCCAGGGGATCTTTCCAACCCAGGGATTGAACCCAGATCTTCCACATTGCAGGCAGATTCTTTACCATCTGAGCTACCAGGGAAGCCCAATAATACTGAGGTGAGTAGCCTATCCCTTCTCCAGGGGATCTTCCTGACCCAAGAATTAAACCAAGGTCTCCTGCATTGCAGGCAGATTCTTTACCAGCTAAACTACCATGGAAGCCCTGTCTAGGGAAAGACCCAAGTCAATTCTGGAGACAAGACTCTGAAACTGCCATTGTAACCAAACAGTGTGATCTAGTGGGAAGAGCTTGTTGTCCTAAATTCTAGGTTCTAAAAACAGTTCTGCTTTATTTGTTGTATGATTTAGGGCAGGTGAGTAGACTTCTCTTGTTTCAATGTTTTATTTTGTTCATCATGGAAAATAAACACTTGGTCTGCCTACCGGGGAGGAATTTTGAGAGAATCCAGTGAAATGACAGATGTGAAAAGATTGTGAGAAAAGTTAAATGAAACATCATTATCTCATGTAGCAACAGAAAGCAGGGTAGAATATTTTGCTTTTGTTAATTGCCAAAGTGGCATGCATGGTAATTTGATGCTGATTTCCTGCAGGTGGTCAAGTTTTCTTTGGCCTTTGCTTTTTCTCCTACCAAGGATCACTGAGGTTTGTTACAAATTTTACATTTTCACACATTTAAGGATTTATTTAGCACTACATACTAGACGTTTTGATAGATGCCAATGACACAAGGATACTCTTGTGAACTCACTGCCCATAGGGGAAGCAGACATGAGAAACCCCTAAAAAGTTGGCTGTTAGTATAAGAAGGATGTTTAGGAGTTTAGGGTCTAACATTTAACCTAGCCTGTGAGAAGGGTTTTCAGTAAAAACTGTATTTTTTTCCTGAGTAATGTTGATCTGGGGAAGAAAAGGGAAAGTTAGTAATAACAAATGCATTGCAGGACTTTGCTATCCAGCACTTGGGGTTCGATCCTTGGTTGGGAAGTTAAGATCCTATATGACTTGTGATCAAAAAACCAAAACATAAAACAGAAACAATACTGTAACGAATTCAGTTGAGGGCAGGAGGAGAAAGGGGTGGCAGAGGATGAGATGGCTGGATGGCATCATCAACATTATGAATACTTTGGTTTGACAGTAGATTGGGAAATGAGACTAGATTTCTACAGTAGTCATTACAGAGAGATTTTCTGATATTCTAAGGAGCTTATACCAGTTGCTGAAAGTGAACAGGAAATTTTCATTTAAGCTTGCTTTTACCATGCATCCATTTCTTCTTTCCTATCTTTTATCCTTATCCAAAGCACTGATACTCTATCAGGGGTCCCCAGTCTCCGGGGTCTCATGTCTGACGATCTGAAGTGGAGCTGATGAAATAATGATAGAGATAAAGTGCACAGTAAATGTTAACATGCTTGAATCATCCTGAAACCACCCTGTCCCGTCAGTGGAAAAACTGTCTTCCATGAAACCCGTCTCTGCTGCCAAAAATGCTGGGCACTGCTACATCAGAGTCATGATGGAGACATGCTTACTCCATTCTAGAGAACACGTACACAAAGAATAATGTCACAGATAGCTATGTTACCATCACCCAGAATATTAGCATTTTGTAATTAGCACTTCAATTTTTTTTAAAACAATAGGATATTAATGATCAACTGGAAATTCTTATGTTCCCTTAGGTGAAAAATAATTCTAATGTTAAATCACTTCTGGTTCTCTCCTTCTGGCCATCAGGAGGATAACATTTCTTTGCTCCCCCTGTAGCACCATATCACCAGTTCTGGCCAATGGTTTGTAGGCAGACATGTCACTTCTTGATTGGAACATTTAACACAGTGTAAGACCTTTCAACAAGTTGTATCCTCTTGTTGCAAAATACAATGTTCATTATCCTGAGTCCTAGAATAAGAATGACATTGAGAAGCTACCCTGCCACCACAACAACGCATGGCAGACATACAGTGTGAGTTGTAAATACATCCTTGTTGTTTATGCTACTGAGATTTTAAAGTTTTGTTTTTATTATTATTATTTTTAATCACAGCATAGTCAGTTTTTAGAAACAGTTCTTATGTACCTAAAGTGAATGAAGAGAAACCATGTTTGGGGTGTCATGAGTTTTTCATTGACTTATATGTCTAGAATTTATTATTCTCTTTCCTCATATTGACTTTTTCTTTACAGTGTGATTTCTATTTACTTCTCTATTTCTGCAAACAGTCTTAAAAGTTGCCTCTTTATCTCTAGGATTATTGTTCTTCTTGCCTCTTCTTCTGGGTCATTCATCTCATTCATCTTTGGCTATAATCTTGCCATCCGTGAGGATATTTTACATAGACAACGTCCGTGAGGATATTTTACGTAGACAAACCTTGTGACTTGCTTCTGGTGACAGTCTCTTATTTGCATTTTGCTGGGACTTTATGGATTTGAGTGAACTGGTCTAATGTTTACACTGACTTATTCCTTTTGAGTCCTGAACTACTTAGTTGGCTTAAATTTGGGCCCTGTCCTGTATCCTGATGACTTGCAGGTGTGTCTGTTTCCATCCATTGGCCTAGGTGGGTAGGGAGCTTTATTACCTCTTTCTTGGCCTAGGCAGGCAGTGATTTTCTTACAAACGGCAATGTTAAGGGCTGCAGAATCAATTCAGGCCACTGAGTTCCAGTTGCCCACCCACACGGGGTTCCTGGATGAATTTCCCTCTCTGTGTGGGCATTAATCTCTAGTCCCAGCTGTTAAGGCATGCAAGGAGTTCCAAGTTCCCTATAACACTTTTCATTTTAACTGCCACTTACCCATTTAGGGATTCCTTTCTTAATTTCTTTTTCAGTTCGGAAATTTTTCTCTTTTGGTCCCAGGCTATGAATTTACAATTACTAGGTAATTTATTTTTCCATCTTAACACCAACATTTCTATCATATTTTAAGTAAGGGAGTGTCTCCCTCTTTAGCTCAGCCTGCCTTCCTTGTCAGAGGATGGGGGACATATATCCTCTGAAAGGAATACACCACATCTCTGAGCAGATCCTTGAGCATGCTCTCCTGGGGGCAGCTGGACCACCCATAGGTGCACTGGAAACTCTAGTCTGAAGTTGGCTTACTCTTGACTCTCAAACCATGCCACCTATTTAGCTAAGAGTCAGCCCTGGTGGCTCAGTGGTAAAGAACCCGCTTGCCAATGCAGGAGATGGAGGTTCGATCCTTAGGTCAGGAATATCACTGGAGCAGGAAATGGCAAAGCACTCCAGTATTCTTGCTTGGGAAATCCCAGGGATAGAGGAGCCCAGTGGGTTATGGTCCATAGGGTCGCAAAGAGTTGGACATGGCTTAACAATTAAACAACAACTTCCTTGTTGGTGCTACAGCCGAGACTTCCATGCAGTTTCTTTTGGCTTCAGAATTCACTGAAGACCATGTCTGACTCTCCAGGATGCATTCAACAAATGCCTGCTCCGTGTGGTAACCTATTTGATTCCAAGGACATACCTCCCCCTGCTGTGTGTGTTTAGCCCCTGTGAAGCCCTGGCTGTCCCCACAGGAGGACGCGATGCCTCCCCTTTGAGCTGGGGCCACAGCTGTCCCAGACGTTTATGCCTTTAGAACACATGTCCTATTTTTTTCTCAATCTGGGTCAGTCCCTGGACTTAATGATGTTAGTTACAATATGTGACGGAAACTAAAGATATCTGAAGATAAAGAAGAGTTTTTCTGTCCCCAAATTCATAAACTTCAAAAGGAAAAGTTATCACTCTAGTGTGACGTCTGATGTCTTCAACTAAAAAAATGTACCTTTTAGTTCACATTTAAAAAATTTGTTTAAAGAAAATTATCTATTCCCTGAGGCTGCAGAGGAATGGAAACACCACCACATGAGTTTATTAGTCTCTAATATGATTTTCCTCCTCCTTTTATTTCTCAATAAGAAGATTCTCCAAATGACGTATTTTGGAGGCTGAGGAGAAGGAATTATGATTAGTTTCGTTATGGCTATGATCAACTGTAAGAGAAAAATGCTGCGAGTTTGCAATTTTCAAAGAAGTGGAGAGATTACTTTGTTAATGTCTATTCAGTTCATTTCTATTTGGGGAACTGAAAATTTGAATGTGGTTTCAGGGAACTGAGTGCAGAAAGCTTAAATTGCAATATTAGGGGCGTTGCTTCAACTATAGCCCTCCTTTGAAGTTGCTTATAGTACATGTGGGAATGTGACTAAGAACTGTAGCCTTGTTCTCAATTTGCCCACTTATCCAAAATGAAGACTTTTGGTAAAAATCACTGTTGTAATCAAAACGACAATTATTAAGTGGCCATCTATGCAGAGTTCTTCACAAAGTCTGGAAATAAAGGCTCAATTAGCAATGATATATGAACTTGTTGTCATTATTAAAAGGAGATGATCATGTTACTCAGAGATTGTACAGAAACCTTAACAGGTAAATCGTTTACATGAACACCTGATGTGTTGAAATTCTGTATAGATCAGGGGATGTCTTAAAAAAAATACTGGAATGAGAGTCAGGAGAACTGGGTTTTAGTCTGCCTTGATGTCACTCAGCCAAGAGAACTGGGAATTGCCCAGCCTCTCTGGGCTTCACCTCTTTCACATGAAGTTGGACAAAATTCAGAAGTTAGACAACAATTACCAATGAAAAAGTCATACCTGGCTTCTTTACACATAGCAATACCACCATGAGTCCCTGCCTCTAAGAATATCTGTGTATTCAAGAAAAACAAAAACCAGAAGTGACACAGTCAAGACAATGACGACACTAGAAGGATTTCTGTCTGACGTTACTGAACAGCTACAGAATTAAGTAGGAATTGGAGAAGTTACCAGGCAGGGCTTCCAGAGGGAGGTCCTGGGAACCGTATCTGAAAAGAAGGACAGCCTATGAACCAGTAAAAAGAAGAGTCCAGGTTGGGTGAAGGCATGAGTAAGAGCCTGGGTGGGGCTGTTGTCAGCTGAGCCTGGGGAAGAGAAGGCGGCGCCAGGAACCCATGACAATAATTTCCATAAAGAACAGTTGTGCAAGGTCTGTCAGGGAGGGAAGGAAGCTAGGCTTGCTGTGGCCCAGAGGACAGCAACATGGCTAGGTGACATTAAAGGCAGGCTGATCTTGGCAGACTTGAGGGGTTCCACTTGGGGCTTGGAAAGCAGCATAGCTGTCCAGCCCTGAAGCTGCACTGACTGGCTGAGTGACTGGGCAGCTCCTTTAGCTTTCTGGCCCCATGTCATGCATGTACCACAATAGATGTGTGTTCCAAGAACTTTTCAAGGTCCTTTTTACTTCTCTTTTGATTTTGAGGAAGAACTTTCTGCTAGAGCAACACAAATTGGAGAGGAATAGCTAGTGTGGCAGGAATTTCACTTTCACTGGAGACATTCAGGCAGGGCTGCTTGGTCACCTGGCAAGGCTGCTGGGTCAGGTTGCAGGGAGGCGGTGGGTAGGTTCTACACTGGGTCAGCTCCTTCTGTCGTTGAGATTCTCTGGGTTCCCAAAAGCATCAGAGAGTGGGGAGAGCTGGTAGGGAGAGGATTTGGGTCTTCCTGAACTTGAATACAGGTCTGGAAACACACAGTTGGCAGCAACATGAGGATCCAGGGGGCCAAAGTTATCTGAGAAAAGGCTGCAGTGGCCTGGGCTAGCAGGGATGAGGGATGGAGGAAGGTGGATGCTGATGAGACTCTGATGGAAGGCCAGAGCCAATTGGCTGAGCATTCACTGTAGAGGGGAAGGGAGAAGAAGACAGAGCCATTCCCAGAATGGGAGGAGAGACTCCACGTGGGCAAACACAATCCAGGCAAGATGAACGAATGTTTCTGTCCCTGCCAAGTTCACTGGGTGGTGGGATGGAACTTCTGGTTTATGATCCAATTTCATGCATCTTTGCAGAGGCCTGAGAAAGCCATTCAGGGCATCACTGGGAGGGCACAGACACCACCCACCCAGTTGTGACGCAAACAGCTCAGCCCTCTAAGGATAGATGGCCCATGTACTCAGAGCTGACACAGAGGCAGTCAAGGAAGAGGCCCAAACTGAAGATGGAAGCAGGATATGTTGATGCATCCGATACAACTTTTCTGTAGACCTGGAGGCCTTAAAATCTGTGCCTTGATCCCAATGCCAACCCTCAGATTTTCCCTGGAGGCTCAAGGATAGTAGTCATCTGGGAGACATGAAATTGGGGGATTGGATGAAAATATTCTGCTATTACTTGGTAAGGAAAACAACTTAAATGTCACTAGTTTTCAAAATAGCTGTGTTAAAGCAACCACACTGATAATCAGGAATCTCAGGAACTACCTTGTCATCCTCATGACAAAATAGCACAGACGCAGGAGAGGAATGAATGGGGGAATGGGGTTCTGTAGGGGCACAGAGGAGAGAAACAGAGGAGGCGGCCTGAGCAAGGCATTAGCCCAGATAGACTCACCTTAACGGGTGCTGGAGAAGATTCTTGAGAGTCCCTTGGACTGCAAGAAGACCAAACCAGTCAGTCCTAAAGGAAATCAACCCTGAATGTTCACTGGAAGAACTGATGCTGAAGCTAAAGCTCCAATACTTTGGCCACCTGATGTGAAGAGCAGACTCACTGGAACGATTGAGGGCAAGAGGAGAAGGGGGAGACAGAGGGTGAAATGATTGGATGGCATCACTGACTCAGTGGACATGAGTCTGAACAAACTCTAGGAGATGGTGAAGGACAGGGAACCTGGCATGCTGCAGTTCATGGGGTCACAGAGTCAAACACAGCTTAGCGACTGAGCAACAACAACAATAAATAATAATTCAGAAGAGAGTTCAGGAAAACTCATCTCTGGTTAGGAATTTTCTGTTCACACAGTGGTATCAATGTCATTGCCAGTTTATTCTGATCTGTGCCTATCAATGCACTCCAGCCCCACCACACACAATCCCACTGGTAAAGATGACTTCCAGCTGACTCTCCCAGCACACACAGTGCCGGACACAGCAGCCAACACTCAATGCAGATTTAGAAGTTTCTCAGATTGTTTTCAGAAAGAAACTTGCTTCATAACCAGATTTTTTCTTCTCTCTGTTGCCGAGTGCCCCAGCCCATATGAGCCTGGAGCCTGACACCTTTGGACAGAGAAAGTTGACCAGCAAACAAGGCCAGAGGCCATTGGTGGAATGTTCTGGAATTCCTGAAAATAGCCCACAGGGGGCTACTTCCTCAGCCCCAGGTAATGACAGTTCTACACAAAGGCCATTGTGTGCCTTGTATTGAGACCCTTCTCGCTTTTTCTGCCTGCTGGTTCTTATCTGATCTCCTGTCTCTGCCAGGCGGATGTTCCAGTTTCTACTCATCTCCACTTCCAGTTCCCATTCTCTGTCTGCACTGAGACTCAGCCCTCAATACTCTGGGTCTAAGAACTCTGAACAAAGAGGGGAAGACAAATGGGCTGAGAAGAGGCTTTAGGACAGATGGGAGGAGGGGGAGGCCCCTGTTTCCAATAAAAGAGCTATTTCCTGGTTAGGAAGCTGTATTGTATCTTGTGAGAGACTCTAATTTTGGAAGAACAAAATACCCTTGGAAAAGGATTGGGTCAATTAAAGGAAGACATGAGAAAATACTTGAAGGTAGGTTGGGATATCAGTGTGTGTCTGTTCTCAGTCAAGTCCAACTCTTTGCGACACCGTGGCCGGTAGCCCACCAGACTCCTTTGCCTATGGAATTTTCCAGGCAAGAACACTGGAGTGGATTGCCATTTTCTTATCCAGGGGACCTTCCTAACTCAGGGATCGAGCCCAAGTATCCTGCAGATTCTTTACCATTGAGCCACCTGGGAAGCCCTGGGACAGATCAGGAAGTTAGCTAAATGTCAGGTTAAGTCATTTCCCAGGATTTTATCCCAGGTTCCTCCTCTTCCTACTCATCTTTCTCCTCAGTACAATTTATTTTGAAAGGCTACTATAGGAGGAAGGCACAAGCAACTTGGATTTGCAGACAAAATTGTATTTTTTAAAACAAATTTGCATGTAACTAAACAGCTTTGCTGCCCAATCTCTACATGCTGGCTAGTTAGAAAAAAGCAAGCCACACCCACTCACATGCCAAACACATGCCTTATACGCACACCTAAGGCAATGGCACCCCACTCCAGTACTCTTGCCTGGAGGATCCCACGGATGGAGGAGCCTGGTAGGCTGTAGTCCATGGGGTCGCTGAGAGTCAGATACGACTGAGAGACTTCCCTATAGAACAAAACAAAAACTCTCCAGACCCAAATTTCAGTCTAGTATAAAGCTTTGTATGATCTTAAAACTTAAATTATTCTTGAGGCATTATTCAATCTCTTTGATAAAAACTGTTCGATTATTTGGGAAACTCCCCCTCCCACCCCCCCACCCCCACCCTCCCTGCCATGCTCCTCTGCGTTGGGACAGAGCCTGGGCAGATGGGGGAAATTAACGTGGCCTCTGGCATTGGGAGGGCTGGGAACCCTAGTATTATTCTGTTCCTTGAAGTTGCACCTGGTCCTACTTAAGAAACCACTGCTCTTTAAGCAGTTGGCTGCAGAAATGTCAAAGGGACAGTTCACATCTTACTCCTTAGAAGTTGAAGGAGGACAGAATCTTCAAATCTAAAGACCCAAAAGGTGCTGCTTGGGATGAATTTTTAAATAAATAAATAAATAATGATGGACATTCAGAGCCATGCTGGTAAAATCTCAGACTAAAAAGAAAAGAGAAATTCTACTAAGATTCTAAAGACAGGGAAAAAAAAAAGTTAACAGGACATTTCAGTGGCTTGAAAATTAGATTATCATCTAACTTCTTGGGAATGTTGGATGCAAGAAACTACACACACAGTGTTTCAAAGCTATGAGACTAAATTTTTTTGAAACTGGAATCCTAGAACTGATTCAAACTAAAATTCAAATGAGAGAACAAAGTAAGGACGTTCAGGGCGATGCAAGGATTCATAAAATTTACCACTCAGCAAAACTTCCAGCATGGATTCTGGCAAAATAGGTAATAAATTCAGGAAAGAAGAAGATACAGGTTTCTAAAAAATTGGCCTTGCAACAAACAAATAACCAAACAAACAAAATGATGCCACACAAACACCAGCAACCAATGAAGCTTACAGTTGAAGTGATCATTTTTGCATATTTTAAAAATATTTAAGCACCAATCTGGATCTTATGCTAGAAAGAAGTTAGGGTTAGAGAAGAGGAGAGTAAAACTCTACTGGGGTTTTTATCTTTGAGGTAAAGTATATGGATACCAGCAAGCTCAGAGGTTGATATATAAGGCAATGATTTAAGAGTTTTCACTCTCAAAAGGTAAATAGGAAGTACAAGTATTAAAATATGAGAGAAACAAAACAAATGAACAAATATAATAAAACTGAAGCAGACTCATAGATTCAAAGAATTAATTCATGGTCAGAGATGAGGGGGAAGGGTTAGGGAAATGGTGAAATGGGTGGAGGGAAATAAGAGGTATAAATTAAGAGGAATAAAGAGGGAATTAAGAGTTATAAAATAGTCAAAAGGAATATAATGAACATTTTATAATATCTTTGTAAGTGTGTATTTCTGTATACTATGTTGTATATCTGAAACTAATGTAATTTTTAAAGTTTAAAGTTCAGTCGTGTCCGACTCTTTGCAACCCCATGAACTGCAGCAGGCCAGGCCTCCCTGTCCATCACCAACTCCCGGAGTTCACCCAAACCCATGTCCATTGAGTTGGTAATGCTGTCCAACCATCTCATCCTCTGTCATCCCCTTCTCCTCCTGCCCCCACTCCCTCCCAGCACCAGAGTCTTTTCCAATGAGTTAACTCTCAGCATCAGGTGGCCAAAGTATTGGAGTTTCAGCTTCAACATCAGTCCTTCCAATGAACACCCAGGACTGATCTCCTTTAGGATGGACTGGTTGGATCTCCCTGCAGTCCAAGGAACTCTCAAGAGTCTTCTCCAACCCCACAGTTCAAAAGCATCAATTCTTTGGCGCTCAGCTTTCTTTATAGTCCAACTCTCATATCCATACATGACTACTGGAAAAACCAAAGCCTTGACTAGACGGACCTTTGTTGACAAAGTAATGTCTCTGCATGTAATATTGTAAGTCAAATATACTTCAATTAAAAAACATACTAGAGAACAAAATGAAAAAAGAAAGTTCAATTGATTAAAATAAGAACAGGACAAAAAATAAAAAAGAAATTTTGAATAGAAAATATGTGTGCAAAAGTAATTCCAGCAGATATAATCTCAAAGAATATGAATATGAAGAGATCCTTAGATAGGATGCCAGCTCTGAACTGCTTGCATGCAGCACACCTGAAATGGAAAGAAACAAACCACACAATTTAAAGCGACTCTTTTATCTATAACAGGCACATGGTTGTGATACAAATGCCAAAATAGAAATGTTAATTTTAGGCAAGAGAGAATTTAAAGTGAAGATTTCGAAGCAAGACAACAGAGAGATGAAATATTTAATAAAAATTATAATCCTTAAGTAGTTAATGAACCAAGGATTTTTAGCCCTCTAACAATCTTGCTTCAAATTATGTGAAGAAAAACTGACACATGATAAAGGAAATTTACATTCCTGTAGCACATTTTAATACCCATTGTTCTGAAATTAGCAGATGAAGAAACCATAAAAAGGGATTGAAAGCCAGCTTTCCAGCCCTCCCCACAGTGTGGGCCACAGATGGGTCACTCAAGTGCTAGGCTATTGATCCCTGCAGCACGGAGGGCCTGGTGGGACCTGAGACAGCCACAGGCTCCACTCAGTCCCCTCTGATTCCAGTCAGCTTTGTTCATTTTCCCAAGGTGCCATCTGAGCAAATTTCTGTGTGAGTGGTGCTCTGATCTGAATCAGTTTGGGAATGACAGCATAATGAACTAGAATTCAATGCATGATACAGCGAGACATGTGTGTATATCTTACATATATTTGCATTCTATGTATTTACATATAACTTCTGTGAAACTATCAATAAAGAGGAAAGTGAAAGTGTTAGTCGCTCAGTTGTGTCAGACTCTTTTGTGACCCTGTGGACTGTAGCCTGCCAGGTTCCTCTCTTCGTGGGATTCTCCAGGCAAGAATACTGGTAGCCATTCAATTCTCCAGGGTATCTTTCTGACCCAGGAATCGAGCCCACGATTCCTGCATTAGTCTGAACCACCAGGGAAGCCAATAAAGAGGAAGGACACATTCTTTTTTTTTTTTTCAAAAAACATAAAACCAAAAATTGACAATGTGTTACATCTCAAAGAAAATCTTAATAAAATATATAAAAATGAAATACCCATTTAGGCCTTATTCTCTGGCTATAATGTAATAAAATTAGGAAACAAAAGGTTGGCTTATGTTAAAAATACATTTCAATTTAAAACTACAGTTTCAAATTAAAAAAAAATTTATATACCGTCCTGATACTTGTTGTGTACTTTTTCAAGTTAATGTTATGTTTTAATAAAAAGCTATTTACAATTTTTAAATGTTTTGAATTAAAGAGAAAATAAAAATATCTGTTTTGTAATTTGAGTGTATTACATTTTAAAACAGTAGAATATTGATTTAGTAGTATTCATAGGAAAATATATAATATTATTTTCATAGAAAAAAGAAATATTTAGAAAAATGTAGCAAGCATACAGCTAAGTAACAGAAAAATATCAAAACAAATAAAAATAAAACAGAGCACTTCAATAAACATAAAAATAAAAATACAGAAATTAGAAAAAAGTGACCCAAAAGACAAATTAAATGAAGTGATGCTTCTTTGAAGACATCAGTAAAATAGAAAATCTCTGGCAAATTAATCTAAAAACAACCAAAAAAAGGAACAAATGAAAAGGAACAAATGTGGATATTAGAAAATGAAAATGATCAAAATTATAGAATAATACTAATTTGCTTTGAGGGAAGCTGAAAAACATGGGTAATTTTTCTAATAGAATGTGATTTAGAAAAATAGAATCAATAGAAGTTTGCACACCTGTCTATTAATATGAGAGAAATAGGAAAATGTAGTCAAGCTCTCACCCTATAAGAGTCCTTCTTGCTTAGGCTGCTTTTACAACTGAGGTAAGTCTGTGTTGTATAAACTACTCTGGAACACAGAAAAGAGTGGATACTTCAAAGCCAATTTAATGATATATGGATACAAAAGCCTGAACGAGGCTAGCACTCATACACACTTGCACATACATACACACACACATTCACCTATCTTGGCCAATCTCAAAAATATATGCAAAACTCAGACGTCGAGTACTTATAAAATTGAATGTTGCAGTGAATTAAAAGAATCCTGCATTCTGATAACTAAGGTTTCTCCCTTACTATCCTTGCTGTATAATAATTTTTGCCCATCAGGAAAACAATGAAATTCACTGTTTAGCACACAGAAGGACAAGAGCCACAGGGATTATCTTTATAATAGAGTCCAGAGACATTTTTAATCACACACACACACCTAACAATAGAAGGAAACATCCTTACTTCCATAAAATGAATCTACATAGTTACACAATTCACTCAATGAAATAAGAATGAGAGGAATAAATATTAGACAACAAAAATACATATTTGTGTGTTCTTAATTTAGATGATAAAACTACTGTACAAGAAGAGCAAATTTTGTTAGGTGGCCGAACTCTAACATAAAAACCTCAATAAATTTCAGTAATAGTAACTATTACTCAGAAATCATAAGGGAAAATGAATTACAATGAATGAATTACAAATACAAAATGACTTTAAAATACCTGGGGAAAATTCTAACAAAAATTTGCATAGCCCATGTGAAGTAAATTAGAAAACTATTGAAAGATATGAAAAGAACACTTGAATAGAATAGATCTAATATTATTTTTAAAAATCACTTTGCCACAGGTCATTTACAAACTAAATGAAGCCCTGTTTAGAATCCCAACAAGATTTTTTTTTTTATAGTACGTAACAAGTGGATTCAAATATTTATATGGAATTGAAAACAAATATGACCTTACGGCACAGTTTTGTTTTTAAATCATGAAATATAGGCTTTGGCTTGCTAATATGTAATTTATTGAGATACATACTTGTTTTCAAATTTATTAGGTCTATGGTTTTATTTTCAGTACATTTATAACATTTTGACGATCATATTCGGCAGTAAAAATTGTCAGGAAATGCTCCTTATCTTTCTGTGCTCTAAAAATGTGATAACATAAAAATTATTTAATCTTTAAAGGTCTATTTTAAAAAATATTTTACACTAGTGCCATCCTATGGGAACAGTTTTAAGTGTTTTTCAGTTATTGGTCCATTCAAATTTTGTTTTTCATTAAAATCAAGGAGACTTTAAAATTCTTTAACATCTGCCATATATAGAGTTGTCTTATAATTTTGAAATATCCTTTAAGGTCTGCTTTTAGTGGCTTTTTAATTCTGCTCTCTCTTTTTTCTCTGATATAATTTACTAGAAAATTGTCATTTTATTGGTTTCTTCCATTAATTCTGCTTTGAAAACTTTCTAAACATAATAATTTTTGTTGTTTTCTAACTCATAATATATTGTTTTTATTTTTATGAATTTATCCCTAGTTTTTGTTTTCCTTCATTTAACCTTTTGAGCTTGACACTTATTTTATTTATTCTCAGTCTTTCTTACTTAATAAAGAAAGACCTTTAAAATGAGGGATCTCCTTCCCCTATATAAGTTATAGATTTTGCAATGCTATGTTATTATTGTCATCAATTATGAATTTATTAATAATTTTTATTTCAAATTTGATTTTCTCTTAGAAACAAGTTATTTAAAAGAGTGATTTTTCAATTAAAAAAAAAAACTGCTGTTTTTTTGCCAGTAATTTCATGTTTTGTTGTAGCATGGTTAGTGATTATGGCCTATAAATCTCTATTTAGGAAACTCTTTTTTTGCTCAGTTTTAAATAATCAGTGACTTCCCTGGTGGCTCAGATGGTAAAGTGTCTGCCTACAATGTGGGAGACCTGGGTTCAATTCCTGGGTCATAAACTGGTAGGCTACAGTTCATGGGGTTGCAAAGAGTTGGACATGACAGTGACTAAATCAACGTCACCACATAATCAATATTTTGTGCACAGTATAAAAAATGTGTAATTAAACTCAATTTATATACACTTTATTTTATGTTATTGTTTATGATCTCCTTGTCACAGCAAATTCTGAGGGACTTTTGTTAAAATTCTTTCTAAGGGTTCATAAGTTCAGCAGCATTGTGAAGTATGTATTTCAGTATTTTGTAATGCCCCAACTTTCTGCCTTTTACCTTGAATTCCACTTTATTATTATAATGTGGCCACTAGCATTTTGCTTACATTTTCCTGGTATAATCTAATCTGCTGTTTTATTTTAAGCCTTTGATAGTTTTGTTTTCATACTCCATTCACACTTACTACAGATAATGGATGCAATGACTTCATTCTTGCTGTGTTATTTTAAGCTTTGTTGATTGAACTCTTATAATAAAATGTTGTGGTTTTACAATGTTGAGTTAGTTTTAGGTGTATGGTAAAATGATTTGGTCATATATATGGATATATTGTTTTTCAGATTCTTTTCCCTTATAGGTTATTACAAAATACCAAATGAAGTTCCTTGTGAGGTCTTCTGCTTTGTTTCAGTATGCTTATGCTGCCTTAGACTATGGCCTATAAATCTCTATTTAGGAAACTCTTTTTTTTTTTGCTGAGTTTTATATTTACATGCTGTTTTATATGTTGGTTATATATATAGTAGTATATGTATATACTAGTAGTATATGTATATACTTCTATATATATATGTTATGTTAAGTCACTTCAGTCGTGTCTGACTCTGTGTGACCCCATAGACGGCAGCCCACCAGGCTCCACCATCCCTGGGATTCTCCAGGCAAGAATACTGGAGTGGGTTGCCATTTCCTTCTCCAATGCAGGAAAGAGAAAAGTGAAAGTGAAGTCGCTCAGTCGTGTCGACTCTTAGCGACCCCATGCACTGCAGCCCACCAGGCTCCTCTGTCCATGGATTTTCCAGGCAAGAGTACTGGAGTGGGGTGCCATTGCCTTCTCCGACTATATATATAACCAACATATAAAACAGCATGTAAATATAAAACTCAGCAAAAAAAAAAAAAAAAAAAAGAAGGACCAGACCTTGAAAGCCAGTGAAGGAATCTGGTCTTATTTAAGAGGCAGCAGAGAACCATCCAACGAAGAAGGAAATGGCAACCCACTCCAGTACTCTTGCCTGGAAAATCCCATGGACAGAGGAGCCTGGTAGGCTGCCGTCTATGGGGTCGCACAGAGTCGGACACGACTGAAGAGACTTAGCAGCAGCAGCAGCAGCAGCAGAGAACCATCCAAAGTTCTGCTGGGAGGCAATGTGACTTGTACTTGTGCTTAGAAGGATAATAGTGATCGTGGGGAGAGGACCTTGGAGGAGCTAGAATGCTTGGAACACTCAGGGGAGTCCAGGGGTGAGGTGAAAGGGGCTTAGAATATTTGAATGGGAAGGAAGGGTAGGATGTGGGAGACTGGCATGGTTGCTTGAATTTGTGCTTGGAGAGATGGTAGATGGAAGGATGGAAAGGAGGGAGGGAGGAAGGGAGAAAGGGAGGGAGGGAGGGAGGGGGTGGCTGATGTCACAGGTAATTGCTAATGTCCAAGCCTGGATGACCTGGGGGGTGACTTGGAGCAGCTGGGGCCCTGCTTTGCCATCTTTGTTTCCCCAGTGCTGGACGGATGCTTATCGTGAACTGTTTGAGCAATGAAGGCCCACACGAGTTTATCAGAGGCTTTCACTTGGAGGAACTGCTTAGTCTCATTGGCAGCGCTTTGAGTTTGAGGGGATATTAAGGGAATAGTTGAAACTGAAGCAATAGGATGATGCAAGGAGCGGGAGAAGAAAGGAAGGGGAATATCAGAGCAGAGAAGTCAATGAGGGAGAATGGAAAGGAGCGCTTGCCAAGAAGGGAGGAGAGCTTAGGTGCTGTGATGGCACAGAAGCTGGAGGGCAGAGAGAGTGGAGGGGGGTGTCCTCAGGGTCAGATGCCACAGAGAGAGGCGATGAGAGGACTGAGAAGTCAAAAGGAGCTTTAGGAAGTCACTAATGGGGAAGTAACTGGTGCCCACAGAGAGCAGTATTCAGGTGTGTGGTGATGAGAACGGTAGGTAGGGGACTTCCAGGGTCCAGTGGTTAAGAATCCACCTGCCAACGCAGGGGACATAGGTTCAATCCCTGGTCCAGGAGAGATTCCACATACCAAGGAACAACTAAGCCCGTTGGGCCGCAGCTGCTGAGGCCCGTACACCTAGAGCCTGTGCTGCACAGCAAGAGAGGCCACTGCCGTGAGAGGCCTGTGCACCGCAACTGGAGAGTAGCCCCGCTTGGTGAAACTAGAGAAAGCCCAAGTGCAGCAGGGAAGACCCAGTGCAGTCAAAAATAGAGAAGTTAAAAAGAAAAAAAAAGGTCGGTAGTCAGGGATAGATACTAGCTTCAGGCTTCTCAGTCAGGCGTCCAGGTGCTATCACCAGGACTGGTCCTGCGATGTGGCCATCGCTCATTCCTCAGCCAGAACCCACACCAGACTGTACACACACACACACACACACACACACACACATGCACACACACGAGCAGCCTTCTACTCTATACATTTCCCTTCCGGTCTACCATAACTTGGATGGTGTTGGAAAACCAGACCCTGGACAGATGCTATGTGGCAGATAGAGGGGAAGAGCTGCAGGCTGTGGAGAATCCTTGCAGGATGCTGGAGAGGGAACTTGTTTGTATATGGTAGGGTGGAGGGTGAATGGGAGAGAAGAGGAGGAAAAGATGAGACTGAGAACTTTGAGAAGAAGGCAGTCTTCTTCCCTCATAGATGGAGGCTGCTGTGCAGCTCCATCTACCAAACAGTAGGTGTTGTCCTCCTGACTTGGCAGGCGAGCCCATGAGTTGAAGTGGATGTAGAAAAATGCAGAGGTAGAGTTGCAGAAATTGAGGATGGAATGCATTGGTTGGCTAGATGGCTTTGAGATTCTCAGAAAAGCCAAGGGCAGGTTGGCTGGGGTAAACCACAGGCCCTTTCTCTGTACCCAGTTATAAAGCCAAACTTGTTGGGGACCTTTTAGCTACATGTTAATAATGAAATGTTTGTGCATTGATTGAAAGATATGACACACACTTGGGTAATTTTTCCTTTTTTTATTGTCTGGAGCTGGCTGACTTTGATGGAGGATAGAGGTGGGGGACCAAAACCCAACTCATTTGCAGTCAGGGCCAGATGTTGGGATGTGATAAGTAATTGGGGATGGGAAAGGGCTGACCACATAAAAGCTTGTAGAAAATTGCCCCATGTTGGCTAATCTAATAATGTATTTTTAGAGGAGGTTTTTATATGTTCCATGTTTTATTGTCTTCTTCCAAACTGGATTGGATTAAGGGAGCAATGAAATAATTGCAGTTTCCAAAACCTTGGCATTTGGGAATGAGGGAACATGGGGAAGGTAAAGGGGGCTTGCCTTTTCCTCTGTACTCTATGTGCTGCCCAGGGAACACCTCTGGGGCACTGGGCAACTTCTTTCTAACATGCTCTGAGTTTTCCCTCAATTTTTCAGGCACCTTTAAGGTTCTAAAGGCTTTAGGTTCAAAACCCTAAACCTTTTCTTTTCATTATGCGTATTGTTCAGTCACTAAGTCATGTCTGACTGTTTGTGACCCTATGGACTACAGCACACCAGGCTTTCCTGTCCTCCACTGTCTCCCCGAGTTTGTTCAGACTCATGTCCATTGAGTCAGTGATGCCATCCAACCATCTCATCCTCTGTGATCGCCTTCTCCTGCCTTCAATCTTCCCCAGCATCAGGGTCTTTTCCAATGAGTCAGTTCTTCACATCAGGTGGCCAAAGTATCGGAGCTTCAGCTTCAGCATCAGTCCTTCCAATGAATATTCAGGGTTGATTTCCTTTAGGATTGACTGGTTTGATCTTGTATAGCCTACAGATTTTCAGGGGGGAAAATGACCTTTTAGTTTAGAAATACACTTCAAAATTTGAAAATTAAATCATAAAAATGTTTCCCTGAATATGGCCCTTTTCATGAGTTTTTGTGGAAGAAGTAAGGGATGAGACCTAGTCACCTGGAGTCCTCAGGACAGGAAATAAGTCACAGGCACACTTTCAAACCATGCTAGAAGTTTAGAAATCTATTGACAGTGAAAGTTGCTCTGACTCTTTGCAGCCCCATGGATTATACAGTCCATGGAATTCTTCAGGCCGGAATACTGGAATGGGTAGCTGGTCCCTTCTCCAGGGGATCTTCCCAATCCAGGGATCAAACTGGTGTCTCCTGCATTGCAGCTGGATTCTTTACCAACTGAGCTTCCAGGGAAGTCCCTTAGAAATCTACTGGGTTGGCCAAAAAAATCGTTTGGGTTTTTCTGTAATATCATACAGAAAAAGCCAAACAAACTTTTTGGTCAACCCAGTGTTTCATTCAAAAGGAGGAACAAAACTCCAAGTTTTCATCTCAGTTGAAGAAAATAAATATAAAATAAGTGTAAACAAAAAATTCAGAGAAGAAGAAACATTGAATGTCTACTAAATTTGTGAATAAAAACAATCACCATTTTTTGGCCACCATATTAACAAAGGTTTTGTCTTACTAAGACTGTTAAATGGCAAATGTGTGGTGAGGTGGGTGTTCTTAGTTGCTGTTCTTGAAGGCTGTTGACAGCCCACCCACCAGAAAAGCACTTGGCAATGGTTGCTAAAACTTGAATACTTGTCACTGCTTCTGACCTGCTAAGAAATAAATGCTTGCGATGGGAATACCAGACCACCTGACCTGCCTCTTGAGAAATTTGTATGCAGGTCAGGAAGCAATAGTTAGAACTGGACATGGAACAACAGACTGGTTCCAAATAGGAAAAGGAGTTTGTCAAGGCTGTATATTGTCACCCTGTTTATTTAACTTATATGCAGAGTACATCATGAGAAACGCTGGACTAGAAGAAACACAAGCTGGAATCAAGATTGCCGGGAGAAATATCAATAACCTCAGATATGCAGATGATACCACGCTTATGGCAGAAAGTGAAGAGGAACTCAAAAGCCTTTTGATGAAAGTGAAAGTGGAGAGTGAAAATGTTGGCTTAAAGCTCAACATTCAGAAAACGAAGATCATGGCATCTGGTCCCACCACTTCGTGGGAAATAGATGGGGAAACAGTGGAAACAATGTCAGACTTTACTTTTCTGGGCTCCAAAATCACTGCAGATGGTGACTGCAGCCATGAAATTAAAAGACACTTACTCCTTGGAAGAAAAGTTATGACCAACCTAGATAGCATATTCAAAAGCAGAGACATTACTTTGCCAACAAAGGTTTGTGTAGTCAAGGCTACGGTTTTTCCCAGTGGTCATGTATGGATGTGAGAGTTGGACTGTGAAGAAGGCTGAGCACCGAAGAATTGATGCTTTGAACTGTGGTGTTGGAGAAGACTCTTGAGAGTCCCTTGGACTGCAAAGAGATCCAACGAGTCCATTTTGAAGGAGATCAGCCCTGGGATTTCTTTGGAAGGAATGATGCTAAAGCTGAAACTCCAGTACTTTGGCCACCTCATGCGAAGAGTTGACTCATTGGAAGACTCTGATGCTGGGAGCGATTGGGGGCAAGAGGAGAAGGGGACGACAGAGGATGAGATGGCTGGATGGCATCACTGACTCGATGGATGTGAGTCTGAGTGAACTTCGGGAGTTGGTGATGGACAGGGAGGCCTGGCATGCTGCGATTCATGGTGTCGCAAAGAGTCGGACACGACTGAGCGACTGATCTGATCTGATCTGATTGCCATTTTGCTGCTGGGCAGACAGACTTGTAGAGGTCAAGTATGTTGGTAAGGTCACACAACTGGTCATTGACAGCACAAAGATTTGAAATTGGTTGTGAGTGCAAAGTCTGGGTCTTCCCATTTCACCCTTGTGACTTTCTACGCATGCCTGATGCCACTAGCTCCTCCTCCTCTTGGAAGAAGGGCAGGTGACCTTTGTCTCTCTGTTCAGGAATCTGTGAGTTATCAGTTTGAGTGGATGGTGGATAGGTTTGTTCCAACTTGGACCTGAGAAGGTAGCTTCCCAAATAAATAGTTGTATAAGTGAGTGAGCAGCTGTGGTTCAAATTCTTCCTCTAGTACTGTCTATGCTGCACAGGTGTTAAGCAACCTTTAGAGGGCAACCCCAGGAGCTTCACTAGCTTGTTACCTTCAGAGAAAACAGTGGTTATCTGCTAACATAGACATGAACTTTTCTGAACAGGGTTGAAGGACTGTCTTTCCTTGTTGGAATCAGTGAGGCTTGGAAGAATACACAAGTGTGTCTTGCAAGGAACGAGGCGGGAGGAGCAGGCTGGTTCCTACCCCTGCGATTTGGATTACAACATAGTTTGGTTAACAAACTGAGCTCTGGCGAACCGAGTATGCAAATATTATTTTCTTATTGTGCATTTTGTAAAATATTTTATAAATTGGTTGCTTTTAAACAAGCTCTTTAGAAATTAAAAATCCCCCCCCAATCACTTGTAATTCTTAGAGTAAATTGACTGTGAAAGAAGTAAATGCTAAATATTTACATAGAGATTTGCAGATAATGTGTTAGTCCCCGTCATCACCCCTTTTCTGTGTGTGTGTGTGTGTGTGTGCGCGCGCGCACGCATGTGTAAGATGGTTTAAAATTAGGAATCAGGTAATCTGATACATTTTCATTCGCTTCCCAAATTTACCTTCTAGGCAGTCTCTTTCTGAAAACAATAGCATGGTGGAAAGAGTAATAAGGGGCTTCCAGGAGTTGCAAAGAGTCGGACATGACTGAGCAAACTGCAGATGTATGGTTAATAGAAGTTGGGGAGGCTCTGGAAGTCCTAGCTAAGCCCTCCTGGGAATTTGCATATTACAAGGCACTAATCAGTGAGGTAATTGTCTCATATACTTTGTAAAGTAAACAGGGCTGTTATTTGTAGGAATGTCTATAGAAAGTATGTTGTGTGGAAGAGCAGAGATGTAAATATGAGATAGTAACTGTGATGAAGAAATAGATGGATCTGATGATAAGGAAGAAAAACAAAAGAAATAGGAATGGCGGTATGAAAAGTTCAGTTTGGGATTGACGTGTACACACACTGCTGTATTTAAAATAAATAACCAACAAGGGAGAGAAAGGGAAAAGAAAAGCTGATCAATTTATGAATCCAGATTTGTTGGCAGTAGTGATTTCTGATGGAGAAGGCAATGGCACCCCACTCCAGTACTCTTGCCTGGAAAATCCCAGGGAGAGGGGAGCCTGTTGGGCTGCTGTCTATGGGGTCACACAGAGTCGGACACGACTGAAGCGACTTAGCAGCAGCAGCAGTATATGTATGTTAATACCAAACTCCTAATTTATCTCTCCTCCAGTTCTCCCCCTTCATAACCATAAGTTTGTTTTTTATGTCTGTGGTTTTATTTCTGTTTTGTGTATAAGTTCATTGTATTACCTTTTCTAGATTCTCATATAAGTGATATAATATTTGTCTCTGACCACCTGGCTTACCTCATTTAACATGATAATCTCCAGGCCTATCCATGTTGCTACAAGTGGCATTATTTCATTCTGTTTTATGGCTGAATAGGAGAAGGCAATGGCAACCCATTCCAGCACTCTTGCCTGGAGAGTCCCATGGATGGAGGAGCCTGATGGGCTGCAGTCCATGGGGTCGTGAAGAGTCGGACATGACTGAGCGACTTCACTTTCACTCTTCACTATTATGCATTGGAGAAGGAAATGGCAACCCACTCCAGTGTTCTTGCCTAGAGAATCCCAGGGGCGGCGGAACCTGGTGGGCTGGTCGCACAGAGTCGGACACGACTGAAGTGACTTAGCAGCAGCAGCAGTATTCCATTTATGTACATACTACATCTTCTTTATCCATTCATTCGTTCATTTTAGAGAAGGAACAGCAACCCACTTGTTTTCTTGCCTGGAAAATCCCATGGACAGGGGAGCCTGGTGTGCTACAGTCCATGGGTCACAAAGAGTAGGACATGATTGAGTGACTAAGCACAGCACAGCACAGCATTATCTCTTTTCTGGCTTTTGTATTGTTTTGGAAGTGATTACTCTTATTTCAATGGTAGCTCAGCTGGTAAAGAATCTGCCTGCAATGTGGGATACCTGGGTTTGATTCCTGGGTTGGGAAGATCCACTGGAGAAGGGATAGCCTACTCACTCCAGTATTCTTGGGCTTTCCTGATGGCTCAACTGATAAAGAATCCACCTATAATGTGGGAGACCTGGGTTCGATTCCTGGGTTAGGAAGATCCCCTGGAGAATGGAAAGACTACCCACTTCAATATTGGCCTGGAGAATTCCATGAACTGTATAGCCCTTGGGGTTGCAAAGAGTAGGACATGACTGAGAAACTTTCATTAATCCTATTTCAAGCCTCCTTACGATTGTTTTATTTTAAAAAGCAAACCTGTATGTCTCCACCAATGTCAGGAATGAAGCAGTATGTGTATATTTACCACCTTCAACCCAAGCAAGATAAAAACATGAGCCTTCAGAACACAAAGAAGGGTTGTGCTTGTTTGGTTCTGTTTTTGAAGTGTGTTCTTTTCCTCTCAGAGATTCTGTCTCCCTGTGTCCCCTTTGTGGGACACAAACTGAGTGCTCAGTTTGGTTACCTGTATTAACTGCCTGAAAGTTGTCATGCTGCTGCTGCTGCTAAGTCGCTTCAGTCGTGTCCAACTCTGTGCGACCCCACAGACGGCAGCCCAACAGGCTCCCCTGTCCCTGGGATTCTCCAGGCAAGAGCACTGGAGTGGGTTGCCATTTCCTTCTCCAATGCAGGAAAATGAAAAGTGAAAATGAAGTCGCTCAGTTGTGTCTGACTCTTCGTGACCCCATGGACTGCAGCCTACCAGGCTCCTCCATCCATGGGGTTTTCCAGGCAAGAGTACTGGAGTGGGGGTGCCATTGCCTTCTCTGGAAAGTTGTCATACATAGTGATATTTCTCTATTTTATCAACTTCATAGAAGTTAGATGCTGACAATGTTAGATGTTCAAGTGCATTAGATGTTGCTAATGAAGGCAGATCCCCATAGAGATTCTTCTTCATGTCCGTCCTGTCAATCAAATCCATGCTGTGTCCCTGGATGTATGTGAGAGAAGACCCTTGTCCTGGTGAGTTTTGCTACATGACTTTGTTCCTCTTCTCTCTTTGTTTCCCAGCCTGGAAAATTATCCACAAGACACTGTGATCCTGGTGAAAAGCTAGGAGGGATGGGTGTGGAATTGGCTCCACGTCCTTTCTGCCTAGGAGGACGCGACCTTGTTTGTGGCAAATGGCTGCTCTCTTTCACTCCCATCTGTAGTTTCAGTCCTGTGGTATGAATCTCCACTATTTTCCATTGCTATTACATATTTTTTATCTTATTCTCCAGCTGATTCACATCAGTGGGAAATTGGAAAGAGAAATGGGGATATGGAAGGATGTGGAATATCCAGGCCATCAAGACTCTGGAATCCTACTTGATACTTTATGTGGTAATGATCTGTGTTCCTGTCGTGTGTTCATCCCTACCCTCAAAGTTCCTTGAGGGGATACTGAGTCAGCACTACTCTGTATAATGCAGAGCACAGAGCTTTCACCTAATAGGTGCCCATGACTATCAGTGGACTGAATATGAGTTGACACTATTGTGTTTATATCAATTTCTATACATGTGTAAGCTTCTGTCAGGAACTTTCCTAGGCTCAGTTCCCCAGAAGCAAACTGTGAGAGGAAAATGTATGCAAACAATTCATGTAGAATGTGTTACCAAGAAAAACCAGTAAGGGAGTGACAGAAACAGAACAGGAAAAAGGAAGGAGGAAGAACCCAAGCAAGATGATGTTTACAAGTCAAACTCCAGTCTCAGCCTGATTCCACAGAGGGGATCTTGGGTATAAATTATGTGTTGTAGTTGATCTCCTTTTAGTTTCTTGGCATCTCATACTCTCATACCAGTCACTTGGCTCCAGGCTTCAGGGAGTTGGTAATGAAGGTGGGTGAGGAGTCCCACTCTCTCCAGGTCACCACCATAAACCTAAAGTCCTTTGACTTGCATACTTTCAGGCAAAGCAGCTCCAGAAAACCAAGGAAGAGTCTCAGGTGAGACCTTACAAAGCAAAGAAACAGGGAGAAAGGGGCACCACAAAATAGTTCAAGGACCTAAGCGGATCGATGAGGAGAATCATTAATGTCTGCCACAGAAACCTTGTTTTGATTTTATTTTCTGAACTCATTGTTCTCTTGGGTGTCCTTTGTTTTGTCGACATGTCCACTTGACTACTACAAGCCCTCTCTCTTTTCTATAAACAGAGCCAAGTGCGTTCATTTTAGAAAAGGGGCAAAACTCACCTTTCTGTGGCTGATGGATGCTGGATCCAGTGCAGAAAATGCTCACCCTGGGTCTTTCCTTCTGGAAGATCATTTGGGGATTTTAGATGGCCACATACCACTATCACTTTCTCATGGATGATTCTGTTGTTGTTTAGTCACTTAGTTATGTTGGACTGTTTGTAATCCCATGAACTATAGCCTACCAGGCTCCTCTGTCCATGGAATTTTCCCAGGCAAGGATGCTGGAATGGGTTGCCATTTCCTCCTCCAGGGGAATCTTCCTGACCCAGGGATTGAACCCATGTCTCCTCTGTCTCCTGCACTGGCAGGCAGATTCCTTACCACTGAGCCATCTGGGAAGCCCACTCTTATAGTCACAGCAGCACTACTCGCATTATTCACAATCACCAGGACATGGAAACAACCCAAGAGTCCATGGATGGACGAATGGAGAAAATGGTGTATACATACACTCAGTGTAATATTTTCAGTCACGGAAAGAAGGAAACCCTGCTATTTGTGGCAATATGGATGGACTTGGAGGGAATTATGCTAAGTTCAATGTCAGGTAATGAAAAAGACAAATGCTATAAAATCTCATTTATATGTGGAATCTGAAAAAGCCAAATTCACAGAAATTGAGAGTAGAATAGTAGCGGTCAGGGGCTGGGGGTTGAGGGAATTGGGAAGGTGATGTTCAAAGAATACAAACTTCCAGTTATAAGATGAATAAGTTGTGGGGATAATGCAGAGCAAGGTGACTACAGTCAACAATATCGCATCATATACTTACAAGTTGCTGAGAGTAGAATTCAAATATTCTCACCAAACACCCAAAAATCATAATTATGTAAAGTGATGAATGTGTTAACTAACCTTACTGTGATCATCCTTTCACAAAAAAATATGTATCTGAAATTATCATATTGTTCACTTTAATAACATTACACATCAATTACATATCTATAAAGCTGGAAGTTGTTTAAAAATAAATAATTAAAATTTATATATAAAGCAGTATGGGGAGGAAGAATAGGAGCAAGCGTATGTAGATGAAGCAAGATCGGCCATGAGCTGATTAATGTTGAAGCTGGATAATGGATTTGTAAGTGTTAAATATACTATTGCGTCTACCTCTGTACATGTCTGAAAGTTTTGATAATAAAAAAAGAGCTTAAAAGGAAAATGCCTGGGACTTAATGGAAGTCAACCTCCACACATCCTGGTAATCAGATTTGTCTTCAAAGAGCCCCAGGCCCGGAGCTTTATTTAATCAACATCTTCCTATTTCTTCTCTTAGGAAAAAACAAAATGTGTAGAACATGAAATACATTGCATGGTGTAGTTAATAAAATATCTGATAATATTATTCAGTTGTATTTAATTCCAAGTGGCAATGGGGAATAAAATGGTTGAAAAGACATGCCTATTTAACTTGTGGGATTTTGAAGTCAATGGGGGCTGGGCTGAGGGAGGTTTGTGTAGAAGGAATGGGAAGAGGTCACTCTGTAGAAGGCAGTGCTTCTTCAACCTGAATGGACATCAGATTATCTAGGGTGATTAAAAGAACACATCCAGAAACTAGTGAGATGAATGCTGAAAGTATTTTAAGAATTTATGAAGCTCTCATAATCTAGACTGGTTAAAAAGAAAACCTTACAGAGATAATACCAAGAGAGGAAATCTCTTTCTCTTTTAAGTTATAGGTTTAAAATTCCCAGTTACAATAACAGCAAGGCAAAATCAATCGTATATTTAAAAGTGCTCAATGATCTTGACAATATCCTTACTGAGTCTGCTTTTTATCACATATTTTTCTAAAAAGCTTTTCATTTATATGCATTCAAACTTAGTGGTACATAGTTATTCATGCTCGCCTTATAATTAAGAGTCTCTACAATATTCCCAATGTGTCTGTGCTAGTTCTAACAGGATCTTTAGTCTTCAATTTTACTTTTCCCTTGATGCATTTTTTCATATTTCATTAGGCTTTTGGAGAAAAAACCTTTGAAAAGAATTTTAATTCTTAATATTTTGTTTACTTGATTTCTAGTACTATTTTATTTGTTCATTTATTTAAGGTTCTTTTTACTTTGATTTTTTGTGTTGTTATTTTGTCCTTCCTCATTTGTTTTCAATTTTTTAGTTTTCCAATTAGTATATTTGATTTCATATTTCTAAGCACCTCTGACTATATCTCCCAGTTTTAAGGTATGGTATGCTCTGTTCATTTCTAAATATTTAAATAATTCCCATTTTAATTTTGTTCTTTATAATGAATTAGTCAAAAATATGTTAATAATGCCCAATTTCATATACATTTTATCTTTAGTTTAAGTTTTACTGTTTATGATCAATAAAATCTAGACTTACTAAAGTATTTTTTTATCAACTCCTTAACTCCTGTGACATTAATCTGATTGTTGCATGAAATAGATGTTTCAAAGTAAGGGTAAAGATTCATAATTTCCAATATGAAAATCAATTTGAACTAGAAAAAAATAATTGAGAAGACTGTCCTTTCCCCATGACTTTGCAGAGCCACTTTAAGATAAATACATTTTTCACATATGTGTGAATTTGTTCCTGAGTCTTCTATTATGCTCCAATAATTTTTTTGTCTATCTCAAAGCCAGTTCTGTACACTCTTAATTATGCAACTTTCTGATAAGTCTTGATATTGAGCAGTGCAATTTCTCTAATTGTGTTTTATTCTTCATGATTATTATGGCTTTTCTTGGTCCTTTGCATTTCACTTTAATTTTAGTATCAGTTCATCAGTTTTCTCCAAAAACTACAATGAAAGGAATCCAAAAAATTGCTTCTGGTATTATGATTTTGTCTACAATAAATTTTAATATCAAATTGGGGATAGTTGGCATTTTTATAACATTTGATCTTCCAGTTGGTGATATCCTTTATTAATATCCATACATGACTACTAGAAAAACCATAGCTTTGACTAGGCAGACTTTTGCTGGCAAAGTAATGTCTCTGCTTTTTAATATGCTATCTAGGCTTGTCATAGCTTTTCTTATGCAATATTGTTCTTTACAGCATCGGACTTTACTTCCATCACCAGTCACATCCACAGCTGGGAGTTGTTTTCACTTTGGCTCTGTCTCTTCATTCTTTCTGGAGTTATTTCTCCACTTTTCTCCAATAGCATATTGGGCACCTACCGACCTGGGGAGTTCATCTTTCAGTGTCCCATCTTTTTGCCTTTTCATACTGTTCATGGGATTCTTAAGGCAAGAATACTGAAGTGGTTTGCCATTCCCTTCTCCAGTGGACCAGGTTTTGTCAGAACTTTCCACCATGACCTGTCCATCTTGGGTGGCCCTACACGGCATGGCCCATAATTTCACTGAGTTAGACAAGGCTGTGGTCCATGTGATCAGTTTGATTAGTTTTCTTTGATTGTGGTTTTCAGTCTGTCTGCCCTCTGATGGATAAAGATAAGAGGTTTGTGGAAGCTTCCTGATGGGAGAGACTGACTGTGGGGGAAACTGGGTCTCGTTCTGATGGGTGAGGCCATGCTCAGTAATATTGTGGATAGTGAAGAAGAGAATGAAGAAAAGGTTAAGGACTTCCTGGTATGTCCAGGTCATGGTGGGCAGGAAACTTAGGGTGTGTTTTGTGGGCTAAGTAAATACATATTTTGAAGTAGCACTTTGTTTACATAAATCTTTTAATAGTGATAGAAGCCATATTCTCACATTTTTTTTCTTTTTTGTCTTGTATACAAAATCAAGGAAATAATCTCTTACCATTACCCTACCTCCCATCTCCCCATCAAATCCTCTTCTTGCCAATATATTTTGAGGGGAGCAGCTTAGGTATTTTGGTGGAATCTCTGCCTGAGATACAGTCTTTAAATAAGTTCTGTCTTTGAGTAGGGCTTCCTTGGTGGCTCAGCAGTAAAGAATTCTCCTAGAATGTAGGAGATTCAGGTTCGATCCCTGGGTTGGGAAGATCCCCGGAAGAAGGAAATATCAATCCACTCCAATATTCTTGCCTGGGAAATATTTATGGACAGAGGAGCCTGTTAGGCTACAGTCCATGGGGTCACAAAAGTGCTGGATACGGCTTACCTACTAAACAACAAGGGTGAACCAGAGTTTGAATATACAAAATGAAAAAAATCCAGAAATAAACAATTTGCAAGTTTTAAAATGCATGCCTTTCTGAGTAGCATGATTAAATCTCTTGCCTTTCTTCTCTATCCCACCTCTTATTCACTTAGTAGCTGTCTTGATTATCAAGTAGACTGGCATACTATCTCATTGCTTATGTTCAAGGAACCCTTAGTTTACTTAATGGCCCCAAAGTGCAAGTGTGGTGATTCTGCCAATTCAGATACACCAGAGAGAAGCTGTAAAGTTCTTCCTTTATGTGCAAATGTGAAAGATTTGTTTAGTGGAGAAAGGAAACAATTTTATTCTGAGGTTGCTAAGATCTGATAACAATCTTAGATCTTTGAAATTGTAAAGAAGGAAAAATTCACACTAGTTTTGCTGTCACTCTTCCAACTGCAAAATTAAGACCACTGTGTGTGATAAGTACTAGTTAAAATGAAGAAGGTATTACATTTGTACCATAAAAAATTTGAGATAGCTTATTCACATTTTTATTACAGTATATTGTTATATTATTATTATTTGTTATGTTGTTAATCTCTTACCGTGATGAAATTATAAGTTAAACTTTATCATAAGTATGTATGTATAGAAAAAAACATCATATAGTGACTTCAGTATTATCCTCAATTTCTGGTATCCACGGGGGACATATTCCCTATGGATACAGTAGATTTACTTATATCCTTGGATATAAAATTTAATATTTTTTCATATTCTTATAATGGATTTCATCTTTTAATTCATCTGCAAATCTTTTGTTGTTAGCACATAAAAACAAAATTTTTGTTTATTGAGTTATCCAGAGACCTACCTAGCTAAAACAATTTACTAATTTTATTAGTTTGTATGTAGCTTCTTTTGACTGTTTTTTATCTGCATATTGTCATAAGCTGCAAATAATAAAAAAAAATTATTTTCTCAAACTTGTCATTATTTATCTATTTTCCTTGCTTATAAGTATTGGCCAGGAACTCCAACAATGTTATGATAAATAAATTGACAATAGTAGGCATCCTTGTCTCATTCCCACTCTTTAGGGAAATTGTTCTATATTTCTATATTAAATGTGTTGCTTGCTAGTGTATTTTAGTTGAATGCCCTTATCAGACTAAGGGACTTCCTTGGTGGTTCAGATGGCAAAGAAGCTGCCTGCAATGCAGGAGACCGGGGTTCAATGCCTGGGTTGGGAAGATCTCCTGGAGAAGGGAATGGCTCCGCTCCAATATTCTTGTCTGGGAAATTCCATGCATAGAGAAGTGAATTACTCCCTTTGCAAAATATCATTAGTGAGTTTTCAGTTTTATCAAATGTACATTAAAATGTATTAATTTTATGCCAATAACCAAAATATATAGTTTTTAAAGCAAAATGTAAGTATGAAAATGGACTCAAGAAGAAAAATAGGGATTAAAAGCTATAAACTTACAATATAAAATAAGTAAGTCTTGGGAATAAAATGTGGAGCACGATCAGCTCAGTTCAGTCGCTCAGTCGTGTCCGACTCTTTGCGACCCCTTGGACTGCAGCACCCCAGGCTTCCCTGTTCATCACCAACTCCTGGAACTTGCTGAAACTCATGTCCATTGAGTTGGTGATGCCATCTAAACATCTCATCCTCTTGTTATCCCCTCCTCCTCCTGCTATACAGTTAATATTGCTGCATTGTATATTTGAAAGATGCTAAGAGATTTTGCAAGTTTTCATCAGAAGAAAAAAAAATCTTGTGGCTAGGTACCATGATGGGTGTCAACTAATCTTACTGCAGTGATCATTTCACAATACATTTGGCCCTCTATACTTATGGATTTAACCAATTGTGGGTTGAAATATTAAAAAAAAAAATTGAAATTTCCAAAGAGCAAAACTTGAATTTGCTGCAAGTCAGCAACTATTTATATAACATTTACATTGTATTAGGTATTATAAGCAATCTAGAGATGAAAAAGTATAAGGAAGGATATGTGTCTCATATGCAAATACTATACTATTTTACATAAGGGACTTGAGCATCCTTGATTTTGGTATTTTGCAAGGGTTCCTGGAACCAGACCCCCAAGGATGCTGAGGGACATCTGTATATGTAAACTTTGATTCATTGTGTATTGAATCTAATATATTGTATGCTAATTATATTTAAAAAAACCATCAAGCAAAGAAGAAATGAAAACTCTATAAAATTATCATCAAATAACTTTAATTTATAGGTGAAGTGCCCACCCACCTACAATTTCCTATATTATCTATGCCCATTTGGCTAAAAACAGACAATTTACCAACTGTCAAGGAACAAGGAACAAATAACCCATAATTTATAGAAAATATTCCAGAGACCAGAAAAAGAAGTAAAACTGACCAACACATTTTATGAAGCTGCTACAACCTTTAAACCAAAATTGGTTTCAGCTTGTTCCAGACAGTAAATATGGGGCAATTCTATGAACACCTGCCCTATGCATATTGGAATTTTATATTCTAGCTTTCATTATTTTTAGATTCTTTTACCTATTTTCCATTTCTCTTTTGCATTCTAGAGGATTTTCTTTCTTGGCTTTGGTTACTCAACCATTGAGCCAATTCATTAAGTTTCCTTCCACCTCTAATTTTAAAATCTTTATTTTTTTTTGAAAGTTGCCAATTATATTTTCATTCCATCCTACTCTTGGTTTGTATTTTCTTTCCCTTAGTTTGTGTCTTAGGACATTTTCAACAGTCTTTAGTAAATTCTCCTCTTTAATACATTCTTTTTTTTTTTTTTTTTTTTTTTTAGCTGCAATCACTGATTACATCACAGGACGGTTTCTTCATATGGTTTCTCATACTCAGTGGGGGTACTTCTGGGGGGCTCCTGGTGTGGATTGATTTGTGGGGGAAGTCATGCAGAGTTCTGTGGGACTAACCAGAATCAGATTACTTCTCACAAGTTTCCCAACTCAGGACTTTTTGCATCTTCTTAAAAGTGTTTCTTAGGGCCTCATGATAATATCCTCTGTAGCTGAGAGCTTTAATTTCTCCATGGCAACTCTGCTTCTGTCTCCTCCTTGATTAAGTCATCCTGCTTCTTGTCCACTGTTAGAATACTTCCAGCCTCAATCCATAGGCAGGACAGTTTGTATGACTCTGGGCTTTATGAGACCAGATCTCCTGCAAATATATAGCCGTATCTTTTCAGTTTCTCCAAAAGTTATTCACATCTTACTTTCTGAATCATATGTCTAATACAAATATTCATAGAAATTCAGTTTGGCTTATACTCTTAACTTGGGCCTCCCAGTTGTGCTAACTGGGAGTGGTGAAGAACCTGTCTGCCAGTGCAGACAACATAAGAGACACAGGTTAGACCCCTGGGTCTGGAAGTTCCCCTGGAGGAGGGCATGGCAACCCACTCCAGTACTCTTGACTGGAGAATACCATGGGCAGAGGAGCCTAGCGGACTACAGTCCATAAGGTCAGAAAGAGTTGGACATAACTAAAGCAACTTAGCATGCACACACATACTCTTACTTGTGGGCTTCTCAGATGGCTTAATGGTAAAGAATCCACCTGCCAATGCAGGAGACACAGGAGACATGGTTTAGAACACAGAGTTGGGAAGATCCCCTGGAGAAGGGAATGGCAACCCACTCTAGTATTCTTGCTTGGGCAATCACAAGGTTAGAGGACCCTGGAGGGTTACAGTCCAGGGGGTTGCAAAGAGTTGGACACAACTGAGCAATTGAACATGCATGCATGCATACTCTTACAACTGTGAAAACCTGAATTCTTTCCCTTTTCTTATGTTGGGAAAAGCATGAAAGTGTGATGGGGCTGATTATATTGCCTGAATGTCAGGAGTATGAATTAATAAATGTATGTTATTTTAAAAACATATTTATCCCATTTGTAAAATATGTTTATTATTTATTTTGAAATTGGTGAATGAGCTAATGGATAGTGTAGTCCCTGAAAAGATAATGAAATTGTTCTCTCTTCAATTTATAGTTTATTAGGTACTTCGTGCATTTAGCACAGCAGATGCACAGCATTAAAAGGAATAAAAACAAACTCACACCCAGCAATGTTTTTCTAAGTCCCATTAGAGCTCATAGAAAAGACCTCTGAAGAGAAAATTAATGGTGATTCTGTATGGTTCTTGATATTTAAAATTAAATGCTCCAAGAAAAATCCCTTAAATTGAAGGAATAAAAAGAGTTTTCTTCACTTAGCATCCACTTCTGAAATGTATTCTGCACCTGTATGGGTTACAAATCCTGGGACCAAGGTTTTTTGCCTATGGAGTACTCTTGTGCTTCTTGCTTTATTTAGGATGAAGGGCCTGCCTTACAAGTGAGTCTAATTTGGGTCTGGCATACAGATGGCTAACAAACACATGAAAAGATGCTCAACATCACTCATTATCAGAGAAATGCAAATCAAAACCACTATGAGGTTCCATTTCACGCCAGTCAGAATGGCTGCGATCCAAAAGTCTACAAGCAATAAATGCTGGAGAGGGTGTGGAGAAAAGGGAACCCTCTTACACTGTTGGTGGGAATGCAAACTAGTACAGCCACTATGGAGAACAGTGTGGAGATTCCTTAAAAAACTGGAAATAGAACTGCCTTATGATCCAGCAATCCCACTGCTGGGCATACACACTGAGGAAACCAGAAGGGAAAGAGACACGTGTACCCCAATGTTCATCGCAGCACTGTTTATAATAGCCAGGACATGGAAGCAACCTAGATGCCCATCAGCAGATGAATGGATAAGAAAGCTTTGGTACATATACACAATGGAGTATTATTCAGCCATTAAAAAGAATACATTTGAATCAGTTCTAATGAGGTGGATGAAACTGGAACCTATTATACAGAGTGAAGTAAGCCAGAAAGAAAAACACCAATACAGTATACTAACACATATATATGGAATTTAGAAAGATGGTAACAATAACCCTGTGTACGAGATAGCAAAAGAGACACTGATGTATAGATCAGTCTTATGGACTCTGTGGGAGAGGGAGAGGGTGGGGAGATTTGGGAGAATGGCATTGAAACATGTATAATATCATGTATGAATCGAGTCGCCAGTCCAGGTTCGATGCACGATACTGGATGCTTGGGGCTGGTGCACTGGGACGACCCAGAGGGAGGGTATGGGGAGGGAGGAGGGAGGAGGGCTCAGGATGGGGAACACAGATATACCTGTGGCGGATTCATTTCGATATTTGGCAAAACTAATACAATATTGTAAGGTTTAAAAAAAAAAAATCCGGGTCTGGGTAGCCATCTGGAAGGCACCCAGGAAGAGCTGCCTGGACTTTGGAATATCACTGTAGACAAACTAGAATCAATAAGTTGGACTTTTTCTTTCTCATGTGTATATGTGTGCTGTATGTGTATGTGTGTGTCCACATGCACAGCAATTATGTACCATTGAGAGAACCAGCATCCGCAATAACATTAGAACTGCTTGGTCTAACTGGACTCTCATTCCAGTTAATTCTCTGGTGCACTCAAGGCTTAGTCTGTCTCAAAAGGCTCTAGTTGAACGTCACAGGCTCTTCCAACTAGAAATGACCCAAGAGATCAATGTATTTATCAATTGCATCATGTAGATGGGGAACCTGAGGAAAAAAAGACAAAAAGAATTACAGGTCCCAAGGAACCAACATCTAAATGTGGTTGTTCTGAAAGAGAACAACCTGGAGATTTCACTTTGGAAACGTGATAAGAAAAATGCAACCAGAAGTGGACTTCTGTGGACTTCTTTGTGTCTCAGTCTCCTCTTCTCACCACTCACGCAGAGAAACAAAACAAACCCTCATAATTGTCCCCTCACCTTGCAGGGAAAGTGAAAGTGTTAGTTGCTTAGTCGTATCCAACTCTTTGCAAGCCCATGGACTGTAGCTTGCTGGGCTCCTCTGTCCATGGGACTCTCCAGGCAAGAATACTGGAGTGGGTTGCCATTCCCTTCTCCAAGGGATCTTCCCCACCCAGGGATCGAACCCAGGTCTCTCGCATTGCGGGCAGATTCTTTACTGTCTAAACCAAGTTAAAAGCACAGCCGCCTTGTGTTGATATTCTTGTGCCCTCAGGATGTGGATTCAGGGTTTTCTAGATCCCTGCTTATCTTAGCAGAAAGTCTCCAGATACTCTCCTAGAGGACAAAGTTTCCACATTCTTAGGACGTCTATCTAGATCAGAGAGGGAATGCTGACTTCTAAGCCAGTTCTGACCAAGGGAAGTGAGGTAGACTCTCAGAGCTCTGAGTGACAAATGCCCTGTGGCAGAATGGAGCAACTACAGGTCATTCATTCCTCGCAGTTCCATGTGGCTTATGCTAGCCTGCATCTTAGTATTTATTTTTTGCACTGACAAGCTATTTTAAAATAAACTCTGGCTTTGATTTTGACCAGGTATGGTAAGACACATAATCACAGGAATGAATATGTCTCTCTTTCTGACTTACTCTGTTTGACAATCTCTAGGTTCATCCACATCTCTAAAAATGACAGCAGTATAAAGCAACTATACTCATGAAAATAAAATAAAAATGAAAAAAGAAATGATTGTCAGGAAAGAAGTTTTTTAAAATAAATTTATTTATTTTTAATCGGAGGATGATTACAATATTGTTTTGGTTCCTACCGTACATCAACATGAATCAGCCATATGTATGCATAGGTCCCTTCCCTCTGGAACCTTCCTCCCACCTCCCACCCTGTCCCACCCCTCCAGGTTGTCACAGAGCACCGGTTTTGAGCTCCCTGCATCACACAGCAAATTCCCACTGGCTAAAAGGAAGATGCTTTTAACTCGAAGTTCCCTACAAACAGGAGGCATGGCATGCCAGGCAGGGCAACCAAGAGGAGCACCAGAGCCAGTCAGGATGAGGAAGGAGCTAAGGGGAGAACATGACCCACAGCCCTTATCTTGGTTTTTAAAGGAAAGCCACGATAAGGCAGGGTGAGCAGACTTAGAATTGACCAGCGTGAATAATTTCAGCAGGTAC
Source organism: Bubalus kerabau (assembly GCF_029407905.1). NCBI lineage: Eukaryota > Metazoa > Chordata > Mammalia > Artiodactyla > Bovidae > Bubalus > Bubalus kerabau. The sequence goes on along the minus strand of NC_073634.1, from coordinate 84,656,307 downwards.
TGGGGCAGAGGGCCTGTCCCTAGTTGTACGAGACCTGACTTTAGGATGAATAGCTGATGCTGCTGCTGCTAAGTCGCTTCAGTCATGTCCGACTCTGTGCGACCCCATAGACGGCAGCCCACCAGGCTCCCCTGTCTGTGGGATTCTCCAGGCAAGAACACTGGAGTGGGTTGCCATTTCCTTCTCCAATGCATGAAAGGAAAAGTGAAAGTGAAGTCGCTCAGTCGTGTTCAACTCTGTATGACCCCATGGACTGCAGCCCACCGGGCTTCTCCATCCATGGGATTTTCCAGGCAAGAGTACTGGAGTGGGTTGCCATTGCCTTCTCCCTAGGATGAATAGGGCAGGTGGCTATTGCCCCCTGGAGTGTAGGAGCCAGGTGGAGGAGGTGGTTGGGGGTGTGAGCTCTGGATTGGTGAGTTTGCACAGCAAAGATGCACTTTCAGACAAGTCTTCTGCTCTTTCAAAGAATTAGTTAGCCCTGGGGGGACAGTGGAAGTGGAATCTCTCGCCAGTCAGTGAGTCTCCAGACGCCAGAGCATCCAGCACACAGCAAATGTAGTCAATGTGCCAATATTCCTTTCTCTCTCTGATTCCCCACAGCTCCCCATCCCCTAGATTTTGTACTTCATTCCAGATTCTTTCCTTCTGGGTCTGAAGCAGACTGTTGGGTTTCTGACGCCTGCTCCAGGTGACATTCTCCGGGAGGTGAGCAGCCCTGGGTTTTCCTCTACTGACTCCCTCCCCGTAGCTCCCTCTGTTGTTTCTGTGTCAAGAGAGTCAGGCTCTTGAGTGTGGTGACAGTGGGGAATGACTGGAAGTCTTCATAGAAGAAAGAGCTGGATGGAGCCTCAAGCCACTTCTGACTTACTTCATAAGGTTATACTTTGGGGACAGTTGGGTAGTGGGACAAGGCATAGAGCAGAAGATACAAATTAGTATCAGGAAAAATGAAGGGAGTAGCATATATATATATATATATATATATATTTTTTTTTTTTTTTTTACTTTCTTCTGTCTTCTAAGACAATACAGTGCTTAGTCCGAGGCTCTCAGAATCCTTCCAGCTAAGCAGACTATCTCCATGCCAGTTCTCCTTTTGCAATATGGGAACAATAATAGTGCTTTTGCCTGGTGTTACCAGCCTTAAAGGGGCTTGTGTATGTCCATTTTCTAATATAAGGCCTGGCATGAAATAGGTACTTGGTTAATATCTATTTTCTCAAAGAATTGGTTTTTAAAAATCATCTTTGTCTTCTCTTTGGCTTGAGCAGTATCCAAGATGGAAACAGCTATTCAAGCCACGGTAGCAACTTTACACCCCTTGTTCCCAGGCAGAAACATGGACGTTTCCAAACCCAACAGTCTTGGTTGCAGTAATGCAGTTCACTAATGAAATTTCCATCATATTTCTGCTGTCCCAGCGTTTCCACTCATACTAAGACTTATAAGACCTGAGCTGTTCTTCCCACATAGCTGAAGGGTATTAAAGGCTGCAGCAGAGCATCCTGTGGGCCGTGCAGAACAGACTGAGCCAGAAGGAACAGGAAACTCACGTTATGAGTTAATTAAGATATAGTGAGGAAATTAAGAAATAATTTTTTACATTGCTAGCACAAGAATGCACAGCCAATGCAGAAATTCCCACAATGTTGAAGTACACAGTTAAAAGGCCAACACACGCTCATGAATGTGCACAGCTCACTCCAAGTAACCATGGTTAACTCTTTGTGGCATCTTCCCAGAACTTCTGCTGTGCATTTACATACAATTACTGAATACATGGCACAGTGGTAAAAAACCCGCCTGCCAATGCAAGAGACACAAGAGACATGAGTTTGATCCCTGGGTCAGGAAGATCTCCTAGAGTAGAAAATGGCAAACCACCTCAATATTCTTGCCTGGAGAATCCCATGAACAAAAGCGCCTGGAAGTCTATGGTCCACAGAGTCACAAAGAGTCAGGTAGGGCAGAAGCAACTTAGCACAGCACAGCACAATACAAATAGATACGCCCAAATATTTTTGAATGTTACATTTATCCCGTGTTATAGCCGTATCACCCACAGTTTATGTAAATCATTCCCTTTTGAGGAAAAATTAAGTCTGCTTCCAAATGTCAACTGTGGCAAAAAAAAAAAAAAAAAATGCTTCAAAGGACATACATATTTCTTTGGGTAATTATGTGTTGTTGTTGTTTTTTTTCCCCCCTGGGATACTGTTTTAGTTTGCTAGGGCTAACTAAAATGCCACAAACTGAGGAACTTAAATAACAAAAATTTATTTTTTCACCAGATCTGAAGGCCAGAAGTCCAAGGTCAAGGTGTCAGCAGGGCTGGTTTCTTCCAAGGTTGATCTCCTTGCTTGTTGATGGTGAAAGACATCTCCATGGCCTTTCCTCTGTGCTCATGTGCCTGTGTCCAAATCTCCTATTCCTATTAGGACATGAGTGGTATTGGCCAGAGCCCAACCTAAAGGCATCATTAACTTTAATTATCTCTTTTAAAGCCTTATCAATAAATAACAATCACATTCTGAGTTACTTGGAGCTTAGGACTTCAGCATAAGAATTTTGGGGGACATAGTTCACCTGGTAGCAGCTGGTAATTTCAGGAGATAGTGAAGGACAAGGAAGTCTGGTGAGCTGCAGTTCATAACGTTGCAGAGAGTTGGACATGACTTAGTGACTGAACAACAACAAGTTCGACTGGAAACAGTGTTCTGGTTACCAGCTGTTTAAGAAATTGCCACCACACTCAGTAACTGAAAATAACACCAAATAAAATACATTCACTGATCCTGATGGTCAGGAATTCATTAGGTCCACACTAGGGACAACTTGTTCCTATTCCATGATACCTGAGCAGAAGGTTGGAATCACCTGAAAACTCCTGGGGTTGAGCATTTTCCAGATGTTCCTCTAGAACCTTGACCCTCCCCTTCAAGAGGCAGAATCTGTTTTCCCTCCTCTGGAATCTGGCCAGGACTTTATGGCCACCTCTACTGCTGAGAATATGGTTGAAGTGACATTGTGCAAACTTTGAGACTAGCTCAGAAAAGGAAAATCATACTTTGAACTTCCTCCTGCTGTCTGTCAGTACCCTCAGCTTTAGAACCCAATTACCACACTGTAAGAAAGCATAAACTTGTCCACATCAAGAGGAGATGAGGCCCCCAACCAACAGCCGGTATCAATCTCCAAACGTGGGAGTGGTGAAGCCTTCAGGTGACTGCAGTCCCCAGCCTTTGAGTCTTTCAGCCAATGATCCATCCTCTTTGAGCAGAGACCAGCTCTGCTGGGAAATGTCCACATTCCTGACCCTATAAAACCAGTGATCATCATAAATGATTGATGGGTGCCATGAAGTTTGGGGATAATTTGTCACCAACCACAGTTGCTATAGTCTACATTCTGGCTCTCCAAGATTCACATCCATTCCACAAACAAAATATATTTATCTCAAACCAACATCTCCAAAAATCTCATCCTATTAAAGCATAATCTATAACCCAAAGTTACCTAACTCAGGCATGGTTGAGACTTTATGTATGATCCATTCTGGAGTGGACATTCAGTTATATACATTTCCATTCCAAAAGGAAGGGCATGGAGGGAAGAAGGGCTCACTGGTTTCAAACAATTTCAAAGTCCAGCAGGTAAATTCCGTTAGGTTTCAAGGTTGGGAAAAAAACCTTCTGTGGCTCAAGCCTCTGCCCTCTAGGCCCATACCGCTTCTCTTTGCACCTGTAGATCTCTGTTACAGCCCTTCCTGGAGCAGATACTGAGAGAAAATGACCAAGATCCTCTTATTCTGATTTTCTTACATGAAGATACAAAGTGAATTGAATTACAGGCTAACATGTGTGCGTGCATGCTCAGATGTGTACAACTCTTTGCGGTCCTATGAACTTATGCCCACCAGGCTCCTCTGTCCATGGGAATTCCCAGGCATGGATACTGGAATGGGTTGCCATTTCCTATTCCAGACCATCTTCCCCACCCAGGGATCAAGCCCACATCTCTGCATCTCCTGCATTGGCAGGTAGTTTCTTTACCACTGGACCACCTGGGAAGCCCAGGTTCATAGAACTCATATGGTCCAGGAACACTCTCTTCCCATGCTTTGTAGCTTTGTTATATAGCGCTCTCGATTTATTTGTTCTTTAAATAAATATTTACTGAGCAAGTTCTATGTGTCATGCAGTGAAGGAACTCTGGGGCAAAGCCCAGAACAGCAAGACAACAGCAAGATACCTGAACTTAGGGAGACTTCATTCTAGAGGAGGAGATGGATATTTGTCTTAGTCAGTTCAAGTTGTCATAACAAAATATTGAGTGGTTTAAACAATAGACATTTATTTCTCACAATTCTGGACACTGGTCCCCCTCAGCCTCTGTTGGTGGGAGTGTAAATTGATAGAGCCACTAAGGAAAACAGTATGGAGTTTCCTCAGAAAACTAAAAATTGAGCTACCATTTGGAGGCTAGTCTGGTGCTAGTCTAGATCAAGGTGCCAACAGAGGCGGTGTTTCATGAAAACCTACTTTCTGGCTTACTACAGCATTCTTGCTGTGTGTTCATGTGGCCTTTCCTTGGTACATGCTCTTGCAAAGAGAAAGAGCTCTTGAATGTCTTTCTCTTCTAATTAAGGCACCTCCAATCATGCGGTGTCCACCTTCATAACTTTGTCTAAACCTCATGGTTTCCTAAGGACTCCATCTCCAAATACCATCACCTGGGTATTAGGACTTCAACTTACATTTTGAGGGGACAAACATTCAATCCATATTCATTAGATAGCAGTAATGAATAGTAAACTTCCCAGGTGGCGCGGTGGTAAAGAGCCTGCTTGCCAATGCAGGAGAGACAGGTTCAATCCCTGGGTCAGGAAGATCCCCTGGAGAAGGGAATGAGAACCCACTCCAATATTCTTGCCTGGAAAATGCAATGGAGAGATGAGGCTGGTGGGCTATACTCCATGGGGTCACAAAGGAGTCAGACATGACTTCAGTTCAGTTCAGTTCAGTCTCTCAGTTGTGTCTGACTCTTTGAGATCCCATGGACTGCACCACACCAGGCTTTCCTGTCCATCACCAACTCCCAGAGCTTACTCAAACTCATGTTCATCAAGTCAGTGATGCCATCCAACCATCTCATCCTCTGTTGTCCCCTTCTCCTGCCTTCAATCTTTCCCAGCATCAGGGTCTTTTTGAGTTCAAAAGTATCAGTTCTTCATCAGAATGACTTAGTGACTAAGAAGCAATAATAAATATACAATAAATAGCAAATAAGTAAACATATAGTCCTAAATTTTGATATTTTCAGAGAAGTAAAATGGAGTGTTGTAGAGAATACTCCTTTAGACTGAGTGATGGCTTGAGACCTAAGACATAAGAAAAGATGTGAAAAGAAGAGGGAAAGGCTTTGTAGACAGAAAGGATAGCATTTAAGAGTGCTTGGAGAGAACTTCCTTGGTGGTCTAGCGGCTAAGACTCGAAGCTCCCAATGCAGGGAGCCTGGGTTTGATCCCTGGTCAGGTAACTACATCCCACATGCCCCAAGTAAAAGTTTGCAGGCCCCAATTAAAACAAAACAAAACAAAAAAACAAAAACACGCTGCATGCCACAACTAAGATCCAGCACAGCTAAGTAAATAAATAAAAATACCAAAAAATGCAAAGTGCTTGGAGTGCTCCAAGAAGAAACAGAAGTCAGTGCGAAGGAGACTGGTGGGTGACACAGAAAGTGATACAAAATTAGGTAAAAGAGAAAAACAAGTGAGAAATCCTGAGATAAGAAGATGTTTCTATTTTATTCTAAACTCAGTTGAAAGCTACCAGAGTTTCTTTCTTTCTTTTTTTTTTTAATGGAATGACATTATTTGATTTACATTTTAGAAAAATCACTCTGCTTGCTCTGAAAAGCAAGAGCAGAAAGAGAATAATGATGAGCCTTTAAAGTTATCCTGGCAATTCATGAGCATGACTTGGGCCAGGGTGTTAATAACTTAAACGAAGAATGGAGACATTCAAGATGTCTTTCAAGGGTGCAATCATTAAGACTTGCTGATAGATCAGACATGGGAACCAAGGGAAAGACTAAAATCCAGGGGCATGTGCAGATTTTGGTCGAGGGCCACTGGGTGGATGGTGGTGTTATTGACTCAGATGGAAAGAGTGGAGTCTGGGAGAACTAGAATGCATGACAGGGTGTTTGGTGGGAAGAGGAGAATCACAGGACATATTATTTACTGGTTATATTTTAAGTGCTTGTTAGTCAAGTAAGTGAAGGTGTTGACCATTGGAGAAGTGAGCTCAGCACTCAAGGCTGATCATACAAATGTATGAGCTGACATTTATATATTAGATACACAAAGCCATGAGAGGAGGAAAGATTAACCAGGAGGGAAATGTGGCCAGAGGAACAAATCCGCCTCTGAGAGAGCCCAGGGCATTCTAAGGCTTAGAGGACATAGAGAGGAGGGACAAGAATCATGATAATGGACTGGGAAGGAAACACCCTGGAAATAGGAAGAAAATTGAGATGTGTGCTGACATTTTCAGAATGAAGTTACAATTGCTGTAGAAATTCTTTCTCACAAGGAACATAAATACTGACTCCGTATTACTCTTACACCTTGGCCTCAGATCTTCATTCTGGAAAATACACCAAAAAGGTCTAAGGAAGTTTTTAAAAAGTTTCGTTATGAAAAAAGAAGGCATTTGGTAGTTGCCCTACTCTTGTTTGAATCCTGGTGCCGCTACTGATGAGCTGTGTGACCAGGGACAAGTGGCCTGACCCCCGTGAGCTTCATTTTCCTCACCTCTGGAATGTAGAGTGTGACAACCACTTTGCAGGGTTGTGGTGGAGTTTGGTAACAATGCACTTCACACCCCTAGCCAAAAATGCACGCTCAATACATTGACACAATTATTAGCATGGTCCCCTTTCTGCTACAATAGGAAGTATTGATATTTACCCCTATGGTCATTTGCACCCAAGATTTTCTAAGCTAACATTTCTCTCATCCTTTTCTTGTCTCCCTCTTTTGGGCTTCTTCCCATAGCTGGTCAGTGTTCCAGCTCTCAAAGAATTCTAAAGCAAATAAATATCATCCATGTAGGTGATAACCTTTCTACAATCACAATGGCATGGCACAATGTTTTGTGAAGTTGGGAGCTACTTTGGGGAAGGAAAGTGCAGAGATTAAGAACTCAGTATCTTGTGGGATTTAATTCCATTTTCACCACTTAGAAGCTATGTGAACTTGGATAAGTCACTTAAACTTTCTATGTGTCATTTCCTCATTTGTAAAACAGGAGCAGGAATACCAATCTTGTGGGGTTGTTAGAAGGATTACACAAACTAAATAGGTAAAATTCTTAGAACCATGCTGCGTGCTCAATAGTGAGGAAGTTTCCCTGAATGTGAATTGCAAGTATATTCAGGATTTCAAGCAGGTGAATTGGTGACCTCCCTTTCTCAACGTGTTACCAGAGATTTCATGCCTTGTGAAGCAGGTATGGGTTGGCTTTCGAGTTCCCTCTGACTTTGACATTTTCAGATGTGGTAACTAATGAGACTCACTGTTTGGGGTGGGCTATGTCCAGAGGTGGGGAAAGCAGATTTGTTACTCCTTGCTTCACAGTAAGAAACTGGGGCACATTCAGGGAGAGCTATGAACTGGGGGTAAAATACCAAAATCACTCCAATTTGAATAGTATCTTTTCTTCTCAAATGTCAAAACTTCAACTGCTTGTCTGGGTTCATATGTCCCATTTAGGTTTACAATTTTCTTTGGTAATTTTTCTTTAGTAATAGAAGCAGAATGGTATAGAGAAAAGATCATGTGTTCGGAGTCAATTCTAAATTCAACTCTTTCAGTTTCTCTACTAACTACAGAGTGGCTGAATGTCTCAGAGCCAGAGTTTCCCCCACCCCATTCCCCCCACCCCCACACCAGGAAAAATAATAATACTTGCTTTGCGGGGTGGTTATGAGAATTAGGTAAAATAATAATAAGCAAAATAATGTACATAAAGGATTTCACAAGGTGAAAATTATGCTTTCCTGCTCTACCTATCCCGCTGGATTGCAACTCTTATGCCTCGTTGTTCTCATTTCCTCCCAGACTCCAAAAATATCAATGCAGATGGCTCTTATAGAACTTGGGGAAACATCTACATATTTGCAGTAGTAGGTGCTGTGATTGGGTGATATTTATATTCTTTTAAAAAAACTATTAAAATCAAACTTGAATGAATAAAAAAGAGTAGTTTCTTCAAGTTCTAAAAATATCACTCAGAAATAATGCTCTTTCCAGACCCCTAATGCTGAGTAAGGTAAATCTAACCTCTTAGCTCAATAGACTACTGATAATTCCTTTCATGCCAATGGGAAAATTAACTACTGCCAAGATATTTTTAACTGGTCTGAACAAACACATCTTCATTTGCATCCAGCAAGATGTAACCTTAGCAACAGTGTGTATTTTTGGACTTCTTTTCATTTAATGCAAATGAAGTACCACTGATACACCCAGAATATGATGACAGAATTCAACCTGACCAATTGATGTGTCTGAGGCCTCCAACTCTCTTGCCAGCCCAGCAAGATTCTAATTTCCTGTTACTAGCATTAATCAGTATGACCTGAATTGATATTGGTTTAGAGCACTGGTTTTTCTTGTTTGCTTTCTTTTAAGTCACATTTAACTGTCTCCCTGTTACAAAGGGTCTAAGTATGGCAGAATCTGTACATCAGTGTGGTAAGAGTTCAGGTGTCACATTTTAATGGAGAATAAAAAAATGTGCTTTTGCTTCTTCTGAACCATTGAAAAGTCATTACCCTCAGGCAGTCAGTGTCTTCTATAAAATTGAGGCCATCATTAACTTGATTATTTCCCCTCCCTTATACAGTTGTGTTTAATAATGGATGCTATTTCAATATTTCCTTTCTTTAAAAAGGGAAGAGGGAGTCAGGTTGAGGGTATTATTTTATAGTTTGCTATTTCTTGTAGCTCAGTTGGTAAAAAATCCACCTGCAATGCGGGAGACCTGGGTTCAATCTCTGGGTTGGGAAGATACCCTGGAGAAGGAAAAGGCTACCCACTCCAGTATTCTAGCCTGGAGAATTCCATGGACTGTATAGTCCATGGAGGTCACAAAGAGTCAGACACAACTGAGCAACTTTCACTTTCACTATTCTTCAGGAATGGAGAATAATAATAATAATGATGATGGCAGAAAATGAAGAGAAACCGAAGAGCCTCTTGAGGGTAAAAGAGGAGACTGAAAAAGCTGGCTTGAAACTCAGCATTAAAAATCTAAGATCATGACATCTGGTCCCATCACTTCATGGCAAATAGAAGCGGAAAAAATGGAAGCAGTGACAGATTTTACTTTCTTGGGCTCCAAAATCACTGTGGACGGTGACTGCAGCTTGCTCCTTGGAAGGAAAGCTATGACAAATGTAGCCAGCATATTAAAAAGCAGAGATATCACTTTGTTGACAAAGATCCATATAGTCAAAGCTATGGTTTTTCCAGTAGTCACATACAGAGAAGAGAGTTGGTCCATAAAGAAGGTTAAGCACTGAAGAATTGATGCTCTGAAATTATGGTGCTAGAGAAGACTCTTGAGAGTTCCTTGGGATGCAATGAGATCAAATCAGTCAATCTTAAAGGAACCCAACCTTAAATAGTCATTGGAAGGACTGATGCTGAAGCTCCAAATATTTTGGCCACCTGATGCGAAAAGTTGACTCAATGGAAAAGATCCGGATGCTGGGAAAGATTGAAGGCAAAAGGAGAAGTGGACGGCAGAGGATGAGATGGTTAAATAGTGTTTCTGATTCAATGGACATGAATCTGAGAAAACTCTGGGAGATGGTGAAGGACAGGGAAGCCTAGTGTTCGACAGTCCACGTGGTCGCAAAGAGTCAGACACAACTTAGGGATGAACAATAACAATTCTCTGTGACACTTGACATATAAAACTGCTGATGCTCACTTGGACCAATGTTTCCTTTATAGGGTGAAAATGAGGATGGAGGAGTAGGGTCTCTCTGAAGACTGCCCCTCCCATCTTCTGTAGTTAATACCTGGCTTGTGTTTCTGTGCCAAGCAGTTCAAAGATGGACATGTATGGAGTGGTTTTTCTATGTGGAATAACAAGAAATTCTCATTTCCCACCAATAGCAAAGCAACAAAAAAGCAAGTAATATAGGGTTTTACCAGTCCACTTTGAATAGCTGAAGCTCTTCTAGCACTAGTTTCTCAGGCTTTTGCCTGCCACTGCCCTGGCCAGCTGCTCTTTAAACTTGTTTATCTGTTGTGTGCTGGAATAAGTGATTACATGAGTGACTACATTGCAATTTGTCGTCACAACTCACTCAGTCATAGGGTCACACTTGGTTAAATCTGTGGATTAATCATGGACTAGGTCAGAGGGCTCAAGAGTGGACATGCGAATGTATATAAATATCTCTAGGTGCCTGTGTGTCTGAATATGAACACAGGTGGTCCTGTGTGTACGTGTATTTATGCCTCAAAGTTCATGAACCTGTGCACGTGACCTTATGGATGAGGGCTGCGAGCACGTATGGAGGTCTGTGAGTTCATAGGGTGTGTCTTTAGTTCACATGCGGTGTTAGTAAATGTATGCCTGAATTTCTGTACGTATGTTGTTGTGTAGGAGGAAGGGAGCAGCTGAGGATTAGGCGTCACTTATTTGTTCATTCAAGAAATATTCATTTAGGGCATGAACAAGCCAGACTTGGAATCTGTGAGGTCATGGGTTCAGCCAATGGAGAAATCATGCCAAACGGAGATGAAGAAACATTGGCTTGGCTGGTGTGCTTTGAGCAGTGCCGTGGCAAAGTCCTCTGACCACGGATGCTCCAGGGGTGGCTCTGGAGCTCAGTGATCTCTGCTCTGTGAGTTCTGGACCCCTTTGAGTTTAACTCCATCCCACATCCTCCAGTACTTTACAGCTCCCAAGGCCCTTGGACCAATGCTTACTCTTGTGTGATCTTCACGTACCCCAAGTGAGATGGGTTATTAGAACCATATGAATGGATAAAGAAAAGATATGGTACACATATACAGTAGAATGTTACTTTGCCATAAAAAGGAATGAAATTTTACCATTAGCCACAACATGGATGGGCCTAGAGAGTATTATGGTAAGTGAAATAAGTCAGATGGAAAAAGACAAATACTGTATGATTTCACTTATATGTGAAATCTAAAAAGTGAAAAAAAAATGAACAAATACAATAAAATAGACACAGACTCATAGGTATAGAGAACAAATTAGTGGTTGCCAGAGGAGAGAGAGGTGGAGGGGAGGGAGGGGAGAAACAGGTGAAGGGGATAAAGAAGTACAAACTTCCAGCCATAAAATCAATAAGTCATAGGGATGTAGCAGCACAAGGAATATAGTCAATAATATTATAATACATTTGTATTATATGTGTATATGTATATATGTGTAATCTAGAGAAGTATCATATCAATATGTTGTATGCCTAAAACTGATATAATATTTCAAGTCAACTAAATTTCAATTAAAAAAAAGTAAAATACAATAAAAATGGAGAAGTCGAGGCTCCAGGAGGAGGCTAGTGGGTGACAAAACCAGATGCAAAAGTTCAAATCCAGGTCATCTCGACTTGATTGTGGTTCACATTTCAGGATTCTGCCTGCCCCGCAGGCTAGGACTTACTCAGGGCAGGGCATCCTTGGTGTTGAGCTCCATCCTGACTTGGTGTCTGGGGTTGGATCTCCAGGGTCTGAGACTGGTGTGCAGGAAGCTTATTGGAGAGGTCCCTCATGATCAAAACCTGTGAAGAATGAAGGATGTAGGACCAGGCAGAGGAAGAGGTTGCATAGCAGTGTGGTTGCAAGAAAGGCCTGAGCTGATGCCATGGGCAGCTCAGGAGCGGGGATGGCCCTCGAGTTGTTTCCAGTAGAAGAAAGGAGCCTGGGGCCATTGTAGCCTGTTACTAACCATCACTGGAGGTGAGCTGCCTCTAGGAAGGGTGTGACCTTGGGCAATGTGGCTTCATTTAATGAAGTGGCATTCAGGGATTCAAGGAGAGGAACTCAGCTCAGAGCCATCTGTTCTCCACCCCCAGCAGCCAGGGGAATGAGTGACTCAGCCCTCCGGGGAGATCTGGGTGACTTCACAAGACAGTAAGGAAGGAGTTGTGAAATTGACTTTTCTGTGCAACATACTTTCCTGTTCTCTTACCAGTGGTTTCTCCTGGAATGTTTGGTTTTTTCCTTCACTGGCTGTCCTAGATTTTTAAACACTGGTGCCTTCCCAGGGGACGTCCTTAGAGGTCCTGTGGTTACGATTCTGTGCTTTCAGTGCGAGGTGTGCAGGTTCAATCCATGGTCAGGGAACTAAGATCCCACATGCTGTGCAGTGTGGCCAAAAAATAAATGACACTGTTGCCGGTTCTTCCCCTTCCTCCTGAGACTGCCCTCTGGATATTGCCTCAGTGTGTGAGTGTGCAGGCAGGTGTGCCTGTGTGTGCTTGTGTGTGTGTGTGTGTGTGTGACCACCATCTACTAAGGCCTATGTCTGAGTTAGTTTCTCAGGTTGGGAACTCTGTATTTCCCAGCAGCCTTGAGCACCATACAAAAATGGGATGAAAATAATAGCATCCAGCCCTGGCTTTGGAGAAGGCGATGGCACCCCACTCCAGTACTCTTGCCTGGAAAATCCCATGGGTGGAGGAGCCTGGTAGGCTGCAGTCCATGGGGTTGCTAAGAGTCCGACATGACTGAAGTCACTTAGCAGCAGCAGCAGCAGCAGCCCTGGCTTTGCTCTGTGTCTGTGTTCAGAGCATCTCTGGGCCCCAAACTTGCAATCTTGAGAAAGTGTCCTGACATTTTAAGTGCAGAGCCTCCACCGGAGGAGGAATGACTCTGGGTTTGGCAGGTTTGAGGCCTCCTGTGTCCTCTGGGACCTCTCAGGGTACCAGTAGAGGGGCCTGCTTGAGCAGTGAGGGATTCAGAGACAGATGCTAAGAGGCCGGGGCCTGTTGAAGAACAGTGGCTCCATTCTCTGCAGAGGGTCAGCAGTCACCCTGCGGCAAGTTGACTAGGACTTGGTCTGAACTCCTGAATTCAGACTCTTGATTAGCTAAGCCACAGGGGCATGACCCCCAGCCCCCAGATGTTCTGTCACTGGACAGATTTCTCTCATGATCCAGGGGTCATGCCAAGGGCCTGATGTGAAAGGTCTTTCCTCCCCCCAGAGTCCATCCTTGCCCACTGCCCGTGGTTCCTACTTTCTAATCGGGGAACTGGGCTCTCTGATTTGGCTAAACTGCAAGTAGGGCAATCCAGCCACTTGCTGTATCTGCCTTCCAGGCCAACAGGTGGGAGGAGGAGGGCTCACTGTATACGTGGGCAATCTCAGGTCTCCAGAAAGATGCTCCAGCATTTGCCATGAAATCCCTGCTGATTGATAATAGAATTTCCCTCAGTAGAAAAACCGTATTTTATCAAGGGTAGTGCAGACATACAGAACACTGTTTAGTAGGATAAGGAGCGAGGGGGTGTCTGATAGTCACTTCGGGGCTCAGGCCAGAGATGTGGTCCTTCCTGGAGCTGGACATGCCAGTGATGAGGAGGAAATGAGTGAGGAGACGAGTGGGGGCCTGACATGGAGAAGACTCTGGAAAAGGACGGAACAGAAGCTGGGAATGGCTCAAAACCAATGTTCCCGAGTTTGCCAAGCTGACGGCACCATCTCAACCCAGCTGGCACGTGACCTTGGGGAGGTCAGACAGGCCCCAGCATGGACCTGGTGCTGACCATGGATTGTCTCCTAGTTCCATTTTATGGAAGCTGGCGTGGGAAGACAAAGTGTATGCGTAAAATGGCTCACCTCTCCTGGAGTCCAACGGAGCTTTTCAGGGTGGATGACATTTGCGATGGGGCTTACCTGATGAGTTGGGAGTTCCATAAACAGGTCTTTTCTGTCTTGCTCTGTGCTTGGAGGGGAGGGGGCATAATTAGTAGGGTCTCTCAGGGATTGAGTCATAGCCAGAGTCTTCATCACTGAATAGATCAGTAAGCAGGACCTTCCAGGACAAGACTAGTCAGATAAACTCTAGCAATCCCCCTCCCTGGGAATATATCTGGAAAAAATGAAAACACTAATTCAAAAAGATCCATGCACCCCAATGTTCATAGCAGCAGTATTTACAATAGCCAAGACATGGAAGCAACTCAAATGTCGGTCAGTAAATGAATGGATAAAGAGTATATGGTATGTATATACAGTAGAATATTTGTTGTTGCTTTTCAGTCACTAAGTCATGTCTAGCTATTTGAAACCACATGGACTGCAGCACACCAGGCCCCCCTGTCCCTCACCATCTCCCGAAGTTTGCCCAAGTTCATGTCCATTGAATAAGTGATGCTATAAATGGAATGGAATATTATGCAGTCATAAAAAGAATGAAATAAAGTCATTTATATTAGTGTGGATGGACTTAGAGAATATTATGCTTAGTGAAAAATATCAAAGATAAATACTGTATGATATTACTTATACATGGAATTGAAAAAATAATCCACATGAATGCATACACAAAACAGAAACAGACTCACAAATGTAGAAAACAATTACCAAAAGGGAGAGGGATGGTGAGAGGGACAAATTAGGGGTGTCGGGTTAATAGATACAAATTGCTGCTCCTGCTGCTACTAAGTCGCTTTAGTCATGTCCAACTCTATGCGACCCCATAGACGGCAGCCCACCAGGCTCCCCTGTCCCTGGGATTCTCCAGGCAAGAACACTGGAGTGGGTTGCCATTTCCTTCTCCAATGCGTGAAAGTGAAGTCGCTTAGTCGTGTCCGACTCTCAGAGTCCCCATGGACTGCAGCTTAGCAGGCTCCTCTGTCTATGGGATTTTCCAGGCAAGAGTACTGGAGTGGGGTGCCATTGCCTTCTATAGATACAAACTATTGTATGTAAAATAGATAAACAACAAAGGTTTACTGTATAGTGGGGAATTTTACTCAATATTTGTAATAATCTACAAAGGAATATTATCTGAGAAAAATACCGAATCACTATGCTGTACACTTGAAACTAACATAATATTCGAAATCAACTATACTTCAATCAAAAAAAGAAAGTGAAAAAGAAGAGGAGGACTATACAAAGACAAACATGACGATGTCATGCTCTTCGAAAATAAGGGGCAATTTTGTTTTATAAACTTCCTTTTTATGTCTGCAGTCAGAAATCTCATAAGGAGGGACACAGGGAGGATGTGGCCTTCAAGGTTATGATTCCTCGACAGAAACACTTACTTTTGTTTCACCAAGAAAACTGAGAGCAGGCTGGAGCCTGCAGAAGAGCACTGTAGACAGAGCCAGTGCCTGTTCATGCTTCCCAGGGGTTTCCTGGGCTCCCCACGTGTCTTTGGGCAAATGCCTTGCCCTCTCTGGGTCACCCTTTGCGAAATCATAAACTGAAAAGTGCCTTTCAATTCTGACCCTCTATGGATCTATTTTTAACAAAACCAGACTCCCTCCCACACTCTAAGCTTGCCATGGCGACATGTGTAGCTACACAAGCTTCTCAGAATTAGAAAGAAATAGCATTTGTAAAGTGTCAGCTCATCAGAAATGACTGGCAGCTGGGGGGTTCCAAGCCCCTCCCTGAAACTTGCTCCTGATGCAAACACAGCCCACCTCCCCTCCCTGGGCTGCTGCCACTCCTGTCCTTGCTGAATATGCCGTGTGTTCTCAGGAACAGAAATAGAAGCCGTCTGCCACAAAGCAAGTGTGCTCTTAAGAGTGTTCGTGCGTGATTTTTTTCTTTTTTCTTTTTTTTCAGCTAATACTCTGTTAAAGAAAACAATCTCTGAAGAGGAAGGTGGTGACCTTCCCACCACCTAGGAAAAGCTGTGGGCTCCCTAGATAAGTCACTTAACATAGCATCTCGGGGATCCCAGCTAGTTGTTGTTCAGCTGCTTAGTTGTGCTGCTGCTGCTGCTAAGTCACTTCAGTCGTGTCCGACTCTGTGCAACCCCATAGATGGTAGCTCACCAGGCTCCCCAGTCCCTGGGATTCTCCAGGCAAGAACACTGGAGTGGGTTGCCATTTCCTTCTCCAATGCAGAAAAGTGAAAGTGAAGTCGTTCAGTCGTGCCCGACTCTTTGCGACCCCATGGACTGCAGCCCACCAGGCCTCTCTGTCCATGGGATTTTCCAGGCAAGAGGACTGGAGTGGGTGCCATTAGTTGTGTTAAAGTCTTTGCAACTCCATGGATTGCAGCATGCCAGGCTTCTCTGTCCTTCACTATCTCCTGGAGTTTGCTAAAACTCATGCCCATTGAGTTGATGATGCCCTCTAACCATTTCATCCTCTGTCATCCCCTTTTCTTCTTGCCCTCAATCTTTCCCAGCATCAAGGTCATTTCTCATGAGTCAGCTCTTCTCATCAGGTGACCAAAGTATTGGAGCTTCAGCTTCAGCATCAGTCCTTCTAGTGAATATTCAGGGTTGATTTCCTTTAGGATTGACTGGTTTGATTTTTTTGTTGTTCAAGGGCCTCTCAGGAGTCTTCTCCAGCACCATGATTGGGTGCTAAGAATGCTCCAAATCCTTCATCAACACAGGGATGTCCTGGAGCTGCATGAGGGGGCTTATGGGTGTAAAACTGGCAAAGAAAAGCATCACCAGATTATTAGGATGCAGATGCTGCCTTCTCCTCAGCCTCAGTTCAGGATTCCCATGAACAAAATTAAGCTGGCATCTCTGAGCTCAAGTGGCCCATAGACCAGAGACCACAGGGCTCTGAGATCATGCTTTCCAGTGTTCTCTTGGAGTAGGACTCCCCTCTCAGCCTCTCTGACAAGGGGCATCCAGCTGCTTCATTTACCACCTGAAATCTACACAGAGGTCAGCAGGCTCTCTTGTGCCTTCATCTGATCTGATCTCACTGTGGAGTCTATTAGCAACTTGAAAATCCCATCATAAGGAACGGAATCAGGAGTCCAACTCCAAATGTCCTCGTGTCTAAGTCGCATAACCCTGGGCAGGCTTTTCAGATCTCTCTGTACATCTAAATCAGCTGTAAAATGGAGATCGTGTAAGCAGTAATCCTGCCAGTCTTGTGGGTTATCGTAACCATTGAGTATAGCATTGGGCGTCAAGCTGTTTGAAGCATGGTCTGGGCTGAGTGGAGGCTCTGTTCATAGTCCAGGGCCAGACACAGGGAGCTGAGATGGAGGGCAGGAATAGGACCCAGATGACAGCTACTTGGAGGGAAGCTGGACTCTGGAGCACAGGAAACGGGGCATGGGAGAGAGCATAGGAAGCAGAAGTCACCCCTCAATCCTACCTCATCCCAGAACTCCCTCTGGACACCCCTAAGTCCAGGAATCACTGGCTTTCTCCCATCTGTGAGTTCATGCCTCCTCTCCCTGGGACAGGTCCCTGAGAGGCCAGAGATGCCTGTTTCTGTGTTTTCTCCATAGGAGCATCTAGTTTGACTGGCCTGGTGCATTGCAGGAGCCCAGGAGCCCTTTCAGAGCCACTCCTCAGCCTCTCTAGTTCCCAGATGCCCCAGCACGGCTCTCTCATGATGTTTTGCTGTTCCAGGCTGGGCACACAGACACCTCCCTCCCCACCTCATCTCTCCCATGAGCCATGGTGGGACGTCAGCCTTAGCTTGTCACCAGCCTCCTTGACAGGCTTGTCTAGGACATTCAACAAGAGTGGACCCATGTTGAACCCCCGGTGGGCACTGGTGGGAACTCAGACATGAGCAAGTATGGTCTTGTGGATCTTGGAAAGCTCTTAATGAATGAACCCCTACCAGACCTGAGGAATCTTGACTGGCTCATTGCTTAGCTGAGGATGTGGTAGCTGAAGATGCGGGGGGTCACAATTTAACTAGAGTCACGTCTACAAGGAACACGCAGAACAACTCCCTCTCATTCATGTCAGAGCCTTTGTGAGGATTTTCATACCCATTTTCCTGATGAGGAAACTGAGGCTCAGCCAAGACTGACAAGCAGCAGAGCCAGGTCTAGAAAGAAACGCTTCTAATCCCAGATAATGAATGTTCTTAGTAAACCACGATGCCTCACATGGCATGCTCCTTGAGAGGCCCAAGATAAATTCTTGAGAATAGTGGAAAGAGGGCAAAAATAGATTTTGTTCTGCCCAGGGATAAGCAGTTATCCAATAAATGAACATGAGTCAGTGGGGAGGCAGCATCTTCTCCTCGAAAAACATGGGTGTAATTCTGCAATTAGACGTTCCAGTAAAAGTGAGTGGGCAGCAAATTGGAAATATAAATCACTTCCAGGAGGCTCGGATGAGCAGCTGTGACTCCATGGCTGGGGGCCAGAGAAGGTCAGGAACTTGATGCTTTATACGGTGACCATCTTGAACCTGCCCCCAACTTTGGCCACAGATCCTTAACTGGGATTCCTTCTCTTCTGCTTCTACAGTCCATCCTCTTCTCACCATCTTGATGATATTTATTTTAAAAATGTGTGTGTGTGTGCAACCATGTCACTCCCCTAATGAAAATACTTCATTAATTTTCCTAGCTTCACAAGGTGGAATCTGAAGTCTTCAGTGTGGTTTACAGGGTCAGCTTAGGTTGCCCCCAAAACAGACCCTGAGATAGGATTTGGGTTCCAGGCTGTCCAATGAAAGCAAGATGCTTGAGGCATTCACCCACCAATGCTAGTTCCTCACTGGTGAAGGCTTGATTCTGGGGGTAGTAACTTCTCAAGACTTCAGTCTGTTCCATGCACAACCAGCACACTCCTGAGAGGAGCGTGGGCCCCCAGAGAGGGAGGTACAGTTGCTCAAGGTAGACATCATTGCTGTGTGAGAAGTAGTCCACAGAGCCAGCCTACAGGATGTGGGCAGCTAGCGTGGCATCTGTGGCAAGGACTCTGCACGAGTCTCCTTCCTGAACTGCATCTTCTGCTCCACACCTGGTCCCAGATTTCCCAAAGAGGTCACTCAATGTGTAAGAAAAACACACCTATCACACACAGCTGTGTACCTTAACAATAGTGCGTTTGGGACCTCTGTGGAGGAGGTCAAGACTTTCCAATGCAGCGGAAGTGGGTTTGATCCCTGGTCGGGGAACTGAACTCCCACATGCCTTGCAGCCAAAAATCCAAAGCATAAAAATAGAAGCAGTACTGTAGCAAATTCAATAAAGACTTGTCAAAAATGGTCCACATCAAAAAAATCTTAAAAACAAAAGAAAAAGACTATGTTTATCTGAAGACACAGACAATTAACCTTTCCTTGGTAGATTGACCAGGTTGTAAATTCTGGACTCTTCTCTTAAACATAAATTCCCACACCCTCAATAAATAACAGGTATGAGAAGAAATCAAGTGAGGATAAAGCTCGTAGCAGCAAAAGCTCAGCTTCCCGTGTGGTGGGCAAGAGGAAAGGCTGTGAGCAGCGGTCTCCTTGGACCTGGGCAGAAATACCTTAAGAACCTCTTGGGTTATAAGTGTATCCTTTCGATTCTCCTTAATAGGACAAAGCAGAGACATGAGCAGGTGTCCTGTGGACTATAGCCCACCAGGCTCCTCTGTCCATGGGATTTCCCAGGCAAGAATACTGGAGTTGGTTGTCATTTCCTTCTCCAGGGGATCTTCCCCACCTGGGGATTGAATCCCAGTCTCCTGTGTCTCCTGCGTTGGCAGGCAGATTCTTTACCACTGCGCCGCCTGGCTGTTCCCAGACATGCAGTCTTGTCTCAGATCCCCATTGTCTGTACATTCTGTTCCCTTTGCAGAGACTACTCTCTAGGGTTTGGTCATCACCACCTCTGTGAAATCCTCTCTGACCAACACATGTAGACAATCATCCCACCCTCCTTCTTCATCAGACTTATAAATACTTTATTATAACTCTGGAAATCATTAATCTCTTTCTGGTCCTTCTTTTATTTTTAATATAAAGTGTTCATGATCATAAGTCTTAAGGCCTAAAGATTTTGAATCTGTTATAATTATTATGTTATAATTTTAATAGCCAAATCAGATATTTTATAGGATAATATGTATGCCTTTTTTAATTTAAAATTTTTAAGATCTATTTTAGGCTAGTGGTCATAAAAATTCCATGATTCAAAAACATTTGCTAAATGTCTTTTATGTGCCAGACTTAGTGGGACACACCTAGAATTTATTATTCCTAACCTTGAGAAATTTATTTTCCTGCTAAAAAATTGACATCTAAACCCAGGAAATAATGCCAGTCACTTAGCAAACCAGCAGGAATTCATACTGCAGGGGAGTTCACCATGAGCTGGAGCAATGCTTTAAGGATGTGAGGCTTGGGGGAAGAATAGAACACAGTATTTCTGATGCCAGGAGGAGGACATCCTAAATTTGTGCAGCATCAACTCAGAACCTCATGGGAGGGGCTTCCCTGGTGGCTCAGTGGTTAAGAATCCTCCTGCCAGTGCAGGAGACATGGGTTCGATCCCTGGTCTGGGAAGATTCCACATGCCAAGAAGCAACTAAGCCTGTGCATTGCAACTCCTGAGCCTGAGCTCTAGAGACCAAAAGCTGCAACTACCCACATGCTAGAGCCCATACTCTGCAACAAGAGAAGCCACCGCAATGAGAAACCTGCCCACTGCAGCTAGAGCATGTCCCCCTCTTGCAGCAGCTAGAGAAAAGCCCTCACAGCAGTGAAGACCCAGCAGAGGGTCTTCAAAAAGTAATTAATTAAAAAAAGAACCACATGGGGAACAAGCAAGATATGAGGCTGAGAGACATGAGGACACTGACCATCTCCTGGAACAGCCTCTTGGTTCTGGAGTGGAACTAGAACGTGGATGGAAGGATACAGATAGGGCAGAATCTGGATGCCAGCCAGTGGAATTTGACATCCGACCACATGAAACCAGGAACTTTTTAGAAAATATTGGGACATTAAGATGTCTGTTTGTGTAAAAGAGTGAAACTAGAATACTTTCTAACACCATACACAAAAAATAAACTCAAAATGGATTAAAGACCTAAATGTAAGACCAGAAACTATAAAACTCTTACAGGAAAACATAGGCAGAACACTCTCTGACATAAACCACACCAAGATCCTCTATGACCCACCTCCCAGAGTAATGGCAATGAAAACAAAAATAAGCAAATGGGACCTAATTAAACTTAAAAGCTTTTGCACAAAAAAGGAAACTATAAGCAAGGTGAGAAGGCAGCCTTCAGAATGGGAGAAAATAATAGCAAGCAAACCAACTGACAAAGAATTAATCTCCAAAATATACAAGCAGCTCATGTAGCTCAATACCAGAAAAACAAACAATCCAATCAAAAAATGGATCAAAGAACTAAACAGACATTTCTCCAAAGAAGACATACAGATGGCTGACAAACGCATGAAAAGATGCTCAACATCACTCATTATTAAAGAAATGCAAATCCAAACCACAATGAGGTATCATCTCATGCCAGTCAGAATGGCTGCCATCAAAAAGTCTACAAACAATAAGTGCTGGATAGGATGTGGAGAAAAGGGAACCCTCTTACACTGTTGGTGGGAATGCAAACTAGTACAGCCACTATGGAGAACAGTGTGGAGATTCCTTAAAAACCTGGAAATGGGACTGCCATATGATCCAGCAATCCCACTGCTGGGCATACACACTGAGGAAACCAGAACTGGAAGAGACATGTGTACGACATGTGTACTCCAGCATTCATTGCAGCACTGTTTACAATAGCTAGGACAAGAAAGCAACCTAGATGTCCATTTGCAGACCAATGGATAAGGAAGTTGTGGTACATATATACAATGGAATATTACTCAGCTGTTAAAAAGAATGAATTTGAGTCAGTTCAAATGAGGTGGATGAAATTGGAGCCTATTATACAGAGTGAAGTAAGTCAGAAAGAGAAATACCAATACAGTCTATTGACACATATATATAGAATTTAGAAAAATGGTAATGACGATCCTATATGCAAGGCAACAAAAGAGACACAGATGTAAATAACAGACATTTGGACTCTGTGGGAGCAGGCGAGGTTGGGATGATTTGAGAGAATAGCACTGAATCATGTATATTACCATATGTAAAATAGATGACCAGTGCAAGTTCAATGCATGAAGCAGGACACTCAAAGTTGGTGCTCTGGGACAGCCCAGAGGGATGGGGTGGGGAGGGACGTGGGAGTGGGGTTCAGGTTGGGGGGACACATGTGCATCCATGGGTGATTTATGTCAGTGTATGGCAAAAACCACCACAATATTGTAAAGAAATTATCCTCCAATTAAATAAAAATATATATATTTTAAAAAAGATGTCTGTGTTTGAGGAAGGTTAGTGTGGCAGCTGACGGGAGATGGGTTGGGTGGGGATGAGAAGCTATCCCACTGAGACCTTCTGGAGAACACAACGCAAGGTGGGCATAGAAGAAGGGGATGCAGGTTTGAGGGGATACTGCTCTGGATAGCAAGAGAGGAGAAGGATGCTGTGTGAGGACTATAAGGTCTGGCTTTCAGCCAGGAGATCAGGTGGTTGTGGTGGTGGAGAGGCTGGAGAAACTGACCCAAAATGGTGAGAGTTGTTAAAGCCATATGTGTGGGGAGTGTGTGTGTGTGTGTTCAGGGCACAGAGTTTTGGTGTGAGAAGAGGAGACTAAAGCAGGGGAGGACATAGAGGCTGCAGAGGTAGAGGATAAAGCTCTTGCCTTTGCACACAGCTTGATTTCAGACCTACTTGCTGCTTGAGCCATTCTTTGCAGCTCATGGAGGCCCCGACTCTCCAGAGCATCAATAATGCAACATGGAAACTGCAGGTCTGTCACTGAATAAAGACGCTGGGATTAGGAAGTGAGCCATTTGAGAAGCTCTCCCTTTATCACCATCAACACAAACATGGCCTGTGTTCAGAACCTGGTGTGGAATTTGATGCTTTGCTTTTCAATGTATTACTGTACAGTTTTCCTGCTCTTTTGTTTTGGGTGATGACGCTACTTGATTTTGTATGTGAATAAAAATACAACCATTCACAGCACAGACAGAAATACATTTGCAGATGTTTTACATGGGAATCACTTAAGCTCAGTGGCTCTCAAAATATTTTTGCCATGCCAGCACTCCTGAGGTGTATATGAAGAGTCTGTTCACACTTCTGCAATTTCACTGAGAGAGAATGAAAAGACCCACTGTCCCTTATTAGTGGAGGCAGAAACTAGGAGAAAGAGATCAAAAGTCCTGTAGGTGGTTCTGATGGTGATTATATATTCTTTTTCAGATTCTTTCCCCATACAGTTTATTGAAAGATATTGGGTATAGTTCCCTGAAATGGCAACCCACTCCAGTATTCTTGCCTGGAGAATTCCATGGACAGTGGAGCCTAGTGGGCAACAGTCCATGGAGTTGCAAAGAGTTGGACACGACTGAGCAACTGAGCATGCGTGCATGGTCCTTGTTGATTATCTATTATACATATATGGTAGTGTATATGTGTTAATCCCAAACTATTATTTTCTTGCTCTTCTTCCAGTATTTGATTCTCTGAGTGTCTGTATCCCCACCTAGATGGTGGGCTCCTGGAGAACAGGTGCCATGTTTTATTGGTCTCTGAAGCCTGGCACCTAGCATAGTGCTTGGCACAGAGTAGATCCATTGTGAAAGCCTATAGATTAAATGACTGGGTGGATGCCTTGAGAAACACACATCTTACCACCTTCAGTCCCTCTGCCTTGATTCCTTTCCAGACCTCAGTGGGGGCCCTGGCCTCAGCGCCTTCCTCTGGAGTCTCCTCTTTGGGACAGCTGCTGTGTCTGCCTCCTCCATCTTTGGCGTCAGGTCCGTGTTCCTTTGAGAGGTTAGATAAAACAGTCTTCTCACCTGCACAGGTTCATAGTCACACATGAATGGGACACATTATGGTAACTTTGCAGTAACTCCTTACGTGTGCAGAGTATTTCAGCTTCCCCGACCGTCACATCCTTCATATTAGCATCAGCTCGCTGTTGTCCTGGGAAGCATCATTATTCTGTCATGCACCAATAGCTGAGGGACTGGGGAGTGCAATGACCCAACTGAGGCTGTCCATTAGCAGATGGCGGTCATAGGGTTAGGACAGGCTAACCCCAAAAAATAGGGTTAGGCTAACCCTAACCCTAACCCTAACCCTAACCAACTCAGAGCTTGGGTTTTTCCACTTTATCACCTTTGATCTTTCTCATCAGGTTCCATTTTCTTTCTGGCTCTTGGGCTTTGTCCAGGGTTTCTCTCTTGGTGCCTGACCCCTGCATCTTCTGAGTCTTTTGAAAAGACCTGCTTTCCCGAACAGGAAAATCCAACGGGATCTGTTGTTTCTGGGATGCCCGACGTCTGACCTTTCGAGGCTCATGTTTCCCAGTAGGATTCCGGAAGCCAGGCTGACCCAGAGGATTTTGGAGCCTCCTTCACAGGCTTGGAGCAAAACTGATTGGCAAGCACTGTTTGGTATTCATCTTCTTAAAATAGAAAGCTAGAATATATAGTGTTCTATTTTTTTATCTCCTCCTCGCTACTCCACCCTTCTCCTCCTCGCCTGTGTATTCTTTGAAGCATTTCAAGTTCATCACAGGTATAGGCAATTAAATGTATTCTCTAAGTCATCCTTTGCTTTATCATAATGACATTGAACTCACAGTTTTCTTTCTGTAAGAGTTTACTAAAATCCCTGGCTTGAACCTGTCATCTGGTCTTCTCATCTTAGTCATGGGTTTTGTGACTTCAAAGAAGTCATTTAACCTTTCAGTTTTCTCATTGATCACTTTGCTTCTCAATTATTTATTTATACAATCGCCTCCCTTACCAGACCGTGAACCACCAGCAGGAGGGGCCATATTTTGTTCCAATTTGTATTCTCAACACTTAGTACAGTTTCCAGCAAATATTGGTTGAATTCAGTGGAGCACTGAAAGCCAGAAAGATGTTGGGACACAATTAACTGCAGAAAAGGGACACCAAGAAGCCCCCTCACCTATCTGATGCTTCGCTTGATGTTTGAGAAGGACAGTGCAAGGTCAAGGGGGGAAGAAGGTGTGATACATGTGTGTGTGTGTGTGTGTGTGTGTGAGGATCCAAGTGCATGAGTGGCATTTGTTCTGAATGGAGGACACAGAGTAGTTGGCATAGAGAAGGAAAGGCACCAGGAGCAACCAAAAAAACCTGACCAACCCTAGTGGAGCATTTCAAATCAAGTCCGACATGAACAGAGGATATTGACTCAAAATTCCCTAGTCAAATGCCCATAATCTAAGCACCACTGTGTAGCAACAGTCAAGAGTTCTTCTAATTTGTTAGGTGACCAAGTGAAAGTTACTTCTAATTTAGGATGATGTTTAAATTTTCAAGAGTGCAGAGAACAGTGAATGTTGTTAGCTGGAGTTTGGAGGATGCAAAAATGCACACAAGTTGAATATCATGAAAAATGCACCCAGATTTTTGTGCTGAATCATGCCATTTTCTGGGAATTAGAGATTTACTTGGAGAAGGAAATGGCAATCCACTCCAGGACTCTTGCCTGGAGAATTCCGTGGACAGGGGAGCCTGGTGGGCTGCTGTCCATGGGGTCGCACAGAATCGGACACGACTGAAGCGACTTAGCATGCATGCATGCATTGAAGAAGGAAATGGCAACCCACTCCAGTATCCTTGCCTGGAGAATCCCAGGGATGGAGGAGCCTGGGGGGCTGCCGTCTATGGGGTCCAACAGAGTCAGACACGACTGAAGCGACAGCAGCAGCAGCAGAGACTTTCTAGGATTTGCTTGTTTGGGTATTGTTTCATATCAACCTTGCTGAGGAAAAAGCTAAAAAGTGCTGGAAAACCAAAATATCAGTACAAAGAGTTACTGGGCTGATGACAAGAAACATCCAGAAGGTTGAAATTGTTTCTGAGAGGAAGATGGTGAACTATATATGAAAGTAAGAATGGCCTAAGTTACCACATGTGATTAGTATAATTGGGGCCAAGAGGGAGAAGGCAATCCTGCTCAATAATTTAAAAGCACGAGAGATACAACAAATGGATCCTAGGAGAGCACTCAATGCAGGAGATAGGGAAGGGTACAGAGAGCAAAGTATTTGTACCAATGGGGAGAGGAGAGTGGAATGTACTTTATGACCTGCGCTTAGTTGCTCAGTTGCTCCTGAGTTGGGAAGATCCCTGGAGGAGGGCAAGGAAACCCACTTCAGTGTTCTTGCCTGGAGAATCCCATAGCAGAGGAGCCTGGTGGGCTACATACAGTCCATCAGGTCACACAGAGTTGGACACACTGAAGCGATTTAGCAAGCATGCACACACAATTGGCATATACACTTTATATTGATACTACACATAAAACAGATAAAAACTTACTGTATAGCACAGGGATCTCTACTCAGTGCTCTGTGGTGACCTAAATGGGAAGGAAACCCAAAAAAGAGGGGATATGTGTATGTGTATAACTGATTGACTTTGCTGTACAGCAAAAACCAACAAAGCATTTAAAGCAGCTAAAGTCCAACAATGTTTTTAAGAAAAGAATAGGAATGCTTCACATCATGTTTTTTTTTTTTTTTGCAGAATAATTTCAACATGAAATTGATTTTCAAGATAATGCAAGGTATTAAATTTATAGAAGAAAATATTTGGTCTGTAGAAAGCATAGATTCTCAGCCATCTTTGAAATCTGTGTGTATTCCAAGGCTGTCTCGCTAACAGTTTTCTTGGAATTTAGCAGCTTTCTGTTCCCTGACTCTCAACTCTCAAATGCTTTTCCCATTGGAGGCTGGAAGAGGTACACCTTCATCCTTGTACAGGGATTTGGGGAAGCACTTCCTGTTTCACCCTCTCAAAGCTTCTGTTTTCTTTTGATCATTTTCCCTCATAGAACAGGGAAAACAAGACATCAAAAACAAAACCACGCCGTTGCTGTGAGCCTCACACCTCGTAAGTGTTTCATAAAACTGGAAATGCTTTCTCTGAGCATCCAGGTAGCTTTCCTGTAGAACTTCAAGTTTTGTTAGTTTTCCTTAAACTTCAGAAGCAGGTTCTTCCCTGACATGATCTGGAGACATCTGAGATAACAGAGAGCTGTGTTCTTCTGTTGACTTATCTTGGAGAGCCTGTTTCTGCACACAGAGCCCAGGATTCCTTCCATATTCCTGACTGGGTCTCACAATGATTTTATTCTGAGTAGATTCTGTTTCAAGGGTCATTATTATGACTCTGTTACCTCTTAGGACCCACGGCGGGATGATGCAATAACAAATACCATCCTACAACATCGTAAGGGGCATCTTTTTTTTTTTTTTAAGCCAAAAAATACTCACAAAAGATATTCACTGTGGCTTGAGGGCTCTTCATAGGGGCATCTGTTTTGCACACATACCCAGCTTTCTCATAACATCAACAAACCATAAATATCAAAGCCGGCCTGGATCTGAGATCACCTGTGGCCCAAGTAAGAGAGGGAAATTTGACCCAAGATATCCTGAGTTTGGGACACAAGCAAATATAATTCCTACACTGCTGCTGCTGCTAAGTCGCTTCAGTCGTGTCTGACTCTGTGAGACCCCATAGATGGGGCCCACCAGGCTCCCCCGTCCCTGGGGTTCTCCAGGAAAGAACACTGGAGTGGGTTGCCATTTCCTTCTTCAATGCATGAAAGTGAATGTCTAAAATAAAATTAAACAGGCGTTACATTTTCATTTGCTTATTAGAGTGACGGAGCAATCAATATTGAAATTTATTCAGTCATTACTAAGTCATCAGATGAGAGCTGACCAGGGGTTGGCAAGACTGACCAACTGGAGGAGTTTGCAGAAAGACTTTGGGCCAGGGCATACTCTCTCCCAATCCTCCCTTCTCAATGCACTGTTTTCTCTTTCCTCCTCCATCACAGAAGGTGGACTTCATATCTCATCTGACAGGCACCTGTGACCACGGAATGGAAACTGTCTCTGCTTGAGACCTCAGTGTGGAGATAGTTGGCCTTACTGCCTACTAAACATTTCTTGACTTTCATTTTTGAGGTTCACCCCCTCTTCTTTGAGCTTCTCAGAGTCCTGGGTTCTAATCTCTGCCCTGACACTCACTGTGGGTGATCCTGGGCTATATTTATTTCTCTCTTAGCTATGATTTCTCTATCTGAATTTTAAGGAATCTTATTAGATGCTGTACTGGAAAGCAGCAATCAAAACTCAAGTGAAAGGATTTAATATTATGGTGATGATTCTCCAACCACAGGGGAAAGGGTTTCCTATGTTTGTTTTTGCTGCAGTGTTGACAGCCTGTGTCCACTGAGACGTGAGTCTCCTTCCTATGTGGGAGGCTCTTCCCGTCCCCTCTGGGTGGAGGTTCACATCCTACCCTCCAGCAGGAGGAGAGTGCTGCAGGGCTCCTCAGAATAAAGATCTACTTGTGCTTCACTTCCAGTGAAGCTCATCCCTGTCACCTACATGAAACAGTACATCTCAGGCCATCAGCAAGAGGAAATTCCAAGCCTGCTACATGCCTTCCTGCTCATGACTCAAGAGCAGGAGCAAGGCTCCAAATAGGCCCTGCGCCTGCCTCATTTTCCAGGCTCACCTTCCCCAGCAGTCCCCCGTGCCCCCACCAGGCTCCCTGTGTTTCAGACACATAGGGACTTGTCCTTTTCCATTGTCTGTGTTTGGAATGGCCTCTGAGCCCATATCCACTGCCCTCCACTTCATCTGAGGGTCTTCCACTCAGCCTTCAAAAACAGCACCCCACCCCTCAAGAAATCTACACACCACTTGACTGCTTTAAAGGAGAGCTTTCAAGGCCTTCTCCTTTGGCATTCTTGATATTCATTCCCCCACCCCCCATTCTTCTGGTTTCAGTATTCTAAAACCTTTTCACAACTGGAAAATGAGTGTACATGATATACATACACACTTTGAAGAAGAAAAAGAGAATGAACACCCAGATGCCAATCATCTGGCTTGATTAAACTTTATGGAAAACTTCTGGGCACCTTTTCCTAATTCTATTCCTTTTCCTTCTCCCCAGAAGTCACCACTTTCCTCAATTTTTAAATTATCTTTTTTATTTATGTAGAGTTTGACTGTATTTGTTTGTACACTTAAACAACAAACTACATAATTTTGCCTGTATTTGAATATATAAAAATTGAATCAGATAACCATACTCTTTTGACTTGCTTTTCCCACTCACCATTGTATTTCTGAGATTCATCCGTGTTAATGCATATGGTAAAGTCCACTAGTTCTTCTCTTATATAAATCATCACACTATATGCATCTATTCTCCTGATAATAGAGTATATTTTTTGTTATTATAAGAAAGACCCATAGACATTTTTTTCCTGCTAAAGATTGCAAGTGTCTTGAAAATACATATTTAGAAATGGCAGTGTTGTGTCAAAGGATATGCATACTTCAGTTCACTGGGCAATTCAAAATTATATTCAAAGGAGATTGTATCAATGTGCCCTTCCTTCAGTTCCATCTGTAGTGTCCAGGTTCTTTTCCTTAAACTTTTTGGACTTCTTTTGGATTGATTTATATCCACCCCTCATACTTCAATTTTCTTCAACTGGTGTAGCAGCTGTACATGCACTTACATATATATTTACTCACCACATTTAACTTAAATTCTAAACTCAGTCAACATTTTTAACTTCTAAATAATACCAGAATTTCATAACATTAAATCGGACCATCCCAATTATAAGTAGTATGCAACTGTTGTTCTAAAATTTGAGCTCCTTCTTATTTATTTAACTGCACTAAGTACGCATATGATAGTTGCTTCAAGCAGTACATTTTTATATCTACCCATGTGTTTAGCATTTTCTTTGTTTACTATTCCATCTTTATTCTCCAACTTGCCTTCTGGAATTATTGTACTTCATCCTGAAGAAGTGGATATAGAATTCTAGACTGACAGTTATTTTCTTCCTAGAGCTTTGAAGATACTGTTCTGCTTTTCATTAGGCCTATTGAAAAGTCAGACTCAGTCTACCTGAGCTTCTTTATAAGGTATTCTGGCTTCTGAAGATTTCCTTTTTTTTCTACCTCAGTCACCCACCTCAAAATGATTTTTAATATTTTAGCTGCATTTACTTATTGAAGATTTTAAAAACAAATACGTAGTTTATCATAATGTCAGAAATGAGATCCTCATCCTGAAGATTCTTCAGTCTTAACACTGACAACAACAATTGCCACAGTCAATTTATTTCTGTGACTTTTGCTGAGAGTTTCTTAAAGGCAAAACCTTCATGTCTTCATGTCTAATTCCAGTGCCCGAAACAAAGTAAGGGTTCAGTCAAAACTGGTTGGATGAATGAAATAATACATTTTAAAATGAATAATGCAATAACCAGAGATTTCCGGACACCAAACAGAATCAGCTTCTTAAACTTGGTTACCCTGACATTCCAGGTTGATTGATTATAATTTAGATATTAAGAGCAATCATGGCCTTCTCAGAAATTCTGAGCCAGTAGCAGATTCCTGGGGTCTGAAACCAGGCTGAGAGTTAATTAGCTCAAATAGCTAATTCTCTGAGGCACTGTGGCAGGAAGTGTGGGGAGGGGTGGACCCAAAAGGCAGCAAGGTGGACAGGTGGGGATATCTGCTTAGCAGCTGCTTTCAACCTGGTTCTCACAAGGGTGGGGAGCCTCCTAGGAGAGGGCTCTGGGAGTAAGTCAGAGCAAACCAAGCCCTTGTGTATCCTGCTCACGCTTGCCAGCATTGTCCAGAGGTGAGAAATATAACTCTCCTTCTGCACAGACTCATCAGAAGACTCCGAGCTGGCAGACACTGCTCATTCGTCCATTGTCAAGCAGTTATGGCCGAGACTTTTCTGGTGGCATTCATCCAAGAACTACTGGACATGAAAGAATCCTAGTGTAACACAAAGCGAACCTCCTCCATAGGATTTCACAACTGTAATAATCAGAAACGGCCCTCTAGACTCAATAGCTGCCCCTACCCTCAACTGAAGAATTCTCAGTAGCTTCAGACTTCAAAGGGGAATGGATATTTGCATGGCCCCTCCCCTTATTCCCATTGTTTGGCTGGAGGATGAGGCACTGACACCATTGTTCACTCACAGGCTTGTCACTGCTGGGATCCCTTTTCAGGACAGCTGGGACCTGTCACTCCCTGACTGTGGACTTTGGTTTTCTCATCGATATAGTGGGGAGAGCAAAGAATGCTCTTTAAGGGCTTTGCTTGCCTACCGAGTCTAGAATTCTAGGATTGAGAACTTTTACTTCCTGGTTTTATTATAGGCCACAATTTACCTCCAAATTTGGAAATGGACAAAATTCTTTCCAGTAAGGCCTTCAGAATCCCCAGTCTCCCAGTAAAAACAGTGTAAGTGCATGTTTAGAGTCTGCTATTAAGTATTTTGCCTATGGGCTTTCCTGGTGGCTCAGACAGTAAAGAATCTGCCTGCAATGCAGGAGACACAGGGGACATGGGTTTGATCCCTGGGTGGGGAAGGTCCCCTGGAGGAGGGCATGGCAACCCACTCCAGCGTTCTTGCCTAGAGAATCCGATGGACAGAGGATCCTGGAGGGCTATGGTCCACGGGGTCACAAAGAGTCGGACAGGACTGAGCACACACGCAGGCACCACTTCTGATAGGAAAGTCAGCCCTGGACATGAGGAGAGGGGCTCATAACAGAAGGTGGCAGGTTAGCAGACACAGACAGCACCATGGGAAGCCCACTGTACCCTGGAAACCCCAGGCGGGGCCTTCTAATTCAACAAGGCGTGAGCCCTGCCCAGGGCAGCACAGTTCAATGTGAAGTTGAACAAATGTTGAGACTGAGCAGGACGAGAGACATAGGAAGGTGTTGGGGAAGAGTAGATGATGTAAGGGATGAAGAAGTAAGAAAGGGGAACACGTGTCTAGGAAGCTGGAAGCCGCTGGAGGAGAAGATACCAAACAGTGGTCAGGGTTGGGGCTGGAGAAGCAAAGGGCTCACACAGTGACAAATCTCATGGGTCCATTTAGTAGCGTGAACTGTGTCCTGGATGAACAGTTGAACTTCAGAATCAGAATAGCCTGATTTCACATGGCAAGGACTTGGAAGTACATGTACAAATTGAAGTAGGCAAGAAAGTGAGGGGTGTGTGTGTGTGTGTGTGTGTGCATGCCTGTGCATACACATTCCAGGAGCAGCCAGAGGGCATATTCTACTCTGCTGGGGCCTCTTTGAAGGCCGGCAGACTTTCTTTCTAGGATGTTCCACTGGTCTGACAGGCATAGCCTCTGACAAAGTCAGTTTTAGGAGGAAAGGCTGCACAGTACAGTCTCTGAAAATTCTTGGGGGAAAAAAAAATACAAAGTTAAGCATTTTTGGCCTGTGATATCATATGTGACAATGTTTGGTACTGTTCTCGGCAGAGACAGAGAACGGTCTCGCATCAAGGCCCTTTCTTTCCCACCGTACGAAACGACACTTGGTTTCTGAAGCTGGCTTAGCTCCTCTCGCCCCCATGAGCCTTCATGCAAGCCACGGGACAAAGTGGGCCTCCACACCCTCCCCTTCTCAGCTGGCTGAACCCCTGCTGAATTTAAGATGCAAAGTTCAAGTGCCTCCCATGCAGGTTTCCTGCTCCTTGTCCCTGTCCCCTGCCCCCCGGCAGTTCCTCCCACCCTCCTCTGGGCTGGGACCAGGCATGGTCTCCCTCATCAGAGCACCTTCACCGGGTACTTCAAATGTGAACACAGCTGGGTTCATGCCCCAGAAAGGGCAGAGTGTCTCTCCTGTGTCTGAGGACTTCCCAGGTGGTGCTAGTGGTAAATGAACCTGCCTACTAAGGCAGGAGACGTAAGAGAATAGGTTCTATCTCTGGGTCAAGGAAGATCCCCTGGAGGAGGGCATGGCAACCCTCTCCAGAACTCTTGCTAGGAGAATCCCATGGATAGAGAAGCCTGGGAGGCTACAGTCCATAGGGTTGCAAAGAGTCGGACACAATTGAAGTGACTTAGCATGCATACCAGCGTTTGGATCACTGCCCAGAACACAAGAGCTGGGTTAACCTCAGATCAATAGAACTTTTAATCATGAAACTTTGAAACTCACTTCACTTTAATTAGGTGGAATCACAACTCTTGATTTTTAAAAAAAATCTCAAATCTGAAAAACACCTGTGAAGCAGGGTTTTTGAACTTTAAGTCAAAGTACTGAAATCTCTTTTACGTAACTGTCTCTGCTTTCATTCCTCATTCTGACAGTATCATCTCGCTTCTTTAGAGGTTGTAAGGCTTAGACTATAGGGTCAGAGTCACCACCGGGGATTTATTTATTTACTTTTGTGTGAGACAGTTGCAGGCTCCCCATCTGTTTTGATTATTCTACTAGGGAGGCTTTACTACGGAACAAAATGGAATCACATGTGTGTTTATAGTTCCTTTTTCCGGCTCGAATGCTTCTGCTTTACACAGAGGAGGACCTTCAGGAAGGGGCTGAAAGCATGTGATTCAAGGGTGAATCTGGGTGATGATGAGTCCCGGGTCCTCAGAGGAAATAAAGACGATGGAGGAAACTGAGCCCCTCAAGATCAAGGCTCTTCTGTTTGCTGAGGATGGAGGCAGAGGACAAATGGCTTGAACATTCTTAAGTATGTGCCTGAGTCTGCCAGTGGGCTGGTGCCCTAGAGGTTCATTGCTTTCTCTGGCCGGCTGTGTCCTCGGACCTGGAGCACAGACCCAGTCTGGGCGCCAGGCAGGGACAGGCTGGACATGGGCATTGCTGCCATGTACTGAGCATGCTCCATGTCCCAGGCACGGTGTGAGGACTTTGCAGACATGACACCTCTCATTCAGTCCTCATGGTTCCTTCATTCCTGAACCATTTCATAAACTGCCTCCAGGCATCTGAATGGGCACTGGTGATACAGGCATTACTCAAATGGTTAAAACAAGAAAAATCCAGTTCCCCACTGAGCTTGCATTATGTTTGGGAAAGTACATAAACAATAATCAAACATGGTGGTGGTGGTGTAGTCACTAAATTGTGTCCAACTCTTGCAACCCCATGGACTGTAGACTACCAGGCTGCCCTGTCCATGGGATTCTCAGGCAAAAATACTGGAGTGGGTTGCCATTTCCTTCTCCAGTAATCAAACATACAAGCAAACAAAACTGAGTGTCAATAACACAACAGGGAAGTAAACAGGGCAAAGAGATGCTGGGTAATAACAGGTGTCTGGCATCTTATCTAAAACTAGGAAAGGAGGCCTCTGACAAGATGGTACTTGGCAGAGAGCTGAGTGACACGAAGTGGGGAACGGCAATGTGAGGGTGTTGAGGCACAATGCATATAGTAGGTTTGAAAAATTACAATTATCCTGAGAATTACTATTACTCTCAAGTTACAGATAAGCAATGCCAGGTACTGCAGGGCAAAGTGACTTGTCCAAGGTCATGGAACTGGTGAATTTCAGCTGTCATTTGAATTCAAGTCTCTCTGACTCCAAAACCTTGTTTTCTTCCCAACCCATGGTCGTGTTTCCAGACAGCTCTTGGTGGATGAAAAAAGGAGAATCAGATGACCCTTAAGCTTCTGGTCTTGCTCCTCCACCCTGGGAAGTTACCTGGAGCTTCCTCCATCCGTTCATCTAGCAGCGACTTGGATTCAAATGTACAGTGACTACAAGGCTCCCACCTGTGCTGGGCAGCCAGGGAAACCCCATGTCCAAGTTCCTAAATTCTGCCTGGAGACAGCTGAGTGGGAGCGACAGAAGTCAAGCCTGGAGAAGGTTCAGAGAAGCAACCTGGGGGAGCCTGGGAGGAGACTGGAGCAGACAGAATATAGGCTGGGCTTGCTCGGGGAGTGAGCGGAGCAGAAACCCTTCTGGTTGATGTCTACTCAGCTCTCCTGTCCTCCTTCCCTGGGGCAGCCAATGTCATCTGCTGGCCACTCTTACTCCTCCCGGCCTCCCTGTTGGCAGAGTGTTGCCTGTTCCCCTGACCCGACCTTGGTCACATGACTTTTCACTGGTTAATGGAAGATGGGTGGAGGTGACAGGCACCTGTTTTGATCTAAAGCTTTAAGGGTCAGAGCAAGGCTCTGCCAGTGACTCCATCCTCTGCTTTTTTTCCATGAGGGGAAAAATGCCTGGTAGCTTCCAGTCCCAGGATGAGTGGACATGCTGGGCAGACCTTAACCCAGCCCATCCTCTAGGGCTGAATTCAGCCAATCCCAGCTGAGCTGGGAGATGCCGGCAGTGTCACGGCTGACCCGTCCACACGTGAATGGAGCACATCTACGTGCTTCAGCAAGCCAATGCGATTACTGGGGTTATGTTGTGACCCAAACAGGTAAATCCAGGGGAGCATCTTGGAGCAGCTCTGGGCCAGTGACTTTCCACTGACCTCCCATCAGTGTCATTTGGGAAGATTTCAAAACACTGTTGAGCTCCACTCTCGGGGACTCTGACTGAATGGTCCAAAGGCTGGGCAAGACATCAGCTTTTGGGACACATTCCCAGATGGTTCCGGTGCATGGCCAGGGCTAAGATGCTCTGCTCTGATAGCATCTGGCTGCACCACCATCTCAGTGAAAAAGAAATGACTGATGGGAGTCCCTGGAGAGTAGCAAAGCCTGTCCTGGAAGTGAAGCCTTTCTGATTCTCACTCTCTTCCTTACTAAATGGGAAGCTTCCCTGAGCTCTTCTGGCATCACCATTCTCCATCTTTCCACAGCCTTTGAGCCCAGAACATAGCAAATCCCACCTGGTTGGGGGGGAAAAAAATACAGCTGGGTATAGGATGTGAGATGTCAGTGCAGAGAGGCTGCTCTGGGGAGGAATCCAATCAATGGAGTCAGAAATTGCAAGCATATCATTCCCATTGTCCTTAGCGCTAGACTTAGTAACTCACCCTCCCCTGTGCCCCCCACCCCAACCCCCTGCCTACACCTGGACCTCGATGCTGGACTATTCACGGGATGAGATCTGGCCATCACCTTCCCACCGTCCACACCACTCAGCCCATCATTTCGGATATAGCACACCCTGTAGGTGGAGGGTTTTTTTGTTTTTAGTTTTTTTAATGCAATGGTAGGGAATTTCCCAAATCATCAATCATCATATTATATCTTTTGTTCTGGATCAAAGGCCTTTCAAATCTGACATGCCCCTAAAAACAAGATCACATGAGTATGGGCACACCCATCTAACTGGAGGTAAAATAAGAATAATCCTGACTTTTACAGCCTCTTGCAATGGAGCTATCCCTAGTTACTGTTCTGCCTCCGTCTCCACAGAGACTACTCTGGGCCCAGTAACCATGGTGATAGGAGGAGACATGAGCAGATGGGAGCTCTCCTTCCAGAATTTAAACATCCTCATGCTGGGGGAGGTGTGTGGGAATGAGGGCGGGTTGTGTGGTGGGGAGGCGGGCAGCGGAGGAAGAAGGCTGAGGGAGGGGGGAGAAGTTACAGCTTCTGAACCCAGGGATGGATGAACTGCAGTGCTGGGGACACAGCAGAAGGCACGATTTTTTGCTGCCGAGCCAAGCTCTTCTCCTTGACCTCAAAAATGATTTATTCCCCTCTCTTCCTTTTGCTGTCAGATCCTTCTAGACAGTACCATTCCTAGGGAAATGGAGACAAAAGGTTTCTGTACCATGCAGACTTGGAGGCATTTTTTTAAAACCATATTTGAATGGGTTGCATGAATAAATTTTTAATAATGTATCATTCACTTAAAGAAAGAAGGGTCTGGAATCATGTTGATTTAGATTCAAAGTGATTATGGAGCCCTCGAGATATGAAACCAAGGCTGTAAGCCTGTTTCAGTTACTCACCACGCCCCTCCCACTGGGGGCAGCCTTGGGTCAGCGCATTTTCCCAGTGTCTCGGTTTATATCTGAGATGCTCTTAAGACATCTGCTGGCTTTGAAGTTATGTGAAAAAGAAAAATCTCTTTGGCTGCTAAACTGAGACTTTGGGTGTCAGTTTCTGCCGAGACCCCCCAGACGCTGACACCAGTGAAACAGGTGACAAACAACCATGCAGGGCATTTGCAAAATCGCAGAATGTGTTTTTCAGTCCTTAGCGGAGAAGAAGGTTGACGAATAGACAGGAAAGGTTTCTTTGGAGAGAGTTTCAGTTTGCTGAGGATCATTTCCAATTCCCGGGAGAGAAGACAGTGGGTCATGCTGCCTGCCCCCAACCCAGTATCGGGGGTGGGGGAGGGCGAGGCGGTGAACATCGATAAGCTCACCAGGAGAGCTTGATCCATGATGCTCTGGAATATGGGGAAACACAGGGACTCGTACTCTTTGTCAAATATTCCATGTCCTGGAGGACACAGCTTCCCCCGTCCCGCCCCCGTTTCCTTCCCTGGCAGCTGTGGAGGTGGGGTTGCCACTGTGGTGGATGCTCCAGGTGCCTTGTCTAGATCCCTTATTCACGCTAGATCATCAGTCTCCTAAGTGCTGTATGCATGGGCCACCAACCATTCACAGCTGCCCCCAACGGGGCTACCTTGTGCTGGTGGCCAATAGCCGACTGGCATGGGGTACAAAAGGCTGGCCCCAGCCATATTTTGTTGTTGTTCAGTCACTAAGTCATGTCCTATTGTTTGCTACCTCAAGCACTCCAGGTTCCTGTGTCCTCCACTGTCTCCTGGAATTTGCTCAAGTTAATGTCCATTGAGACAGGGATGCTATCTAACCATCTCATGTTAGACGCCAATTCAATGGGACAATCTGTGCCCCAGAGCTTCCTTGGCCAGAGCTAGTCTCCAGGCAAGGCTGTATCCTAGCTTAGGTTTCTTCCCAGCTTCATCTTGCTTCCCCCACTCCCCTAGCCCCGAGAGCACCCCCTCCATAAATCGCTTTCAGAGGAATCCCTGCCGCTCTGCTTCTCTGAAACCTGACCTAAAACAGCATCCCCCTGTTCCTGGAGGCCAAGATCTGTCACACTATCTACTGAATCTTCTAGACCTGCTGCTCCTCAGATTCTTCAACATAACAATTATCCACTCACAGCCTCCTGTGCTTCTGTCTGCCTGCTTCTCTGCTACCCTGCATCCTCTGTCCATCAAAACTGCCAGGGCCCTGGCCCCTCTCCTCTGTGTCGAATCCACTTTGTCCTTCCTTCCTGTTCTTCTTCAACATGGGCTTTAGGACCCATCCCTTCAACCTTTCTTGCTGATGCCCTTCAGTCTCTGTCCTGCTATTTTTGCTATCATTGCCTTTTCCTTGGGTGTCCCTAACTCTGCACCCTTGAAACTGTCTAAGACTCATGGGGACCTCTGGGGAAAGTCACATCACCGTGCAGACTGCTGCCCGAGGATGTTCATGGTCTCCAACCTGATGCTGCCAAGAAATCCTTCTGTTCCCAAGTCAAATTTGTGTCCCATCCTAGCTATTTAAAATCTTCATGACGGTTCTCAAACTGCCCACCCACCACTTCCCACTCCTTCTCTGCCGAGAACCTTATCTCCTACTTTGCAGAGAAAATAGGTAGCGAGAATACTGTCTTCCTCTGCTTCCTGGCTTCACACCTACCGGCTGCTCACAGCCATTGCCATCATTAAAACCCCCTTCCCTGCAGCCAAAAGAAAGCCCTGCTCTTCTGTCCCGTCTCAGCTCTGACTCCCTTGCTCTTGCACTTCCTCCCGGCCTTTCTATCTCTCCCTCCCTGGATCTTCCTCTGTCACTGAAGTTGCTTCCATCTTGTGTTCACCTCTGAAGCCCGTCCTGTCTTGTCCTCTATGTATCTGGAGTTTGCGCCTAACCCTCATTTGAAGCTGTGTTCCCTGAAGCCCCCAAACATCGTGAAGCTCACCCTACCACCACTTCACAGGACCTCCCGTCACATCCCCCATCCACCCGCTCCTGCTTCAACCCCCCTCTTCTGTTCTGTGACTCCCCAGCCATGCTCAAGCCACTTGGGCTATTTCTTCTCATGCAAGCTCTTTATTCTTCTCTGATCCTAAAATTTCCCCTTTCTGTTGCCCCAGCCCTCTTCTTTTTGTCAGAATGTCTATTCCCGGGGCCATGGCTTCCACCCCCTCACTGAAGATTTCTGAGTCCCCAGGACCGGCTCATTTACAGTTTTCCATTCATCTAAATGGCAACCAGTATTCTTGCCTGGAGAATCCCATGGACAGAGGAGCCTGGTGGGCTATAATCCATGGGGTCTCAAAGAGTCAGACATGACTGAGCGACTAACACTATCCACCCACCTACCAGATACTGCTAGTCAGAACCCACAAACCCCTCAATCGCAGCGTATAAACAAAAGAACTCATCATAGTTTACCCAGGACATTTTTTTCCTGGGTTCTCGATCTTCATGGGAATGGTGGGTTCAGTGGCGTTCTCCCCAAAGATATGTCAATCTGGACCTGTGACTGGGACATCATTTGGAAAAAAAGTCTTTGTATATGTCATTTAACAATTTCAAGATGAGATCACCTTGGGTTGGGGTATGCCCTACGTCCAACAGGGCTTCCCAGTGGCTCAGTGATAAAGAATCTGCCTGCCAATGCGGAGATGTAGTTTCAAGTCCTGAGTTGGGAAGAGCCCCTGGAGAAGGAAATGATAACCCACTCCAGTATACTTGCCTGTAGAATCCCATGGACAGAGGAGCCTGGTGAGCTATAGTCCATGAGAACACAAAGAGTTGGACATGACTGAGAGTGACTGAGCAGCACGTGACATCCAATAACAAATGTCCTTGCAAGAATCAAATGTTCTTGTAAGAGAAGGGAAGAGGAGGTCACCGGAAGATGAAGGCAGAGTAACTATGAGGCAGGGATGCCAAGGGATGCTGGCAGCCAAAACTAAGGACAGAGGCAGTGAACAGACCCTCCTTTTAGAAGCTCCAGAAGGAACCAGCCCTGACAGCATCTTGATGTTGGACTACTGGCCTCCGGAACTGTAAGAATACATTTCTGCGATTTTAAGCCTCCATGTCGTGGTGATTTGTTATGGCAGCCCTAGGAAGCCCTGCCTTAGGAAGCTAAGGCAGTGGGTGGTGCCACCTCCCACCCTGGCTGCGGGGCTGTGGTTTTGAGTCCTGATCAGGCTCCAGCAGTTCTCGTGGGAGCTTTTTCTTTTTCTTGGTTTATTGCTTCTTTCCCTCTGGGATTTCTTGGTTCCCTCCCTGAGTACTAAGCTTGAAGACCTTGATGCAGGTTCTGGAGTTAGAGATCATGAATGGCCTTTGTTATCTTCCACAATTTACTGAACGTTGTAATGTTTTGTTTCCTCACCTTTAATCACAGGGCTTCCCTGGTGTCTCAGTGGTAACAAAACTGCCTGCAATGCAGGAGACCCAGTTTAATCCCTGGGTCAGGAAGGTCCCTTGGAGAAGGGAATGGCAACCCACTCCAGTATTCTTGCCTGGAGAATTTCACCGACAGAGAAGCCTGGTGGCTACAGTCCATGGGGTCACAAAGAGTCGGACACAACTGAGCTACTAACACTTTCACTTCACTTTTCACCTTTAATCTGGGTGTAATAATTTGTACCAGCACAGGTTGTTAAGAGGTTAAAACAGGTGAAATATGTCAAAGAGTTTCGTTGGCACTTTTAGCTTAGTAAGTGGTCAAATGCTGAGCTGTTATGACCACCAGCCACCATCTACGGATTAGAACAGAGGTCAGAATTAGACCTCCGCCCATCCTCTGGGTATCCACACACCATCATATGGGCCACAGTTCAGCTGGAGAAATGGGTCTGAAGAGCTAATATTTCCCTGTCTCTCTCCCACCTACACTTCTTCTGTTGAGCCCTAGTGTTTTGGGATAAGCTCCACGCTTCTCCATGGGGGGTGCAGGCTCTTCGTGATCTGGTTGCTGCTCCTCTCTGCAGGATCATCTGTTACACTTGTGTCCTGTACTCCAGCGGCTGTGGGCCCTCAGCTACATGCATAGCGCCCTCTTACCTGGGGGCCTCCCTCCCATGCATATTGGGAGAGGCCAAGGAGGGCTCCCCAAATAAAGCAGAAGTGGAGCTGGGCCAGCAGGCTCCCCTGACTCTCCCTCAGGGGGTAAGGACCCCCTCCATGGTCGGGTCATTCTGAACCCACCTTGCTGTCCTCCCGACCACGCTGAAGTGATGGCTCCTTCACTCATCTGGGCTCCCACACTCTCTGTAAGCTCCTTGAAGATGGGGTGCTTCTCACTCAAATATCTTTTCTAACAACTAGCTCACCAGCCGGCATGTACTCAGACACCTGGTGACAACCTGTTAAAATAATTCCTTTATTGAATACGCTGTGTCAGGCCCAGGGCTGGATCCTCAGCAGGGGATTGATAAGGTAATGTTTCTGCTACAACACACTCGGTGGAAACCTCAGCGCCTGCATGCAGGGGAAGCTTGTTTTCTGCTTTTATGGAAGTCACTGGCGGGGAAATGGGGGTCGGGGTGGGGGAGCTACGATCCACTACATATTCAGGAAACCAGGCTGATGAACATTCTGCCATCTTTAAAAACTCTGGTTGGCAGGTGGCGAAAGGCAGTGGACAGAAGGGTGTGAGAGGGCTTCACGGGCCAGGTTCAACGTGTGACCTGGCTCCCATTCTTATTTTGAGGCTGAAACTCCATGTCACAGCCCTGAGGGGACATAAAGGAGGCTGGAAAGTCCACCTCGGCTGGGCGGCCACTGGCCTGCAGGGGCAGTCAGCAGCTCTGCACGCATCCAATGTTCCCATTAACCCTTGCTGTAACTCTGCAAGGAGGGGACTACTGGCCCCATTTTGAGGCCAAGGGATGTGAAAGGACTCATCCAGGTCACTCAGCATAGAAACCCAGGTATATGTCCCTCAGCTCATGGTGTTTCCTTTATGGCTTCTGGTGTTTGCTGGACACATAGATTACCAAGGCCGCCTGGCACTCCACTCTGTTCTGGTCTCTCGGCTCTGTCCTGAGGTCCACCTGCGACTACTGCCAATGGCGGTCACCTCTGGCCATGGTGAGCATCAAGCAGCCCTGGCTTTTTCTGAAACTTTCTCCAGGATACTGGAACCCAGTCACATGACCATTGGTCAACTCACTCCTCAACTCATTCCCCTGTTCCTTGGTTCTACCCCTTGGTTTTCCTGGAAGGAATGGGAGCAGCTATTGTGATGGAGCCTCAGGAGTGCCCTGCTGTTCTGAGTCACTACCTAGCCTGCAGTTATGGCTGCCCATCTTATAAAAACAAACTTCTGAGATGAGATGAAGCCTTAGCTCAGTCATGCACTAAGTTTTCTCCTGCACACAGAGCTGCACTCTCTCATGGAAATGGGCCCTTGAAATTCACATCCTCTACTTGTTTCTTGCTGAGCTGGGTGCTGATACTGACCTTCAAAGTACAGCATTCAAAATTTTCATGTAGGTGTTCATTGGCTAAGCCATCTCTGACTCTTTGCAATCCCACTGACTGCAGCACACCAGGCTTTCCTGTCTTTCATCATCTCCTGGAGCTTGCTCAAACTCATGTCCGTTGAGTCAGTGATGCCATTCAACCATCTTATCCTCTGTCACCCCCTTCTTCTCCTGCCCTCAATCTTCCCCAACATCAGGGTCTTTTCCATGAAGGAGACTCTGCCTAAAACTTCAAATTCAATTTCCACCTCGCCTTAGCCTGAGCGAATCATTTGTCAGTTCTCCCAGGCTGGACCCGCCCATGTGTCCCTGTCTTTGCACACCCGGGTCATCAGCCAGCCGGGTCCAGTCTACCCTGGGCTCCATCAGAAAAGTCCTCATCCTTCTAAACAGTGCTGGCAGCCCACTGCTTCTAACCACATTCCCCGACCCTTCTCCACTCCCCCATCTCTTGTCCCTGATCTATAGCATTCTTCACAGCTCACAGACTCACCTTCATCTGTCTGCACATGGATCTCCCTCCTGGATCATAAGCACCTGTGCAGAGGCTGATTAGTTTTGGTTTGAATATTCTCTGCTTAGCCCATTAGTCATACTGAATCAGTAAGTAAAAGTACTGTGATGGAATCAGAGATGCCTGGAAGGAATGCAGAGGGTGTCAGTTAAACCCTCTAATTTTATCATTTGGGGGGAAAAATAAGTGTGGGGCTCAGAGAATTTAAGTAACTTCAAGTTGAAGTTCAACTTGGTTGAATTGTGCATAGCTGGTTGACAACACATTCAGGATCATCAGCTGACAGTCCTGACTTAGTGGGTGACAGAGAGAACCATGATACCCCAAACTAACTTCTCAGTTGAGCCTTTCAAAGACTATATTCTCCTTCACTTGTCCCTAGTGTCAGTGGCATGTTGCCCATGGATAACACCAGTGGGATCCTGTCAATGACAGAGCCCCACATTAGGGGCCAGGCTTGTACTTTGTACTTGGTTGCTCTACCCCTTCAGATGGCCCTAGTGGTAAAGACACCACTTGCCAATGCAGGAGACATAAGAGACGTGGATTTGATCCTTGGGTTGGGAAGATCCCCTGGAGTAGGAAAAGGCAACCCACTCCAGTATTTCTTGCCTGGAGAATTCCATGGACAGAGGAACCTGGTAGGTAACAGTTCATGGGGTCACAAAGCGATGGATATGACTGAGGCGACTTAGCATGCACGCCCCTTCCAGAGCTGTGGACGTGACCACAGAGGATGGTACTGCAGAGAGAAGGGGGTGCTGCAAACCCATTCTTCAGTCTGGATCCCACTTTTCCTCACTGGAGAATTCTGTTGCAGGAAGAGCCACCAGGACCCTGCAGTGGTCTTGTAAAGAGTTCGGGGAGCAGATGGATCCAGCAGATGTGAGTCATGGGTCTCAGAAGGAGGTCTTCTCAAGTGTCCAGTGGTTGGCATGTCTCCCTGACTCTAGGCTGCCTCTGGTCTAGGCGATCCTGGATGGAAGAGGGGGTGATGGAAAAGACCTGGAGGACTGAGGGAACAGTAAGTAAAAACAACTGGAAAGGAACTAGTTCCCTGACCCACGTGCTTAATCATCACATTCTTTTTTCTCCTGCCGTTTGATTCTGGCTACATCTCGTCTGTTTGTTTTTGATGCTTCATTGAGACCAGTTACTCCTGAGAAATGGGAAATGACACTGTGCATACAGCTGAGGTTTGTGCCATTTCGACTCATATTAAACTTGGGATTTTCAAATGATTTCATCAAAGAAAATCAGTGAACAAAAACAGAGGATGACAAGATCTTCGAATATCCCCCGCTGTTAGCAGGGGAAACTGCAGGCTAATTTCCACATAAATTTCACCTAGAAGATTTCTCTTTCATAGTTGTACCAAAACAATGACTTCTGCTCAATCAAGGAGGCTCGCTTTTCTTTGGCTGATATTGCTGCCAGGTGGAGACCCTCTTTTTCCTGGGGTGCCCCCTTCTCTGCCTCCTTTCTGCCCTCGTGGCCTCGTCGGCGTCATTGTCTTGCTGTAAAGCTCCCACCAGCCAGCCCAGCTCAGGTCTGCCCCACACTTCCTCCAGTTCAACCCAGCACCACGGCACAGTCGTGTTCATCCCTCTAGATGGTCCAACCACGTCACTCTCCTGCTTCAAGCCCTTCAACGACCGTCCATTGCTGTCAAATAACGCTGGGGTCTTGACCACGGCGCCCACAGGCTTTACCTGCTGCCTCTCCAGTCTGCTCTCTACCTACATG
The DNA here is from genome assembly GCF_029407905.1 of Bubalus kerabau. Taxonomy (NCBI): domain Eukaryota; kingdom Metazoa; phylum Chordata; class Mammalia; order Artiodactyla; family Bovidae; genus Bubalus; species Bubalus kerabau. The sequence goes on along the minus strand of NC_073634.1, from coordinate 84,611,676 downwards.
TTAGATGCCTCTTCACCGCAAATCAAAGTCCCTGCTTTGCCGAATGCTTCCACCCCCAGACTCCAGGCTCTCCTGTGAAACCCGGAGTTTCTGCTCCGACAGCTCCCTCCCCTGGAACCCTGTCTTCCTCATCTCCCTCACTTCTGGTTCCTGTGTCTCCTCCGGCTCCCCCCTCACTTCCGGTTCCCGCTGCGCCATCCGCCCCATGCTGCCCTGCCGTGAGACTCTCCTGACCAGCCAGGTCCCCACCAGAATGACAGCGGGACACTCTCCCCTGCACAGACCACTCGTCTCCCTTCCTGTAGGACCCTGCCACTCCATCTACACACTTGTCTGGCTGCCCGCTGGGGGGTGCCTCCCGAAACCTGGGTCAGTTTTCTCTCCGTGGCAAAGATTCAGGGGATTCAGGGTCCGGTGGGTTCCTGTTGCACTTGTCAGAGAGTAAGCGTGGGCCTCAGATGAGATGGTCGGCTCAGGGCTCTCCCTGGCCCCTGCCCGCCTTTGCCTCTTGTGGAGACAGCTGCAGGGCCCTTAGGCCAGAGCCCCTGGGTCAGAGAAACAACTGTCTTGTGTTCTCTCCAAAAATGAAGATTGCAACATCCTTGTGGCCTGGAGTTCACCGGGCTGGGGGAGGAAGCTGCCCTGGAGCAATGGCTGGGGCGTGGGCCTGTGGGCGGTGCCGTGGGACCACTGGCCAGAGTGAGACACAAGGGAGAGCCCCAGGCCCAATCCCCGGCCCAGAACCCGGCTGCGACTGGTTGCACCAGTCTCTCAGACGAGGCTGCTCTCCTCAGCTCCCTTCCCACGTTTCACTTTTCCTCATATCCGGTTATGTGTCAACCCCTTCTCATCCCCTGGGAGCCTGCACCAGCACCAGAACATATTTACCAACCATCAGCCTGGGCTATTTTTTGCATATCATTCAGCTCCAAGGGCATTCAAACGACCTTCTAGCAGGAAGGCACTGTGTCTTGGAGAATAGCGCCACCTGGTGGCACAGAGAGTGAACATCCGAATTCTCCGTCCAGAGGAAGCTGAGTACCGGGCTCATCGCCCAGCACACAGGCTGTGTAACAAGAGCAGGGTCTCTGCGGCCCTGGCTGAGGCTCAGAATAAGCCCTGCTGTCCCCGAGTCATCTGTCCAATGGTGGCAAGGCTGAGTGTGTGTGGCCACGCTAGGAGGACCAGCCTGAAGTCTCAGTAGTCATGACTAGGCAAGGATGCTGAAAATTCATCCTCCTGGAATCTGAGAGCTGAAGGGTGCTTTAGAGATCAGTCACGTCCCAACCACTCCTTTCTCAGATGGGCAAACTAAAGTCCAGGGAGGGGGAATCTTGCAATAGATTAGTTGAAGAGTGAGGACAAGAATCCAGGTTTCCTGGCTCCTTGACTGGCAATTATCCAGTCTAGGACTTTAGGGCCGCTAACTGTGATGTCTGATATTTTTCTGAATTACTACTTTACAGAAAAAAAAAAAAAGTCAACCTCTACTCTAATATGAATCTTCTTCTTCTTTTCCAAATGTCTACCAATTGGGTCCAACCATATTCCTCCTTCCTCCGGGAAGTCTTCCCTGAGCAGCTGGAAATCTTCTTTCTGAAGTGCTACAGGCAACCAGTCACTCATCCCATATGAACAGAGGGCCTGACCTAGACACTGGGATCAGGTATTCACAAGACGAAGTCCTGTGCTCAAGGAGCTTACAGTCTAGTGTGGGAGACAGGTGATAGATGGATAGATGATAAGCTATATGTAGATGCATTCATGCTCAGTCGCTCAGTCATATTTGACTATTTGCGACCCTGTGGACTGTAGCCCGCCAGGCTCCTCTGTCCATGGGATTCTCCAGGCAAGAATACTGGAGTGGGTTGCCATTTCCTCCTCCAGGAAGTCTTGCCGACCCAGGGATCGAACCTGTGTCTCTTTGCATTGTCAGGAAGATTCATTACCACTGAGCCACCTGGGAAACCCCCATAGAAAGAAGATAGATAGATTAACAGATAGATACATGGATATATAGACAGATAGATGATGGATAAATAATTTCAGGTACGAGTAAGTGCTTTGAAGATGATAAATAAAACAATATGATAAGGAAGAACTTTGAGTGGACAGCTTTGGCAAGGGTGAGCAGAAAGATTTTCTGGAGAGGGCTTTGTTACAAAGGAGGATGAGGAGGGAAGAAAAATTCAAGCAAAAGGAACAGAAAGTGCAAACAATATCTGCAAGCCTGGGATAATATTAGCCGGTACCACCACAGAGAGGGCCAGAGAGGGGGAAATAAGTAGACAAGGAGAGAGTAAAGAGAGCTGAGACCAGGAAAGTATGTAAAGACTAGATCTTGGGGTGAGTGGGTTTGTATACTGCTTGCATTGGAAATCATGAGAGAGTTTAAACGAGAATGTGCTGAAGTCTTATTTACAGCACAGGCAACCCCCTTGTGCCTGAGCCCCTGAGGACTCCTGTTCTGACATCGCCCTTCCTCACCTGCCTAGGTGGAGTAGGTGCCCCTCCCTGTCTGGGCCCAAGTGTTAACATCTTCATGTCACTGTCACTGGGCTTCCCACCTTGTTTAGAATGAATGACTGATATGTCTTTCTACTTTATTAGAAAGTAAATTCCTGATGGAGGGAGATAGGAGTAGGGAGTCCAGATTGGGAAGGTGGCCTGGGTGCAAAGACTCCCTCTATCTGGAGTGGCAACCTGGATTTAGGTGAGTTAATCACTGCCTTACACCTCAGTTTCTTTGTCTGCAAAATGAGAATAATAGCACATACTGCATGGAATTGTTGTAGTCAAACCATGTGTAAAATACTGCCTATCAATGCAGGTGCCATGTAACCACTCTATAAATCATAAACCTCCTTCCTGGGTGTTTTCTCAGGGCTCACACAAAGAAGGTTGGGCCCAGTATCTCTTAGGGCCTCTGGCAGCAGTGAGCCTTGCTCCTGGGGTGGGGTGACTTTGGAGGAGGGGGTCCAGTCAGGTTCAGATAGTGAGGCTGGAGGACCTGGCTGGCAGAAATAAGAATGAAGAAAAGCAAAAACAGATGGTTTGTTGATCTGATTATTCCTTTAGCTAACACGAGTGAATTAGACAAAGCACACTGTCGTCTTTCAGCCCCTCAGTCTGTTCGTCTGCAAAATGGTAACAACGTCCTCTGCACTGACTGTCAGAGGGTTGCCGAGGGGCCTCATGTTCTAACAGGAGGAAGGGACTGGTGACCTGTGAGGGCCCTCTGCCTGGTCATCTCTGAGGCCACACTGTGCCATGTGACATGGCCACCTTGCCTCTCTCTGGTGCCCTTGGTGATTGAAAGTGAAAGTTGCTCAGTCCTGTCAGACTCTTTGTGACCCCATGGACAATACAGTCCATGGAATTCTCCAGGCCAGAATACTGGAATGAGTATCCGTTCCCTTCTCCAGGGGATCTTCCCAACCCTGGGATCAAACCTGGGTCTCCCGTATTCAGGGGGTTTCTTTACCATCTGATCCACAAGTATGATACAACTAACTTAGTTTGCAGACTCAGGCTGACACCTGAACTATCTTGGATATGTTGAATTCTGGACCATTTAGAAGGAAATAAATCTCTCTTCTAGTAGCCTGGATCCAGAATTCTGTTCTGACATTCTTTGTTTATGCCTTGGAGTCGAGGAGTCATTTATGTGTCACGGACATAAGCCCAAGTGATTGATCATCTAAGGACTGAAATAGTTTCTTCCTTCCTCTCTACCACTGTGGCCACCTCCATTATTTGAGAACCTTTAGTCTCTTGGTCTTAAACCTAGTCCTCTATGGGCCACCCTGCATATTTCTGCTGAAAGAATCTTTGCAAAATGAAAGCATTCAGTTCTTACAACTCATCTTCAAAGAGTCCTCATCACTCACAGGAGACAGACGAAGCCGGATAGTCAAGGCTTTTCTTGTCTGACTTGGACTCACCTCCACCTCCCTGACTCTCTCCATTTCGCACTGGATGCTCCAGTCCCCCATGGATGTATCTCACACCCTCAAGAAGGTCCTTGATACCTGTGTAACCTCAGGTCCTGCCTCCTCTTTGGAAGTCCCTTCTCTCTTCATTCTGACCTTCCAAATTTTATTTCTATACCAAACACCGTGTTGCCTGTGAAGTCCTCTTTCTTTAGCTCAGTCAGCCCTCTGGTTCCTGACCTCCTTCAAACGTCAGGGATATCAGAACCAAACACATATCCAAGCCTAATTTTATCAACTTTCTATGAGTCAACCTCTGACTGTGTCAGATGTCTGAACCCCAGTCAATCGTGACCAGTGTGTGAGTTCAAGGCAGCTATGCTTCCTAAAAGAGGGAGGTGACCCTCAGGCAGGCTTGTTAGAAAATGCTTTGAGATGACATTAAAAGGTCATGCAATGACCATTTTTCCTTATTAGCAAAGTTTGGAAGTATATGTAATACATTTCAATTCTTAATTATATTTAGTTTTAAAAAACTGAAAGCCTTTCAAAGCAAATTAACTTGTAATGAGACATTAAATATTCACTGCCTGCAATGCAGGAGATAAGGGAGATCTGGGTTTGATCCTTGGGTCAGGAAGATCTCCTGGAGAAGGAAATGGCAACCCACCCCAGCATTCTTCCCTGGAGAATCCCATGGACTGAGGAGTCTGCCAGGCTATCGTCCAAAGGGTCATGAAGAGTTGGACATGACTGAGAGACTAAACATGAACGATGACCTAAATGTAAACTGTCTGACCCTAGCCAAATAGAGAATTCAATTTTTTTTCTAAAAGGTGGAAATCTAATTAGGTATCATACTTAGGCCCCATGAGGCCACCTGTGATGTGTAACTGATACCATCAGGTGTCCTGATGTTGGTGGTTTGAATTTGTGATTTTGATTGAAGCTGAATATAATTAATTATACAGCTTTGAAATGCTCAAGTCTAACTTCACTGAAATTACATCATGAAAATGGGCATTTGCAGGATTTCTGGCAGAAGGGAAATAAGCATGAATAATTACTCAATGTTAAAATCATAGCATATATTCATAAAACAAAACTGGACCCCTTTAGCTTACTGTTGTTGATGGTGAGAGTGCCCTGAGATTGCACACATATGGGTTGTTGAACAGGTATTACTGGTAAAAAAACCTGGGTGTTAGTGATCCAAATGATCAGCCTACTCTGGGACCATGTACACCAGTTTACCAGCTCAAAATGAAGTAGTTGATTGTCCACTCACTAGTATGAAGCCACTGTGCCCCGCCTCTGGAAAGTGTGCTTTATCTGGATCTTAGTCATAAAAGTGGAGAAGGTGACGGCACCCTACTCCAGTACTCTTGCCTGGAAAATCCCATGTTTGGATGCAGTCCATGGGGTTGTGAAGAGTCGGACACGACTGAGCGACTTCACTTTCACTTTTCACTTTCATGCATTGGAGAAGGAAATGGCAACCCACTCCAGTGTTCTTGCCTGGAGAATCCCAGGGACGGGGGAGCCTGGTGGGCTGCCGTCCATGGGGTCGCACAGAGTCAGACACGACTGACGCAACTTAGCAGCAGCAGCAGCAGCAGTCATAAAAGAGGCCTGAGCATCAAGGCTGATTCCAGGAGGCTAGATCTGACATGTATAAAACCTTGGGACATAAAATAACTGGGAACTGATGCTTGCTTCTGTTTGAAGTCTCCCCCACTAGTCTCCCTCTAATGTAGTCTTAAGTTACAGCTGACATAATATACCAAGAAAATCTAGTAGAGTTTTTCAGCATCTATGTCAGTAATCTCAGAGAAGGAAATGGCAACCCACTCCAGTATTCTTGCCTAGAGAATCCTGTGGACAGAGGAGCCTGGTGGGCTGCTGTCCATAGGGACATATAGAGTCGGACAGAAGCGATTTAGCATGCATGCATGCACTGTAGAAGGAAATGACAACCCACTCCAGTATTTTTGCCTGGAGAATCCCAGGGACAGAGGAGCCTGCTGTCTATGGGGTCGCCCAAAGTCAGACACTACTGAAGCGACTTAACAACAGCAGCAGCATGTCAATAATCTATTGCCACAATAATGCTGTGTAACAAATCACCCCAAGGGTTACTATCTTAAAGTGACACCCACTTATTATTGCTCAGGAATCTATGGGTTGGTGGAGTGGTTTAGTTCTGCTGATCCTGGTGATCTCGATTGGAAAGGCCTGATTTGAATTAAGGTTCACTCCAGAGGGTGGAAGCTTGCTGGCAAGTTGCTGGTTCATCTGGGACAGCCTCGGCCCAGTCACCTATGTTCCACCAGCATGTTCTCACAATGATCTCAGAGACACAAGTGGGGTGTAGGGGGACAAGCTGCAAGGCCTCCTGGGGCTACGTACATAAATGACACAGCACCACTTCTCCAACACTCCATTGACCAGAGCAAGACAAAGCCCAGAACAGATTTCAGGCGTGAGGAATTAGAACCTACATCTAGGTAGAAGAAAATGCAAAAGCATAATACAAAGAAAGAAGAAATCAGGGCCATTCCCCAGTCAATGTATCACAGCGTCCAAACATGGAATGAACATATTCATGTTTGCATTCAGAAAATGTATGGTTGATTCCTGTTAATCACAGCAGAGGTATATTCTGTACACTCACCAACACTGAATTAGTGAATGCTGAAGGACTGCTCCAAGGGGAAACATGGGGTTAGGGTCCTGGGAGCCTCAGATCACAGTGTTTTCAACACCTCAGGGGCCAGCTGTGTTACATACATTTGTTTGCCAACCTCTTTGTGTAACAAGCCATTCTCATCAACATTAAAAACATACCTTTCCACAAAACCCCTTTCTTGTGTAACTCTTTGTAGATTTCTTCTGTAGCCTCTGATCTTTAGGAATTACCTTGCCTAGGGGTCAGTCTCCAATAGGGCATGCCCTCTTGGCCCACTGGGGTGTGGAAACAAAATTCTGGAGCTTCTAATTACATTGTTTACTTTCACCTCTTACTTTTAAAAAATGGTGCAGCATCACCACCGCAATCCCCTAACTCCAAGCCACTCCAGACTCTCACCTGGAAAAACACAATAGCCCTTTTCTTAGACTGTGCCCCTCCCTTGACCCCTGCCCCACTGTACCAGTCTCTTCTCAGCAGCTGGAATGATACTTTCAAAATGTCAGATCAAGTCACACCCCTCTCACAAATTTCTGATGAATTCCCATCCCACCAAAGCCAAAGTGCTTGAGGCCCATCGTGAGTTTCTGCTCTGATTTCTTCTTCTCTAATCCACCACGGCTTACTCCACTCCAGCCTCACAGAGCTCCTCTGCCCCTCAAATGTGCAGGCACACCCCTATCTCAGGGCCTTTGCACTGGCTGTTCCCTCTGACCAGAGTACCTGAAACCCAGACTTCCAACAGGCTCAACCCCCTCCTCCACCTCCTTCAGTTCTGGTTTAAATCTTATCTTCTCAACCTACCCTATTACCCCTCACTCTCAAATCCCCTATACATTTATTTCTTTCTCCCATAGCATTTATTACCTTCTAGCATATTGTATAATTTTCTTACTGATTTAGTTTTTCAATTATCTGACTATGGGAAGGAAGGTATTTTTGTCTTTTTTATTCATAGAAATATCTGCCCCAAATGCTCTGGACAGTGCCTGGCACATAAGAACTCAATATACTCACTATTGGAAATATTGAATGAATAGCTGTATTTTACTTAAGATGCATAATATAATACTGAAGCTATAATGCATATAGCTTAACAATAAACAGATGTATGTTGTTGAGTTGAGTTCAGTTCAGTTGTTCAGTTCAGTTCACTCAGTTGTGTCCGACTCTTTGTGACCCCATGAACCACAGCACGCCAGGCCTCCCTGTCCATCACCAACTCCTGGAGTCTACCCAAATCCATGTTCACTGAGTCGGTGATGCCATCCAACCATCTCATCCTCTGCCATCCCCTTCTCCTCCTGCCCTCAATCTTTCCCAGCATCACGGTCTTTTCAAATGAGTCAGCTCTTCGTATTTGGTGGCCAAAATATTGGAGCTTCAGCTTTAACATCAGTCCTTCCATTGAACACCCAGGACTGATCTCCTTTAGGATGGACTGGTTGGATCTCCTTGTAGTCCAAGGGACTCTCAAGAGTCTTCTCCAACACCACAGTTCAAAAGCATCAATTCTTCGGCGCTCAGCTTTCTTTTTAGTTCAACTCTCATATCCATAATGACCACTGGAAAAACCATAGCCTTGACTAGACAGACCTTTGTTGGCAAAGTAATGTCTCTGCTTTTGAATATGCTATCTAGGTTGGTCATAACTTTCCTTCCAAGGAGTAAGCGTCTTTTAATTTCATGGCTGCAATCACCATCTGCAGTGATTTTAGAGCCCCCCAAAATAAAGTCATCCATTGTTTCCACTGTTTCCCCATCTATTTGCCATGAAGTGATAGGACCGGCTGCCATGATCTTAGTTTTCTGAATGTTGAGCTTTAAGCCAAATTTTTCACTCTCCTCTTTCACTTTCATCAAGAGGCTCTTTAGTTATTCTTCACTTTCTGTTGGGGTAGATACTAATCATTTGTTTTTTTCTTTATTGGAGGGCTGGAGAAAGACATTTAATGAACACTGGCTTAGACAAAAAGGGATGTTATGAATTTGAGGTCATTCTAATGTCTTTCTAACTGTGCCCAGGAGATGGCGCTCATTCCCAACAAGTCGCCAATAATCCGCAAATGCAGAGTACCTCCTAGTCTAGGTGCTTGTATGAGCGTTATCAAAATGGCCCTGATACCATCCCGAGACAAAGCCATGCTAGTGCTTGGATAGCCTGCCCTGGAATTCCTGGCGGATCGGGAAGGACGTTACAGACAGCTGTCTTGTGTCCAGGGCCTGGGGCGCTGGCCCAAGATGCCAGAGGCTTGGGAGGGTCAGGCGGTACTCGTGGGGCCCCTCAGATCCCCAGCTGCTCTTCAGCCCTCTTCCATTGGAGTCCCCTTCCCAGTGCTATGCCAGGACTCTCCTGCAGACAAGACCATCCTCTTTACATTGTAATGGCTGCTGCTTACAAGAGCAGGTTATGTGCCAGACTAGGAGAGACCCCTCTTACCTAGCTGAATCCCCCCCAACAGGGGAGGAAGGGGTTTAGAACTGCATTTTACGAAGAAGGAACCAAAAGCTTCAAATGATTAATAGAAAGTGGTGGAGTGACAGGACATCTCTGCGGTTCTTCCTCTGCACGTGGGAGTCCAAGGAACTAAGAACTTGGAGGTGGGTGATATCTGATTCCCTGCCCTCCAAGAATTCACCATCTAGTTAGAGAGGGGCGGGCGCATGCGTGCACACACACACACACACGCACACACACACAATTACAAGCAGATTGTGATAAACCTTGACACAAAAGTATGAAGAACTTGCAAAGGGGGACTTTCTTCAGCGCTCACAGGTTTCTACATTGTTTTGCAATTAGAAACACTTGTTCCCAGCCACTCATGAGGGATTTTTTTTCCATGATGCATGCTTAGTTGCTTCAGTCGTGTCCGACTCTTGGTGACCCCAAGGACTGTAGACCACCAGGCTCCTCTGTCCATGGGATTTTCCAGCAAGAATACTGTAGTGGATTGCCATTTCTGCCTCCAGGAGATCTTCCCGACGCTGGGGTCGAACCCACGTCTCTTATGTCTACTGCACTGGCAGGCAGGTTCTTTACCATTAGTCCCACTTGGAAAGCCCTCCACAGTGCTTCTCACACTTTATTTGGGCTCTTGTTAGAGAGCCGGACTCTGCTCCAGTAGGTCTGGTGTGAGGCCTGGGATTCTGAATCCTAATGGCCTGTGTGGATGCTGCTGCTCTGAGACCACACTGAACCATAAGAGCTGGAGGAGAGCTTGGCCTATAACCTACTTTTTTTTTTTTATGGCCCAAGAGCTAAGAATGATTTTTTACATTTCCAAAAGGCTGTGAAGAAAAGAAAGAATATGTACCAGCTCCAAGGTGGCCCTCAAAACTAGGATATTTCCTATTCGACCCTTTACAGAAAAAGTCTGCAGAATTTGGGACTAAAGTGACTGTGCTGTCCCCTTTCTGAGCTCTATGGGAAGAACAGACACTTCTTCTCTTTATTTTTAATTTTTTTTTTTTTTTTTTTGGTGTACAGTTAGTTGCCTTATAATCCTCTGTTAGATTCTACTGTACAACAAAGTGAATGAGATATATATATACACACACACACACACACACACACACACACACACATATCCCCTTTTTCGGATGAATTAGAAGAACAAATTCTGTTCATAGTGGTTTGGAAGAAAGAACCAGGCTGACCGAACTTCTTTGCTTCTTCTCCTGGGTCCTCTGCCTGTTGGCAGGAAGTCTATATTCTGAGAACAGAGTGCATGTTGGGAATCTCTGCTCTGAGGATGGCCTGCTATGGTCCAGCTGATACAGTAATGAGGTAAGTCAGGGCTGAAGTGAGTCTGCTTTCCAGCCAATCAAAGGCAAATTCTCCCAATGGCTTTATCAGTAATCAAGGTGATAGTCTGGCCTCTGCTACATTCTTCCACCTGTATCTTAGAGGTTCTGAGAAGAAGGGCAGAGGGTACTTTTTGAAACCCCAAAGCCAATCCTCTACTGTTTCCTCCATGCATCTACTCTGTGTCTCTGTCTCCTTGCTGAACTCAGGGCAGGCACCGTGCCTGCAGCCAGGGCTGGCATTTCGCACCTGACTGATGGACTCACATGAGGCCCAGGGTCAATACCCTGGTGCTGCCAAATGACTCTGTGTCAGCCCATGTCACCAACTGATTGCCACATCAGAGGGCTCGTTACAAGTCCGTGCCAACCTCTGGGCTCCTGTGGAGAGCAGCCATCAGCCACTTTGCAGCAATGGCCCGAATCACAGGAAAGTGGGCCTGATTTGACAAAAGCAGCAGCCATATATTTTTTGCTCTTGGAGGTGTAACCATGGTAATGAGAGCAGACAAAAACCGTTCCTTAACACTGGCGATGCTCAAATGCACACAGCACTTTGGGGTAGTGGAAGTAGGGTTTAATTTTAGAATCCGAGCATCGCTTCAGGGAACAAAGGGCATTAGAACCGGGCCTGTCAAAGACCTGCAACAGCTTTCTCTCCTTCCAGGAACGCATATCCTGTTGCAGGCAGAGTTTGCATCCATCCACTGGGGTGTGTGCTTTGTTCATGACATTCTTCTACCTGGTGCAGCTGCTGTGACGGGGATGTGCCTTTAGAAAGTCGCTCTGTTGTGACTGTTTCCAGGAGTAATAAAAGAACTGAGCTCAAGAAGATGCAGCTGCGGTAATCATTCTGCATTCAACTTAGCTGTCAATATCCTCCCCACAATCTTTATAGGATAGGTGTCAATGTTATTCCCATTTTACAGATGAGGAGACTGAGGTGCAGAGGTGATGTGATCTTTGATAAGTGACCTGGCAGAGAGCCTGCACTCTTCCATGATGTCGTGGGAGACAAAGGTTCCCTGGCAGATCTGTGAGAGACCTTTGGACTATTTAAGTTGGTGCTGGAAAGGCCCGTCTCTGCTCCCTGGAAATGCAAGTCTGTTGTTACTATTTCTGAATGCAGATGTGTGTCCTCCCAGAGTCTCAGGGCTGAAGGAGAGGAGATGAAAGGGAAACTTTAACCCTTGACGGAGGTAGGAGGTGCATGTAAAACCAGTCTCATTTCTCTGAAAGTGATTTTCCAATATGTATTGAGAGCCTTCACATGTCCACATGTGTCAATCCACTTCTTCATTTGTTATGAATCAGCCTAAGAGAATAACCAAAGTTTAAGATTTCCCTAACAATATGGAAACCACAGATTTTCCATATTTTCAAATTATATAGGAAATTTTCAAAATAGCCTACACAATCAAGGATTGGGACTCACTCAAGAAAATAAATCTATGAAGTAGAATAATATAGAGCTAAAGATCTTATTTTCAAGAAATTTTTTAGTGATGTGGGGAAATATTTGTGATATAATGCTGCATGGAAAAATCAGGAAATAAAATTATTTGCAGCATCATCTCATCTATTTTTATGCAGCTATTTTATAAATATGACTGAAAATATTTCATAGAGATGGAATTAAATTCAGATCAGATCAGATCAGTCACTCAGTCATGTCTGACTCTTTGCGACCCCATGAATCGCAGCACACCAGGCCTCCCTGTCCATTACCAACTCCCGGAGTTCACTCAGACTCACGTCCATTGAGTCAGTGATGCCATCCAGTCATCTCATCCTCTATCGTCCCCTTCTTCTCCTGCCCCCAATCCCTCCCAGCATCAGAGTCTTTTAAAATGAGTCAAATCTTCGCATGAGGTGGCCAAAGTACTGGAGTTCCAGCTTTAGCATCATTCCCTCCAAAGAAATCTCTGGGCTGATCTCCTTCAGAATGGACTGGTTGGATCTCCTTGCAGTGCAAGGGACTCTCAAGAGTCTTCTCCAACACCACAGTTCAAAAGCATCAATTCTTCGGTGCTCAGCCTTCTTCACAGTCCAACTCTCACATCCATACATGACCACAGGAAAAACCATAGCCTTGACTAGACGAATCTTTGTTGGCAAAGGAATGTCTCTACTTTTGAATATGCTATCTAGGTTGGTCATAACTTTCCTTCCAAGGAGTAAGCGTCTTTTAATTTCATGGCTGCAGTCACCATCTGTAGAGATTTTGGAGCCCCTCAAAATAAAGTCTGACACTGTTTCCCCATCTATTTCCCATGAAGTGGTGGGACCGGATGCCATGATCTTCGTTTTCTGAATGTTGAGCTTTAAGCCAATTTTTTCACTCTCCACTTTCACTTTCATCAAGAGGCTTTTGAGTTCCTCTTCACTTTCTGCCATAAGGGTGATGTCATCTGCATATCTGAGGTTATTGGTATTTCTCCCGGCAATCTTGATTCCAGCTTGTGTTTCTTCCAGTCCAGCGTTTCTTATGATGTACTCTGCATATAAGTTAAATAAACAGGGTGACAATATACAGCCTTGACGAACTCCTTTTCGTATTTGGAACCAGTCTGTTGTTCCATGTCCAGTTTTAACTGTTGCTTCCTGATCTGCATACAAATTTCTCAAGAGGCAGGTCAGGTGGTCTGGTATTCCCATCTCTTTCAGAATTTTCCACAGTTTATTGTGATGCACACAGTCAAAGGCTTTGGCATAGTCAATAAAGCAGAAATAGATGTTTTTCTGGAACTCTCTTGCTTTTTCTATGATCCAGCGGATGTTGGCAATTTGATCTCTGGCTCCTCTGCCTTTTCTAAAACCAGCTTGAACATCAGGAAGTTCACGGTTCCCGTATTGCTGAAGCCTGGCTTGGAGAATTTTGAGCATTACTTTACTAGCGTGTGAGATGTGTGCAATTGTGCAGTAGTTTGAGCATTCTTTGACATTGCCTTTCTTTGGGATTGGAATGAAAACTGACCTTTTCCAGTCCTGTGGCCACTGCTGTGTTTTCCATATTTGCTGGCATATTGAGTGCAGCACTTTCACAGCATCATCTTTCAGGGTTTGGAATAGCTCAACTGGAATTCCATCACCTCCACTAGCTTTGTTCATAGTGATGCTTCCTAAGGCCCACTTGACTTCACATTCCAGGATGTCTGGCTCTAGGTGAGTGATCACACCATCGTGATTATCTGGGTCGTGAAGATCTTTTTTGTACAGTTCTTCTGTGTATTCTTGCCACCTCTTCTTAATATCTTCTGCTTCTGTTAGGTCCATACCATTTCTGTCCTTTATTGAGCCCATCTTTGCATGAAATGTTCCTTTGGTATCTCTGATTTTCTTGAAGAGATCCCTAGTCTTTCCCATTCTGTTGTTTTCCTCTATTTCTTTGCATTGATCACTGAAGAAGGCTTTCTTATCTCTTCTTGCTATTCTTTGGAACTCTGCATTCAGATGTTTATATCTTTCCTTTTCTCCTTTGCTTTTCACTTCTCTTCTTTTCACAGCTATTTGTAAGGCCTCCCCAGACAGCCATTTTGCTTTTTTGCACTTCTTTTCCATGGGGATGGTCTTGATCCCTGTCTCCTGTACAGTGTCACGAACCTCATTCCATAGTTCATCAGGCACTCTATCTATCAGATCTAGGCCCTTAAATCTATTTCTCACTTCCACTGTATAATCATAAGGGATTTGATTTAGGTCATACCTGAATGGTCTAGTGGTTTTCCCTACTTTCTTCAATTTCAGTCTGAATTTGGCAATAAGGAGTTCATGGTCTGAGCCACAGTCAGCTCCTGGTCTTGTTTTTGCTGACTGTATAGAGCTTCTCCATCTTTGGCTGCAAAGAATATAATCAATCTGATTTCGGTGTTGACCATCTGGTGATGCCCATGTGTAGAGTCTTCTCTTGTGTTGTTGGAAGAGGGTGTTTGTTATGACCAGTGCATTTTCTTGGCAAAACTCTATTAGTCTTTGCCCTGCTTCATTCCATATTCCAAGACCAAATTTGCCTGTTACTCCAGGTGTTTCTTGACTTCCTACTTTTGTATTCCAGTCATCTATAATGAAAAGGACATCTTTTTGGGGTGTTAGTTCTAAAAGGTCTTGTAGGTCTTCATAGAACCGTTCAACTTCAGCTTCTTCAGCGTTGCTGGTTGGGGCATAGACTTGGATTACTGTGATATTGAATGCTTTGCCTTGGAAACAAACAGAGATCATTCTGTCGTTTTTGAGATTGCATCCAAGTACTGCATTTCGGACTCTTTTGTTGACCATAATGGCCACTCCATTTCTTCTGAGGGATTCCTGCCCTCAGTAGTAGATATAATGGTTATCTGAGTTAAATTCACCCATTCCAGTCCATTTCAGTTCGCTGATTCCTAGAATGTTGACATTCACTCTTGCCATCTCTTGTTTGACCACTTCCAATTTGCCTTAATTCATGGACCTGACATTCCAGGTTCCTATGCAATATTGCTCTTTACAGCATCGGACCTTGCTTTTATCACCAGTCACATCCACAGCTGGGTATTGTTTTTGCTTTGGCTCCATCCCTTCATTTTTTCTGGAGTTATTTCTCCATTATTAAATTAGGGGGATGGAAAAAAAATTAAATTTTTCTCTATATTTTCCTAATCTTTATAATAAGCAAAATCTCTTGCAAAACAATAGTTTTGTAAACAGAAGAGATAATAATAATAAAAGAATTGCTTTTTTAAATTAAGTACTTATAATATGCTTGGCAATTTGAGAAAGTGATTTATCTATATTTAAAGTACTCTTCCTTACAAAGTCCGGCAAGAGAGTTTTTATCAAAAAGGAACCTGAGAAACTGACTTACCGAAGATTTGCTAAATGAATAAATTACAAAAGCCAACGAATTGTAAGCATTTGTTACCTGCTCAAGAAATTAAATGCAGTCCGTTTAGCTGAAGGAGAGGGTTGAGAGATTCATGGGAGGTAAAGACTCAAAACTCAATGAAGCGAGAACCCAGAAAGCCTGCAATGCCATGCTAGGGAGGGAGACTCTATTCTACAGGTAATGTGGAACCACTTGTGCAGGTTAGGAAGGAAAGAAGGAAGGAGAGAGGGAAGGAAAGAGAGAACAAAGGAAGGAAGGGGAGAAGGAAGCAAGGAAGGAAAAAAAGTAACAGAGATGTGTGTGGGTGGGGGTGTGTGTCTGGTGAATTCCCAAGGAGCGGTGTTCAGAAAGATTTATGAACATTGCTTATCTATTCCAGCCTATGTTAAACACTGTGTCTCCATACACACTCACCAACATAAACATAGTTTTGGAGCATGTTCTTGGAGTTACCCTGGATAGAAAAGCAGAAGTAACCCAGCCTTCTGGGGTGCCTGAAAGTAGAGAGACACACTGAACATGGAATGAGGTTTAAAATTCTTTTTCTCTGCTCCTTCTTTAGGCACCTTGTGCCGCAGAGTCTCCCTCATCCTATATGACTAACTGCATCATCTTCACCTCCAACTCTACGGTTCGGTTCATATGACAAACCTCGCTCACTTGCAGCCTGAGGGCTGCAGCTTCTCCAGCCCGCACACCCAAGGCCACGCGCATGTGAGTGTCTGTACCGCGCCGAGCTCTCTCTCTATTACTGTGTCACTCACCATTCCCAGCACCGGCAGCGCTTCAAATTTCCCGACTGGAGATTAGAACATCAGTCAGATCCACCATCCTGACTGATCAGAACTCTTACTGAGGTCGTGCATTTCAATCATTTTCTTTTCATCAAGGTACGCGCTTCTGTAAATATTTGTCCATATTGATGCTTTCACATCACATACTCCATGTCAGGCACAGGTCTCAAGACTTAACTTATATTAACACCAACAATTCTTCAAGGCAGGAGTTATCCGCATGTTACACCCAAGAGGGCTTTCCTGACTCGCCTGACATCCTGCCATTGATTAGATGCAGCCAGGATGTGAACCACAGTTTTGGTTTCTAAGTCAGTGTTCTCGATCAAGCTGCTGCTCACCTTCAGAACAGAACATATTCTGAAACCAGTGACATAGGAAGTCATTATTAAAATGCAATCACAGCGAGCCTATAGTTTGTTACCCATGGTGCTTCAACCCTCAAGATTTTGATGTAAGTTTCTGACAGATTCTAAAGGGATGGGCGAATGCTTAATTACTAGATTTAATACTTATTCTCTGTCTTTCTTTCTCTGAAACTTAAAAGACCCCACATTTCCCCTTTTGTTTTTCTTTTTTTTTGGGTAAATTCTCTGCTGATAATATCACTGGTACTCATGGTTTCACCACTTAGCCCCTTGTTGATGAGTTCCCTTTCCAGCTTTGAATTTTCTCCCATGGTCCAGATCTAAACACCCAGCACCATACTCAACATTTCCTCCTGCTTGCACAGAGACCCCAAGCTCAATGAACCCCAAAGAGGACTCGGTGCCTCACTTTCCTGCCTTGTCACTGGCACCACCACTGTGCTGTTGCCCAAGCAACGATCCCAGAGGCAGCACACCAGGCCTCCCTGTCCATCACCCACTCCCAAAGCTTGCTCAAACTCGTGTCCTTTGTGTCAGTGATGCCATCCAACCATCTCGTCCTCTGTCGCCCCCCCTTCTCCTTTTGCCTTCAATCCTTCCCAGCATCAGGGTCTTTTCCAAGGAGTTGGCGCTTTATATCAGGTGGAGCTTCAACTTCAGTATCAGTCCTTCCAATGAATATTCAGGGTTGATTTCCTTTAGGATTGACTGGTTTGATTTTCTTACTCTCCAAGGGACTCTCAAGAGTCTTCTCCAGCACCAGAATTTGAAAGCATCAAGTCTTTGGCGCTCAGCCTTCTTTATGGTCCAACTCTTACAAGAAAAACCATAGCTTTGACTATATGGACCTTCGTGGGCAAAGTGATGTCTCTAGCCACCCTTCAAGATACAGCATAAACATCTCTTCTTCATGGAACTATAACTTTTTTTACTGTAACTTCTTGGCTCTCCAGATCACTTAGCTGTTTTTTTTATCCCCTTCATATGGCAGTTAATACTACTTTTGTCAGCCTTTGTGTGTCCTAATTCCTCCTGCTAGACCAGGAATTCTGGATCAAGTCTGTTTCATCTTTGTTTTCAGTCCAGAATAAGCTTTGCTACCAAAGTGCTCATTGAAGGCAGCTGAGTGAATGAACAAGTGAACAGAATCTGCTCCAAACAAGGTGTTAGATGGTATGAAAAAAAATAGCCACAGTAATTTCCTTCTTGGAGCCACACTCTTGTGTCGTTTTCCCCACACTGACACTGGACTTGTCTATGTGATCTGCTTTGGCCAGCGGAGTAACAGTGAGCATGACACAAGCAGAGACTTAAGCATGCCTGGTCCTCCCTCTCCTGTTGGCCTTGCAACTCTGACCATCATAGGAGTGGCTCAAGCTGTCATTCTGGATGTTGAAACAGCTAAAAAGAAGAATCAGATGCTCCCACTTGCCAGCTAACCAAGACATGCAAGAGCACCCAGGGGAGGTCAGCTGAGCTGGCATAGACATGAAGAATATCGAATAATACAATTAATAAAAGTTCTTGTTTTAAACTACTTAGTTTTGAGGGGGCTTTTTTCATGCAGTGAAAGCTAATTCACTGAATACCCATGGATTGCTGATTTTCAAAGAATAGCAGTCAAGTGAGTAGTACTATATACCTAAACTTTTTTTTTTTTTTTTTTTTTTGCCACTGGTTTAATAATAATTGGGTTTACCAGGTAAAGCTAGTGGTAAAGATTCCCTGGTCTTCACTGTAGAAGACATAAGAGACACAGGTTCAGTCCCTGGGTTGGAAAGTTCCCCTGGAGGAGGGAATGGCAGCCCATTATCCAATACTCTTCCTTAGAGAATCCCATGGACAGAGGAGCTGACTCTGTGCAACCCTGCAGGCTTCACAGGGTTGCACAGAGTCAGACACGAGGGAGGAAACTTCCCACACATGCATAATAGTAATAAAAAAGCTCTCTAGTCAAGAGGACTTCCTAGTTCAGAAGTGGAAGTTTTGTCATACACTAGCTGTGTGACATTGAGCAAGTTACTTCATCTCTCAGATAATGGCACCTGCCTTTCAGGGTTGTCAAAAGAATTTAATGGAATTGTGTTCATAAAGCAACTAATACAGACTCCCATGTAGGATGGACTTGATATAGGTTGGTTATTCCTCTTGGTTGGTCTAGGACTTGAAAAGGCAACTCTGACTCTCCTCCCCCAGGTAAATGCCTCTGTTTTCATCTCTGTCTTTATCTCTGTCTCTCGTTTTCCCAGAACAAGCAATTCTTTGCTATTTAAATTTATTTACCAAACTGACTAATCCAGTCAGTACCAAATCCTCCTCAGATTAAGTCTTAGATTGGTTTCTGGGGAGTTAATTACTTACACGAGTGTATAAATCAGATCTGGAATTTCTAAACTAATATGTGCTCTGTTCAATGAATATGTCCCATCCTTAAGACCAGCAAATAAATAAAATAGCAACCAGATTGGAGGACAATTTAATTATTCTCCTTGTGGGGTTCCCTCCCACCACGTCCTCCAAGCATCCATAAAATGTCTTAGATGAAAGGATTCTGGACTCTTCCTTTGTTATAATTCTCAGGCAGTTTGTAACATTCCTGGGGTGCTGAGGGCAACTCTTCACCAACTATTTAATATTTATTATTTATTGGTTAATTAGCCATGGTCTGTGCCCTTACTGTGCTTTTCCTCCATGAAGAGGTACGAATACAAGCAACTACTGTACTAGCAGGGATACACATCAGAATATTAAGTATACAGTGTGTTCCAGGCACCAGGCTAAGCATGTACTATGTTTTAATGACCCAGGAAAATTTTAAATAGTGACCACCTCATCTGAAATTGACCCCCCTCCCACCGTCCTCAGCCCAAGCCATGTGTCCCCTGCTTTTTTTCTCTGTATCATTTATGGTCCTCCCAATTTATTCACCCATTTGTTTAGTGCTTTATTGTCATCCAAGGCTTCCCTGGTAGCTCAGTTGGTAAAGAATACACCTACAATGCAGGAGATCCTGGTTTGATTCCTGGGTTGGGAAGATCCCCTGGAGAAGGGATAGGCTACCCACTCCAGTGTTCTTGGGCTTCCCTTGTGGCTCAGCTGGCAAAGAATCCTCTGCAATGTGGGAGACCTGGGTTTGATCCCTGGGTTGGGAAGATCCCGGAGAAGGGAAAGGCTACCCTCTCCAGTATTCTGGCCTGGAGAATTCCATGGACTACACAGAGTCTCAAAGAGTCAGACTGGATTGAGCAACTTTCACTTTTCACTTATTGTCATCCTCTCCATGAGATTATATAAGTTCCATGAGGGAAGGAGCTTAGTCTGCCTTGTCTATTGCTGCCCAGAACAGTACACAGAGGGCTCTCTCTGGCTAAATGGTGTGGAGTGGGCATCAGAGCAATGGGTCAGTGGTTTGTTTCTCTCACCAAATGAAGTTCTCTGAAACTGGTTCCATTTTGTCTCTGTAATACAAGCTCCCAGCACTGTGCCAGAGACTCCATTAATATTTGATGTCTTGAAACTCTGCTGAAAGACAGTAATATCCATTGAAAATAGGCAATTTCAAATATTTGAGTTTTACAGAATATTGAGGAAACCTGGCAATCACATTCCTTTGAATGGACATATTTAAGAGGCAACTGAACTGACAATTAATAGATGTAAAATTGATCTTTTCATTCACTTATTTGTATTCCCTAAATAATTTAGGTTGGTATAACCTAATTTTGTTAACTCAAGCTTGTCACTGAAGGTACATTTCTCAGGCATTTTCATATTATGCTGTGTTTAATGATTGCCATGTCTTCCTTCTCTAAGCTTTTGGAAGGCAAATCACTTCCAGTTGATCTTTAGATCTTTAATGACGAGCTCAGTGCTTTGCTTCCAGTAGATACCAGTAAATGTTAAGGTGAATGAATGAATATATGGATGAGTGTTCCTACCACCCTGTGCTGTGATCAGTGACGCCCTCAAGGACAGTCCAGGGTGTAGGCTAGCTGACTTGCATGTATTAGCTCTGAGTGATCCGGTGGCCTTTGAATTACAGACTTGTCAGTTTATTCAAGTTTATAATTACTGCGTGTCCACCTGATGGTTTTTCTCCCTTTTCCCCTCATGACTCCAGTTATGCCTTATTTCTGTTCAGTTTGTTTGTCTGCTAGGGGTAACAATGAAACTATTTAACAACCCCACTCCAGTACTCTTGCTTGGAAAATCCCATGGATGGAGGAGCCTATTAGGCTGCAATCCATGGGGTCGCTAAGAGTCGGACACGACTGAGCGACTTCACTTTCACTTTTCACTTTCATGCATTGGAGAAGGAAATGGCAGCCCACTCCAGTGTTCTTGCCTGGAGAATCCCAGGGATGGGGGAGCCTGGTGGGCTGCCGTCTATGGGGTCGCACAGAGTCGGACACGACTAAAGTGACTTAGCATAGCATAGCGTACCTGCAACAGAAAATTTTTCCTTTCTCTCTGCTTCTTCTCTCTTGTGGGTAGAAGAGCACAAGTTTGTGAGCATTGGTGGCACATTAAAGGAAACTGCATATTCTTGGACCCTATATTCAAGAAGAGGTGGTTCTGTATTTTCACCCCTTAAATCTGGTTGGTCTTGGTAACTGTTTAGACCAAAAGAACGTGGTGGAACTGGCTTTGTCATTTTTCAGGAACAGGCCTAGTAGACTGGCAACATCTTCTTTCTGTGGCTTGGGCACTCTCTCTAGAAACTCAGAAACACCAGGCAAGAAGTCCACCTATCCTGCAGGAGGGACACTGGGAAATTCTTTGAGGTTGCATGGAGTAGGCGAGGGCCCATACTGAGCCCAGCCTGTCAGCAGGCCCACCAAGGATCCAGGCAGAATGAAATGATCCTAGATCTGCAGTGCAGGGTAGCTCCTAGCTGAGCACTGCCCAGTGAGACTGGTGGAGGCTGCAGAGAGAAGAATTGATCTGTTACATCCCATCAGGATGCCTGACCCATAAAATTCATGGGATATGATTAAACAATTATTGTTTTAAGTACTCAAGTCCTGGGATAGTTTGTTAGGCAATGATAGGAAAGCAAAACAGCATTAGTTATAAAATAATTTTAAATGAGTCTCAAATGATCACTTAAGAATAAATATGCTAAGTAAAGTACATGGAATTTGGGACTCACATTGCACTTCTTCAGCAACCACGGTTGTTTCTTCCCTGAAGGTGGTGAGCTTGTGGGAGACCTGAGCTCCATAAACAAAAAAGCCTACTCTTTAAAAATGAAAGTGAAGTCACTCAGTCGTGTCCGACTCTTTGTGACCCCATGGACGGTAGCCTACCAGGCTCCGCTGTCCATAGGATTTTCCAGGCAAGAGTACTGGAGTGGGCTGCCATTTCCTTCTCCAGGGGCTCTTCCCAACCAAATCTTTGGTTATCAAAGCGTAACAAAGCCAAACTGACAAGTTTTTATGGAATATCTACATTTCTTGTGCTGCATTGTTTTGAGAGTTCAGAGACTAAATAAAGTAAAGAAATGATAACAGATGCATCCAGTTGACTAAATACCTTCTTTCTAATGTGTACAGGTCTCCTACTGCTAAGTATCAGATAGCTTGGGGGTACAAAATGAGCAATATAAACCCTTTCAATTGACTTCCATGTATGGTGGCCTGAGCTTCCCTGGTGGCTCAGATGGTAAAGCATCTGTCTGCAATCAGGAGACCCGGGTTTGATCCCTGGGTCGGGAAGATTCCCTGGAGAAGGAAATGGCAAACCACTCCAGTATTCTTGCCTGGAGAATCCTGTGGTCGGAGGAACCTGGGAGGCTACATTGCTTGGGGTTGCAAAGAGTCAGACACGACTGAGCGACTTCATTTTCACTTTCTTTATGGTGGCCTGGACATCCTCAAGTGCTTTTATATTAAATATACTATTTGGTCTTTATAAAAGCCCTGTGTGATTATCAGGGCAACCATTATTTCACAATTTGTTGTTCAGTTGCTAAGTCGTGTCCGACTCTTTGTGATCCCACGGACTGTAGCCAGCCATGCTCCTCTGTCCATGGAATTCTCCAGGCCAGAATACTAGAGTGGGTTGCCATTCCCTTCTCCAGGGGATCTTCCCCACCCAGAGATCAAACCGGGGTCTCCTGTGTTGCAGGTGGATTCTTTACCAGCTGAGCCACTAGGATCAGATGATTTACTAAGTGTGGGGTACTTGGCAGGTAGTCATCATTCAGTGAACCTCAGGCATTGCTTCCAATCTCTATTTCAGACTGAAAGAGAGCGAATGGAGTTTTTAGCTAAATCCCTTAGAGCTTTCTCCCGAAAGTCAATATCTTAATAAAGTAAAAGGAAAAATGAGGTATAAGATCACCGATGTGAACACTGCACATAAGGGAGAGAATATTCTCCTATAAAGTGTTAACTTTCACAGGAAACTCTCTCTATTATATCAGCTATAGACCCTGTAACCATTTGCGGGGGCAGAAACTATTATTCATCAATGTCACTGTCATCAAATGAAATGTAAGTGCCTGCAGAGACACAGTGTGGCCTAAGGAGGCTTGCAAAGAACCTGTAATTGGTGCCCTGATGCTCAAAGGGGTGAGAAATTCTTGCTGTTGGCAGGAGATTCCGGCTGCAGGATTTGTTCCTGATTCTCCTGGACCTGGAAATGTCTGACCAATGTGGTCCTCTGCCCTCTTGTTCAGCAACTTCCAGGTTGTGTGACATGGACATGTTCCTCTGACATGTGCACCTAGCCCTGAACAAGGACGCTATCAGCTCCTACAAAGCTGGAGGGAGTTTCTTACTTTATCTGTGATCTTGGCTCCAGAGTGGCTAAACATAGACCCATGTCCACCCAGCTCAGGAAGTTAGATCCATGCCTCTTCTGTTTTTGTCTTTTCTGGAATAGATCCCTGAGCTCACTCCAGCAAGACAGCACAAGCCAGTGGGCTGCACCCAGCTACCCCTGCAAACCTGTCAAAACCAGCCACGTGTGGCCACCGCAGGCCAGAGAAGGTTAGTGCTAAAATCTGGGACACCCTGCATTAGAAAACCCATATTTCAGGATAAAAGAGTGCAAAGTACTCTTTAATTCTCCCTTCTGGTGAATTTTGATTTTTGCTTCATTTAACTACCATGCATGCCTGCGTGCATGCTATGTCGCTTCAGTCATGTCCACTCTTTGCAACCCTGTAGACTGCAGCCCACCGTGAGGATTATCAAATCTTTTTCTCATAAATTAAAACAAACAAAAAAAACCTCAGGCTAGCTTAACCAGCCTGGCTCATATCCATGAAGTTCTTAGCCCTAAAAAGCCTTGAATGCCAGGCTGAGGGTTCAGGTTGCCCTTATGTCACACCGATTACTTTTGACTCACGCTCCTTGTCAATTGTTCATGCTCTCACTGATTCATTCATTCACTCAGTGCATGTTTTGAGGATTTATTCTGAGCCAGATGCTGTGCCTAGTCCTGATGACCTGAAGATGAATAAACTGGAGTCCCTACCTGGAAAGGCATCCACAGCATGATGGAAAAATAATCATGCTTGGTGTGTTTGGTTGGCTGTGGACAATACGTCCTCATAGCATTTCATCCATGTCAGATTTCCTCATAGACACTGGAGGGTGCGGGTGTGAGTCCACACCTCTTCTGGGCTGTGGGATAGATCCTTCCTGCTTGGCCCATCTTTTCCTGAGCCCTAAAGTTAAGAGCACAGCTCAATCATGAACGTGTCTTTAGGAAGAACCAGCAGGCAGGCCGAGCATAAACCTTTGAGGGTTCATACCAGAGTTCAGCAAACCCCAGTGGAATCAGAGCTTCTCATGGTGAAGTTCCTTCCTGGGGCTCCAGCTCCTGCTGAAGTCTTGGCCTGCAGGGGGTGAGATGGGAAGGAGAGAGACTGGGGTGGGGAGAGGACAGTTGTTGAGTCTCTCAGTCGTGTCTGACTCTGCAACTCCATGGACTCTAGCCCAGCAGGCTCCTCTGTCCATGGGCTTTTCCAGGCAAGTATACTGCAGTGGCTTGTCGTTTCCTCCTGCAGGGAATCTTCCCCACCCAGGCATTGAACCTGTGCCTCCAGCATTGGCAGGCAGATTTTTTTTTTTTTTAACCACTGAGCCACCAGGGTAGAGAACAGGGAGAGGAAAGGAAGGGAAGAAAAGGGAGACTAAGGCAGTGGAGAGGGAGAGATCTCCATAGAGTTGCTGTGTGGCCTGGCTGAGTCCTCTGATGAAGTTATCGCTGCCACACTTATTTCCCGATAGGCCCTGTTGCAGGTCTGTAACAACAATCTCTTTCATGCATAAATACTGTCTACTCATCACTTACAAATACTGTTTATTAATGGAATAATCTGGGTAGAGAGACACTCTGGGGACAGGACTTCATCATGTAATAAGCACTGCATTATGCATGAAGGATTTATGAAGGTATCTACATGGCTTTAGTAAGAACACTGCAGAAATAAATATCTTGAAGCTGACACAGACTCACTAATTTGAGTGAGCAAATTTTTTTTTTTATTGATGCCATTGCATTGGGGAAATCAAGATGATAAGCCCCCTTCAGGGGCTCACAGTCTAGTAGTGAAACAGTCAAGTAAATGGGCCATTGTGCTTCAGGATGGCAAGTGCCAAGCCTATAAGCCAGAGTGAGTCCTGGGGGGCACACAGGGAGGCCGAGATGTCTGAGCTGAGAAGAGAAGGCTCATTGATCATCACCCAGGTAAACACTGCGAGGGGTCAGAATGTGCAATGCCCAGGAGACAGAGTCTGTCAATGGAGTAGAATGGTGCCCAACCTTTTTAGCACCAGAGATCGATTTCACAGAAGACAGTTTTCCAAAGACTGGGGTGGGGAGGATGATTTCGGGATGATTCAAGTGCATTGCATTCATTGTGCACTTTATTTTTATTATTATTACATCAGCTCCATCTAGATCATCAGGCTTGAGATCTCAGAGGCTGGGGTCCCTGGAGTAGAGGGTGGATGGGGTGCCTACAGGAGATGAAATCAGAGCGATAAGGGCCAGAGGACACAGCTCTGCAGACTCATCTACCTTCCAGGAGCTCCCTTGCTGAAAGCCTTCTAAAAATTCCTTACACTTGGCAATTTTCCTTAGATCTACCTGATCCCTCTGCCTCCCTCTTCTTTCTTCCTTTCCTTCCTCTAATTTTTTTTATCCCATTTGTTCCAGAAAACTAACCCTAAAAGTGGCCCCTGCAAAGGTTGGGGTAATTGATCCTTCAGTTAAAATGAAGAGCTTCAGCTACACTAAATTTTTTTCATGACTGAAGTGGTCATGTCTCCTCTGTGGGCTTTAGTTTCCCTGAGTGGAATCCATGGGAGGGAGGGCTTGATGAGTTTATTCTAATTGCCCTTTTCAGTTTAGTTCAGTTCAGTTGCTCAGTTGTTTCTGACTCTTTGTGACCCCATGGACTGCAGCACGCCAGGCCTCCCTGTCCATCACCAATTCCCGGAGTCTACTCAAACCCATGTCCATTGAGTTGGTGATGCCATCCAACCATCTCATCCTCTGTTGTCCCCTTCTCCTCCCGCCTTCAATCTTTCCCAGCATTATAGACCTAAATATTTTTCATTTCTCTCATTACAACTTAAATCTGTTAGAAAAGGATTTAGGTCTCAGAGTGTTGGCAGAGGGTTTGTTGAATAGTTATTCAACTTGAAAGAAGGTGCATTTTGGTTTTCATAGTCTCGTTAAGGAGAGGGTGGAGGGGGAGGAAGAGGGTGGTCCTTGGGGAGGGAGAGGATGGTGGGGGTGAGAGAGTTGGGGGGATGGAGGGGTAGGAAGAGGGTGGTCCCTGACCCTGTTTTCTCCTGACCCAGGCTTCAAGGAGCCCTTGCATGTCCAGGGCCCTACATCACAATATCCACATCACAGTATCTCCTCTCCAGTCTCAGTGCTAGAAACTAGCCTCCAAAGTCTGCAGAATCAGGCTTTCTCCACACATTTTTTCCTTTTGGAGTCTAATATTTCCATATACTGTCTCCCTAGTCTTTTGGAATCCATAATTTTAGCCATTTATTGTTGGGTTGGCCAAAAACTTTGTTTTTTCCATAAGATGCATTGAAAACCTAAACAAACTTTTTGTCTAGCCCAATAAGTGCCTACTGTGTCATGCTCTTGTTGACTCTGAATACACCATCTTGCTTATTCTCTACCATGTTATTCTTACCCTCATTCTGGACACAAAGAAAACAGTTCCTCAAAAAGGTGAGGTCAGAGAACTGTAAGGAAAGGATTGGGGATTTGATATCAAATTGTTTTGACTCCAAAGCCCCTGTTTTTCCATCTGAATCATTCCCCACTCCACTTCACCCCAGCTGACACCAGAACCCCTGCCTCCTCTTTGCTTCTTAGAGAAACCATGTCCTTTAACTGATGGAGAATGAAGCTCCCTGAAAGAAAGAGACAGAATCAAATTTGAAGAACATGCCAGAACCGCTTCAGAACAGGTGCCAAGACTCTTCCTACCCAAGAAGTGACAAACAGCTGGTGCTCAGTTTCATGAGAATTGTGCAGTTCTCTGAAGCTTCTTAGTTATACTGAATAACTAGCAACTTCATTGTAACTTCCTGGGGGCAAAGATTGAACTCCAGCAAAGCTTCTCCTTCTGTGACATGAACTCATGAATAAAAATGGGAATTAAATCACCTCTGGAGGATTAGGTGTGCTTTATGGCGTAGTAAATCTGTTTTCTATGAAGTTCTTGAAGGAAGACAATCAAATAAAAAAGCATCTGCCTGTCATAGCTTTTTCAACTTTTTAGGCTGAGTTAATGGTAAGCAGTAAGAACATTCTCATTTTTAGAAACAAAAAGATATTTTGTTTTAAATCCCAGCTCAGCCACATTTTCATTGTGTAATCTTGTGGTTGTCCATAGCATTAACAGTCTGAACCTTAGTTTTTAAACTGTAAAATAGGAGCAATAATCACTACTTACCTCATAGAATTAGTCATCAAAATAGAAAAATGAGTATAAGATATCATATTGGAGGGAATTATTATTGATAATGTCAGTCAAGAATACTGGAATGGTGTTGCCATTCCCTTCTCCAGGGGATCTTTCTGACCCAGGTATTGAACCTGGGTCTCCTGCATTGCCAGCAGATTATTTACTGTCTGAGCCACCAGGGAAGCCCTAATAGAGTATACAAAACGTTATAACTTTCTGAGTATGTTAAGCCAGCAAAATAAGTGTGAAGCAAAAAACCCTATCAAATGGCTATTCCACAGTGCATGGTGGCTAGGATGGTGTGCACACCACAATTATTAGCCTTATTAGTTCTGTATTCCATAAATTGTCATCAAGTTACCACTCTGTGTCTGTTACTCAAATACGAACCAGTTAACATGTCAAATATCTAAATACTGAAAGGCAGAAGAGAATTTGTATAGCCCAACCCTCTTAATGCTACCCTGTTGACTCAGAGTGAAAGAATCTGCCTGCAATGCAGGAGACCTGGGTTTGATCCCTGAGTTGGGAAGATCCCCTGGAGAAGGGACCGGCTACCCACTCCAGTATTCTGGCCTGGAGAATTCCATGGACAGAGGAGCTTAGCAGGTTACAGTCCATGGGATCGCTAAGAGTGGGACACGACTAAGCGACTTTCACTTCACTGAACCCCCTTAATACTAGTTATTTCCTGACACTATTGCTTTGCTCAAGAGGGGGAAGAAGAGGACGAGATGGTTAGATAGCATTATCAACTCGATGGACAAGAATTTGCGCAAACTCTGGGAGATAGTGGAGGACAGGGGAACCTGGTATGCTATAGTCCATGGGACTGCAAAGAGTTGGACGGTAGCAACTAAACAGCAA
Organism: Bubalus kerabau; assembly: GCF_029407905.1. NCBI lineage: Eukaryota > Metazoa > Chordata > Mammalia > Artiodactyla > Bovidae > Bubalus > Bubalus kerabau. The sequence continues at coordinate 84,583,404 of NC_073634.1, read as the reverse complement.
CAACACTTTGAAAGCAGTCATTGAGATAGCAGTTAAGTCTCTTGTTTATACCTGTTTCTGCCTGGATATCTTTGTCATCTTCAGGAATCTCACGGGAGACCTTGCCATATGTTTGGCTGTTGATCAGACCCACATACCTGCTCTCATTCCCTAATCTCTTTATGTGACTTGTCATGAGTGGTCCTGCAATGGCTTCCAGTGGTTGTTGTTTTACCTTCTAGTGAAAGAAAGCAAAAGTCGCTCAGTCGTGTCTGACTCTTTGTGACCCCATGACTGAATTCTCCAGGTCAGAATACTAGAGTGGGTAGCCTTTCCCTTGTCCAGGGGATCTTCCCAACCCAGGGATCGAACCCAGGTCTCCCGCATTGCAGGTGGATTCTTTACCAGCTGAGCCACAAGGGAAGCCCTGTTTTACCTTCAAGGTGCTCACAAACCATCTCTTTAACAACCTGTAGAACCTTGAGCTAATATCAAATGATAAAGATACACTTGCAACCTAAACTTGCTCCTTTTTCAACCTCTTGATGGTATTTGACCATTTAATTGGTATCAGGGGATAATCTCAGAGGCTGTACTCAGTCTCTCAACCATATCTGACTCTTTGCAACCCCATGGCCTGTAGCCCACCAGGCTCCTCCTATCCATTGAATTTCCCAGGCAAGAATACTGGAGTGGGTTGCCATTTCCTACTCCAAGGGATCTTCCCAGCCCAGGGATTGAACCCACATCTCTCTGTTACCTGCATTGGCAGGCAGATTTTTTTACACTGTGCCACCTGGGAAGTCCCCAGTCTCAGAGGAGATATCTGCAAAATGTTACTCATTTTCTCTCTCTCCATTCTCCAAGCTTCAGAGACAACTATTTAGCTGTTCCATTTACCAATTCTCACTGTATCCTGGGAAACCTGAGATCTTTCAAGGTACTCAGGAGCTGTGGCATAATATAAAATATATCTGGTCTTTGTCCCTGGTTCCTAACACAGAGATTCGAAAACCCTTGTGATTTCCTGAATGATAGGAATGGTTTTGTTATTCATAATAAACCCCTTTTAGAGATCATCATAATGAGTGAAGTCAGCCAGACACAGAGAGACAAACATCATATGATATCACTTATATGTGGAATCTAAAAGAAAAGATGCAAATGAACTTATTTACAAAACAGAAATAGATCCACACTACAGTTACAAAAAGGGGGAGGGTGGGGGCAGGGATAAATTAAGAGGCTGGAGTTAACATATATACACTATTATATATAAAAATGATAACCAACAAGGACCTACTGTACAGCACAGGAAACTATACCCAATATTTTGTAATAACCTAAAGGGAAAAGAATCTGAAAATGTACATATATGTATGTATATATATATATAAGTATGTGCATATGTATATGTGTATATATATATGTATATGTACATTTATATACATGAATCAGTGTGCTGTACACCTGAAATGAAGACAACATTATAAATCAACTATAAAAAATAAAGCTAACAGATTTTTTAAAAAAGTAGTAAACCTCTTTTGATCATATGTGAGTTTATGCTAGTGAGGAGATTTTAGGGTGGGGCTCCTAGATAGCCTCAAGATATGGTTGGTCACCAGAAGGACTAAATGACTAGAGGGTTGGAACTTCAGTGCCTCCCATTGAAGGGGAAGGAGGAGGGGATGGTGGCTAGTGATTAAGCCTATAAACACAGTGAGGTCTGATGAAGTTCAGAATTGGGAAACACACCCATGTGCTGGGAGGGTGGCACACCCAACTCCATGGGGACAGAAGCAACTGTGCCCGGGGCTCTTCTAGATCTCATCCTCTGCACCACTTCATCGAATGCTCATTTGTAGCCTTTATAATAGACCTTCCCTGGTGGGTCAGATGGTAAAGAATCCTCCTGCAATGTGGGAGACCTGGGTTCAATCCATGGCCTGGGAGGATCCCCTGGAGAAGGAAATGGCTACTCACTCCAGTATTCTTCCTGGAAAATTCTATGGACAGGGGAGCCTGGTGGGCTACAATTCATAGGGTTGAAAGAATCGGACATGACTGAGCGACTAATACTTTCGTACTTAAGTAGAGGGTCTTTCTGAGTACTGTGATCTATTATAGAAAATTATCAAATATGAGGAGGGGGTCAAGAAGAATGCCAATTTGTAGCCAAGTTGCAGAACTGTGGGTAACCTAAGGATCTACTTGGGATTGACATCTGAAGTCAGGCAGTCTTGTGGAACAAGTCTAACTTGTCAGGTGTGTGCTGACTTCCCAGGATTTAATGTAAGAGTACAGTTGGCTTGTGTAAGATACACAAGATATAGTTGGTGTCCACAGAGAATTGGTAGTTGGTGTTAGAAAATTACCCTTAGTATCACCAAAGTCCCACCCACCTTTGATCTCACATCCTCCATATTCATTTCTGTGGCTCCCGGATCACCTAGTGTTCATTTTCCTTGACTGAAAAAGACAGTCGAAAAATAGAAGTCAAGTTTTCTACTTCACCTGGGCTTTCTTGATGGCTAAGACAGTAAATCTGCCTGCAATGTGGGAGACCTGGCTTTGATCCCTGGGTTGGGAAGATCCCCTGGAGAAGGGAGAGGTTACCCACTCCAGTATTCTGGCCTGGAGAATTCCATGGACAGAGGAGCTTCACCGTCTACAGTCCATGGGGTCACAAAGAGTTAGACACGGCTGAATGACTTTCACTTTCACTCTTCTACTTTGCATACATGATTCAGCAATATCAGCTGTCACTACCAAACGATGGCTCTGCCCCAAATTTGACCACCTTCTTGCTGCTAATGAAAAGCACCAAGTCTCAATCCTTCATCATTTTTGGAAGCATTCCTCCTTCTCTTGGAGGTTCTGTGTTCTGGATTCTGATCTTACAGATTTTTGTTTACTTCTCAGATCTATCTTCTGCTATGAACCTCCTATCCCCCATTCCCTAATAATATTTAGGGAATGTTATTTCCTAAACTCCTTTTAAAAGGAAGAGGAACTCAGACTTACATACTCGTCTCACATAGCAATAGACTTAATGACATCTGAAGCTCAGGTGAAGAGGAAGCTGAAAGATTCATCTAATTTTAATATGAAATTCAATGAATTGCCATTTACAGTTTGAACTAAAAATTTCATTAAAAGAGGAAAGCATTATTTAATGGCTCCAGTATATCAGAGTTTCTTTTATTAGAGGAGCTTAAAAGTCAAGGGCTACACACTGAGAGGAAACATATTCACAAAAACAGCCCCTGGATGTGTTCCTGGGCCGGCACACATCATGATAAAAATTGTGGCTGTCAAGTGAAAAGTCCTTAATGAAAGAACCCTATGTCTCAGCTCTTGTCATCGCAATCTTTCCATCTTGATGCATTTTCATCACCAGCATGTCTCCTGATCTAGTCTAATAAATAGGTTTCTCTCCTATCCGCTTTGTAATCAGGTTCCCTTGGACAGGAGGCAGAAGCAGGGTTGGCACTGCCTCAAAGGTCTCCTTTCTTTAAAATATTTCCATTTCTATAATCTCCTAATTCCTCACTCAACCACTCACTCATCCACCAATTTCTTAATTAATGATGTAGTAAATTTCTACTGAATTCCAGACACTGACCAATGTGAATACAACAGGGAATGAGTGTCCTTCTCTCAAGTAATTGGCATAATTTGGGAGAAGGTGGACAGACCAATTCTAATGTACAATGCAGGGCTATAAGTACCATGCTAGGATGGACGAGGTGCTCAAGGAGCACAGAATAAGGACCATCCAAGTGTCTGTGTAAGCTAGGAAGCCATCTCAACTTAGGGTGTCCAAGGATAAGGAGTCCTAGGGATTGAGAATGGCATTAGAGGTAAAGGAAAAAACATGTGCAAAGGTACAATTTTGTGGGTGTGCATGACAGGTGTGGGAGTCATGAAAAACTGAAAGATAAGGTAGATAGGATACAGGAAATGAATCATTAGAATAGATGTAATGAAAAGTAATGCTCAAAATTCTCCAAGGGAGGCTTCAATAGTACATGAACCCAGAACTTACAGATGTTTAAGCTGGTTTTAGAAAAGGCAGAGGAACCAGAGATCAAATTGCCAACATCCGCTGGATCATGGAAAAAGCAAGAGAGTTCCAGAAAAACATCTATTTCTGCTCTATTGACTATGCCAAAGCCTTTGACTGTGTGGATCACAATAAACTGTGGAAAATTCTGAAAGAGACAGGAATACCAGACCACCTTACCTGCCTCCTGAGAAATCTGTATGCAGGTCAAGAAGCAACAGTTAGAACTGGGCATGGAACAGACTGGTTCCAAATTGGAAAGGAGTACATCACCCAGGGTGTATATTGTCACCCTACTTATTTAACTTATATGCAGTGAAATGCCGGGCTGAATAAAGCACAAGATGGAGTCAAGATTGCCGAGAGAAATATCAATAACTCAGATATGCAGATGACACCACCCTTATGGCAGAAAGTGAAGAGGAACTAAAGAACCTCTTGATGAAAGTGCAAGAGGAGAGTGAAAAAGCTGGCTTGAAGCTCAGCATTCAAAAAAGGAAGATCATGGCATCCGATCCCATCACTTCATGGCAAATAGATGGGGAAACAATGGAAACAGTGACAGACTTTATTTTCTTGGGCTCCAAAATCACTGCAGATGGTGATTGCAGCTATGAAATTAAAAGCCATTTGCTCCTTGGAAGAAAAGTTATGACCAACCTAGACAGCATATTAAAAAGTAGAGACATTACTTTGCCAACAAAGGTCTGTCTAGTCAAAGCTATGGTTTTTCCGGTAGTCATATATGGATGTAAGAGTTGGACTATAAAGAAAGCTGAGGGCTGAAGAACTGATGCTTTTAAACTGTGGTGTTGGAGAAGACTCTTGAGAGTCCCTTGGGCTGCAAGGAGATCCAACCAGTCAGTCCTAAAGGAAATCAGTTCTGAATATTCATTGGAAGGACTGAGGCTGAAGCTGAAGCTCCAATACTTTGGCTACCTGATGCGAAGAACTGACTGATTGGAAAAGACCCTGATGCTGGGAAGAACTGAAGGCAGGAGGAGAAGGGGACACCAGAGGATGAGATGGTTGGATGGCATCATTGACTTGATGAACATGAGTTTGAGCAAGCTCCGGGAGTTGGTGAAGGACAGGGAGACCTGGTGTGCGGCAGTCAATGGGGTTGCAGAGTCAGACACAACTGAGCAACTGAACTGAACTGAATGAAAAAGACTGACAATATCCAGTGTTGGCAAGGACATAACAAAAGCAGAACTCTCTTATATTGCTGGCTGAAATATAAAATGCTAGAGCTACCATGAAAAGCAGCTTCATGGTTTTTTAAAAAAATTGAATTTGCACATGCAATCTGATGCAGTAATTCCACTCCTAGATATCTACCCCAAAGGAATGAAAATATGTCCACCCAAAGATTTTTGTACACTTATTCATAACATGTTTCATAAGAGAGTGATAAACTTGAATTGATAAACTGAATATGGTATGCCCACATAATGAAATGCTGTTTGGAAATATAAAAGGACAAAGTGCTGATACATGCTGTAAGTGGATAAACTTCAAAAGCATTCTGGCAAGTGAAAGACAATAGCACAAATGACATACAATCATACATACTGCAGAATTCCTATGAATTTTGCCAAAAATGGGCAAATTTACAGAGGCAGAATGCAGGGCTGTGGTTGCTAGAGCAAAGCAACACACAGAAGGACTTAAGGTTGATTTTCAAACTCCAAGTCCTCTGGGAAGCCTGCCCCTCCCTGATCTGCAACTCCACCCTCCTGAGGTCTCAAGAGGGGTCGGCTATGTATTAGTTTCCTTCAGCTGCTGTCACAAAATATCACAAATTTAGTCATTTAAAATAATACCCATTTATTTTCTCACAGTTGGAACCAGAATGTTGAAATGAATCTGAAAGTCATCCCAGGGCTGGACCCTTTGGAAGCTCTGAAAGAGGTCCCATGTCCTTGCTTTCCCCAGTATTAGGAAGTTGCCTGCATTCCTCAGCTTGTGAAAGACAGGCTTCCTTGGATCATATCATCTATCTTTCCTTCCTTTGCTTCTACTGTCATATTGCCATCTTCCTCTACTGTTGTAAAATCTCCTCCCGTTTCTCTCTTAAAATGATACTTGTGATTACGTTGGGCCCACCTGGATAATCCAGGGTAATCTTCCTATCTCAAAATCCTTAACTTAATCACATCTGCTAAATTTCTTTTTTCATATAAGATAACATGCACAGGTTCCAGATTTAGGCTCTGAATATCTTTGGGGACCATTTTTCAGCCAACCACATGTTGGCATTGCTCCCATGAGGACTTTAGGAAGGTCACACATCTCTGTAAACTTACCATCATCCACTAATTGTCACAGTATGATAGGATTAACTGCCAAAGAGGATTTGCAGGATGGAAAATGACAATGGTACATATCTATGGTACCATTGGTCCGTATAGTCAAAGCTATGATTTTTCCAGTAGTCATTATGGATGTGAGATTTGGATCATAAAGAAAGCTCAGTGCTGAAGAATTGATGCTTTTATTTTTTTTTTTTAATTTTATTTTATTTTTAAACTTTACATAACTGTATTAGTTTTGCCAAATATCAAAATGAATCCGCCACAGGTATACATGTGTTCCAAAACTGTGGTGTTAGAGAAGACTCTTGAGTCCCTTGGACTGCAGAGAGATGAAACCAGTCAATCCTAAAGAAAGTCACTCCTGAATATCCATTGGAAGACTGAGGCTGAAGCTGAAGCTCCAGTACTTTGGCCACCTGATGCAAAGAACAACTCCTTGGAAAAGACCCTGATGCTGGGAAAGATTGAAGTCAGGAGGAGAAGGGGACGATAGGGGATGAGATGGTTGAACGGCATCACCAGTTTGATAGACATGAGTCTGAGCAAGCTCTGGGAGTTGGTGATGGACAGGGAAGCCTGGTGTGCTGCAGTCCGTGGGGTCGCAAAGAGTTGGACATGACTGAGCAACTGAAGTGAACTGAATGCATCTATGGATTACTGCAGGAAGTGGATGCACTAGAGCAAAGCTATTAAGGTAAGAACATGCCCCACATTCAGAAGCTGCCTCTGGAGAAGGCAAGAATAAACTTCAATTGCCCTGTTTCTGTAGAGCCACACCAAAGGTGCTCACTCTCAGATCAGGAACCACTGATGAGAGCATGAGGTCCTTGAAACATGGGAGCCCAAAGTGTGGTCTTGGCCTCAGCCTGGTAGGCATATTTTTTGCTATTTCATCAGCCCTAAAATCACAGACCCCTGGCAAGGGTGGTCACACCAAAACCAGTTGCACACCCTCTATTTTGCTATTATCAGTAAGCAATGCTAATAAGCCAGTTAGAGCTGTTCCAAGATCATCTTGGACCCATGCTTACAGGGAATACAATTAATTCATACAAGCTACATAGTGTGAAGGAAATAATAAACATCTCAGGCTAATTCCAGACCTACTAGACTGAATCCTTAAATCACAGTGACCTACTTCTATGTGCAAAATTCATAGGCAGTTTTCAAGATAAATCCCCAGATGAACTCTGGTGTTAAAATGGATTACCCATCTTCCCCTAGAAGGTCATCCAGAAGTAATACAAAATAACTGCCCTCCCATATGAGAAGGTTAAGCCACCAGATCAGCCATCATTCTACAGATTGTGATCCCACATGGTTTGCACGTCCAGTAATCTAATTCAATTTCTCACCCTTTCCTAAACTCCCCCAAATTTTCTCTGCCCTCCGAGAGTTCACTGCCATCAGTAAATTCACCTCTATGCTAAATATGTCTCAGGACTACTCACTCTCTTATTGTACCTGAAATCTGGATATATCCAAAGGATTTTATGCCTAGCCTCTCAATTGGGTGCTGTTTTTTCTCTTATGTCCAGGTCCCACCATGGAGGTGGGTGGGTATGTGCTTAACTTTTCATTGCCACTTTGGAAAAAAATCTAGCTTCTTGTAGGTATTTTCCATCTTACCCCAATTATAGTGTTCTTCCTTTGCTTGCTTCTATTTCTTGCTCTACTTGTTTCTATTTCTCCCTTTCCTATCCCTTGCCTGTTCATGTGCACAAGCTCCAGTCCCGCATTCTTTCCAAATCTCATGCCTTCAATTTCCTGTTTGATATTTCTGCTTAGATTCAGGTCGGGCATCTCGAACTTAACTTGCCTAAACAGAACGCTTGCTAGCTCTCCCTCTCACTGTTTCTCCCTGAGATTTCCCCATCCAGAAAGTGCTATCACCATTTAACCAATTCCTTGGGCTAAAATCCCTGGAATCACCCTTGATTCTATTCCTTACCTCCCACATCCAAAAGGAAGCACTGTTGGGTTTATTTCCAAATACATCCCATAAACACTGACTTTTCTTTCAGCGCTGCCTCCTAAGTCCTATCCATCATCCTCTCTTGCCTATGTTTCTGCAGTGACATTCTAACAATCTTATTAGAGTGGCTCCCTTCTTGACCTCTGAGAATCAATTCTCCACATCCTTGGCAAAATTATTCTTCTAAAATTGAAATCAGATCATGCATTCTCTGCTCAAAATCCTCCCATGAATTCACATTACACTCAGAATAAAATCCAAATACATTCCTAAGGCCTACTAGTCACAATATGACCCCAAACTTGTCTAAACTTACCAGGTTCATCTCGACACTTTTCCAGCACTCACTCCATTGGTCTCCTGGCTGTACCTTAAATATATCATGTATGTTCCTGGGACCTTAGAATTTTTTGTTCTTTCTTCATAGGATGTTCTTCCTCCAGAGGTTTGTATGACTGAATCTCTCATTTCATCCAGATTTCTATTCACTTATCTGCTTAGAGAAGGCTTCCTCAATCTTCCCATGGAAAAGAGCTTGCTACCAACAATCTTAATATATTTTCTTCATAGCACCTATCAAGATTTTATTTATTACATATGCATTTGCATACTTGATTTTTTGCATGTGTATATTGTTTCCTTCTCTAGAATGTAAGTTCTACCTTCAGTACCCAGAAAACTTCCTGGTAGATGCTTAATCAGCATTTGTCAAAAGAAACAGTAATAATATAAGTGTTTGAGAGTTCTCTGTATATTCTGGATAAAAATCGAATGCTAGAGATTATAAAACATGAAACATATTTTCCTAGATTGAGGTGTTTTTTTCACATTGATCATGGCATAATTTGAAATGTAGACATTCTGAATTTTAATTTGATCATATTAACCATCTTTGCCACCAAGGAGTTTGTTCTTTTGGTGTTATTTAGCAATCCTTTCAGAGAAGGCAATGACAACCCACTCCAGTACTCTTGCCTGGAAAATCCCATGGACAGAGGAGCCTGGTAAGCTGCAGTCCATGGTGTTGCTAGGAGTCAGACATGACTGAGTGACTACACTTTCACTTTTCACTTTCATGCATTGGAGAAGGAAATGGCAACCCACTCCAGTGTTCTTGCCTGGAGAATCCCAGGGACGGGCGAGCCTGGTGGGCTGCCATCTATGGGGTCACACAGAGTCGGACACGACTGAAGCTACTTAGCAGCAGCAGCAATCCTTTTGGACTACACTGTGTATTTAGACTATGCTAAAGTCTTTGACTGTGTGGATCACAACAAACTGTGGAAAATTTGTAAAGAAATGGGAATACCAGACCACCTCGCCTGCCTCCTGAGAAATCTGCATGCAGGACAAGAAGCAACAGTTAGAACTGGACAAGGAACAATGGACTGGTTCCAAATTGGGAAAGGAATACGTCAAGGCTGTATATTGTCACCCTGCTTATTTAACTGATACACAGAGTACATCATGCAAAATGCCGGGCTGGATGAAGCACAAGCTGGAATCAAGATTGCTGAGAGAAATATCAATAACCTCAGATATACAGATGACCCCACCCTTATGGCAGAAAGCAAAGAGGAACTAAAGAACCTCTCGATGAAAGTGAAAGAGGAGAGTGAAAAAGCTGGCTTGAAACAGCATTCAGAAAAGGAAGATTATGGCATCTGGTCCCATAACTTCATGGCAAATAGATGGGGAAACAATGAAACAGTGAGAGACTTTATTTTCTTGGGCTCCAAAATCACTGCAGATGGTGACTGCAGTTATCACATTAAAAGATGCTTACTCCTTGGAAGGAAGGCTATGACAAATCTAAACAGAGTATTAAAAAGCAGAGATGTTGCTTTGCCAACAAAGATCTGTATAGCCAAAGCTATGGTTTTTCCAATAGTCACATATGGATGTGAGAGTTGGACCATAAAGATGGCTGAGCACCAAAGAATTAATGCTTTTGAGCTGTGGTATTGGAGAAGACTCTTGAGAGTCCCTTGGACTGCAGGATCAAACCAGTCAATCCTAAAGGAAATCAATCCTGAATATTTATTAGAAGGACTGGTGCTCCAATACTTTGGTCACCTGATGTGAAGAGCCAGTTTATTAGAAAAGACCCTGATGATGGGAAAGATTGAAGGCAGGAGGAGAAGGGAACAAAAGAGCATGAGAAGGTTGGATGGCATCACTGACTCAATGGACGTGAGTTTGAGCAAGCTCTAGGAGATAGTGAAGGACATGGAAGCCTGGTGTGCTGCAGTCCGTGGGGTTGGAAAGAGTCAGACACCACTGAGCAACTGAACAACGGCAGTCCTTTCCTTTATTAGGAATACCTTGCAATTTCGGTGTATATTTTGGAAGAGTCACCCTGGGTGTTTCACCTATTTCTTCTAGTCTGAATATATATAGAATAGAACCAGTGCTGGGTCACAGGGAAGTGTGTTTTTTTTTGCTTCCAGTAAATCAGAACCAGCTGTTGGTTTGTGGCCTTTGCATATGCAACATACATGCACAAAAGTCAGAGGCAGTGGAGTATAATATTACAGTAACAGCTAAAATTGGTTGGGTATTATCCTGTCCTGGCCAGTACCTAGATTCCATCAATAATCTTCACATCAGCTTTATCTGATGGATATTCTTATTATCACTATTCTAAGAGTGAAGAAACTAAGGGTGAGAAAAGTTAAATGACTAGTCAGTGTTGTGTGGTAAGAAGCTGAGAAGTGAATCTGGCTATAGGCTGATAAAATCTAAGCTCTTAAACACCAAACCAAGATAGTGCTTCTGCAGAGCTCAGGAGCTCAGGTCTTGACCTAGACATTTATCATGGGTAAGTCACTTCTTATTTCTCAGTTAGTTTTCTTATTTGGAAAATGGAAATATCGAACTCTGTCTGTTGTAAATCATAAGGTTTTTATGAGGATTGAACCAAAATGATATGATGTACATTGTTGGACTTTAAAACGTAAAACTTATTAGATAAATGTTAGGTGATTGTTATTATTACAAAGGCACCAAATATCCTTGAACAACATGGGGACTGTGGGCACTGACTCCCATGCCCAAAGTCGACAATTCATGTACTGCTGTCTCTGCCTCAAAAACAAAGGAAGTGATAAATGACTCACCCAAGCATGAGAAGCAGAAGCAATTTGGATAGAATCAGCACTGAAACTCTAGTTCTTTTGAGTCCACATAATGGAATGGCTCATAGAACACAAACTTCTCACACTTAGTTAATGATCTGTAAAATGAAAACACAAATATTTTTTATTGAAAAAAAAAAATCTCGTGTAAGTGGACCCACACTGTTCAAACCAGCGATGTGCAGGAGTCAACTGCATAACTGCAAAGTAAGGTGGCTAAATTATAACAAAAGCACTAAAATGTACTGTTGTCTGACTCAAATGTGTTACCCTGGAGGCTTATGCACTCGTCCAGTGATCCTACTTGTCTTTAGTAAATGTGTCCTTTTGAGTATGAGTGATCAGTAGGTAGATTGTAAGCCGTACATTGATTTATGTTAAAATTTAACAAACAGCTGAATGGTATTTAGATTCAAGTCTGATGATCAATTGAGGAAAAGCTAGCAGGAAGAAATAAATAACTTAAACAATGAAGCTACTTTTATTGTGTGGCTTTTAATTAGGCTCCAAAGTATTTCTCTAAATGAAACCCAAATATTGAGTCACAGAGGAAGTGCCAAAATGAGTTCATTTGCCTACCTTCCTCCCCTAGAGCCTAGCTTCTCCTCTGTCTGCATATTCTAGTGTCGTGAGCCATTTAGTTCAACTCTCTTTCGTGGTAGAAATCTCCTGGACACAGCTAGCCATCCAAGCCTCCCAGGCATGTCTCCACCTTGGTGAACAAATCATCTCAAAAAACAGTCTGCTTCCTTGTGGGACAGGCTTGGCTGGCTAGAGGAGGCTCCCTTTCTTTATGTGAATATTTGTATCCTTGCAGGTTCCACAAATGCACTGAGGGAACAGAAATATCTTTTGGGAGTTCAAACTGCATAGAATTGAAATGGTGGGTTTTGACGTGGATTCAAATCCCAACTCTCCCATTTTCTATAGTTGACCTTGGGCAATTTGTTGCTCTTCCATAAGCCTTAGTTTCTGCATCACCCCATGGAGGTGATGACAGAACCTGTTTTATCAGGTGGTTATAAGTCTTCTAGGGCTTCCCTCATGGCTCAATGGTAAAGAAATCTGCCTGCAGTGCAGGAGCCTCAGGAGACATGGGTTTGATTCCTTTGTCAGGAAGATCCCCTGGAGAAGGGATTGGCAACCTACTCTAGTATTCTTGCCTGGAGAATCCCAAGGACAGAGGAGCCTGGTGGGGTCGCAAAGTCCATGGGGTCACAAAGAGTTGGACACGACTGAAGTGATTTAGCATGCACGTAAGTCTTCAAGGAGAGATTGCATAACCAGTCCTGTGCTCAGTCATGTCCGACTCTCTGTGACCCTGTGGACTGTAGCACGCCAGGCTCCTTTGTCCATGGGATTCTCCAGGCAAGAATACTAGAGTGGGTTGCCATTTCCTCCTCTAGGGGATCTTCCCGACTCAGGGATCAAGCCTGCATCTCCTGTGTTGCAGGTGGATTCTTTACCACTGAGATATCAGGGAAGCCCCATCCCAGTTCATGGACTCTTTCAATTCTAAGTGGTATCTAGTTTTGATCATCTGTTTGGCACTGGAAGAACACAGCCTCTAACACTTTGCCCTGTAGGACTGGGTGTAGGGACATGGTCCTAGCTCAACAACAATGTTAATGCAAGTTTCCCCATCTTTAGGAAACTTTTACTGCACTCTGCTGGAAAATTGCCATCAGATCAGATCAGATCAGTCACTCAGTCATATCCGACTCTTTGCGACCCCAGGAATCGCAGCACGCCAGGCCTCCCTGTCCATCACCAATTCCTGGAGTTCATTCAGACTCACGTCCATCGAGTCAGCGATGCCATCCAGCCATCTCATCCTCTGTCGTCCCCTTCTCGTCCTGCCCCCAATCCCTCCCAGCATCAGAGTCTTTTCCAATGAGTCAACTCTTCGCATGAGGTGGCCAAAGTACTGGAGTTTCAGCTTTAGCATCATTCCTTCTAAAGAAATCTCAGGGCTGATCTCCTTCAGAATGGACTGGTTGGATCTCCTTGCAGTCCAAGGGACTCTCAAGAGTCTTCTCCAACACCACAGTTCAAAAGCATCAATTCAATTCTTCATAATAACTATCAAAATCTGTAGGACAATGAGCAACTTGCCCACGACTGAAGCGACTTAGCAGCAGCAGCAGCAGCCCTTGCTGTAAAGTGCTTGAGGCGTCGTGTCCAGCCTGCAGCAACCTCCCTGCGTATGTTAACAACTTTTATTGCTCTACTTCTGTGCCTCCCAGTTGTGCGCCTTGAACTAGAAGAACTGTCTCTCCGTGGTCGGCTCAGGCACTGCCTTTGTTGCAGATGGCCAAAGAGGCTTTCTGTCAATCTCAGAAAGGTAAGAATTGTTGGGAAGAACAAACCAGAGTAATTTTTTTTGGCTTGCAGTGTTTGTTTTAAATGAATAGAGAAGGATTCATTTTGATATTTGGCAAAACTAATACAATTATGTAAAGTTTAAAAATAAAATAAAATAAAAAAAGCTGAATAATAAAAAATAAAAAAAGAAAAAAAAATGAATAGAGAAGAGCGACTTTTGCCTTCATTACCCCATTGGATCTGAAAATAAGGAATATATCGACCTTAAACATTAAGTTATTGAAAAGGGAACAATAAGAGCACAGAAACATGAAACGGAAAATGCTTTGGGAAGATCTTACTTAAATTGTAATGGGTTGTCAAGGGAAACTAATGGGCCTGAATGATCAGATAATAGAGGCATTTTCTTTCAGTCGCACCTGTTGAAAGCGCATTGTATGTCAGGAACAGTTTTAAGTGCTCTTCATACAAAGTATGCATTATCTTATTTGTGACTCATAATTCTTCCCTCCTCAGGTTTTCTTCTTCTCCATAAATGACCAGGTTATCCAATAAACAGGAACTCAGGGATCATCTCAGAATTACCTCTTTCCTATTACCCTGATTGGCTTCCCAGGTGACGCTAGTGGTAAAGAACCTGCCTGCCAATGCAGGAGACTTAAGACACGTGGGTTTGATCCCTGGGTTGGGAAGATTCCCTGGAGAAGAGCATGGCAACCCACTCCAGTATTTTTGTCTGGAGAATCCCATGGACAGAGGGGCCTGGTGGGCTACAGTCCAAGGGGTCACACAGAGTTGGACACAACTGAAGCGACTTAGCACAGCACAGCATGTACCCAGACCAATCTTTCACCAAGCCCTTGTCCATCCTCTACCCAAAATATATGACACGTGCATGCATTTATCTTCTTCACCAATGCCACCTTCCTGGCTCAGGTCCCCATCTTCTCTCGCTAATCTGGTTTGATTTGCCTCCCAGCTTATCTTTTGACTTCTACTCTTACTTCTTTGCAGTCCATACTCCAGACAGAAGCTAGATTTTTTTTTTAAATGTGCTCTGACTTACTTGATGCTTCTGCTAACCCTGCGCTTAGAACAAAATCTAAACACTTCCAGATCTACCAGGACCTGCATGATCTGACTTTGATATTCCTCTCAACTCACCTCTTAACTCTGCTTGACTACCTTCTTCAATTCCCTGCCCTTTCAAAGAACTGGCCAGTCCCAGGGCCTTGGTCTTCACCATTCTTCCTTCAAGGATCTCTCTTCCCTCAGCAGTTTCTTCTCCTATTTAAGGTTCAATGTCATTTCTTTAGAAAGACTTTTTACGATTGCCCTATAAGTTCCCCAATGTGTGAGTGCAGTCTCTTGCTCATGTTTGATGCTTTGCAACCCCATGGACTAGCCCATCAGGCTCCTCTGTCTATGGGATTTCCCGGGCAAGAATACTAGAGTAGGTTGCCATTTCCTTCTTCAGGGGATCTTCCTGACCCAGTGATCAAACCCATGTCTCCTGCTTGGCAGGTGGATTCTTTACCACTGAGCAGTCCTCCTATACTTTCTATCAAAACAAACACCTTGTTTATTTCATCCAGAGTACTAATCATAATCTGTAATTATTTATATCATTTGTTTGTTAACCTTTTATTTTGTATCTTTCCCTCTGGAATGTAATCTCCAATAAGCAGGAATCTTATGTGTGTATCTAGGTTCCTAGCATGATACCTGGTACAAAGGATGCATCTTGTGTGTATTTGTAGAATGAATAAATGGATATTACTTTAAAACTTTCTTGTAACACACATGTCATGTTTCCAATTTTGCAAATGAGAAATTTACTTTTATTGAGACTAGTAAGTAAAGGGCTGGGGAGCAAACACAGATCAATTCAACTTTTCAAACTGAGCTTTTACCTATCATTTTGTCCTGCATAGATAAATATTTTTTTATTTGTTTTGGTGTGTGTGTGTGTGTGTGTGTGTGTGTGTGTGTGTGTTAGTGCTATGTGTTTTGGAGATAGTTATCTGGTACAATAATACTAGTATACCACAACTGTCAACTCTGGAACCATCCAGGATTTATTCTACAGAAATTAACTAAGTAGATCAAACTAAAATGCAGATCAAATAAAATACAATGACAAAAATTAGTACAACATTGTAAATCAACACTTCAGTAAAAATAATAAAATAAATAAAATAATACAAAGGCTAAGAATAAACTTCATATGGGGATTTCCCTGGTGGCTCAGATGGTAAAGAATCTATCTGCAATGAAGGATACCCTGGGTTCAATTCCTGGGTTGGGAAGATCCCCTGGAGAAGAGAATGGCAGCCCACTCCAGTATTCTTGCCTGGAGAATTCCATGGACAGAGGACCTGGTGGGCTACAGTCCATGGGGTCACAAAGAGTTAGACACAACTGAGCAACTAACTCTCTCAAACTTTATATATTTACCTCTGGAGGGAATCAGACTATGATATTTTTCATCCTGGAGGCAATTTTCCAGAGTCTAATTTTCATGAACTGTAACTTCAGAGTCATTTTGATTTATTCACCTCTTTCTAGCACACTTGTTTCTAAATAGTTTTCGTTGTTGTTGTTTGATGGGTTGTTTTGCTTTGATAAGTAGCTTTTTATTTCACCTATGTATTATTTTATTTCAGAAGGCAAGCTTTCCTTTGTGCATGTGTCCCTTCGTCTACTGAAGAGTAAAGACTGGGGCATGTGCTCCGTGTCTGTCTGTTCCATGCAGGACACTCAGCTGTTCCTGAAGGTGTGGCTGTGCCTGGTGCTCTCTGGGCCGTACCTGCTGCGCTGGTGGGGTATCCCAGGCTCTCCTCCCCAGTACAAAAGAGGTCCCAGATGATACGAGCAAGCTTTCTTCCTTGTGTATAAGTTCAAAGCTGTTTTCTGAATATGTCAGTACAAAACTTGATATTATGCCTGTGATCTTGGCTTCCCTAGTGGCTAGGCTGGTAAAGAATCCACCCACAGTGAGGGAGACCTGAGCTCGATCCCTGGGTTGGGAAGATCCCCTGGAGAAGGAAATGGCCAGCCACTCAAGTATTCTGGTTTGGAGAATTTCATGGAGTGTACAGTCCATGGGGTCTCAAAGAATCAGACATGACTGAGCGACTTTCACTTTTACTGTGATCTTAAGGACTCTGGGAAGGAGTTCTTGACTCATGTCCCTTGGTTGCCTGTGCTACCTGACAAGGAGCTAGAATCACCACCAGTTCTGCCAGCAGTAAGGAAGAAAGCAATTCTGATTAATTCAGCTGGAATTACATTCTATTGTCAAATTAAAGCTCCAGATATGTATTTGTACTTATTCATGGGCATATACCTTCTGAATCATCAGAAGGAGGCCTTGGATGGGAAATTTGAACATGAATTAATCTGTAGCAGGAAGATGAATATCAGCATCTACTCCTTATGAGTAATGCCTACCTTTCAGTTAACATTTAGGAGATTGTATATAGCTCTGGGTAAAGATTATGATGAATGCAGAGGTGGGAAGGAGCTTGTTTTAAGGCAGATTTCTATGAAGTGCCATTTTCACATTAAAAAAAAATTAACAATAATTCCATAATATCAAATATTCAGTCAACATTCCATTTTCTTTTGGTCACTATGCTGTGTACTATTGAAGGAGGAAACAGAACAGGCTCTCTCTTGAAAGCAGGACTCCATCTTGGGCCGGACTCTGGACTTTGAGCTATATGCCCAGTATCCATGGAAACGACATACCAACTGGAAAACCAGGCCCCCATTGCCCAAAAGAATACCCTAATTATCTGTGTAACCGAATAGAATCATACATTCTATTATGCTTATTGGGATATGGCCGCAGGCCTATTGATAATTGTCCACTGTTAACTACCTAGGCTTAAGGCATATGAATCACGGGTTAACTTTGATTGTATCTTTCTTTTCCCTTTGTTCAGACTAGTTTCAGGGAATTTGGGGAGGCGGGTTTGTGCACGTACACTTAGGATATAAGGTTTTCACAAAAACTGGTCGGAATCTTTGGCTAAGAGGAGACTCTGCCTTGGGCCCGATGGTGTAATAAACTGCACTCCACTAACTGCATTGTCCTGAGTGAGTTTGTTTCCCGGAATGCGTGGCTACAACACTATATCCCCATGACTTATTTATTTTAAAACTAGAATTTTGTACCTTTTTAGCATCTTCACATATCCACCCTTCCCCCTCTCACACCCCCAAATTTCTAATGGTCTCATGATTGTCACAAATTTTTGTTTTGTTTTGTTTTGTTTGCAGGTTGCTTTATCAGGATCCAAAGAAGTTCCACATATTGCAATTAGTTGATGTAGTTTTTTAGTGTAGTTTTGTTTTTTAAACATCTGTAGGTTTACTACTCATCACTACTTTTCTCCTTGTATTTATTTGTTAATGAAATAAGGCCATTAGTCCCATCGAGATTCCCATTGGTTGAGCTTTGTCCATTTTACCCTGCAGTCTATTTAACATAGGTCTCAGATTCCTCACTTTTCCATAAATCTGTATTTGAGCCTAGAGGCTTGATATTATTTGAACTTGAATTTTTCAAAGACTCATCAGATGTCAGGATGTTGCACATTTTTTTCTGTTCTCAGAACTGGCCTGGGGTCTTTGAGTAGAGAAGGACCTGCCATACACATACCATATTGTCCCTTTATGTCCTTCAGTGGAGGAAAGTTAGCCTTTATCTTCCAAAGAGTAATTAGCATTTATAGATACTGTATTCTTGTAAAAGAGACTGGGGTCCTATAATGGTCTTGGTTGCACTCAAGAAGAGAAGAGAGTCATATTGTCCAAGAACTAGGTGTACATCATAGCACAGTTCAAAATTATAAGTTGGCAAGCTACAATGTGGGAAAGAATGAAATTACAAAGAAAGTTCTGCATCACTATGGTCAGTGGCCCATGTTCTACTTCTGGCTAGGAGGATGTATTTCAGCTGAAGACATGGCAGAGAAAATGAATGGCACAATCATAGTCATGGATTTCAGAAAGCATGGGACATTTGTTGGGGAAAAGGAGTGTATTCTGTAAGCAAGGAGTTAAATATGTAAGACCAGAAGGTGGAATTAGGGCTAGGGCCACGTTACTGGTGACCTTGAATGAGGGACTAAGGATAAGTTGTTTCCTACTGGAAAATAGGAAGATTTGAACAAGGGCTGGCTTTGGGTTGCCACTGAGATATCTGTGTGTCACATGAAATCTCTCACCCTTTTGTAGAAGGAAGGCTCAACCTAAAATCGGCTGCCTTTATACTCCAGTGAATTTGAAGCCAGAGCACTGAGTCTTTACTGGTCTTCATTTGAGACACATATTCTCATCCCAAGCATGGACTGGAAACCCAAGGGTCCCTGTTTCTTTGTTCTCTGGAAGTCCACCTTGAAGGCCATGGGAGACAGGGAGGACGTGCCTCTAGAGTTTGCCTACCAGAATCCACATGCTTTAAATAATGCCACCTGGGTTTTGAAACAACAGCTCTCCTAAAGAGATTGGGAGAGGGGGATTGCCAAAGAAACACTTTTTTAATCAGGTATGAAAATGACAAAAAAACAAATGATGTCATTATATCAGAGCCAAAGAGATGCATGTCCTCTAGCATCGGGTGTCCAACATGGGTAAAAAAGAGTCTTGTCCTCTCCAGACTCTTACAGAGCTCCTCTGTGAGACAGAGCTGTGTAAAGGCCTCTGTCTAGGCTTTGAGACTCAGGCACAAAGGGAGGGTGCAAACCAGGAGCCACAGAAATGAGCTTTCTCAGGATGGGAGGACAGTCACCCTCCTTCCCCAGGAGCTGAAGGGAGGACTTGCTTTAAGTCTCTGCTCTCCTCTCTCCACCCGACTCACATACAAGGGTGAAATGCTGACCTAAGAGCTGCGGGTGCTTCACAACCCTGGCCCTCTCCACCCTCTCAGGATTGTGACTATCTTATCACAGCAGGCATATAGGTTGAAAAACCAGATCCTCACAGTGGAGAGGAGCTTAGATGAAAGGCCAGAACCTGCCTCCTCTCTTGTCCTTCTGTGCCACAGCCTTGCTGTCTAGAAGCAGCTGCTCCATACTGCTTCCTTTTGCCATTATTCTGACCACTGTTTCTATGTGTCTAAATAATAGAGCCAAACCTCTCCTTCTTGATTTGTCAAATTTAGATGTGAGCTATTGATTTCCCGCTATGAGAAACGAGGATTTAGCTCACTTATACCTCTTTCCACCTCTCTCCTCCCGCCTCTCAAGACCATTAGTCCACTATTTTTAATTCTATTTTTAGTTATCTTGATAACTTTAAATAATGAATGCACACACTTCCAGTCCATTTACCATTCATCACAGACTTCATTCCCTTTACCTATTAAGGTTGAATATTAGCAGGTCTATCCTTCCCCTTTCCTCTTCCTCTCAATGCCGGGTGAATTACCCTTACTTTAAAAATTTCACAGCTGAATATATTACCTTTCATTCTGCTACCATTATGAAGTCTTTAATGACACCTAAAATTGCTGTAAAATGTGAAATTATAAATATATTAATGTTTTCTTTGAACCAATAAGTGGAGCACTATGATGACATTTCCTTTTCAGTCAGTTTATTTATTTGTTTCCTTTTGGATCACTCAATATCCTGGCAGGAAACAGAGGGTCCATTCTGATGGGGTAATTGGAAGCATTTAATGAAGAAATTATTTACAATATCAGGGGGAGGTTAAAAGGCAACTGATAGGAATGGTGAAGTATTTAGTTGCTAGCAAGAAAAGACAGTTATTGTGACTTTGACCTAGAAAGGAAAAGGAGAGGGAGGATATATCAAAATTCAGAGGCAGCATTTATCCTTGTGGGAGAGGATTTGACCTCAGCAAAGGGCAGAAAACAGCCAGAGAGGAAACCAGCTACATGACTGCCATTCGCATTGGCAAGACTCAAGTGGAATCCAGAGAGTGAGGGGGCCTATTGACGTAGCCCATAAAACTGAGCATCCTGAGACACAGAGCAGGGCAGAGAAATTTGTAAGGTAGATCTGGAAAGTCAAATACGAAAAAATTCAGATGATCTTTTAAAAACCTTTTCTTCGTTTCTTTATACTGATAGCCTGGCTCTTTGATCACTGGCATCCTTGTCTCAGTATAGATTTGTACAGCAGATTTGCAAACAAAAATAAATAGTTGATATTCAACTTTTGAGTGACAAAAATAGACTTTTAATTCACAGGCAAATTCAAATCTTTAAAATCAAAGTTTACCAGAGCCAGGATTTTTTAAAGGAGAAAGTGATTTTTTTCTTTTTCTAATGGCAAAGACTAAGGGCTCTAGGACCCAGAACATATTTATCCTATAAATTTAAATAGAAGAAAAATACACACTGTTGCAAGAGAAATTTTATAATTCTAAATATAGTTCGTATTGTGTGTGCTAAGTCACTTCAGTTGTGTCTGACTCTTTGCTACTCCACTGACTGTAGCCTGCCAGGCCCTTCTGACCATGGGATTCTTCAGACAAGCATACTGGAGTGGGTTGTCATGCCCTCTTCCAGGGAATCTTCCCAACCCAGGGACGGATGGAACCCGTGTCTCTTACGTCTCCTGCACTGGCAGGCCCGTTCTTTACTACTGGTGCCACCTGGGAAGCCCAAAGACAGATGGAAGGAAAAGGCAAATTGGAAGAATACAACTAGAATTAAAGGCTGCTATGAGCTTGAAAAAGTCTCTGGGATTAATATAAACCCAGGTACAATGAAACACTGCCTGGTTTCTATCAATACTTTTTCTTACCCAACTATTTTTTTATTTTTAGTTCCCCACGATATAGTCTAGAGAAGCTGCGAGCCTTATAATTTAAGATACTGCTTCAACTTGGTGCTTGAGTAGAAATCACTAAATGAATCCTACTGATACTGAGGAGGGAGATGGTGATGATGATGATGACAATAATAATAATGGATGAGTAGCATTCACCTAACACTGCAGACTGCTCTAAGCATACTGGATATATCAATATCACCCTCTTTCATTATCAAAATAAAACCTCTTTGACATAAAGAATACTAATAGCATCATTTCATAGATGAGCAATATGAAACCTAGACAAGTTAGGTGACCAGGATTACACAGCTGATGTTCAGTGCGGCTGGGAACCAAATTCAGGAAGAAGGACTCCAGTGTCTATGTTCTTAATCACTCTACTCCACTACTTCAGAATGAGACTGAAGACAGCTTCGTACTATGTCATCAGTCTGGGGCAGGCAAACGTCCAGTTTTTTTTAATGCATGTGCTCTAGGAAGGGTAGACATTTTTGAGGGTGAGCCAGCAAAGCTAGACAGACACAGGGGTAGGATTAAGGAAGATGGAGAATGACCTTCATGAACACAGTGACCAAATAACAAACAGAAAGAATTTTCTGTCAACAATGCAGTGAGAGATGAAAAAAGAAGCTGTCAACAGAGATATGCTGAAAGCTGTGGGCCAAATATCTTTCCCCAGTTCTTGGATAATAAGTTCCCCCTCACTCAAGCTCAAACTGACAAAGAAAAATAAATTCTTAGGAATTAAATCACCCTGAGGCACACCCTCAGGAAAGGAGAGGAGAGGAGGAAAACCTTGAATTGGTTTAGTGATTTTTCCTAAGACTCAATATTAAGCAGGAAGTGATTCAATGTTCCTTGAATTAGTAAGGTTTTATTGTCTTCTACCAAAGTGGAATGGTGGTCTCTGAGATAGATTTAGTTAGAAATAAAGCTAGTGATACCTTTACCAGTGAGATATTTTAACTGTGAAATTTGTACCTATTGCATTAATACCTTCTTAAATATTGCTTTTATCTGTGTGCCTTCTCCTTCATAAGGCAGATGGTGGCTTTTCTTCAAACTTCCTTAGTAATTTATTTTAACTCCCCATAATCAGTCTTATCACATGGCATTACGATTTAGGTGTTCTCAAATTATTCAACAGTAATATCTTTCAGAACAAGGACTTATTTTTCTTTCCTTTTTTTGTTTTTCATTTTTCCCCCCTTTTTCCTTTTCTTTGCTCTTTTCTTCCTTCCTCCCTCTTCCCCTCCCTCCATGCTAACTGGGATGTACAAGAGGGAATGAAGAGCACAGAACACGGTAATTAAAAGGATCAATAAATTCTTAATTATTCTTAAATATAAAATGTGATGTTTCATCCTTCTCATTTCCCCAAAGGACTGATTACAATTTTATGCACTGCAAGAAAAACAGTTGTGGGGGTGGTAAATGATACCGTACTTTTTTTTTTAATTATTCTATTTGTGGTGATGAGAGGAGGAACTGAGAATGGGAAGCGTCAGGTATGATGATAAAAGTGGGAATTGGGAAATGAAATGCCAAGTGGAAATGTGAAGCAGGAAGTGAACACTATGGATGCTACACAGACTGATATATTAACAATGTGTGTTGTTAGCCCAGGGGTGAGATTAGGGTAGATGAGAAGCAAATGGAGAAAATATAATGGAATACTAAAAAGGAAAAAAAAAGTCACCAGTTACCTGGTGACTCAGTGGTAAAGAATCTGCCTGTCAATGCAGGAGACGCGGGTTCCATCCCTGGTCCAGGAAGACCCCACATGCTGTGGAGCAGTTAAGCCCATGTGCCACAACTATTAAGCCTGTGGTCTAGAGCCCGGGAGCCGCAACTACTGAATACCGTGTTCTAATGTCCAAGCTCTGCAATAAGAGAAGTGACCACAATGAGAAGCCCTCACACTGCAACTAGAGCCCCTGCTTGCTGCAGCTAGAGAAGAGCCCCCAGCACAGTCAAAAATTAAATAAATGAATAAAATTATTTTTTTAAAAAAGAAGAAGAAAAAGATGTTTATCATGAGAAGAAAAAGACCAATAGAGAAACAGATAAAGAACAAAGTGTAGATGTAAATCAACCATAACAATAATTGCATATGTATAAAACACTAGAGAGTTGTAAAAAAAAAAGAGAAAGAGAGAGACTGTCAAATGGATTTAAAAGACAATTCTCAACTACAGGATAAATTTTAAATCCAAAACCACAAACAAATTAAAAGCAAAATGATGCAAAAGTTAATCACATGCATACTGTAAGTATAAGAAAGTGGTTATATTTTCAGAAGCAAAGCAGACTTTAACACAAAATATTAAAAAAATGTTAGGGCTTCCCTAGTGACTCAGTGATAAAAAAAAATCTACCTGCCAATGCAGGAGATGTGAGTTTGATCCCTGATCTGGGAAGATTTCACATGTTTCTGAGCAACTAAGCCCACGCCACAATTATTAAGCCTGTGCTGTAGAGCCCAGGAGCTGCAGCTACGGAGTCCATGTGCCGCAGCTACTGAAGCCTATGTGCACCTGTGTTCTGCAACAAGAGAAACTACCATGGTGAGAAGCCCACGAACCTCAACTGGAAAGTAGCTCCCACAGCAACAAAGACCCAGCACACCCAAAAATAAATAAATATATATATTTCAAAATTATAAAGCAGGGGCATTTCATACTGATTCAAATAGCAATTCACTTGGAAGAAACAGTAATCATAAATATGTATGACTCTAAAAACAGCTTTAAAATTTCTGAATGCAAAAATTATAGAATTAAAATGAAAAATAGACAAACTTGTGATTACATCTTACATTTCAGCATTCCTCTCTTGGTAATTGATAGAACATATGGACAATTAGCAGGTATGTAGAGATTCTGAAAAATACTCTCAACTAAATTTACCTGATTGAATTTTTCCTTGGCAGTTTAATTGAGAAATAACAGACACAAGGGCTTTCTTTGTGGCTCAGCTGGTAAACAATTCCCTTGCAATTCAGGAGACCTGGGTTCCATCTCTGGGTTGGGAATATCCCCTGGAGAAGGGAAAGGTTACCCACTCCAGAATTCTGGCCTGGAGAATTCCTTGAACTGTATAGTCCATGGGGTCTCAAAGAGTCAGACACGACTGAGTGACTTTCAGTTACATAAACCATTCATTTAAAGTACACAATTTGGGGCATTTTGGTAATTTCATATGGGTGAAACCCCTTCCACAGTCGGACAGAGAGTATCTCCACCACCACTGGGTGATTCATCGTGATTGTCTGCAGATTAGCTCTTCCTTTGTTCCAGCCCCACTTTTCTTACTGTAAGGCAGATGCTTTTTATATACATGGTGCTACTGTGTGTGTGTTTATTTTTTGTACAGTTAAAAGCTTATGAATTTTTTCATGTATTTTGATGTGTTGAAAATGTTATATCTACTATTAATTTGGTGCCAAAATAGTCCATCTGGTGCCAGACAGACCTTTTGAAATTGGCTATTTTTTCATTTTGACACAAGTCCAATAGCATTTTTGGCTTACTCACTTTCTAGCATGACAAATATTCCAAGATCTTGGTTTTTTTTTGTTTGTTTGTTTTCTTCCAGATTTTTTCTGGTTTCTTTTGGTGCAAAATGTTTTTTAGACATCAGCATTTGAATTTGTATGCAGATCAGGAAGCAACAGTTAAAACTGGATATGGAACAACGGACTGGTTCCAAATAGGAAAAGGAGTATGTCAAGGCTGTATATTGTCACCCTGTTTATTTAACTTATATGCAGAGTACATCATGAGAAACACTGGACTGGAAGAAACACAAGCTGGAATCAAGATTGCCGGGAGAAATACCAATAACCTCAGATAAGCAGATGACACCACCCTTATGGCAGAAAGTGAAGAGGAACTCAAAAGCCTCTTGATGAAAGTGAAAGAGGAGAGTGAAAAAGTTGGCTTAAAGCTCAACATTCAGAAAATGAAGATCATGGCATCCGGTCCCATCACTTCATGGGAAATAGATGGGGAAACAGTGGAAACAGTGTCAGACTTTGTTTTTCTGGGCTCCAAAATCACTGCAGATGGTGACTGCAGCCATGAAATTAAAAGACGCTTACTTCTTGGAAGGAAAGTTATGACCAACCTAGATAGCATATTCAAAAGCAGAGATATTACTTTGCCAACAAAGATTTGTCTAGTCAAGGCTATGGTTTTTCCAGTGGTCATGTATGGATGTGAGAGTTGGACTGTGAAGAAGGCTGAGTGCCAAAGAATTGATGCTTTTGAAGTGTGGTGTTGGAGAAGACTCTTGAGAGTCCCTTGGACTGCAAGGAGATCCAACCCGTCCATTCTGAAGGAGATCAGCCCTGGGATTTCTTTGGCAGGAATGATGTTAAAGCTGAAACTCCAGTACTTTGGCCACCAGATATGAAGAGTTGACTCATTGGAAAAGACTCTGATGCTGGGGGGGATTGGGAGCAAGAGGAGAAGGGGACAACAGAGGATGAGATGGCTGGATGGCACCACTGACTCGATGGACGTGAGTTTGAGTGAACTCCGGGAGTTGGTGATGGACAGGGAGGCCTGGCGTGCTGCAATTCATGGGGTCGCAAAGAGTCAGACATGATTGAGTGACTGATCTGATCTGATCTGATTTGAATTGTGGTGTTCATTTTACAAGGGCTTCCCAGGTGGGCGCTAGAAGTAAAGAACCTGCCTGCGAGTGCAGGAGACTTAAGAGAAGTGTGTTCGATCACTGGATTGGGAAGATCCCCTGGAGAAGGGCATGGCAACCCACTCCAGTATTCTTGTCTGGAGAATTCCATGGACAGAGGACCCCTTGGGCTACAGTCCATGGGGTCACAAAGAGTCCGACGTGACTGAAGTAATGTAGCATACACGCATGTTCATTGTTACAAAATTAGTAATTGATTTTAGGCCCTACCAGTTGACAGAGATAAGAAATACGTATTATATTTGTTAAAAGAAAATATGAGTTCACATTGATATTTATATTTTATAATTTAAATGATTCAAAAGGATATGGTCAATTGATTTTCAACAGAGGTCTGATTCAGTGAAGAAAGGAACATTTTCTCAACACAGTTGAGAACCAACTGGATATTCATGTGGAAAAAAAGTAATAAACCTTGACCAGTGTGCCAAAAAAATAATAGCAATTGAAAATAGGTCATAGACCTAAGTGTAAAGTTAAAAGTATAAAATTTCCAAAAAAATGGAAAATAAATTATTTGCAACTTTGAGGTTGGTAAAGATTTCTCAGAACACATAAAACACTAATCATAAAAGAACAAAATTTGGTAAATTGAACTTCCATCAAAATTAAGACCTCTTTTTCTTTGAAAAAAAAATCTTTTAATAAAATGTAAAGTCAAAACAAATACTTGGATAAAATATTTTTCCCGTATATACCTGACAAAGAAATTATCTCTATAGTACATTGAGAAGTTTAACAACTCAAAAATGAAAAGATAATGCAATTGAAAGTAGACAAGAGATTCAGATGGACACTTCAAAGTAGAATATATACAAACCGCTAAGTGAACACATGGAAAAATGGTCTATAATAAACTTTTTCTGTTAAGGGCCAGAGAGTAAATGTTTTATATTTTGTAGACTCCACAGTTTCCATTGGCTTTCCTGATGACTCAGTGGTAAAAAAATTCACCTGCTAATGTCAGAGAAGCAGGTTTGATCCCTGGGTTGGGAAGATCCTTTGGAGAAGGAAATGGCAACCCACTCCAGTATTCTTGCCTGGAGAATTCCATGGACAGAGGAGCCCGATTGGCTACAGTTCATGGGGTCTCAAAAGAGTCAGACAAAACTTAGTGAATAAACAACAACAGTTTTTGTTGCAACTGCCAGTGACATTGTCATGGCATAGCTGATGGAGAAAAGTTCAGTGAATGAGCACAGGTGCTGAAATTTGGATCTTTATAAATTTTTAACTATAAAAAATATAATTTAATTTTTTTAACTATTTAAAAATCATTTTTGTCTTATAAGCCATATTAAAATGGGTGTGGGGCTAGATTTGGCTCCCTAGTACAACCAAGTTGTGACAAAGACCCAAGTGTAGACTCAGGCAACAGACCCCCCTCAGCCCAGCACTGAATGGTCCTTCAGGGGGAATAGGCCACTTTGATGTATATTTTCACTTGCCAGGGATCAATTTAGCTTCCCTTCTCTGAAATTTTTGGATAACACTCCTCTGAAAATTGAATAGCTGAGACTCTGTAAATTACAGTTTGCACCCTGATCCAAGAAGATACCAGATTGCTGGAAGAGAGAAAGGAGACACTGCCTGTCCTGCCAGGTTAGAGATGAGGGTCATTTGCCCTGGAAAATGATGTTTATAGGAAGCATGGTGAGCTTCAAACCAATTTCAGAGACTGTAGTGAGATGAGACTATTTTCTTGGGAAAAAGCTATTCTTTCTTCAAAGGTTTATGAGGGATAAGCTTTTTGTTAATGAGATGGAAAGTGTGCATATGGCACTCACAGGAGCTGAGTCATTTTACAGCTTGGAAGAGTTCTGTTGTAATCAAGTCACTGGTTAGAGTGAATCCACTTAGGGGAATGTGAGGTCTGTGAAGGCCTTCCGGCCTCCACAGACACTTTCAAATGAACACTGATTATCTGGAGGGTCTGCTTTTTATGCAAATGATAGAAATTCCTGGGGGGTGGCACCTGGATTCCTGAGAAGTCAGACTCTTTACCTGAAGAAGCAGATATTCACTAGGGAGAAATGAGGGAGGGAAGGAAGGAAGGAGTATGGAAAGGAGGGAGGGAGGGTGGAAGAAAAGAAAAAAGAAATCAAGACATTGCCTAATATCCCAAGTATTTCATAGATGTGCTTAAATATTTAGAGGGTGTTTTAAGGTGCTCAGTAACCTTTTGATAAAGTACTGGTAACTTCTTTTAACTAATAAAAGCAAAATACAAACAAAAGCCATGAAGGTCAGAGAGCCTACCTAACTTGTAAATGGTATAGAATTAATGAATTTGTGGGTCAGTTAAAAGCCTGTGCTCACTCTCTGCTCTCGGCTGCTTCAGAAAGGAAAGCTCTGGACCCCCTGCTTCCCCCCACAGCATACCTTATCTACACATCAGACCCGGAAGACAGCAGGATAACAGATGCTACAGTCTGAGTTGGATCTAAAAACCTAATTACCTGAGTCTGTATTTCTCTCCTCTTCATTTCAAATGGAACTCAGCAGCAGTGACATTTCCTATTTTCCTCCAGACACACTTTTTTGAAATCTTTTTCTGGCGCTTACACATAAAAGAAAAGGGAAGAGGAGAGATGGACGGAGGCGTTCATTATTCCAGCTCATCTGTATTGACATAAGGTGGGCCATTGTCTGCTTGATTGTAGACTTCTAAGCCATCTCTTTTTTTCTTCTCTAATAAAATTTGACAAACCTTGCTTCAAGAGCTGACCACCCTTTCACCTCCATTACCAGAAATCATCTTCCGGCTACTGTTGCTCTATTATCAGAGGATGGATTCCACTGAATGTGTTGCACGTACAACAGACAACAGTAAGGACTTAAACACCTCCTGCTTTTTCTTCAACAAGGTCAGAGGCCCCAGGAAGCCTCAGCCCAAATGAATTCCCTTTAATTCTCAGAAAGAATGGACAATTGACATTCTATAATGAAATTTTCCTAATGTCTGAAGAACATGCCTAGCACGTGCTGGTTCATGGTGCTGGCAGTTCCCTAAGATTACCTTCTCCTTCCACCTTTCCACAGACCTGCTCTCCTTCCAGCCCCTCATGATCTTTCTCTTGCTGAATCCAGTTCACATTTTCAGTCCTCTTCTTAGTTATACTCTCCACTAATGATGTCCTTCTCTGTGACTCTCTCTTGCAAGACTCCATGGCAGAATCTCCTCCTAGGTTTTCACCAATGTCCACCAGACACAACCTGATTCCCCCACCCCAAGTCTCACATGTGCTGACGTGCCCCAGGATTCTTCCCTGAGACCTTTCTAATGACATCCTCTATTGAAATTCTCAGCCAGTCCCCAGGTTTTACCTAGGAAGCTCTTGTTATATCATGTGTGAGAGCATGCTAAGTCGCTTTAGTCGTGTCTGACTCTTTGCGACCCTATGGACTGCAGCCTGCCAGACTCCTCTGTCCATGGGATTCTCCAGGCAAGAATACTTGGAGAGGGTTGCCATGCCCTTCTCCGGGGGATCTTCCTGACCCAGGGATGGAACCCGAGTCTCTTAGTTCTCCTGCATTGGCAGGCAGGTTCTTTACCACTCATGTCACCTGGGAAGCTCTGTTTTATCTTCAGTGCTTGGAAATTCCAAACTTTTTCGGCATTGGAGTACTTCACTCCTCCCCCCACCCCTAACCGGGCTCTCAAATCCTTATCATCAGTGACTGATAGACATACCAGTAGATGAATACACTTAGGCTGCTTGAACTTAATGCCTTGAACTTGTTAACCCCCTTCAAAATTCCCATCCTCCCTTTGTTTTCCCTTCCTCAGAGAATGCCACTGCCAGCCACACTGTTATCAAAGCTGGACCCTGGCAGTCAGGCTTGACTTTTCCTTCTCTCTCATTCCCTTCATTTAAACATCCTCTCAATTCTACCCCTTTAAGTATGTTTAAAATCTACTTCTTTAAAACCTCAATGTCTGCCAAATGCATCATTAAAAATGACATTTGAAGTGGAGTCTCTCTTTGACTAATAGCATTGTCTCCATGTTGTTATCCATTTGGCCACCCTGGAGAATTACTTTATATGCAAATCAGTTGTCTAACTCTCTCATTAAACACTTTGATAGTTCATCACCAGCAGAATAATGTCTGAGCATAAACAGAGCATGGTGGTGGTTGGTGGTTTAGTTGCTCAGTTGTGTCTGACTCTTTGTGACCCCATGGACAGTAGTCTGCCAAGCTCCTCTGTCCAAGGGATTCTCCAGGCAGGAAGGCTGGAGTAGATTGCCCTTTCCTTCTCCAGAAACAGAGCATTCGGAATCCTTTATCATCTGCCTCCTGCTTACCTCTCCAGCTCCATCTTCCTCTGCAATCTGCTTTTCACCTATGAGGCTGACCCTACAGGTTGATCTCATCTTGCTGTTTGAAGTCCTATGTATAGCAGTCTTACTAAATGCTGTATGAGAAAACTGAATGGAGTTGGTCCCAGACCCCGTAAGTCAGATTAATCAAAGTGGCTGAAGTAGTGATGAACTCATTGGAAAATTAACTGGACACTAAGATAGTATAAACTAAGAAACTAAGATGGAAACAAGATGGATCAATGCTGAAGATGAAGCTACAATACTTTGGCCACCTGATGCAAAGAGCCAACTCATTGGAAAAGACCCTGATTCTGGGAAAGATTGAAGGAGGAAAAGAGGGCATCAGGAGATGAGATGGTTAGATAGTATTGTTATAGCCAAATGCTCCAGGAAACAAACTCACTCAGAAGGACAGCGTGGATAGTGGAGTGCAGTTTATTACACCGGTGGGTCCAAAGGAATGAATCTTGTCAAGGGACAAATATCTATGTTTTTCTTGCATTTCTGTGTACCTTGTGAGCAATGATGCTGACAACTTTTGGTGTGGACTACCTTTTCAAGTTTGTTTCTAGAACAATAATACAGCTTCCTAGGGCAAAGGTCAGGCAGGCTTGCTTAGAGACCATTATAAAAGATCGGGCTTCCTAGGCCCTGTGGATACATCACGGCCTCTGCAGGCATTGCTTGACCCTTTACCCATCACTCTGTAGAAATTAAGACTTGGAAACTGGTCAAGAAAATTATGACACTGGCTGCTGCTCTTGCTGTGAGTAATAAACCAGCCTTTTTATTTGACCTGGGAGTCTCATATTATGCAAAGCATCCATGAAATTATAACAGGATGGCTTGTTCATCTGCAAGTAGGGCAAAATCTCGGACCCTTAGTAGTTCTTGACCATTTTTAAATATCTCATACCATTCATAGTTCTTGCCAAGAATGTTAAGAAAACATTTGTTTGAAGTCTTTGGAGTACTACTAAGACTGAAAATTTTCAGTTTCAAGATCTGAGAAAGGAAGAAAATTCCAGAGATGAGACCAGTTTTATAGTACTCTTTTCTTTGGAAGAGTTTTCGACCCATCTGCCTTAGTTCAGCACCTTGGAAGGAGAAAAGATTAATTCTCCTTGACATAGCGGTATGGCCAGTCTTTGAAGATCTCTGTGTATGTCCCGAGGCTTCTCTTTTCTTGATTAGTCATTCCAGTGCCTTCCGTGGTCCTTCATGAAGAGTAATTTTTGAGTCGATTCTCTGTTCTGGTTTGCCCTGGCTTGTCAATATCCCATACAGAAAAGTGGCACTCAGAAAGGAGGGTGGGTCTTCCAGT
Organism: Bubalus kerabau; assembly: GCF_029407905.1. Classification (NCBI taxonomy): domain Eukaryota; kingdom Metazoa; phylum Chordata; class Mammalia; order Artiodactyla; family Bovidae; genus Bubalus; species Bubalus kerabau. Next base: position 84,551,417 of record NC_073634.1, on the reverse strand, counting down.
GAAATAATCAGTGCTTTGGTAAGCATAATGATGTGCTAATGGTAAAATGAAAAAATATAGTGATTTTCTACAAGCATTTAACAAAATATTATGCAACAATGAAAATAAAAGTATTAAAAATGTTTTTCTATCTATGTACCTTTTTGTCTTTTTATACACTTATTTATGCATTTGTCATCTCTCTGTTTATCTATCTTCCTACCTGGGCGTGTAAGTGCTAAGACACTTCAGTCAAGTCCGACTCTGTGTGGCCCAATGGACTGTAGCCTGCCAGGCTCCTCTGTCCATGGGATTCTCCAGGCAAGGATACTGGAGTGGATTGCCATGCCCTCCTCCAGGGGATCTTCCCGACCCAAGGATGGAATCCGAGCCTCTTTATGTCTCCTGCACTGGCAACAGGGTTCTTTACCACTACTGCCACCTGGGAAGCCCATTTTCCTACCAACCTATCAATTTATACTGAATTGAATAGTACCTACCCAAAATTCATGTTTACCTTGAACCTCTGAATGCAGTCTTATTTGGAAAGAGTTTTTGAAGATGTAATTATCTACATTAAGGTCATCCTGGATTAGAATGGGCCCTAAATCCAATGACTGGTGCCCTTATAAGAAGGCCACATGAAGACACATACACAAAAGGAGATTGCCAGGTAATGACAAAGGCAGAGATTGGAGTGGTGACTCTACAAGTCAAAAAATGCCAAGAATTGCTGACACATCCAGAAGCTCGGGGGAGGCAAAGAAAGCCTCTGCCAGAGACTTTGGGAAGAGCATGGCACTGCCAATGTGTCATTTTGGACTTCTAGCCTCCAGAGCTGTAAAAGAACACATTTCTTTTACACATTGTTTTAAGTGACTTATTTTATGTCATTTTTGGCAGCAGCCCCAAGTTACTAATATACTTTCCATCTATTAGTTTTATATTGCTTCTATGGTGGCTCAGCAGTAAAGAACGCCTGCCAAGCAGGAGATGCATGTTCGATCCCTGGTCTGGGAAGATCCCCTGGAGAAGGAAATGGCAAGCCACTCCAGTATTCTTGCCTGGTAAGTCCCATGGACAGAGGAGTGTGGTGGGCTACAGTTCATGATGTCTCAAAGAGTTGGACAAGACTTATCAACTAAACAACAACCAAATGAAAAAAATAAATTACCACAAACTAGTGGCTTAACATAACACAAGTTTATTATATCACAGCTCTGGAGGTCAGAAGTGCAAAGGATCAGCAGGACTGTTTCTTCTGGAGTCTTTAGGAGAGAGTCTTCCCCTTGTCTTTTCCAGCATCTAGCGGCTGCCTCATTCCTTAATGCGTCACCTCCACTGCATTGTTCCAATCTTTGCTTCTGTTATTACGGGACTTCCCAAGTGGCTCAGTGGTCAAGAATCCACCTACCAAGCAGGAGAAACAGTTTCAATCCCTGGGTCGGGAAGATCCCTTGGAGGAGGAAATGATAACCCACTCCAGTGTTCTTGCCTGGGAAATTTCATGGACAGAGGCTTCCTCTGACTCAGATCCTCATATGAGGACTATTGTGATTACTCCGAGCCCATAAAATGTAATTCAGGGTAATTTTTCCATATCAGCTTCTTAATCACATCTGAAAAGTCCCTTTGTCCATGTAAGGTAATAGTCACTGTTTCTGGGGACTTCAAACATGGAACATTTTTGGGGGACTCTCTTTAAGTATCTAATTAGCTATTTGAAAGTGAAAGTGAAAGTCGCTCAGTTGTGTCTGACTCTTTGTGACTCCGTGGACTATACAGTCCATGGAATTCTCCAGGCCAGAATACTGGAGTGGGTAGCCTTTCCCTTCTCCAGAGGATCTTCCCAACCCAGGGATTGAACCCAGGTCTTCCGAATTGCAGGCAGATTCTTTGCCACATGAGCCAGAAGCCCAAGAATACTGGAGAGGGTAGCCTATCCCTTCTCCAGGGAATCTTCCCAACCCAGGAATTGAACTGGGGTCTCCTGCATTGCAGGCGGATTCTTTACCAACTGAGCTATGAGCTCAGTTGGTAAAGAATTAGCTATTTACACACATGTTTATGAGAATAAAAAATAAGAAGGAAATCCCCCAACATGTCAAAGTGATTATTCCTGTATGATAAAGATTTTTTTAAGTGATTTTACATGTGTAATCAATACATAAAATTATGCTGAACAATTTTATGTGCCACACATTAAATAATGTTGAGCCAGTATTTTGAATATTAATTAAAGTACTGACTTGAATGCCACAAAGAATAATTCACAATCTCCTTGCACTTCCAAATCTACTTGAATAAATACTAGGGTCAATTAGAGGCTTTGACTTTCGAAATCAGCCCTGGGCCATGGCTTAGGAAACCAGTTTTCCAGAAAGTTCAGAAGCTCCTTTATTCAATTCCATTAGATAGAGTTTTATTTTTACTGGACTGCTGAATCACTCTTGACTTGTTTTACAGGTGCATTGATGTCTGCTTGGTATCAAACACTGTTCTTCCAGGCCCTGGGGATGCAGTGATGAGTGACACACCATCCCCTCCCTCCAGAGCACACAGCCTAGTCAAGAGACAGCTGGAGAACAGAGAATGTGCCAGAATATAGTAAGTGCTGCAACGGGTCCAGGCAGCTCAGGCTGTTACAGGAGCAGAAAGGAGTTGGTGATGGTGTGTCAGCTACTGAGGGAGATTCAATGATGGATGAGTGACATTAGGGTTAATTTAAATGAAAATTAAACTAAAAATTATGCAAGACAAACACATTTCTATAATCATAATGATGACTCTATCCTACTGCAAAAGCTTCAGGAGATCTCAAGTAGCACAGTTCATCCGATAGACACCCACAGTTAAGGGTAAACCCACTGCCTGGACAGCTTCTTCAAAGCTGGGATTAGCCGAAGGCCCTCCTTCTCCCAGTCCTCTCCCTGACTCCTCCCAGACCTCTCCCTGACTCCTCCCAGACCTCTCCCTGACTCCTCCCAGATCTCTCCCTGACTCCTCCCAGTCCTCTCCAGATTCCTCCCAGTCCTTTCCCTGACTTCTCCCAGATCTCTCCCTGACTCCTCCCAGACCTCTCCCTGACTCCTCCCAGACCCCTCCCTGACTCCTCCCTGTGTCTAGTGAGTAGGAAGCACTCAGTTCCCATGCTGTCTGCAGGGGAAGAACAGGTTGGTGGAAAGGTCAGTTTTTCTGCCTGTTCAGTTGTGCCCAGGTGGGCCTGGTTCTCTGAGAAGCTATTGTGCAAGAGTGAAGCCTGAGATTGCAAACCCACCTCAAATTGTAGGTCATCTGCTTCACTGAGCATCTCTCCACCCCAGGGGTTCCTCTTCACCTGCCAAAAGGTTGAGAACTCCCTGGTGCAGGTGCAGCTGGAAGGAAGAAAGTGACCCATGTAGTCTAAATCTTTGAATGCATGCTATGAGTCAATTGAAAATTCAGAAAAATACATGTTACTCTTTTGGATCTTTTGTGCAGCCTAGTAATTAAGCCAAAGCCAGAATGCTTGTGTTCAGATTCTGATTTGGGCATGTTCATTGCTCTCCTTATACTTTGGTTCAAGCATGAAATAGAAATAGGATTGCTAAGAAGATTGAATTATGAAAATGCTCATGAAATGATTAGCAGAAGGTTTGGCAAACAGTAAAACTTCAGTATATGCAATCTGTTATTAACCTTCTAACATTCAATCCTTTATCGTTTAATACTACCTGAATAGTCCTTCCTATGAGCAACAGATTGGAGAAGGCAGTGGCACTCCACTCCAGTACTCTTGCCTGGAAAATCCCATGGACGGAGGAGCCTGGTAGGCTGCAGGCCATGGGGTCGCTAAAAGTCAGACAGGACTGAGCGACTTCACTTTCACTTTTCACTTTCATGCACTGGAGAAGGAAATGGCAATCCACTCCAGTGTCCTTGCCTGGAGAATCCCAGGGACGGAGGAGCCTGGTGGGCTGCCATCTATGGGGTTGCACAGAGTTGGACATGACTGAAGCGACTTAGCAGCAGCATGAGCAACAGATAGTGCTTGACACATTATAGGAAAGAGAAGCTTTTTAAGACCAGAGTCCAAGTTTTTTATGAACATAGAGTTTAGCAGGAAAGCAAGACATGTACGCTAGAGATGGCAAAGGAGCAAAGTAGGGCATCTTATCATGGAAGATACTGAATCAGATAGAAGTAGCTTTCCTATGTTTGAAGATTCCTTCCAATTATGTCTTTTCTTTAATGCTGAAATTGTACTGAAAGGCTGACATCACAGACAATAGAAGCTACAGGATTTCAGAGAATGGAGAAGCCAGGGTGGGCAGGGGTGCAGCAGGGACATCCTGGGACGAAATGGTGCAGGCAATGGGATTCTTGGCCTTGAAGTGATCCTGATATCCTTCGACGTAACACTGGTTTTTGTGAGCACCAACTTTGTGAAATACCTTGTTCTAGGCACTGGAGATAAGGAAAGTAACACAGCATTGCAAATCAAGTATACTCCAATAATATTAATTAAAAAAATAAATATATGAGGGACTTCTCTGGCAGGCCAATGTTTAGGATTTTGCCTTCTAGCACAAGGGGTGTGGATTTGACCTCTTTTCAGGGAACTAAGGTCTCACATGCCTTGTGGCCAAAAAACCCAAAACATGAAACAGAAAAATATTGTAACAAGCGTAATAAAGAATTTAAAAATGGTCCATATCAAAGGAAATCTTTAAAAAATAAATAAAAATAAATGTATTCATATATTTATATATGGAGCTAGAGAGAGAAGAGATTTACTGTATGATTTCCATTTTCTTTGCTGTTGCCTCTGCTGATGTGTTTGTGTGTGTGTGCATGCATGTGTGCATTTCCTTCAAAAAATTTGTAGAGTTTATAATATATTCTTAGGTTAACTTCAGTTACTACAATAATCATAAATAATATAAAGAAATCTGTATTTCCTGAAGAATCTACTTTTTATCAATATGTTGACATTTTGTAATGAAAAATGAGGAAATCAATACAATTACACTTCTCCTAAATTTCATAATTAAGGACATTAATTTTATAATTTCTATAAATGATTGTTTTCTATTGTTATTATTGTTATCGTTCATGATTGTTCTATTAATTCCTAGTTGTGATTAAGTCATTCTTGAGAAAAGTCTAGTTTGGTGTAATTTTGCCTACATACTTTTAAATTTGGTTTCCTAATGTTTCACTTAAATTTTTACATCTATATGCATGAATAAATCTGCATCTGTAATTTTCCTTTTATATGCCGTCACTGTCAGATTTGCAATTATTACCGCTTTTCTAGCCTCTCAACTGTAAGACATTTATTTCCCAAGGGACTTTTAGTAGCATCTGGAGACTATTTTTATTGTCATGACCTGAGGGGCAGGTGCTACTGGCAGCTAATGGTAGAGCCCAGCAATCCTGGAAAACATCCAGCACAGCTCCGGCCAGCCCACACAGCAGAGAACAGTGCCAAGGTTGAGAAATCCTGCTCTAGAGCACCCTGAGTAAGATAGGAATGATCGGGCCTTTAACATCTGGTAGAATTTGCCCGTCAGAGCACCTGTATTTAGTTACAGCATTCTTCTAAAGTAGTAAGATTGTTTTAAGTTTTCACTGTACATATGTGATTTGAAGTTCTGTGATGTTAAGCTTCCCAGGTGGCGCTAGTGCTAAAGAACTTGCCTGCCAGTGCAGGAGATGAAAGACACATGGGTTTGATCCCTGGGTCGGGAAGATTCCTTTGGAGGAGGTCATGACAACCCACTCCAGTATTCTTGCCTGGAGAACGCCATGGACAAAGGAGTCTGGCAGGCTAAAGTCCAGAGGATCACAAAGAGTCGGACACAACTGAAGCAACTTAGCACGATATTAAGTTAATATTAGAAGTAGCATTTAGAAATAAAATCACTGGGTGTCTTGCATTCATTTACTCACTTGATTTATCAAATCATGATTTTTGCTTATTATATGCATGCAAGGGTCTCTGTTAGGTACTATGAGATGCACAAAGGAAGCAGCCTCTGTCCTTTTATGAGAGTCTGGTAAGGAAGAGCAAGCCTGTACAATTGTAATCCAAAGCAGAAGGAAGAAGTAAGTAGCATGAGAAGAGCACAAATATCAATAAGGCTCTATAGAGAAAAGAGAGAGAGATTCAGTCCAGGGAATCAGAGAAGAAATTTGATAAAGTATTTTCTATAGGCAGATTTAAGGGGGCCTAGATGACCTGGGCCAGGATGGAAAAGTGGTGATTCATTTGACCAAGGGCTTGAGAAAGCAAGCAAAGGTAATCACATTACAAAGAGAAGTTGAAGTTTCATGATGAAGGCCTTCAAATAGCAGACTAAATGCCTTAATTTCATCCCAGAGAAGAGAGCTACTGCCATTATCTGTGTAGAGTAGTTGATTAATACGAGTTGTGTATTTTTTATAGCAAAAAATACTTTGGAGGTTTTCCAGGTATGTATAGGGGTAGGTTATCATTTCTTCCAAGCCTCATTTTGTTTGCATTCTTGGTCCTCAATCCAGGGTCTGTCTCTGATCCTGACATGGCACTGTTGTGGCAGTTCGATGATTGCAATTTGCTCATTCCCATCTGATATTCTTCTAATCTGCCTGCCACTGAGATTAATATGTTCGGTCACGTTTCACAAATGAGAAAGCCAAAATTCTGTGAGCTAGTGTGGACCCCTGCTGCCTCCCAGCCCACGTAGGGAGAGTGGAAATTGGATTTTGCTACCAAAAACCAGGGCAGACAGCTGCTGAGCCCTGGGAGACCATGCAACCTGCCAGCATCCTTGCTTCCTTCCAGCTCAGCACAGCCATACCCACTTTTTTTGTTGTTGCTGTTGTGTGTGAACTCAGTTATGCATGAAATTCAATAGTTTCCATAGATAAATCTGGTCAGCATGACCAAATACACTCAAGTCTCTGAGTGACTGCACTAAGAATATATCTCTTTTATCAACAATCCTAAGCAAATTTTAAAAATATAACAACTTTTTCCAAAGTGACTTCAACTAAACAGCCTCCCATCACTGCCGTTCTTAGAGCGCTGATTTATCAGTGAAACTCACATCAGTAAAATTTGTTGACCAGTGAGGAAGAAATAACAGTGTGAGATTGCAAAATCCATTTCTTCTGGATAAATCCCCTGAGTTTTGACTTATCCAGGGTCTATATCAAGAGAATATTGACAAACTCTATGGTTTCCAAGGAGAAAGAAACTCAAGCTTTTATTTTTATGTGGTAATCCCACAGGAACATATGAATGCATATGCAGAATATGTGCACACAAATATATAACACATATACATACATACATGTATATGTACACATATCTATGTGTATATATACACATGTGGACACACAATGTGCACACACTCACACATTGTTGTGAAACACATTGCAAACAAAGCTCATATATATATATATATGCCTATATAAACAAATATAGACATGCACATGTGACATGTATGCAAATGGACACATATGAAGGTAAGCATAGACTACAAGTACAGCATAAATACATAATATAGTGCTTTGAAGTTGTAAAAGAAGACAAAGAGCGAAGTTTAACATTAAAAATGGAATTGTGTAATGACTTTGTCATTAACTCAAAAATATTAAATGAAAAGACTAATGCAACCTTGGATATAACCGATTAATATAAGATTTGTTAAACGCATATAAAGAATTTGAGATAATTTCTTCATCTGATGTTGGCTAAAGAATTAATCTGCTTGAGAATGAATTATGTAGTCTTGACACCGTATTAGTGGATAACTCATTGTGCCAACAGAAGTTGAGGGCCTTGTAGAAATAATGGAAGAGTGCAGACTATTGACCACTATCTATGAGACCTGGTTTTGTAAGACCCGGACTTTGGAAAATCAAACTTTCAGAAAGAGTCTGTCCAATACTTTATAAAGTATTAAAGTTGGCTAGCAGTAAAAGAAGACTATGCAAAAGCAATAACACATTTGATTGTCATCTTACAACTCCAATCAATGCAATGCAGGAGACCCCAGTTTGATTCCTGGATTGGGAAGATCTGCTGGAGAAGGGATAGACTACTTACTCCAGTATTCTTGGGCTTCCCTTGTGGCTCAGCTGGTAAAGAATCTGCCTGGAATGCAGGAGACCTGGATTCGATCCCTGAGTTGCAAAGATCCCCTGGAGAAGGGAAAAGCTACCCACTCCAGTATTCTGGCCTGGAGAATTCCATGGACTGTATAGTTCATGGGGTTGCAAAGAGTTGGACAAAACTGAGTGACTTTCACTCACTCACTCTACTCCCATTCTAATGAGTAAATCTGAGAGAGTGGTGGGCTACACAGAGTATAATAAATGTCTTTCCATATTGAAAATAAATTGTCATGTTCTCTACCATAAACTGCAGTTATGAAAAGACTTCAGGATTTATACAGCATGCAGAAGAGAGGGAGTGAAAGTGGATGGCAGCCTTCATCTTGATTCTACTGTGTATCTGGAACTGGTGAAGAAATGTTCATGTGCTGTATCTCATGATGTTGCTGAGATCTCATTTCTGTGTTCACACAGAGTTCTCATTTTAAATAGAATTCAGTATACACTCAGAAAATTTCGAATTTCTGTTCTCATGCAAAATGAGTAAGATGCATTTATAGTGTTTTGCATAATGTTTTCTTTTTCTTTTTTTGAAACAAACATGCCTTCTTTTAGAGCCCCCCTTTAGAGAAAGTTGGAGGTAAGAAACATAGGGAAAGCGTACCTACATGTCTTATATGTCTTTAGGAATTTCAAGTTTTGGCTTGGGATACTGTGGAACTAAGTCTTGGCCTATTGCAAATCTCCAGGTTTTCAGAATAAGGCCATCATAGCAACATGTCTATCCTGATAAGATGCTCATGTCTTTCTAGTCTCCTTCTGGTTCTGTGTAGTTACAGTCTTTTGTTGGGAGAAGGATGAATTTAATGGCAAGGGATTTGGGAAGTTATTGGCATTTGGGAGTTTATAAAATATTAATGAAAACCTTTCTGGGTGTGAATTGCTCTGGGACATTTTCTAATCCCAAAGGATGGAGAAATTTGCAAATTGCTAATCAAATTTCTTAGGATTCAACCCGACAAACACTTCTGTTCTAATTCATGTTACTCCCAGGATTATGGGATCTGTAATGATTTAGTGAGAGAATAGGAGTCTAATTTAGTCAAATAATTATTCCACAAGAGACAAGCAAGGAGACTAAAATAATCCCAAAATATACCAGAGGGGAAATATTGAGCCCCAAAAGAGAGATGATGTATCGGAAATCGATCAATCCAGAGAGGCTGAGCTAGGCAGCAAGTGGGGGCAAACAAAGGAAACAGAAAACTGTCTAGGCTGTTAAGATGAGTTTGATACAGAGGCCAAGGAGAAGCAGAAGGTATCCAGGGTCACATATGTTCTAGAAATTCTGGAACCAAGGAAGAAATCCCAAGTAGGCTAGGGAAGTTTGATGGAGGATTACAAAACTGGAAATGGAGCAGTGGACTAACCAGAGAAAGGCAAGCAGATCCTAGAATGTTCCTAAGAGAGTAAAGGGCCATTGTGGCTGGTCTCAATACCAGTTGGGAAGTATTTAGCCATACAAGAGTAACTGCATATCGTGCATAAATTGTGCATCAGTTTATGTCACGCACTACTATGTTTCTTTTCATAGGTTACCTAATCCTCACAGAAACTCTAGGAGAACATATATTATTAACCTTATGACACATTAAGAATATGTTTTGCCTGTAGATCACACACGTAGTTCTGATTTGTAGACATTAAGAGGATAACAACTCAGGTTAAAAAAGAAAAAAACCCCAAAACAGCAGAGCTGTTTAATAATACAATATATTACCCAAAATGTTTGGTCACTGGGAGCACAGATGGAGCTTGGAAACTCTCCTGTATTGGTGAGCTTTTGCAATGGATTAGAGTTTTCAAATCATGGACAACTTCAAGGTTTTATGACAATAGAATCTATGAATAAATTTATCTCAGTCTTTGTATGAATATTCCCTGGAAGATATCTTCTCTGCTTACTGGTGTTTCAAAGTCTATTTCTCTGGAAACAGCTTGTGCAGTTCAAATTGCATTTGTAAATTCTATCTGCATGTAACTTGTGGTTACTTTGCCTGTAGACCTTAAATCTGGCAGAATTTTGTGATCTGAAGACTCTCTGTGTGCTTAGTCACTCAGTTGTGTCTAACTCTTTGTGACCCCATGGACTGTACTCCACCAGGCTCCTTTGTCCACGAGGATTCTCCAAGAATACTGAAGTGGGTTGCTATGCCCTCCTCCAGGGGATCTTCCCAACACAGGGATTGAACCCAGGTCTCCTGCACTGCAAGTGGTTTCTTTACCCTCTGAGCCACCAGGGAAGCCCAAGACTCCCTATGCAAGTGTAATTAAAAGACACTTCACAATTTTAGGTTCTAAATGATGGCTTGAAGGCATAAAGATTTTTTTTTTTTAAGATGAAGACAAGGAAGGGCAAGTTAAAAAAAAAAACAAACAATTACCCTTTATCTGGTATAAAAGAAATGCATGTTAAAGAATATTTTGGAAACATAGAAAAGTAAAGATGATAACTAACAATGACCTTTAAACCCAACATCCACAGATAATCAATCTTAGCAATTCAACATAGTCTCCAAAATTTAGCAAATTCCTTCCAGATCCTTTTAATATAATTGAAATAATATTTTCTAAAATAGGAGTTCTCAAATTCTTTGACATCAGATTTTACATCTTAAAAATTATTGAAGATTCCAAAGTATTTTATATGTTTTGCTATTGATATGTACTGTTGGATCTTAAACCTGAAACAAATTAAATATATGTATTTAATTATTTGTTTAAAATTGCAATAAGATGTTCATGGTAAAGAATACATATACTAGTAAAAATAGCTATATTTTTCAAAATAAAAAATTTTGACATGTACATACAGCTATATTTAAAATTGATAAGCAAGAAAGGACCTACCATAAATTTTCTTTTAAATTTATAAAAAGAATGGCATCATTCTACAAATCATTTAAAAGTCTGACTTGAATGAAAACAGCTGGATTGTCACATTTGCTTCTGAATTCATCCTGTTGTGATATATTGTTTTAGGTGTAATATACAAAAGAATCCAGCCCTGTATAGATATGAAATTGGAAAAGGAAGGAGTATTTTACAAGACTTTTTTACATAATTGTGATTGTCCTATAGCCTCTGGAAAACTCCACTCTACATTCATGAGAAGAAGAGAGCAAAATGGAAAATACTGTTAGGTAGTTAGAATAGGGAAAAGGAGTCCAAAATGGCAGTGGCTAAAAGACGAGGAAGAGAAAAGCCCACGAAAATAGAACATAGGAAGGTCAAAGGAAGGTCCGAGGACCGGAGTGAGGACTTCAGGTAGAACAGCACTCCTGACTAATTTGCATAGGGCAGGCCCAGGGAGAAGAAAAGAACATATAGAAGGAGAAGCCAAAGGGCTCTCGCTCACTCCCCGCCCCCCAGCTCCACCGCCTGGTGCTGGGGTGCTCTGCTCTTCGCATCTTTGGATGGACGTGCCCTCATGCCTCAAAGATAGGTTTTCCTGCTATCTTCTAAATAAAACAGAGCTGTAACACTGAGCTGTAAACACTGATTTGTCTAAGAGCTATAACGTGGTCTGTTCGAGACCTGAGAGCTATAACAGGGTCTGTCCAAGACCCGAGAGCTGTGACATGCCGAGCGGGCTTTAATGTCCCTCACTCCAAATCTTTGTTGTGACGAGACAAAGAACCGAGGAGCATACACTCGCCTGAGAATACTATCTTAGCACTTTTAGAAAATAGTTTTATTAATAATTTCACAGACTACCTAAAAGAGTCTTGGAGACCACCAGCAGTCTCTGCACTAGACTTTGAGAATACCCTGCTACGTATATATTCCATGTTTATTATTCAAGCATATGTAAACATTATTAAAAAAAATTAAGCTCTGCTATAATTGATGTAATGATTTCCATGTTATTTGGGCATTTCATTTTATTCTAGCTTATAAGAAAAAATATAACACGGGAATAAATATCTTATCCATAATTCCACACCTGAATTTCATACTCGACTCTTTTAAGGCAGATTATCAGAATCTAAAGAAGATTGTATTTTATGGTACTTAATATGTTTTTCATACTGTTCATGGGGTTCTCAAGGCAAGAAAACTGAAGTGGTTTGCCATTCCCTTCTCCAGTGGACCAATCACTGCAGATGGTGATTGCAGCCATGAAATTAAAAGATGCTTACTCCTTGGAAGGAAAGTTATGATCAACTTAGATAGCATATTGAAAAGCAGAGATATTACTTTGCCAACAAAGGTCCATTTAGTCAAGGCTATGGTTTTTCCAGTAGTCATGTATGGATGTGAGAGTTGGACTGTGAAGAAAGCTGAGCACCGAAGAACTGATGCTTTTGAACTGTGGTGTTGAATAAGACTCTTGAGAGTCCCTTGGACTGCAAGGAGATCCAACCAGTCCATTCTAAAGGAGATCAGTCCTGGGTGTTCATTGGAGGGACTGATGCTGAAGCTGAAACTCCAGTACTTTGGCCACCAGATATGAAGAGTTGACTCATTGGAAAAGACTCTGATGCTGGGGGGGATTGGGAGCAAGAGAAGGGGACAACAGAGGATGAGATGGCTGGATGGCACCACTGACTCGATGGACGTGAGTTTGAGTGAACTCCGGGAGTTGGTGATGGACAGGGAGGCCTGGTGTGCTGTGATTCATGGGGTCGCAAAGAGTTGGACACGACTGAGCAACTGAACTGAACTGAATATGTTTTACCAACTTGATTTTAAGAAAAGTTTTACCAACTTCCTTTTTATCAAATGGGGTGTAAATATATCCCATTGAGGCCTCAGCAGCACTGAATATATCAAATAATATTTGCTTTGCTGTTTGAAAAACATTTTTTCCTCAAATTATTTGCATACTGATGAGATTAACTGCTATCATTATTAGTCACTAATGAATATTTTCTTTGTGTAAATATGATAATAGGCTTCCTGACATTAGTGCTGATCATTAATTCTGTCCCCGTTAAGGGTGTTTATAAATCTGATCCAATACTGCAACAATTTGCCTTAATAATATGATATTGCAAGCAGAGGTGTGTACATATTATTTGCTAAGGTTTCTGTAACAAAGTTCCACAAACCAAGTGGCTTCAGCAGCAGCAATTTGTCATTTCATGGTTCTAGAGGCCAGAAGTCTGAAATTAAGGTGGGAGCAAGCTTGGTTTTTTTCTGAAGGCTGTGACAGAGAGAAACTCCCTTCTCTCCTAGTTTCTAGTGGTTTCCTGGCAAACTTTGGAGAGCCATTCCTTGGCTTACAGAACCACCACCCCAGTCTGAGTGCATCTTCACATGGCATTTTTCCTGTGAATGTGTGTGCCAAAGTTTCCCTTTTTATAAGGTCACTTGTCATATTGGATTAGGGGCCTACTCTACTATAGCATGACCCTGTATTAACAGATTGCATTTTCAATGACCTTATTTCCAAATAAAGTCACATTCTGAGATACTGGGGGTTAGGATGTCAACCTAAGAAGTTTGAAGAGACACTGGCCCATCAAAATACTTACAGACTGACACATCTAGCATCCCATAAAATTCAAAGATTCAGGCTGAACCCTACTATTCACCCCCATCTCAATAAGAGACTTCATGTCTTTCTAGCTACCCATCTAGGTGGACACCAGATTAACACAATCTTTGCTTTCTTCCTCCTCTTCCTTTTCCTCATCGTTATCCATTACATTTGTCCAGAGTCTTACTGATCACACAGCACTTCAGCATGCCTGGCATCACTTGACCTTTTCAGCTATTTAGCAAAGGCAGTGTTGAGATTATCATACCCAGTTTAAAGAAAGCAGAGACTCAGACAGATTGCCTTGCCCAGATCACTGAGAAAGACAATAGCCTCACCTTTTGTTTGCATCAGAGTCAGCAGGGTCAGCTCTAATGAAAGCCAGTCCAAATGCTCTTTGATCAGCAAAAAATAGCATATAGAGTTAACACATGGTTAGTGAATTATAGATTCAATAAGGCAATCCCGTTTCCTAGAATAATTGTTTCTTATTTTTTTGAGAGAATAATTATAATTTCTTATCATATGTTTTGAAAACTTTATCTTGAGCTTTGTGGTTAATTGTTGCAAAAGCAAGCTTTATAGTCAGGCAATTACAAATCTCTGAGGATCTTACTTCTTCTCATTAATAATATCAGTAAATATAAGATAAAGATTTGTAAGCAAAATAACTAGAGGTAGTATTTAATTTTCATAAGACCTTTGCTCCAACAGACTAATTTCTAAGAGGGCTACTGGTTTATTGTATTCTTTTGATCACAGAAGTGTAAACATTGTATCAGGCCCACCTATTTTTTATTTATGGACAAAGCAAACATCATTTGTCTTTCTATTTTTCCATTCATGTGAAAAACTTCTTATCTCTACAATTGTCACTTACATTGGCAATGTCAAGATTAGTCAAAATTGGAAGTTTTTAATTTTTAATTCTAGTCATAGAATCAGCTAGTGGTAAATCCACTAGAAAAGAAAGTTCACCACAACAATATCACAATGCACAAAAAGAGCCCACCTGTCTACTGTTAGGGCTATAGATAAATACACTGTGATCATTTCAATTAATGGGATAGGGTAGGGAAAATTAGTGAATCAATATGACTGACTCTCAGAAGCAAACTACGAAAAGCAGTCTTAGAAGAGTGCACGCAATATGAATCTGGTGTTAAAAAGTTCAGAAACATGCGAAACTCAAGAATATATTGTTCAAGAATGTGTACAGAGAATAAAGAAAAGCAGGACAATGAAAAGCACAGGATTTAGGAGTGTGGTTTTCTGCATGCCAATTAGACAGGAAAGTTCACTCAGGAGCATCCGTGGGTCTGTGGTAGATCTGCCATGTGGACCTTATCTCTGCTGGAAAAGTAAGAAGGAAGAAGAAGGGGGTTGTTGGAATGAAGCACCCGTGTCAGAGGTCAGTATTCACTTTGTGTCTGCCATGCACCTCTACTCTGCTGGGCACATTTGAGTGGATGAGAGGAAGCAGAAATAAATCAGACCTGATTCTTACCCTTGTGGAACTCAGTGAAGCAATTCAGGAGGCATTTTCACCTCATGAAATAGCCAAGGGCTTCAAGCAATTGGTGCTTTCTTCACTTTCTGGCTGGGTTCTTGTTAAAATTCTAATTGCATGTTAAGTCTCTTCAGTTGTGCCCTACTCTGTGACCCCATGGACTGTAGCCCACCAGGCTTCTCTGTCCATGGGATTCTCCAGGGAATAATACTGGAGTGGGTTGACATGCCCTCCTCCAGGGGATCTTTAAAATCCTCACTAGTCAAGAAAAATCTGTTCTGTTCACCTGTGAGTCATCCAATGCAACACTTTGAAAGTCCTTTTTCCAGAGTCTCTGGTCCTGAGAATTATAGCCTAATAAAAACTCTTTCATTGTACCCCAGCACTTGTAGGGTATGCTAAGCTCTGTGTCTGAGCCTGTAAAGGAGCCATTCAAAAGCTGGCTCATCCCAGCTCTGCCGAATGACTCCCCCAGACTGTTTCTTCCTTCTTGCAAATCTCTAGATTTGACAGACCTGCTCATTCTTCTGGGTCTTTGCACTTGTTGATATGTCTGGATGGAGGGCACAAATGGGCTACCTAATTAACACCACCCAGCTCCACCATAGCACAGGAAGGCTTTCCTTACCCTTAACCTGGAGTGGCTAGTCGTCACCTCAAGGCTCCTACACTTACATCTACCAACAATACATTCTTACTTCAGTGTTAATTGTTTATTGTTTTTCTGTTTCCCTGATAATTCTCAGAGCTTCCTGATGTACAAAATCTTAAGTGACACGGTGGTAAAGAACCTGCCTGCCAGTGCAGCAGACCCAGGAGACATGGGTTCAATCCCTGGGTTGGGAAGATCCCCTGGAAAAGGAAATGGCAAGTCACTCCAGTATTCTTGCCTCAGAAATCCCATGGACAGAGGAGCCCTGTGGGCTACAGTCTTTGGGTTTGCAAAAGAGTTGGACACAATTGAGTGACCGAGCACAATAGTAATAACCAATAAAACCAAATAGGTCATGAAGGAGTATTTGCAGATTAAAAAAAAACACAAGTGATTCGTCAAAATATTATAGGGATATATAGGGCAAGATGTACATCTTATCATAAGAAGCAAGAGTTGAATTGGGTTTGAAAGGGTAGTCTGGGATCAGCAGAAAAAAGGGCAATAATCTTCCCAAAGGAAGCACATAAGAAGAGTACAGAGGGAAGAATTCCAAGGTTATCTTAGCAACAATGAAAACATAAGATTGATTAAATCAGAAGTTCTCGTTATCAAGGTGTATAACTTTGGAAAAGAAAATTGGGCTAAATTTGGACAGTAGTTGGGAATCAATCCTGTATGAAATGGGAAGGACAGTGAAGAACTTAGATCATCAGAATGATCTGATGAAACTCTGAAGTCAATTCTGAGTTAACAAGGCAAAATCACTCAAAATTAAAACTGGAAACATGGAAGCTAAGCTTGTCTTTTTGGTCCTGATTACAAATACATAACAAGTCCTAAATAGTACCTGCCTTAGTCCCCCTCAAGGAGGATGCTTGGCAAATTGGAGACAAGGGGAGAGACTGACTCATTCCAATTACTCTTTAGAAAATGAAGGAGGTAAAGGAAGTAAAACCACTTAAGTGCTCAGGGAAATTATGAAGAGCCTGTCAGATTGGAATAATTGTATGGGAGGCTTTTGTGAGCCATGATGGAGGATGGGTTAGGTAAGGAAAAAAAAAAAAAAAACCTCAGCAAAGTAAAATGTTTTCCTCCACTGAACAGTTTCAGAAATAGACTGTAGATGATGGTATTTATGTGCTCCAGTAAGTTTCCATGGAGGAAGGAATGTCCTGAGGAAGGGAAACTTTCCTGGAACCAGCCGGAGAACATGACCTGTCTCTGCCTAATTCTTTCCCCTTCCAGGTCCTCTCTGCCCTTGCCTCTCATGGTTGCTGCTCCAGCACCAGGGAACTCAGTGCAAAACCAAGTCAAAGAATTATATGGGAGCTGAGAGTATGGGTTTCTGCATTGGAGATCAGTGAGATTGAGGATTTAAGGGACCTAAAGAAATAGCACTGAAAGAGAGAGATCAAGATATTATTTTCATGATATAGATTAAGCTGATGCTGGATAATGTGGCATCAGTTCAGTCCAGTCCCTCAGTCATGTCCGACTCTTTGTGACCCCATGGACTACAGTACGCCAGGCTTCCTGTCCATTACCAACTCCTGGAGTTTACTCAAACTCATGTTCATTGAGTCAGTGATGCTATCCAACCATCTCATTCTCTGTTGTTCCCTTCTTCTCCCGCCTTCAATCTTTCCCAGCATCAGGGTCTTTTCAAATGAGTCAATTCTTCACATCAGGTGGCCAAAATAATGTAGTATCAGCTTCAGCATCAATCCTTCCAATGAATATTCAGCACCCATTTCCTTTAGGATTGACAGGTTGGATCTCCTTACTGTCCAAGGAACTCTCAAGAGTCTTCTCCAACACCCCAGTTCAAAAGCATCAATTCTTTGGCGCTCAGCTTTCTTTATTGTCCAACTCTCACGTCCATACATGGCTACTGGAAAAACCATAGCTTCGACTAGATGGACATTCTTTGGCAAAGTGATGTCTCTGCTTTATGCTGTCTAGGTTGGTTATAACTTTTCTTCCAAGGAGCAAGCGTCTTTTAATTTCATGGCTACAGTCACCATCTGCAGTGATTTTGTAGCCCCAGAAATAAAGTCTGTCACTGTTCCCACTGTTTTCCCATCTATTTGCCATGAAGTGATGGGACCAGATGCCATGATCTTAGTTTTCTGAATGTTGAATTTTAAGCCAACTTTTTCATGCTTCTGTTTCACTTTCTTCAAGAGGCTCTTTAGCTTTTCTTTGCTTTCTGCCATAGGGGTGGTGTCATCTACATATCTGAGGTTGTTGATATTTCTTCCAGCAATTTTGATTCCAGCTTGTGCTTCATCCAGTCCAGCATTTCTCATGATGTACTCTGCATAGAAGTTAAATAAGCAGGGTGACAATATACAGCCTTGACGTACTCCTTTCCTGATTTGGAACCAGTCTGTTGTTGCATGTCCAGTTCTAACAGTTGCTTCTTGACCTGCATACAGATTTCTCAGGAGGCAGGTCAGTTGGTCTGGTATTCCCATCTCTGTCAGAATTTTCCATAGTTTGTTGTAATCCACACAGTCAAAGGCTTTGGTGTAGTCAATAAAGCAGAAGTAGATGTTTTTCTGGAACTCTCTTGCTTTTTCAATGATCCAGTGGATGTTGGCAATTTGATCTCTGGTTCCTCTGCCTTTTCTAAATCCATCTTCAACATCTGGAAGTTCTCAGTTCACAAACTGCTGAAGCCTGGCCCACTTGACTTCACAATCCAGGATGTCTGGCTCTAGGTGAGTGACCACACCGTCGTGATTATCTGGGTAGTGAAGATCTTTTTTGTACAGTTCTGTGTATTTTTGCCACCTCTTCTTAATATCTTCTGCTTCTGTTAGGTCCATACCATTTTGGTCCTTCATGGTGCCCATCTTTGCATAAAATGTTCCCTTGGTATCTCTAATTTTCTTGAAGAGATCTCTAGTCTTTCCCATTCTGTTGTTTTCCTCTATTTCCTTGCACTGATCACTGAACAAGGCTTTCCTATATCTCCTTGCTATTCTTTGGAATTCTGCATTGAAATGGGTATATCTTTCTTTTTCTCCTTTGCCTTTCACTTCTCTTTTCATATAAGAGAGAAAAGGCCTACTCAGACAAGCATTTTGCTTTTTCTCATTTCTTTTTCTTGGGGATGGTCTTGCTCCCTGTCTGCTGTACAATGTCATGAACCTCCGTCCATAGTTCTTCAGACACTCTGTCCATCAGATATAATCCCTTGAATCTATTTCTCACTTCCACTGTATAATTGTAAGGGATTTGATTTAGGTCATACCTGAATGGTCTAGTGGTTTTCCCTACTTTCTTCAATTTAAGTCTGAATTTGGCAATAAGGAGTACATGATCTGAACCATAGTCAGCTCCCAGTCTTGTTTTTGCTCTCTATATAGAGCTTCTCTATCTTTGGCTAAAGAATATAATAAACCTGATTTTGGTGTTGACCATCTGGTGATGTGCATGTGTAGAGTCTTCTCTTGTGTTGTTGAAAGTGGGTGTTTGTTGTGACCAGTGCATTTTCTTGGCAAAACTATATTAGCCTTTGCCCTGCTTCATTCTGTACTCCAAGGCCAAATTTGCCTGTTACTCCAGGTGTTTCTTGACTTCCTACTTTTGCATTCCAGTCCCCTATAATGAAAAGGACATCTTTTGGGGGTGTTAGTTCTAAAAGGTCTTGTAGGTCTTCATAGAACTGTTCAACTTCAGCTTCTTCAGCGTTGCTGGTTGGGGCATAGACTTGGATTACTGTGATATTGAACTGTTTGCCTTGGAAACAAACAGAGATCATTCTGTCATTTTTGAGACTGCATCCAAGTACTGCATTTTGAACTCTTTCGTTGACTATGATGGCTTCTCCATTTCTTCTAAGGAATTCTTGCCCACAGTAGTAAATGTAAGGGTCATTTGAGTTAAATTCACCCATTCCAGTCCATTTTAGTTCACTGATTCTTAAAATGTTGATGTTCAGTCTTGCCATCTTCTGTTTGACCACTTCCAATTTGCCTTGATTCATGGACCGAACATTCCAGGTTCCTATGCAATATTGCTCTTTACAGTATCGGACTAATGGGGCATAGGCATGCTATAATAATGAACTATTGAATACTAAAGGAAAACTCTAGATATAACTCTTCTCATTGGGTGCCACGCTGTTGAATTTATAGCACCAGGAAGAAGAATGAATATATATTTACTGAGGGTAGTGAGTTTGCAAGGAGAAAAGGGGGCTTAATTTCTCATTTCCTGTTTATTTTTACCAAATCGATAAAGTTATTCCTCTTCCCTGAGGGCTGAGTGCTTAAAGGAAATGAGAGACTGGGAGAATTAAGATTAGTGTAACCCCTCCAAAAGGAAGAAAATAAAACTGGGAAGGTGTGAGCCCACTTGGCAAATTCCTGAAATTTAAGTGTTTTCATTGTGGTGGGAGGGAAGCCATCTTAATATTTGGAAGAGTAGATCCACCGATTTTATGGGTTTCATTGGATTTGATTTGTGGGGAGGGAGATAGAGGGAGAACAGAGAAGTGAGGGTGGTCAATTGTATTAAAGGGGGTCAGGAAAAGTTTCATAAAGGAGATTACATTTGATCTCTAGCCCTAAAATAGGACATCATTGATTCCAGAAAGAATGTACAAGGAGTGAATTTTGAAATGGCATGAATTATCTAGAAAATTACGAATATTCTGTGTTAATATCGGGTGGTGGTATTGTTCAGTTGCAAAGTTGCATCCGATTCTTTGCAACTCCAGGGACTGCAGCATGCCAAGCTTCCCTGTCCTTCACTATCTCCTGGAGTTTGCTCAAAATCAAGCTCATTGAGTCAATGATGCCATCCAGCCATCTCATCCTCTGTCATCCCCTTCTCTTCCTACCCTCAATCTTTCCCAGCCTCAGGATCTTTTCCAGTATATGGTAGTGAGTGAAAAAAAGCTGAGATTATATAGGTATACAGATGGGTCTAGTCATGGAGGTCAAGTCATGGGAGGGCTTGTTCCCATGAGATGATCTTGTTCTCTCAGAAACAGGGGAACCACTGAAGGGGTTTAAAGATTATTTGCTCCCTGAGGTTTTCTGACCTGTTGGTGATCCTTAAACCCTGATCTTTTGTTTATTCCACCTTTAGCACAGCTCTGCTTTCACTCTAGCTTTCCCTGTAGAGCAGTATGCCTCAGTTGAACTCGCCAGGCCTTATTTGATGGTGTCCAATAAATTATTTTATAATTCAATTGCACTGTCTGACCTTTCACTGATAACTGAGTGAGGAAGGAGAGGCATGAAGATGATAAAAACATAGACCCTTAAATTCAGGAACACCTTTTACAGTTAACAAAGACAAGTGTCTACAACATTAAATCTAGAGCAAATTTGAGGCAGAGCCCATAAAAGGGGGGCAAATTAAGTTCTTTTGGAGCACAAAGATGGGAACACTAAATATGCTTCATGAGGTTTCCAGTTAAAGAGGACTACACAGAAACAATAACCATAGAAATAAGAAGCAGCGGTTTAATATGCCATACATGATTATCATATTAATCTCTAGATGGATTTATGTCTGCTTGGTTCACACACACTTACAGTAGTTGGAACTTGTACATAGTTAACAATATAAGTTGAAGATGATGAGAATCTGAAGAAGAACAGCTGTGGGGAGATGGGACCCAGGGGACAAAATCCAGATGATTTATTTCTGGGGTCAGATCAAGAGAAGAGCTGCAGTTCGAAGGTGAGGGAGTAGGAAGGTCAAAGATGTGGTGCTCGAGTTTCTGATCCTGGGGATGAGAGAGAGATAACTTCATCCCTTAAGTCAGCAGCCTGCAGCTGGCTCCAGGCACCAGGGAGTTATCCCTGGGGGAGGATCTGTAAAAGACTCCGGAATGGACCAAAAAGATTACAGAGTGAGCTCAAGGGAAAAGTAGGGATTGTCTAGCACACTCTTCTATTTTACCTGTTTGCATTGAGTTTTTGTGCCTTTGTCTTTGAGTTATTAATAAATTGTAGATAACTGACTGATGATAACAATGAAAATGATTCTTAGTCACAGATATGCAAACATATTTTGTCCAATAGAGAACAATAGATCCTACCACCACCTCCTTGCAGATAATTGTCATATGTATCTAATATTATATGCAATGCTATATATATATATTTCCTAGGTGGTGTAGTACTAAAGAACAGTCCTGCTAATGCAGGAGACACAAGTAGACATGGGTTCAATCCCTGGATCAGGAAGATCCCCTGGAGGAGGGTATGGCAACCCACTCCAGTATTCTTGCCTGGACAAGAATTCCCATGGACAGAAGTGCCTGGCAGACTACAGTCCTAGCTGCTGCTGCATCACTTCAGTCGTGTCCGACTCTGTGTGACCCCAGAGATGGCAGCCCACCAGGCTCCCCTGTCCCTGGGATTCTCCAGGCAAGAACACAGTCCTTAGGGAGATATATATATATACACACATACACACACACATTTTAAATTCTCCTTTGAACTGTTTGTAACATTTTATTGTTCCCTTCATTAATTAATGAATGAATTAATTCATCCTGGACTCATGTTAAATTTTATATTTATATGAGAGTCATGATTTTACTTTTTCAAGCAACATTTCCTTTACTTAACCTCACATTTTCAATGACAGGGAACAATCTCCCTGACTCTCTAGTTCATAACCTGAGTTCATGTTGGCTAATCCAGAAATCTGACAGGTGAGTGACTGCTCATCTCTTTCTTCCTGGATGTCTAAACAAAGTGACTTTGTCTCCTGCCTCTGCCGTCTCTTCAGGGAAGAACATGTGTGAGGTTAAAGCCTGAGA
Source organism: Bubalus kerabau (assembly GCF_029407905.1). Classification (NCBI taxonomy): domain Eukaryota; kingdom Metazoa; phylum Chordata; class Mammalia; order Artiodactyla; family Bovidae; genus Bubalus; species Bubalus kerabau. The sequence continues at coordinate 84,528,850 of NC_073634.1, read as the reverse complement.
CAAGGCTTTCTTGTCTTTTTACCTTTAGCTTATGAAATGCCAGTTGTTTATTTTAAGCCATCGTGTGCTCTTGTTGCCTGCTAATAAACTCATATCTAATATTCTTCCCATGCATTTATTAGTTGTGTCTGGAGAAAATTTCTAAACCAACAAAACACAATGGCCCCCTGGGGAAAGAGCCTAAAGTGTCAGCATTATTTTCATCAAAAATCAATTATAAAAGGCAGCTCACTGGGTGGAAAGAAATCCCATTTGGAAACATTCAACCAGTGTTCCTATATGAGGGTTGTATCCTTCTAGCGGGTTTAACTGCCCCTTCTTTGTGACCCCAGCATGTCTTGCAGATAGGTACATGTGCATGTGTGTTAAGTCTCTTCAGTTGTGTCTGACTCTTCATGATGCCATGGACTGTAGCCTGCCAGGATCTTCTGTCCATGGGATTCACCAGATAAGAACACGGGAATGGGTTGCCATTCCCTCCTCCAGGGGATGTTCCCCACCCAGGGATCAAACCTATGTCTCTTGTGGCTTCTGCTTTGCATGTAGGCAGATTCTTTACCACTGAGCCATCAGGGAAGCCCAGGTAGGTATGTACTCCTGTCCTAATGGCTATAATCCTTGATTGCATTTATTTCTTGATGTACCTGTCTCTTTACTAAGTTGTGAGGCCCTTGAGAACTGGAAACTTATTTGATCTCTCCTCAACATTAAGTACCGGAGAAGGCAATGGCACCCCACTCCAGTACTCTTGCTTGGAAAATCCCATGGACGGAGGAGCCTGGTGGGCTGCAATCCATGGGATTGCTAAGAGTCGGGCACGACTGAGCAACTTCACTTTCACTTTTCCCTTTCATGTATTGGAGAAGGAAATGGCAATCCACTCCAGTGTTCTTGCCTGGAGAATCCCAGGGACGGGGGAGCCTGGTAGGCTGCCGTCTCTGGGTTCGCACAGAGTCGGACACAACTGAAGCGACTCAGCAGCAGCAGCAGCAGCAGCAGCAACATTAAGTACAAGTTGGGAATAGACCAAGTTTTTAATATGCGTTCCTGCATCCCTTGGCAGCTTCCACAATTAAAACTGTGCAGAGCCAAAGTCTGCCTCTTTGTACTTTCTACCCTGGAGCCCTGGTGCATCCTTTGGGGGTGGGAATATCAAACTTATTGCTCCCTACAATGTCATGGTGATAAGGCACAAGAATAAGCAGCTAAAAGAAAAAGCAATTAGAATCATGGAACCCACTAAATTAGACTTTTTCCACACATCCTCCAAGAATCATAGAAATAGAAAGGAAAATCAGTAAAACTCCAAATTAGACCAGGCCTGCAGCATGATTGTGAGAACAAAAATACTAAAACTTCAATTTATATGTAAGTTGGAAATTAAACTTTAGAAACTAGTGGATTGCCTCTGCAGCTCCTGCTGCAGAGTTAAGACTCACATGGGAACACTTGGAAGAAAGGTGTGTGCTAGGCTCCTGGGTGTGACAAGTGCAACACAGGTTCTGGGTGTGAAACAGAGGCTCCCACGAGGGTTCACAGACAGAAGGAGATCCCCCCGAGTGAGGACAGGTGTGAAGATGAGATTGGAGCTGCTTGTGGAGTTAACCCTGGAATCTATGTATCTAGGAGAGACGAGCTGTCTATTGTGCTATACTAAATGTTCTGTATGCTTACAAGTTTCATCATAGTCTGTTGGAAAACTACAAGGAGGGCATGAAAAGGTCCAAAAATATGGTCGAGAGAACATGCTGTGTGAACACAGGAGAAAAGTCACTGCCTTCGTGAGGCTATAACAAAAGGGGGCTTTGTGAGGGGTCTTGAAGGAAGCACAGGATAACCTACTCACCAGGAGTGAGGCCAGGAGAGTTCATTCCCTTCCTAACTCTCAACAGATGCCTGAATGCTAACTTGACCTTCTTAAAGTTCAGACCAAGGATGTATGTGTGCTAAGTCTCTACATTTGTGTCTGGTTCTGTGTGACCCCATGCACTGTAGCCCACCAGGCTCCTCCCTCTGTCTGTGGGATTCTTCAGGGAAGAATACTGGAGTGGGTTGTCATGCGCTCCTCCAAGGGATCTTCCCAACCCAGGGATCAAACCCATGTCTCTTATGCCTCCTGCATTGGCAGGGGGGTTCTTTATCACTAGTGCCACTTGGTTAGACCAGAGATGCCCTTCAGTAATAGTATTTTCTGTGTTAATCTGTCCTTGCAGCTTGGGTTCACTTTTGTTCTTGAATTTGGCAGGGTCCAGGCTGCTGCAGAGATAAAATTGTGGAAATAGACATAGTACCAATGAATAAACATTTTAGATAGATCATAGGATTTAGATTTTAGGTGCTAGAATAGAACTAACGCTCAACTTAACATCTAGAACAAACTCTTAGGCACGGTGAGCTATTAATTGCCCTTCTGTTAATTTCTTATCTCTACCAGAACCCACTTGGTGCTTGTGCTAACCTGATATTACTTGCACACGACTAGAGAAATGTACAAAGTATACTTTGCTCGGGTGTACTGTAGGAAACTAGCTTTATTGAGAAAATGCACAGACTAGGCTTCATGGTAAGTGTACATTTTATTAGATCTTCTCTATTTGGGCAGGATGGAACCTGGGCACCATGAAAGAGTTGACGATGAGCTGAGGTATTGATCGCCGTTGTTGCTCAGTTGCTAACTTGCTAAGTTCAGTCACTTTTTGGGACCCCATGAACTGCAACACGGCAGGCTTCCCTATCCTTCACTATCTTCCAGAGTTTGCTCAAATTCATGTCCATTGAGTGGGTAATGCTATCCAACCAGTTCATCCTTTGTTTTCCCCTTCTTCTCCTGCCCTCAATCTTTCCTAGCATCAGGGTCTTTTCCAATGTGTCGGCTCTTCCCATCATGTGGCAAAAGTATTGGAACTTCAGCTTCAGCATCAGTCCTTCCAGTGATATTCAGGGTTGATTTCCTCTAGGATTGACTGGTTCGATCTCCTTGCAGTGCAAGGGACTACTCTCTGCCTTTGAGGTGTTTGAACAGGGCTAGGGCAGCCAGAGTCCATGGGCCAGACATATCAGGCCCCAAAGAGCTCATATTTTTCTACGTGCCTGCTATGAAAATACCTGGGTCTCACTGTGTTATAGCATTTATTCCTCACGGTAAACTATAAAGTAAATACTATTTTCACAATTTTAGATATGGTGGGCTTGGAGGAGGCTCTGAATAAATTAGTAACAAGTCTGTTAGCATCAGATATCACAGTTAGTGAGTGGTGGAATCAAGGGTGCACTTGGGTCTACCAAGTACTTAGTGCTGAGACTTTCCTCTGCACCACAGGCCTCAGTAACCAGGACCCTCATGTGTAGCCTCAGGCCCAGAAGGCTCAGGACATCTCTGTATGATATTTGAAAACTCACAGAAAGCAAACACTCAGATTTGGGAGCCAAAGTATTAAAGGAACCGGGAGGATGTCCCAAACAGCATTGAGTTCCAGGACGAGTGGGACTCTCTGATTGAACAGTACAGTTTGATCTCAGCACACCAGAGGAAGATGGGGAAGTGAGTTGGGTTAAACCCTGGATATCCTGAGTGACAGCATTAAGGAAACTGGGCAGTGAGGCATAGAGAGTGGGGAGCCACTGTGGCTTTCTTTCCTTTAATTGTCCCTTCAAATACATTTTATGAGGTTTCTCCTGACTCTGGGCAGAGCTGGAGTCATTTTGATGTGAACATAGAGGCTATATGAGCTCAGTGGTTCCTCCTGTTTAACAGCAGGATGCCAGTCCCTCCAGGGCATCCTCAGGTTGTTACATTCTCTCACAAATTAGGTCGATTTGCTCCCTTGGCAGCTGTACCAGTGCCTATGCTGCTGCCATTGCTTGTCCCTGAGCCAATGCTTTCTGCTCCACTGAGGGCACAGCCTCTGATGCCCTGTTGCCCATGTTGGGATGTGGACTTCACCGTGCTTGCCTCAGAGATGCTGCTTCTTGCTCTTGACCATACTCACATACTACTCCTACTTGCCCCACGTCTTCTCTGATTTCCTTCTGAGCACCTTCGTTCTCTAGTGCCTTCCCACTCCAGAACACTTGCGTACCACTTTTTTTGGGACTAGTCTAATCTCTGGCTGCCAGCTCTAAATAGCATCTGTATTGAGTTTTTGTTGTTGCTGTTGTTTAGTCACTAAGTTGTGTCTGACTCTTTGCGAGTCCAAGGTCTGTAGCCCATCAGGCTCCTCCATCCATGGGATTTCCCAGCCAAAAATACTGAAGTGAGCTGGCAGTTTCTCCTGCAGAGGATCTTCCTGATATCCAGGGATCGAATTCTCATCTTCTGCATCGGTAGGTGGATTCTTTACCACGGAGCCACCAGGGAAGCCCTTATATCCATTGCTCCTTGACAAATCAACACCCAAGAGACAGCTGTTATTGATTCAGCTACATCATCACTATTAGGTCAATGGCCTTACTTTAGGCTCTTATAATCTCTTAGGGAGGGCTTCCCAGGTGGCTTAGTAGCGAAGAATCCACCTGCCAATGCAGGAAATACAAGGAACACAGATTCAATCCCTGGATCAGGAAAATCCCCAGGAGAAGGAAATGACCACCCCACTCCAGTATTGTTCCCTGGGAAATCCCATGGACAGAGGAGCCTGATGGGCTAACAGTTCATGGGGCTGCAAAGAGTCAAACATGACTTAGCAACTAAACAACAATCTCCTAGGGAGGCCCCACAGCAGGATGTGTTGGTGGGAGAGGTTAGACTGGTTCAGGTAACACCCACCATGCTGTACTATTTTTCCTCTCCATTAGGAGAGGCTGTGTTACTAAACCTGGTTCATTACAGCAGAGTTCTTCCTTCCTAGGTTAGATTCTCTCCATAAGGATCTATATCTCTCTTTCTCTCTCTTTTTAAAAATTTCATCCCACTGGGTTATTCCTGCCCAGTTTACCAGATGCGTTTGAAGATGTGCTGGCATCCTAATCCTGGCACTCTTCGAGTTATTCTCCTGGTACATTATGCAACATCCTTGTTAACAGTTGATAATAGCAGTGAGAGAGTCACATAATTCACGTGCACTTTTCTCCTTACTTCAAAAGCATGTCATATGTATTGCAGAGATTTTAGACAATGCAGTACATCAATAGGAAGAAAATAAATATCCCCGATCATTTTACCACCCAGAGATAAATGCAGTTAGCATTTACTGAATGTCATTTATATTTATTATGATACTACTACTTCTACTTGCCTGCCATTGTGCTAAGCACTGGCAGTAAAAACCAAGCAAAACAGGAGCCTTACTTACCTATATGTTGTCCTCTAACTTGTTCTTACCTTCAAGCTACTATTTCATACATCCTATTTCTTTCTTTCTTTCATTTTTTTTTGTTTTAAACAAACAAGCCTAACTATATTTCAAAAGAATAGCATAACTTCATGGAAGAGGGAAATAAAGTAACTTTTTTTTTTTAAATTGTAGGATAATGGCTTTTGCAATGTTGTGTTGGTTTCTGCCATACATCAACAAGAATCGGCCATAACATATGTCCCCTCCCTCTTGAGCTACCCTCCTACTCTCACCCACCCCACCCCTCTAGGTTGTCACAGAGCACTTGGTTGAGCTCCCTGTGTCAAATAGTAAATTCCCACTGGCAATCTACTTTACATATGGTAGTGTGTATGTTTCCATGCTACTTCCTCAGTTTGCTCCCCCTCCCTCCCTCCGCTCCCCCAACCACTGCGTCCACAAGTCTGTTTTCTATGTCTGTGTCTTTATTGCTGCCCTGCAAATAGGTTCATCAGTACCTACTTCTTTTTATTCTTTATTGAAAATAGTTTTCTGAATTTTCTCTTGCATTGTGAATTAAGTCTCCAACACACGTCTTTTTCCAAAGTTTCCAGCTGTCGGTCTTTCCCCTGCATTGCAGCATTTTTGTCCTAGACTTCCTTTTTCCTCCTCCTTATTTGTTCTTAGGCAGTGATCCAGTGAACTGTCATTCTCAGCGTTTGTCAATAAGTAGAGGGAATGGATGCCTTGGGCTCTGCTCTGCCTGGAGTCCTTCCGCCTACCTACCAGCGGCGGCTGTGCCCCCTCTTTCTCCAGTGCTCAGCTTCCATCTGCACTTGGTTATTGTACAGGGATGTTTTGTGGACTTGATAGCCTTCCCTGTTCCCACACCTGATGCACTGCCCTCTGAGTACCTGGATGATGTGAGGTGGGGTGGGGGCTATAATCTTCAGTGGGCACTGTTTCCGGGGGGATCTTTCCAGCTGCACACAGAGTTTTCCCATGGAGTGTGGCTGCAGACAGGTGCAGAAAGACAGCAGAGGGTGCACCCTCACCAATCAACACCCAAGGACAGATGGGCAGCTGCTCAGCTTTTGTTTTGGTTCAAATATGGATTGCTTTTGAACTTGGGAATAGTTGATGGAAGAAGAAAACATGTTTTTCTTTATGTAATTTCTGTTTCATAAAATAAAACCCAAGTAGGTTTTTCTCTATGTTGTCCAAAACCCATGAGAGTTAGTAGAAATTTCTCTCATTTGTGACATTAGATGGTCAGTCCATCCTAATGGTCTCTGTTGTTACTTTCCAGCTTCTTTATCTTCATTCATCCTTTAATTGCAAGTTGGGAGAGAGGTTCGTCCTCCAAGTAGGTGTATATCTCGCCTTATCAATAATCATAATAGTTGCTTTATTAAGCATCTATGTGCCTGATACTTTTCAAACTGCTTTATCTATGCTGCCATTTTGATCCTAATCCTTTGAGGTAACTATTATTATTTTCATATTAACAGTTAAAGAATCTAAGACTGAGAGGTTATGAAAGGATTAGCCCAAAGACACTGAACTTATAAGGTGTCCGGGCTAGATTCAAACGTAGAACTCCCTCAGACGGAAGCTCTTGACACTTCCCCAGTCTCTTGACACATTTAAAGTTAATTATCACATTGAGTTATTTGGGGACACCCCTCTAGAAATGAATTAGGACTGAGTTTGGGCAAAATTTCCATGATGCCTGGCATTGTGTTTGGCAGATAAAGAATGACAACTATCTGGCACTTTAATGCAGTATTCTCCTACCCTACTTCATCTCCATGCTACATTCAGTCCATCAACCAACATTATCTACTTTCTATATGCATACAGTTCCTAGCACAATGGGGTTGGTTGGAAATGAGGGGCTTCAAAAGTAGTGAGGTAAAATATGGCTTCTCTGCCATCTGAAAATGGAGTGAAGACCTAATCACAACCTGATATAATGAATTGGTGATGTTTCCATGTGTTGATGGGAATAGGAAGAGAGGAAGCAGAGGAAGAAGAAAAGCTGACAAGCGCTCAGACCCTACAGTTGAGCTCTCTGGTGGGGCTGCTTGGTGCTCAGCCACGTCAACAGGGGACAGTGGCTCACACTCAGGATGCATGGTTAGGGCATCCCTGTCTCTTGAGGTGCAATGGAGCAGACTCTTCCTAGCAGTGGCCCTGGCAGCTGAATTGAGATGGTGTGTGTTTACTCTGTCTCCAATTCTTCCTTCCATATTCAATGTGTGGCTCGTGAAGCCTATAAGTTTTCATTGTAAGCATAAAAACTATTTCCTTCATGAACTCCACAACATGCTTTTTTATGGCAATTCTATTTTCTGGTCACTTAAAAATGTATTGGAGTACAGTGACTTTACAATGTTGTGTTGATTTCTGCTATACAGCAAAGTGAATCAACTGTGAAAGAAAGTGAAAGAAAATCGCTCAGTTGTGTCTGACTCTTTGTGACCCCATGGACTGTAGCCTACCAGGCTCTTCCGTCCGTGGGATTTTCCAGGCAAGAATACTGGAGTGGGTTGCCATTTCCTTCTCCAGGAGACCTTCCCGACCCAGGGATTGAACCTGCATTGTAGGCAGATGCTTTACCATCTGAGCCCTAGCAAAGTCCAACTCTATGGATACATATATCCCCTCCTTTTTTTATTTCCTTCCTATTTAGGTCACCGCAGAGCACTGAGTAGAGTTCCCTGTGCTATACAGTAGGTTCTCATTAGTTATTTCTTTTATCATAGTAGTGTATATATGTCAGTTCCATTGATCTTAAAAAGTATAAATAGTAATATCTGTTTGGGGCTAAAAGTCTATCTGTAAACTAAATATTTGAGATCCAGTGCTAAAGCTTATCTCTGCATTTGAGCTAGTTATGTCTGATCAAAAAAATCCTGTTAACTGATTTATAAATGATTTACTTTTTCTCCAAATCTCCATGGGATTTAAATTTTATTCTTATTCTCAATACTTATACATTAGCAGCAAGAGCAGCTCCCCAACAAGTCATCCTATTCCTGCATAAATACATTCACATGTTTTAGCTCACTCACTTTGCCTATTTGCATAAATACATGCACAACTATATATTCATATAAAATATTTCAAAAAAATTGGTCCACAGCTCACCACTATATAATGAGTGCCCATTTCTGGTCTTGGCTGAGCAGACTGGGGTCGGCCTACACGTAAATTCATAGTGACAACTCACAAGAGTTCCCTTAGTGAACCTGTCATTCATCTGTCCCATAAGGAAATCCGATTGTCAGACCTGATAACTGACACATATAGCAGTATCTGTCAGAAATCTGAAGCCAATGCTCTCAAATAGACCTTCCAGAAAAACAAAGCCATTCGATCCTAGAGGCTGCTAGGAAGACAAGGAGGGCTTTAGGCAGCTTCTCAGGGAGAAGCACTGTGCTTCACGGGTGAGCCTCAAAACAGCTGTAGCCTGTGATGCATAAAGGTCACCAATATTCCAAAGAAAACCTCTCTTTTTAAATATCTAATTACTGAGATATTAATTCACACATCACAAAAATCAGTCATTTGAAGTATACATTTCAGTGTTTTATTTTTTTAATACAGTTTAAGCAGTTCAGTCTATCCACAGAGTTATGTATCTATCACCACTATATAACTTTAGACTATTTCAATCACATCCATCAGCCTTTTCTCAATCTTGATACCTACCTGCCAGCATCCTCAGGCAACCATTAATTTACTTTCTGTCTCTATGATTTGCCTAGTTGGATATTTTATATGTGTTGAAAATTTAAAGCACACCCACTAAATAACAAAAATATACCAATGGATACATAATATCCAAATCAATAGTTGCAAAAATATGTATATAAAAAGATCAGTCAAAAAGAGCACAGAAATAAGGCAAAATAAAAGCAAAATAAGTGGGATAAATAAGAAACTGAAGGCAGGAATTAATAAAGATAAAATCAGAACGTCAACAGAGAAAATATAAAAGTGATTTACAAGACAAAAAATGCTGGGTTCTTAAAAAGACAGTAAAGGAGACAAAGGTGAGTAAAAATTGACTTGGAAAAAAGAGAAGATAATAATAAGCAATATTCAGAATTCAAAAGAAGTATATAAATGTATAAATTTGAGATTAAAAACAATATGGAAATACATGATAAAATGAATTTTCTTGAACATTTTAAGTTATCAGTGGTGACTTTAGAAGAGGTAGACAATACAGATTGATAAAGGGCTTCCCCAGTGGGGAAGCAGGAGATGCAGGAAACAAGAGTTTGATTCCTGGGTTGTGAAGATTCCCTGGAAAAGGAAATGAAAACCCACTTCAGTATTCTTGCCTGGGAAAATCCCATGGACAGAGAAACCTGGCAAAGCTACAGTCCATGAGGTCACAAAGAGTTGGACACGACTGAGTGTGCTTGTCCAACACACACACACACACACACAGAGTAAACACTTAACAAATTGAAGCAATAGCAAAATATCTCTCACTCAAAAACAATGAGACATTTATGATGCAATGTTATTGAATTTTCAAAAACCAATATCATACACACTTTTTTTTCTCTCCTGAGAACTAAATAAGTATTTTATAAAAGTTTACTATCAACACCTGACAAGGCAACAAGAAAAAAATTATTGAGCAATCATTTGTCAGTATATAGATATAAAATGTGTATATGTTGACAGAAAGATCAAATGCATCACAGAAATGCAAAAAACTCCATTACCAGAATCTCTTTTTAAGAAAAAAATGACACACACTTCACCCAATGTGTGTGTGTGTGTATATATATATATATATGGAAAAATGTCTTATAAATAAATTATATTTAAGAAAAGGTCTCACTTGTAAAAAAAAAACTAGAAGGATATTGCCCTTATCAGATAAAAGGTCTGTAAGAAAAACACACAGAAAGTTATATTTAGTGAAAAACCTTTAAAAACATTTCCATTAAAATTATGAAAAATATACGCCCATATTTACTGCAACTATTCAACAAGGTTTGAGAGGTTATAACCATTGTGTGAGAGACAGAAATGAGAATAAGAATTGGAAGTAAAAAGATAAAATTACAGTTATTTGCCAATTACTACTTTCTTCCCAGAAAATCCGGGACTTCCTGGTTGTTCAGCAGTAAAGAATCCACCTGCAATGCAGTAGCCGCAGGAGATGTGGATTTGATCCCTGGGTGGGGAAGATCCCCTGGAGGAGGGCATGGCAACCCACTCCAGGATTCTTGCCTGGAGAATCTCATGGACCGAGGAGCCTGGCAGGCTTCTGGATCTATGGGGTCGCAAGAGTTGGACACGAATGAAGCAACTTTTTATGCACCCAGAAAATTCAAGATTCTATGGACAAAATACTGTACTTAATAAGAATCTTCAGCCAGTTTTCTGGATAAAAGATTAATAATAAAAATTCTTTTGCATCAGCAAAAACCAATGTAAAATGATACTCAGTATTTTCAAAATAGCAGTAAGTTTATTTCCCTCTTCCTTCTTTCTTTCTTTTCTCCTTCCTTCCTTTTGCTCCCCTCTTTCCTTCCTTCCTTTCCTTCCTTCTTTCATTCCTTCCTTCCTTTCATTATTGTTTTCCCTTCTGTTTTGGTATTTTGTTAACTCTCCTCTCAATTCCTCATTGAAGCGGAAAGTCCCTAGAATGAATGTGAACTGTGTGCTTGCCTTAGGGGATAACAGTGCCTCTCAGGTTGGAGAGGGGAGTGGGTAGTGTCAGGGAATGTTTAACAGGAGGATTCCTACGTGCTGTTTTTTGGTTTCTTCTCCGATTATAGTACAGGAAATAGCAGTTTGTTATCTAACTAAAAAAATCGGCATAACTTTCATTAGGTCCTTGTAATATTTTAGTGTTGCTACCTGTAGGCTCTCCTTGAGGAGTAATTTGATCCCAAGCTTCAAGGGCCACTGTTCTTAATTGTTCATGCATCAAGGGAGGGCGTTGTATTTGAGCTTTTATGGCATCAGATTGTCCGGTGTCAGTTAACATTTCAAAAGTAATTTGGTTTTGGGGAATGTCAGCTCGAGCATTCTTGTTAGTGTGATCTCTGGCTATATTATGAAACCACATTGTCCACTGAAGGTATTTTCTTGGTTTAAGGAGAGCTTTTATTAGAATTCGTCAATCATAGGGAGTAAAGTTTCCAGTAGAAGATGCCACAACATTTAGAAACTCTTTAGTAAAAGGCGAATGTGGGCCATACATAGTTATACCCTTTTTCATTTGTTGCATGTAAAAAAGATTAATACCATCACATTGAGGTATTACGTGCCCTTGAGCATCAGGATTTCTTAAAACTGGAGAGACGAAGAAAGCATTGGCGTTAGAAACTTGTGATTGCAAAGCCAGGGATTCAGAGAGTTTCTGTCACGGAGCAGAGAGAGTAAGTGCAGATTTTTTGCAAATATGAGTCTGTGCCAAGGACTTATCATTATTGTCTAAAAAAGTATTGCTGGTTTTGGTGTCAACGGTGTCTCAGGAGAGTTGTTATCAGAATTATTAGGAATCCCATGGACGGAGGAGCCTGGTAGGCTGCAGTCCATGGGGTCGCTACAAGTCGGAAAAGACTAAACAACTTCACTTTCACTTTTCACTTTCACGCATTGGAGAAGGAAATGGCAACCCACTCCAGTGTTCTTGCCTGGAGAATCCCAGGGACAGGGAAGCCTGGTGGGCTGCTGTCTATGGGGTTGCACAGAGTCGGACACAACTGAAGTGACTTAGCAGCAGCAGTAGCAGCAGCAAAGGAGAGACTTTTGGAGTTGCGCCTGTTGGCAGAGGAGGAGCATTTGGAGTAGCCCAGGTAGGATTAGTAGGAAGATTTTGAAATATTTTATGTTGTTTAAACTGGGCCTTTTGTAAAGTTTTATCATTTAACTTATATTCATGTAGTAAGTGTTCTGTCTGTTGTTGAATATTGGGAGGGCTAGAATTTACCTTGAAATGGCAGAATTAAAGCTTTAATGAGAGCCCATGGGGCCAGAAATCAACTGGAATATTTTTTCCCTGCCTGGTGGCTCATTCAACATTTTCTTTGACCTGGTGCCAAATTTGTAAATCAAAATGCCTCTATCAGGGTACCAAGGATTACATTTAACCACTGTTTGAAAGCAAGCCTCTATTCATTGACGTGAAACCAAAAGTCCCTGAGCTTTAAACAAATGGTGAAGTAGAGAAATGATGGGGCTTTCCAGCCATTTGACCCGTGTCTTAGTACTTACCGACCTCAATAGGTCCCTTGAGTCACTCTGTCCAAAATGCCACAATACCAGAGTCCCTGTTCTGGGTGCCACTTGTTGGGGTCCATTAAAGGACCCCAATAGGTAGGGTAGTAGTAGCAGAATAGGGAAGCCATGGGAGTCTGGCCCATATCTGTACTGAAAGCAAAGCTTCTCCTCCTCCAGGGCCTCGTCCTACTAATCCTGCAATCCCATCAGCATCAGTACGCAACAATGCCTGGCATGGAGTAGACGTGAAGGGGATGTTAATTGCATGAAGGCAGCCAAGCACCGTCTCCCTTGATGATCCTTAAGGTAATTCTGACACTACTCCTAAAGAAGATGAGCAAATGGAGGTGGCACACTATTCTTTAGGTGTTTGATTTATTCCTAATAACCATACTGCTGAGTTATTGAGCAAAAATCAATTTCCTTCTGTTTACATCAAAACTCATGTCCTCCCTTCAGTGTCTTAAAATCATTGGAGCAGAAATTTCATATTGATATCTCTTTTCTTGCGAGAAACCAAACTGCATACAATCATTTCTGCCCTTGTGACATGGGGGAAATTTTTGTGAAGTACAATTCTTTATATTAAAGGTATCTCCATAATATCTAATGCAATGAAGAACAAAATTCAGGCCAGGAGCATAGCTTCTCTCATAAGACCAAAATGACATTCATTAAGTATTTACCTGAAAATAAGCAGATTTTATATGTATTCTTCTAAAGCTAAATCTTATTTCAAAAGCCATTGTGACCAAAGTCAATATCACTTTAATTGAAAATGTAATCCATTATTGAATTGACAATAATAGAAATAATACTGAAATAGACATAAATAGAAACAAAACTTTAAACCCTATGTAATTGGGATAGGGATATTTCCTCTGAGCTTTATATCTAGGGATTCTTGGTCAGTTAAATACAGTGGGAGAGAAAAATAGGGAAGATCTTGGATTTATATCTAGTATTGTCCCCAGATTTTGATGGTAGAGGGGATACCAGCTCAATCCCGTGTGAAGTAATAAGTGCTTAACCTCATCTGGACACAACAGGTCTCGAGATGCTGCTCGTGAAGATTCAGGGAAACAAATTCAGGTCACATATTTGGACATGTGGCAAGACTCAACATGGTTTGTCTGTAGGGAGAAGGATCCCAGTCTCTGAATTAGCATCTGAACGTCACAGATCAAATCTCTGGTTTGAGAAAAAGTTTGCAAGGATAATGTAGACTGTTGATGCTGTTGTCCAGCCACTAAATCATGTCCAACTCTTTGTAACCCCATGGACAGTAGCCCACCACGCTCTTCTCTCCATGGGATTTCCCAAGCAAGAATAGTGGAATGCGCTGCTACTTCCTTCCCCAGGGGGATCTTCCCAGACCAAGGATTGAACCTGTGTCTCCTCCATTGGCAGATGAATGCTTTACCACATTCATCTTGTTCAATGAATTGAACCACAAGGGAAGCCCCAATGCAGACTGTAGTATAAGTTATTTTATGAAGCAGGTTAATCAAGAAAAATACTTGGACTCAGGAAAAGAAGACCAGAAATACTCACCATACCTGGTACAAGGTGGGTCTCATGTATGGTAGCAACGCAGTTACCAAGTTTGTGATCAAGGTCAAGAACAGAGTAAGTATGTATTTAGTGTTATGTATTTTGGGGCTAGCCAAAAATTTCTTTCAGTTTTTTTTTTTAAGTAAAAATAAAAAAATACTTTTTCATTTCACCAAGAACTTTATTGAACAGTGTACCATTTAAGCAGAGACATTACTTTGCCATCTAGTAATGTCCGTCTAATCAAGGCTATGGTTTTTCCAGTGGTCATGTATGGATGTGAGAGTTGGATTGTGAAACAAGCTGAGCACCGAAGAATTGATGCTTTTAAACTGTGGTGTTGGAGAAGACTCTTGAGAGCCCCTTGGACTGCAAGGAGATCCAACCAGTCCATTCTGAAGGAGATCAACCCTGGGATTTCTTTGGAAGGAATGATGCTAAAGCTGAAACTCCAGTACTTTGGCCACCTCATGACTCATTGGAAAAGACTCTGATGCTGGGAGGGATTGGGGGCAGGAGGAGAAGGGGACAACAGAGGATGAGATGGCTGCATGGCGTCACTGACTCGATGGACGTGAGTCTGAGTGAACTCCAGGAGTTGGTGATGGACAGGGAGGCCTGGAGTGCTGCGATTCATGGGGTTGCAAAGAGTCGGACACGACTGAGCGACTGAACTGAACTGAACTGTACCATTGTATTCCACTACCTTCTGCCATTTATCACATATCTTCATAATTCCATCTTTCCAAAACTTTTTTATCTTTTTTTAAAATTTATTAATTTATTTTTTAACTTTACAATATTGTATTGGTTTTGCCATACATTGACATGAATCTGCCATGGGTGTACATGTGTTCCCCATCCTGAACCCCCCTCCCACCTCCCTCCCCATCCCATACCTCTGGGTCATTCCAGTGCTCCAGCCCTGAGCACCCTGTATCATGCATCGAACTTCAACTGGCGATTCATTTCACATGTGATAATTTACATGTTTCAATGCCATTCTCCCAAAGCATCCCACCCTTGCCCTCTCCCACAGAGTCCAAAAGACTGTTCTATACATCTGTGTCTCTTTTGCTGTCTCGCATACAGGGTTATCGTTACCATCTTTCTAAATTCCATATATATATGTTAGTATACTGTATTGGTGGAGAAGGCAATGGCATACCACTCCAGTACTCTTGCCTGGAAAATCCCATGGGTGGAGGAGTCTGGTAGGCTGCAGTCCATGGGGTCACTAAGAGTCGGACATGACTGAGCGACTTCACTTTCACTTTTCACTTTCATGCATCGGAGAGGGAAATGGCAACCCACTCCAGTGTTCTTGCCTGGAGAATCCCAAGGACGAGGGAGCCTGGTGGGTTGCCGTCTATGGAGTCGCACAGAGTCGGACACGACTGAAGTGACTTAGCAGCAGTAGCAGCAGCATACTGTATTGGTGTTTTTCTTTCTGGCTTACTTCACTCTGTATAATAGGCTCCAGTTTCATCCACCTCATTAGAACTGATTCAAATGTATTCTTTTTAATGGCTGAGTAATATTCCATTGTGTATATATGTACCACAGCTTTCTTATTCATTCATCTGCTGATGGACATCTAGGTTGCTTCCATGTCCTGGCTATTATAAAGTGCTGCGATAAACATAGGGGTACACGTGTCTCTTTCAATTCTGGTTTCCTTGGTGTGTATGCCCAGCAGCAGGATTGCTGAGTCATATGGCAGTTCTGTTTCCAGTTTTTTAAGGAATCTCCACACTGTTCTCCATAGTGGCTGTACTAGTTTGCATTCCCACCAACAGTGTAAGAGGGTTCCCTTTTCTCCATACCCTCTCCAGCATTTATTGCTTGTAGACTTATGGATATCAGCCATTCTGACAGGCATGAAATGGTACCTCATTGTGGTTTTGATTTGCATGTCTCTGATAATGAGTGATGTTGAGCATCTTTTCATATGTTTGTTTTTTATCTTTTTAAGCAATAACTGTTCTGGGTACCTTTTCAGTCTTCCAGGGAATTGACATTTTTTCTATTAAGATTAAAATTAAGATTATTTTGTAAAGACAGAAAATAAATGGAAATCCAAAGGTTCAATGTCTGGTGAATACAGTGTATGAATCAGAACTTCCAGCTAAGCTGTAACAGTTTTTACCTGGTCATCAAAGAAACATAGAGTCTTGCATTATCCTGATGGAAGATTATACGTTTTCTGTTGACTAATACTGGATGCTTTTCGTGGAGTGCTGCTTTCAGTTGGTGTAAATGGGTGCAGTACTAGTTGAAATTAATCATTTCATTTTCCAGAAAGAGCTCATAATAGAGCACCCCCTTCCAATCCCACCCTATACACAACATCATCTTCTTTGGATGAAGACTGGCCTTTGGTGTGATTGGTGGTGGTTCATTTCACTTGCCCCATAAACTCTTCTGTTCTACATTACTGTCCAGTATCTACTCTTCATTGCCATCACAATTTGTTTTAAAAAATGGAACACTTTTGTTATGTTTAAGTAGAGAATCACATGCAGAAACACAGTCAAGAAATTTTGTTTGTTTGTTTAAATTATGTGGAACTCAAACATCAAAGTAATTAACATAACTAAAGGAGAAGGCGATGGCACCCCACTCCAGTACTCTTGCCTGGAAAATCCCATGGACGGAGGAGCCTGGTGGGCTGCAGTCCATGGGGTCGCAAAGAGTTGGAGACGACTGAGCGACTTCACTTTCACTTTTCACTTCCATGCATTGGAGAAGGAAATGGCAACCCACTCCAGTGTTCTTGCCTGGAGAATCCCAGGGACAGGGGAGCCTGGCGGGCTGTCATCTATGGGGTCGCACAGAGTCGGACACGACTGAAGCGACTCAGCAGCAGCAGCAGCAGCAGCAGCAGAAGCAAGCTGGTATAATGGAGAAGGCAATGGCACCCCACTCCAGTACTCTTGCCTGGGAAATCCCATGGATGGAGGAGCCTGGTAGGCTACAGTCCATAGGGTTGCAAAGAGTCGGACACGACTTCACTTTCACTTTCAATTTTCACTTTCATGCATTGGAGAAGGCAGTGGCAACCCACTCCAGTGTTCTTGCCTGGAGAATCCCAGGGACAGAGGAGCCTGGTGGGCTGCTGTCTCTGGGGTCGCACAGATTCGGACACGACTGACGTGACTTAGCAGCAGCAGCAGCAGCAGCGGCAGCAGCAGCAGCAGCTATGTCCCATGAGGTATAACGTTGTGTGCTATTATGTGCTTAGTCGCTCAGTCGTGTCCAACTCTTTACAATCCCATGGACTGAAGCCTGCCAGGCTCCTCTGTCCATGGGAATTCTCCAGGCAACAATACTGGGGTGGGTTGCCATGCTGTCCTCCTAGGGATCTTCCCAACCCAGGGATTGAACCCAGATCTCCTGCATTGCAGGTGGATTCTTTACCAGCTGAACCACCAGGGAAGCCTAATTAATGTTGATTGTTCTCAGTTAATGTCTCTGTTTGATTGCTATCAACTTCAACTAGTCTATTTGACTGTGGAGCATTGTCCACTGAGAAATTTCCAGCATGAAATTTCTCAAGCTACTTTTGACATGTTCGATCAGTTACAGCACCTTCTTCATACACTGCACAAATCTCTCTCTCTCTCTCTTTTTTTTTTTGCGTTTCAGTTTTTTTACCCT
Source organism: Bubalus kerabau (assembly GCF_029407905.1). Classification (NCBI taxonomy): domain Eukaryota; kingdom Metazoa; phylum Chordata; class Mammalia; order Artiodactyla; family Bovidae; genus Bubalus; species Bubalus kerabau. The sequence goes on along the minus strand of NC_073634.1, from coordinate 84,511,100 downwards.
TCTTGAAAAAATAAGGCATAATATGTAAAAAATGTTGCTTTTTGTCTTCAGTCTTGAATAAAAATGGCTACCAATTTTGCTAAGTTCTTATTTAGAAGCACACCAATATGACAGCTGTCACAATGCAGTCTAACAAAATTGTTGCAAATGAAGTTAAAGAAAACTAAGTGCTACTAGAGCCATTATATGGGGGAAAAAAAAACCAAACAATAAAAAAAAAAAAAAACCAACAACAAATGAATGTTTTGGCCAACCCCAAAGTCAGATTGTGAAGCTGAAATTGATTATTTTGGGGATTAGGAAAAGTTTGGAGAGAGGGGGAGCCTCATGGCCAGGAGCTATGTAGATCCTGCCCTACTTGGGAGCCTACTTCAATAGTCTAGGTTAGCGATAATTATGAGGATTTGATTTCCTGTACAGCCTACTACTAAATTCATCCTCCTGACTTGTTTCTCACAATATATGAGATTCTGAGGTTATTTTCTTATTGATCTCTACATTTGGAAGCGGGCAGGTAGATTCTATTCTGAAGGAAGAAGATGCCTACATTTCTGGAAAGATGAGGATACTGGATTACAAGCAGTTTCAGTTCTGCTTATTCCACCCACCGAAGGATGAGGTAGATTCTGGCCTAGACAGAAGTGTGGGAAGAAAGGTGTATCTCGTTTGAGGATCTGCCACTTGCTTAAGTTACTCTTCAAATCTTAAAATGCCAGACCCATCTCCTCCTTAGTGATTTCATGGTAACAAACATTTATCTGCAGAAACAGAAATGAAATGTCAGAAGCAGCAGTCTTCAGCTATTTCTATTTCATGGATGAGTACCTTTCTATTTTATCACCTAGAGAGAGGCCACCTTGCCTTCTGGATTCATCACTTAAAAAAAATTAGAATTCTTTTCTTTTTCCTTGTTTGAGAGACATTTCTCTATTTTCCTGCCTCATATGTGACCAGCTAAATACTCACAAAGGACACATTTTGAATTCACCTATAGGCATTGGACAATTGATAAACTAGAAGCACATTTTGAAAGCCACAAAAACCTCATCTTCCTGTAACTGACTCTCTTTTGCATTGCATACCAGCAGGCTCTGAGTTTGGATATTTGAAAAGATTGAATTATCCTTGGAGCTTTTTACAAAGTCTGGACATTAGGAATGAGGTGGAATGAATGAGCTGTATGAGACCACTGTGATGAAAAAATATTTAAATAAGCTCATAAGGTTACCTGGGTGTACATCTCTGTGAAAGGAAGCTCCTTGGGGATTTTTCTCTTTCATTCTCTTTGGTGTCTTCAGTTCAGTTCAATCAGTCAGTCATGTCCAACTCTTTGTGACCCCATGAATTGCAGCACGCCAGGCCTCCCTGTCCATCATCAACTCCCGGAGTTCACTCAAACTCACGTCCATCAAGTCAGTGATGCCATCCAGCCATCTCATCCTCTGTCGTCCCCTTTTCCTCCTGTCCCCAATCCCTCCCAGCATCAGAGTCTTTTCCAATGAGTCAACTCTTCGCATGAGGTGGCCAAAGTACTAGAGTTTCATCTTCAGCATCATTCCTTCCAAAGAACACCCAGGACTGATCTCCTTTAGAATGGACTGGTGGGATCTCCTTGCAGTCCAAGGGACTCTCAGGACTCTTCTCCAACACCGCAGTTCAAAAGCATCAATTCTTCGGCGCTCAGCTTGCTTCACAATCCAACTCTCACATCCATACATGACCACTGGAAAAACCATAGCCTTGACTAGATGGACCTTTGTTGGCAAAGTAATGTCTCTGCTTTTCAATATGCTATCTAGGTTGGTCATAACTTTTCTTTCAAGGAGTAAGCGTCTTTTAATTTCATGGCTGCAGTCACCATCTGCAGTGATTTTGGAGCCCCCCAAAATAAAGTCTAACACTGTTTACACTGTTTCCCCATCTATTTCCCATAAACTGATGGAACCAGATGCCATGATCTTCGTTTTCTGAATGTTGAGCTTTAAGCCAACTTTTTCACTCTCCTCTTTCTCTTTCATCAAGAGGCTTTTTAGTTCCTCTTCACTTTCTGCCATAAGGGTGGTGTCATCTGCATATCTGAGGTTAGTGATATTTCTCCTGGCAATCTTGATTCCAGCTTGTGCTTCTTCCAGCCCAGCGTTTCTCACGATGTACTCTGCATAGAAGTTAAATAAGTACAAAAGAAACTGAGCAGGACCCCGTGGGGCCTTCTTGTGGACAAATGCCCTCCTCATTCGTGTCCCCCAACTGCTTCTTGTCTATAGCACATCTTTACTCCCTAGACCTTCCCTGAGTTTCAAAGAGCAAATTGAATCATAGAAGAAAGAAAATGCAGAAACAAAGGAAAACAGACAGGAAAGACAAAACAATAATAGTTTAGACATAAATCAGTCAATGACCTTTAGTTCCTTCTCCAGGGCTATCAATAACTACCCTGAGCTGTCTTCTTGAATTGTTTGCAGTTACTAAAAGCCCCACCAGGTGGGAGAAGTTAACTGCATGCTAACCACCAGCACATAAATCACACACTGGTTGGAACTAGAAAACTGATCACTGAGACTCCCCAAACATTAACATGGGCTTCCTCAGTGACTCAGTGGTAAAGAATCTGCTTACAGTGCAGGAGCTGCAGGAGACACTGGTTTGATCCCTGGGCTGGGAAGATGCCCTGGAGGAGAGCACGGAAGCCCACTCCAGTATTCTTACCTGGAGAATCTCATGGACAGAGGAGCCTGGTGGGCTAGTCCATAGGGTCACAAAGAGTCAGACACAACTGAAGCAACTTAGCATACATACATCCAAACACCATCATGTCCCACCCATGAATCAGAGAATTGTGTGTGAGCTGATCACACCCTAAACCATCTCCCACACAATGTCTTTAAAATCCTCCCCTGAGAACCCTCTTACACTGTTGGTGGGAATGCAAACTAGTACAGCCACTATGGAGAACAGTGTGGAGATTCCTTAAAAAACTGGAAATAGACCTGCCTTATGATCCAGCAATCCCACTGCTGGGCATACACACTGAGGAAACCAGAAGGGAAAGAGACACGTGTACCCCAATGTTCATCGCAGCACTGTTTATAATAGCCAGGACATGGAAGCAACCTAGATGTCCATCAGCAGATGAATGGATAAGAAAGCTGTGGTACATATACACAATGGAGTATTATTCAGCCATTAAAAAGAATACATTTGAATCAGTTCTAATGAGGTGGATGAAACTGGAGCCTATTATACAGAGTGAAGTAAGCCAGAAAGAAAAACACCAATACAGTATACTAACGCATATATATGGAATTTAGAAAGATGGTAACAATAACCCTGTGTACGAGACAGCATAAGAGACACTGATGTATAGAACAGTCTTATGGACTCTGTGAGAGAGGGAGAGGTTGGGAAGATTTGGGAGAATGGCATTGAAACATGTAAAATATCATGTATGAAACGAGTTGCCAGTCCAGGTTCGATGCATGATACTCGATGCTTGGGGCTGGTGCACTGGGACGACCCAGAGGGATGGAATGGGGAGGGAGGAGGGAGGAGGGTTCAGGATGGGGAACACATGTATACCTGTGGTGGATTCATTTTGATATTTGGCAAAACTAATACAGTTATGTAAAGTTTAAAAATAAAATAAAATTAAAAAAAAAAAAATCCTCCCCTGAAAGCTGTCTCAGAGTTTTGAACATGAGCCACGCTTCCTCCTTGCTTGGCACCCTGCAATATGTGCTATGCTTTCCCTCACCACAACTCTGTGTCAGTAGATGGGCTTTGCTGTGCTTCTAATCAGCAGACCAATGTTTGGTTCGAGTGCTATTCAAACAGTAATAGGGAATTTCATTTTCTTCCTCAATATCACTATTCAGAAACTGAGTAGTTGAAATTATTCCTTAACTAGGGCTCTCCCAAAGGATTCAAGCCAATATTCATAGCATTAGTGAGCACGAATCATGCTCCAGTCATTAAACAAAATAGACAAAGATCCTGCTCTCATGAAACTTGTATTTCACTTATCGGGGAGTCAGTCCTTAAGGGAAAAAATACTAATCACCTGTCTTAAAAATTTATTGTCCAACAAAATGTTTGATACACAATATGTTAGGTTAGCCAAAAATTTTCATATGATGATACAGAAAAATCCAAACAAACTTTTGGCCAACCCAATTCTTTTTGTAATGAAACTGAATGATAATTTGCAGTATGATGAGTTTGATAATTTGATAACCTCTCCAGTCAAATAAAGCTATATCCCAGATGTATTTCAAGAGATAAACTTCATTACATCACTTCGTGGGAAATAGACAGGGAGAGAGTGGAAACAATGTCAGACTTTATTTTTTGGGGCTCCAAAATCACTGCAGATGGTGATTGCAGCCATGAAATTAAAAGACGCTTACTCCTTGGAAGGAAAGTTAAGACCAACCTAGATAGCATATTCAAAATCAGAGACATTACTTTGCCAACAAAGGTTTGTCTAGTCAAGGCTATGGTTTTTCCAGTGGTCATGTATGGATGTGAGAGTTGGACTGTGAAGAAAGCAGAGCGCCAAAGAATTGATGCTTTTGAACTGTGGTGTTGGAGAAGACTCTTGAGAGTCCCATGGACTTCAGGGAGATCCAACCAGTCCATCCTAAAGGAGATCAGTCCTGGGTGTTCTTTGGAAGGAATGATGCTAAAGCTGAAACTCCAGTACTTTGGCCACCTCATGCGAAGAGTTGACTCATTGGAAAAGACTCTGATGCTGGGAGGGATTGGGGGCATGAGCAGAAGGGGACGACAGAGGATGAGATGGACGGATGGCATCACTGACTTGATGGACGTGAGTTTGAGTGAACTCCGGGAGTTGGTGATGGACAGGGAGGCCTGGCGTGCTGCGATTCATGGGGTCGCAAAGAGTCAGACACGACTGAGCGACTGAACTGAACTGAGCTCATTAGAAAGAAATGGACATCTCCGAAGTTAAAAGAGAAATGATTTAACCAAAGAAAGAAAGAAAGAAAAGCATTCACTAAGCTAGAACTGGTGCAGATAGTGTGAGTTATATGCTAATAAGTTCAAAGCTGTGTCGCCAGGAGGGCAGATGCCCAGCAGAACTCTCACAGCCCAGTCCACAGCCACCAGTAGAATCCCATTTGTTGAGTCATCTTCTCCAAGTGAACTAAAGGGAGCCTGGTTAGACCCTGAAGAAGCCTATGTGTATCTCCTAAAACACTGTACAGCTAGGTTTGTTTCTATTTTAAATCTAATCCAGCAATTTCCTCTAATTTGCCAGTTCAGCTCATTTGAATTATTGTGATTATTAATTTGACTCATTTGAACTATTGTGATTGATGTATTTGAACATTTAAAAATCTTATTCAGTCATTTCTGTTTTCTTACTGATTCTGTGTGACTTGTCTTCTTTTATACATTTTGATAGCTTTTATTTTTCATTATTCCATTGATCCTACCCCCTAAAAATTAGAACTTATGTGTAGTCATTACTTTTGTGATTTTTACCATACATATATTAAAAATTCTGAAGTTAATGGATATATTATGCCTCTCTCTCCCATCTTGAACAGTATGCGAATAGTGTTCGGATAGAACTTTTCCCTCTTTTATACCTTCTAACTTAATTATTCCATTCCATCTCTATTGATTTGATGGTTGAATATTCCTTACTCTTTTTTCTTTGTGATAACTCTAGGAATAATAGTACATCTTTTTGGTTTTTAAGATCTAATTTATTTTTTTTTCTGCTTTTATTTTTTATTTTTATTATATTTTATTTTTTAACTTTACAATATTGTATTGGTTTTGCCATATATCAACATGAATCCGCCACAGGTATACACGTGTTCCCCATCCTGAACCCTCCTCCCTCCTCCCTCCCCGTACCATCCCTCTGGGTCATCCCAGTGCACCAGCCCCAAGCATCCAGTATCGTGCATTGAACCTGGACTGGCGACTTGTTTCATATATGATATTATACATGTTTCAGTGCCATTCTCCCAAATCATCCCACCCTCTCCCTCTCCCACAGAGTCCAAAAGACTGTTCTATACTTCAGTGTCTCTTTTGCTGTCTCGTATACAGGGTTATTGTTACCATCTTTCTAATTTAAATTAGAACTTTTAATATTTCTTAGAAAATACAGAGTTTAGTATTTTGATATTCCTTCAACTCTTTAGCTGGTTATCTTTATACTCTCTATTTTAAATTCCATAGTATAGTATAGTCAAATTCATTTAGGTTTACTACATAGTCACTTTTTTCATTTTTATTCACTTCTTCCATCTTCATATTTCCACTTTGGATCATTTATCTTATGTCAGAAGAATACCCATTAATGTTTCCTCGAGTGTGTGCTTGCTGGTGGTGAGATCTTGGTATACCTCTGTCTTGGCAGTCATTTTCTCTTAGGACTTGAGTATATCCTTACATTGTCTTCTAGTTTTCATTATTTATACTGAGAAGTTAGTAAAAAGCCTTAGTGATGTTCACCTGAAGTTATCAATTTTCCACAAATTTTATGTTTACGTTTAATAAAATTTCAACTACCACATTTCTTATTGCTACTGTTGGTTGCTAGTTCTGCTAAGTTGGTCTTAAAATTAACATGGTAGAGTTGATTTTAAAATTTATATGGCAGAACAAGCCCAAGAAGTTCTAAAGCAATTCTTGTGACAAGATAAACATTGCCTTACCAAATAGTAAAATGTATTTCTCTAGAAATTAATACAGTGGCATTTATCCAATAAAAAATTGCCAGACAAACAGGATAATGAGCTCAGAATCACATCCAAAGATTTAGGGAAGCATGGTATATAACAGAGTTAATGTTGCTGATTATTTTAAAAATATGGAGTTCTCAATGAATGGTGCTTGAACAATTAATTATCTAAATAAATAACAGAAAACTGAAATTGTATTCTTATCTCACCAAATGTACAAATTAATTCCAAGTGAATAAGGATTCAAATATGAAAGGAACAACTTAAACTTTTAGAAAGGAATATAGAAGAATACCTTTATTTATCATCTGAGGATTGCTTGAAAAAAATGGAGGGTCACTAAAATAAGAGTAAAAAAGTGATAGCATTAAAGAAAGATTGTCAAATTTTGCTATTTTAAAATTAACAACTTTTATTCCACTAAAGTTTCCCCAAAAAGAATTAGATGACGTTACAATTTGAAAAAGATATTTTGTGAAATATAATGAGAAAGAATAATATTAAAAATACCTTAAATTTAAAAAAATCCTACTTATCAACTGGAAAAGATGAATAATGCAATAGAAAACATGGGCAAAAGATATGAATAGTCTTTCCATAGGAAACACAAATTAATAAAACAGAATAATGTGCATTGCTATCAATCAGAGAAATACAAGTTAAAGCCACAATGAGGTATTATTTTCCTCCTATTATATTGGTTGAAATTGAGAAATCTACTAAGTCAAATGTGAGAAGGTTTCCTACTACACGCAATTCTGAGGATCAAAAAAGTGTAAGGCACTTTGGAAAGCAATTACAGCCCAACAATTCTATTTTTAGAATTATATACTCTAGAGAAATTCCTACATATGCGCACTAGGGGATGTGTAAGAATGTTCACAGCAGGTTGTTTTTTAATAGAAAAACAAAACAATATATTCATCAAAAGAAGAATGAATGCTTTGTGGTCTATTGGTACATATCATACATCAAAAAAATGAATGCCCTGCAGTCACACACAATAGCACAGATGAGTTTTAGAAACAATGATCAATGAAAACAGAAAAGTATGTACAATGATTCCATTCATAAAGAGTTCCAAATAACCAAAACTAAACAATATATTCTTACATGCATACATGAAAATATTAAAACTGTTTGAAAAAATAAAGGCAACCTGAGGTTGACAGAGACAAAAATCACAGTAGCTACTTCTTCTGGAGAGGGGTAGGCTAGGATAGAGGAGAACATAGAGGTAGATTCTAGAATTTTGTAATGTTATGTCTTTAAATAATGATATGTTCACAAGTGTTTTTAAAATTTCTTTGCTTCATGTGTGTGTGATCAGTCACTCAGCCGTGTTCGACTCTTTGCATCCCCATGGACTGTAGCCCACCAGGCTCATCCATCCATGGAATTTTCCAGGGAAGCATGCTGGAGCAGGTTGCCCATTATTATGTCAGGGAATCTTCTCGACTCAGGACTGAACCCACATCTCTTACATATCCTGCATTGGCAGACGAATTCTTTACCATTGTGCCACCTGGGAAGCCCACTTTGTTCATAGGTGACCTATATACTGATTTAGTTGCTAAATTAGGTCTGACTCTTTATGACCCTATTGTAGCCCACCAGGCTCCTCTGTCCATGTGATTTTTCAGGGAAGAATACTGGAGTGGGTTGTCACTTCCTTCTATAGGGAATTTTCCCCACCCACAGATTGAACTTAGGCCTCCTGAATTGCAGGCAGATTCTTTATCAACTGAGCCACCAGAGAAGTCCATTGACGTACGTACTATATATATTCATTCATATGTATCCATGCTTTAAAATATTTTTAATAAAAATTGGAGCAGAAGAATAAAAAGACTAGGATATACATGACTCATGACTGCATAGTACTGCCTAGTTTGCTACAGTAAAACAGAGAATGCATCTAAAGTTAATGAAGATTTTATCATGAAGGCAGAATAGTTGTTTCTAATCAAGAGAGAGAAAATAATTTGCCTAATATCAAATAGTAAGGTAGGGACCTAATTCTGCTTGACCTACTTCCAGCTCTGTGTTCTCTATTAAATTCTGTGGTGCTGACAGATGAGACTCACTGAAGTAGAGAGAAATATTTAAAGAAACTATGAGCCAGATAGGATAGAAATAGATTGAGGATTAAATGCCACTAAAATTGGAATTATAGCTATAGCTGTTCTCCAATGCATTGGCAGTTAACAAAAAATTTAAAATATTGCTTTAGCAAAAGTTTTCATTTAACTTGTTGGTGAAAGAAAAAGAAGCACTGAAAAGTATTATATCCAAAATATTTTATATAAGATTTGTTAGAAAACAAATCTCATATAAATTATTTTAATTGCTATTTAAATAAGGATTAAGCTTGGCTATGGGTAGACTAAAAAATAACTGTGGTTTAAATAAGAAATAATTTTATTTCACTGGGTAGGTAATACAGGTATAAATTGGTGCTCCTTTGTGTTAAGGACCCAAATTCTTCAGTTTTATGACTTTGCAATGTGACTGATATTAAGTTTATGTCTTTATCCAAGATGGCTACTTCATTTCCAAGGTCAATTCTTCACCTAAGAGGGATACTCCATCTTGATTAGAGCCAGCACAAAGGGAAGAGTTGGAAATATCACTTCCCCCTTATATCATATTGACTATAAATTAGTCATATAGACACATATTAATCCAAATGAAAGTGAAAAATGTAGTCTTCTAGATGGCCACATGTCCTGCTAAGATATACAGTTTCTGTTACTCTGAAAGTGGTGGGGGGGATGGATACTGGGGGCCTTTGGTGAAAAGGAATTAATGTGCATTTCATTTTTTTTTTTTTTAAATCAGCCATAGAACATAGTACTGTGGCAGATCAGTATTTACTAGATAAATTAGGTATAGGACAATCCAGATACTTGATGATTGACTGTGTGCAAAGGTTTAATGGAGGTTTTATGGAACTTCCCTTTGAATTATCTTTAATGGACAATGAGGCAATGCATGTCCCTCTTGATGGTCTCTGAACAACAGAAGGCTTTTAAATTAAAGATAGATATCACTAGAAGAAATGAGATATATTGAAAAGGTGAAGATTAAAGGTTAGACATCTAGAGAAAGACCACAGTCATGACTTAAATGACCACAAGTATCCCTGATTAGGAGTAAGGGGGTTTTATGTTGGTTGGATTTCAGTGGGAAGCAGAAAATGTAAAAAGGCAATAAGGAGGGTTTTAGGAAAATTAACTGAATTTTTTGTGCTGATACAAATTGACCACCCCTCCCTTGCAATATGTCATATACTCTTTTAATGAATTTTCAGTTAAAGTCAACAAAGCGTCTGAAAGTATTTTCAAAATGTGCAATAAAGTTTCTTTTAAAAACAGAATAGACTCAATGGAAGAAATAGCATCAGGGTCTAAAGGAACATCCTAAAATAATCATTTTGCAACTGGCAGCATCTTCTCTATTATACCTTACTATTCATGTTTTACTTTCAAAGTCAGCTTTTCTAATATATATTTTAAACTAAAATTTTCACCATAAATTTTATATATTCTGGACAAAATATTTCAAATATAGGAGTCCATAAAGTTGAAAATGTAAGTTTTTATAGTCCTTCCCTCCAAAAGTAACTATTTGGTGTATGAGTTTATGAGCTTTTGACTATAGATATTAAACATTTTTTTCAATGTGAAAAAATTTTTCAGACTGATTGTTTGGAATAAAAAAAGTTTAATACATAATTTTGAGAATTAACAGGAAGAATGACACAGAGTTACAAGCAGGGCAGAAAACATGTACCAGTTTGTGATTAGTCAATTTTCATAAATTCAGGGTCACATATATGTGTGGCTATATTGACAGCATTATTTTTAACTGCCCTAGAATTGGTGAGAAATGAAGTTCTGAGTGCTGCCGAGCAGGGGTAATGATGCAATATTTTCATACTCCTTGGATGGAAATTTCAATTAGTGTGTCTTTTTACTGAAATTCAGACCTATTGTGATATAACTGTGCTAAGTTTCTTTTTAAGTTATGAGCCACTTTACTATGATAAGAAAACCTTCACAAAAAGACATTTTAAGTGAAGTCTCACTGAATCACTTCCATGCTTATCATTAATACTTAATTTGAATCAGATGTAAATGACCTAAATTTTTTCAAGATACTTCTCCACAATCCAGTATCTCCATCTGGTTGCAGGTATCATTTTTATAGCCGCTCTCTTTTCATGGGCAGCAAAATCAGTAACAATTTTGCTCTGGAATTATTGATTAAAATAGTTCAACACTGAAAAAAAGTCAATTTTAGGAACCCCTCCTTATTGCTAAAATTAAAAATGAATCAATCCACTTTATTATTTTAGATAATTTTATGATTGAGAAAAAAATCAATACAGAGTTCAGAAAATCTCACAAATAGCTGGCTTTCAAAATCAGTTCCTGTTTCATTAAGAATGAATCAATAGAGATGATATTTTCCAAAGAAATTGTGTTGCTCATAATGGCCTATTGAACTCTAAGATTCAAAGAGACAATCTCTAATTCATGGAGGTGAAGTGCCCTTAGTGAATGATGCTGTGTTTTCTGGCCAATCAGAAAACATCCCACTTTTTTTCTATCTTGGATTTGTCTCAAAGTGGGGGAAAAAAATCATAAATCTTGTTAAGTGTTAAATTTCTTTACTGATTTTTTGCCCACAAGAACTTTAAGGATTAGTATGTTTTGCAAATTACATCATTAAAAATGAAATCAACAAGTTCGATAAAATTACTAAATCTTCACTGTCCATACATTTGTTCTGCTAACTTAACTTTAGACCCACAATAAAGCAAACTAAACTTTATTTTTCAAGCTGTCCTTGATGGATGCTTTCAATCTGCACAGTTCTTTTTCATCTAAAATAGATTTAGGCATATCCATGACATCATGATATTTTTCTTCTGATGTTAAATTCACTTCTAATTTAATTCTGAAACTGACCTTAGAGATAGTGTCAAGATATATTTATTTTTTGGTCACTTTGTAATGATAGTTTTTTAACTTGAGCTAATATTTTTACTTGTCTCAACCTTCTGAGATTTTCTTTCAAACTTGCACAGTCTGTTTTTAATTGTCACGACAAACAATTTCATCTAATCATCACTCATTTTTCTTGCACAAGTGATTGTAGCTTTTAGTAACATTTGACTTTTCAAAATAATAAAACCCATAATTTAAGTAAGCATCAAATACACCCTAACTATGTTGGCCAAAATTCCTTACCATCCCTTTTCTCATTATTACCTGAGGCAGGATCTCCATTTTGCTTATTGCTGGCAACTCACAACTGTCTCAAGCCTTGATGTTAGCTCATTCTGAAGGGAAATGGAGATGACAGAGAGGAGGAGGGAGAGGAAAAGAAAGAGGCAAGGAAAGAAGAAAGGAAGGAAGAAAAGAAAGAAAGAAGGAAGGAAGTTGGAAGGGAGGGAGGAAAAATGCTTCTTCTTTCATAACATTATTTCTAAAATTTACTCATTAATTATTTCATATTTGTAGAACTCCTTTCTAGAGGGAAGAAATTATCTGAGCAAGAGTTGTGTAGAACAGATTCAAAGGAGCTATTGAGAGATTATACCCTTTTATTAAGAATTCCTTAGATTACTGGTACAGTTTGCCTGATCACTGTCTGAACGGACTGATCTGTCCATGTGGTGTTAAAATACAGTACAGAGACACAGGCTCTCTGGTCCAATCTGCTGACATGTGTCCAAAAGAATTAGGAGAGAACCCTTATTTATACACACATAATGAGAGGCTTCTGTTGGAAGCTGAGGGAATAGCCAGCTATCAACTCTGACCATCTCACGACAGAGCTGGAGAATTCATTGTCAACACTTGCAAAAAGGTGTGAAATAGAGAAAAGTCACAAAAGCATCTTGTGAAAATATAACTCTGTTCTTCGGTAAAGACGTGGGAGCAGCAGTGCTCTCTATTCAGAAAGTAATTGCAATTGCTCAGCACCACCCTACCTGTCTCACAAAACTGTTGCTGCTGCTGCTGCTAAGTCGCTTCAGTCGTGTCCGACTCTGTGCGCCATAGACAGCAGCTCACTAGGCTCCCCCGTCCCTGGGATTCTCCAGGTAAGAACACTGGAGTGGGTTGCCATTTCCTTCTCCAATGCATGAAAGTGAAAAGTGAAAGTGAAGTTGCTCAGTCGTGTCCGACTCTTCGCGACCCCATGGACTCAAGCCTACCAGGCTCCTCCGTCCATGGGGTTTTCCAGGCAAGAGTACTGGAGTGGAGTGCCATTGCCTTCTCCGCACAAAGTTGTTACTTCCTCCTAATTAAAGAAAAAATAAAAACAAAACAAAACAAAAAAAAAGAAACTATAAAAAAAAATAAATAAAAATAAAGACAACTGAAAGTGAAAGTGAAGTCCCTCAGTCACGTCCCACTGTTTGTGACCCCATGCACTGTAGCCCACCAGGCTCCTCTATCCACTGAATTTTCCAGGCAAGAGTACTGGAGTGCGTTAACATTTCCTTCTCCATGGGATCTTCCTAACCCAGGGATCAAACCCAGGGTCTCCCACATTGCAGGCAGATGCTTTTACTGTCTGAGCCACCAGGGAAGCCCAAGACAACTGAGGCTTACAGCAATTAAAACTATCTCAGTCAAAGTCGAATAGCTCATAAGTGGTGGAGCTGGTACTGAAACCACGCACACACCACAAATTTCTATTTCAATATTTTAAGAGTCACCATCCCTACCAATAGCCTGTTGGGTAATTCCGAACAGGGACATACATAATTTCAGCCTCAAGGGCAGGTTGTACTTGCCTTTCTGCTAGATAACTCTTCATGTAGAACTGAGAATAAATGCCTAGAGGAAACACAGTGACATTGACAATCCAGGTAAATGATAAAAAAAAAAAAAAAATGGACAGGTCTTTCAAAGAATTTGGACAGATCTCAAAATTAACGTGAGTGTTCTAAGTCACTTCAGTCGTGTCTGACTCTTTGCGGGTCTATGGATTATGCCAGGCTCCTCTGTCCATGGGATTTCCCAGGCAAGAATACTGGAGTGGGTTGCCATTTCCTTCTCCAGGGGATTTTCCTGACCCAGGGACTGAACCTGAATCTCTTACATCTCCTGCATTGGCAGGTGGGTTTTTTACCACTAGCGCCACCATACATGTATCTAACTATTATGAGGAAGGAAGGGAGGGGAGGATGCAAGGAGGGAGAGAAGGAGAGATATTGAGAGAGATGAGCTAGATCAAGAACGAGAAAGACTAATTCTCGATCCTTACTCAGGACAGATTTCTTGGTGAGCAGACCTTTACCCTTCTGTTTATCCTCAAGATGGTTTATGGCTTCATAGCTCCATGAATTCATTGCGTAAGCACAATGAATCACAGAACTCTTTCTCACTGAGGTTCTGTCCATACAAAGAAATCCCACAGTGACTACAGCTTTGAAAGTAGAGAATTTAAATCATCTTTCTGTAAGTGAGAATGGAAATAATCCCAGAGCACCCAGAAACCCTCCCCAAATGTTGAGACAAGGCTATCTGAGAAGATTACCAGGGAGAGTAAACGTGAGAGACGTGATTTTTCCTCCAGTAAATGCTTCTTGGGAAAGGCACTTGTTAACTCCCCCCAAAATATAGGCCTGTTGTCCAAGTCAGCAGTGAATTACAGAAGAAATGGTGCAAAACTTCACAGCCTGGAGAGAAAACCCCAGTTGCACTGAAGTGGAGCTGTGAAATGATTACTATATTTCAGGGAGAATTATTTTCTCTCTCTCTCTCTCTTTTTTGCTAAGCCGCTGAAATAAACAATCACAGTTCTAAACTGTGAGAAACAGGAAGAAACACTGGGAAGATTTATAATACACATCTTACTACTCCCTGTAGCATAATTAAGATAGTAAACATACATCCAAAGTTAACACAATAATTTCACATGTGTCACCTTACTTAGATTTTACGACAGTGTCTGCGAGAAAGATATTATTATTTTATGTTATAGGCGAGAATGTAATATTCAAGGAATTTTAAGTGAGCCATAATTCATTGGGGATATTTTTTCAAGAAGTTAAGCTAATAAAATACACATACATTGCTTTGGTAGCAGCTGGTCTGCTACAGCACAGAGCTTAGTAGAACTCAGAGTTATTTAGAATTTTTATTTCCTCAGATGAATTTTCAAATCCTTTCATTAGTTCTTTTAACTATAGTTTCCCAATAGTTAATTCAAAGCTGAAATTCCAAACCTAACAAACTCAATATAAAGAAACATCTATTTGTTTGTTTGCTTATTTTCTTAGAATTCTTTTTTAATGAAGCATCCTTGAGGTACAATATTGTGTCAGTTTCAGGTATACTACATAGGGTATGGTACATTAGTGTACCTTATGAAATGATCACTGTGATATGCCTAGTAATCATCTGTGCCCATACAAACTTATAGCAATAATTATTGACTATATTTCTTAAGCTGTATATTACCTCCCTGTGGCTTATTTATTTTATAACTGGATATCTGCACCGCTTAATCCCCTTCACCTGTGTTGCCCATCCCCTCAAACCCTTCCCTTCTGGCAACCACCCATTTTTTCTCTGTTGCTATGGGTCTGTTTAGGATTCTTTTTTTTCTGACTAGATACTCTAACTCCTAAATTCTAATCAAGATCAAGTCATGTTTATGGTTGCATGGGAGAGCGTGCTATGCACGCTCAGTCTTTGTCAACTCTTTGCACCCCCATGGACTGTAATCCTCCAGGCTCCTCCATCCATGGGATTTTTCAGGCAAGAATACTGGTGTGGGTTGCCATTCCCTTCTCCAAGGGATCTTCCCAACCGATGGATCAAACCCATGTATCTCACATATCCTGCATTGGCAGGAGGATTCCTTACAACTAGTGTTACCTGGAAGTCAAATTACAGTTAGCATTAGGGTTAGGGTTAGAGTTGATTTCTCAAAATAGGAAAACAGAAACATTACTGTTGGGACTCAGTGTCTTTACTAGAAAAAAAGCATAAATATATTTTTGGCAAATAATCTCTATTTTGTATTTGTAAAAGATACATGATACAGAAACCATCACAGTTTGCCAAACAGTACAATTATTTTTTAAAAAGCCAACTTATTATTGCTTTGGTTAAAGAACAAAACAATAATTTCAGGATAAAATTATATTGTAATTTGGATAATTTTAAAGTATAGGATAAAATATAATGCTATAAATACAAGTAAATATAACTTAAAGAATGAAAAAAAAATCAAATTAAAGGACACTGTTATGTTAACTATTAAGCTGTAATGGAGACTGACTAGAATTTTTAACATTAATGGTGTGAAGGAAAAATATTTTATAACTTGCAAAATATCCAGAATGGTATACCTGGAAATATCATCTGATTAAAAACCAAAATATTCTGATTTCAGTTCAGGATATATCAGCTGTAAAATTAGAGGGCTGTATTTACTGATCCTTAGTTTTCTTACATATTCATGAGTCTTCTTATATGTTCATAAGGACATATGACTCACGTTACACAGGTACATTGCTCCATAAACATTACTGAGAACACGATGTGGATCAGACATTGTTATAGGCTTTAGATTTAAAAGCGGCTCTTGGCAAGATTGTACAATGCAGGGGGAAATACTGCCAAGGAACCTTTACTCCAGGAAGTGTCCTAACGGCAGATATAGAGCTAAAAAGATAAGATGTGGTGGAGCATTGAGGTGGCACTGAGCTGGGTGTCTGGAGGATGCTTCACGGAAGAAATAATGCCTGTGCTGATTTTCAAGTGTGTTAGCAAGGTCTGAAGAGGAGGGATTGGAGCACACCGGCAGAAGGAACAGCTTGAGAAGTATAGAGTGTGAAAAAGCATGCTGTGCACAGGAAATGAGAAGTAGCTCAGTATTTCTCAATACAAGGCTGAAAGTGGTAAGAGGCAGGAGAAGCTGGAGAGGTAGGTTGTTTTTATGACCATGTAATGGTGGCTCAGACAGTAAAGCGTCTGCCTGCAGTGCGGGAGACCCGGGTTCAATCCCTGGATTGGGAAGATCCCCTGGAGAAGGAAATGGCAACCCACTCCAGTACTCTTGCCTGGAAAATTCCATGGATTGAGGAGCCCGGTAGGCTACAGTCCATGGGGTTGCAAAGAGTCGGACACGACTGAGCGACTTCACTTTCACTTTTCTTTCAATGTTCTATTATTGGGCTTTCCTGATGACTCAGCAGTAAAGAATGATCTGCAATGCAGGAGACTTGCAGGAGATGTGGGTTCGGTCCCTGAGTCAAGAAGATACTCTGGGGAAGGAACTGACAACCCATTCCAGTATTTTGACCAGGAAATTCCATGGACAGAGAAGCCTGGCAGGCTACAGTCTACAGAGTCAGACACAACTGAGTGACTAAACAACGTCCTATTATTAAGGACATAGGGAGCAACTGAAAGATTTTTATAGATGACAGTGAAAAGGTTATATTTGTATTTTAGATCAATTACTCATGTGGAGAATTCATTTGAGGGTACCTAGACTAGAAGTGGAAAGACCACTTGGAAGACCTGGCGAAGTTTGCGTGCACACACACACACACAAGATTGGTGAGGATGCTATGGAGTGATTGGAAGAGTGCTCTTGCAGGAAACATACAGTTAATGGTAAATACAGAATTGATAAATACATAGGGATATATGAACTCACATGAGGCACAGTGGAGTAATTAGAACTGTGAAGTAAGAATGGAACTCCCCAAATTGAATGTGAGATGGAGGAAGCAGTGCTCAGGAAGGAGTCTGAGAAGAAATGGCCGGAAATATAAGAGCATCAATTAAGAGTAACATCACAAATCCTGAAGATAGACGTTTTCAAAATGGGTGAAGTCAAATGGGTGAAATTCAGCCAGTGAGAGTTAAAATAAAGAATAAATTGTTCATTTAGACTTAGCTCCAGAAAAATAATCAGGCAGAGAAACAGCTGTTGCAGGAACATAGAAAAAATTAAAGACAGATGCTTCTGAATAGTGAACTAACTAGGGAATACAAATAAGAAAAAAACAATATTTGACAAATAAAATGTCCAATTTTAACCCTGTGGAAATTTTAAAAACTGAAGAAGAAAAGAGAAAGAGGTGTGAGAAAAGTGACAGTTATTAAAGTTAGGCAAAGGCAATCCGACACATGAGTACTAGGCGTCCCTGAAACAGAAAGCCAAAGCAATAAAACACATATTAAATAAGCTATAATTCAAGAAAAACTTCCTAAAATAATAAAAGTTTGATATTTCTTTGAAAGGGTACACAGTTTAGGGATGATGAAGTTCTATGAACCAGAAGAGTTCTGGAGGCAGGTGGAAATGGAAAAACAAATGAAGCAGTTGTTTCCAGACATTGAACAATATGTAGTGTAGCATGTGATTCATAATTGAGGAAAACGGCAAAGTAAACTGTAATAACACCCTAACTTTCTGCTTGGGGGGACTTTCTGGACCAAGGTGTATATAGAAGAACCCAACCAGATAAGACCAGTTTTTTTTTGTTGTTGTTGTTCTGTTTTTCTGAGTTGAGTAACCAAGGAATCAGTTTTCACTGAAGACTGCAGTGGAAGTGATGCTTAGAGCAAGAGGGAAGAGAACAATGTAGAGAAAGAGTTCCAGAAATGAACACTGGGGTTCTCTTCAGTCTGGCTGAATGAGAAGCTTCATTTCTTTAGGATGAGACTTGAAGAGACTAGGCAAAGAACAAGTACAAGGGAAAGAGCAACTACTGGAGAGGAATAAGCTGAACAAAACTGGAGCTAACACAGGGTTAGCAAATGTTCAACTTCCAACCTCCAAGAAAGATCACATCTTATTATACCTTAGAAATAGGAATAAAACAGCCCTACAATAGACTTTAGAAAAGCTAAAAATTGAATTTTGAAAAATTTTTGAAGTTGATCTCTCAGTAAATTAAAATTTCCTGCCAACGGCAAATTTAATACTCTTTAAAGGAAGACTACAAAATGCCGAGAGGAGCAACCCCATGTTCAAGGAGTGGTGGCTGCGTGGGTGCAGGAGGGCCGAGAGGAGCTACTCCACATTCAAGGTCAGGAGGGGCGGCGGTGAGGAAATACCCCTTGTCCAAGGTAAGGAGCAGAGGCTGCCCTTTGCTGGAGCAGCTGTGAAGAGATACCCTACATCCAATGTAAGAGAAACCCAAGTAAAAGACAGTAGCTGTTGCGAGAGGGTATCAGAGGGCAGACACACTGAAACCATAGTCACAGAAAACTAGTCAATCTAATCACACAGCCTTGTCTAACTCAACGAAACTAAGCCATACCATGTGGGGCCACCCAAGATGGACGGGTCACAGAGGAGAGGTCTGACAGAATGTGGTCCACTGGAGAAGGGAATGGCAAACCACTTCAGTATTCTTGCCTTGAGAACCCCATGAGCGGTACGAAAAGGCAAAATGAGAGGCTACTGAAAGAGGAACTCCCCAGGTCAGTAGGTGCCCAATATGCTACTGGAGATCAGTGGAGAAATAACTCCAGAAAGAATGAAGGGATGGAGCCAAAGCAAAAAGAATACCCAGCTGTGGATGTTTACTGGTGATAGAAGCAAGGTCCGATGCTGTAAAGAGCAATATTGCATAGGAACCTGGAATGTCAGGTCCATGAATCAAGGCAAATTGGAAGTGGTCAAACAGGAGATGGCAAGAGTGAACATCAACATTCTAGGAATCAGTGAACTAAAATGGACTGGAATGGGTGAATTTAACTCAGATGACCGTTATATTTACTACTGCAGGCAGGAATCCCTTAGAAGAAATGGAGTAGCCATCATGTCAACAAAAGAGTCCGAAATGCAGTACATGGATGCAATCTCAAAAACAACAGGATGATCTCTGTTCGTTTCCAAGGCAAATATCACAGTAATCCAAGTCTATGCCCCAACCAGTAATGCTGAAGAAGCTGAAGTTGAACGGTTCTATGAAGACCTACAAGACCTTTTAGAACTAACACCCAAAAAAGATGTCCTTTTCATTATAGGGGACTGGAATGCAAAAGTAGGAAGTCAAGAAACACCTGGAGTAACAGGCAAATTTGGCCTTGGAATACGGAATGAAGCAGGGCAAAGGCTAATAGAGTTTTGCCAAGAGAACGCACTTGTCATAGCAAACGCCCTCTTCCAACAACACAAGAGAAGACTCTACACATGGACATCACCAGATGGTCAACAACAAAATCAGACTGATTATATTCTTTGCAGCCAAAGATGGAGAAGCTGTATACCGTCAGCAAAAACAAGACCGGGAGCTGACTGTGGCTCAGATCATGAACTCAGGTATGAAAATGAAAGTGAAATCGCTCAGTCGTGTCTGACTCTTTACGACCCCATGGACTGTAGCCTATTAGGCTCCTCAGTTCATGGAATTTTCCAGGCAAGAGTACTGGAGTGGGTTGCCATTTTCTTTTCCACAGGATCTTCCCGACCCAGGGATTGAACCTAGGTCTCCCACATTGTGGGCAGACACTTTACCGTCTGAGCCACCACAGAAGAAAGTGGGGAAAACCACTAGACCATTCAAGTATGACCTAAATCAAATCCCTTATGATTATACACTGGAAGTGAGAAATAGATTTAAGGGACTAGATCTGATAGACAGAGTGCCTGATGAACTATGGAATGAGGTTCGTGACATTGTATAGGAGACAGGGATCAAGACCATCCCCATGGAAGAGAAATGCAAAAAAGCAAAATGGCTGTCTGGGGAGGCCTTACAAATAGCTGTGTAAAGAAGAGAAGTGAAAAGCAAAAGAGAAAAGGAAAGATATAAGCATCTGAATGCAGAGTTCCAAAGAATAGCAAGAAGAGATAAGAAAGCCTTCTTCAGTGATCAATGCAAAGAAATAGAGGAAAACAATAGAATGGGAAAGAGATCTCTTCAAGAAAATTAGAGATACCAAGGGAACATTTCATGCAAAGATGGGCTCGATAAAGGACAGAAATGGTGTGGACCTAACAGAAGCAGAAGATATTGAGAAGAGGTGGCAAGAACACACAGAAGAACTGTTCAAAAAAGATCTTCACAGTCCAGATAATCACGATGGTGTGATCACTCACCTAGAGCCAGACATCCTGGAATGTGAAGTCAAGTGGGCCTTAGAAAGCATCACTATGAACAAAGTTAGTGGAGGTGATGGAATTCCAGCTGAGCTCTTTCAAATCCTGAAAGATGATGCTGTGAAAGTGCTGCACTCAATATGCCAGCAAATTTGGAAAACTCAGCAGTGGCCACAGGACTGGAAAAGGTCAGTTTTCATTCCAATCCCAAAGAAAGGCAATGCCAAAGAACGCTCAAACTACCACACAATTGCACTCATCTCACACACTAGTAAAGTAATGCTCAAAATTCTCCAAGCCAGGCTTCAGCAATATAGGAACTGTGAACTTCCAGATGTTCAAGCTGGTTTTAGAAAAGTCAGAGGAACCAGAGATCAAATTGCCAACATCTGCTGGATCATGGAAAAAGCAAGAGAGTTGAAGAAAAACATCTATTTCTGCTTTGTTGACTATGCCAAAGCCTTTGACTGTGTGGATCACAATAAACTGTGGAAAACTCTGAAAGAGATGGGAATCTCAGAGCACCTGACCTGCCTCTTGAGAAACCTATATGCAGGTCAGGAAGCAACAGTTACAACTGGATGGACATGGAACAAATAGGAAAGGAGTATGTCAAGGCTGTATATTGTCATCCTGCTTATTTAACTTCTATGCAGAGTACATCATGAGAAATGCTGGGCTGGAAGAAGCACAAGCTGGAATCAAGATTGCCGGGAGAAATATCAATAACCTCAGATATGCAGACGATACCACCCTTATGGCAGAAAGTGAAGAGGAATTAAAAAGCCTCTTGATGAAAGTGAAAGAGGAGAGTGGAAAAGTTGGCTTAAAGCTCAACATTCAGAAAACGAAGATTATGGCATCTGGTCCCATCACTTCATGGGAAATACATAGGAAAACAGTGGAAACTGTCAGACTTTATTTTTTGGGGCTCCAAAATCCCTGCAGATGGTGATTGCAGCCATGAAATTAAAAGGCTCTTATTCCTTGGAAGGAAAGTTATGACCAACCTAGATAGCATATTCAAAAGCAGAGACATTACTTTGCCAACAAAAGTCCGTCTAGTCAAGGCTATGGTTTTTCCTGTGGTCATGTATGGATGTGAGAGTTGGACTGTGAAGAAAGCTGAGCACCGAAGAATTGATGCTTTTGAACTGTGCTGTTGGAGAAGACTCTTGAGAGTCCCTTGGACTGCAAGGAGATCCAACCAGTCCATTCTGAAGGAGATCGGGCTTGGGTGTTCTTTGGAAGGAATGATGCTAAAGCTGAAACTCCAGTACTTTGGCCGCCTCATGCGAACAGTTGACTCATTGGAAAAAACTCTGATGCTGGGAGGGATTGGGGGCATGAGCAGAAGGGGACGACAGAGGATGACATGGTTGGATGGCATCACCGACTCAATGGACGTGAGTTTGAGTGAACTCTGGGAGTTGGTGATGGACAGGGAGGCCTGGCATGTTGCGATTCACGGGGTCACAAACAGTCGGACACAACTGAGTGACTGAACTGAACTGAACAAAATCAGGACACTTGGAAGTATCATATTCCCAATGTCCAGTGCCCAATCCAAAATTATATGTTCATTTCAGTAAACAGAGAAAAGCATTGATGTGTTTCAACATCCCCTCCTTCTTGACACAAACTGTCCGCTGAACAGGAATAGAAGAAATCTTTCTCAACCCAAGAAAGCGTACCTACAAAAACCTACTGCTAAATAAAATCATCCTTAATGACAGTAAGCCAATTGTTTCCTATTGAAGGTTGAGAACAAACCAAGAATTCTGCTGTAACTTCTATTTAACACTATACTTGATGCCTTATTCAGTGCAATAAGGCAATAGAAATAAATCAAATGAATACAGATTGGAAAGGAAAATGAAAACTATGTCCCCCCACTATATTTAACACGATGGATAGAATTCAACACGAAGCTGAAAATAATAGAGAAGAACCAACACAAGTCTACTAAATGTACTGGATTTTAAAGAGTTAAGAAAAAATCTTTTTGGCACACAGGTAAAATGAACACTATTAATTTTTTTTTTTTGGTGTATATCTGTAATATACACTTGTATGATATAACTATAAACAAATACAAGGTGGTGGCTACTATTAACATTAGAATAGTGGCTAATTTTGAAAGAGAGGAGAGACTGGGGTGAGGCGATGGAGGGAAATTCTGAGATGGCTGGCAAAGATCTATGTCTTAAACTGGTTGATGAGATGATCTTATTATTATCTGATAATAATTTGGTGAAATATATATATTTATTTGTGTGGCCTTGTGCATCTGGGTTTTCTTTTATAATAAAAGTTAAAGACAATAAAGTCAAACAGAAGAGAGTGCCTTCACATTCTATTGTGATCTTTAATGTGATCACACTTTAATGTGATCTTCTAAGAAAGTGGGAGAAGCAATTAAGTGTGTTATGGTTGCCAAATATGATATATTTGTATTTTAAACCCAAACTAGTTATCTATTTTCTTTCAGTGATAATCTGTGATGTTTTAAACACATTCATTCAACATTCATAGTGAGTTTCAAAATTGACAAAAATTTTTGAAATATATATCTGCTATATATATATCTGTCATATATATAGAATGTTAAGGTTAAAAGAATAGTAAATACAATGTCTGTCAAAAAAGCCCACTATGCAGTGACTGAGGTAAACTAGTAAACAAATGACCCAGTTGTCATGGCACCCTAATTTTGTTATAAGTTTGATATGTTTAACTCCATGTTGTTTTTAAAAATAATTATATGAGTATTACCCTAAATTTAAAAAAAAAGAAAAAGAGAAAAGAACAAGCAGATGACTACATGAAATGTATGGATGTGAAAGCTGGACAGTAAAGAAGGCTGAGCACTGACTGCTTTCGAATTGTGGTGCTGGAGAAGACTCTTGAGAGTTCCTTGGACTGAAAGGAGATCAAACCAGTCAATCTTAAAGGAAATTAATCCTGAATATGCTCTGGAAAGACTGATGCTGAAGCTGAAGCTCCAATGCTTTGGCCACCTGATGTGAAGAGCTGACTCACTGGAAAAGACTCTGATGCTGGGAAAGACTGAACTCAAAAGAAAAGGGCAGCAGAAGTTGAGATGGTTGGATGGCATCACTGACTCTATGGAAATGAGTTTGAGCAAACTGGGAGATAGTGAAGGACAAGGAAGCCTGGAGTGCTGCAGTCCATGGGGTCACAAGGAGCTGGACATGACTTAGCAACTGAACAACAACAGCATGGAAACTTATTACAAAGACTGATTTTCTTAATGTATAGAGTTCTTTCCAATCAATAAGGAAAAGGCCAACCAAAGAACAGAATAGTGGGCAAAAGGAACTACACGATTTATTAATTTAACAATATAAGTGATGGAAGAACATATTAAATATGCTTGTCCTTGCTCATCATTAAAGACGTGCAAATTAAAACAATACAGCATATTAAGTGCCACATTGCAGTGCATATTAAAGTGCTACATGATCACAAAGAAAATAGCAACGATGTGCTTGAGTGCATTTTAAAAGCTTCCAATTGTTGAAATCATATTTAATATATATTTTAAAAGATGAAGAGGAGTTTATCAGGCTGGTAAGATATATTGCACATGAACATGGCTTGAAATGTCTTGGTTGCATTTGGAAAAGACAAAAATGTACATATAGTTGAAATACAGTATGTATAGGCTACCATGGTAGGAGATTCTAACATTCAGCTAATGAGATAAGTTG
This sequence comes from Bubalus kerabau, assembly GCF_029407905.1. Taxonomy (NCBI): domain Eukaryota; kingdom Metazoa; phylum Chordata; class Mammalia; order Artiodactyla; family Bovidae; genus Bubalus; species Bubalus kerabau. Next base: position 84,486,544 of record NC_073634.1, on the reverse strand, counting down.
GAGCAAAAGCAGAAGAATTTTTTTTCTAAAAAGAAATGATACAAATGAACTTACTTATGAACTAGAAAAGAGACTCACAGTCTTAGAGAACAAACTTATGGTTGCCAGGAGGAAGAACAGAGGGGCGGGATAGTCAGGGAGTTTGGGATGAACATGTATGCGTTGCTATATTTAAAATTGATAACCAACAAGGACTTACTGTATTTATAGCACATGGGATTCCACTCAATGTTACATGGCAATCTGGATGGGAGGGGAATTTGGGGGAGAATGGATATACATGTATAGGTATGGCTGAATCCCTTTACCGTCCACCTAAAACTATCACCACATTGTTAATTGGCTATACTCCAATATAAAAGTGATTTTTTTTTTTAATGGAAGAACTTTGTGTACCATACTAAGCGGTTTAGAAGCTATTCTTAAAGAAGACAGGGAATTTCCAAAGAATTTGAGGGTGACTTAACCAGATAATCATTATTAGAAAGACAACACAAGTATGAAAAATGAAGTGAAAGATCAGTTTAAAATTATTGTAATTATTCAGATGAGACATAATAGCAGTCTATACCAGGCAGTGGTAGGGAGGATAAAGAGGAAGACAGTTTTGTGAGCCAGGGTTTAGCAATAAGTTTAATGTGGATTGTGTAGGATGATGATGTTTTTAGTTAGAGTAAGACTGTCAAAATTTGAATTCTGAGTTTCCACAGTAGTGATGAGTAATGGAAGATACAGTGTGCTAGGATGAAAACTTTGTACTATGATATCAGTGCTAACATGGGAGATGTCTAAAAATCATGACAAAGATAATGAATTCTCTTTTCTAAAAAAGGATATATAAAAATACATCATCTCTTAGAAAAGACAAAAATGCTGGTCTCTTTAAGGTGTCTTTATATTTTAGTAGCACACGTATGAAACAATTAAAATACTCTTAACTTTCATCTATAACAAAAGAATGATAAGCAGATCCCTTATTTCTACAGTAACAGAGCTCTCAAATGTCACATAGCTTGAAGACTTGACTCTCCATGGATTAGATGCTATAAAAGAGCAGGACATCGAAGGAATCCTCAGGACTTTTAAACAAAAGGGATTAGAACATAGATCCATTCAACATTTATTCAAATACTCCCTCCTTTGTAAATTCTCTGATTTCTCTCCATCAAACTATTTTAATTCTCACATTATTTACTAAGCCTACAGTAATGATTGCCATTTCTGTCTTTTATTCCAGTTATTGGTCTTATTACCTAACCTAATAATGATAAACAATGTCTAAAATGTATGAAACTTTCTTCTGTGTCAAATACAGTTCTGAGTCATATATGTATATCTCAATTTATTTGCTAATGATAGTCCTAAGATTTATGAGAAAGGTAATTATATTACCCACTTCTATTACCCACTTCATTTCACAGATGAGGGACAGAAAGGCTGAGTATTCTTGCCAAAGCCACACAGAGAATTACCACTTAAACACAGTCTGGATCTGGATTATATGCATTCAACCACTACTGAATGCTTTCCCTCACTGTCTATAACCTCCCACAGCACTTGGGAGAGTGCTGGATGCATAGGGTAAAGAAAGAAACATTCAATTATTAACTGACCCATGGGACAATGCCAGAAGTTGTAGGATCCATCCTGTTCAGAAGGAAAGATAAGTGTGGAAGCTCTAGGTTTCTGGCTTTCAGCCCCTTTCCTAGTTTCCTTATGACTCATGATATTTGGAACAGGGCTAGGCAGACCAGAGCTGCAGGTCTCATCTGTGCCTGGGGAAGCAATGCAATTAGGAACAGGAGCTTGGTAAGGAAAGTTAGGAAAAGATGCTCTTCTCCATTAGCTTGACTGTCTACTGCAAATCATGAAAATCCTAAGTGCTTTTCTATATACCAGGTAAGTTATTGAAAGAGATTGACACATGGGTGTCATTCAGGAAGAATATATACAAATGGAGCTGCCATTAGTGGGACATCACTGATATTTCCTCAAAGACACACAGATCTGCCTCAAGCCTTTCTGCCTCCAATGCAGAAAGGCATGAGTGCCTTTCTGCTCTCTGCACTCTACACAGTTGTTCTACAGTCAGAAACCAAATGGAGCCATTAAGTTTGGCTTCCTAAAACTGATCTAGGTTATGGAAATAAAGAACTAAATGTTGGAGTTGGAGGGAACCATGGAGATTACCATAAGGAAATAAGAAAATCAACCCTAAATATTCATTGGAAGGACTGATGCTGAAGCTGAAGCCTAAATACTTTGGCCACCTGATGCAAAGAGCCAACTCATTGGAAAAGACCCAGATGCTGGGAAAGATTGAGGGCAAGAGGAGAAGAGAGTGACAGGGGTGAGACGGTTAGATGGCATCACTGATTCAACGGACATGAATTTGAGCACACTCCGGGAAATAGTGAAGGACAGGGAGCTACAGTCCATGAGGTCACAAAAAGGCAGACACAACTTAGCAACTGAACAACAACCCAGAATAGGAAACTGCAGCCCTAGATACTAGTGGCAAAGGGAATGTGCATTTGCTGCTGAGGCTCGATGTGTAAAAATGCGCATTCCTGTTAGAGGGGTTATGTCCAAGCACACTGTCACACCACTAGTTACACACTTGTAGTGTAGTGGGACACTTGTAGTGGCACACTTGTGTTTAATGGCACTCTTATTACATATGGTAAAAAAGTCAATTTGGAAACCCTTTGTGTTAGTGATATTTCTGGAGAAATATTCCAAATTTTGTGTTGTTTACACAATGAAGTCAATTTCCTTCACATGAGCTCAATTTGCATTTCAATCAGTCTCTCAGGTAATTTACAATTTTATAAATTGTGGTAATTATATTTTTCATAACATAAGATCTTTCTTACCATATCTCTCCACTCAATGTTGTCTCTATTCTCTTCCCCTTTTCTGGTTGTCAAAATATGTCTTATCTTTCAAAGATCAACTGAAATATCTCTTCCTCTTTAAAGATTTTTCCTTCCTGAGTACATTTCCCCCCCTTGATTCTTGTATTACATTAGCTGCACAGATTAGTTGTATCTGTAATACAACTCATCAAACACATGTCTTGTTAGAGCTGTGTGCCTCTACCAATTTTTTTTTCCTCTCAGTGTGCATCGCTTGTTTTATGGATTTAGTATTTGCCCAATGTTTGTTAAAGTACATTGAGTTGACTCACTATTATTGAGAGACAGTGTCCTATAAGAGCACAAGATTTGAACTTGCAATGTCCGTGTTTAAATTCTATCTTCACCACACTATTTGATTTGACCAAAGTGACTTAACGTTGCTAAGCATCAGACTTCTCATCTGCAAAGTCTGGATAAGAATATTTAACTCACAGATTTATGGTCCCAATTAACTAAAATGATACCTGTAAAACACCGTGTTATAAACTGTAAAGCTCTGCCAGATCATTGTCGTTAAAGTTCTCTGTCGATTTACGGTCGTGTTTGATCAAGAATGGTTTGATCAAGGCAGATACGGAACTTTATGCTGTTATTTCAAACTAAACAAGCTGGCTGGCCTTGCTTCCTCAGACACAGACCCCCCCACTCACCACATCACAGCTGGATAGAGCCTGCTTTGCTTTCTGATTCAATGTCTTTTTATAGCCAGTTTCCTCACAAGCCAACCAAAGAGAATACAGTCTTCCTACTGCTAATCAATGCCACATGTAGTACAATGAGCAATTAAGCCCAGAAAAAGGAAAAGGACATTAATAATAGAACGCTTGATTACTGAGAGATTAGAACCTGAAATTGTGTTTGTATTCTCTGTTGGAAGGTATAATTTAATTAGCCAACTTGGAAAGGTTTTAGGTGTGATAGAAAACTAATATTCATTTCTGCAATTTCATAGTCTCTTTCTTTCTCCTGTCTGCCCACTCTGTATTCTTGCCTGGAGAATCCCCTGAACAGATGAACCTGGTGGGCTACAGTCTACGGGGTCGCAAAGAGTCAGACCCGACTGAGTGACTAACAACATACTTTCTTTCTCTTACTTCCCTTCTTCTTCCTACATGTTCCTGGATGCTCACTGTATGCCTGGTGTGGGAACCTTGGGTGACCTTGAACTATAAACACAGGGCAGAAAAGCCAGTTTTGCTAAACTGAATTCTTACTCAAATGCCAGAAGGGGCATAAGTCTCTGTTCATATTCAGCTTGTTGGACCTCCTCGTGTCAAGGGTGATGTACATTTTAGAGAGTGAAGTGCATGACCCATCAACCTGCTTGGAGGCTAAAAACAGGAAGTGTCTCACTTCCTGGAAAGTTTCACACATGGCAGGAAGTTGATTTTGGAAAGACCAGTTCTTACTGACTTTTTCCAGAAAGGACAGGACCAAGAAGTCTCTTAGAGAAGGCAATGGCACCCCACTCCAGTACTCTTGCCTGGAAAATCCCATGGACAGAGGAGCCTGGTAGGCTGCAGTCCATGGGGTCACTAAGAGTCAGACACGACTGAGTGATTTCACTTTAACTTTTCACTTTCATGCATTGGAGAAGGAAATGGCAACCCACTCCAGTGTTCTTGCCTGGAGAATCCCAGGGATGGGGGAGCCTAGTGGGCTGCCATCTATGGGGTCACACAGAGTCGGACACGACTGAAGCGACTTAGCAGTAGCAGCAGCAAAAAGTCTCAGATGCTTGGGTAGATGCTAAGATTTTCATATTCTATGGGCTTCTTGAGTGGTTCAGTTGGTAAAGAATCTGCCTGCAATGCAGGAGACCTGAGTTTGATCCCCGCATTGGGGAGACCCCTTGGAGAAGGGAATGGCAACTCACTCCAGCATTCTTGCCTGGAGAATTCCATGGACTGAGGCAGCTTATAGTCCATGTGTTGCAAAGAGTCAGATACAACTGAGCAACTAACATTTTCACTTTTCTTTCAGTGAAAGTGAAGTCGCTCAGTCGTGTACGACTCTTTGTGACCCCATGGACTGTAGCCTACCAGGTTCCTCCGTCCACAGGATTCTCCAGGCAAGAATACTGGAGTGGGTTGCCATTTCCTTCTCCAGGAGATCTTCCTGACTCAGGGTTTGAACCCCGGTCTCCCACATTGTAGGCAGATGCTTTAACGTCTGAGCCACCAGGGAAGTCTTTCTTTCAGTATCTCACAGCAAATTCTAAAGAGGAAGATTCTAAACAAGGTTAACTGCTAAATAGGAAAAAAGACACAATACAGTGAAATTCTGACTTTGATAAATCCCATTTTGGGGAAAATAGCATTTGGGAAGAAAACATTGTCCAAGCCACCCCCTTCAAGGTGTTTATTTGCCTGAGGGTGAAGGTCAGACATACCTCTCAGTTAGGGAGCTGACTTGGGGAGGTGTGAAGACATCCAAAGCACTCATTGGGAAGGCTTGTGAAGAAACCCCAGAGGGTTAAATTTAGTTAGCCTTACTCATTTTGATTGATAAAGATTCCACAGAAATGATCCAGGAAGCAGGAAGAAGCAGAACTGCCCAACTGCAAGAGCATCTAAATAAGGAGAACTTGACTCACCAAGCAGGTGGCAGTGGTGGGTTGTGGGTAAGGTTGCCCGATAAAATACAGAATGCTCAGTTAAATTTGAATTACAGATCAACAGAAATGTTTTTTTTTGGGGGGGGGGATGATAAGTATGTCCCAGGTATGTATAATTCATACTTATCCTTTAAAAATTGTTGAATTGTTGGGTTTACTTGAAGTTAAAATTGAACAGAGAATACTGTATTTTCATTGGGGAAATCTGACAACCCTAGTTGGGGAAATTCTTCCATCCCAGAAGATTGGACACTCTTGTACTTGCCCTTTAATAACACCTGAAGATGGGTTTATATGTCTGTTTGTTTTAGCTTTGCTTAGGAATCAGAGTTCCTGGTATGGGAATCTGTGGTCCCTAACATCTGCTTATAACTTTGGGCAAGTTAACTTCTCTGCACTTCAGTTTCTCCATGTATAGAATGGGGAATCACATGAACTGAACTGAGTTCAGTCTCCTACTATCACTGTGAAAATTAACAAATACTGATGATGTCTTTTGAACAGTTCTTGGAACCTAGTAGCACTCAGTAAATGTTGAAAAAATAGTAGCTATTTATGATTATTTTAGTAGTTCAGCACTCTTATGACTGTGGGCTCCCCTGCTGGGAAGTAGCTAAGAGAAGTAAGAGAACTTCAGTACCCTAGTCCTTGAGTATTCTTGAATACTTCAAATACTTCAGACTGCTAATACAGGAACGATGATAACAAAAAGATCATGACACCAAAAAGAGATGTCATATTGACATTTGGAAGGAAGCTGGCACTTCTGTGAGGTCAGCAGTTATTTCTAGCACAGAAGCAACCTCCAATCTGCATAAGGTAATAGACATTGGCTATGTGGCTGAGAGAAGAGGGCATGAGGCTAAGGTTGATAAAGATTACAAATCCCTCTTTAACCATTTATTCACTGATTTTCAAGAGAATCGAGAACAGCAAGACTCATTCCTCTGTCTTTAAATTCAATGTTTGCAGATAATTAGTGACTCAGGCAGACCCAACACTGCCCTTCCTCCCCAGCTCAGGTGAGGGACCCAGCTAGCTTTCCTTCTATCTTTAGAGCTGCTTCCACTACATCCGCCCCTATAGCCTGACTGTGCTGTAGGATGCATTTCCCCAGTCTCTTGGTTTAATATTATTCCTAGAGGTAAGTGCATATGGTCTTTGGGCTTTGAAGAATTTTAAATTTACTCTCTTGGGCGGCAAAGAATCACAGAGCTGTGTCAATGGCACCATCAAGGAATTGACGGCAGCACTGAGACAGACAACTACAATATGGACCTGTCATCTGGCTATGTCACTTCACCGACCCATGATGTGACATGCAACTGGCTGGTTAACTAACCTGGGTCTCAGTTTCCACACCTTTGAAAACAGCATAATTTTATCCCCTGCACTACCTACCACATAACTTTATTATGAAAGTCTAATGGGGTGACACACATGAAGGAATTGTGTAAACCATTCAAACACCAGCAAGCTGTTATTTTTATTGTGATTAATTCTGACAGCCTGTGAAAGACTGGAAGCTTGTGTGAGAGATGTTACCATATGCTTTCACATGCTAGATTGGGGGCACTTATTCACTGCAAGAGGAACATTCAAATTAAAATTTTAAATTCAAGAGTGAACCATGCTGTATCTGAATCAAATATTTTTATTTCTGTGGCCTGAGCGCAATTCAGGATGTTACCCTTGAGAGAATGTTACTGCCTCTAAATGAATTTGTCTGGTTCCTACAGAGAGATCTGCATGCCAGAAAGTGGCCATGTACCATAAAATTATAGGATCTGTCTTGGTACCATTTCCAATATATCTACCAAGATTATATTTTAATTTCCTGTGGCCAGGACAGCATGCCCAAATGCCCTCTTTGCTAGAACTCCCAGGAATGCGAGAAATACAAGCAGAGCTAAATCAAAGATTTTAATTGAAAGACAAGGTTTCACTTTAAGCCAATGATGGATTCAAAAAACTGTCAAAACTTTCCTTCTTCAAAGCACTAGCTTAACTGATACAAGGAGAGCTCATTACATACACGCTTCCTCCTGCTGTCATCAGAGGCCAGGGAACATAGCCCAGGGGTTCACTCCCCTCCTCATCCCTGGGCCTCTTCAACCTACAGTAGCCGTTAACTTTATTCACTCTTTTTTGTATCTTTCCATAAATATACTGATAATTTTCAGAACTTTTATGTTTGTGAAAGACAAGGAGAGTATAGTACTTTTCCTTTGACAAATCTCTTCTCTTTGGACAATAATATTTCTTTTGGAGGATCTGTTTTCCTTGTATCTCCTGAAATTTTCTCTCTGGTACCCTTTTATACTGTAGACATGTTGAAAGAAAGAAAGGAAGTAGGAAGGAAGGAAAGGAAGATTCGCCTGAAGGCAGTTTTTGACATTCTTCTCGGTCCACATTTTAAAAATATTTTATTTTAATAATAACTGTATAAACTTGAATACAACATGATGGTTTAGAACACATACTCAGAGTGAAAAGATTACTACAGTAATAAGTGGTTAACATGTCATATTCTCATATAGTTACCGCTTGGTTTGGGTGATGAGAGCCCTGAAATCTGCTCTTAGCATTTTTCCTGTCTTCAATACAGTATTGTTAACTACAGTCATTCTGCTGTACATAAGATCTCTAGGCTTATTCTTCTTATATAACTGCAACTTTGTAACCTTTGACCAATACCGCCCATTTTCCCCCTCTTCCCCACCTCTGGTAACCACTCTTCAATTCTCTGCTTCTACATGTTCAACTTTTTTAGATTCCACATATAAGTAAGATGGGGCTTGCCATCCCAGGTGGCGCTAGTGGTAAAGAACCCACCTGCCAATGCAGGAGACACAGGAGACTCGGGTTCAATCCCTGGGTCTGGAAGATCCCCTGGAGGAGGGCATGGCAACCCACTCCAGTATTCTTGCCTAGAGAATCCCATGGACAGAGGAAACTGGTAGGCTACAGTCTATGGGGTCGCAAAGAGTCTGACATTACTGAGTGACTAAGCACACACACAGTCATTTATACACTCTTAAAAAAGATGGAGAAGCTCTATACAGTCAGCAAAACAAGACCGGGCGCTGACTGTGGCTCAGATCATGAATTCCTTATTGCCAAATTCAGACTTAAATTGAAGAAAGTGGGGAAAGCCACTAGACCATTCAGGTATGACCTAAATCAGATCCCTTATGACTATACAGTGGAAGTGAAAAATAGATTTAAGGGACTAGATCTGACAGGCAGAGTGCCTGATGAACTATGGACGGAGGTTCATGACACTGTACAGGACACGGGGAGCAAGACCATCCCCAAGAAAAAGAAATGCAAAAAAGTGAAATGGTTGTCTGAGGAGACCTTACAAATAGCTGTGAAAAGAAGAGGAGCGAAAAGCAAAGGAGAAAAGGAAAGATATACCCATTTGAATGCAGAGTTCCAAAGACTAGCAAGGAGAGATAAGAAAGCCTTCCTCAGTGATCAATGCAAAGAAATAGAGGAAAACAATAGAATGGGGAAGACTAGAGATCTCTTCAAGAAAAGAGATACCAATGGAACATTTCATGTAAAGATGGGCTCAATAAAGGCCAGAAATGGTATGGACCTAACAGAAGCAGAAGGAGAAGGCAATGGCACCCCACTCCAGTACTCTTGCCTGGACAACCCCATGGACGGAGAAGCCTCGTAGGCTACAGTCCACAGGGTTGCTAAGAGTCAGACATGACTGAGCGACTTCACTTTCATGCATTGGAGAAGGAAAAGGCAACCCACTCCAGTGTTCTTGCCTGGAGAATCCCAGGGACAGAGGAGCCTGGTAAGCTTCCATCTATGGGGTTGCACAGAGTCGGATGTGACTGATGCGACTTAGCAGCAGCAGCAGCAGCAGCAACAGAAGCAAAAAATATTAAGAAGAGGTGGCAAGAATACACAGAAGAATTGTACAAAAAAGATCTTCACGAACCAGATAATCATGAAGGTGTGATCACTCACTCTCACCTAGAGCCAGACATCCTGGAATGTGAAGTCAGGTGGGCCTTAGGAAGTATCATTATGAACAAAGCTAGTGGAGGTGATGGAATTCCAGTTGAGCTATTTCAAATCCTGAAAGATGATGCTATGAAAGTGTTGCATTCAGTATGCCAGCAAATAGGGAAAACTCAGCAGTGGCCACAGGACTGGAAAAGGTCAGTTTTCATTCCAATCCCAAAGAAAGGCAATGCCAAAGAATGCTCAAACTACTGCACAATTGCTCTCATCTCACACACTATTAAAATAAGGTTCAAAATTCTCCAAGCCAGGCTTCAGCAATATGGGAACCGTGAATTTCCTGATGTTCAAGCTGGTTTTAGAAAAGGCAGAGGAACCAGAGATCAAATTGCCAACATCTGCTGGATCATGGAAAAAGCAACAGAGTTCCAGAAAAACATCTATTTCTGCTTTATTGACTATGCCAAAGCCTTTGACTGTGTGGATCACAATAAACTGTGGAAAATTCTGAAAGAGATGGGAATACCAGACCACCTGACCTGCCTCTTGAGAAATCTGTATGCAGGTCAGGAAGCAACAGTTAGCTCTGCACATGGAACAACAGACTGGTTCCAAATAGGAAAAGGAGTACATCAAGGCTGTATATTGTCACCCTGCTTATTTAACTTATATGCAGAGTACATCATGAGAAATGCTGGGTTGGAGGAAGCACAAGCTGGAATCAAGATTGCCAGGAGAAATATCAATAACCTCAGATATGCAGATGACACCACCCTTATGGGCGAAAGCGAAGAACTAAAAAGCCTCTTGATGAAAGTGAAAGAGGAGAGTGAAAAAGTTGGCTTAAAACTCAACATTCAGAAAACTAAGATCACGGCATCCGGTCCCATCACTTCATGACAAATAGATGGGGAAACAGTAGAAACAGTGGCTCACTTTATTTTTCTGGGCTTCAAAATCATTGCAGATGTTGATTACAGTCATGAAATTAAAAGAAGCTTTCTCCTTGGGAGGAAAGTTATGACCAACCTAGACAGAATATTAAAAAGCAGAGACATTACTTTGTCAACAAGGGCTGTCTAGTCAAAGCTATGGTTTTTCCAGTAGTCATGTATGGATGTGAGAGTTGGACTATAAAGAAAGCTGAGCACCAAAGAATTGATGCTTTTGAACAGTGGTGTTGGAGAAGACTCTTGAGAGTCCCTTGGACTTCAAGGAGATCCAACCAGTCCATCCTAAAGGAGATCAGTCCTGGGTGTTCATTGGAAGGACTGATGTTGAAGCCGAAACTCCAATACTTTGGGCACCTGATGCGAAGAGCTGACTCATTTGAAAAGACCCTGATGCTGGGAAAGAATGAGGGCAGGAGGAGAAGGAGACGACAGAGGATGAGATGATTGGATGGCATCACTGACTCAATGGACATGGGTTTGGGCAGACTCCGGGATTTGGTAATGGACAGGGAAGCCTAGAATGCTGCAGTTTATGGGGTCACAAAGAGTCAGACATGACTGAGAGACTGAACTGAACTGAAAGGGCTTCCCTGGTGGCTCAGATGGTAAAGACTCCACCTGCAATGCAGGAGACCCATGTTCTATCTCTGGGTCAGAAAGATCATGGAGAAGGGAATGGCTTCCCACTCCAGTGTTCTTGCCTGGAGAATTCCATGGACTGAGGAGCCTGGTGGGCTACAGTCCAGACAGTCACAAAGGGTCAGACACAACCAAGTGACTTAGCATGCATGCAGCATAAATAAGATTATGCAGTACTTGTCTTTCTGTGCCTGGCTTGTTTCATTTAGCACAGTGTCCTCTACACCTGTCAGCGTAGATATCCGATCCATTCTGGTGCTATCTAAACATGATTCTCTGTGATATGGATTGGTTTTTCCAGGCCTGCTAAACTGTAGGAGCTTTACAAGTTAGCAAACTTCTCCTCTGGTCAGCTGCCACCCTTGCACTTGATATGCTCCCATGGCTTTTGCCAAAGGAGCCTTTCACTAAAACAAGTCCCTTGGTCAGAAGTAGAATTGTTGTTGTTTAGTTGCTAAGTCATGTCTGACTTTTAGGATGCTTCTCCTCAAAGGTATAAGGTGCACATCAAATCATTAGGCAAGGTTTTCACTATGGGCTGAGGCGCATTTCTTTAAATAAAGCTTAATTCTTACTCACAACTTTAGTCTTAATCTATTTATTTTAATGGCAAATGAAATTCTACCAGGTTTTCTTATGGATGGAACCCTTTCTGAATTATCCTAGACAGGAGTTAGAATTGAAGGTCAAAGAATATAGATTGAACACAGATGAACCCAGAACCTGTTATACAAAGAATCAGTAAGAAAGAGAAAAAGAAAAATGGTACTGATGAATCTATTTGCAGGGTAGGAATAGATGTGCAGATGTAGAGAATGGACTTGTGGCCACAGCAAGGGAAGGAGAGGGTGGGACAAATTGAGAGAGTGGCATTGAAATATACACATTGCCATGTGAAAAATATACAGATAGTGGAAAATTGCCGCAAAACACAGGGAGCACAGCCTGGTATTCTGTGATGACCTAGATAGAGGGATGGGTTAGGGGGAGTGGGTGGGAGGAAGGCTCAGAAGGGAGGGGTTATATGTATACTTATGGCTGATTCATGTTGTTATACCACAGAAACCAACACAACATTGTGAAGCAATTATCCTCCAATTAAAAATAAATTATATATATATATATATATATATATATATATATATATATATATATGAACACAGACTGTCTCTTATTTGCATCTGGTTCCTTTTTCAGTGATGCAGTGTAACTCATCACTCAGTGAATCTGGGGAAGGTTGGGGAGGGGAGGGGGCGTGAGGAAATGGGAATCCGACCCTGTCTGAGTAATCAGTGAACTGGTGGGTTCAGGAGCATTATTAGATGTCCACAAACGGAACCCTGGATAATGAAGTGGAAATTAAACCAGGGGAGCAAAGGAGACTTGAGTAAAAGAAGGCCTTACTAAAGTTCAGGGATGAAATCCTTGTACAAAGGACAAACTTGAGATGTTCACAGAAGTCAACTTCTTGGAAGTCATTTTACTGAGAAAAGGAAATTTAAAGAGTCCACGATGTTTGGAGTAGATGACTAGGTTCTCCATTTTCTATTTACAATTGTTCTGCATATTGCATAGTTTGAAAAATGACTTCCTTTCCTACAAGAAACACATTTATGCAAGGGCAAATAAGCATGTGTACACACTGGTATGGACATAAGCATACACACACACACACACTGCAAGGAAATAAGCAAACTTATTTCAGAGTTCCAGGAAAAGAGCTCCTCAGATTGAGGTATACCAACCAAAATAAAAGGCTTCCCTGGTAGCTCAGGTGGTAAAGAATCTGCCTTGCAATGCAGGAGACTGGGATTCGATCCCTGGGTCGGGAAGATCCCCTGGAGGAAGGCATGGTAATCCGCTCTAGTGTTCTTGCTGGGATAATTCAATGGACAGAGGAGCCTGGTGGGCCACAGTCTATAGGGTCACAAAGAGTCAGACATGACTGAGTGGCTAACGTACACACACACAAGCAAAATAAAGCAAACAACAGAAATTTTGAGACCTATTTTCAAAGTGTCTGACTTTAGAGCAGTCCTGGTTTCCACCACCTCATACTCATCGCTGCTTCTATAGCTATAGGCAGATATTATATCATACCCTGCTTCTCACTGAGCTGGCTAAAGATAAGATCTCTGTGAATCTCAAAAATTTCTCCTTCCCTTTTCTGGGAGACGAGTTCACTGGGGGCAAGATAGGTATGATACAACCCATGACTCCAGTTTTTTGTTCTATTTTGTTTTCTACAAAGAATTAAATCTAATAAAGCCCCAAAGAAGCCCCATCTTCTAATTAAATTAGCATCTATCTTTACTTAAAAGTTGTGGTCTCCTTGTAAACACCACAACACTTAACTGTTTTTTCTAGCTACTAAACGAGAGTTGAGGAAATGGGGGATTAATTGCAGCAAATGGATAGTAATGGTAGTTTTTTTCTTCTGAAACAGCACCAATTCTCCATGCTCAGCTTTTAATTGCTTTTCAAGAACACAATTGGCACCCTTCTTTATGAAGCTTGATTTATTGACACTGCATGTAAGCAGAGCTCTAAATGCCAAGATAGCATGATGAATGTCACAAGACACAAATAGATTTCTAAAAGATTGGAAAATATCACTCACAAGAAATAGTCTCAGAGAATAAGGTCACAGAGGCAGGCCAATTACTTCTACTAATAACGTGTTCAGTTGACATGATGGTAGAGAGTGACTGCAACTAGGAGAGGATTATGACAGGATGTAGCTGGATAAAGTGTGCACCTAGCTTTTATAAGCTGTGTTTAAGAAGATGTTCTTGAATGCCAGGCCAGAGATTTTGCATAAGCATCAGTCTGTGTGCTGGGATTATCTGCGTCTCATTTTTCTATTGATCAAGAGAGAATCACAGCGCATAATGGCTACTTGAACAAGTAGTTCTGGAACAGACAACAATGAAATCGTGTCTTTCTATTTCTATCTTTCAACTATGCTTGAGACTATTCTTCATTAAGGCACTGCACAGAAGATTGACCAGCATAAGAAGCTGCCTGTCTCTAGACAGGGTGACCTCGCTGTCCCAATTCACTGTCCACTGAGACAGATCAGAGTGCGAGTACTTTGGAGGGGCAGAACACACCTGGGCTGCTTCCTAAAGCGCCAACAATTATTCCTGCCTTACTTGGAAATAAATAAAACCTCCTTAAAAATAGATTAATAAGAACAAGGCAGGAAATTGGAAAAACAGTGCATTTTCATTTAGTTTTATTAAGTCTCCTATTTCTCAGAAGAAGCTAAATGCTAAATGGAGAGCTTGTTATTTATTTATTTATGTTTCATTTTAATGAGCTATTCAGTCATGCAGTCATGGTAGATGCTTTCAAAAGCCTGAGCTGACTGGTTCCCTGGTTAGGAATGGAAAACAAGATTCATATCAGCCATGACAACTTACATAGAGGGATGGCACCTGTGCTTAAGAGGACCCTCTTCCTTGGGCTTTGCCTTATTCCTGTGACATTGTTCTGGAATCACATGGCTGCTCTTTTAGCTCTTCCTTCTCTTCCTTATTTCTCAATGGGGAGGTGAAGAGTAAAACCCATCTATTGTTTGTGTTTAAGATCTGCTTTTCAAAAGCCCACCCAAAGAGCAGATAAAAGTCTTCTTGCTTTCCTGGATCATTCTACACATGACCATACTTCTAAAAATTCTAATGTGACTCATTTGATTGTGCAATGAGACCCAGACACTCTCAGGACATTTACACCATGATTGGTACATGAAGTTAAGCCCAGAAATATGGGCAGTGTCTGAATTCTCATTCAAGGAAAAGAACACTAAGTAGAAATTAGACTTTCTGAATCCTGACTCCAGCTCTACAGGTCACGCACTGTATGTATTATCACAAGTTAGAGTATGCCCCCGCCCGCCCATTTCTCTGGATTAAATTATTTCTAAGAGTTATTCTAGCTTTGATATTTATTTCTAATTTGAGGCTTATTGGGACAGGTTAACAGCATATTGATTTCTCTCTAATGACAGGATTTGAGAAATAGGATGCTCTCAGTAAATGTTTATCAAAAGAATAAATGAATAAATGGGATTAAAGTGACTGCTGATGGTTGGCATCATCTGCATCATTGTTAGCGGCCAATGAACCTATTGCTTAAAATTTTGCACCACTTTAAAGAATCATTCCCATAAGTTCTTCTAAGGGGCTAAAACTGTATTGAGATCTGTGAGGGTTAATTATATGTGTCAGCTTGGCAAGGGTATGGTGCCCAGTCATTTGGTCAAATCCAGACCAGATGTTGCTGTGAAAGTATTTTTTTTAAATCAGTGAACTCTGAGTAAGCATATTACCCTCCATAACATGGGTAGATCTCATCCAATCATCTGAAGGCATTCAGAGCAGAGACTGAGTATCTTCCAGAAAAAAGAATTCTGCCTCCAGACTGTCTTCATTCTTGAGCTGAGAATTCAACTCTTCCCTAGATCTCCAGACTGCTGGCCTACCCTGCAAGTGTCACTCACGCCCCCCAAATTGCATCAGTTCAGTTCAGCTCAGTTCAGTTGCTCAGTCTTATCCGACTCTTTGTGACCTCATGAACCACAGCATGCCAGGCCTCCCTGTCCATCACCAACTCCCGGAGTTTACCCAAACTCATGTCCATTGAGTAGGTGATGCCATCCAGCCATCTCATCCTCTGTCGTCCCCTTCTCCTCCTGCCCTCAATCTTTCCCAGCATCAGGGTCTTTTCCAATGAGTCAACTCTTCGCATGAGGTGGCCAAAGTATTGGAGTTTCAGCTTCAACCTCAGTCCTTCCAATGAACACCCAGGATTGATCTCCTTTAGGATGGACTGGTTGGATCTCCTTGCAGTCCAAGGTACTCGCAAGAGTCTTCTCCAACACCACAGTTCAAAAGCATCAATTCTTCGGCAGTCTTAAAATAAATTAATCTCTTTCTCTCCATATTATAAAACACATCACGTTTGTTCAGTTGGAGAACACTGTGTCTCTGATGAGAGAGGCTTAGTTGGTCCATCTTCCTATTTGGATGCCCAAAGTATCACTTTTCCAGCTGTAAAGCTCATCTTCATTTCTTTTAGCATCTTGCAACATCTACTTTTTGGTTTATAATAATGCTTTGGAACCACTGATTCCAAACTTTTCCACCTCATACGTTCTTCCTTGTTAAAAATGAACAGATAAAGATTTGTTCTGCAGTAGGGAAGTCGGGCAAGACTTTCCCTTAAACACTGGTGATAATGTGTTCAAGGAAAACAAGGTAGGGGTCAGTGACATCCATTCCTGTGGTCATACAACATTCAGTTCTCCGTCTTCAGCATGAAGCTGTGTAAGAGTCTCAGAAGGTCCTCAATGAAATAAAGAGGGTAAATGGGTCCAGGATTTTCTGTATTGGATCTCTCTCTCTTCTCTCATCATTTTTTCCCTCATTTTTACCTGCTCTTTAGGTTCTTCCAACAACTTTCCTCTCTTTTCACACCTCTTTCTCTGTATTTACTTCACTAACCCTTCCAGACTAATCTCATCGACCTAATGTAAGCACTTCCAAATACTATTTTCATTCTCACCTCTAGGAATGACATATATACACTATTATATATAGATAGATAACTAATAAGGACCTAGTGTATAGCACAGGGAACTCTACTCAATACTCCGTAATGACTGATATGGGAAGAGAATCTAAAAAAGTGGATCTATGTAAACACATAACTGATTAATTTTGCTGTACACCTAAAAGTAACACAACATTGTAAATCAACTATGCTCCAATAAAATGTTTTCTATAAAGTTCAGACTCCCTCAGCACCACCAACACCTAAATGGAGCAAATTCCTCCTTTATTTTAGCTTCCAAGATAAGTGAGGATGTTTCTGTATGAGTGATTATCACAATGTGTTGCAAATATTGTTTACATCTCCTGCCCCATGACTAAAGTGTGTTTTCCTGGAAAGTAGGATCCAGTTAGATTTTATACGTCCAGGATTTGGCATACACTAAATTTAAGTGAACATATGTGAGATGGCTAATTGATCAGATGTAAGAATTTATTACATCCATATGTTCTGAGCTTTCTTTGGCAAATGAAAGATTTCATGAGCATGCATTCTAGGTGGAAACGGATTGATACATTTAATGAATGTCTGCAAGTACAGACATGATTACATTATAGCTATATATAAAGTTCACAAGTCATGCCAAATTCATTTCCATTGTACTGCATCAATATATCTAGGCGTCTGGATGACTACTAAATCACGACACTATAAATTGCCCATTATGTAAAGTCTATTTTGAAGGCTGTTGCCAGCTTCCTAGTAATAAATAACCTTCCCATTCCAGAAGGAAACATCCAGCACGGTCCTAGTTGCTTTATGCACATGAACTAATGTATTCTAACAAGCCTGAGAGGTATAAGGTATAAGGTATAAGAGGTGTAAGGATAGAGTTGAACTCTGAGTTTCTGCTATGTTGAAGGCTCACTTTTGGCCTGACAGTTTAGAGATGGTAGAATTGGGCCCTGAACTGTTTTCTATCTGCCCTCAGAGACTGCAACGGCTGTTCTCCTCAGAGACAGCTTGAACATACACCAGTGCTATTTCATTCCAAGTAGGCATTAACTCCACAGGGACATGGATTACGCATTCCTTTTGCTTTCCCTCCCTCAGCGTAGAGCACAGTGCCCTGTACAGGGAAGGGCTCAGGAATCCTATCACGCGTGTGCAGATGGCACAGGAGCAAAGCCATCTTCATCGTTGCTTCCTGCATGCTACGACTTGTATTATTTATCTCCTATGATTGCTCAATTTTGATCTGCACAATCCCTTATAGAGGAAGCCTCTCACTTTGTGCACGTGATATCTATATACTTTTTCTGTTTGCACTTTGTTTGAACCGTGTAAATCTAGAAATGGGAGTGGAAGGTAAAGGGTGGGGAATGCATTGCCAGCTGGCAGAACATGAGACCTTTCCTGTGTCCTGGAGCAAGAATACTGAGTCAGTTCTAACTCCCTTACAAAACTGCCAGTCCTCATCAGACAGCAGACCTTCCTGAAACAACTTACTTGGAAGCTGACAGATTCCTAACAACCCTCCCACAGTGTGTCCTCACATCCTTTCACACTTACTGGTCCCTCTGCCTGGAAACATTTTCCCTGAGATGCTCACGGGGCTGGTGCTCTCAGTTCATTCAGGTCTCTGTTCACATGGCACCTAACTAGAGACGACTTTATTGGCCACCCTTATTCAAAAGACACTCTGGTCATTCTCTTGCCCTTTGCCCAGCATTCTGTTCCTTTATAGCACTGCCCAGCATCTCCTATCTCACACATTTATTTACTTATTGGTTTATTGTCCCAGCACATCCTCTAGAACGCAAGCTTCCTAAGACCAGAAAATGTGCTTGTTTCTATCACTGCTGTACCCTCAATGCTTAGAAGACTGCTAGTATTCTGTAGATATTAAAAAAATATTTTTTTAAAGAGGACAATAATGCATCATCATAAATTATAGTAACCCTAAAGGTAAGTATCTGATGCTCGGTATCCCCTACCACCATCCACATGCATGTATGTGCACACACACACACATACATATACACCCACCCACACACACATACATCCACACACACATGCTCTCATCATCATTAGGAACCTCCAAGATGGCATAGAATAACTTGCTCTTTCATCTTAGACTGGTCACCTGTAGCCATGGAAAAGGCCCTCAACAACATGCTTAGGTAAATGAGCTATACTGTTTTTTGCTTTCTTTGAATAATACATAGATTTTAAATTCCTGAGGGTACCTCTAGTTATCAGCACAAGTCCAAACAAAGTTATATTGGCAGCAAAAAAACATCAAAATCTCCCTGCTGCCGGAAGTTCGGTTGAATTCACCAGCCCTTCCTTGCATGCTAAATGACTGGAAGATAAAATGGTTATCTCATGTTTTGACTCACCAGTTGTTAGGTGGTCAGAGATTACTTTGAATGGAAGCCTTCCGGAGCTGGAGAAATGGTAAAACTCATACTAACAAACCAACCAACAAGCTGGAGGTCAGGAGCTGTCGATGCAGATCCCTCTCACTAGCGGACCGCCATCTTTGATTCCCTTTCCACCTGTTCTCTGGGCACTGATTGCCAGCTCCGACATCTGTATGGTTAAAGAAATAGGGATCATCAAAGAAACCTCCTAAACTTACCTAACCTGCCACTGAGTCTTTCATTTACCCACACTGATATAAGACTCCTGTTGGAATTTGTTGTCGTTTTGCTTGAAATTCACATTTTAGCCTATGGAAAACCTGCAAACAGGACCTTAGATTCACACAGCCTGAAAGGGCATGCTCAGATTGATCAAATACCAAGACTGTGTCATCTTCCTTTAGGTCCAAGGCTGACCTTTGGAAAGGAGACCTGAGCTTCAGGCTCTAAAGCTGTGGTGGTATCAGGAAGAGATGGGCTCTGTCCTAAATTAACGAAGACATGATTATCTATTCTGGGTATTAATATATGTTTATTTCCATAGATACCAGATAAAAAAGGCTAATTATACAAATATCGTTTCCAAATGTATTCAAATTTATCTCTGATTTGCTAAACCTCCTAGCATCTTATTCAATGTCTTTCTCATTTCTCTTTGAACAGTATGCAAATGCTTTATTAAGCCTATAATAGAGATTATATGAATAGAAATTGAATTTTACTTATTGTGAAGATATGCATCTGCTATTCTTCTGGGTAGTAAGCAGTTTTGAACATATGGACTCAAAGTCTCCTCCTCATTCTAATGATGTTGATGCCTCAGAAAACTAGTTTGTTCTGATAACAAACACATGTATACATATTTAGAGAAGTTTAGATCTCAACCTGCAGAAATATCTATTCACTGGCCATAATGTATATAAAAAAAAACATATTTTTTTTAACAAAGTAGAATTATATCTCTACTTTCATCCAGGTACATACTTTCTGAAAGATGAAGTTCACGTACTTCTAGTGATCCATAGTCATGCTTCTATTTTTCTTCACTTACCACTTTGGAGTGTGACACTAAATCTCACCAAAAATCAGTCAACCAAACAAAAAACTCCTGACCCCAGCTGGCCAGACCCCAGGAGCCAACTTATTTCTTATACCTTCCTAAGGCCAAAATATGAGTGGATACAATGCTGATTCTTTCTAGATTTTCCTTTAAAGATGGAGGTCTACCAGCAAACGGCTATTACAACTCCCTGGATATTCTGAAGTTGAACAGGTTCACAGTGTAAACATTAAGTGATGTTGTGTATTTGAATTCACTCTGGGATGAGTATTCTATGCCATGTTATTTCAATGCATTATTATTATGCATAATAATAGTCCTCTGAATGTAAGGAAGGTATTTTCCTTTTCAAAATGTATTCTTTCATATTAATCTATTTTGATATTCAAAGGTAAAAATACATAGTTGTGTGTTAATCACTCAGTCATGTCTGACTCTTAGCAACTCCATGGACTGTAGCCCACCAGGCTTCTCTGTCCATGGGATTCTCCAGGCAAGAATACTGGAGTGGGGGTGGTGATGGGAGGGGCAGATTCTTTACCATTTGAGCCACCAGAGAAGCTCCACAAATACATAGTTATCCAGTTTCTATAGAAAAAAATATATAAGGTATAGAAAAATTGCAAAAAAGGAACTTGTTTGAGTCCACAGAGCTGTTACATATGGGCAAATTTCAGTCCTAGGTCCCAGGTCTCCAAATCCCCAATTCTATGCTAAGTGTTCACAAATACCTCATTTGTGTTTCATAAAAGACCAAGTATTATGATTACAACTGCAATACTCCATAATGTTTTACAATAAGTCATGCATTCATACACTTCTCAAATATCCCCAAATTGTAAAAAGACAAATATATTGTAAATGAAGTAAAGCATATATGTGTGTGTGTAGAAACATACAACATACACATACATACATTCATTACATCTTTCCCTTCTTCAAGTTTTTCTCCTTCTTACTTCTTTTATTCCTTTAATTTTGAAGCTGAGTTCTTTCTCAGTCAATTAGAAATCTAATGAGTACTACCTCAAAGTGCTCTCTTTGGAAGGTAGTAACAAAATGTTATTAAAATTTCTATAATATAAAGCCTGGCCTTTTAGTTTATTTTGCCACTATTAAAGTTAACACAGTGCATTTTGTTGATCATTTAAAGATGAAACACATGCCAAATTAATAGGAAGTCAGAAAACTTTAACGTTATTTAACAATTACTCAAACAGTCTGAAATTATTTATCTGTTGATAATTATGATTGTGTGCATGTGTGCTCAGTCATTTCAGTCGTGTCTGATTCTTTGTGATCCTATGGACTGTAGCCCATCAGGCTTCTCAGTCCAGAGGATTAACCAGGTAAGAATACTGGAATGGGTTGCCCTTCTTCAGGGGATCTTACCACCCAAGGATTGAACCCACGTCTTCTGCACCTCCTGCATTGCAAGCATATTTTTTTACTGCTGAGCCATTGGGGAAGCTCCAGTAATTATGATTAGATATCCATAAAAAGCAGCTGCATGCCAATTCTCAAAGTTGAAAATCAACTAGTAAATTGGCATTTTAATGGGAATAATACATTTTTAAAATGTAAGGAAAAAAATAGAACAAGCAAAGGAGACCCTCTTCAAAAGATTTTTACCTGAGAGAACCTGTAAAGGAATTCCTCAATGTAAAAAATTATTTAATGAACAATCACTTCTGGATATTCTGCTAAATCCTTTATAGAATTAAGTGTTCTGGGTAGGAATGGTATTTATTAGAATAATGAATATAATGGTTTTCAGAACACTGGAGTCTATGTCAGTTTTTTTTTACTGATCAGATATTATCTTGTTTCTTAAGTTTCTCATTTGTAAAACTTCATGTAGTGATACTAAGTGATTTTTATGCATCTGGAAAATGTGAATATTTGTTTCCAGCACAATAAACATGTTATTATTATTGACAGTACTATTCATGCTGTATTACTGTTCATATATCCCCTACATTTTCTCAATATACACTTTTCAACTTTTCTCAGAATTATTTTTAGTTCTGGCTTACCAATTCCATGGTTTTCATGAATACTATGGTGGGGGGCTGGTGATGATTTCGAATTGTGGTGTTGGAGAAGACTCTTGAGAGTCCCTTGGACAGCAAGGAGATGTAACCAGTCAATTGTAAAGGAAAATCAATCCTGAATATTCACTGGGTGGACTGTAGCTGAAGCTGAAGCTCCAATACTTTGACCACCTGATGCAAAGAGCCAACTCATTGGGAAAGACCCCGATGCTGGGAAAGACTGAAGGCAAAAGGAGAATAGATCAGCAGAGGATGAGATGGTTGGATAGCATCACTGCCTCAATGGATATGAACTTGGGCAAACTCTGGGTGATAGCGAGGGACATGGAGGCTGGCGAGCTGCAGTCCATGGGGTCACAAAGAGTTGTATATGACTTAGTAACAAATGGGATTGCAGTACAAATCAAGCCAAAAATGGTCAAAGATACTCATATAGCTAATAGATAAGGATAGGTAAATAGAGCTACCTAAATAGCTATACAGGGCTTCCCAGGTGGCCTTAGTGATAAAGAACCCACCTGCCAATGCAGGAGAGGTAAGAGACACAGGTTCAATCTTTCAGTCGGTGAGATCCCTTGGAGAAGGTCATGGCAACCTACTCCATTATTCTTGCCTGGGAAATCTAATGAACAGAGGAGACTGATGGGCTACAGTTCATGGAATAACAAAGAGATGGAGATGACTGAAGTGATTTAGCAGGCAGGCATAGATATACAGGTAAATATAGCATCAAAGTGACCTAGTGGGACTGTTAATTATCAAAATAAGAAAGCAGCTAATGTTCTTTTAGGCAGGGGGCTCTGCTCCCTTGGCTCTTACTCAGCAATAACATATGGGTTGTTTGCTATCCTTAGTGCAGGCATGGAGAAGAACATGGTCAGCCAGCTAGTTGCTGGAACTCAGGATGAAGGGCAGTGCTGCGTAATGGTTAAGGCCACAAACCAAAGCACCATTTGGCAGGTTTGAGTCTCAACTTTGCTGTTTGCATCTGTGAGGCTTTGGTGAATTAATTTGAACAGGGTGTTTCAGATCCCTCCTGTGTGAAATGGGAATAATGCTCATACCTATTTCAGAGTTATTGGATAGACTGAGTAAGTTCTGACATGGAAAGATCCATCTGTCTCCATCACGGGCAGTGTGTGAAGGCAGATCATTTTTATCCAAGAGAAAAATGATCAGAAAGCATATGGGTTTTGTCTTTTCTCTTCTATTTAAAAAAGAAATGGGAAAACATCAAGAGAGCCGGGAGCCTGTCATAAACCACAGTTCCTATATGTTGTTCTGGAATCTGTCCACATCCAGCATCCTTTTTGTCTCTTCTCTTCCTCTCTAAAGCCATAAAAGAACTCTGATTAAAAGGTAAAGCTGAGATTTTGAGCAATACCAACTGCTTTATGAAGCAAAATACAATTAACTCAAATAAATTGAGTTTTTAAGGCATGTTCTTCTATTTTAATGCACGGGAAGTGGAACTTTGATTATGGAGAGTATAAGAACCCCATCACACTCCTGTTCAGGCCAGCGTGTGAGTGCACATGCACACATTCTCACATAAACACCTTCCTCAGATAGTCCCTCATCGAGAACATGTGATTTCTCTAAGCAACTAAATTATTCATAGCTGTTCTCCTCTGTCTATCTTGATCATGCTAATTGACTTATTGCTTATTCATAGAAACTCAGACCATGATGTTAACCACCTCTCATGGCTCTTCCTGGTCAATTGATAAATTGACTGAGAAAATACACACCACCCATACTCCAAACAAGGTACATTATTAGACTATTTGTTGCCTACATGTCACTTTTACATTTCTGTTCCTTGCAGGTCACAGCAAGGCTAAACTCTCTTGCCAACGCAACTGAGCATCTAACCTTCCCAATGAGGTGGAATTGGGAGAGGTCTTTGAATAATCAAAAGAAACTGGTCAATGAAGATTTGAGGGCAGGATTCTAGATGGAGACAGGATCATAAATAAAGACATAATGATTTTATAAAAAGCCATCTGCCTATTTTCCTTAAGGCGTGGTACCCTGTGTAGAATCAGGCACAGCACATAGCCTGGTCCCTGGGTGTTGAAACCTGGGCTCAAGGGAGGGAGGAAGAGTGGAGTCAGGTGGAGATTAGCAGTTTAGTCCTCTGTCACAGAGTGTGTTATGAAGCATCAGAAGGACTGTTGGAACAAAGTGTCCTGTTTTCTCTTCTGCAATTAAAGACAAGATTATTTTGATTCTAGAAGGGCAAATAAGGTTTTATTAAGAAAGCAGTCTCCATAGTCGACTCAGACTGAGGAAGTTGGGCAGAAAGCACTGGCTTACAAATTGGGTTTATCTTTTTCATTTTGGGTTCTCTTTTTAGAAAAGAAACAGTGATGACTTCGTTTGTTTACTTGTTTTCCTGGAGTAAGGCATTCCAATAGAGCTTTCTCATTGCCCTGTGTCAAACTTCCCAATGAAGTGGCTTCCTTTCAGAACACATGCTCTCCTGAATCCATTCTGGAGGCTTGAGTAAATCTGTGATTAGAAAGAAGGGAGGGCTATTCATTAAAACAAGTCATCCTAAGCTTGCTTGTTTTTTCACCTTGTGAAGCTTCAGCATACAGTATTTGAAGAGTGAAAACTCAAGCCTCTGAGACTCCTGTCACTTACCACTCCACTGCCCTAGGCCAAAGCACAGATCTTTGACAAAAGATAATGACTTGTCCCTTGAGCTGTGCCCTGTCTGTGTCTTTGTCTTTTCTAAGTAATCACATGGTCCTTAAACAGCCATGAATTCTAGGGAGGAGAGTACTGATCCGCTTGGTCCCCTTGCCTGTCCAAGGGGCTAACCATCTTCACGGTTAAGATCATGACTGTGCTTAAGCTTTGTAAGCCTCAGAGAAAGCATAATAAAGAAATACAAAGAAGGAATTTCCAGGAACAGAGAGAGAGGGTGTGTGTGTGTGTGTGTGTGTGTGTGTGTGTGTGTCCTAGGGGCTTATACCTCTGCACAGCATCAAGCCACTGAGGACCCACTCCTTTGAGGGGTAAATTTGAGCAGACCACTTCACCTCTTAGCCTTCCAAATGCAACCCAACTGTGTTGAGAAGATAAGAAAAGCTCACAGGCATGTTTCCAGGAAAGGCAGAGAAGACACTGGAAAGGCTGCTTCCTGCTGTCCCCGTGTCCCCTGTCACTGCAAGATAACAGTGCCCACACTTGTTTGACATTAGGTGCTCAACAAAGTGTGTACACAATCCCTTTCTGCCTAGTATGTTGGGTGCTGGTCATTCTGAGCAGTCTGGGGTCATAGTGACAGGCTGTCATGAAGAGGTCAAATAATTTCCATGTTTACTTCTCACCCCAGCAATTTCAGCTGATATAACTGAGAAACTGATGATACAAAATACCTGCCTGTGAAGAAAACTGCAGCCCCTTGCTTTGAAAACTTACACTGGGGCTTGCAGGGGAAAAAAAGCTGTGCTCAGCTGATGTTTGTCTGATTTTGCTAAATAATGTCCTTTCCATCCCCTGCCTTTAGAAGGGGGACCAGTTAAGCAAGAGAGGCATGTGTATCTTATACACATTATGGGTTTCATCCTCCAAATGTCCAACTTCATTTCCAAATTATTTATTGCCTCAGAACATCAACAATTGGATGATTTGGGTGAAGAAGAAGAATTATTGAAATATGCTGTTGGCTAAAAGAACCACATTTGGTATCAGATTGCTGTAGATTTGAATCCCAGCTTTCAACTTACTTACATGGTGAACTTGAGCAAGTCAGGTATCCTCTGTAAGCCTCCACTGCTAATATGGCCAGTACTCTCCTCCCTAGAAGCCATGGCTATTTAAGGATCACGTGATTACTCAGAAAAGACAAAGACACAAGTGAGTGTCTCTCAGTCGTGTCCTATTTGTGATCCTATGGACTACACAGTCCATGGAATTCTCCAGACTGGAATACTGGAGTGGGTCGCTATTCTCTTCTCCAGGGGATCTCCCCAGCCCAGGTATTGAACCCAGCTCTCCCACTGCAGGTGAATTCTTTACCAGCTTAGCCACTAGGGAAGCCCAAGAATACTGGATTGGGTAGCCTATCCCTTCTCCAGCGGATCTTCCCAACCCAGGAATCTAACAGGGGTCTCCTGCATTGCAGGCAGATTCTTTAACAACTGAGCTACCCAGGAAGCCCCCTAGCTACCAAAGACACAAAGAGGGCACAATTCAAGGGACATTTCATTATCCTTGTGAATTCAAGAGGTTTCATGGAGAAGGAGAAGATCCCCATTAAAGCATGTTTAAGGCATT
Organism: Bubalus kerabau; assembly: GCF_029407905.1. Lineage (NCBI taxonomy): Eukaryota > Metazoa > Chordata > Mammalia > Artiodactyla > Bovidae > Bubalus > Bubalus kerabau. The sequence continues at coordinate 84,460,041 of NC_073634.1, read as the reverse complement.
TTATGCTCATATTCATGTGAGCATCAGAAGGATTCCCTTTCCTCAATGTACAACAGGAGAGTAGGTATAAATGTTTATCTTTCATATGTGTGCTAAATCGCTTCAGTTGTGTCCAAATCTGTGCGACCCTATGCACTGTAGCCCACCAGGCTGTGTTGTCCATGGGGTTCTCCAGGAAAGAATGCTGGAGTGGGTTACCATGCCTTCCTCCAGGGGATCTTCCCAACCCAGGGATCAAACCCATGTCTCCTGCATTGAAGGCTGATTCTTTACCCCTGGAGCCACCTGGGAAGCCCTATCTTTTGTATACTCATGTATTATTTCATGGTATCCATGTTTCTTACTTTGGCCACCTGATGTGAAGAGCTGAATTATTGGAAAAGACCTTGACGCTGGAAAAGATTGAGGGCAGAGGAGAAGAGGGCGACAGAGGATGAGATGGTTGGATAGCATCATCAACTCAATGGACATGAATTTGAGCAAACTCTGGGAGATAGTGAAGGACAGGGAAGCCTGGTGTGCTGCAGTCCGTGGGGTTGCAAAGTGTCAGACATGACTGAGAAACTGAAAAACAGCAACAATAACAGTATTTCTGACAATCATAGAAATGTAGAAGTAGAAAATAATATCATCCCTGTCTATGAAAGTGTAACCTATCCAAATTGTATTTATAAAATGGAAAATGAATTCCTTATCAGGTCATAAAAGGATATCCACAGGATAAATCTCCTTTGTTAATGGAATGGAATGGAATAATGGAGATGATGGAACATATACACCTTCTGTGTTAGGATAATTGTCACACTCCCAAGAGTCAATGGGAAATAAAAAGAATTCTAAAGTACTCTGATTTGCTTAGGCTGTTGGAATAGGAGCTACGGGGCATCTTCTTTTCTGTGTTTCAGGTCTACCTAGAGAGACTTTACAGTAAAATCTTCCTTGTATCTCTGCAGATCCCCTCTCATTCCCCTCTGCTGGAGGAGGAATCAACTGTCTGGCAAATTTGGAAACAGAAACTGCACAAACTAAACTCCTCCCACTTTTTCTATGATATGCTTTTCTCTGGTCCCCTCTTCCTCATAAGTGGAAGGACTTGCCCCTGAGAAGGAGACCTGATATTTTCCACAATAGATTTCACTAGAGCTTACTGCTGTCTAAGCTTAGGAATCAGTAGTAGTAAACAACCATTGCTAAATTTATTAGCCACCTTCCCACATCTGTCAGTTTTAAAGCTAGTGTTTAGATCTCCATTCATCTGACTTCTTCGTCTATCCCTCATTGATACAGAATATGGGAGGGGAAAAGAGGGATGTTATTTTTTAAATTCCCATAAAACCCAGAAAATATTATTTCATTCTAATTTAATACTTAAAGTTCACAAAGTTAATACCTGCCAATAATTTTCTTCATCTATTGGATGGGAGTAGTAAATGACCTTACATACTGCTATGAAGATAAGTTTTGAAAATCTATACCATGCATTCACAACAGGAGTGATCCTACCCTTTAGCATCACAGTTTGTGAATTTTGCCTCTCAGATGGGTTTCGGGAGCAGAACTGGTCACTGTATCCATGCTCAAGCTGGGACAGAAAGCCCTAGAAAGGAAGATGTGGAATTTGGGCAAGAGGTTCCCCCAGAGGTGATTCAGAGAATGTCCTGTAATTACAAATCCCAAGTCCAGACCCTTCTCAAGAGGCAGGAGTTGGTTTAATCAGAGGAAGTGGGAGCTTCAAAAGAGCAGTAAAAAGGTATGAGGCAGGGAAGAGTCAGTGAACAGTAGACCAAGGTAACATTCAAGGAAGTTGTTCAAATGTCAAAGGGGAAACTCGAAGTATAACAACTGCCACTGGTGGAGAATATGGTGTGAGCATACACACATCAAGCCTTTGCTGATGGTTCAGATGGTAAAGAGTCTGCTCGTAATGCAGGAGACCTGGGTTCGATCCCTGGTTTGGGAACATTCCCTGGAGAAGGAAATGGCAACCTACTCCAGTATTCTTGCCTGGAGAATCCCATGGACAGAGGACCTTGGCAGGCTATAGTCCATGGGGTCACAAAGAGTTGAACACGACTAACTAACACACACATACACGTCATCTTACCCAATCCTGTGGATTAGGAGCTCTAGAAACTTTTCCATGAGAAGAACTTGTTCAGGCTAGCAGGCGTTCCCAGATCAGCGGAGCCCCAGTTGAGCCCCAACTGAGCCATGAGCTCCTGAGGGGAAAAAATCAATGTCTGCTTTGCTAAACCATTAAGCTGTGGGCTGCTTTCTTGTGCAGCAATAGCTAACTGACAGGGTTTGTATGTAATCAAAGGAACTAAAGAAATAGAGCTAGTAAGTAGCAGAGCTAGGATTCACACCCAGATGTTATCGTTTCAAAGCCATTTTTTCCAAACTCTGTACCAGGAAGCTAGACTATAATATTAAGTGCAAAATTTGCCCTTGAAGATTTACTGAGGCACAGGATGGAGGTCTCACATGGATTCCAGAGATCCAGAGAAATCAGAACTTGGATCCCCAGGGACTAAGACTGTAAGATTGATAAGGACAGACACATAACTGCCTTGTTCATTGTTTTATCCTCAGCACTTAGAACAGTGTCTGCACAGAATAAATTCCCATTGAATATTTGTTGAGTGAATGAATTAATAAATTCTGTCATTCATTATAAAATTTCAATTTAGTTGGTCATTCAACAAATGTTAGAATTCTGTTAAATATAGGTATAACTTAGCATTTAATGAGGCTTACAAATATCATTAAACTCTCAGAAAATTTTCAAGAATCCTCAAGAAAAATTAGATGGTTTGTAAAATTGAGCCCTCACTTTGGTGAAGTCCTTGGAAATGAAATCTCTCTTTCCTATGGTCTGAACTATAAATATGAAGTTTACTGCTTGGATTAAATTAAGATTATGTGGCAGGAAGATGCTGATGGGCTTGTTATGTTGGACTTCTCTGAAACAGATGGAAGGGTTGCTTCAAACAGTATTTTGTTTTCCAGTCTTCCATCAAACATTCTCTTATCCTTATTTTAATGCGAAGTTCTAATTAGCATTGTATCTTTGATGTCAATTTTCATAAAAGACACAGAAGAGAAAGGTCTAAACAAAGACTAAGTAAAATTATGGTTTGTTTTTACATTTTGTGTTTCTTTTTTATGTGCTCCCTCCCTCACCATCCCTGCCAAGTTCTAAAAGACAAAACAATTCAACTATATAATGGGTTTTGCTACTAAGATCAATGTTTGAACTTAGGCCAGTTATTCAGCATACCTGGGCCTCAATTTGCTAATTTCCTCATCTGGGTGATAAAAGTTTTGTACTGAATTAAATCCAAGGTCCTTTTCTTCTTGAAAAAAAAAAAATCCATGATACCATGTGTGAAGGGCAACAAGTAGGAAGAATTACTGTCCTGTGAATTAACCTGGCCTTGAGGCCGAATGATCATCATTGGATTGTTTTTGTTGTTCAGTCATTAAGTTGCGTCAGAATCTTTTCGACCCTATGAACTGCAGCACATCAGACTTCCCTGTCCTTCACTATCTCCCAGAGTTTGCTCAAACTCCTGTCCATTGAGTCAATGAATTATCTTTGAATAAATAGCATGTGCCAGACACTGTGCTGGGAAAGGCAAGAAAAATATGCTTAAGGGATCCACATGGATTTTGGGGAACATTCAAGAAAGAACAAGCAACCAGAACATTGCTTTTTCTCTAGAGTCAGAAAGCAGCTAAATGCATGTCTAGATTAGATTGTTCTAATGGGTCCCAGAGAGGCTAGGCAGAGGAGAGGTTTGTTAGCTTAATTCTTTCAAGCCATCTGAAACAAAAGTAAACTCAGATTATCTCAAAAAATGCAATTCATTGTAAGGAGAGTAGGGAAAGGCAAAAAAAGAGAAATTCTTTTCATCAGTGATACAGCCGTGCCTTACAGAGACCCTTTCTACAACATGATATGTTAATAACTCTGGAATATGGTCTCCAATGGATGTGCAAGACTAGACAGAGTGCAAGAAGAAAATGTACTAGAACATCTTTTACATTTTTAAAAATCTCATCACTTATATTTTTTAATTTTGAATGGTTTTCTGATGATGTATATTATAAATTATGGTAGCCATCTAAGTTATAAATATATAGTATCTGTTGTATATGACAGAGCAATGCTTACCAGATATTGGTTCCTTACATTTCTCAGCCTTATGCAATTAAGTGGATTCATTTGACTAGTCCTAGGGAATAAAATCTGAGTTGAAGTGACACGCGTTGTTTTCAGCTTGAAGTAATGAAAAGTCTATGCATAATTCTACAGGCTCCCTTGGCTATAGTCATGCCTCTTGGCCGCATCTGCATGCTCTAGATGATGTGGTTATAAGGTGGTAAAGCCATCCACAGCTGTACACACCAGAGAACTAGATAAAAAGTGTTTATAGGAAACAGACCTTTGTTAAGTCACCCTGAGATATTGGACTTATTTGTTATTGCAGAATAGCACAACTTTTCCTGACTAATAAAGATGCCTACTCATTTTTTTTGGTGGCATGAGTGAATTATATAAATTTTCTACCCATTTTTGTTTTTGCTGACTAATCCACTCTTTAGATTTCCCACAAGATACAATCTGAGTGGTGCTCTAATCTATAAACAGCCACACGTCTTTAGTCTGATAAACTTTGGCCAGGGTATCAAGTTCTTGAGATGAGAAAGGCTCTTCCCGTCATTACTTTTGCCATTAGGGCCAAGGAGCTTCAGGAATTTTCAAGGTCTTCCTAAAATATGCATGCAAATCAGCAATTTCATGCAGAAACATGAAGTCAAGGAATAGACACCAACAGATCATTTGGGGCACTAGGAACTTATCTATGTCAACTTTGCATTGCAACTTCACATAGGTTTTGATCAAGAAAAGCCTTTACTAAGTGAATCATGAATGAGTGAATGAAGAAATACATGCTGGAGTTGGTAGATTTTACAAGAGGAAGGTGATAGGGTATTAAGTGGGCAGATGTGGGAGACTTATCTGGCAAAAGATCAATCCTTTGGGAATGGGGTCTTCGTAATGTAGAATTCTGCAAATGGTTTTCCGTTCACACATTTATTCAACAAACAGTTACTGAGTGCCCTTTATATTCTCCGGTCACTTTCCAAAAATAACTGCAAAGAAAATGTTTTCTACTTTTCTTCTTCATCTGGAAAGATCTATTTTAAAGGATGGGATTAATGGATTTGAGCACTGCTTTTTCAACACAGTCACGAATCTAGGCATTTGGTCCAGGCAGTGCTGGGAAGAGAATGGGTAATGATTTTAACAGAGCCTGCTGCAAACACCCACTCGTTCTTTCACGAGCAACTAATCTTAGGTCTTAGCAATGCAATATCCCAGAGAGTAAAGGATGAAGCTGACTACAAGGTGAAATGCTGCCAATAAAAGAAGCCAAAAAGAAACTCACTCTTCAAGGATGGCTCATTGGTGTCAGCCCAGGTCAGAATGGTGTTGCAGCACCCTCATTATTGATGACTGATACTCTGACCTCTTTAGCTACGGAGATGGGATGGGAGCTGATGCTGTTAGCTCTTAATATAATGCCTGGGCAATTTACTGGTAAGTAGAAAAGGAAGTTGGTGAGGATGAGCTCACATTTGCCATTGAACAATAATGTGCAGAAAATGTTTAATCAGACTGTGAAAGTTTAACTTCAATTCATCAATCAAGCATTTCCAAGATACTGACTCTATGATTGGCACTAGGTAAAAGGCTTGAGGGGAATGAACACAGTCCCTGACATTAAACGGCCTACCTTTTACCAAGGACACAGAACAGGCTAAATAAAATGATCAATGGATGAAAAGACCCCCAAACAGAAAAATATGATCAGTTCTGACAAGCAGAAGAGTTTAGAGGCCTGGCAGGCAAGTTGTAGAGCCAAGTAGGTTCAAATTCCAGCTCTACTACTTAATAACCGAATAACTCCAGCCTAGGCTTTTTCCTTAACCATTGTGCAATAGTTTCACTTAAAATAAGGGGATAATATGGTTATTTTAAAGTGGTACACGTGAAGTACTTAGAACAGTAACTACAATTGGTAAGAAATTGATACTAGCTATTATTAAGAACAATTGAGATTTAGAGGGATCTTTAGTTTGTTTGATTACTTTTCACATCAAATATTCCTGCTGTTTCATAATGTTCCTATTAGGATGTGTGTAAATATGATCTCTTTGGGCACACTGAGAACTCTGATCTGGAATCTGGCACTCACGATTCACCACTACCTCGGGGGTCTCCCTGTGGTTTCCAGAAGGATGAAGGACTGTCTTGGTGTTTAGATCTCTCCTGGGGTCACAAAGAGTTCCTCTGATAAAAATGCCAAAGTCTTTGTTGTGTGCTTTCTTCTATCCTTTGAAACCAAATTTGCCTCTCTTCTCCTCTCCACTGATCTAAATTCTTCATGCTTCAGAATGCAGGACCCAGGGCAATGATATGGAAAGGAAGAATGGATTTTTGAGTTATGAATTATGAATTATCTCCAGTGAATCTCTATATGTCTTGAACTTTCTGAGAGCTTTAGCTTTAAGTAGAAATCTTGTCCATTCAGAGCTCATGTCCCCTTTAAGTCTGGAAGATTCTTTCTGAGGATATCTGGTTATCATTAGTTCAATTTCCTCATTGGTCAGATCAATCTCAAGAGGAAATATTAACCAGAACTACCTGAATTCCTGAGCTAGCCCTTCCTCATACCCATTATTCCCTTGTCTTAGGAGTTTTGATTATTCACCCTGATTTATGTGACCAAAGTGTGACCATCATATTCCAGTGTCTACCACCATATGAAGGTTCTCTCACATGGATGATGGCCACCACATTCCAGTGTCCACTGCCATATCTGGTAGCATCATTGATTGGGACTAATCCATCCTGCATGGTACACGATGAGCCACCTCATCTAGTCGGCTGAAAATCAGACTACAGTTTGCCCTAGGGATACCCTGATGCCGTGGTGCAGCCATGCTCAGGATAAATCAGACAAACAGGAAAGGGAAAAACAGGTGTGTCTCCAAAAAGCATATCATCTCTGCCAGTGTTTCTACTTATTCTTTTCATTATTCTGTCTATCCTTCTCTTCTTCCTTTTCTTTCCATTTTGTTCATTATTCCTCCATCCTTTCCTTATAATTTTTTTTGAATATTTATAGTACTGCCCTATGTTACATGCCATGGTCTGTATGTGCAATGATGGAGGCATAGACTTACAGACAATCATCAGCTCTACCATTGTCTGAGAGTGGGATATCAATCAGGCCATTTTTAATTTTTTAGATGTAGTCATAAGTTGAGGCTCATGATCTAAATGACCTTTAATAATCTTCAAGTTCCTCTATTCTGTGGTTCAGGAAATTCAGATTCTACTTCCAAGGATGTGAAATGAACATAAAAAGTCTTAAACTTTACCTTTTACTTTCAGAATTTTGTTTTGTGACAGAGAGCAACTGCATCCTAGTACCCACTCCCCTTTTATTTAAGTAGTAGAACTTTCCAAGTTTTAGCAGAGTTTCCTAAATAGACATTATATACCCAGACTCCTTTGCAACAAGGTGTGGCTATGTCATTATAATTTGGCAAATGAGAAATGTTGCTGCTGCGTGATTAAGGTGAAATGTTGCCGCTTAAGGAAGAACCTGTTTACTTTTCACTTCCTCTTTCCCCTTCCACCACTGCCTAGAGCAGATGTCTAGGGACAAACTAGACTACAGACAGAAGTCTATTGTTGGAAATAGCATAACAGTAGCTCCTCAGGCTCTGAGCTACCCAGTCTTCAGTCAGTTCAGCTCAGTTCAGTCGCTCAGTCATGTCCGACTCTTTGCAACCCCATGAATCGCAGCACACCAGGTCTCCCTGTCCATCACCAACTCTCGGAGTTCACTCAGACTCACATCCATCGAGTCAGTGATGCCATCCAGCCATCTCATCCTCTGTCGTCCCCTTCTCCTCCTGCCCCCAGTCCCTCCCAGCATCAGAGTCTTTTCCAATGAGTCAACTCTTTGCATGAGGTGGCCAAAGTACTGGAGTTTCAGCTTTAGCATCATTCCTTCCAAAGAAATCCCAGGGCTGATCTCCTTCAGAATGGACTGGTTGGATCTCCTTGCAGTCCAAGGGACTCTCAAGAGTCTTCTCCAACACCACAGTTCAAAAGCATCAATTCTTTGGCACTCAGCCTTCTTCACAGTCCAACTCTCACATCCATACATGACCACAGGAAAAACCATAGCCTTGACTAGACGGACCTTTGTTGGTAAAGTAATGTCTCTGCTTTTGAATATGCTATGTAGGTTGGTCATAACTTTCCTTCCAAGGAGTAAGAGTCTTTTAATTTCATGACTGCAGTCAGCATCTGCAGTGATTTTGGAGCCCCCAAAAATAAAGTCTGACACTGTTTCCACTGTTTCCCCATCTATTTCCCATGAAGTGGTGGGACCAGATGCCATGATCTTCATTTTCTGAATGTTGAGTTTTAAGCCAACTTTTTCACTCTCCACTTTCACTTTCATCAAGAGGCTTTTGAGTTCCTCTTCACTTTCTGCCATAAGGGTGGTGTCATCTGCATATCTGAGGTTATTGATATTTCTCCCGGCAATCTTGATTCCAGCTTGTGTTTCTTCCAGTTCAGCGTTTCTCATGATGTACTCTGCACAGAAGTTAAATAAGCAGGGAGACACTATACAGCCTTGACGAACTCCTTTTCCTATTTGGAACCAGTCTGTTGTTCCATGCTTACACTCCCATAAAATGGAGAAATACAATTGTTTCATTTAAGCCATTTCTGTTTTGTTGAGTCTTTTGTTATAGCAGCTGAGCATCTACCCTAAATAATAGGCTAGTCTCCTCCACCCTTGTCCATAGAATTCTAATCAGTTAAGTGGTTTAAACAGAATCCTTAAGGGTGTCTCCAGATTAAACACTGTAGGATTTATATTCTGGAAATTGACAAGCACAAGAAGATGCTGTGTGACAGGCTGTCCTTATCTAGAATTTATTCAAGTGGATTAGAAACAGCTCTAACTAAAAGCTGGAAAATGGGCCAGAGTTTCCTAAAATTTCCTCCCATCACTAGAGTTGAGGCTGTTAAGATTCTGGTTTTCTCTTCTTTGTTCAGAATACATCATCCATTAGCTTTCATTTCCACCCTGCTATGACTATAGAGGCATCCCAGAGACATACTGCCTTACTCTGAGAGGTTTTACTTTCATCTTCTAGGACAGAGGTGCCAAACCATTTCTGTAAAGGGCTAGATAGTAATTATTTTCTATTTTGCAAGTCACATATATGGCATATTCTTCCTTTCTGTTTTCTTTTTCTTTTAAAAAATGAGTTCTTTAAAAATAAAAAAAAAAGTTCCTAGCTCAAGAGTTGAACAGAACCTGTTTCAGGCCAAATTTTCAAAATCATACAGTCTTATTTTAGTCTTCTTTTAACAGTTCATCCCTCAACTCATCTCTCTCCTCTCATATTTTACTATGAGCAAGAAGAAGAAAATAGGCTGCATCTTGGAAATTTCCTTTATGAATAACCAGGTATAACACTGGTGAGTTCGTTTCCATATAACTCCAAGGCAATTTCACTAAGTTTTCTGCTGCTACATAATAAGGAGCAGCCCTCCTCCAGTTTTTGGTAGCATGTTATGTACTTCCTTCTAAGCCCTCGCTAGGAGCACCCTCAACGTTCATAATTCTTCCAACAGTCTGTTCAAGAAAATTCAGGCTTTCTCTGTTATACTCCTCAAAATTCTTCCAGTTTCTGTCCATTGTCTAATTCCAAAGCCACTCTCATGTCTTTTTAGATTTTTGCTACAGCACCACTCCACTTCTAGGTGCCAAAATCTGGTTTAGTTGTGAATTGTAACACGTTATCATAAAATTAGAAACAGCATCCACGTATTACCCCTCAGTTTCTGTGGTCAGGAATCTGAGCACGACTTAGCTTAGTCCTCTCCTCCGGGTCTCACAAAAGGGTCAGGCCGGACTACGGTCTCATGTGATACTCAGGTTGTCTTCTAATCTCACATGATTGGTGAAAGTATTCTTCTTGAATCTGTAGAACTTAGAGTGGCCTGCTTTTTGAAGTCCAGCAAAATAATCTCCCTTCAGATACCTTTGACTTCCTTAATAATTCACCTGACAAGGTTAGCCTTAATGAGAACAATATCCCTTTTGATGGACTCAGAATCAGTTGATTAGAGACCTTAATTATATCTGCAAAATCCCTTAAGCTTTGCCTTGCAAAGCTACTTCCAGGCTACTCTTGGGAGTGATATCCCATCATTGTCACAGGTCCTGCCTACACTCAAAGGGAAAGAGTTATATGGGGAGGGAATCTTGGGGACTGTCTGAAAGGTATATCTACAACTCTTTGAAAAGAAATTTCAAACAATTTCTTTTCAACGATCCAGTGCATTTCTCCATTCAATTCTCATGAATAATTTTTTTAAAGTTTTTCTCTTAATAATGCAAGTTATAATAGGTTTGGTGCATGGAATAAATTAAACCTAGTTCTCACTGTGTATAACCACAGCCTAAAGCAGAGTTCCGGTCTGAGACTCAAGCGATGTGCTTTTTAATCACATCCCTGCTTCATGCTGAGTTGTTGGGCATTCTCAGAGAGTGCACCACATCTTACTGAGTTTCTGTTCCTTCTTGATATATTGAACATACTATCACCAGTTTCCCTTCTAGCCCTTAGGTCTTTGGCTCAATAATTTATATGTTGTGAGGTATAATTGAGATGAGAAAAAAGAATAAAGAATGAGGAGGCTGGAGTTAACTGCCTTTAAGTGTCCAGACGATGCAGTTATGCTTGAGTGTTCAGTCTGATCTTCCCTAGAGAGCAACTCAAGGAGCTAAAGGAATGTGTGCACTCCTAGGCTTCATATGTGCCCCTCCAAGTCTGAGGCTAAAACAACCATTTTCTGGTCAGCATCTGACTGAGAGTGTGAATATTAGCTTTTCATGGTTAAGTGGTTTTATGCTAGGAGCTTTGAAATCAGAGGACAAATCAAATTTAAAGACAAATTAGGTATTCCCAGCTCTCATATGTACTATCTTCAATCTTCAATTTTCAGAGTGCAGTACAATTTTAATCAGCCCACATATCTCTATGGTTGGAACAGTTCCCACAGATATGGAACCAAGGTCTGTGACCAAAGTTTTCTATCAAATCTCTCTGTCTGGTAGATGACCACTTTGCAGACCTTCCTTCAAGTGTGGTCAAGCTTCAGTGAAGACAATGGCAGGGTCTGTCCCCTGGGATGGGTGGCTTTATGGTAAAATGATAATTGAGTATGCTAGTTCAGGCCTGAGATGCAATTAACAGATCCAGGGCTCTGGAAAGAGCCTAATTGACTCAGAAGCTGTCTGTGACCTTATGAGCCCTGGGATCTACTAACCAAACCAATTATACCTCTATAAAATGAAGGATAATTATAACTACAAATTGTATGGCCTTGCTATCATGGGGTCACTATTATCCAAAGTCTGACCCTTAGACCTGTATGTTTTAATTGCTCACTAGGGCTGTCAAGTTTTAAAATAAAAATGTCAATATCATTGAAAGTCAATCTATAATGCATGAGGCATTGTTTTAGGTACTTTGCATATGTTTTCTCTATAGTCCACATAACCTCAGTTATGAACTGAAATATGTCTCACTAAAATTCATATGTTAAGGTCTTTATCCCCATTGTGACCATATTTAGAGACAGGGCCTTTCAGGAGAGAATTAAGGCTAAATGAGGTCATGAGGGTGGGGCCCTAATCCTATAGGACTCATGTCCTTATAAGAAGAGAGAAAAACTCAGAGGTGCATGTGTACCCAGAGACAAGGGCCTGTGAGGACACAGAGAGAAGGCAACTGTCTAAACACAAATCAGGAAAAGAAGTCTCACCAGAAACCAGCCCTGTCAATATCTTGATCTTGGACTTCCAGAACTGTGAAAACCTACATTTCTGTTGTTTTAAGTCACCTTGTCTGGGGTGTTATTATGGCATTTTTAGCTATCTAATACACTATCCTCTGAAGTAGGTGGCATTTATCTTTTACAGAATAGATTGGGGCTTAGAAAGGCAAAGTTAATGGTCTGTCATAACACAACTATGGACCAGTATCATTTTGTTAGTTTATGGAGGTAGAGCCAGCTTTCTTTGGAGGTAGAGTGTGCTTTCTTCATATATAGAAAACCTCATACTGCACACTTCCCTCAACTTACAGGTCAGGGCCTGGGACATTAAAATCTCGCTTCAACAAGAAATAAAGCATTTCTAGTGGAACTTTTTGATTGCACTCATCTACATTTAGACTGTAACTGACAGTTAGCTCCTGGTACCTTCAAAGAACGTATATGAGAACATTCTCATCAGTGGCAATCAGATTTTTTTCAGGATAGTTTTCTCTGTATACGTTTTACATCAATGCTTGGCTCAACATCTTTCCTAAGCCATTATTTACATAAGTAAAACAAAGAGGATATCACAGAACTTCCTAAGAAGGATACCTCTGAACTCAGGGTATGCCTTCCTAACTTGATACAGGACAGACATCAGGAAGAAGAAATGAATTGAAGGAGATGGCTTTTCTCCTCCGTTAGAGGGGTACCAGATTCCTGGCCAGAGGTGAGTATTAAGGCCTATAACAATTGTTTCAACTATCTCACTAACCATTTTGCATCTTTATGTTTCTCTGCTGTTTCACCCGTCGGTCTAAGGCAAGTTTTACAAACATTTTTGGATGCTTGCTGCTGCTGCTGCTGCTGCTAAGTCACTTCAGTCATTTCTGACTCTGTGCGACCCCATAGACGGCAGCCCACCAGGCTCCGCCATCCCTGGGATTCTCCAGGCAAGAACACTGGAGGGGGTTGCCATTTCCTTCTCCAGTGCATAAAAGTGAAAAGTGAAAGCGAAGTCGCTCAGTTGTGTCTGACTCCTAGCGACCCCATGGACTGCAGCCCACCAGGCTCCTCCGTCCATGGGATTTTCCAGGCAAGAGTACTGGAGTGGGGTGCCATAACTTACCCCTAATAATATTTCCTTCCATAGTTTTCCATAATTTCATACAAAAGAGGTTTCTGCTTATTGAAAATTTCTTCATATTTGAAAAATGTTTTTAAGTGAGTTATAGTTTGAGGTTACTAACATTTCCCTCTGTTGCTGATACAAACAATTCTTAGAAAAATCCTTTAGACTTAATATCAAATTTCCCTTCATTGATTTGTATGTTGTATTCTGTTTCTTTCGAGGATTAGCATTCAAAGCATGGATGGCTGATGAAAATTTGTACATGCACAAGGACACACATGCATAGCCAGGGTACAGCTCCTTTTGCTTGATTGGGGAATGAAAATGCATATTTAACCATTGGCAAGATATGTGCCTCAAGCACATTTAGATGACCCAAGACCTCTCCCTTCAAAATCTCCATCTGCAAATTTTGGTGGGAAAGGCATATATTAGAAATTCTAATATGCTGTAGGCTTGAGTTCCTAGAAAAATTAGAACAATAAATCATCTTTTTTCATTTCCATAGATTCTATCAAAATATATAAATCATATCATTTTATCAAAATATATAAATCATATAAATCATATCCCATATAAATCATATCATGCTTAAAATTTATATAGGTACCAATTATCCTGAAAATAGTTCAAACTCAGATATGTTGGTTATGACGCTAAAACACCGCCAGCATACCTAAATAGTATGCCTATTAATTATATTTAAAAGATACTTGCTCCTTGGAAGGAAAGCTATGACAAAGCTATGGTTTTTTCCATAGTAGTCATATACAGATGTGAGAGTTGGGCCATAAACAAGGCTGAGCACAGAACTGATGCTTTCAAGTTCAGGTACCAGAGAAGACTCTTGAGACTCTCTTGGACAAGCAAAGAGATCAAACCAGTCAATCCTAAAGGAAATCAATTCTGAATATTCATTGGAAGGACTGATGCTGAAGCTGAAGCTCCATCCAATACTTAGATCACCTGATGTGAAGAGCCGGCTCATTGGAAAAGACCCTGATACTGCGAGAGACTTAAGGCAAAAGGAGAAGTGGGCAGCAGAGGATGAGATGGTTAGATAGCATCACCAACTTAATGGAGATGAATTTGAGCAAACTCCGGGAGATAGTGGAGGACAGAGGAGCCTGGCAGGCTACAGCCCATGAGGTCGCAGAGTGTCAGACATGGCTTAGAGACTGAACAACAAGAAATTGTTTTTCTTTCAAATATCACAATTTGATATATACCCCTGAAAATGATTCTTTTAAAGTTTTCATCACACATAATTAATAATCAAAATATACTGAAGTGAGAATATAATTGAGAAATGTGTTCATCCTATACCCTTTTATCAATGAGAAATCCAAGGCTCTGAACATTTAAGTGACATACTCAAGGTCACAGAGCTAATCTGTGGTGGAGCAATGTTAGGGTCTAACTTTCCTGATGCTTCAGGAATCAGAGGTTTGGAGGGTGGTATGTTCATATACCATATGGGAACTAGTGCTCTAATGCATGACTGACTGACCTTATCTGAACATGCCTAGGACAAGCACAACTAATCACTATGCCATATTTGACCAAAAATACACAGTTTGAGAAAACTTTTTCTAAGCAGTACATATTATACTGGAGATACTTAAATCATAATAATTAGAGAGGCAGGAGGATTTTGCTTTGCTTTGATCATTACCATGGTCTACGTAGTAATATTTTAAGATAGCTCAAATAATAATAGCTGAAATAAAACACATAAATATAAAGTTCTTAGTGATAATTCTGAAAAGTCAGATCTACACATATTTACTTACTATGTTTGAGATTTTGCCCAAGGAAATATAGGGATCTAATGATGAAAAAGAATCCATTCTTTCCATGGATGAATGTCTAACAGGACATCAAAGACCACAGAGAAGTAAAAATCAAATGGAAAGTGATAGGGCCATCGATTAGGTGCAATTCAATTGATTAGGTGATGAAAGGACATAAGAGGATTTCTTCAACATTGATTTTTTGTATTCATAACAAAACCATTCAGGTTCCCAAAGAGCTTTTCAATTCACTCATTTTAAAACTTCTGTTCTCTCCAAGCAAGATCTTCTCAGCTGGAGCAGCACAATAAGAATAACATAACTTTTTAGCATTGCATTAATAATAGCCTTGCATCATTAATGTATTTAATCCTCACAACTCTGTGAGGTATGAGTTATTAATATCCCTATTGTGAAGAGAAGGAAATTGTAGCTTAGTGAGATTTAACGTATTGCCCAAGTTTGCACAGTCATTAAGAAGTGAACCAAGACTTGAGCTTCAGAAGTATGAGTCCTACACCCACAGACTAAGCACTCTGCTGTACACACCAATGTTAGCCATTGCAAAAGATTCCTAATAATAACTGGGTCAATTAACGTTCAGTGTGTTATTAGCAACATAATAATTAAAAATTGGTCGCAGCTTTCATGAACAATGACTTTTGTCTTGGTCAAGTTGATTTGTAGACCCCTTTTGTGGCAGAGTGCTTCCCTAGTGGCTTAGACTGTAAAGAAACTGCTTGTAATGCAAGAGACCAGACTGAGTCAGGAAGATTCCCTGGAGACGGAAATAGCAGCCCACTCTAGTATTCTTGCCTGGAAAAATCCCATGGACATAGAAGCTTGGCGGGTCATAGTCCACAGAGTCGGGGACAGGACTGAGCAACTAACACACACTTTTTGTGGCAGAACCATGACAGCAGCAACTATTGACTGTATGATATCCTTTGAATTTGTGATAGCAAAACTATAAAATCTGCATATAAAAAGATGATTTTGTTTCTATTATCTAAAACAGGAGAGCACACTTTATCATTCCAAAGTGATATCTTATCACAAAGGAATGCATTTTAAATAAAGATAGAATATTTTCTGTTATCGTTGCTGATAAGAGAAATTTGCATTGACCCTGCTCCCCTATATAGTCTGAAGATACCAGTTCTGAATGAACACCATAGTTAAGGGCCTTTATTGAGCTCCTGAAACTCAGTCATAACTTTGTGCATACACAAAGGCCAAGGAAGATCCATAAAGTTGAGCCAATAATCTTATCTTATTAAGATGGATTTCTCCACAGTGAGCAATTTAGGTATTAAGTGTAATAAAGGAGACTCACAGAGATACGATTCTGTATCTATGGTTACAGTGTGCCCTATAGAACAACGGACACGTACACACACACACATACACATTTATTAAGCAAGAATTGACCTGTAGGAAAGCTGTACTCCACTCTCTGTATAGATTAATGAGGCAAAGAAAGGAGAAATGACTTGCCCATGACTACTCAACTGTGTGTGTGTGTGTGTGTGTGTGTGTGTGTGTCTTGCATGGTGGGGAGACTGAAAGAGAGGTGAAAAGCTAAGTGTCAGGACACCTAAGGACATTTCTTTCCACATATTTCCTCAAGAACACATATTTATGACTCACAACTTTGCAACTGAAAAAAAATAGCCTTTTGTGTGTGTGTGTCCCTTATGAGTATGTTTCTGTGTCCACACACACACATGTACTCACACAATCAATGCTAGTCGAGGGGGTGGGTGTCAAGAGAGAAAAGACAGGAGGCATCCAGATAGCACTGACCTGGGGGGAGAAGAGACACAGGGGGCACTTGTCCCTATTCTGGATCCCACAAGTGGCCTCTGAACAGGAGGTTGGAGCAAGACCTCCAACCTGGAGCTAGAGCTTATTCTCTTAGAGGAAAGTTTCAAAGTGCAATAATTTCTCTTTTATAAAGCCTCTGTACATATATGATTGATTCATGTTGATGTTTGACAGGAAACAAAATTCTATAAAGCAGTTATCCTTCAAAAAAAAAAAAAAAAAAAAAAGCCTCTTTCCTTCACTCTCTGCCTCTGGGCAGGCTGTCCTTGAGGCTGGGGTAGGACAAGGTCAAGGGGGAGAACGTATGGCCAAAGCTCTGAAGTGCTCAGCCCAGGAGGACTTAAGCATAGTGGCTGCTGGAGGTCAGGGTGTTCTTGTCTGCGGTCTGTCTCATTAAGAGATAAATTAATGGGAGATTCAAAATCTGAATTAAGCACCCCCATGTCAATGCCAATGTGATATACCCAAGTTGAATTACACCTGAGCCATCAGATAAATTCAATAACTCCTGAGTTTCTGTAACATTTCCTGAAGAACTAGATTTCTCTTTAACAGGATTGCCTTTTCCTTCCAGTGATAACTTGTTAGGTACTCAGTCATGTCCGACTCTTTGCGATTCCATGGACTGTAGTCCGTCAGGCTCTTCCATCCATGGAATTTTCCAGGCAAGAGTACCACAGTGGGTTGCCATTTCCTTCTCCAGGGGATCTTCCCAATCTCAGGAATCGAACCCAGGTCTCCAGCATTGAAGGCAGACTCTTTTCCGTCTGAGCCACCAGGGAAGCCCTAATTTGATCCCTGTAGTACCCTGATAGATAGAGGTGTACCCATACTGCATGGATTCTAAGCAGCAGGAACGTGGATATTTGGAAATGGATTATTTGTTGTGGAAGATGTCCTGTGAATTGATGGATGTTTAACAGTATTTCTGACCTATTGGTGCTAGATGCCAATAGCAGCACCCTGGCTTCCCTGGTGGTTCAGCAGTAAAGAATCCGCCTGCAGTGCAGGAGACACAGGTTGGATTCCTGGGTCAGGAAGATCCCCTGGAGATTGGCATGGCAACCCACTCCAATATTCTTGCCTGGAGAATACCATGGACAGAAGAGCCTGGCAGGCTACAGTCAATGGGGTCTCAAAGAGTCGGATACAATCAAAGTGACTTAGCATGCACGCATGCCAGTTTTGACAATCAGAAACGTCTCCAAACAGTGCCAAATGTTCCTAGGGGTGAGGAAATGGGGAATTCACTCCCAGTTGAGAACCCCTGCTTCATTACAATGCAATTTTTGTTGGGGATGGGAGGGGGTTTGTGCTGTGTAGCCAGCAGGATCTTAATTTTCAGACCAGGGATTGAACCTGCATTCCCTCCACTGAAAGAACAGTCTTAAGCACTAGACCACCATGGAAATCCCTGACAATGCAATTTTAAATGCTGAGCTATAGTTCCCACTGGTAGTCATAGTATGTAATCACATGCTGGATTACCATTGGTTCAATCATTTTCAATCTAATATTTATAGAGCTGTACAAAAAAGATCTTCACGACCCAGATAATCATGATAATGTGATCACTGACCTAGAACCAGACATCCTGGAATGTGAAGTCAAGTGGGCTTTAGAAAGCATCACTATGAACAAAGCTAGTGGAGGTGATGGAATTCCAGTTGAGCTATTCCAAATCCTGAAAGATGATGCTGTGAAAGTGCTGCACTCAATATACCAGCAAATTTGGAAAACTCAGCAGTGGCCACAGGACTGGAAAAGGTCAGTTTTCATTCCAATCCCAAAGAAAGGCAATGCCAAAGAATGCTCAGACTACCGCACAATTGCACTCATCTCACACACTATTAAAATAAGGTTCAAAATTCTCCAAGCCAGGCTTCAGCAATACGTGAACTGTGAACTTCCTGATGTTCAAGCTGGTTTTAGAAAAGGCAGAGGAACCAGAGATCAAATTGCCAACATCTGCTGGATCATGGAAAAAGCAACAGAGTTCCAGAAAAACATCTATTTCTGCTTTATTGGCTATGCCAAAGCCTTTGACTGTGTGGATCACAATAAACTGTGGAAAATTCTGAAAGAGATGGGAATACCAGACCACCTGACCTGCCTCTTGAGAAATCTGTATACAGGTCAGGAAGCAACAGTTAGCTCTGGACATGGAACAACAGACTGGTTCCAAATAGGAAAAGGAGTTCGTCAAGGCTGTATATTGTCACCCTGTTTATTTAACTTATATGCAGAGTACATCATGAGAAACGTTGGACTGGAAGAAACACAAGCTGGAATCAAGATTGCCGGGAGAAATATCAATAACCTCAGATATGCAGATGACACCACCCTTATGGCAGAAAGTGAAGAGGAACTAAAAAGCCTCTTGATGTAAGTGAAAGAGGAGAGTGAAAAAGTTGGCTTAAAGCTCAACATTCAGAAAACGAAGATCATGGCATCCGGTCCCATCACTTCATGGGAAATGGATGGGGAAACAGTGGAAACAGTGTCTGACTTTATTTTTCTGGGCTCCAAAATCACTGCAGATGGTGACTGCAGCCATGAAATTAAAAGACGCTTACTCCTTGGAAGGAAAGTTATGACCAACCTACATAGCATATTCAAAAGCAGAGACATTACTTTGCCAACAAATGTTCATCTAGTCAAGGCTATGGTTTTTCCTGTTGTCATGTATGGATGTGAGAGTTGGACTGTGAAGAAGGCTGAGCGCCAAAGAATTGATGCTTTTGAACTGTGGTGTTGGAGAAGACTCTTGAGAGTCCCTTGGACTGCAAGGAGATCCAACCAGTCCATTCTGAAGGAGATCAGCCCTGGGATTTCTTTGGAAGGAATGATGCTGAAGCTGAAACTCCAGTACTTTGGCCACCTGATGTGAAGAGTTGACTCATTGGAAAAGACTCTGATGCTGGGAGGGATTGGGGGCAGGAGGAGAAGGGGATGACAGAGGATGAGATGGCCGGATGGCATCACTGACTTGATGGACATGAGTCTGAGTGAACTCCAGGAGTTGGTGATGGACAGGGAGGCCTGGCGTGCTGTGATTCATGGGCTCGCAAAGAGTCAGACACGACTGAGCGACTGATCTGATCTGATCTGGATTTATAGAGCATTTAATAAGTATTAGATACTGTGTACATTCATATCTTCTATACTTGAACATTTTATCTAAGTATTCATCATCAAATATGAATCTGGTTCATACAAGTTTCAAATTTACATAAATCTATGTAATTTTTGCCTCAATAAATCTTGACTTTTTATATACATATATATGTAAATAAATAAATCTGTAAGTTTGGTAAAAAAAAAAAAACTTGAAGTTTTATTTCCTATTACAGAGGTTTTTTTCATGTTTTTATGCAGTCTGCATAACTTTTAAGAGCAACATTAAAATATTCCATCAGACAGCTATTAATCTTGGTGTGTTTTAAAATATTGATCATGGTTCTAATTATTTACTATTGGAAGTAATACCTCAATGAGCACATTCATATTTATGTCTCTTTGAAATAGTCCCAGAGGTAATGAGCAGGTTAAAGTGTGAAAATATTTTATGATCATGATACAGATTGCCACAAGCTTTCTAAAGAATCGTAAAGCTCTCAGAGTCCCACATCAACATCACATGAAAACACAGATTTTCTTGCACCTTCTAAAGAATGTTAGTAACTATGTTGAATGCCCTCAACGTAAATGCCTTTTTGAAGCACTTTCCAAGTGTTAGTCATTGATATTTGCCATCACCCATTATGATAGGTACAGTTATTTGTCCCATTTAACAGAAAAGAGAATTTAGCAATAGACAAGCTAACTATCTTGCTCAAAGTCACCCAGCTAAGATTTAAACTCAGATTCCAAGGATTTTGGTCTTACTATGGTGCTATAGTAGCTCAGCAGTAAAGAATCTGCCTCAGTGCAAGAGATTCTGGAGATGTGAGTTGAGAAATCGTGGCACCACTTCATGAAATTGATCAAAGCTCCATCTGAGTCTGGGCCAGTGAGTACATTCAGGATTGTCCTAGTCAACTAATTAAAGAATAGATTCTTTGGAGAAGTTTGGTTTACTCATTGTCCTACCTTTTCTTCTCCCCAGCACTGAAGTATTAGGTAATTATACTCCCAGAGAGAATTGTCTTCTCTGTGACTTGTTTATGCTTCAGGAAAAGAGAAGCTGACCCTTGGAATCTTACCCACAAATTACAGCAGCCCTGAGCTTTTGCATTTCTAAGGGACCTGGTGGGGAGCCTGGCACACTAATTAGCTGCATTTCTCAGTGACTCAGCACCTTCTTCAGCCTCTTCAGGTTTCTCCTTTGAATACCTGCTGACTTTCCTTTGGAAAAAGCATAGTGATTGGCCCCCAGCATCCTTTTTAGGCAGAGCTTTCCTCACCCTTCTCAAAATATTTATCACACAGTATCAGCCCTGAAGACCCCGAGGAGACAGTGAATGAAGACACAGCAGTGCTTTGGCCTCTTCCAGTGGTCATTTATTCACTCAGGTCCCCAAGGTTCTCCCTAATGTTTACAGTATCCAAGAATCAAATCGCAGCACCTTGTCTCTGGAAATCTTTCTACAGTTCTCAGCATTTCTCAGAAATCTAAAACATTGACTAATACATTTTTTAAATCTTTTTTTGTAACATAAAATATATTAACACACACAAAAAATCATAAAATGTATCACTTAATGAGTTATTATAAGGTAGCCTAGCAAGCTACGGTCCATGAAGTTGCAATGAATGGGACATATCAGAGCGCGCGCGCTCGCACTCCCACACACACACACACACACACACACACACACACCCACTAACTACAATCTAAGTTATGAAAGAAAAGAAAACTTTACCAGCTAACCCAGACCTTGCCCCTCATTCCAATGATAACCCAAACCTTCTCCCTTGATTTGATTTTCATAATCACTTCCTTTTAATGCTATTATCCAAATGCACATCCTTATGCATGCATGCTCAGTCACTAAGTCGTGTTCAACTCTCTGCGACCCCATGAACTGTAGCCCACTAGGCTCCTCTGTCCATGGGATTTCCCAGGCAAGAATACTGGCATGGATTATCATCTCTTACTCCAGGGGATCTTCTTGACCGGAGATAGAACCTGTGTTTCCTGCAGGCAGATTCTTTACCACTGAGCCACCTGAGAAGCCTGCACATACTTATAATCTATAGCTTAATCTTTTAGTCTAAAACTAGGTGATATCCTTCATTCTATTTTAATCTACAGTTTTCACCCTCTATCCTTTCCATTTCCTTAAATCTGGTGAAAAAAACCAAGTCATTTCGCTTGCAGAGTTTCCCACAGTCTAGATTTTGCTGATTGTATACTTTTGGTGCAGTTCAACAACTTCTGTCCTCTGTACTTCTTGCAAATTAGCATCTGCATTCAGAACCTTGATTTGTTTCATATTCAGTACCTTCAGTAAGACTAGAGGTGGTGTGATACTCTTTCAAAAGTAGGCACATGATGCCTGGGTTTCACTCTTATTATGATATCAGCAAATGTTAATGGCCAACACCTAGATTCATCAATTCATTGGGGATTGCTAAGGATTGATGAGGAAAGGATCAAGTATTTATTCTAACTACATATGAACTATAACACTAAGTTTACAGTTTATGAGACATTTTCTCTTCATAAAAATATCCCAACTAATAAAAGAAAAGAAAATGAAAGAAATAGAATATCAATCCTTAGGATCTTCCTGGTGGCTCAGATGGTAAAGTGTCTGCCTGCAATGTGGGAGACCCGGGTTCGATTCCTGGGTTGGGAAGATCCCCTGGAGAAGGAAATGATACTTGATCCTCATTCCTCATATATACATATATAGTTAGAATAAATACTTGATCCTTTCCTTCAATTATTAGAAAGAGATGGCATTCAGAATATTACTCACAGCTCCCTCCTCTCATGTTTTCATGGAGTGTTCAAAGATATGGCAGCCTTCTTTCTGAGACCTCTTGGTATTTTTCCCTAGTACTTTATTTAGAATTTTTACACCTTCCCCTCTTATTTCTAACCCGCTCAGCACTGAATCATCTCAGTGGCATGGTGTTTTGTCCTGGAAGGGTGCCGTGGTGGCTTGGTTTTAAATTTTCAAGGCAGTCAAAATGGGACAGTTCCTTTAGGCATGACTACAGATTCTGCTACTACAGTGGGTGGTACTATGTCAGCCTCAGCTGCTGTTCTCAAGTTGGTTCACAGCATTTTAAGCACAGCCACCTTTTGGCTAGTTTGAGACTCTAGTCTCAGGTCATTCAGAAGCCTTGCTGCTTCTCTCTGCTGTTGTCTGTGCCAACATAGTTGTTGTCTGTGATGTCAACATAGATGTTGATGCTACTCATGTCCATAGCTGTTGATGAATTGTCCTTGCAGGGTTAGATTCTGGGAATTGAGGGAATATCTGTTACTCAGTTTTGTTATAAATTTTATCCATAGGGGCTTCCCTGGTAGCTCAGCTGGTAATGAATCCACTTGCAATGCAGGAGACCCCAGTTTGATACCTAGGTTGGGAAGATCCACTGGAGAAGGGATAGGCTACCCACTCCAGTATTCTTGGATTTCCCTGGTACCTCAGATGGTAAAGAATCTGCCTGAAATGAGGGAGACTGGGATTAGATCCCTGGGTTTGGAAGATCCCCTGGAGAAGGGAATGACTACCCACTCCAGTATTCTGGCCTGGAGAATTCCATGGACAGAGGAGCCATGCAGTTTCAAAGAATCAGACATGACTGAGTGACTTTCACGCTTTGGTTTTGTTATCTAATATTTCTATTGGTTTTCATGTGGGTACTAGATTAAAATTTAAGAAAAAAAATGTGTCTTTGCTATAGCCACATTCCCAGGATTCTCTCCAATTAGTCTAACTTTTAATTCATATCTAGGTATTGTTGCTGAAGTTCTACATATATTGGATCAGTGAATACCAAATCTGTAATCTTGATACTTCACATGTCTAAAAAGGTATCATGATAGTCTGTTTTAAAATGTCACCAGTAGTAATTCAATTAGATAACAAATTATAACTAATAACCATTTTAAAGCATAATGTAGAAAGATTAAATATTACAGATGGAAGAAAACTAAGTAACATATTCATTAGTTCACTTTTTTAGTCAATCTTACATTAAATGTAGATGACTATCTACTAATTACACTGTGGTGTGAATCAGGAAAATAAGAAGGCATGGTCCAGCTTTTTCACTATGATATAATTACTCCATTCAGTGTACATATTTTAGGTACATACTATGTGTTGTTTTTTAAGCTAAATAGTATTTGAAATTAATATCAAATGGAGAAAAACTATGACCATGTCCTTCACACATCAAGATTCTCCACAAGGCTTCTCTGAGCTCAACATGTGCATAATAGTCTGCTGACCTACAAGATGTTTTTACAGATTAAATGATGCAGGAGTTCAGAGGACTTTTATAAATTTTATTAAATTCTTTCTGCATTCAAGATTCATTAGTTTATTTATATTTAATATTTAGTGCCACTGTGTTAGGCACTATCTTAGTCTTGGAGGATACAGCTTGTGACCAAGACAAGATTCTTACTTGTCTTAAGCTTATGTTCTGGTGGGAGGAGGAAGACATAAGATGAACACAATCAAAATAGTTCAGGTGACAAGAGCTGTTGAGGTGAGGTGATTGAGAGAAACCAAGGTGCTCCCTAGACTCTGTGGTCATCAGTGTCCATGACAAGGACTTTGTTTTTCTTCCAAGATCCTAATTATAAAATGGAATCAGCCACATAAAGATGAGGGTATAAAGCATTGCAGCCAGAGAAACAGTGGGTTTAAGGCTCATGGTGAGTATGAATTTCATGTGATCAAAGAATGGAAAGCAAATGAATGTGACTAGAGTTGTATGACAGAGTAGAGACCTGGCAGGAGATGAAGTTGGAGAGAGGAAACTGCAAACTGGATTGTGAAGGACTTCATGCCCCAGAGAAAGACATTAGATTTTTTTTTTTTTAAAGAAATAAATATAAGCCATGGAGCAGCTAAACACTCAGGAAATTATTTCAATAGTCCAAGTAAGAAAAGGTGAAGTGAGAAGAGAAATGGCGGTGGCTTAAATTTCAGTCATAGCATTAGAAATGAAGAGAAGAGGCTCTATTAGCAAAATGTTTTGGATGTAAAGTCAGGAGGACTTGATGTTGCATTGCTCATGCAGAAGTGTGTAAAATGAGTAATCAAGGATAACACCAACGTTTTGACTTAAGAAACTGGAAGGATGGTGAAACCATTAACTGAGATAGGAGAGAACAGAATGGATGGAAGTACTGTTTTAGAATGTGTAGAAGTAGCATTTGGGGAAGAACCAAGAGTTCTGTTTCAAATATTCATTTTTAGATGCATATTTGACATTTAAATGGATATGTCAAGAAGGCCTCACATATACTAGTCTGAGTCTGCCTCCTGGAAGAGGATGGAGCTGGGAATAAGTATTAGATCATCAACAAGTAGATACTATTCAATGCTAAGTGAGTTGGAGTGTTAAGAAAGATTAATATTTTCGCTGTTACAGTTGGGTTAAAATTGAGAATAGGAAAAAAAATTAGGGAAGACCAAGAAAGAAGAGTCAGGGAAATAGGGGGGGAATAAGAAGAGTATAGTGTCCCCAAAGTCGAGGGAATGATGGATTTCAATATGAGAGAATAGTCAATGTAATGGACTCCCCTGATGGCTCCGTGGTAAAGAACCCGCCTGCCAGTGCTGGAGACCCGAGTTCAAACTCTGAGTAGAGAAGATCCCTGGAGAAGGGAATGGCATCCACTGCAGTATTCTTGTCTGGGTTGCCAGACTACAGTCCATGGGGTCACAAAGAGTTGGACATAAATGTTTCTGAGAGTTTGAGTAAGTTACGCATTAAGTAGAGATGATAGAATGTGGTAACGTCAAGGTCATTGTCTCTGGAGCAGCAAACTAGTGACAGTGTAGAATTTGAAATTAGCATGTGTCTTCAGACCTTTCCAGGCATAGGGAAACAATGAACTATTTACAAAAAGAAGGTCAACAATGTTGGGGTAAATATCACTCTCTAGATACCTGAAGAAGACAGACTATATCAATAATCAGGATCCCTTAAACTGCACTGACAAATATGGCAGCCACTAGCCACATATAGCTATTTAAATTTAACTCAGATTAATTAAAATGAAATATTATTAAAATTATCCATAGGCGTGTAAGTACTCAGTCACCACATGAGGCTGGTGGCTATCTAATTGGGCAACACCTATATAAGATACTTCTATCCTCACAGAAAGTTCTAGTAGTCAGTACTTCTCTAGAGAACAGATGCTTCTTCATTGGCCTGAACTGCTAAAGAAAGCACAGGGGCTTCAGTAGCTTAATTAAGGATTGAGAGAGGAGGGAATGTGACTATATCTCTTTCTACTCTGCCTATCCATAGAGCTGAAAGACGCAGTGCCCACAAGTTCCTGGATGGTGTCCAAGGCTGGATGAAATGAAGAAAGAAATACTATAGTGAAACAGACCAGCAGTCATGAGATGCCATTTATCCACAAGGCAAATGAAAAGTACATCAAGAAACTCAACTTGACCAGTGAGGTGCATCAAAGGACAGAGACAGCTGCTGCCAGACCATACTAGTCTTGAGTTCCAAGAAGAGTCCTAAGAGGGAAGAGAGGACTAGTTCCTTTGGTCACAGTGTATTGAAAAGTCACTCATCAGATGGGTCTCCATGCCTGTGCCTTTTCCTCTAGTGTCCTCCCTCTCTTTCCCTTCATATTGCTATCACAATCATGCTCTCTTGTGCATGAATCCTCCAGTGGTGTTTTACTTCCTTGCACTCACACAGCATTTGTACAAGTCAGGCAGGACTTAACATACTCAAGATTTCCATGGAGCTTTTTGCAGAGAAAAGAGTGCAGACTTTGACAGAAAGTCCTGGATTTGGATCCTGACTTTGCCTATCGACCAGCAGTGTGATTCATATAAGTACTATTCTCTGATCTTCAGTTTCCTTCTCTGTAAACCTGGAACACTAATACCTCTTCTGAAGAACTTTTGAGTTTTCCATGATAAAATGTGTGTGAATGTCTTCGGCACCATGCCTGACAGATGTGAAGGCTATATGATGAGAGTTCAATCCTTAAGATGCATTTCTTCCAACAGAGAGAGGCTGCTATTGGGCTAAGAACTCTGTACCACAAAATCTCTTCCAAGCTTTTCACTTGTCATGCTGTATAACTACCACTTGAGTAAAACATGAATTAATTCAGAGATTCACAGGTATGCATGATGTAGAGATTGGTCTTGGCTCTAAAGCATAGTGTCCCTGCCACATAAGAACCAATATTGAATCAGTGAAATGAAAACCTAATCTCCATATCACTATAACAGAACAAGTAAAGATTCTTCTCCATCATCTTCACTCCTGTCTATTCTAACTTCAGCACAAGGAAGTTTGTCTTCATATCTTATCCAGTTTCTTGGCAACCATGCCTTTCCTAATTATGTAACATAAATTTTAGTTTTAGCCTAGGCAAGGTACAATCAGGTAATAGAACTGCTTCAGAAATACACCAGTGATGCATGGAAAATCAACACATCAATTCCTTTTTCATTAGTCAACTCCATTAGTTTCACCACAATTCCCATATGGAAGGAAAATTGAATGCTGGCAATCTATCACAACCTCAGATATGCAGATGATACCATTTTAATGACAGAAAGTGAAGAGGAACTGAAGATCCTCTTGATGAAAGTGAAAGAGGAGAGTGAAAAACCTGGCTTAAAATTCAACATTCAAAAAACTAAGATCTTGGCATCCAGTCTTATCACTTCATTGCAAATAGATGGGAAAAAAGTGGAAACAGTGACAGATTTTATTTTGGGAGTGCTCCAAAATCACTGCAGATGGTAACTGTGACCACGAAATTAAAAGACACTTGCTGCTTGGAACAAAAGCTATAACAAATCTAGACAGTGCATCAAAAGGCAGAGACATCACTTTGCCAACAAAGGTCTATTTAGTCAAAGTTGTGGTTTTTCCAGTAGTCACAGATGAATGTGGGTGTTGGACCATAAAGAAGGCTGAGGGCCAGAGAATTGATGCTTTTGAACAGTGGTGTTGGAGAAGACTCTTAAGAGTCCCTTGGACAGTAATGAGATCAAACCAGTCAATTCTAAAGAAAATCAATCCTGAATATTCCTTGGAAGGACTGATGCTGAAGCTCCAATACTTTGGCCACCTGATGTGAAAAGCTGACTTACTGGAAAAGACCCTGTTGCTGGGGAAGATTGAAGGTAGAAGAAAAAGGGAGTGACAGAGGATGAGATGATTGGATGGCATCATCGGCTCAATGGACATGAGTTTGATCAAACTCCGGGTGACACTGAAAGACAGAGAAGCCTGGAGTGCTGCAACCCACGGGGTCGCAAAGAGTCGGACATGCCTTAGCAACTGAACAACTACAGCAATGGAAGAGAAAGGAGGGGCCTAGCCCAGTAGGTTAGAATTAAGAGGTTTTAGCACTACAAACACATACAGAATCAAAGGAAATATCCATAAAGTGAAAAAGACAGTTCATTCACACTACACAGACAGAGAGGCTCTAGGAGTGGGAAAGCATTAACAGTGTTGAAACACAGACTATAAATACTATTCCTGGAAAGAAAACACTCAAGACTATCATGGAGATGGCAGGAAAGTTGTGGAAAAAACCAGAGAGGCAGAGCTGTTGCAGCTGCTTTGACAGGTGACAATCTTTGTGACTGGAAATAGGGGAGGATGAGGGCAGAGGGTTAGGAAGAAGATCAGAAGCTAGAGCTGCAGGAAGGGAGAGAGATGTTTTCACAACCACTGCTGACCCACTGAAAGGTGGTCCCATTGCTGTGGAACAGCAGCGGTAGAGAATTTCAACACTTGCATACGATACACAAAATATCCAGGGTATTTTCTGAAACCACAGGGCCCTGATACATCTTCACTGTCCTATGTATATGTACGGCTGAATCCCTTTGCTGTTTTGATAAAGTAAAATATCACATTGCTAATTGGCTATAATCCAACACAAAAACAATAAAAGTTAAAAAAAAAAAAAAAAAAAAAAGACCAATGATACCTAAAAGTGCCTGCAAAACTGTGGCCTCAGTTCTTCCACATGTTTCTACATGAGGAAGCCAGAGACTCATTAACATTGCTCTGTTCATATGTTGCCCCTTTCCACACCACCTTAGGGTGTCCCAGACTATCATGTTAGTGCCTGCTGCTGCTGCTAAGTTGCTTCAGTCGTGTCCGACTCTGTGCAACCCCATAGATGGCAGCCCACCAGGCTCCCCCATCCCTGGGATTCTCCAGGCAAGAACACTGGAGTGGGTTGCCATTTCCTTCTCCAATGCATGAAAGTGAAAAGTGAAAGTGAAGTCACTCAGTCGTGTCCGACCCTTGGTGACCCCATGAACTGCAGCCTACCAGGCTCCTCTGACCATGGGATTTTCCAGGCAAGAGTACTGGAGTGGGGTGTCATTGCCTTCTCCGATGTTAGTGCCTAAGAAGATGCAGTTCTCATAAAGAAGAGATCTGTATAAGATACAAAATAATTCTTACCAAAGCAAGGTAAAATCTGTCTACATGAATACATAACAAGTATTTTGCAACAGGCTTTAATATAAAACACTGAGAAGAACTGGATGAAAGAATTCCTCATCCACAAGCTTATAAGATTAGAGCTTATTCACACCAATTCCCCTCCATAAATTGGTTTCTGGAGTCTGATATTTTAAAATCAAATCAGGTCTCTGCAATCTATTTTATATTGATAGACCTAACAGCTAACTTGAATTGTTTTCTAATCTGGAAATAGAAATCTTAAGACTCAGGTATGCTCTGCACATTCTGCCTGGCAATTTCAGCTGAATTAAGGTTTCCACACCTCCTTTCGACAAAGTTATTAAGAAGGCTTTCCACACAGGGTGAGTTTCTCCTTTCCCTCACATTCTTAATATATAGTTTGCACACCTGGAAAGTTAATTCATGGGCACAAGGAACCCAGGGATCTACTTAAAATTTTTTTTGATTACCTTGGGTCAGTGGGTTATTTCCAATTTGCCTGAGGAATAAACCAGATGAAGAGAATAAGAGAGCTTCTGAAATAGCCAAGTGGCTACAACCATCTTAAACAGCTTTGTCCTTTTGACATGTCTTCCTCACTAAGCTTAATCATTTCCAGCTTTTGATTTAAATCAAGACATGTGACTCTTCTTTTCACTTGTAGACTTAGAAACCATTGTTATTAGCTGGCCTAATTTCAATATAATTATGTCTCAGGAGATAAGGA
This sequence comes from Bubalus kerabau, assembly GCF_029407905.1. Lineage (NCBI taxonomy): Eukaryota > Metazoa > Chordata > Mammalia > Artiodactyla > Bovidae > Bubalus > Bubalus kerabau. The sequence goes on along the minus strand of NC_073634.1, from coordinate 84,430,006 downwards.
GGCCCTAGAAGACGGGGAGAGACAAGGAATGTCTAGTGGGTGGAGCAGTCAGAACACATACCCATTTGTCTCACTATCATATGGGCAAGGTTTGTGGTGCCCCAAAACAATTATACATAGTGTCAAAGATCACTGATCACTGAAACAAACTGATCATTCAAAAATCTGAAATATTCTGAGAATTACTGTGATGCTGAGACACAAAATCAGAAAATGCTGTTGGAAAAAAATGATTCCAATAGATTTGCTCAATGAAGGTTTGCTACAAATCATCAATTTTTTAAAAAAGAAAAATGCAATATTTGCAAAGAGCAATAAAGTGAAGTTCAACAAAACGAGGTCTGCCTATACTAACTTTCTTTGCTCTATCATCCTTTCACTCAAAGACTGCTTTCCCAGAATTCTGTTCTAATCGTTTTTTTTTCTTTTGAACTTTTTATGTTGTATAGCCAATTCACAATGTTGTGATAGTTTCAGTTTAACAGCGAAGGGACTCAGCCATACATATACATATTTCCATTCTCCCCCAAGGCCCCCTCCCAGCAAGGCTGCCACATAATATTGAGCAGAGTTCCACATGCTATACACTAGATCCTTATTGGTTATCCATTTTAAATATAGCAGTGTGCACATGTCCATCCCCAATCCCTTCCCTCCAACAATCATGATTTCATTTTCTAAGAAATGATATAAATCAACTTACAAAACAGAAAGATTCACAGACTTCCATCCCGTCTTAGGGATTTATTTTGTATGTTTATTCTGGGCATTGTGTCTTTAAGCTAGTGTATCACCCAAGTGTGACTTTAACTGTCCAGTAAAAGGCACTATGGGGCTGTCCTATACAGCTGCCAAAATGCCATTAGTCTATTCACAGCCTACCTACATCAGTTAGTTTGGGCCTTATCTCAGTTCCAGATCCCAGGATTTTACAACCTCTGATGCCTCCTTGTGAGCATGGTATCTGAAGTGTTTTCTGTACCATGATCTGTGCCCAGCCTTGTTCTCTCTGCCGCCCTCCCCTGCTTTCTGCACTAGCTTCCCACAGGAAGTGCAGCACCAATTCAGCGGCATGCTGGGAGGAGGAGGAGTTCAACAGGAAGTTAGTGACATTTCCTAAAGGCACAGAACTGCAGTCCCCAGGGACGGACAGCAAATCTAACCATCCAATATGTCAGATCCTTTCCAGCCTTGGACCAGGTATGGAGAATCAAAGGCTTCCCAGGTAACAGACCAGTGACAATTTTAGAAGTTCAGGGTGGTGGGGGTGTCGAGAGAGAGAGAGAGAGAGAGAGAGCCAGGATGTCCTAGAAATTTTGTCTAAAATAGGGCATGGAAAAATAAGAAGAGAATTCAGTTCTGGGATCATTCATGGCAGCATCAAACACCCTGGCAAGTTTCTGATGGGCACTAACTCCGGTCTCTCCACAACGACATCTACTTCTCTGACATAAATAGGACTTCTTAGCAAGCTGGTGTGCCCTGTAGATAAAATATTCCAGGGACAAGGAGCTTGAGAGTTGTTTCACTGGTGGATTCAAGGGGTTATTGCTCCCTGGTAACAATAAAGAATTACTGGGACCTTCTGCCATCAGACATGAAAAATCACTATATTTCAAAACCCTCTGGTTTGAGTGATAAGGGTTACTCAGATGCGAAGCTTTCATCTTCTCCCCCGTTTCACACAGCTGGCAGGTAACTATCTACATGCATCTGTACAACATTCATTAACTTGTTCATCTGTCTTTTATATAAAAAGTGCTGCTTGTCAGACAAAGTGTAGGAGAGGAACACAGAGTCACTGATTTGCTGTAGAGAGAGACAAAAAAAGATTTCATGTATTTTCTGGGTTGTTCACTTGGCAGCTTCAAATGCTTCACTGCATTTATTCACAACAGAAAGCACTAAATACAGCCAAGGAAAGGTGCCTGGCCTTTGATTACTGGTTTTGTGATGGTCTATGAGATTCCTTGATGTGGCATTTGCTTAAAATGCAGAAAATGGTGTTTATTTATTTTCTTCTTGATGTTCACTACAGTTTAAATGCAATGTTCTTTCTTTCTTTTCTTTCTGGTACAATAATTAGCATGTCAGGCCAGTCAGTCCTTTTATGGACTGAGGGACAGGTCTGAGCACTGAGGCTAAACATATGTATTTTTAAAATGAGAGGAATAGCCTCTAGAGTAAATATGTTAAGTCTCTGTAACTATTTTATCTGGATGAGAACGAGAAAGATCCTTTAGGTAAAGCAGACATGCCATGTAGGGAATGCTCCTGGAGTTTACCCTGTTAAGTACCAGAACTTTCCTTTCTAAAAAGATTTTAAAGGAGAAAATCTAGATTTACATATTCTGAGTTAAATATTTCTATAATTTATTATGCTTCATTTTCCATAGTGTGTTCTCTTGAAATCTAGTTCTGTGACTTGTATTATGAGGGTGATGAAAGGTTCTTTTAAGGTCAAACAAATTTGGGCAATGCAAAAATAAAAAGGGCTTATTTATTATCATATTTATGATTTCTTATGCTTATATGCAGTATGAATCACCTAAAAGGTTACATAAAATGCAGTAGTTCAAAACCTTATCTGGCCAGTAAACCCTCTTCTGTTCAGAAATTCAATTTTGAATTACTTGTATGTCATGAAATATGCTTATAGAATCTCTTCGTTACAACCTTTCTTGCCTTTTAAAATAAACTTGCTGAATATTTCTCTTGGTAGCCAGTGTATTTTTGGTTATCAATATTATTTTGAGTTGTAACATGATGGATGACCTTAGATGTTGTGGAAGAATATGGAGTCATTTCTTCCTACAGTAAATGTCAAGTAGTGACATGTGCGGGTGGTGGTGGGGGTAGTTCTTTTGTATGTTTATAAAAATAAAACCCCATGGGTAGCTGTGAGTCATTCACAGGGATCTGGTGTGACATTTCTGCCCCTCTGGGCAGTTGTCTGTGCGTGCCTGCAGCAACTCCTTCACCACCTGTCATTTTTTGTCCCTCAGTCACTGCCCATTAGGAAGCCAAATAAAGGGTATTGTGGGGAAACGGCGCAGGGCAGGGGAGGAAGACAGGTAGGGCCTTTTGGAGTCAATTAGAATCATGCAGACCTGACTTCAAACTCTTACCTGCTGTGAATCTTAGAGAAAAAAAATCTGTGCCCCCTCTGAAGTTCTGTTTTCTCATCTTCACAATGAAAGCAGGGGCATCCGTAGAAGGGAGAGAGCCTACTTCCTTTACCCTCCTGTCTGCCCACATAACCCCAGGTTCCTCCACCTATCATGAGAGGAGAGCATCCCATCAAATGGCAAAAAGGCTGGAGTATTCATTCTGCCCCAATTATTAGTTGTGAGGGCTTCCCTGGTGGCTCAGAGGGAAAAGCGTTTGCCTGCAATGTGGGAGACCTGGGTTCGATCCCTGGGTCAGGAAGATCCGCTGGAGGAGGAAAGGGCAACCATTCCGCTATTCTTGCCTAGAGAATCCCATGGACGGAGGAGCCTGGTAGGCTACAGTCCACAGGGTTACAAAGAATTGTACACGACTAAGCGACTTCACTTTTATTAGTCAAGAGAGCCAATGTGCATTAAGTAGTGGCACATACAGACTTGAGGGCCCCCTTGCAGCATCATCAGCTCCTTCTCTCTCCATTTCCCTTATTCTGTGAGGAAGGAAGATAATGGTAACACTTGGACTCAAGCCCTGGTGGAAGGTGGAAAACAGTGCCCTGTCTCAGAAAGACCATGTGAGTACCGACACAGCTTAATAAGGAGGCAGGATTTTTTTTTTTTTTTTCATTTTATTTTCTGCTGTTTTCACAGAGATCAATCTGGAATCTCAAGAGAAGAGCTGTAGGGCTGCATTTGCCCTAAATTTTGGTCTCATTTCCATCAAATGTCACAAATACATCTGAACACATCTATCTCACTCTCCTTCAGTATAAAAGAGAGAGTTAAATGAAGAGATTCTGAAGTTGCTGATATTTTTCCACATAGGGACAAAGCTGCTTCTTATTATAACTACTTCTAGAGTACAAATGAATGAATTCAGAATAAGTTTCTGATGATCTTTCCTATAAACAAAGTGCATGTGCTTCTGTGTAGACTTCACAGATCACAGCTATGCTCCAGATTAAACACCTGGATAAAAAAAATGTATTGTTGTATTTTAAATTTGCCATCTGGTATCTGAGAAATATCTAGCTAAATTTTAACAAGCATATTAGCATTAAAAATAAAAATAATTTCTTCATAAACATGTCACTTGCAATAGTCTAATACAAATGATAGCCTTATAAAGGGTTGCCTACCTAGGAGATCACACCAATGAAAACAGCTAGAACCACAAACTACAATAGGGCTTGTTCCTAGGTAGATTTAGTTGATTCCTATATTAGCTGTACATAAGATACTATTTTCTCCCTCTTTAATCTACCTTGTTGAGGGATTACATGGCAATTATTAGATCAGGAATACTATCACCCTCTGGGCCACTGGTAAAAATAAATATCCACTTGGCTTTGTGTGGGTTAGTCTGATCTGTGAATTGGTGAATAAAGGCAAATGTTAAGAGAAATGTTCTGTTCTCCCTGCCCCATTACCCTAATGAGGACTGGGTTTGAATTTTTAAAAATAGAAATCACAGGAAAGACATCGAGATGTGATTTTTTTAAAAAACAATAGATTTCTGTTACCAATAGAGTAGGAATGATGAAACCTTCTTTCCCCCTTCAGATCTATTGCTGCCCTTGGCAAGTCTGACCTTTTTGTCAGGAATTTGAAAACTTCTTACAGAATACCTTAGGAGAAAAAGCTCATTATAGTGTCCAGAAAAGTGAAAAAATCTACATTTAATACTCCAGAAAAGCAAACTTTTCTACAGCAGTAGAATGGTATGGCATTTCTGATTCATGTCAATTATGTATTTGGAAAGTTCAATTTGAATGTTTTTCCTAAGGGACATTCTTTTATGACCTTAAACAATAATAGCACTGAGTTATTTGAGATGAAAACCATGTGTTAGTCATAAAGGGAAAGTAATACTCTTCTGCATTTGAACTTTGCTGTTCCATTTATAAAGCCCTCTCCTGAGATCTTTCATCTGACCCTCATTATAGTTCTGTGTGGACGAGGTAGTTAAGTTCTGAGAGGTTCAGAGACTTTCCCATGCTGCTACTGGGCAGCATGTACATGACTGGGAATGTGTCTCAACTTCTGATTCTCAGTTCCTTTTTACCTCTGCACACATCCATATACTTGGCAGGTACTAGGCCCGGAGGTCTCAGGAATATAGAAAGCAGGCTGATATCCACTTCTTGGAGTTTAATTTCAATAAGAGGAAGTAGGACCAAAACTACTTAAACAAACATGGTAATATCAGAAAATATCCGACTTTTTGTAATCTCAAGGACTATAGCCTGCCAGGCTTCTCTGTCCATGGGATTTTTCAGGCAGGAGTACTAGAGTGTATAGCTATTCTCTTCTCTAGGAATATCAGATAATTATAAGCAAAGAAGAAAAAATTAACCTGGGGTTGTGGGGGCAGGTACTTGGCTAATGTATCTAGGGTGGTCATGGAAAGTATATCAGCTACGAATCATACATATCAAAAACCCAGTTTGTGTAAAGTCTAGGAACATTATTTCACATAATGAAACATGGAGGTAAGCTATTTTGGGGTTGGTTGACTCAACAATAAAACTGAATGTTTCTGAAAGTCTCTGTCTTTCCTCTCCAGATGTATGATGGCTATTCTAGAGTTATCTGTGTCCCATTGTCTCTGAATAGCCCAGTAAAAGCTTGTTTACCAAACCTTTTCCATCTCCTTGTGAATTGCCTTACTCCCCTTTAAAGTCCCAACATCCCACAATATCCTCTTCTGTCTTTAGCTGAAGATGGTATTTAAAGTGAGGATTTAGGCCATTTTGGCAAGTTACTCAGTTTTCCTAGTTTCTCCCAAATATGCATGTTATTATCCTTTTGTTTGATTTTCTCCTGTAACTCTCTCTCACTATCTCATGGCCATCTAATTCCCAGACCAGCCAGAAGAACTTGGAAGGGTAGAAAATCTCTTCTTCCCCATGCTGTCCTCAATTGGTTGTCCTATCCCAGTGAATCTTCCGAGCCTCATCTTCCACTTTAAACGTTGGGAGGACCCAAGAATATTTCTCTACCCACATTTTTTTTCTTTTTTCTTTACACCCTTTCCTAAGTAATCTCATTTAACCCCAAACCCTAAATTCCTTCAGCCCAAACCTCTTCATGAGTTTCACGTTCTGATACCCTACTGTGCACTCAACATCCACACTTTGATGTATAATAACCATCTCTGGCCTATATGGCTGCAAGGGTGTCAGTGTTTCCACGGTCCCTCAAATCTCCTTCTGTCCCATCCAGCCTCACTGCCACTCCCATTTTAGCATTTTCCATCTCACCCATCCAGGTGCTCAAGCCCAAAGCGTCACTGCTTAATCTTTCTCTTTCTTTTATACACTGAGTTCAGTCCAACAGTAAGCTTTATTGGTAATATCTCCAGAACATACCTCTGATCTGACCATTTCTTACCATCTACAAGACTAGCACAAACCCCACCTTGTCTCTCTGGACTATCAGCTCTTCTGTTTCCCCTTGAGAGTCCCTTTTATCAAATCAAGCATGGTGATATTTCAAAGAACAAATCAGGTCCAGTTGCTTCTGCTTTTGAAAATTTTACAATAGTTGCTCACTACACTTTGAATATAATTCGAACTCTTTCCTGGCAAGTTGCTTCTTGACCTTTCTGTCTTCTTCCACTTCCTTTTCTGATATCAACCCCTCTACTTTTCCCATTTTTTTTCATTCTACGTTATTCTATTTTATTTTCTTTATAGCACTCTTCTGTTCCCTCAAATTATCTTAATTACCAGTTTACTTGTCTGTTGTCTAAATCCCCACTTGAATGTCAGTTCCATGAGCATATTTTTCTTTCATTCCCTGCTAGCCACCATGTACTTGGATTAATCACTAATACTTTGGAAGTACTAGTTAAATATGTTTATGGCATATCTTCTCTTTTCTCACTTGCGGTAGACGTACAGATAAAAGAATTATTTTGCTTTCCACTGAACTCTACTACATGAAGAAAACAACCCATCATTACAACAAATTAAAATCAATTTCCACCCCTGCTAAGGGGACATTAAGAATTGGAAGGATTTCTGGAGATTAGAACAGTAAAGATCTCATGCAAAGGAGATGCCTCTGTTTGGCACCAGCCAACAGTTACCTGAAGGAAGATAAGTCTAGTGTGATGTGATATTTTAATATTCTAAGAAGTCCCAGGCTCACATTCTTAAGTGATATCAGTTGCACAGTTGTGTCAGACTCTTTGTGACCCCATAGACTGCAGCACTCTAGGTCTTCCTGTCCCTCACCATCTCCCCACATTTGCCCAAATTCATGTCCATTGCCTCAGTGATGCCATCCAGCCATCTTATCCTCTAATACCCTCTTCTCCTTCTAAATACCTAAATATCTAATTATCTCTAGATTTATAAATAATCTTAAATAAATCCATTAAAAAACATGTATGAAGACCAAACACAACACATTTGCAGAGCAGTTTTACTTTGTGGGTTATCATTTTGCAACTTTTACTATAAGATGATTTCATGATCAAGGAAAAAAAACAGTCTAAAGGAACTTAATTGAGTATCATGGCTGATGATGAAGAGGGCAGTGAAATCCTTAGGCAACTCAAAGAAACTTCACCAGTTTTAAACTTTTACCCATAAGTATGGCTTGACTATGCATTTGGAGTTGGCCCAGTGTATGGTCTGAAGCCGCAAACTTTCAAAAGGAGAGAGACATTTTGTCTTCCTGAAGCATACTGGTTTCTGTGGTCCATGAAAGCAAAAATCACAGAGAAAAGAAAGGTAAAAATAGCTAAGATCCTCTCAGGTGACTCAGTGATAAAGAATCTGCCTGCCAAGCAGGAGACCCAGGTTCAATCCCTGGTCTAGGAAGATCCCCTGGAGATGGAAATGACAACCCACACCAGTATTCTTGCCTGGGAAATCCCACGGACAGAGGAGCCTGGAGGGCTAAATCTGTGGGGTCACAAAAAAGTTGGACATGACGTAGCAACCAAACAATAGCAACAACAAAAAATAGTCAGAGACTTTAATAGGTAGAGGCAACCTGCACAGAAATTCAAATTCCTCACCTATAGTTTGTGGAGTCCTGAAAACTCATATAATTCGACCTCACACTTGCCTTCCGCTCCCTCATTCTGGGACCAGAAACACACTAGGAATTTATCTTGAGACATGTTTAAAATTATATTTATGTAAAGCAGTGAATATACATCTCCACTTCCATTTAGATAACCTACAATAGCATCATTGTTTCAGTTCAGTTCAGTTTGGTTCAGTTGCTCAGTCATGTTCGACTCTTTGTGACCCCATGAATCGCAACACGCCAGGCCTCCCTGTCCATCACCAACTCCCGGAGTTCACTCACACTCATGTCCATCAAGTCGGTGAAGCCATCCAGCCATCTCATCCTCTGTCGTCCCCTTCTCGTCCTGCCCCCAATCCCTCCCAGCATCAGAGTCTTTTCCAATGAGTCAGCTCTTCGCATGAGGTGGCCAAAGTATTGGAGTTTCAGCTTTACCATCAGTCCTTCCAATGAACTCTCAGGACTGATCTCCTTTAGAAAGGACTGGTTGGACCTCCTTGCAGTCCAAGGGACTCTCAAGAGTCTTCTCCAACACCACAGTTCAAAAGCATCAATTCTTCAGCACTCAGCTTTCTTCACAGTCCAACTCTCACATCCATACATGACCACTGGAAAAACCATAGCCTTGGCTAGATGGACCTTTTTGACAAAGTAATATCTCTGCTTTTCAATATGCTATCTAGGTTGGTCATAACTTTCCTTCCAAGGAGTAAGCGTCTTTTAATTTCATGGCTGCAATCACCGTCTGCAGTGATTTTGGAGCCCCAAAAAATAAAGTCTGACACTGTTTTCACTGTTTCCCCATCTATTTCCCATGAAGTGATGGGACCAGATGCCATGATCTTCGTTTTCTGAATGTTGAGCTTTAAGCCAACTTTTTCACTCTCCTCTTTCACTTTCATCAAGAGGCTTTTCAGTTCCTCCTCACTTTCTGCCATAGGGGTGGTGTCATCTGCATATCTGAGGTTATTGATATTTCTCCCGGCAATCTTGATTCCAGCTTGTGCTTCTTCCAGCCCAGTATGTCTCATGATGTACTCTGCATAGAAGTTAAACAAGCAGGGTGACAATATACAGCCTTGACGTACTCCTTTTCCTATTTGGAACCAGTTGGTTGTTCCATGTCCAGAGCTAACTGTTGCTTCCTGACCTGCATACAGGTTTCTTAAGAGTCAGGTCAGGTGGTCTGGTATTCCCATCTCTTGAAGAGTTTTCCCCAGTTTATTATGATCCACACAGTCAAAGACTTTGGCATAGTCAATAAAGCAGAAATAGATGTTTTTCTGGAACTCTCCATGATCTAGCAGATGTTAGCAATTTGATCTCTGGTTCCTCTGCCTTTTCTAAAACCAGCTTGAACATCTGGAAGTTCACAGTTCCTGTATTGCTGAAGCCTGGCTTGGAGAATTTTGAGCATTACTTTACTCAGTTTAGTTGCATTCAATTTAAATAAGAAAACATTCTCCGGTGCCTTTCTAAAGACTGTACATGGTGATTGTTGCTATAAAAATCTTTTGAATTAAATGACGCATAGGTTTTGCCTATAATGAGAGGAATACATTTTATTCCTCTTTTCTTCCATGTCACCTGGGATCACTCCCTCATCTTTGGGCCCACTATGGAAGAGGGTCTCAGAGAATCACTGGCAATCAGCAGCCTTCCATAGAGTATTGTCGAAGAAGGAATTGGCAACCAACTCCAGTATTCTTGCCTAGAGAATTCCGTGGACAGAGGAGCCTGGTGGGCTGCTGTCTATTGGGTCGCACAGAGTTGGACACGACTGAAGTGACTTAGCAGCAGCAGCAGTAGAGTATTGCAATTTATTACATCCATTTTATATTTCTACAACCTTGACTGCAAGCTTATGCAGGAGAACTGAGTTTAAAGCTTCTCTTTTTCACTTCAAGGACCCAGGATGGGTTGGCCCTTCAGGATTTTCTCAATTACTCCATGTTGGTTCAAGGACCAGCCTAAAACTTTGGTTTGTGAGGGACATTTGCCACTGGGGTTTGCTCAGAAAAGGGCACAAAAGGATGATTGGTCAAACTTCATTTGTTGTTGTTGTTAGTCATTCAATCATGTCTGACTCTTTGTGATCCCATGGATGCCAGGCTCCTCTGTCCATGGGATTCTCCAGCCAAGAATACTAGAATGGGTTGCCATTTCCTTCCCCAGGTCAAACTTCATACTTTGGACATTATTCCTCCCAAGGTAGGAAGAAGAAAGTTCACTCTCCTTCATGGAAAGATCTCTTATTTAGTCTGGCTGGCTGTGTTCAGAATTTTAGGGGAAATTCCAACAAAAGTTGTAGCTTCTAGGGAGTAAATTCTATAGGAAATGGTTACAGATTTGAAAGTCTGGGGGTTTGGGGGAGGCATGGCTTTTCTTAATGCTGTGAAATGTAAGAAAATCACAGTGGAGTATGTTCCACCTTGTTCCAAACTTGAAAACTGACAATGAAATCCACCATGAGAGAGAATTAATCTGCTTTCAAAATTTATTAAGACTGAGTTTCTCAGTAGGTGAAAATGGCAGGATATGCCTCAAAGCTGACAAGAATTGCCTCACCGTTCAGAACAGGAAAAAAGAAAAGTGTAGGAAAAGGGCACACCTGGAACTCCGTGTGAGCCCTACACATACTGGAATTTTAACCAACTTTAGTGAAATCCTGTGAATTATCAAACTCTTAATTAATGCATTTAACACTTCTATTAGGCAAATTAGTCCTTTCAATCCCATTTATACTGAAGACAGAGGAATTAAACAGCTCAGAGGCATAGAATCTGAGAGAACAGACTTGGCCAGAAGTCAGCCTTACCTGAGATTCTTTGCAGGATTAAACACAGGGCTTACTCCCATAGAATCCATTTCAGACTTCATTTATGATGTTCTGGTCAGCATTCCTTCTGTTCCTTCTGAGGAATGATTGAGATCCTGTAGAATAGAACTCGAATCAATGAGAATGAAGACTTTGTTTCAGTTTCAACAGAAAAGCAGGACCCAGAAATTTCAGATGACCTCATTAGAGCTGAGCTTTATTTTTACACCTGCCAAGAAAGAAAAGAAGACTTAAGACCCTAGATTGTCTCATTAGGTAGCTTCATAGTTCATCACATTTGAATCTTTGCTCTCAACAACCCTCTGACAGAGATCTACTAACTCCATTTTACAGATGAGTAAGCCACAGCTCAGAGAGGTTAAATAAATACCTGAAGCTAATAAGTGACATTACTGTAATCTGAAGTGATCCTAGAGTCCATCTTCTTTGCAAGACACTGTGCAGGTTGCACATAACAGTTAATAAGCTGTGTAACCTTGGAAAAATCATTTCACCTCTTTGGATCTCCATAAAATTGAAGGAGTTGGAATAATATCTTGGCAGATCTAAGATGTCTGTGGCTCTGGAGGGGAGGTACTTTTCCATTTGACACATTAGAGACCAATCCTGTACAGAACTGTGGAGCATCTGAAATTTCATCCCACTCGAAAGCCAACAAATGAGCCTCCCACTGTTCCATACCTCTTGGCAGAAATCATGTGATTCCTGGGTCAGAGACAAAGGGCTTTATTGTTCACAGCACAACAGGCTCAGGAGTTTCACAGTTATATCAGTCCCTCTTGCTCCCCCAGTCTTACAAAGGTGATATGAAGGGCCCCCAGTGGGTGCTGCACAGACTGGGTTTGGGTCACTGCTGAGAACTCAAGCTTAGGAAGCCCCTAGTGTTGTAAGAGGCTGCTTACAAGCCTATTTAGCAAGTCTCCCCACATTTTCCCCAGAGGGAGAAAGACTACTCAGTCAGGAAACAAATCTGCCTTTTTTTTTTTTTAATCTTAGAAGGAGACACTACCACTCTCTTTCAAAGTTGTTTGCTGCATAGACATCCTTGAAAGAACCTTCCAGAACAAAAGCTGATAGCAGATGTGTAGAAATGCCAGGAGGAATTGGCTCTCAACAAACTGTGTACTGAAACCTGAATCGCTGGGGCCAGGTTAAAGACTTTGATCTTAGGTTCATATCAGAGCCAGTCGAGCAAAACTTAACTGAGAGTTTACTCTGTGTCAGGCATTAAGTTAAACACGGTAGATAAAGAGATGGAAAACATATTAGCACAGGCAAAATTATCCCACTGGAAATAAGGCCTGGATAATGTGTAGCCCTTCCCTAGTGGCTCAGTTGGTAAAGAATCTGCCTCCATTGCAGGAGACCCGGGTTTGATCTCTGGGTTGGGAAGATCCCCTAGAGAAGGAAATGGCAACCCACTCCAGGACTCTTGCTTGGAGAATTCCATGGACAGAGCAGCGGGGCAGGCTACACTTCATGGAATTGCAGAGTCAGACACGAAAGTGCAACTAACTTAATGTGTAGCACAGGTTCATAAGTGAGAAAATAGGCATATTTAAGATAGCCTTTGGGTTAGAGAAAGTTGACACCTGAGCCAAGTCTTTAAAATTTCCAAGAGTTTGGGACTGTAGAGAGATGAAATGCAAGGTAGAAGGAATAGATTGAGCAAAATAGGTGCTGAAAGATGTTTATTGTTGTTCAGTCACTAAGTCATGTCCGACCCTTTGCAACCCCATGGACTGCAGCACACCAGGCTTCTCTGTCTTCCACCATCTCTGGAAGTTTGCTCAAACTCATGTCCATTGAGTTAGTGATGCTATCTAACCATCTCATCTTCTGCCACCCCCTTCTTCTTCTGCCTTCAATCTTTCCCAGCATCGGGGTCTTTTCCAATGAATCAGTTTTTCACATTGGGTGGCCCAAGTATTGGAAAGATGTTCCTAAACATAAGTTCTGCCTTGTGAAAATGTCAGGTATAGAACAAGGAGATGGGCTGCATGCTCTCAGCTAAATCAGCAAGGCCTGGGAATGAAGGCTCTTGTACACAAGAATGCTTAGATAATTATCCTGAAAAGAAAAAAAAAAAGAGAGAGAGAGAGGCTGGGTAGTTGAAGATAATTCTGGATAGTATAAGGAGAATGGATTGCAGAGTTTGATACGGAGGACAAAGAGACCAGTTAAGAGGCTGCTGCTTTTCTCAAAGAAAGAAATGACCTAGAGCACTCACAGTTGGGCTAGGGAGAAAAGACACAATGACTCAGCATCCTAGACTCAGTAAATGCACTCTGCTGGGAAAACAGTTCCAGTGACTTGTGAGCAAATGTTGCTATCTCTGATAACAGTAAAATTAGGGGGGGAAAAAAATCTTACTACTCCGAGATATCAACTGGTGATTAATCAAAGCAAATAAAGCTTCTGGAGTCAGGAAAACTTGTGTTTAAATCCAAGCTCTAGGAACTCTGTGATTAAGAAAATGTTGCTTAATTTCTCTGACCCTAAATTTCCTTAAGAAGGGGGAAGACAGCAACAGTTTTCACATGAAGTTGTTGTAAGAATTAAATGAGGGGAAACATAAAAATGTATAAAATTCTTGGCACAGTTTCTGGCATATAGTAAATCCCCCAAAATATTAGGTTTTTTATTTTAAGCCAGGAAACTGCCATCACATGTACACTCTGAAATCCAAACAACACCAAGATGGCTTTAATATGTAAATCATTTATGATTTTTAAGTTCAACAAACAAATGTTCTAGGCATCCTAGATCATGTTTAAATGCACTCACACACTATTCCTACTGAATCACTAAAGACACTGCCTAAGGACACATACACTGTTTGCGGCTGCCTCAAGTGCTACATTTAACAAAATCTCATTTCTATAAAAATGAGACAAACTTCTGTTTCCATGAATTATAATCAGCTTTTCCTCCAATTAGTGTGAATTAGTAAAGAATAATAACTTACTGAAACCTAAGGTTTTTTCAAAAGAGTAAAATAGCTTTTCTGTTAACTTGAAAAGTTTACTGCTCTCTAGATATCGTTTCACTCTCATTTTCTTGTAATTCTGTTATTTCACCTGGAAGTGCATGGGCACTGCTGGAACCAAGCTACTTCAACCAAACAAACTAGGCTCAAGTTTCCGCTCTGCTTGTACAGCTTTGAAGAAATTAAAACCGCTGAACTTCAGTTCCTTCATTACATTCTTCATGTCTGCTTCCCAGAGTCGAAGATTACATGAAGGCACAATGAGTGAGATAATTCCTTTCCATTCCTATATCTAAACATATAAAAGTAAAAGAAAAACACAAGTTCCCAGGGTCCTTATGGTTTTGGCTCACAGAGTCCTTGTTTTACTGCACCCATCATGGTGTCTCTGGCCTCACTTCCTCCTGGATCAGCTGCCTAATTCTCTTTAAGTTCTAAGTTCAGTTTCATGAAACATGAAATTTATCTAGCTCATGTATGTGAATGAGGCCATTGCATAAAGACTGACCTTCAACCATGAACTCACTGGTCTTTCGTCAAATACCCACCCTAGAGCAAGTGTTGTTGATGCTGTTGTTCAGTTACTAAGTCATATCTGACTCTGTGAGCAAACACTCACACTAGAAAAACCTTAAAATTTACATGGAACCGAAAAACCCCCAAATAGCCAAAGCAATTCTAAGAAAAAAAGAACAAAGCAGGAGATATAACACTCACTGATTTCTAATTATCATACAAAACTATGATAATCAAAATAGCATCATATTGGCAGAAAAACATAGATCTACGAAACACAATTGAGAGCTCAGAAATAAACCCACATATATGTAGACAATTAATTTACAACAAAGGAGCAAAGAGCATACTACGGAGAGAGGATAGTCTTGTCAATAAATGGTGTTGGGAAAACTGGACAGCCACATGTAAGAGAATAAAACTAGACCACTATCTCACACCATGCACAAAAATCAACTCAAAATTGATTGAAGACTTGAAAGTAAGATCTAAAACACTAAGACCCCTAGAAGAAAACAGGTATGTGCTTTTTGACTTGAGTCTTACCAATATCTTTCTGGATACATCTCCTCAGGCAAGGGAAACAAAAGTAAAAATAATCAAATGAGACTAGGTCAAACTAAAAAGCTTCTGCACAGCAAAGAAAACCATCAACAAAATGAAAGGCAACCTACTAAATGGGAGAAGATATCTACAAATCACATATCTAATAAGGGATTCATGTCCAAAATGTATAAAGAACTCATACAAATCAGCATCAAACATACAAACAACCTGATTAAAAAATGGAAAGAGGATCTGTTAGACATTTATTTTTCTAAAGATGATGTACAGATGGCCAAAGGCATATGAGGAGATATCCAATATAACTAATAATTAGGGAAATGCAAATCAAAACTACAATGGAATATTACCTCACACCTGTTAGAATGTTATCAAAAAGGCAAGAAATAACAAATGGCAGAGAGTATCTGGAGAAAAGGGAACTCTCATACACTGTTGGTGGGAATGTAAATTTGTGCAGCTACTTCACATACAGAAAGCCACTGTATCATATGGAAAACAGTAGAGATTTTTCAAAAAATCAAGAATAGAACTACTATACGATCCAAGCTATTCCATTTCTGGGTATTTATCCAAAGAATATGAAAACACTAATTCAAAAATATAAAATGCTGGAGAGGATATAGAGAGAAGGGAACCCTCCTACATTGTTGGTGGGAATGTAAATTGGTACAGGCACTATGGAGAACAGTATGGAGGTTCCTTAAAAAATTAAAAATAAAGCTACCATATGAGCCTGCATTCCCACTTCTGAGCATATATCAAGAAGAAAACATGGTCCAAAGGACACATGCACCCCACTGTTCATGGTAGCACTGTTCACAATAGCCAAGATATGGAAGCAGCCTAAATGTCCATCAACAGAGTAATGGATAAAAGAGATGTAGCACATATATAAAATGGAATATTACTCAGCAATTAAAAAGAATAAAATAATGCCATTTGCAGCAACATGGATGGGCCTAGAGACTGTCATCCAAGGATGGGCCTAAAGTGACGTCAGACAGAGAAGGAGAAATATCATGACATGCTTATATATGGAATCTAAAATGAAGTGATATAAATGAACTTATTTATAAAACCAAAACAGACTTACAGACTTAGAGAATGAACTTATGGTTACTGGGGTGGAAAGATGATGCAAAGGGTTAGTTGGGGTGTGTGGGATCAAATTACACACTGTTATATTTAAAATGGATAACCAACAAACACCTACTGTATAGCACATGAAACTCTGCTCAGTGTAACATGGTAGACTGAATGGGAGCAGGGTTTGGGGGAGAATTGATACATGTAAGGGTTTCCCAAGTGGCTGCTACTGCTGCTAAGTCACTTCAGTCGTGTCCGACTCTGTGCAACCCCATAGACAGCAGCCCACCAGGCTCCCCTGTCCATGGGATTCTCCAGGCAAGAACACTGGAGTGGGTTGCCATTTCCTCCTCCAATGCATGAAAGTGAAAAGTCAAAGTGAAGTCGCTCAGTCGTGTCCGACTCCTAGCGACCCCATGGACTGCAGCCCACCAGGCTCCTCTGTCCATGGAATTTTCCAGGCAAGAGTACTGGAGTGGGGTGCCATTGCCTTCTCCAACTAAATCACAAGTTTATTATGCAATAAAATAACAGAGGCTTCGAATAAGTTAAACTGGCTAGTAACAACAAATCAGTTTTCTTCAGTGATTACTGTTCTTCTACATAGGCAGGATAATTAATTCACGGATGGTCTTTCTGGTCTATCTTCAACTATTCTTACACTACATAATCAATTAGGGACATTGTTTTACAGATATATGAAGAGAACACAGGTAGCTTTCCATAAGTTGAGTTTGTTAAATCTATTTGTTATGACGGGATTTCTGACACAAAAATTGCTCACTGCACACTGAACCCCAGAGAAGTGATGAAACAAGACAGCTGATGTTAGGAGGTATATGGGAGTGGGGTAGGGTGAGAAGTCATGGATAAATTAAAAACTGGCAAGTATCTGTTGAAGCAGAGCCACTTTTTAGGGGCTATAAGAAAATCTGATAAGTCACCATTTTGGTCTCTTTAGAGAAATCCATTTGTTGTTAAGAACTTAAGACCGTTTACTACCATTCATGCTGCAAAATGCAGTAGTCACACTATTTCCAAAAGGAATCCTAAAAACTGTAGTGCAAAAGAAATCTAAGAAAATAAATAATTACAAAACCATCAACATTTTTCAAAGAAATGTGCTCAAAACAGTGACTTTTACAAAAAATGTGAATTTGTTTTAAATGAAAAAAGAATTATCTCTATGAAAGAATGAGTCTTTGATCCCAAGTGGAGCTAGTGGTAAAGAGCCCACCTGCCAATGCAGGTGACATAGGAGACACAGGTTCGATCCCTGGGTCAGGAAGATCCCTCGGTTAGGAAGATCCCCTGGAGGATGTCCATTCCAGTATTCTTGCTGTCCATTCCAGTATTCTTGCCTGGAGAATCCCCATGGACGGAAGAGCCTGGTGGGTACAGTCCATAGGGTTGCAAAGAATCAGACATGACTGAGCACACACGCATGCAGATACATGTATGTATGGCTGAGTCCCTTTGCTGTCCACCTGAAACCATCAGAACATTGTTAATCAGCTATACTCCAATATAAAATAAAAAGTTTAAAATAAAACATATATGTATACATATACATGCACCCCTATGTTTACTACAACATGATTTACATTAGCCAAGATATGTAAACAACTTAAGTGCCCCTCAATGTCTGAATGGATAAACATACGTGTGTGTATATATATATCTGAATACTGCTGCTGCTGCTAAGTCACTTCAGTCATGTCCAACTCTGCGTGACCCCATAGACAGCAACCCACCAGACTCCGCTGTCCCTGGGATTCTCCAAGCAAGAACACTGGAATGGGTTGCCTTTTCCTTTTCTACTCAGCCATAATAAAAGATGAAATCGTGCCACTTGTTACAACATAGATGGACTTTGAGGGTATTATGCTAAGTGAAATAAGTCAGATGGAGAGAGACAAATGCCATATGATTTCACTCATATGTGGAATATAGAAAATAAAAGAAACATCATGTAGTAACAAACCAAACCAAATAAAAACAAATGAATAGAAAAAGAGAAGAAAGTAGTGGTGACCAGAAGGGAAGGGGAGTGGGGTAAATAGGGAAAATTGGTGGACAGTATGGTGACAGGTGGAAACTAAACTACTGAAGGTGAGCATGCTATAGAGTATTGTGCGTGCTTGCTAAGCAATTCACTTTTGTCATGTTCGACTCTTTGTGACCCTATGGACTGTAGCCCTACAGAATTCTAAACATAATATGGCACACATGAAATTTACATAGTGGGACAAACCAAGAAAAATCAAACAAGAAAAAACACTAAGTAGGAGTCCCTGATGATTAGACAAAAATGAAGAGCTAGGAATGGCTTCCTTCCTTCACCATGCCCTACACATCCATGTCTGACTGGGACAATATGGAGCTTGGGCTGCTTCCTTCATAAAAGCTTATAATTAAATATGTCCAGGCTTATAGTACTATTTTCCCTCTATTTTCTAGTTTTAAGTTATTTCTTTAGGATAAAGTCCCAGAAACAAATTTACTGCATACATCTGGATATGGATCAATTTTCATGACTTTTAGAATGAATTGCCAATGTCCAACACCATGGGCAGGACATACATGAATATTCCAGTTTTATTATATCTTTGCTTATATTGTACATTATATTTTCAGCTTCTTTTTGTATCCCTTACTCGTCATCATACATCTCTAAGTATTAAAACACTTTACTGTGTCTGTTTATCAAACATGCCTACAAATAACAGGGCAGAATTGAAAGTTGCTGATGAACACTAAACTACAAGTGATTACTCTAGAGAATGATTTGAGTCTCCAATTAAAAATAAGGAAGAGAAAAAAATCTCATAAAGTACATCTTATTTTTCAATTCTTTCCACCAAGACACGCCTGAACAGACTGTACACAGTTTCAAACTTAGTTATTCCAGCCCTCTAGCTCCAAGTAGGGATTTGACAAAATTTTATGGAGCATTATTTTATATTCCATAGTGCGAGTTCCGGCATTTATCTAGAATGAAGGAGGAAGTAAGAGCCCTATTAGAATTTCAAGACAGGCACAATTTGTTCTGAAACTGTCAGGCTGCTTCTTCAAGAAGCTCTGTGTAACCTGATAATTAGCTTATGACTGAACTGTTCAGATTCATGATGAGTTTTACCAGGTCCCTCTGCTCTCCAAGTTCTACTAAAGATGACTGATTCCAGTTATAAAATCTGAACCACTAAGAGTCTCTCCAGCTCTGATATGTAATTCATACAAAAATATTACTTGAAAATTAAATATAAGATGAAAGTACAGGTACCCCCAGAGACAGATGACTAACACTAACTTATTTTATGGTTGTTTCAAAAGCTTGATGCATAGAATGTGCCAGATTTCTAAATCAAGCATCTGAAAATATTCCTCTCACTGTATTCTTAACTACATACTTGTCTAAACCTCCATCATCTCTTGGGTTACTACAGTAACAGCATCCTCGCTGGAATATCTGCCTCCACCCTAATTCTAGTAACCAGAGTGATTTTTTACATTAACACTTTGTTTGTTTAGGGCAGTTTTAGGTTCACAGCAACATTTAAAAGAGGTTATACAGATTTCCCATATACCACCACCTCCATGCATGCCTGCTGCTACTGCTAAGTCGCTTCAGTCGTGTCCAACTCTGCGCAACCCCAGAGACGGTAGCCCACCAGGCTCCCCCGTCTGTGGGATTCTCCAGGCAAGAACACTGGAGTGGGTTGCCATTTCCTTCTCCAATGCATGAAAGTGAAAAGTGAAAGTGAAGTCGCTCAGTCGTGTGCGACTCAGCGACCCCATGGACTGCTGCCTACCAGGCTCCTCCATCCATGGGATTTCCCGGGCAAGAGTACTGGAGTGGGGTGCCATTGCCTTCTCCACCATGCATGCCTAGCCTTTCCCATAATTAACATTCCCCACCTGTGGCTCAGATGGTAAAGAATCTGCCTGCAATGTGGGAGATCTGGGTTCGATCCCTGGGTCGGGAAGACCCACTGGAGAAGGGGATGGTTACCCATTCCAGTATTCTTGCCTGGAGAATTCCATGGACAGAAGACTGGTGGGTTACAGTTACCTGGGTCACAAAGAGTCAGACACAACTGAGCGACTAACACTAACATTTTCACCAGAGTGGTATATTTATTACAATTAATGAAACTTTTTGACACAAATAATCACCCAAAGCCCACACTTTACATTATAGTTCACTCCTGGTTTGTACAATCTGTGGGTTTGGACAAGTCTACGATATCTATTCCTCAGACTTCTCAAGAACAAATATAAAGCAATGCTTCAGTGGGAGTTTTATAAGTAACTCAAGGACATAGGACAAGCCATTATTCAAGTAACAAGGCTGGTTTTGAACATGTATTAATAAGAACTCAAGGAATATCATATTCTTGAGCTGTTTCTGAGGAATATATTAAAGGATGGGCTCTAAGAAACTGAAGATTGACTGGGAGAAATTTTAATTTATTCCAATAAAGATACAAACTCTTTTACTATGGGTTTTCCTGGTGGCTCAGATGGTAAAGAATCCACCTGCGATGCAGAAGACCTGAGTTTGATCCCTGAGTTGGGAGGATTCCCTGGAGAAGGGAATGGAAACCCAGAGGAGCCTGGTGGGCTACAGTCCATGGAATCGCAAAGAATCAGACATAACTAGCAACTATACATTTTTTTCTTTTTTCTTTTCTTTTACTATAACTGGATAAGTTGATACTAAAATCCATATGGAGAAAGTAAACATATAGTAATAGTTATAACAATATTGTAAAAGAAAGACCATGGGAAGGGAGAACTAGTTTTTTTTCTAAGTTTTTTTTTTTTTAGTTTCTTTTTTAATTTTATTTTTAATTGGAGGATAATTGCCTTACAATATTGTGTTGGCTTCTGCCATACAACAGTGTGAATCATCCATAAATATACATATGTCTACTCTTTCTTGAACCTCTCCCCCACTACCCACCCAATCTTACCCCTCTAGATTGTAACAGAACACCAGGTTGAGCTCCCTATATTATAGGGCAACTTCCCTATAGTTCCCATTATAGATAGCAATTCCCATTAGCTATATATTGTATGTACGGTAATGTATATGTGTCGATGCTACTCTCTAAATTTATTCCACCCTCTCCTTCCCCTACTGTGTTGAAAATTTGCTCTCTATATCTGCCTCTCTATTTCTGTCTTGTAAATAGCTTCATTAGCACCATTTTTTTCTAGATTCCATTTATATGTGTTAATATATGATATTTGTTTTTCTTTTTTTGACTCTTCACTCTGTATAACTGGCTCTAGGTTCATCCACCTCACTAGAACAGACTCAAATGCATTCCTTTTTGTGTCTGAGTAATATTCCATCATTCACATGTACTGTAAATTGATACAGCCTCTATGGAGAAAAGTATGGAGACTCCTTAAAGAACTAGGAATAAAACCACCATATGACCCCACTACTGGGCTTATATGCTGAGAAAACCATAACTGAAAAAGACATATGTACCGACAATGTTCATAGCAGCACTATTTACAACAGCTAGGACATGGAAGCAACCTCGATGTCCATTGACAGATGAATGGACAAAGAAGTTGTGGGACAACTGAAACATAACAGCCATGCCTACTAACACATACTAATGTATGAATAGACAGAATGCCAATGGAATGAAACAAGTCTAGAAACACATTGAATTATATATGAAAACTTAGTATATAAAAAGGTAGTATCTCATATCAATGGGGAAAGAAGTTTTTAATAGATTGTATTAAAATAACTGAATATCCTTTTGAAAAGTATAAATTATATCATTTTCTCACATCATATTTAAGAGTAAATTCCTATTAGAACAAACAAATGTAACAAATATACAACTATCCAAGTATTAGAAGAAAATTCTTTTATAACCTGAGTATAAGGAAAGGCTGTCCATGACAATAAATCATCACTATTTTTTTTAAAGATAAATTTGCCATTAAAATTTTTTAAATGTGAAAAATCATGGTAAATAAAATAAAGTCACAAGAAAACAAATGGATTGGGAGAAAAAATTGTAGTGTGTATTCTAGATGACTAGTAACACTGAAACACAAAGACTTTGTTTCTTTTTTAATGTAATCATTACATAAAAAGACTTTATTTTTTTAATAGTTTAATATAAATTTATTTATTTTAATTGGAGGCTAATTACTTGTGAGGCCAAAAATCCAAAATTGCAAGATACATGAAAAAAGCCCAAAGATATACTAAATGGCTTTTAAAAGATGCTTGCTCCTTGGAATAAAAACTGTGACAAACATAGACAGCATATTAAAAAGCAGAAATGTTAATTTGCCAACAAAGGTCCGTATAGTCAAAACTATGGTTTTTCCATGAGAGTTGGACCATAAAGAAGGCTGAGCACCACAGAATTGATTCTTTTGAACTGTGATGCTGGAGAAGACTCTTGAGAGTCCCTTGGACTGCAAGAAGATCAAACCAGTCAATCCTAAAGGAAGTCAACCCTGAATATTCATTGGAAGGACTATGCTGAAGCTGAAGCTCCAATACTTTGGCCACCTGGTGTGAAGAACTGACTCCTTAGAAAAGAGCCTGATGCTGGGAAAGAGTGAAGGCAAGAGGAGAAAGGGACAACAGAGGATGAGATGGTTGAATGGCATTACTGACTCAATGGACATGAGTTTGAGCAAGCTCCGGGAGTGGTGATGGACAAGGAAGCCTGGCGTGCTGCAATCCATGGGGTTGCAAAGAGTCAAACACGACTGAGCAACTGAACTGAACTGAAACATATGAAAAAGTATTCAATATCTTTCATAGTATAAGAAATGCAATTAAAATCTACATGAAAATATCATTTCTAACCAATTAGATTGGCAAGACATTAAAAAGCTTGATAAAAATCCACTCTCAAAAACTGTAGAAAAAGAGTTGACAATACAGTGTTGATGAAAATAAAAATTGATGTAACAGTGGAGAGAAATTTAGCAATATCTGACACAACTACATATTCATTTACTTCTTTATCACAAGATCCACTAAGAATTTTCATCTTAACCTAAAAATCTTCTAAGGATTTAAATGATGATAAATGTCCAACACTATGAAAATAAATTTGCATATGGCTATTATTTTGGCTTTCCTGGTGGCTCAGGGGAAAAGAATCCATCTGCCAAGTAGGAGTCACAGATTTGATCTCTGGGTCAGGAAGATCTCCTGGAGAGGAAATGGCAACCCACTCCAGTATTCTTACCTGGAAAATCCCATAGACATAGAAACCTGGTGGGCTACAGTCCATGGGGTTGCAAAGAGTCATACATAACTGAGGGACTGAGCACACACACACACGGCTATTATTCGCCATATCATTGGTAACTGCAAGGTGTTAGAATTAACCTAAATGCTCATGTATAGGATACTGATTAAATACACTGCTCCATTTACAGGACGGAAGTCTACACAGCTGTAAAGATGAGTAAGGAAGGAATCTATGAACTGATATGGAGTGACTTCTGGGATATATTCTTAAGTGAAAAAGCACAACATATGTATAATGTGATAACTTTGGGGTAAAAAAGATGGTAAAATAAAATAAGATCACATATCTGCTTACTGTTGCAAGATGAAATATAGGAAGAATAAACAAATAAACAAAAACCCAAAAAGCAAATTGGTTATCTGCAGGAGATGAAAGAAAAATTAAGTGAAAGAGTTTATCTGAATATATTTTTTTGCATAGTTTTTACTTTTAGAGCATGTTAATGCTGTATAGATTAAAACATATATACAGTGAAATCAACAAGGTGGAAATGAAAGAAAAAAATCAATAAATGTGAACATAAGCAAATGAATCCTATTGTATTTCAAATAAATAATATAACACACAGAAATGACATCTCTGGTACGAAAAATGGGAGAGGGAGATTGTTTTCTTCATTTGTAAATGATAGCCCCAGCCATTTTCACAAATAATTTATGTCCCTCCTGATCCCTACCATTCATATGCTAAAAGCATACTAGAGGTAGAAGCTGTTGTGTGTGTGTGTGTGTGTGTGTGTGCGCCCATGTGTATGTGTGCCCCTATATATCTGATGGAATAATGAGTAGATTAAACCACAGAAGTCCTAAATTCAAATCCCCACTAATGATGAACTACTGGAAAGAGAAAACAACAAAAACAAATCCCCTTCAAAATCATATCAAAAAGAATAAATACCTAAGAATAGGTACGGTATTTATTCTTTTTGATATGATTTTGAAGGGGATTTGTTTTTGTTGTTTTCTCTTGGGGCTGGTGCACTGGGACGACCCAGAGGGATGGAATGGGGAGGGAGGAGGGAGGAGGGTTCAGGATGGGGAACACATGTATACCTCTGGCGGATTCGTTTTGATATTTGGCAAAACTAATACAGTTATGTAAAGTTTAAAAATAAAATAAAAAAAAAAAAAGAATAAATACCTAAGAATAAACTTAACTAAGGAGATTAAAGATCTATACTTTGAAAACTATAAAATATTGATAAAAGAAAGTGAAGATAATATGAAGAAATAGAAAGATACCTTGTGTTCATAGATTGGGAGAATTAATATTGCTAAAATATCCATACTACACAAAGCAATCTACAGATTTAATGCAATCCCTATCAAAATACTCATGACATTTTTCACAGAATGAGAACAAACTATCTGGCAGTTTACATGGAACCATAAAAGGCCTCGAATAGCCAAAGCAATCTTGAGAAAAAAGAATGTTAGAGGTATCACACTTCTTGACTTTAGACTGTACTACAAATCTATAGTAGTCAAATCCCAGATGTGGCATTTTGGAATAGTAACCTCTCATTTTGTCATATGTAAAATGTAGTGATTAGGCAATCACAGGGAAGATGATACTGAGGATTCACGGAGATAATGTGGTTCAGAGCATAGGCTGTAAAATCCTATTTCTGGGTTCAAATCTCAGCGTGATCTCATTTTAACTTTGGAATCTCGGACACAGTATTTAACTTCTTTGAGTCTAAGTTTCCTCTTCTATAAAACTGGAGAAATAGTCATACCTGCACCTGAACTTTCTAGTAGGGACTAGATGAGTGAAAAAAAAGTGAAAATGTTAGTTGTTCAGTCGTGTCCGACTCTATGTGACCCCATAGACTGAAGCCCACCAGGCTCCTCTGTCCATGGAATTCTCCAGGCAAGAATACTGGAGTGGGTAGCCATTCTCTTCTCCCGGGCGTCTTTCCGACTGAGGGGTGGAACCTGGGTCTCCCGCATTGTAGGAAGATTCTTGACCTAAATGAGTATATTCATTCAAATAAACAAGGTCATACATGTAACAGATTTCACTGGAATGTAAGTGCCACAAAAAAAAGAAGGGTCTTTTTCATTTTATTTGCTGCTTTACTTTCAGTCCTAGACCCTGCCTGGCACACATCCAGTCCTCAGCACACATCTACGAAATGAATGAATAAAAGCCTTTTCCTGGTCCCCAAATACATAAAAAGTATGGAAATGTTTGTTGTGTTGCCATTTTCTTTGTAATTCTGAACATTTTCATTATTATAAATGTAGTAAAGATGCTTGGGATTCAAAAATAAGTGGGAAAATACAGACAATCTCTTTTACTTTCAACATGCAATGCTGAATTTCATTGCATAAAGATTGACAACCAAGGCATAAGTAACCTGGGAGAAAAAATGGTTTGATGGTAGAAACGAGTCCATGCAGCTCTCTCTTGATTGATGTGTCTACAGTGGTTACTGAGGGGCTTCCCATTCCCTACTCTCTGATAGCTTGAAGAGGGAAAGGAAAAGGGCATCCAAAAGCTAAAAATACTCAGTCTAAAACTGCAAAAAAGAGATAGAAGCTCTGAGTGTCAGTAATTGATCCCTTTGAAGTTTTATGTTAGGGGAAACTCAGGCCCCTAACAGAAGCTCCTGATCTCATTAGGGGAAAAAGTAAATCCTTTCAACATAAGTCTTCTCACAGCTTAATAACAGGTTTCAGTTCTCCTTGAGAAAAAAAGCTTCCTTAGATTACACCCCAGAGCCATATTTCTTATAAACTCTGTCATCTGAACTTCTGGACTGAGCAATGCAATAGTCTTGGGAAAAAGGGGAATTTATAGTTGGAAAAAGAAACCCAATCCTTCAATGGTCACTGTCATGCCAGCATTTAAATCAGGGAAGATTTTGCTTTGGCTCTGCTCAGGTAATAAATTATTTCTTTTGGAAATGAGAAATTTTGTAGTGGAATAAAAATAGCATGGTTTAAAATGACAAGTGGAGGTCAGTGTCATCAGGATCAATGTGGATTTAGGTATTTTCTAATGAAAAGATTTCATCCAGAGCTTACGAATTTTGTCTAGAAAGAACCCAGGTCTAGATCCAGCTCTGATGTTAATTGACTGGTTACATTGGGCAGGTTGCTTTCCTTCTAGACAAGTTTCCTCATTTTTGAAATGCCAAGGGGACCAAAAAGGCAAATTCAAATAAATATTTTTAAAGCTCCTTTCCTTTAAAGCTCCTTTGTATGCCTTTTTGCAATGTATAAGCTTTTCTTTCCAGCCAGAACAAAACATTTTTTAAAAATGCATCTATTCAGATGGAAATTTTTCACTTTGGTGGAATTCAAAGGTCTGTTACTGAAAAGTTAGCATGTCTTTTTTTTTTTTTTCCAGAAGATAATTTCTCAGACCAATAATCCATTCAGTGATAGAACAGCGATGTAAGGAAAGCTCAGGTTTTCCCTCTCTAGGTTTGCTCTTACCTGACCACTGAAAAATACGTGCAGCCTAAAAGTTGAGGCTTAGTTTTTATTCAGTGGGAACGTTAGGACTGGAGGTCAGGAGACAGTATCTCAGGTGACCCCAAGAAAACTCCTAGGAGACAGGGAAGGAGCCAGGCTATATACAATTTTGCAGCAAGGGTCAGGTAATCTGAAAATGAAAAGATTACTGCTAATTAAGAGAAAACTAAATCTCTCACATGAAGAGACTTAATGATCTTCTATGTATGGGAAGATGCAAGCCTCTAGGCTTGCTGAAATTTTTCCTTTCATATGCATCTAGCTATCTGGGGCCAATCCTGCTTTCTTTATTGTTTACATACTAATTTCTCATTCACCATAAAAGATGACAGATGTGGTGAACGGCAGCTTCTCATATCCCCCCCAGCTCCTTGGCACTTAAGGGGAGGAAGTAGCTGATGGCTTCCAGATAGCTGGCTTTGTTTCACCTGGGCTCAAAAATTTGCATTTGGAATAGACTTGTTTACGGGTAGAGTGTAGAGCAGACAATATTTCATTTCCCATACCACACTCAAGTTTTCCTCCCTTTCACAGTCTCCTTTCAAGGTGGGGAGGCTCGCTGACGTTGACCACATTTGCCCACAGCTCAGGCAGTGGCTCTTTTTGGAATGAGGTTACCATTCCTCCTGCCTCTGCCCTGACAATGACTGGTGTGAAGTTGACTTCTGTCTTAGTCCATGAAGCAATATGGGAACTGCATTTGGGCTCTGGACCCAGATGGACCTCTCATTACCCTTGTATGAAGGACTGCATGTTCCAATGTACAGAAGGGGAGTCCACATCAATCCCAGGAAAACTCCTGTTTTCCACTTCAGCTTTTTCCAGAGAGCCAAACATTTATGGGCTATCTTGTATTCAGTTCAGTTCAGTTCAGTTCATTCGCTCAGTCGTGTCTGAGTCTTTGCGACCCCATGAATGGTAGCATGTCAGGCCTCCCTGTCCATCACCATCTCCCGGAGTTCACTCAGACTCACGTCCATCAAGTCAGTGATGCCATCCAGCCATCTCATCCTCTGTCGTCCCCTTCTCTTCCTGCCCCCAATCCCTCCCAGCATCAGAGTCTTTTCCAATGAGTCAACTCTCAGCATGAGATGGCCAAAGTACTGGAGTTTCAGCTTTAGCATCATTCCTTCCAAAGAACACCTAGGGCTGATCGCCTTTAGAATGGACTGGTTGGATCTCCTTGCAGTCCAAGGGACTCTCAAGAGTCTTCAACACCACAGTTCAAAAGCATCAATTCTTTGGCACTCAGCTTTCTTCACAGTCCAACTCTCACATCCATACATGACCACTGGAAAAACCATCGCCTTGTCTAGACGGACCTTTGTTGGCAAAGTAATGTCTCTGCTTTTGAACATGCTATCTAGGTTGGTCATAACTTTCCTTCCAAGGAATAAGTGTCTTTTAATTTCATGCCTGCAGTCACCATCTACAGCGATTTTGGAGCCCCAAAAAATAAAGTCTGACATTGTTTCCACTGTTGCCCCATCTATTTCCCATGAACGGATGGGACCAGATGCCATGATCTTCGTTTTCTGAATGTTGAGCTTTAAGCCAACTTTTTCACTCTCCTCTTTCACTTTCATCAAGAGGCTTTTTAATTCCTCTTCACTTTCTGCCATAAGGGTGGTGTCATCTGCATATCTGAGGCTATTGATATTTCTCTCGGCAATCTTGATTCCAGCTTGTGCTTCTTCTAGCCCAGCGTTTCTCATGATGTACTCTGCATATAAGTTAAATAAGCAGGGTGACAATATATAGCCTTGACGTACTCCTTTTCCTATTTGGAACCAGTTGGTTGTTCCATGTGCAGAGCTAACTGTTGCTTCCTGACCTGCATACAGATTTCTCAAGAGGTAGGTCAGGTGGTCTGGTATTCCTATCTCTTGAAGAATTTTCCCCAGTTTATTGTGATCCACGCAGTCAAAGGCTTTGGCTTAGTCGATAAAGCAGAAATAGATGTTTTTCTTCAACTCTCTTGCTTTTTCCATGATCCAGCGGATGTTGGCAATTTGATCTCTGGTTCCTTGGCCTTTCTAAAACCAGCTTGAACATCTGGAAGTTCACAGTTCATGTATTGCTGAAGCCTGGCTTGGAGAATTTTGAGCATTAATTTACTAGCGTGTGAGATGAGTGCAATTGTGCAGTAGTTTGAGCATTCTTTGGCATTGCCTTTCTTTGGGATTGGAATGAAAACTGACCTTTTCCAGTCTTGTGGCCACTGCTGAGTTTTCCAAATTTGTTGGCATATTGACTGCAGCACTTTCACAGCATCATCTTTCAAGATTTGAAATAGCTCAACTGGAATTCCATCACCTCCACTAGCTTTGTTCGTAGTGATGCTTTCTAAGGCCCACCTGACTTCACATTCCAGGATGTCTGGCTCTAGGTGAGTGATCACACCATCATGATTATCTTGGTCATGCAGATCTTTTTTGTACAGTTCTTCTGTGTATTCTTGCCACCTCTTCTTAATACCTTCTGCTTCTGTTAGGTCCGTATCATTTCTGTCCTTTACTGTGCCCATGATCTGAGCCACAGTCAGCTCCCAGTCTTGTTTTCGCCGACTGTATAGAGCTTCTCCATCTTTGGCTGCAAAGAATAAAATCAATCTGATTTCGGTGTTGACCATCTGGTGATGTCCATGTGTAGAGTCTTCTCTTGTGTTGTTGGAAGAGGGTGTTTGCTATGACCAGTGCATTCTCTTGGCAAAACTCTATTAGCCTTTGCCCTGCTTCATTCCATATCCAAGGCCAAATTTGCCTGTTACTCCAGGTGTTTCTTGACTTCCTACTTTTGCATTCCAGTCCCCTCTAATGAAAACGACATCTTTTTTGGGTGTTAGTTCTAAAAGGTCTTGTAGGTCTTCATAGAACTGTTCAACTTCAGCTTCGTCAGCATTACTGGTTGGGGCATAGACTTGGATTACTGAGATATTGAATAGTTTGCCTTGGAAACAAACAGAGATCATTCTGTCATTTTTGAGATTGCGTCCAAGTACTGCATTTTGAACTCTTTTTTTGACCATTACCAACCATCATATAGATGGTTTCTGATACCTACTAGTTTTCCTTGATTGTACCCTCCCTCTGTTAGCACCTTGGAGGAAAGAAAAGATGAGCTATAGGCTGACCCGCCAAGCACTGATCATGAGAAAACCCCAAAGCTTCCTCTCATGCACTCTAAAATCAACAGCCTTTAGCCACCTTAAGATTCTTAGCCAAGTAAATTGGGCAACATCCTGGCCAGGAAGCCAGGTGGTAAGACTCCAACTCTTAAGCCCACCACTTAGTATATGTGAGAAGATGGACAGGATGGAATGCTATCAGTTATTTTTCTCCTGTTTCATGAATGACTAAGTCTATGTCTGTTGATAGAGTCAGATACACAGAATGAAGTAAGTCAGAAAGAGAAAAACAAATATTGCATATTAAAATATATATGTGGAATCTATAAAAATGGTACTGATGAACCTATCTGCAGGGGAGAAATAGAGACTGGGGCATAGAGAACAGACTTTGGACTCAGCAGGGGAAGGAGAACATGATTATGGACAAATTGAGAGAGTAGCACTGAAATATACACATTACCAAATGTAAAATAGATAGCTACTGGGAAGTTGCTGTGTAACACCAGGAGCTCAACCTGGAGCTCTGTGACAAGGTGGAGGGGTGGGATGGGGTGGGAGGTGGGAGGGAGGTTCACGAGGGAGGGAACATATGTACACCCATGCTGATTCATGTTGATGTATGGCAGAAACCAACACAACATTGTATAGAAGTTATCCTCCAATGAAAAATAAATAAATTTAGTTTTTAAAAAAGCATAACTGGGTCTGAATACAACAATATGAATTCTCTATAATCTGTAGGGCATTTCTCTGAGTTTGTTTTGGGAGGACTAAAAAGAATAAAGGAAATTATTTCCAAGGCTGAAGTTCTACGTGTGGCAAAGAGCAGATTGTTTTACTAATTAAGCTACTTTCATTATTAAAAACAACCTTGCCCTTGAAATCTACAGTTAGAAATAAAAAAGAAAAAAAATTCTTAGCAAACCCTAAATCATTTAAATTATTGGTGAAAATCAAAGTAGTTCTACCCCCCTTTTTTTAATATAAATTTATTTATTTTAATTGGAGGCTAATTACTTTACAATATTGTACTGGTTTTGCCATACATTGACATGAATCTGCCATGGGTGTACATGTGTTCCCCATCCTGAACGCCCTTCCCACCTCCCTCCCCATCCCATCCCTCTGGGTCATCCCAGTGCTCCAGCCCCGAGCACCCTGTGTCATACAATGAACCTGGACTGGCAATTCGTTTCACATATAATAATATACATGTTTCAATGCCATTCTCTCAAAGCATCCCACCCTCGCCCTCTCCCAGAGTCCAAAAGACTGTTCTATACATCTGTGTCTCTTTTGCTGTCTTGCATACAGGGTTATCATTACCATCTTTCTAAATTCCATAAATATGCATTAGTATACTGGCTTGGTGTTTTTCTTTCTGGCTTACTTCACTCTATATAATAGGCTCCAGTTTCATCCACCTCATTAGAACTGGTTTAAATGTATTCTTTTTAATGGCTGAGTAATACTCCATTGTGTATATGTACCACAGCTTTCTTATCCATTCATCTGCTGATGGACATCTAGGTTGCTTCCCTGTCCTGGCTATTATAAACAGTGCTGCGATGAACATTGGGGTACACGTGTCTCTTTCAATTCTGGTTTCCTTACACCGCCTTAATTAATAGGAAAACAAAAAGCAATTCAGCTGTGGGCTGGATTTTTACTCTAATTCAATTTGAAACAGAAAAATACCTATTTGTTGCTGTTAATTCTAAAAGAAATACACATAAATCCTAGGTATATGTGCAACACTTGTAGAATAATACTTGCATAGATACAACATTATGGATAGCTAATCAATATCTTTCTCTTCTCATCATGTCCATGAATTCTTATGTGACAGGATGTGGATTTACTTGATGGAAGGGTAGATTCTTATGAAAATAAATGTGGTGTATTATCCAGGTGAGTGTCCAAAAGACATGCGAGTTCCTGTACCACTTTGCCCCCAGTGTTGGTTCCATTTATGACTAAGTTCCCCCATTACTAAGGCAGGATGTTATATATTCCAACAGCTGTAATCACTGTGCTGTTCTAAATTGTGAATCAAATATTGTCTCCCTGCAACTTGGAACCCATGGTTTGAAATCTGCTCTTTGGATTTGCGAAGATAGGCTTCTACTTCTTCAAATGATGACTCTTCAGTTAGTATT
This sequence comes from Bubalus kerabau, assembly GCF_029407905.1. NCBI lineage: Eukaryota > Metazoa > Chordata > Mammalia > Artiodactyla > Bovidae > Bubalus > Bubalus kerabau. The sequence goes on along the minus strand of NC_073634.1, from coordinate 84,397,709 downwards.
GGGTCAGGAAGATCCCCTGCAGAAGGAAATAGCAACCCACTCCTGTATTCTTGCCTGGAGAATTCTATGGACAGAGGAACCTGGCAGGCTACAGCTCATGGGACTGCAGAGAGTTGAACGTGACTGAGGAAGTAAACAACAACATATTTCTTCTTTGGCAAGATAAACCTTCTCAGATCTTTGAACTGCTTTGTAAAAACCCTTAATTCAAATAAACTGTCTTGTACAACCATCTTTTAAATGTGTTCTGAAAGTGAAAGTCTTTCAGTCATGTCTGACTCTTTGCAAGCCAATGGACTGTAGCCCACCAGTCTCCTCTGTCCATGGAACTCCCCAGGCAAAAATACTGGAATGGGTAGCCTTTCCATTTCCAGGGGATCTTCCCAACCCAGGGATCAAATCTGGATCTCCTCCACTGCAGGCAGACTCTTTATTATCTGAGCTACCAGGGAAGCCCAAGAATACTGGAGTGTACCTATGCCTTCTCCGGGGGATCTTCCCGACTCAGGAATCGAGCCAGGATCTCCCGCACTGCAGGTGGATTCTTTACTAACTGAGCTACCAGGGAAGCCAAAATGTGTTATTTGTTCAGTGGCCTTCTCTTCTGGTTTCAGTAATAAATTAGTATTTAAATTCCTGATTCCCACTGCCTGATATTTTAGTTCCTTTAACTGTTTGCTGTCTGTTTCTTCTACTAGGATATAAGTGTCATAAAAGCAAATATTTGTTTTGTCCCTTTCTATACTTACTCTTTAGAATAATGCTATCCCATAGAAGGTGTACAATGAATATTTACTGTATAAAATTGAATAAATAAATGACTGTATCATTATTTTTAAAAATAAATGCATTAATGTAAAAATAAGAAAGCCACAAATCATCCACAATTCTATAACTCAGAAAAAAATGAACATTTAGTGACAAAGTAATGATCCACCTGAGTTGTCAGGGTTACGCAGGAGTGAACCAGGAATGGGGCAGGAGAGGAGAGATGCATTTCAGAGAAAGCAGAACATGAAAGGGGTGTGATGGAGGAAGTGCTAAGACAGACTGTCTGGAGAGGGTAAGGGAAGGGAGATGTCAGATCAAGCGGAGAGGTAGGCAGGGTTTCGAACATGCTGGAAAAGTCAATTGTGTACTCCTTGTGAAAGAGCTTTGTCTTTATCCCTTGAGCACCTACATGCCATTGAAGAGTTCTATGAAAGGGGTGTTTGGGCAAATTTACATAAAAATCATTCTATATCTTAGAGAACTAACTGGAGACCCTGCTACTGTCTATAGATCTTTAAGGACCTACCCCAGGAATGCAGCAGTCCCATCGCACAAGCCTCAGATGTCTTTCATCAAGGCTGGGTGGTTTGAGCTACTTTAAAGCTACTGAAAGATCTCTTATAACTTATCTGTCTGTGTGAGTCCCTCTACCTGCCTAACAGAGCTGTCCTTCCCCTGTGCTTTGAAGAGCGCTTTCACACTAGGGACTGTGCTGGGTGACTGTGGACCCTCTGTACCCAGCGGCACTGGCATGGCTATCCTACTGAGTCATCTCCATGGCCACCAGGTCAGGGGACACCCTCACTTCACCAAGTCTGACTCCATAAGCCAGTTAGACTGTTAATAGTGATGACAACAATAACTGACACTGTAATAGAAACCTTACCGTTTGATCCTCATAGCCAACTTGTAGCACAGATATCACCATCAACTCTTTTTATAGACGAATCAAACAAGGATCAGAGCACTGAAGTAATGTGTTCAATGTTACAAGTTGAGGACAGAGCAGAAAAGGGATTCATACTGGGTCTTCTGGATCCAAACTGTATGCTTTCTTCATGCACCCTCGTTCTTCTGTGATGGGGTAGAAGGTTCTGGAGAGAAAGAATTCCTATGTACTTCACTGAGAGTTCCTGGACTCATGGCCCCACTGCGAGGCTCAGTTTTCTCACGTGTAAACTTGGGTTAGTAATAGCTAATACTTACTAAGCATGATCTTGCCAGGCTGCTGTGTTAAGTGCCTTCCACGTTCTAGTCCTTACTTTCCATAACCTGACACCAAACACATTATCGTTATTTCCATTAGTCAGGTGGAAAACCTGGAGCACAGAGGGGGAAAGTGACACTGTCCGCAGAGTCAGTGCTCATCCATTCTGTCCCCTTATTTCCCATTATGCCTGGCTGAGAGAATCAAATACATGTTATTCATTTAAATTTTACTCTTTACTAGAAATTTCTATGTATTATTCTTTTGTGGAAATCCAAGTGTTTCTGCAGTTACAAAATGCCCCAATCTGAAGATTATCCATCCGAAGCTAGTACATTTTGATGATTTCATTTCTTACTTGGGGTTCCCTGTTGGCTCAGCCAGAAAAGAATCTGCCTGCAATGCAGGAAATCTAGGTTCAACCCCTGAGTTGGGAAGGTTCCCCTGCAGAAGGAAATGACAATCCAGTATTCTTGCCTGGGTAATTCCATGGACAGAGGACAAAGGAGCTTGGTGGGCTACAGTCCAATGGGTCACAGGAGTCGGATACCACTTACTGGCTAAACCACCACCACTTTTTACTTAGATGAACATTAAATGACTGTCTTCCAAGAGTGTGACGTGGAGAGTGATACAACACTAGGATTGAGGAAACCTTGGCCCTGTCTCTTCAGCCACTAAGTCACTGCATAACCTTGAACAGGTCACAACATTTGGGTGTGCTGATTTTCACTGTGTAATAAATTCATGAGCCTATTGATCACCTCTTCATTTTCACTCAGCAGTGGTGAAATAGATGATTTATATTCAGTGATAAAGCTCCAAAATACCATTGAAATGACCTGATCCAATCCATTGTTTTATTGATTCAGAAACTGGGATTGAAGACGGGAAAATGACTTATTCAAAATCATCAAATCAGGGTCAGAATCAAGACAAGAATTTTTGTCTCCTGATTCCTAGCTAAATATTTCCTCCTCTAATGCACACCGGCTTGCTTTCCCTATAAAAATCATAGATAGTAGCAAAACTCTAGGGTGCTTTCAGAAATTTTTATTAAGGTTTAAAGAGTCATCATTATCAATATTTACACCACACATTATTCACTAATAAGCATTGCTAAATGAGTCCAGACATTGTGACAACTGATGAAATAATGTTGGTTCGGTACATGTTGACCAATGCATAATGCTGTATATCCTTCATTACAGTATCATGTAGAATGGTTTCACTGCCCTTAAAATTCTTTGAGTCCCACCTGTTCACCTCTCCATCCACTGGAACCCCTGGTAACCCCTGATCTTTTTATTATTTCTATAGTTTCACGTTTTCAGAAATCATATAGTTGAAGTCATATGATATGCAGCCTTTGCAGATTGGCTTTTTTTTCTTTGTAATATGCATTTAAGGCTACTCTATATCTTTTCATAGCTTGGTAGTTTATTTCCTTAAATTTCTGAGTTGCTGCTGCTAAGTCGCTTTAGTCATGTCCGACTCTGTGGGATCCCATAGACGGCAGCCCATCAGGCTCCACCGTCCCTGGGGTTCTCCAGGCAAGAACACTGGAGTGGGTTGCCATTTCCTTCTCCAAAGCATGAAAGTGAAAAGTGAAAGTGAAGTTGCTCAGTCGTGTCCGACTCTTAGCGACCCCATGGACTGCAGCCTACCAGGCTCCTCCGTCCATGGGATTTTCCAGGCAAGAGTACTGGTACAAATGCAACAGAGTTTGTTTATCCATTAACCTATTGAAGGGTACTTTGTTGCTTCCAGTTTTTAGTAGATACGAATAAAACTACTACCAACACTTGTGTTCAGGTTTTTATGTAGACATATGTTTTCAACTCATTTGAGTAACACCGAGTAGTGTGACTGCTGGGTCATATGGTAAGACTATGTTTAGCTTTTCAAGAAACTGTCAAACTGTCTTCCACATTGGCTGAACCATTTTGAACATTTCCATCAGCAATGAATGAGGATTTCTGATGCTCCATATCTTTGCCAGCATTTGGTGGTGTCAGTGTTCTGAGTTTAGCTGTGTCATTGCATTTTTCACTAAGAGAAATTACTTTGTTGATCTATTTGTTCATGGATTTGATAGCAGTCTTAACAGCTGTCTTCAACCCACCATTAGGTCAAAAGCACAGATTTTGTCTATCTTGTGAACTGATACGTTTGTACACAGAGCTAGGAAAAAAAGAGCACTCGGCTCACAGTGGGCATGTAGTAAATGCACAGCTAAAGAATGACTAAATGGATAAGTTTGCTTTATGAATTGTGAAGGAGTTGATTATTATCTTCATAGATACCCACACATGCCATCCTCATTTAGTTCCAAGTTCCATCAATTCTTTCATGTCAGTCTCTCCCTATACATTTCTCTCTTTTCACTGTTATAACCAATCCCTGTTCTATAATATTGACTTGCTGTTTGAGTTGGGGCAGGAGTGGTTATTGCATTATTTTTATCCAACATAAATGCACCTCCAGAACTTTGAAACTGACTTAGTTCTATAGTGCTGTATTTTTTAAACTAGGGTTTTTGTGTTTTCTCTGTGTCCTTAGTTGATAGCAGTACATAGCCTGTTTTTCCCTTATTCCTGCTGATGTTCCATTTTTGAGGGAAAAATCAAATCTACAACATGAAAAACATATGGCCCCCAAAAGCTCACAACTCCCACAAATTCACGAGATGAGAGCTCTCTCTGTTCTTTACCCATCAGGGATAGTACATATTTCCACCAACAGCTTCCTGGATAAGACTAAGGAAGCAGATATTTGGTCACTGGAGCTGTGGACAGTCACATCAAGAAGCCATCATTGTTATTTCTAGAAAACTTCTATAACAGAGTCTACATTGCAGCTAGGTTTGTTGAGACAAGACAGAACAAAACTAAAAGAAGAAAAAGTTAAGAGTTGAAGAAACAGAACCAAATCATTTGTTCATCTATCTACTTTATGCAAGCTTTGCCTCATCTACTGTGGTTTCTGTAGGATCTAGTCAATCACCTTGAAATCCCTGAGCAGGCTGCCTGGTAGGTGAATGAGCAATGAAACAGGATTTCTTCTCTGGCCACAGCCTGTTGTGTGACATTGGACAGATCATGATAATAAAATCTCTATTATCAGAAATATTGACTTCAGGGATATGGATGAATTATTCTATATTATTTCCTCATTAGTTAGTTAGTTAGTTAGTTCAGTCACTCAGTCGTGTCCGACTCTTTGCGACCCCCATGAATCGCAGCACGCCAGGCCTCCCTGTCCATCACCAACTCCCGGAGTTCACCCAGACACGTTCATTGAGTCAGTGACGCCATCTAGCCATCTCATCCTCTGTCGTCCCCTTCTCCTCCTGCCCCCAATCCCTCCCAGCATCAGAGTCTTTTCCAATGAGTCAACTCTTCGCATCAGGTGGCCAAAGTACTGGAGTTTCAGCTTTAGCATCATTCCTTCCAAAGAAATCCCAGGGCTGATCTCCTTCAGAATGGACTGGTTGGATCTCCTTGCAGTCCAAGGGACTCTCAAGAGTCTCTCCAACACCACAGTTCAAAAGCATCAATTCTTCGGCGCTCAGCCTTCTTCACAGTCCAACTCTCACATCCATACATGCCCACAGGAAAAACCATAGCCTTGACTAGACGGACCTTTGTTGGCAAAGCAATGTAGCCAGAATCCTAACTCTGCTTGAGGATGGGGGGCATGAGTTTTCAAGAATACATTCTTCACAAGATACTAAGTCTACCAGTTTTTCTGTACATCTTGGGTGAGACTTTATAAAATTGTCTACAACTATCCAAAACTAGCCTGTTAATTTAAAATCCATAATATTTAAGGAAAAAAAATTTTTTGGATCTTTTATAAAAATGGAGTTAGCTCAGTTGATGAATTTGTTGTTGTTATTAGAGATTTAATTTACTTGAGGGATCTGGCACATCCCAAGCAGATTCAGACAATTTTTCAGCATATTAATATAAATAACTGAGCTTCAAAATCAGGCTTATTCTCCAGATGAAAGCACTTGCTTACACAGTTAGCCTTCTTGAAATGCCTTGGAGTATTTGAAAGCAATAAAACTTTATTAAAAGTGTTTTCCATGTTGCTTTCACTAATTCAAAAATGTTCTGTCTTCAATGAGTCCAAATTCCTGAAGCTCCCGTATGCTTATACACATTCTAAATGTATTCATATGGAATCTTGAACTTGGAAAGGACTTAGCAAGTCTTACTAAGTTTCTCCTGTGGTCCGGAAGAACAGAGAAGCTAGTTCAAGTTCTCACCATTTGTTTCTTGGTAGAATCACTGATATTTGTCATGGATTTGATTTTCATATAATCACTTTTAGAAAGGTCCATTTTAAATATAACAAAATTATTATTATAACAAAGTATAACAAAATTGTTATATTCCTAAATCATCTCCACTTGTTCCAAAGAGCTTCTGAAGCCAAAGAGCTACATGAAGATCGAGAAAACTAAAAACATGCATAGTGTCTGAAACCTACTCTAAGTAGCACCTTTGAAATGACTATAGAACTTTGGTCAATCAGCTGGTCAGGTTAACATTACTCTAAAAAAAAAAAAACTCCCTCCCCCTACCTTTCCTCATTCCCTAAACCCTCTTAAATGAAAGGAAACTTTGCCCAAGTATACACTTGCCTCTCTCTGATAAGTTCCTCTTCATCCTGCCAGGCTTATCTCAAAGGCAGTCTCTTCTGTGCGGCATCCTCTATGGATCCTCCTAGCCCCAGGCTGTTATAATTCTCTTCTCTCCGCTGCCCCTGAACTTTATATGTATCTCTGTTACAGCACATTGCACATTTTATTTTGCATTTATTTTATATTTTTAACTGTCTCCCTGCAAACTGTGAGATTCTATAGAGCAGGAGCCAAGCCTTATTTATCTTTTATTCCCCATGCCTAGAACAGAGGGAGCAACATGATAATATGTCCTCCACAAATATAGTTTGCATTTCTTTCAGCATCCCTTCATCTCTGAAACATGAAACATGTCCAGTACTGTTACGAGGTCTCTCTGACAAGTTCCTTTGGTGTCTTTGAAATTGTGAAGGTGAGAGAGGGAATAGAATTAATTCAAATCCTTTCCAAAGATCTCTTCTTTTAAAATGAAGAGAAGGGATGCACAGCCTCTTAGATGTTGCTTTCTAGCCAAAAGGGAACTAACTTTTATCTGAAGTATGTGGATAGGAAAAAAGTAAAGACAGTTTTCAACAACTGAGATTTTGGAGTTTCTATTTAGTTTTTGTTATATTCCTACCTCCTGTCCCAACTCTGTTCTCATCATTCAATAAATGTTTTGTTGTTGAGTCGCTCAGTTGTGTCTGACTCTATTCCATGTCCAGTTCTAACTGTTTCTTCTTGACCTTCATACAGGTTTCTCAGGAGGCAGGTAAGGTGGTCTGGTATTCCCATCTCTTTAAGAATTTTCCACAGTTTGTTGTGATCCACACTGTCAAAGGCTTTAGCATAGTCCATGAAGCAGAAGTAGTTGTTTTTCTGAAATTCTCTTTTTCTATGATCCAACGAATGTTGGCAATATGACCTCTGGTTCCTCTGACTGTTCTAAATCCAGCTGTACACATCTGTAAGTTCTTGGTTCACATACTGTTGAAGCCTAGCTTGGAGAATTTTGGCATTACTTTGCTAGCATGTGAAATGAGGACAATTGTGCAGTAGTTTGAACATTCTTTGGTATTGTTTGCCTTTCTTGAGGACTGGAATGAAAACTGACCTTTTCCAGTCCTGTGGCCACTGCTGAGTTTTCCAAATTTTCTGGCATATTGAGTAGAGTACTTCAACAGCATCATCTTTTAGGATGTGAAACAGCTCAGCTGGAATTTCATCACCTCTACCAGCTTTGTTCACAGTGATGGTTCCTATTATATAAATATAGTAACAAATATTTGCTATATACCTTTTTTCTTCCCAGGAAAGAAATCACCTGCCAATGCAGGAAACTCAAACAATTTGGGTTCAATCCCTGGATGGTGAAGATCTCCTGGAGTAGGAAATGACAACCCACTCTGTGTTCTTGTCTAGAAAATTTCACGAGCAGAGTAGCCTAGCAGGCTACAGTCCATGGGGTCGCAGAGTTGGACACAACTGAGCATGCACACAGGCACACGCATTTTCTACAAGATAGCATGAGAATGATGAAAAGACAGGAATTAAGAAGCTTCCAACCATTTTTCCATGCTGTGGTTTGCTGCTATGTACCAAACTCTTAAAATAAATCATTTCATTTGTTAGATATAATTTTCCTACTTTACAGAATATAGTACTGGGATGTAGAGAAATAAATCAAATCGACTAGTATTGCACAGCTTTTGATTGCTGGATTTGGGGGTTTAAACTGTTGGAGATTAAAGTCTGGGCTTGTTTCACTGTAACTTGATATTAAAGAGAAAGACATAGCCCTTTCAGTGAAGGAGTTAGTAATCCAAGAGTGGGCATCCTGCAAATAGCCATCAGGTACAAACCTGCTTTGCATGGTTTGCCCTCAGTTACAGGACCATGTGGACCTCAGTTTGGTGATGCTAGAAGAGTCTTGGAAAGTGGCCAAGTAATTTTCCTGAGCGGGAGGCCAGCCAAGCCTTCATTCTGTAATTAGCACACAGGACATTAATTATCACAGCTCGAGAGAAGAACAAGCTCTTTTTCTGCATCTGAAACTGTGTCCTAAGCAGCATGAGGGAAGTGAAAAGACAACTTTGCAGGCTCAAACTGGTCTCTGTTTGCAAATCCCTCTGCAAAGCCCTTACTTGATGGCTTCTGCACGTTCGATGTCTTTCCAATCTTAACTATTTCATGGACTTGTCATTACTGTGCATAGTGAATTGTTGTGCTCTCAGGGTGATGGACTGGTTTGGGAAAGTCATGAACATAAAAAAAAAATTTTCAGAGGATGGTGGAGAGAGGTTGTTGCTAGCCTCTATGTCTGGTGTTTCGAACAGAATGTTTCTGTCCCCCAAAGGGGGAGCTTCTCCTAAGCCTTCTCTTCCAATGTGAGGGTGTTTGGAGATGGGACCTTTCCAAGGTAAATAAGGTTAAATGAGGTCATGAGGGTGGGACCTTCAAGAGTCACTGGTGCCACCCAGCTATGAGCATGCTGAGAGGACTGGGCAGTGCCCAGTCCTTGGCATTGTTCATGAGAGAAGTTGCTGCATGTTAGCAGCAAACCACTTACAAATAATAAAAAGTAAAACCTGAACTTGGTGGTTAGAATTCTGATTGTTGTTGTTCAGTTGCTCAGTCCTATGTGAGTTTTTGTGACCTCATGGACTGCAGCACACCAGGCTTCCGTGTCCTTCACTATTTCCTGGAATTTGCTCAAACTCATGTCCATTGAGCTTGTGATGCCATCCAACCATCTCATTCTCTGTTTCTCCCTTCTCCTCCTTCCATCAATCTTTCCCAGCATCAGAGTCTTTTTCAATGAGTTGGTTCTTCGCATCAGTGGCCAAAGCATTGATTCTTCACCTCCACCATCAGTCCTTCTAATGAATATTCAGGGTTGATTTCCTTCAGAATTGGCTGGTTTGATCTCCTTGCTGTCCAAGAGACTCTCTAGAGTCTTCTCCAGCACCATAATTCGAAAGCATCAATTCTTCGGCACTCAGTCTTCTTGTGGTCCAACTCTCACATCCATACATGACTAGTGGAAAAACCATTGCTTTGACGGACCTTAAAATCCTGATACTAAGGTGCAAAGATTCAGTTCAAAGCTGTAGTAAGCTCTCTGGTTTCTCTCCTTAGCCTTGCTATTTATGTGACAGGCACTATTTGGGGCTTTTGCCCAGAAGCTGATTTTTCTTTAGGAAATTAACTCCTTGTCAATAAAGTCAGAACTTAAATTAAAATTAAATATGAATTTAAATAATGCTAGAACTTAAATGGGAAGGAATAATGGAAAAGAGATCCCATTTTCAATAAAAAATAACAAAGAAATAAAATATAAAATACTTAGGAATAAACTCAAAAAAAGAGACCTGTAAACTTTAGAAGGAAAACTATAGTCTTGAGTTACACTATTTATAAGACCATCTGAACAAAAGGAGAGAGAATCCTGTTGCTGAATAAGGAAAATGATTATTATAGTATTTATTTTACTGCATATTTTTTAGTAGTACACCAGTTTTATATTAGTATCAGAGTAGGAATTTTTATACTTAACAAATAATTATAAAAGTACATTTAGAAAAAGAAATGTCAAAGAGCTAAAAGGTATGATAAAGACCACAAATCAAGATGTGGTAAGGGCATAAAAATAGAAATATAGACAGGTGCAACAGAAGAGAAAATCCATAAGTAGAATCTATCCAATAGAATAACTTTTTAAAAGCTAAATATCTTACTGAAACAAGATAGGAAAGGTGATCTACTAAGTGATATTTAAAGAAAAAATTGAGAAAAATTCTAATTCCCAGCTTGGCACAACCAAATAAATTTTAGCTAAAGTCTTAAATATACATGTATATTTGTGTATATAAAATCACATTATAGAAATGGTAGTAATAAAATAGAATATGCATTAAATTGGAGAGTAGATCACAACTTCATATCTCTGAAGCAACAGATAAAATCTTAAGAATAAGTCTTTTAAAAAATCATATTATTTCATCTCAAACCAACATTTAGAGGAGCTGGTCCCTTTCTTGGTCTCTGGTGTCATAGACTTTGGGGTGATAAAAGTTCTCTTAGGCTGAGCAAGAAGCAATGCTTTGTCCCAGCAGAGGCCAGGACTTGTCCAGCAGACAATCAAGTAGAAGAAATTTAGGGCCTCAAGGGAAAATGACCAGGCAAGACAGTGGGGAGGTGGGGCTTGGACCAAGTATGGAGGCAACCACTGAGGCAGAAACCCAGTGGACTCAGAAGACTGATTACATTTAGAGAGAAAAAGCAAGTAAGTGAATAGGTTGAGAATAATGACAGATGGAGCTTCCCTGATAGCTCAGTTGGTAAAAAATCCGCCTGCAAAGTAGGAGACCCTGATTTGATCCCTGGGTCAGGAAGATTCCCTGGAGCAAGGAAAGGCTACCCACTTCAGTATTCTAGCCTGGGGAATTCCATGGACTGAATAGTCCATGGGTTCACAAAGAGTTGGACGTGACTGAACGACTTTCACTTTTAGTGACAAATAGATGGAAAGGGTGAAAGTTAGAAGTAAGCTCATAGTGTTGGGTTTGTATTCAAAGCACTAGTGTGAAATCACAGTTCACATGGGCTTAGACTTTCTTGTTCTTTGGTGAATTTCTTCACTCCTTTCTCTGTGAGGTCTGTTTTCTTAAGAACTCTCTGTTGTTTCATTTGACAGACCTGGACCTGGTTTGCAGGAGGAAGCTGAGGCGTGGAAACATAAAGCACTTTAGGATAAGAAGAGGAAAGAGGACTCACAGTCACTTGCCAAGAAGACACCATATGTCCTGAGAGGTAAATGTACTTCAGATGTGTTTGGATGCTTAAAGATGGGTCCCTCACTTCTGAGCATGAAAACATTCCTGAGGAATAAGCCAATACCATCCTCTGCTGACCTCCCCAGGCCATTACTCTTCCTTTCTCCTTTTCTCAGGAAGTTGAGTGTGAGGAAAGTTAAGCAGTGCTCCTGCCATTTTCCCTCCGAGGTATGTGAACATGGTAACCCCAGTTTGGGGTTGCTGGAAATAGGAAACTGATCCTGAGAGTAGGGTGGAGCAGTCTCTGAATATCCTCACACCCTACATGTTGCAATTCCCCCAAATAGTGACGGCTCCGAAGATTTCTTTTCTGAGTAGAAGGAGCTCTGATGATAGTCACCTTAGACTACTTATTTCTTATGAGTGCGTGCATGCTAAGTCGTTTCAGTCATGTCCAACATTTTGTGACCTTATGGACAATAGACCACCAAGCTCCTCTGTCTGTGGGATTCTCCAGGCAAGCAAACTGGAGTGGCTTGCAATGTCCTTCTCCAGGGGATTTTCCCAACCCAGTGATCGAACTCACATCTCCTGCAACTCCTGCACTGCTGGTGGATTCTTCACTGCTGAGCCACTAGGTAAGCCCATTTATTTCTTGCCACTGTTGAATTTATAACCTCCAGATATCAGCACAATTTAAGGAGGATGGCAAATAGAAAAGGAACTCTATTTTATGGCATGATGATATGGGCAGGATCTCCACACTCTGGATAGCTGGCAAAAGACAGCAAGTTATGATGGTAGGAAGGAAAATGGAGCCCAGAAAACAGTGTCCCCAGCTTCTCCTTTCATGAAGACAGAAGATTTAGCCTGGATTGGAAAAATCCATCATGCATCTCAGAATCCACCAAGTCTCTGGAGATGGAATATTCCACCTTCATTCACTCCTCACTCATGGAAACCTTGATTTCTTTTTCAGACAATATGACAGCTCATTTTTACTTGGTGAGAACCTGAATCTAAGAAAGACCAAAAAGCAAGGATATGCTGGCTATCATCATGGGTGAAAAGGAGAAGTTGTAAATGGGTTCCATTTATTTGATTTTGGATGATAACACCCAAATAAAGTCTTCTTGACTAAAGCCGGAAATTCTCTTATTAAGGGATAAAGTCTTCATGAGAATCTAAGTTTGAAGGCAAATTCCAAGGAAGAGACTACTATGCAAATATCATAGACAAATAAAAATGACTAATCAGATTATTTTCTGAGTGCAGGTTCAGTTCAGTTCAATTCAGTCGCTCAGTCATGTCCAGCTGTTTGTGAGCCCATGAATCGCAGCACGCCAGGCCTCCCTGTCCATCACCAACTCCCGGAGGTCACCCAAACTCATGTCCATCGAGTCGGTGATGCCATCCAGCCATCTCATCCTTTGTTGTTGCCTTCTCCTCCTGCCCCCAATCCCTCCCAGCATCAGAGTCATTTCCAATGAGTCAGCTCTCTGCATGAGGTGGCCAAAGTATTGGAGTTTCAGCCTCAGGATTAGTCCTTCCAATGAACACCCAGGACTGATCTCCTTTAGGATTGACTGGTTGGATCTCCTTGCAGTCCAAGGGACTCGCAAGAGTCTTCTCCAGCACAACAGTTCAAAAGCATTAATTCTTTGGTGCTCAGCTTTCTTCACAGTCCAACTCTCACATCCATACATGACTACTGGAAAAACCATAGCCTTGACTAGACGGACCTTTTTAGGCAAAGTAATGTCTCTGCTTTTTAATATGCCATCTAGGTTGGTCATAACTTTCCTTCCACGGAGTAAGTGTCTTTTAATTTTGGTGTAATAGGAAATATTAATGGTGATGAAGTTTGTAGTTTAGAAGAAGTAAGCGTGCCCTTTTACTAAGCTTCTATTATATGCACGTGTGTGTGGGTGTGTGTGGGTGTGCTCAGTTGTGTCTGATTCTTTGCAACCTCATGGACTGTGGCCCACTAGGCTCCTCTGTCCATGGGATTTCCAGGCAAGAATACTGGAGTTGGCTGTCGTTTCCTATTCCAGGGGATCTTCCTGACCCAAGGATCAAACCCTCATCTCTTGAGTCTCCTACATTGTCAGGCAGATTCTTTACTACTGAGCCACCTGGAAAGCCCCAAGTATTACACAGAACAAACAAATTAAAAATGGAAAAATATAAATAGAAATGAAATGAGAAAGGATATAAGAAACTCTGCTAATAAGTCAACACAGAGATTAATGATACAAGATAAAAAATAAAGATTCAGAACAGTCAGCTCTGAATGTGAAGGGTGATTAGGATAAATTTTAGCAAATTATTTATATTCAATTTCTTTTCACTTATGCATACAATGCATATATGATACAATTTTTTCCTGTATTGCTAAAAAATTTCAATAATTGTGAAGTGAAAACCATATATGATAATACAGATTAACATAATGGAATTTTTTTTTCTTTTCTTAGTAGTATATGAAATAATGGGGCTTCTTACAATCAATAACACCTTTATAAAAACTCCATGGTATATCTTTGGACAGTAAACACAGAGATTACATAAAACTGTACATTGACCTCTTTTTAAATCATAAAGAATAAATAACTTCAGTATTATTCTATTCCAGACCACAGAAAAACTGATGAACTCCCAAATTCATTTTGTGATAATAGTGTAACTTTATAATGAAAACATAATAGAGATAGTGCAAAGAAGAAAAACTACAGTTCAGTTTAAATTACTAGTATAGGGGCAACAATTCTAAACAAAATATTTTCAAATGAAATCCAACAGCATATTAAAGCATAGCATATCAAACTAAGAGGGTTTATTACAAGAATGCAATCATGGTTTACCATCAGAAAAAGCTATAAACATAATGCCTTACATAAAATTTAACAACCATAAAATTATATCAATAGATACTGAAAAGTGACTTGAAATAATCCAGCACCCTTTTCTAATAAAAATGTTAAGTAAGTTAGCTCACAGGCTGACAATTTGCAAGCATTAGCAATGAATATTGGCATAAATAGTGCAATAAGCTACTTTCATTAAAAGCAGAAATAAGATAGGGATCTTCTACATTACCACTTACAGTCCACAGGTTTGATATTTCTAGCTAATACAGCCTGCGTGGAAAATTAAGCTAAATAATCAGTATAAAATAAAATGAAAACAGTAAGTGATTAAAGACTTGATTTGTACTTTTATTTTTGGCTTGCTGCTTTAATGATCTATTTGGACACCCAATAGCTCTCAGCTCTCTTTCCAGCTCAGCTGACCCCTAAACAGAAACCAAATCTAAAACTTGCTTAGTAAAGTATGCTCAATTCAGAGATGGAAAGTCCTCAGGACTTGACATGTAGAAGGGCATGGAGAACAGGTTCACTCTTGATTTGGAAGCCACTGAGGACTTCTCACTTTTGGAAGATGAATGGGTGACATAATCAAAGCTAGATGAGTTGTGGGAAGCTTCCCCAGTTACTCTCACTTAGCAAGAGGAAAACTGGGACCCAGAGTGGTGAGGACTGGCTTTCGGCAATTACAGCCATGCCTCATATTATTGTGTTTTGCTTTATTGTGCTTCAGAGATATTTCATTTTTTACAAATTAAAGATCTGTGGCAACCCAGCATCGGGCAAGTCTATCAGTGCTGTTTCTAACAGCGTTTGTTCACTTTGTGTCTCTGTCTCACATTTTGGTAATACGATATTTCAAACTGTTTCATGATCCTTAAAAGTGAAAGTGAAGTCGCTCAGTCATGTCCGACTCTTTGTGATCCTGTGGGCTGTAGCCTACCATGCTCCTCCATCCATGGGATTTTCCAGGCAAGAGTACTTGAGTGGGCTGCCATTTCCTCCTCCAGAGGATCTTCCCAACCCAGGGATTGAACCCGGGTCTCCCGAATTCTGGGAAGACGCTTTACAGTCTGAGCCACCAGGGAAGTCTCATGATCCTTCTCTAATGGTAATCTATAGTCACTGATCTTTGATGTTACTATTACAAAAATATTTTGATTTGCTTAAAATTCAGATGATGGTTAGTATTTATTAGTAATAAAGTTTTAAAAATGAAGGCCTGTGTACATTCTTTTTTAGACAGTATGCTGTTTCATACTTAATATAGTACAGTATAATGTAAGAATAGCTTTTATGTGCACTAAGAAATAAAAAAATCTGTTTACCTCACTTTATTGTGATATTCACTTTATTGAGATAGTCTGGAACCTGAACCCATAATATTTCTGTGGTCAGCCTGTCCATGAGTTACTGGCAGAGACAGGACAGATTCTACATAGGGCATCACGTTCATGCTTTGTCTTGGGGGAAGAGCCTGGCCCTTGCTGCTGCTGCTGCTGCTGTTGCTGCTGCTAAGTCACTTCAGTCGTGTCCGACTCTGTGTGACCCCATAGACGGCAGCCCACCAGGCTCCCCTGTCCCTGAGATTCTCCAGGCAAGAACACTGGAGTGGGTTGCCATTTCCTTCTCCAATGCATGAAAGTGAAAAGTGAAAGTGAAGTCGCTCAGTCGTGTCCGACCCTCAGCGACCCCATGGACTGCAGCCTTCCAGGCTCCTCTGTCCATTGGATTTTCCAGGCAGGAGTACTGGAGTGGGTGCCATTGCCTTCTCCGAGCCCTTAGAGAGAAGTGAAATGAACAACTGTGACTTGACAGACATTCTTCTCAACCACCTTCATAATCTGTCTTTGGGGTCCTCCTAGCTGAAAGACTCTTTGAGAAGTTTAGACATACCCTGACCAGTACCAAGTACAGAAGCCCTGCATAAACTCTTTACTCAAGCACGGGTTCAGCATCAGCCTATTATAGACCAGTGGTTCTCAACTGGGGGTGATTATTCTCCTCCAAAACCTTTCACAATACCTAGAGACATTTTGGGGGCTTCCCTGGTGACTTAGCTGGTTAAGAATCCACTTGCAATGCAGGAGACCCAGGAGACACAGGTTCAATCTATGGGTCTGGAAGTTCTGCTGGAATAGGACATGGCAATCCACTCCTGTATTCTTGCCTGGAGAATCCCATGGAAAGAGGAGCCTGGCGGGCTACAGTCCATAGTGTCGCAAAGAGTGAAACTCAACTGAGCGACTAAGCAGACAGTAGCACAGAGACATTTTTGGTTAACGTGATTTTGGAGAGCATTACTCTGAAGACATGAATGCTGCTGGATATCCTACTGTACACAGGACAGCCTTCCAAGACAAAGAATTATCAAGTGCTGAGGCTGAAAACCTCTGTGTTATACCATTTCAGGTTAAGGATCTCAGCCCCAAAATGCATAGTGTTGGGAAAGCCCCTTCTTTTCCTTCTTCAGTATTTATGCATTTTAAATCGCTTCAGTCGTGTCTGACTCTTTGTGACTCTATGGACCATACTCGTACGCCAGGTTCCTTTGTCCTGGGGCTTCTCCATGCAAGAATACTGGAGCGGGTTGCCTTGCCCTCCTCCAGTATTCCTCAGTATATCCATCTGTAAAATAGCTGGAAAAGCTAATTTCTGAAATTGTTTCCTGTTCTATTGCACCATAATTATAGCTGTATTTTCCGAAATTGAGAATAGTTTAGTTTTCCAAAAATATCTTTAAACCATATTTCTTACTTTTTTTCCCCACAGTCTTGGTTTTTTGCCAATTAACCAACCAGTCCAAAGGAGTTAATCAGTACTTCATCCACCACTTGTTCACAGGCTCCACTCTGATATAGAGCCATCTGAATTGTAGAGGCCCGCCTTATTAACTAAGAATCCTACAAGGGATCCTGCCCCACTGTCCAGCTCCCTCATTTCTATGTCCTGATTCAGCCAAGGAAGAGTTGAATTTCATGAGGATGTGTCTGACTGCCAATGTGCAAGGAAGCTGGCTGCTGACAGAACGTGTTGACAGGCCCTTGGGAGCTGGCTTGCTCAGCGGGACTCTGCTAAGCACTGGCAGTAACAAAAGGCATTTTTCAAGCCTCTTTCATGATAAGCACGAAAAACCGTGAAAAGGAAAAGAATGAGTGAGGACGGGGCCAATACTAGAGACAAAGCTGAGAGCAGACGTTGGGGAAGAGACAGGAGGGAAGAAAGGAAGGCAGAGGAAGTTAATTAAGAATTTATATCCTGGATTTTTTTTCTTCCTTTGCTTTCACCTTATTTGTCAAGCTATATGCTGGGTACAGCCAAGTGTGAAAGATCTATTCATGATTGTACTTCTACCTTCCATGTAGCTCTACTCAGTTCACTGACAGAATCACTTAAACATCTAGACTCATTCCCTGGGTTGGGAAGATCCCCTGGAGGAGGGCATGGCAACTCATTCTGGTATTCTTGCCTGGAGAATCCCATGGACAGAGAAGCCTGGCAGGCTACAGTCCACGGGGTCAAAAGGAATCGGACATGACTGAGCAACTAACACTTTCATTTTCCCCCCAAGATATTAAAGCATAGAGAGACACATTTAGACACTTTTTTTTTTTTTTTGTAATGAGTCACAACTGAGTGTCCCTCATAGGTGACTTTGAGTATCTGCGAACTATATAATCTTGCTAATCAAAGATGACTCTCGCTGAAGCTGGGTACATTTTAAATTGTACTGCTTAGAATCATCATGTTATTGTTATTTCCAAATATCTGAACAACACAGTGTGTAAGGAAAGGGAAAAATGAAGTCGGTGGGCAGGAAGGCAGGCAGGAAGGAAATTTCTGAATCACCATGCTGTGTGTTCAGGAAACCCTGAGTCCTCAAATAAGATGGTGAGGTGGGGTATTTTGAAAGAAACAAAATTATTTTTGATAATGAATTCAATTTCCCAGGGCAGCAAAACATACAGAAGCAACTGTGAACTTTCCTGTCTATAATGGTGTCAGCCTGACATTTCACCTGTCTGCCGATGATGTCTCCAACTGGGCAGGCTCTGCAGCCAGAATGTCATCTGAAAATGAGGCTGGGGATGAGACAATATCACGACACTGAGATGCAAGCTCTGGCCTGACTAGTGAGAAGGTGGAAGGCAGAAATGAGAGAGTGCCATTTCAACAATTCAAGCGCGTGCATATTAATTCTACCATTTCCCCAGGGGATTTACTGGAGGGCGGGCATTCTTGTATCAGCAGCTGCAATAGTGCCTTGTGAGTAGGCAGGCAATAGATACTGAATTAAAAGTAATTTTTATTAAAGACTGAGATTTGCTCAAGCTTTAACAACTGATTAGAAGCAGGAGTAGGAAACAGGATGAGAAAATGTATGGAAATGAGTGAGTGTGGGTATATATTGGGAGCAACAGTTCTCCAGTTTGCCTAGAATTCAGGCTGCGATAAAGGAAGTTATGAATTGGAAACAAAGGAGAAGATGGTAGTGGAATGTATAGATTCCTTACAGAAGGTGACAATTGAGACTGCAGGACTGGGGAGCCTGAAGACTTTGGACTTAGGCGAGAAAGAGACTAGTTATAAATGTTCCCACCAGCCTCCCTCTCTCTTCAGTCCTTAAAATAAATTCCTGCCTTTTGCCATACATAACTGCAGAGTTATTATCTCAGCCTGTTGTCTCTGAATAAATAGATTAATCCACTAACTTCCTGTATACAATTCTGTATCTAGTAATATTCCATTGTATTTTTGGTGCTCAGTCACTCAGTCGTGTGCAACTCTTTGCAACCCCATGGACTGTAGCCCACCAGGCTGCTCTGTCCATGGGATTTTCCAGGCAAGAATACTGGAGTGGGTTGCCATTTCCTTTTCCAGGGGGTCTTCATGACCCAGGGATTGAACCCACAACTCTTGTGTCCCTGCTAAGCTGCTGCTAAGTCACTTCAGTCGTGTCCGACTCTGTGCGACCCCATAGACGGCAGCCCACCAGGCTCCCCCGTCCCTGGGATTCTCCAGGCAATAACACTGGAGTGGGTTGCCATTTCCTTCAATGCATGAAAGTGAAAAGTGAAAGTGAAGTCGCTTCGTTGTGTCCGACTCTTAGCAAAAGAGACACTGATGTATAGAACAGTCTTATGGACTCTGTGGGAGAGGGAGAGGGTGGGAAGATTTGGGAGAATGGCATTGAAACATGTAAAATATCATGTATGAAATGAGTTGCCAGTCCAGGTTCGATGCACGATACTGGATGCTTGGGGCTGGTGCACTGGGACGACCCAGAGGGATGGAATGAGGAGGGAGGAGGGAGGAGGGTTCAGGATGGGGAACACATGTATACCTGTGGTGGATTCATTTTGATATTTGGCAAAACTAATACAATTATGTAAAGTTTAAAAATAAAATAAAATTAAAAAAAATAAAAAAATAAACCATTATATAACTATAAAAAAAAATAAAAAAAAAAAGAAAGTGAAGTCGCTCAGTTGTGTCCGACTCTTAGCGACCCCAGGGACTGCAGCCTACCAGGCTCCTCCGTCCATGGGATTTTCCAGGCAAGAGTACTGGAGTGGGGTGCCATTGCCTTCTCTGCTTGTGTCCCTAGAGACATGTAATTCTCCTCTTATTACTCTGGTATAGATTCATAAATTCTGTCTTCTAAAGGGAAGAAGTATCATGGTACATATACAGAAAGTTAGTACTTATAGCCTGTTTCCTCTATTTTAAAAAATCCATGCTGAATATATAGGTTACATTTTTCACCAACTATGTAACAATATATTTTCTGGTGAATTCTCTTCATCTCCTACTTTTTTTCTCTCTTTCTCTTTTTTCCTCTGATTAGGACTTACTTCTTTTCAACTAGCTTGTCCAAAACTTCTTCCTTTTTGTGGCCATGAACCATAACTTCTGCAAAGTGAAAGTGAAGTCGCTTAGTTGTGTCTGACTCTTTGCAACCCCATGGACTGTAGCTTACCAGGCTCCTCCATCCATGGGATTTTCCAGGCAAGAATACTGCAGTAGGTTGCCATTTCCTTCTCCAGAAGATCTTCCCAACCCAGGGATTGAACCTAGGTCTCCCGCATTGTAGGCAGACGCTTTACTGTCTGAGCTACCAGGGAAGTCAACTTCTGCAAAAGACTTCTGCAAATCCTTGCTTAATTTCTCTGTACGGAAGCTTTTGTCTCCTTTTGTTGTTGTTCAGTCACTAAGTCGTGTCCAACTCTTTGCAAACCCATGAGCTGTAGCACGCCAGACTTCTCTGTACTTCACTGTCTCCCAGGGTTTGCCCAACCTCCTATCTTTTGAGTTGGTGATGCCATCCAACCATCTCATCCTCTGTACCCTCCCTTCTCCTTCTGCCCTCAATTTTTCCCAACATTAGGGTCTTTTCCTGTCTCCTATACCAGTCTTTATTCTTCTTACTGCATTCTATTGCCTTTTTATATTTATGAAAATTTTATTAGTATTCATTCTCCTTGAAGGCAAAGGCTATTTTGTAGATGTCTGTGGATCTCCATAGTCCCTAATACATTGCAATTAGTAAACATCAGTCACTGATTAATAAATTATCAAAATAATAAATAACTGAATTAATGATTGAAAAATTCCTGTAAAAGATGATATGCATATCCATCAAAAATAAGTTAATGAATAGCTTGTAGTTGGAGAAGGAAACGGCAACCCACACCAGTACTCTTGACTGAAAAATCCCATGGACGGAGGAGCCTGGTAGGCTACAGTCCAAGGGGTCACAAAGAGTCGGACACAACTGAGCAACTTCACTGCACTCACTTCACTTCATACTTTATCACTGGAGAAGGAAATGGCAACCCACTCCAGTATTCTTGCCTAGAGAATCACGTGGACAAAGGAGCCTGCCGGGCCATGGTCCATGGGGTCACAGAGAGTCTGACACGACTGAAATGACTGAACACGCATGCACGCATAGATTATATACAGCATTATCCCAGGGAAAGCTGATATCTAACAAGAGCATCTTAAATTTGATTAATCAAGAGAAGTACTCCAGAAGGTATGAAGTAGAAGCAGAAACCTTCCAGCAGACTACCTCCACCCACGTCCTAACTCTGAGCAAGGCACCTTTTCATCTTCTACAATTTATGAAGCTACAGGACTGTGTCCATCAGCCTGGCCCATGCATGGATTTTTCTATACAGGGTTCTAAAGGTTTTTATTTTTAGACATGATGAAGTATAATCCCAGTACCTATTCTAAACTAAATTGACATGCTTATTACTTTAACGTAACAGCATTATTCTGCACCTTCCATTTATTGCAGCTGGAAAGCTAAGCATTATATTCATTTTAAACCAAGACCAAAAATAACTCATGCTTTAGAGCATTTTGCTTCACAAGTGGAGCCTCAATTTAGGCTTTCAGTGATCCTGTTAGAGTCTATTGCCCCCAGCTTGTAATAAACCAGCAACAATGGTAACTGGAGTGCTTCCTTGGCTTGAAACATAGTGTACTTTCTTGGATGAAAAAGATTCAAGCTGGGAATTCTAGAATTGCTGAACCATTTTATGTTTCATATATTTAACAGCGAGTCCCCGCTGCTTTTTCTTCTGTATTGCTAGGTACATGTACCAAATTTGTATTTGAAAATGCAGTTGGTACACTGGAGAATCTATCAGCTCAAACCTCTCTTTTTAAAAGGGGTATGACCCTTACAACACATTCAGTGAACTCAGAGTTAGCACAACTTCAAGGAAACCTCAGAACTGGAAATCTAACTTATTACCTTCTCAACTTTTTCCTCCAAGCTGCAACTATTTCTTTATTTGAAAACTCAGTATCTCTCTGCTTGCATGTATGTTTATACAGAGTTTGATCAATAGATTGACTGACTTCTAAAACATACAAAGATAAGACAGCACAGATGGGTGAATGTTCTCAAAACAAACTTGTAAAACCAGATACATAGTTGTACTGTGCTTAGTTGCTCAGTCATGTCTGACTCTTTGCGGCCCTGTGGACTATAGCCCACCAAGCTCCTCAGGCCATGGGGATTCTCCAGGTAAGAATACTGGAGTGGGTTGCCATGCCCTCCTCCCGAGGATCTTCCCAACCCAGGGATTGAACCCAGATCTCCTGCATTGCAGACCAATTCTTTACCATCTGAGTTACCAGGGAAGCACAAGAATACTGGAATGGATAGCCTATCACTTCTCCAGGGGATCTTCCCAACCTAGGAATCGAACCCAGAATTCTGCATTGCAGGCAGATTCTTTGCCAGCTGAGTTACCAGGGAGGCCCTGAGATAGTTACCAACACTTAAGTTTCCCTGGGGACTTCCCTGGTGGTCTAGCAGTTGGCACTCAGCCTGCCAATGCAGGGGACACAGATTCAAATCCTTGGTGTGGAAAGATTCCACATGCTGAGGGGCAACTAAGCCCATGTGTCACAAATATTGAGTCTCCACACTGCAGCAACCGAGCCTGAGTACCCAGAGTCTGTGTTCTGCAACATGAGAAGCCACCATAATGAGAAGCACACGCATCGCAACTAGAGAGTAGCCTCCACTCATTGCAGCTAGAGAAAGCCCATGAGCAGAAACAAAGACCCAGGGTAACCAAAAATTTTGAAAAAATATAAAAGGTAAAAATTTTTAAAAGTTTCCCTGGTACTCCTTTTATGTCATTATTTCTCCCCAAGGTAACCACTTTGGCCACCTGATGTGAAGAGCTGATTCATTTGAAAAGACCCTGATGGTGGGAAAGATTGAAGACAGGAAGAGAAGGGGACGACAGAGGATAAGATGGTTGGATGGCATCACTGACTCAATGGACATGAGTTTGAGTAAACTCCAGGAGTTGGTGATGGACAGAGAGGCCTGGCATGCTGCAGTCCATGGGGTCGCAAAGAGTCGGACACAACTGACCGACTGAACTGAACTGAACTGAAAGTAACCACTATTGGGACTTTGAATAGCCTAGATTACTATTGCCTAGTTTGTTGGAATAAATAATTTCCTTGTTCGCAGGTTATGCATATGATTAGATCTACAAATGCAGCCAAACAGTTTTGCTAGCATCATCCTCTCACTGGTAATTACACGTAAGTTCCAGGTTACCCAAGTGTTTGCCAACACTTGGCATTTTACACCTTTAATTTGCATTTTCATTTTGACTAATGAAGTTAAGAACTTTTTCATTAGTTTATTGGCCGTTTAGGTATCATTGTTTACAGAAAAATCATTTTAATCATCTGCACATTTTCAATTAGATTGTCAGTCGCTTTCTAATTGATATCTAGGACTTCAAAAAATGTATCCTGGAGATGAATTATTTGTTAAACATATGTCCTGTAAATGTTTTATCCTGTTCTGAATAAGTTGCTTTTACACTCTCTTAATGGTGTGTTTTGAAGAACTAAAACTGTCTACATCAATTTTAATATAGATAACTTTAAGTTTTTCTTTTGTGATTAATACTTTCTGAGTTCTGTTTAAGAAATATTTGTTCACTTCAAGTTTATAAAGATGTTCACCTATGTTTTCATCTGTTGTAACTTTTACATTTATTATAGATCTAGGAATAACTTTTTGTGTGGTTTGAAGTAAGGGTCAAGGTAATTTAATTTTTTCCTTTGAAGGCAATTGATTTAGCACCATTTATTGAAAAGATTACTCTTTTCCCACTGTACCACAGGGTGTATGGAATCTGTTTCTGGAGTATTTATTCTGTCCCATTATTAGATTGTCTGTTGTTGTTTTTTTTTTTTTTTTTGGTCTAAGTATCACACTATATTAATTGCTATATTTTATACTAGATACTGATAACTGGTAGTTTTTAATCTTCCAGTTTTCTTTTCTTTTTATTGCATTCATTATTTTTAGCCCATATAAATTAAGATTCAATTTGTCACTTTCTCTCCCTCCCCACTTCCACACACACACAAAAAATCTGCTAAGATTTTTTTCCACTTGAAATTTAATTAATTTTATATACTAATCTGAGAGAAATTAATATCTTCAAAATACTGAATCTTTCAATCCATGAGCATAATTTATCCCTGATCTTATTTATGTTTTCTTAATTTATTCAGTAAAGTTCTGTAGGCTTTGTGTCTGTGATGCAGAATCAGTTTTTTTTTTTTGTAATGATTTCAGGTTAAAATATGCATAACTACTATTCATGACTAGGTCATAGTTTGCACCAGATGTGACTTACGAATTATGTTCAGCAATAAACAAACTGGTTTACATACTTTTAAACAAATCGAATCCATTGCTAAGGAGTAAAAGAGGAAATAATGAACTCTGCTCATTATTTAAATAATGGCTCTGCTCCATGAACCATACTTTGAATAGCAATGGTATAGAGGGTCTGTACATCTTTCATCATATTATTTTCAAATATGATTTTTGTAGGTTATTTCCCTATATGAGTTTTGAATACATTGCTTTGTTCAACATTTTGCTTCGCTCAAGGAAACAAGTCTTCATCTATCATTATTTCTAAGCACATCTGCTTATAACAGATTCTCTAGTCTTTTTGATCTGCCATGCTTAGAAAAACAAGCTAGATTATTCTGGTATTAAACCTTTTTCAGAAGAAGGAAAAATTTTCTATTCTCTGTTTCCTGTTCTATTTTGGTGGCATCTAGCTGATCCACACTGACTTTAAATGCTTCGCTTGAAACATATGGATGCTGTTATCATTTGCTTTGTAAATGAACTTAATAAATTGACACTGTTACACCTATGTAAATTATAGATTAAAAATCCATGCATCCTGTGGGAACTCAATAAAGATTAACTGAAAAACAGCACCATTAGGTCATGCGTTGCCTTTCTACTTTAACTTGAGGGCTGATTATAATATTCCTTTTAAACCAAGGCCAGTCATAACTCATAGTTTTAAGGTATATTTGCTAGGACAAAACCTATGCCGCAGGAAATTTAAATGGTTTATCTGAAGCTCTTAAGATTGTAAAAAGCAGAATAAATCCTGAAATTTCTGACAATCACTGCCATAGTTTCTCTTCTCAGTCACATAGTTCACAGTAAATGCCAAAGTCTCCCTCCTCACCACATTCTTACCCTCTGTATAGACTCCATGGGTACGGATTGAAAGGATAGGGCAATAAGGTGAATCTGCTTCTTGGTTTTAAAACACCCACTTCTCCCTACTGACACAAATTCCTACTTCTTTTCTCCATTAGCTCTTCTCCCTGGAATTATATATATATATATATATATATATATAATCTCAAAAAGTTAGGTACATATATGATCTGTCTCTGACAAAGGCTTCTATTTTTGGCCTTTAACTGTAGTAGATAAATCAGCTTGAACTTTGCAGTTCAATTTTGACTTATCAAATGAACTATCATTCCCAAAAATCAATATCCAGAAAAGCCTATGGGCAAATGTTTCATTAATTATAAAATGTTATATGTGGAAGCATCCTAGAAGTCACTCATCAGGAAAAAAGAAAAAAAGTCACTCATCATTATCTAAGAAGTACATGGGAATGCCTGTGAAAATTCACTAGAAATCATCCAAATTAAAATAAGAATTCATTTTTATTAAGCTCTTTGAATCCAAGTGAATTGCATAACTTCTGACTTCAGGGTCTTTCTACATTAAATTGATAAAGATATTAATACCTACTTACCAAATTTTTGTCAATAATTAATGAGAAAATGCCAGTGAACTACCACACAATGGCTGGTGTGCAATGTGTACACAATAGATATAGCTCTTAATTTTAATACATTCAGTGGCATTATAGATAAAAAATAATGTGTGTTATTATTCTTTATACCCCAGAATCCCTCACCACCACTCTCTAGCATGGCTCCTCGACACATCACTGTGGTTCAGTCACTCTGTTCATTCCCAGGAAACTTGTAATTGTAGACTGTCTCTCCATAAGTAAAATTGAGCATCTGGGAGGGAAATTTATAGCCTCAAGGACTCAAAGTCTAAGATGGAATACAGGCTACTCGGTTGCTTCATTTTCATAAAAACCAGGAGCACTATCAGTACCCCCAGAAAATGGATGCTTACTAACAACATTTTTGAACATCAACTATTTAGTAAGTTATTATTGAACTCCTTGTGTATATTCAGGTCTAGTCTGCACATCTTTTGGACAATAAGGGGCAGGGGGAAGCGGGGAGGTCATACATATGAATGCCAGGAATATAATCCAGAAAAGAATCAGTCAGTCAACAGGATAAAGATGTAAGCAGTTTAGGTGAATAACTCAAAAGAGATTTGACTTAGTTCTGATCCTTTTGACTCTTCCTATTTCATCTACAGCACAAAGGAAACATGGGATATTAAGGACAAATCAGTTGTTCTTAGAATTTCTTTCTTAGCAAAGTCAGCTCCAATGGAAAAAATTGTAAAGCCCTCACTTCGTCCTGAAAAAATCCAGAAAAAAATACCTTAGCATATTTACAAACTCTTTGGCATGCTCTGCTGACCAATGGCCTGGAGAAGCTAGAAAATTTACCAAAGTACCAAACTGAAATAAATCTGGAAGAGAATCACCAGATAAGCCAGTAAGACCAGCTGACCACACACCATTTACATCAGCCAAAGATGGTCCTTGAATTGTTCAGTCATACTTCACTCTAGCTTTGTACAGGAAATTATTATTAACATAACCTTTCAGGGCATTTGTAAATCAGAAAACAATACCACCTGTGACAAGTAAAAACTTTAAGACTTAAAAACTTTGAAACAATTCATGAGTGAGCACAGGGGCTTGATAGCTGTTTGTTCCTCTTGAAGATTTGGCAAAAACTCAAATGACAGCATATCAGCAGTGAAGTGGCTCTCTGCTTTGCTAGTGCACATGGCTCTGTCATTGCTGTCCTATCCCCCCACCATATGCATCCTCTTACAGAATGTTCACATGAGTCTGGGTGGCCATTAGTCCTACTCTCAAGAGATACTTAAAAAAGCAGATGCATTTTACACACTTTTTATTTAATCTCTTTCTAAAAAGATGTGTTAAGCACATTACTTTCCAACTCAACAACTTTCTGAAGTTCTCTATTTTCAATTTTTTTAAACTAAGGTTCTTCTGTATGTGAATTCACAACTCACAAAGAACTTTCTGTTCCAGAAATACGTATTGATTCTTGCTCCTGTGAACCTGATACTTGCAATCCATTTTTAAGTTTCACTCACATCACTACCTGCACATAGAATTTACATCATTTCTTCCTCTTAAACTCTTGAACATCTATGTTGTTCAAACATCTATGTTGTTCAAGAGCCTAAATCTCACCTTACTAAGGACTTTTCTTAAAGCATGTTAACATTCCATGAGCCTTTCTGGTAGGTATTCTTCATATCATCCACTTGGAACTGTCACAATCCGCTGTTGTTGTTAGGTGTATGCATTTGCATATCATTTATCCAGCTCACATTTATTGAAGGTCTATTTTTGTACTGTCCTGGCCCCAGAGAATAGGGACCAGGATTCTTCTGTCCTTAAAGAATCTTACAGAGAAGACTAAAAAAAAATTATCAAAAGTAGTTATGAAGATTTTTATGGAGCACAGGCAAATAGAACAATTAAATAAGAAGAGGATAATAGAAAGATTATAGAAAGCTTGAAAAGAAAGTTGTAATTTTAGACCTATCTTGATGTTCAGTTCAGTTCAGTCGCTCAGTCATGTCCGACTCTGCGACCCCATGAATTGCAGCATGCCAGGCCTCCTTGTCCATCACCAACTCCCAGAGTTCACTCAGACTCACATCCATCGAGTCAGTGATGCCATTCAGCCATCTCATCCTCTGTCGTCCACTTTTCCTCCTGCCCCCAATCCCTCCCAGCATCAGAGTCTTTTCCAATGAGTCAACTCTTCGCATGAGGTGGCCAAAGTACTGGAGTTTCAGCTTTAGCATCATTCCTTCCAAAGAACACCCAGGACTGATCTCCTTCAGAATGGACTGGTTGGATCTCCTTGCAGTCCAAGGGACTCTCAAGAGTCTTCTCCAACAC
This sequence comes from Bubalus kerabau, assembly GCF_029407905.1. Taxonomy (NCBI): domain Eukaryota; kingdom Metazoa; phylum Chordata; class Mammalia; order Artiodactyla; family Bovidae; genus Bubalus; species Bubalus kerabau. The sequence continues at coordinate 84,369,459 of NC_073634.1, read as the reverse complement.
CACAGTTCAAAAGCATCAATTCTTCGGCACTCAGCTTTCTTCACAGTCCAACTCTCAACATCCATACATGCCTAAAGGAAAAACCATAGCCTTGACTAGACAGATCTTTGTTGGCAAGTAAATAATAGCTAATATTTACTCATCACTTAGTATTTATTTCAGATTCCAACTGCTTTACTTGTATCACTTCACTTGATCCTCGCAATGACCCCATCATGTAGGCATCATCAGCACATCTCAAACTTCAATGTGCATATGACTCTCCTGGGGATTTTGTTAAAGTCCAGATGGTACATTGAGAATGTGCTGGAAGAGTGGGCATGATGTCCAGGGTGACAGAGTCATTCACTTGCTTATTCAGTGACATATAGAGATAAGAGCATTCATTTTAACACACCCACAATGGGTTAACCCACAACAGGTTGCTGCCCACTTTGCATATTCTCTCTTTTCCTCCAATCAATTTTACAGACCACAGCTACTGTCCCTATTTTGCTTATGATAAAACTTAAACTGTGAGTCAATTTATGGTCTAAGGTCACTGAGCTAGTAAAGATGAGAACTGGAATGCAAATTGCATCTTCCTGGCTCCAGAAACCCCAATCTTATCATTGTATCTCATTACTTTTATTTCTCAATATGTCCATGATAATCTTAGATGACTTAAAAATAGCCCTTTAATTTGAGTGCCCTCAGCATATGAGTATATAGGGAAAGATATAATCCTTCTCTATTACCTCCATCCCATTCTGATGGACTGGGATTGCAGCCGTATGGGAGAAGAGATCATCAATATTTTACCAAATGCAAGTAATGTGCTTGAACTTGCTTTAGAGTAGTCAATTTCAGGTTTCATTATCTGGAAATAATACATAGGAATGGAAATATTAATAAGCTACAGGGCTGGCAATGCCTGATAGATAAAGATAATCTGTTTCAACAGGTACCCATCAGCATTGGAGAGCTGGACAACACTCCATTCCCTGCATGAGGTCCCTGCAGAGTCCCTGGGGAGAAGAAAAAAAGCACCATCTCAACTGTGAGTAAAGTTACCACTTTGAGGGTCATTGGAACCCTCCCAGAGCAATGTGGTAAGGAACAGTCGCTACATGAAAAATATGTTTTATTTTAAAAGAAGTCAAAGAAACAGGCAAATTTGGCCTTGGAGTACAGAATGAAGCAGGGCAAAAGCTAATAGAGTTTTGCCAAGAGAACACACTGGTCATAGCAAACACCCTCCTCCAACAACACAAAAGAAGACTCTACACATGGACATCACCACATGATCAATATGAAAATCAAATTGATTATATTCTTTGCCAAGATTATATTCCAAGCCAAAGATGGAGAAGCTCTATACAGTCAGCAAAAACAAGACTGGGAGCTGACTATGGCTCAGATCATGAAGTCCTCATTGCCAAATTCAGACTTAAGTTGAAGAAAGTAGGGAAAACCACTAGACCTAAATCAAATCCTTTATGATTACACAGTGGAGGTGAGAAATAGATTTAAGGGACTAGATCTGATAGACAGAGTGCCTGATGAACTATGGATGGAGGTTTGTGACATTGTACGGGGGACAGGGATCAAGACCATCCCCAAGAAAAAGAAATGCAAAAAAGCAAAATGGCTGTCTGAGGAGGCCTTGCAAATAGCTGTGAAAAGAAGAGAAGCAAAAAGCAAAGGAGAAAAGGAAAGATATATCCATTTGAAGGCAGAGTTCCAAAGAATAGCAAGGAGAGATAAGAAAGCCTTCCTCAGTGATCAGTGCAAAGAAATGGAGGAAAACAATAGAACTGGAAAGACTAGAGATCTCTTCAAGAAAATTAGAGATACAAAGGGAACATTTCATGCAAAGATGGGCACAATAAAGGATAGAAATGGTATGAAGCTAACAGAAGCAGAAGATATTAAACATAGGTGGCAAGAATACACAGAAGAACTATACAAAAAAGATCACAACCCATATAATCACCATGGTGTGATCACTCACCTGGAGCCAGACACCCTGGAATGTGAAGTCAAGTGGGCCATAGGAAGCATCACTACAAACAAAGCTAGAGGAGGTGATAGAATTCCAGTTGAGTTATTTCAAATCTTAAAAGATGATGCTGTGAAAGTGTTGCACTCAATATGGCAGCAAATTTGGAAAACTCAGCAGTGGCCACAGGACTGGAAAAGGTCAGTTTTCATTCCAATCCCAAAGAAAGGCAATGCCAAAGAATGCTCAAACTACTACACAATTGCACTCATCTCACACATTAGTAAAGTAATGCTCAACATTCTCCAAGCCAGGCTTCAACAAGACATGAACCGTGAACTTCCAGATGTTCAAGCTGGTTTTAGAAAAGGCAGAGGAACCAGAGATCAAATTGCCAACATCTGTTGGGTCATTGAAAAAGCAAGAGAGTTCCGGAAAAACATCTATTTCTGCTTCATAGACTATGCCAAAGTCTTTGACTATGTGGATCACCACAAACTGCAGAAAATTCTTAAAGAGATGGGAATAACAGACCACCTGACCTGCCTCTTGAGAAACATGTATGCAGGTCAAGAAGCAACAGTTAGAACTGGATATGAAACAACAAACTTGTTCCAAATCGGGAAAGAAGTATATCAAGGCTGCATATTGTCACCCTGCTTATTTAACTTATATGCAGAGTACATCATGAGAAACGCTGGGCTGGAAGAAGCACAAGCTGGAATCAAGATTGCCGGGAGAAATATCAATAACTTCGGATATGCAGATGACACCACCCTTATGGCAGAGAGGGAGGAAGAACTAAAGAGCCTCTTGATGAAAGTGAAAGAGGAGAGTGAAAAAGTTGGCTTAAAGCTCAACATTCAGAAAACTAAGATCATGGCATTCGGTCCCATCACTTCATGGCAAATAGATGGGGGAACAATGGAAATAGTGACAGACTTTACTTTTTTGGGCTCCAAAATCACTGCAGATGGTGACTGCAGCCATGAAATTAAAAGATGCTTGCTTCTTGGAGGAAAAGTTATGACCAAACTAGACAGTATATTAAAAAGCAGAGACATTACATTGCCAACAAAGGTCCGTCTAGTCAAAACTATGGTTTTTCCAATAGTCATGTATGGATGTGAGAGTTGGACTATAAAGAAGGCTGAGAACTGATGCCCAAGAACTGATCCTTTTGAACTGTGATGTTGGAGAAGACTCTTGAGAGTCCCTCAGACTGCAAGAAGATCCAATCGGTTCATCCTAAAGGAAATTGGTCCTGAATATTCATTGGAAGGACTGATGCTAAAGCTGAAACTCCAATACTTTAGCCACCTGATGCAAAGAACTGACTCATTTGAAAAGACCCTGATGCTGGGAAAGATCGAAGGCACTAGGTGAAGGAGATGACAGAGGATGAGATGGTTGGATGGCATCACTGACTTGATGGACATGACTTTGAGTAAGCCCCAGGGGCTGGTGATGGACAGGGAGGCCTGGTGTGCTGCAGTCCATGGGGTCACAAAGAGTCGGACATGATTGAGCGACTCAACTGAACTGAACTGATTTTAAGAGAACTTATTATTGTCATTTTCCCTGGTCCATGAAACCTAGTAGGAAAGAATCTTGTGAGAAAGGAAATACTTAAGGGAGGTTATGGGAGGTTTAGACAAACCTCTCTAGTTTCTATTTAAGCTACAATTCAGCTGTGATTAATGCTTCCTATCTTAACAGATGTTTCAAGAAGTATTTTGGTACTTGTTTAATATTATCATCATAAGACCTTTATTGGGTATGATTAACCTCCTCAATAAAAGGATGGGCTCAGTACCTTTCTTGAAATCACACCATGAGCACAGAATGCAGTTGTTACTGAAGTCAGCCTGTCTCAAGGATCTAGAGCATGGTCCACTGCTCCTAAACTGCCTCCTGTGTAATGTCTAGGAGAGATGAGGTTGAAAGTTCACTCACTATCAATGCTGTGCATCAAAATCATGTTTTTTTTAATATGATATTTTCAAAATCAAGGAAACATAAAAACAAACATCTTTAACACAATTAAGTCTGGCATAATCTTTACAGACAGAAGAGTTTATGAGGACAATACAATCCATTTCACATAGCTGAATAAATTATTCAACCAATCCTATGGTAAGAGACTGACTTTTGTTTAATTTTTATTGGAGTATAGTTGCCTTACAATGTTGTGTTAGTTATTCCCGTACAACAAAATGAATCAGGTATATGTATACATATAGCCCCTCTCTTTTTGGATTCCCTTCCCATTTAGGTCACCACAGAGCACTTAGTGGAGCTCCCTGTGCTATACAGTCTGTTTTCATTAGATATCTATTTATACATAGTGTCAATAATATATATGTGTCAATCCCAATCTCCCAATTTATCCTACTCCCCTCCCCTCCTTGGTGTGCATACATTTTGTTCTTTATGTCTGTGCCTCTATTTGTGTTTTGCAAATAAGATTATCTATACTATTTTTCTAGATTCTACATGTATGCATTAATATAGGATATTTGCTTTTCTCTTTGGGACTTACTTCACAGGCCTGGTGTGCTGCGGTTCATGGGGTTGCAAACAGTCAGACACGACTGAGCAACTGAACTGAACTGAACTGAACTCACTCTATACGACAGCCACTGGGTCCATCCATGCAAGAGAATGACTTTTAATAGCCAGTAGCGAACTGCTTAAAAATACCCTTTTCAACGAAAGGACAATGAAAGTTCTGTTCATCGTATTGCCAACTCTCTCTGTTCCCTTCAGGAAACCATCTGTGCTAGCTGCTAATTCGCCACAGAAGAGCCTACTCAAAGATTTTAAGAGAGAAGACCAAGTGCCTTAGAAAGGGTGGCAGTCTTAATCAGAGAAAATCTCTTTGTTGAATAATCACAAGTCATCTGATTAAGTGCTCTCTCCCCACAACACTAACATTTTCAAGTTGAGGTTCAGGGCTGAGTTGTCTCAACACTAATTTATTGGAAAACAGACTGTGATTAGAGAGCTAAAAAGTCATAGGAGGATAAGACAGAAGAGGCTAGTGGCTAAACTGGTTTCCTGCAGAAAGGAATCTTTCTCTGGGAGCTAGCTATGATGCCCAGAGAATTATATTTCTGATCTCTTCACAAAGGAAATTTAAAAGAACAGCAGATGGGGGAATCAATTACATAGTTTCCAGTAGACTTGGCCATGGCTTTCAATGCCAAGGTTGTCTAACTACATAGAGGACATTCCCTCCAAGCATGATTTTTTTCTTTTCCCTCCCATGTTACTGGAGTCACTAGATGAGAGCTTTGCTCAATAACCATACTAGACATTCTAGTCATTCATCAAATGATTTAAAAAAATAAGGCTTGATTGACTGATTGATTTTATTAAGACTTTACATATTTAGACACAGTTTAGGTTCACAGCAAAATTGACAGGAAAGTACAGAGATGTCCCATATACCTCTTCCCTCACACACAAATAACATTCCACACTATCAAACTAAATCACCAGCGTAGGACATTTGTTAAAACTGATGAACCCACACTGACACATTGTAATCACCTAAAGTCCATGATTTACATTGCAATTCACTTGGTATTGTATATTTGATGGGTTTAGACAAATGTGTAATGACATATATCATACTCATCATTATGGTACCATGCAAAGTACTTTCAATGCCATAGAAAATCTTCTATGCTTTGCTTATTTATCTCTCCTTGCCCAACTCTTGGTAACTTTTGCTGTCTCCATAATCTTCCTTTTCCAGAATACCATGTGGTTGGAATCATTCTCTCATTTAGTACTATGCATTTGAAATTCCTTCATGACTCTCATGACTTGATAACTCATTCCTTTTAGCACTGAATAATATACCATTGTCTGGATGCACCACAGTTTATTTAACCAGTCACCTACCAAAGTAAATCTTGGTTGCTTCCAAATTTTGGCAATTATGAATAAGGCTGCCATAAACATTCATGGGCAGGTTTTTTGTATGTATGTAAGTTTTCAATTCCTGTATGTAAATATTTAATACCAAGCACTGCAATTATTGATAAAAGTATGCTTAATTTTCTAAGAAACTGCTAAACTTTCTTCCAAAGTAACTATACCATTTTGCATCCCAACCAGTAATGGATGAGAGTTCCTGTTACTCCACATTCTTGCCAAAATTTGATGTCAGTGTTCTGAATTTGGGTGGCTCAGATGGTAAAGGTTCTGCCCGCAATGTAGGAGACCCATGTTTGATCCCTGGGTCAGGAAGTTCTGCTGGAGAAGGAAATGGCAGTCCACTCCAGTGATCTTGCCTGGAGAATTCCATAAACAGAGAAGCCTGGCAGTTTACAGTCCATGGGATCGCAAACAGTCAGACTGAGCAACTTTCACTTCAATTCACTTCAATAGTTGTGTAGTGATATTTCATTGCTATTTCAATTTGCATTTCCCCAGTGGCACTGATGTGAAGCATCTTTTCATATGTTATTTGCCACCTGTATATTTTTTGATGCTGTATCTGTTAATGTCTTTGACTGTTTTTCTTAAATCAGGTTGTCCATTTTATTATTGAGTTTTAAAATTTCTTTGTTTATTTTGAGTGACAGTCCTTTTTGAGGTGTATCTTTTGCATATTATTTCTCCCTATGCGTGGTTTGTCCTCATTCTCTTGACATTGTTTTTTGTTGAGTAGAAGGATTTTTTTAATTTTAATAAAGTCTAGATTATTCATCATTTCTTTCATGGTTCATACCTTTGTAGTTATATCTAAAATATTACTGCCAAGCCCAAGCCCAAGGTCATCTAGGATCTTTTCTATGCTGTCTTTTAGGACTTTTATTGTTTTATATTTTAATTTTAGGTCTATGATACATTTATGTTATTTTGTGAAGGACATAAGGTCTGTGTGTAGATTCTATTTTTTTTCTCTTTTTTTGGCATGTGGAATTCAATTGTTCAAGCACCATTTGTTGAGAACACTATATTTGTTCCATTGAATTGCCTGTGTTCCTTTACCACAGATTTGTTGACTATATATTTATATGGATCTATATTTCTGGGCTGTCTATTCTGTTCCATTAATCTATCTATTTCTTTTGCTAACACCACACTATCTTGATTACTGTGGCTTTATAGGAAGTCTTGAAGTCAGCTAGTGTCAATCCTTCAAATTTGTTCTTCTCTTACAGCATTGTGTATCTTATTCTGGGTCTTTTGCCTTTCTCTATAGATTTACAGTAATTTTTGTTGACACACAGAATGTATCTTTCTGGAATTTTGATTGGAACCATATTGCATCTATAGATTATGTTGGAAAGAACTGGCATGTTGATGATACTGAGCCTTCTCATTCATTAACATGGAATGTTTCTCCATTTATTTAGTTCTTCTTTGATTTTATTCATTAGCATTTTCCCCCTCTTGTAGCTCTTGTACATATTTTTGTTAGAATTATAAAAAAGTATTTCATATTTTTCTGTACTCAGTTGAGTTCAGTAGCTCAGTCGTGTTCAACTCTTTGCGACCCCATGAATCGCAGTATGCCAGGCCTCCCTGTCCATCACCAACTCCCGGAGTTCACTCATACTCACGTCCATCGAGTCAGTGATGCCATCCAGCCATCTCATCCTCTGTCGTCCCCTTCTCCTCCTGCCCCCAATCCCTCCCAGCATCAGAGTATTTTCCAATGAGTCAACTCTTTGCATGAGGTGGCCAAAGTACTGGAGTTGCAGCCTCAGCATCATTCCTTCCAAAGAAATCCCAGGGCTGATCTCCTTCAGAATGTTTATGATATTGTGTTTTAAATGTCAAATTCCACTTGTTAATTGCCAGTAAGTAGAAGAGTGATTGACTTTTTATATTAACTTTTTATTCTACAAACTTGATATAATGGATATTTCCTATAGTTTTTTTGTCAGTTCTTTCAAAGGTTCTACACAGATGATCATGCCATCTGTGAAAAAAATAAAAAAAACAATTTTATTTCATCCTTCTTAAACTGTATAGTGTTTGTTTCTTTTCTTGTTTCATTGTATTAGATAAATTTCCAGAATGAGGTTGAAAAGGGATGGTAAGAAGAGATTTCATTTCCTTTATTTGAGCTCAGTAGGAAAGTTTCAAGTTTGATTTTTGGTGTAGGGTTTTTGTAAATATTCTTTATCAAGTTGAGGAAGTTCCCCTCTATTCTTAGTTTACCGAGGTTTTTGTTATTAATGCACACTAGATTTTTTCAATTGCTTTTACTGCATTAATAATATGATTATATGATTTTTCAGCCTATTGATGATATAGATTATCAGCAGTCTTTAAAATTCATCTTCTAATTAGACCTTACATCACTGATACAGAAATAATTTGAATAAGCCAACATTATCATGCTATTTCTCTATGTTTTATTCACCAATAACCTCCTATCTCCTACAAAATAAAAATCTAAAAATGACTGGCTTGGCAAAGAAGATCCTTTAGAATCTGACGTTTGCCTGGGTGTTCAGACTCATATCCAGCTTTTTTTTTTTTTCTTTCCTATATTTATAGTTTGCATTTGAAGTGAACTTAACTCCTTAAAGTTCACTGAATTCTTGAGCGGGAAATGCTTCTCCAGGCTTGTTTACTGGAAAATGTCTACATAACCTTCAAGTCTCAGCTTAAATATATCTCTTTCCTCATATCTTCACTGATGCCCCTAACAGATTTGAGTTCTTATTTCCAGTGTGCTGATAGAAATATTATTAAATTATCATACCGAACCATAAATATATGTTTTTGTTTTCAGTTTCTCCCAGTGCAGAGGTCCCCAGCCCGTGGGATCTAATGTCCAATGATCTGAAATAGAGTCAATATAACAAATCACAATAGAGGTAATATGTTTGAATCATCTTGAAACCATCCCACCCCAGTCCATGGAAAAACTGTCTTCCACAAAACTGGTCCTTGGTGCCAAAAAGATTGGGACTGCTGCCTTAGTGTACTGAAAAATTATTTGATAGCAGAGATCCTGTCTTTTGTATTTTGGTACAGATACATAAGGCACCTTAGTACCTAGTGTAGAACCTAGATCAGAGGAGGTTTGTCATTTATACATAAATGGATGAAAGAAAAAATTTCATATCTGTGGATTCCATCACCCATATACTTCTCCATTAAACCATGAGGTTTATTTTACATATGAAATTTCTCACTGGGTTCTCTTATGTTTGAATAACAGTAGCAAGAAGAGGATACAGATGTTTCCAGAAGGATACTGGTAAAAAATATTTGTCTTTACCTTACTCTTTTTAGCCATTGACCAGACTATCAAATGGAGCTAGAGAGTAACATGGTTCAGAGGTATAAAAAAAGCTCATAATTAGAGCAATATGAGTAACTGCTGCTATTTCTCCAGCTCATATTGGAACAGAACAAAACTTTTCTGGATGTTATAGCTATTTCCTGTTTTCATCTTACTTCAGCCTTATTATTTCCCTTTTCTGTTATCCTTTCACCAAATCCAATATGCTAGAGGGAACAAACTATGGGACAAAACCATTCTCTTCCTCTTGCTCAACCTCCTTACTCATCACCCACTTTCATCTGAGAGACAGCTTAGCCTGGACCATGCAGTCAGGCAGCTGTTGGCCAGAGGCACACATGGAAAAGGCTCTTAGACTATAGTTAGAGCAGAAAAGTTTGATTAAGAAGAAACGAAGTTTTAAGTGGAAACGGTTAATGAGTTGGAGTCTGGGGTTGGATGTAAATGATCATTATCATCTATATTAATCACAAATTCTATTAGGCTAGAAATCATAGACTGTATCTATTTCATCAAGAGTTAAAGTGTCACCTGTTAGTTCAGCAACTATTAAGTATCACATGCAAAGTATAGGCTGAATGTAAAAACTGATGCTGATTCATGTCAATGTATGGCAAAAACAGCTACAATATTGTAAAGTAATTCAGTTCAGTTCAGTTCAATAGCTCAGTTGTGTCCCACTCTTTGTGACCCCATGGACTGCAGCACGCCAGGCCTCCCGGTTAATCACCAACTCCCAGAATTTACTCAAACTCACGTCCATTGAGTTGGTGATGCCATCCAACCATCTTATACTCTGTCGTTCCCTTCTCCTCCTGCTCTCAATCTTCCCTAGCATCACGGTCTTTTCCAATGAATCAGTTCATTACATCAGGTGGCCAAAGTATTGGAATTTCAGCTTCAACATCAGTCCTTCCAGTGAACACTCAGGATTGATTTCTTTTACGATGGACTTGTCAGATCTCCAAGGGACTCTCAAGAGTCTTCTCCAACACCACAGTTGAAAAGCATCAATTCTTTGGCATTCAGCTTTCTTTATAGTTGGGCTTCCCTGGTGGCTCAGACGGTAAAGCGTCTGCCTAAAATGCGGGAGACCCGGGTTCGATCCCTGGGTCGGGAAGATCCTGGGGAGAAGTAAATGGCAACCCACTCCAGTACTCTTGCCTGGAAAATCCCATGGACAGAGGAGCCTGGTAGGCTATAGTCTTTGGGGTCGCAAAGAGTTGGACACGACTGAGCGACTTCACTCACTCTTTCTTTCTTTTTTTTTTTTTTTCTTTCTTTATAGTCCAACTCTCACATCCATACATGACTACTGGAAAAACCATAGCCTTGACTAGATGGACCTTTGTTGGCAAAGTAATGTCTCTGCTTTTAATTACGCTGTCTAGGTTGGTCATAACTTTCTTTCCAAGGAGTAAGCATCTTTAAATTTCATGGCTGCAGTCACCACCTGTGGTGATTTTGGAGGCCCCCAAAATAAATTCCATCACTGTTTCCACTGTTTCCCCATCTATTTGCCATGAAGTGATGGGACCAAATGCCATGATCTTAGTTTTCTGAATGTTTAGTTTAAGCCAACTTTTTCACTCTCTTCTTTCACTTTCATCAAGAGGCTCTTTAGTTCTTCTTCACTTTCTGTCATAAGGGTGGTGTCACCTGCATATCTGAGGTTATTGATATTTCTCCTGGCAATCTTGATTCCGGCTTGTGCTTCTTCCAGAGCATTTCTCATGATGTACTCTGCATATGGCTGGAGAAGGCAATGGCAACCCACTCCAGTACTCTTGCCTGGAAAATCCCATGGACAGAGGGGCCTGGTGGGCTGCAGTCCATGGGGTCGCTAGGAGTCGGACACGACTGAGCGACTTCACTTTCACTTTTCAGTTTCATGCATTGGAGAAGGAAATGGCAACCCACTCCAGTGTTCTTGCCTGGAGAACCCCAGGGACGGGGGAGCCTGGTGGGCTGCCATCTGTGGGGTCGCTCAGAGTCGGACACGACTGAATCGACTTAGCAGCAGCAGCAGCACTCTGCATATGAATTAAATAAGCAGGGTGACAATATACAGCCTTTATGTATTCCTTTTCCTATTTGTAACCAGTCTGTTGTTCCATGTCCAGTTCTAACTGTTGCTTCCTGACCTGTATACAGATTTCTCAAGAGGCAGGTCAGGTGGTCTGATATTCCCATCTTTTTAAGAAATCTCCACAGTCAAAGGCTTTGGCATAGTCAATAAAGCAGAAATAGATGTTTTTCTGGAACTCTCTTGCTTTTTCGATGATCTAGCAAATGTTGGCAATTTGATCTCTGGCTCCTCTGCCTTTTCTAAAACCAGCTTGAACATCTGGAAATTCACGGTTCACATATTGTTGAAGCCTGGCTTGGAGAATGTTGAACATTACTTTGCTAGCGTGTGAGATGAGTGCAATTGTGTGGTAGTTTGAGCATTCTTTGGCATTGCCTTTCTTTGGGATTGGAATGAAAACTGACCTTTTCCACTCTTGTGGCCACTGCTGAGTTTTCCAAATTTGCTGCCATATTGAGTGAAGCACTTTCACAGCATTTTCTTTTAGGATTTGAAATAGCTCAACTGGAATTCCATCACCTCCACTAGCTTTGTTTGTAGTGATGCTTCCTATGGCCCACTTGACTTCACATTCCAGGGTGTCTGGCTCCAGGTGAGTGATCACACCATCATGATTATCTGGGTCCTGAAGATCTTTTTTGTACAATTCATCTGTGTATTCTTGCTACCTCTTCTTAATATCTTCTGCTTCTGTTAGGTCCATACCATTTCTGTCCTTTATTGAGTCCATCTTTGCATGAAATATTCCCTTGGTATCTCTAATTGTCTTGAAGAGATCTCTCATCTTTCCCATTCTGTTGTTTTTCTATATTTCTTTGCACTGATCACTGAGGAAGGCTTTCTTATCTCTCCTTGCTATTCTTTGGAACCCTGCATTCAAATGGGTGTATCTTTCCTTTCTCCTTTGCTTTTTGCTTCTCTTCTTTTCACAGTTATTTGCAAGGCTTCCTCAGACAGCCATTTTGCTTTTTTGCATTTCTTTTTCTTGGGGATGGTCTTGATCCCTGTCCCTTGTACAATGTCATGAACCTCTGTTCATAGTTCATCAGGCACCCTATCTATCAGATCTAGGCCCTTAAATCTATTTCTCACCTCCACTTTATAATCATAAAGGATTTGATATAGGTCATACCTGAATAGTCTAGTGGTTTTCCCTACTTTCTTCAATTTAAGTCTGAATTTGGCAATAAGGCATTCATGATCTGAGCCACAGTCAGCTCCCAGTCTTGTTTTTGCTGACTGTATAGAGCTTCTCCATCTTTGGCTGCAAAGAATAAAATCAATCTGATTTCGGTGTTGACCATCTGGTGATGTCCATGTGTAGAGTCTTCTCTTGTATTGTTGGAAGAGAGTATTTGCTATGACCAGTGCATTCTCTTGGCAAAACTCTATTAGCCTTTGCCCTGCTGTGTTCTGTACTCCAAGACCAAATTTACCTGTTACTCCAGGTGTTTCTTGACTTCCTCCTTTTTCTTGAGTCTCCTATAATGAAAAGGACATCTTTTTTGGGTGTTAGTTCTAAAAGATCTTGTAGGTCTTCATAGAACCATTCAACTTCAGCTTCTTCAGCATTACTGGTTGGGGCATAGACTTGGATTACTGTAATATTGAATGGTTTGCTTTGGAAATGAACAAAGATCATTCTGTCATTTTTGAGATTGCATCCAAGTACTGCATTTCAGACTATTTTGTTGACTATAATGGCTACTCCATTTCTTCTAAGAGATTCTTGCCCACAGTAGTAGATATAATGGTCATCTGAGTTAAATATATCCATTCCAGTCCATTTTAGTTCTCTGATTCCTAAAATGTCAATGTTCACTCTTGCTATCTCCTGTTATAAAGTAATTAGCCTTCAATTAAAATAAATAAATTAAGAAAAAACAGTAAGTGCTGGGAGTTTGTAGCTTCTGGTAGCTGTAAAGTAGCTTGTGTGAGACAGATCAGAGGCAAGGAGCTGAAATGAAATGAATGGACAGATGAAAGTATCTCAGAGAAATATCAAGAAGCTAATGAATGAAGTTATATGTCTAAAAACTGTCACTAAGATCTTACAATGATTAGATAAATTATTTCAAAAGATGTTTGCTGTTTATTGGTGCATCTACATTTCCCTTTGTCCTCACTCCAGAAATTCCATCAGTCACAGATTTTTATCTACATAAAAGGATTTCCTTCCTGCAGACTGCTACTCTGTCAGTAGATGAATATTAAATGGAATAAAACAAAGTAAAATAAAAGAGGGAAAAGTGAAATGCAGGCCACATGGGTAATTCAATTACCTCAAATTCAAGTATCAGCTTTGTTTTCCCTCAAAGAAAGAAGAAATATGAGGATCTTGGCAGGACCTGCCAACAAAGTGATGTGATTGATTTTTTAATATGTGAGCATACAAATTTTAGAATTTGAAAAATAGCATTTTTTGCTGCAACAATTGAAATTTTCAAAGCACTTAACTATTCGTTTTATGCTCAGTTTCATAAAATCTCTCTCTATGTTTATTTGCCTCAGCCTCTCACCACAGGAAGCTCACAGCTCCGCAGAAGAATTATCTCAGGGTATAAATTCCTGTGTGAAGGCAGATAACATGGACTCCATGACAATTCTAAAGTACAGAGTAAATGCTCTGAAAACCTACAGGAAGAGAAGATGATTGGCACATTGTGATAGGCTGAATAGTGTCCCCCCAAAATTTACATGTTGAAGTGCTAACCCCCAGGACCTCAAAATGTGACCTTATTTAGAAATAAGATGGCTGCATATGTAATTCATTAAGATGAGCTCATCAGTGTGGACCCAAATCCCATATTGTGCTCAGTTGCTAGGTCGTGTCCAACTCTTTGGGACCCCATGGACTGTAACCCACCAGGTTCCTCTGAGAGATGGTGCCTTAGTGCTCAGGTCCCAGAATAAATGTTACAGGTATGTCTGAAGGTGACTTCAGAGTTTGAAGAAAGAAAAATCATCTTTTTCAGTCACAGTGGGAGAACAGAGTCAAATAGAATAATCCAGACTTTCTCAGGGTTTCCCTGGTGGCTCAGCCAGTAAAGAATCTGCCTGCAATACAATAGACTGGGGTTCAATGCTTGGGCTGAGAAGATCCCCTGGAGAAGAAAATGGCTATCTACTCCAGTATTCTTGCCTGGAGAATTCCATGGACAGAGGAGCCCATGTGGTCACAAAGAGTCGGACACAACTGGGCAACTAACATATTTTCAGGCTTTCTCAACCTTGATGATACATTGACATTTGGACTGGATGATTCTTTGCATTTTTTGCAAAAATAATATTTTCAGTTCTTTGCATTACTGTATGACCAAAACCCACTCGATGTCAGTAACTTTCCCCTAGTGACAACAATCAAAAATACCCACTGATGGGAGTGTGGGCATAGGGGTGCAACTGCCCCAAACTGAGAATAGCTCAAATAAGAATACTGAGACAAGCAGCGAAACAGAAGGCAAGGAACTCAAGAATATTTGAGCCAGATGATCAGAGAGAAGTAGGCAGATAGGAGAGAGGTGTTGCTGGGTGGACAGAGACTCTGCCAGTGCCTCTGGGCCTTGCTCACATCTTTTCTCTTACTTGAATCCACTCTCTTCTCAATCCGCTCAAGCACTATCTGAGCTTCAAAGTCCAGATTATGGCCACCTCCTCTGAGAAACTGTCCCTAATCATAGCATATCTCAGAGCTCTTCCTCTCTCCCTTCTGAGTTCTACCAGCCTGGAGATTCTCTGCCCCTCCCTTGGACATCCAGCAAAGCGGTCATCTCTGGTTATTGTTCAATTGCCTACACGTGAAGCTTCCTCCTCAGTCGTATGGTCACTCCAGGAAGTAGGATGGGGTCAAGTTTTGGCATTGCCTACACAGTCCTGCACATCAAGGAGGGCTCAGATACCCTAAAGGAGGAAATGAATAAAGTGTTCAACCATGTGATTGGTTAAACTTTCTGATCTACTGGGAGCTCTGTTCCAAGCCACCTCCTTCTGGATTTGTGTTATGCTGCCTTTCAGAGAAGATGACAAACACTGCCTGAGTGGAATTTCTCAGCAGAGGTTCTCTGAAAATCCTCAATGAGACAGTCAGATGCAAGTGACCTCGATGCTTCCTTTATCCCGTCAATAATGCAGATGGCAGTCCATCATAGCAGTTTTTGTGCTTCTAGAATAGCTGAGGACTAGAACATTCTTATGAAGTTCTGTATCTGTGAGATCTAGCAAAGAAGATGCCTGGGATCCACAAGTTTCCTCCATTGGTGCCTTGCCCACATAGCTCCTTGGTTACAGTTATGTGCCATTTACAATGCTCTGTTCTAAGCAGATACACAAGTCCCCACACATCTGGGAACATTTGGGACTACAAAAGAAGCTTACCAGCTGTTTGGTATCAAGATTTTCTCTGCATCTATAGCATTTCCCTGAAGTAACTAATACCTTGACCCACAGGAAGGACTCCTAGATGCCAAAATAGTTAGTGAACCAGACACCAGCAGGTATTACCATTTAGCCCTAAGCAGTGAACATTCTTCATATTTTATAAAGAAGGCTCATCACTGTTTGGTCCTCAGGTATCCCTTTACCCCACTGCTCCACATTTGCACCTCTCTTTGATCTTTACTGATTAAAGTCTCCCTAACAGACGCCCTTTGTTCCTTTTCCTTATTGCTTCTCTGGAAAACATTGACTCACTCTTTGAGACACACCCTTGAAAGTTATTTCCCCACTGAAATTGTCTTTGAACTTCATAAACAGAGTAGACTCCCTTGTTCTGGGCCACCTCTGTTCCCTCACCTGTCTTCACTCTGTGCTCATTTCATCCTATTTTAATTGCTTACTGTCCTGTGTGTCTTTCTTACCATTCCTGCATGCATGCATGCTAAGTCGCTTCAGCCCGTGTCCAGCTGTTTGTGAACCCATGGATTGTAGCCCACCAGCCTCCTCTGTCTATGAGATTTTCCAGGCAAGAATACTGGTGGAGTGGGTTGCCAAGCCCTCCTCCAGGGGGCCTTCCTGACCCAGGGATCGAATCTGTGGCTCTTACATTTCCTACATTGGCAAGTGGGTTCTTTACTAGTAGTTGCCACCTGGTAAGCCCTCCATTCCTGCACTCTGAACCAAAGAGCATCGCCTTTCTTAACTCTGTAAACTTGCTAGGGTTGGTTCTATAATAGCTGTTGTTTTATATCTTTAGTAATGATCTATCACTTGAGAAAACATTCCACATCTTCTCAGGCAAAGTACTGGAAAAAATTGACTGACATTAACTTAAGGGTTTTATCATTTCTCATTTCTTCAACTTTCATGGTATCAGTAAAACTACCCAATGCAATTTTTAGATACATAATGTTTACCCTGAAATGATGGATTAACATTCATTTGACTAAAGTGTGTACTGTCTCAATTATATCAAATTTATTCATTAAAACTGGTATATGGCATATCAATCTTTTCTCAGAAATAAAATGAGTTATTACATAATGAGGGAACAAAAATTCTCATTTAAAAGGAATGCACTTAAGCTTTACAATCTACCTCTAAATGTTCAACAATTTGGCCATCCAGACAGCAGTGTTTATACCCAACTGAAATTTAATCATTTCTTTCAAAAGTGCATTTTTTCTGAACATAAAAATTTCATTTGATTGATAGTTTGTCATAATAATAATTGCTAACTTCTATTGAGCAATCTTTAATATTCTCAAAAATTTCTTTATTTAATCCTTATAGCAACGTATTAAGGTAGGTTATCCTTAATATCTGGGCTTCCCAGTGGGGAAAGACTTACCTGCCAATGCAAAAGATGCAGGAGACTAGGATTCAATCCCTGAGTCAGGAAGATCTCCTGGAAGAGGAAATGGAAACCCACTCCTATATTCTTACCTGGAAAATCCCATGGACAGAGGAGCCAGGTGGGCTACAGTCCATGGAAAGAGTCAGATGTGACTGAGCAATGCACATCCTTAACTTACAAATAAAAAATTGGCAGCTCATACACACAGATGGTGACTGCAGCCATGAAATTAAAAGACACTTACTCCTTGGAAGGAAAGTTATGACCAACCTAGATAGCATATTGAAAAGCAGAGACATCACTTTGCCAACAAAGGTCCATCTAGTCAAGGCTATGGTTTTTCCAGTGGTCATGTATGGATGTGAGTGTCGGACTGTGAAGAAAGCTGAGAGCCAAAGAATTGATGCTTTTGAACTGTGGTGTTGGAGAAGACTCTTGAGAGTCCCTTGGACTGCAAGGAGATCCAACCAGTCCATTCTGAAGGAGATCAGCCCTGGGATTTCTTTGGAAGGAATGATGCTCAAGCTGAAACTCCAGTACTTTGTTACCTCATGCAAAGAGTTTACTCATTGGAAAAGACCCTGATGCTGGGAGAGATTCGGGGCAGGAGGAGAAGGGGACAACAGAGGATGAGATGGCTGGATGACATCACTGACTCGATGGATTCGAGTCTGAGTGAACTCCGGGAGTTGGTGATGGACAAGGAGGCCTGGCATGCTGCGATTCATGGGGTCACAAAGAGTCGGACACGACTGAGTGAATGAACTGAACTGAACACACAGCTGACTTATCCAAGGTCACACAGCTTGGAGGGTTGCAGCTGGGATTTGAACCCATCAGTTTTTCTCCAGGAAGCTGACTCCTACCCTTGCTCCTGCACTGCATTTGCACTGCTTAATTTGCAACCCAAGACTTCTGCAGTCCAGCTACTAGTGATATTGCATACTTTAATGTGCCTGACCCTGGTCAGCTTACATTAGACTTTTGGCACACATACTAGACGAGTCTAGCAACTCATGTGTTTGTTTCTCATGCTACACATAAGTAATCTGTGCCTCAGCTATGGAAAGTGACTTGCCTGAATTTAGAGCTAAAAAGTACCAAAGCTGGGACATCAAAGCCAGGCACTGTTAGTCTTAGTGCAGTGCTTAATCCACCCCACTATAGAACACTCAGAAGAATTAGGAAATTGTGCATAAAGCACATACACATATAGACATATACTGCTGCTGCTACTGCTGTTAAGTCGCTTCAGTCGTGTCTGACTCTGTGCGACCCCATAGACAGCAGCTCACCAGGCTCCCCCGTCCCTGGGATTCTCCAGGCAAGAATACTGGAGTGGGTTGCCATTTCCTTCTCCAATGCATGAAAGTGAAAAGTCAAAGTGAAGTCGCTCAGTCGTGTCTGACTCTTAGCGACCTCATGGACTGCAGCCTAGACATATACTAGTTTTATCCAATTTTGAGGTTTTAAAAGTAATGTGAAAAAGAATGGTAAGAATTTGTCACTCTTGTTTAACCCCCGAGGCTGGATTTAGACATATGTTAAAAAATTAACATCAACTCTGAAAATTGTCCCATCCTTCCCAAGGATAGGGGAATTTTTTATTTGCTGGATTAATTGATACTGTTAAAAAAATTTTAATGTACTATTAACATATTTCTTATGTATGATGAAAAGGAATCAATTTTTAACCTAAATATAAAAAAAATGATGCAATTTTCTCTGCAGGTTAGATATGCTCATTCTCAAGGTCATTCAAAACTCGAATTGCTCACAGCACAAGCAGAATGCTTGCTCAGATTTACTCTTAGACTTACAGAGTCTGTGTTTGCTGGTGAAGAACACAGGCTGCATACAAATGACTTCACCTCTGCAGTACAGAATTTAAATCAGCTGAGCAAGAAGCCAACTAGTCCCCCAAATACATGTTAATCTGCTTCCAGAACAAACCCACAGACTGACTAAATATTTTGCTTCTATCAGAATTTCACCATATCAAACATAAGTTCAAATGAAGGCACTGCTAAAAGTAATTGATTTTGTAGCTTTTATTATAAGGAGCTCTGTTCTTTTCATCTAATTTACTCCTTCACTGAAAAATAATTTACAACAAAATGCATATACTTAAAGTGTTCAGTTTGATACATTTTGACATAAACATACATCCATGAAACCATCATCACAATCAAAATGATAAACACATCCATCATCTCTCAAAGTTTCCTCAAGATCTTTTATAATCACCCTCCTCTTTGCCCCTCTCTTCACGGTGAGTCACTGACCTGATTTCTGTCAGATGGAGTAGTTTTAATTTTTCTAAAGTTTTCTATAAATGGAATCAAATAATATGTATTATTTTGTCTGAATTCTTTCACTTTGCATAATTGTGTCTCAGATGAATTGCAACATTAATGTTGTCTCACGAATATCTGGTTTATTTATTTTTATTTCTGAATAGTATTTCCTTATATGGATATACCACAATTTGTTTAGACATTCATGTGCTGATGGACATTTGAGTTATTTCCAGTTTTTGCTTTGTTTCTTTAGCAGTGAAATTTATAACAACATCCTTAATACTAGAGACATTTACATAATATGAGATAGTTACAAAAATATAAACGGTAAAGTTCATGCACAATAGTTTTTAACTTTATATTTTATATTGGAGTATAGCCAATTAACAATGTTGTGATGGTTTCAGGTGTACAGCAAAGGAACTCAGCCATATACATGCATGTATCCAGTTTCTGCCTTTTACGAATAAAGCTGATATGAATATCTGTGCATAAGTTTTTATATAGATATGCACTTACTTTTCTCTTGGGTAATTATGGAAAATAGGAGTGGCTGGATCATATGTTAGGAAAACGTGTAACTTTTCTTTAAATAAGCTGCCAGAATGTTTACCGAAGAAGCTGTACCATTTTAGATTTCCACCAGCAGGATATGAGAATTCCTGTTATTCCGCATCCTGATCACACTTGGTATGGTCTATCTTAACTTTTAGCTCTTCTATTAGAAGGGCAGTTATATCCTGTGCTTTTAATCTGCTGCTGCTACTTAGCTGTTTCAGTCATGTGTGACTCTGTGCGACGCTATAGGCTGCAGCCCGCCAGGCTCCTCTGTCCATGGGGATTCTCCAGGCAAGAATACTAGGGTGGGCTGCCATGCCCTCCTGCAGGGGATCTTCCTGACCCAGGGACTGAACTCAGGTCTCCCGCATTGCAGGCAGATGCTTTACTGTCTGAGCCACCAGGGAAGCCCGTGCTTTTAATCTACATTCCCTAATGACTAATGCTGTCAGAGAGTTTTTAGTTGTTCAGTTGCTAAGTAGTGTCTGATTGTTTGTGACCCCGTGGACTGCGGTATGCCAGGCTTCCCTGTCCTTCACTGTCTCCCAGAGTTTGCTCAAACTCATGTCCATTTATCATGTGCTTATTTTCTTATTTCTTCTTTAGTGAAGTGTCTGTCCTTTATCAGATGTACAATTTTCAAATAGGTTTGCTCACAAAGTGTGTACTGTCTTTTCATTCTTTTAATAATTTCCTTTGAGGAGAAGATCTTTTAATGAAGATATTTTAATGAAGTCTAATTTGTCAACTTTATCTCTCATGGATCATACTTTTGAGGAAAATCTTAGTCTGACTCAAGTTTACAAATATTTTCTTTTTTTTTTTTTTCAGAAGTTTTATAGTTTTAGATTTTACACTTAGGTCCATGAGTCCATGATTCATTTTTGAGCTAGTTTTAATATATGGTGAGAGGAATGGATTGAAGTTTTGTTTTCATTTTAACATCCAATACCATTTATTGAAAAGATAACCAGTTCTCCCTGAATTGTCTTTGGAGCTTTGTCAAAATCATTCATCCATGTATGTATGAGACCACTGCTGGGCTGTTTATTCTGTTACATTGATTAGCTTATCTATCTTGATGCCAGTATCACACTGTCTGGTGACTGCTTCTTTAATATGACTTGAAGTCCAGTAGCATTAACGCTCTGATTTTCTTTTACGTTTCCAAAGATGTCTTGGCTAGTCTTTGTACTTCAATATGAATTTTACAGCCAGCTTGTCAGATTCCACAAAAAGCATGCCAGAATTTTTATTGCAATTAACTTTCACTTGTCAATTTCCACAAAAAGCTTGCCAGAGTTGCAATTATTTTGAATCTATGGATAAATTTGGAAATAGTTGATATCTTAACAATACTGAGTATTCTAGTCTTTATTTTCTCTTAATATTTAATATTTTCAAATGCATAGATCTCTCATATCTTTTGTCAGATGTATCTGTAATTATTTCACTCAGATTGATGCAATGGTAAATTGCATTTTGAAATTTCAGTTGAATAATTTTCTAGTGTTTTTTTTTTTTAAATTCAATCAGATTTCCCATATAGATGATGATGGAGTTTGAAAATGAAGACAGTTTGTTTTCTTTCTTTCAATATTGAGGGTCTGATTATACTCTTAGCGTCTCTAGTGTAATGTTAAATAGAAATGATGAAAAGTTGACAAACTTATCTTATTCCTGAATTTGGGGGGAAAGTACTTGCTCTTTTACCCTTAAGTATGATATCCACCATAGGTTTCTCATGAAGTGAAAGTGACTCAGTTGTGTCCGACTCTTTGCAACCCCATGGGACTCTACAGTCCATGGAATTCTCTAGGCTTCTCATAGATGCCCTTTATTAGGCTGAGAATATTGCCTGATATTCTTAGTTTACTGAGAGTAGTTAACCAGAATAGATGTTGGATTTTTTCAAGTATTTTCCTGCTTTTATTAATCTGATAAATTACATTTTTTGAAGGTTAAGTCGGCCCCGCATTTTTGAGGTAAATCTCACTTGATCATGATGTATTATATGTTATATACTTTTTTATATTTAAATTGCCAAAATCTCATTTAGAGAATTTGCCTCTATGTTCACAACAGATATTGGTCTTCATTCAGACATTTCCTCAAGTATTTTTGCATGGCTTGCCTCATAGAATAAATTAAGAAGCATTTCTTCTTTTTCATCTTTCTGAAATGATTTGTGTAGAATTTATATAATTACTTCTTTATAGGTGGCAGAATTCACTAGTGAAACCATCATAAAATTTCTTTTATGAAGTTTTTAACTAAAATTTCAATTTCTCAAATAAATTCAGGTTATCTGTTTTTTCTTTGGTGAGTTTTGTAGTTTGTGTTCTACAAGGAATTTGTCCATTTCATGTTGGCTTTCAACATATAGACATGCTGTCTTTAATAACATTCCTTTTAATATCTATACAGCTTCCCCTCGTGGCTCAGATGGTAAAGATTCTGCCTGCAATGTGGGAGACCCAGGTTTGATCCCTGGGTTGGGAAGATCTCCTGGAGAAGGGCATGACAACCCACTCCAGTATTCTTGCATAGAGAATTCCATGGACAGAGGAACCTGGTGGGCTACAGTCCATGAGGTCACAGAGTTGGACATGACTGAGCAACTAACTCTCTCACTCTCTTAATATCTTAATAGGCAGAATATAAAGTCTATATATTTAATCTCTCTGATTCATAATTTTGGTAAATTGTGTCTTCTATCTTCCTTTCCTTATCAAGCTCTACAGGCTTATTAACTTTATCGATTTTCTCAAATATCTAATTTAAAGTGTTGATAAATGGGAAGAAATGCTGAACTACGGGAGGGAGATAAAAGAATAAGTAGAATTTCCATTAAACAGAGTCTCATAGACTTGATTTACCTAAAATTAAACTATTATTGGCAGCAAAAAATAAAAACACCTTTTCAAGGAGTCTTGATCTTAGCAGTAAGAGACAGCTGGGTATAATGGTATAGGCAATGGATTCTGGCACCAGGCTACCTGTATTTGTTTCCTGCTCCTGCCTCTTATTAGCAGTTTGGTGGTGGTTTAGTCACGAAGTCGTGTCCAGCTCTTGCCACCCCATGGACTATAGCCAGCCAGAGTCCTCTTTCCATGGGATTCTCCAGGCAAGAATACTGGAGCGGGTTGTCATTTCCTTCTCCAGGGGATCTTCCCAACCCAAGAATTGAACCCAGGTCTCCTGCAATGCTGGCAGATTCTTTACCAACTGAGCTATGAGGGAAGCCCTATTAGCAGTTTAAGCTTGGGAAAATTATGCTTCAGTTTTCTTATCCATCAAGCATTCAGGCAATAATAATACCTATCCCATAAGATTGTTGTAATGATCAAATATGTTATTATAGTTTGTATGCATGAAATGATCTGAAAACTTCTGGCACATGACAAGCATTTTGTAAGTGTTAGCCTTTATGATAAATCAAAGGATCCAGAAATGACCTATTGTATGTAAGCATTTCATATTGCAGAAAAATACAATTTTTTTCCTTTCTTTCTTTCTTCCTTCCTTCCTCTCTCTATCCCCCACCCCCATCCCGCTCCCCTCATCTCTTTCTCTTTCAGCCAAAAAAGTAAACCAGAAGTTCAAAGACATAGCTTGGCCACAAAGGAATATTTACTGTTTGAACAAAACAAATTTAAATACTACAATATACCCATGTCTGTCTTATACACATCCCTAGGAGGTTTATGAGTGTTGTTTACAGTCAGAAATCCTTATATCTAGTGGGGTTTTCATTGTTCTATCTCTCCTAGGCTCACAAAAATAGACTTAATTTCAAATACTATGTCACTATGTTTTCTGTACTTATAAACCACCAACTTGTTCCTCACAGTCAATATTTCAAAATCCATAGTGTATTTCCAAGATTGTTTCTCCATCCAAGATAGGCATCATGCTTCAAAATCCATGCTTCATTTCTTGGCTTTGACAGTGTGTTTCTCTGACTAAAATCTTTTTATACAGATGAGAAAAAAATGAGACTCCCAAACGTGATATGCCCATAGGTGGACTCTTTTCCTTTCACAAGGCAAAACTTAGTGGATTCAAATATTTCATACAGCAAATGTCCTTTGATAAATCATTAACGGTTGCTGGGAGAAATATCAATAACCTCAGATATGCAGATGACACAACCCTTATGGCAGAAAGTGAAGAAGAACTAAAGAGCCTCTTGATGAAAGTGAAAGAGGAGAGTGAAAAAGTTGGCTTAAAGCTCAACATTCAGAAAATGAAGATCATGGTATCCAGTCCCATCACTTCATGTAAAAACAGATGGGGAAACAGTGGCTGACTTTATTTTTCTGGGCTCTAAAATCAATGCAGATGGTGATTGCAGCCATGAAATTAAAAGACGCTTACTTCTTGGAAGGAAAGTTATGACCAACCTAGATAGTATTAAAAAGCAGAGACATTACTTTGTCAACAAAGTCAAGGCTATGGTTTTTCCAGTGGTCATGTATGGATGTGAGAGTTGGACTATAAAGAAAGCTGGTGCCAAAGAATTGATGCTTTGAACTGTGGTATTGGAGAAGACTCTTGAGAATCCCTTGGACTGCAAGGAGATCCAACCAGTCCATCCTAGAGCAGAGCAGTCCTGGGTGTTCATTGGAAGGACTGATGTTGAAGCTGAAACTCCAATACTTTGGCCACATGATGCGAAGAGCTGAATCATTTGAAAAGACCCTGATGCTGGGATAGATTGAGGGCAGGAGGAGAAGGGGACGACAGAGGATGAGCTGGCTGGATGGCATCACCAACTCAATGGACATGAGTTTGGGTGGAGTCCAGGAGTTGGTGATGGACAGGGAGGCCTGGTATGCTGCGGTTCATGGGGTCACAAAGATTGGGACACTACTGAGAGACTGAACTGAACTGAATGGAAACAAAAAGAATATCAAATAAGACAGTGGTGAAATATAAGCAATGTTTTGGTATTTTCACAGCTGTCTGGATAATAGATGTCAGGCAAGATGAATAATAGATCTGCACTTCTGAATCCCAAGAAGGACAACACTCTAATCCTGTAAGGCCCCAGCTTATATTGTAGAATATCATATACACTGGACTCTGGCCCTGCCCAACAAAAGCAGAGTTGTACAACATACCAACAAATTATTAAAGCTTTTTTTCATGAGTTATTCTTACTGATTTGTGTTTAAAGATATTCAATAAGAGTGCAAATCAAATACTCAAATGTTAGAGACCTCTCTTGAGAATAACTTTTGTGTTTATTGATCCCCAGGATTAAAGTGAACCATTCAATATGACCAGGAATTTGGAAATCTGAAGGGGAATATTGAAGTACTTTCACTTACTGAATAGAAGTATCCTTGTTCTTACTTGATTGTTGACACCTAAAGCTATCCATACTGTAAGAGAGGAGGTCTACAGTGCAATCTCCCTGAGGAAAAGAAAATAAAAACAGAAATGAATTTATTCATACTAAAGTGTGAATGACTACACTGGTCATAACATTTCTTTATGATCTAGGGAAAGGGAAGCAGCCTTTATGAGCTTCCATAACCCATCTACCACTGCCCCTCCTCAAATATAGCTATCATTCCCCCCGTTTTTGTTCTTAAAGAAAAAGGCTATACTTTTTTTTTTTTTTTTTTACAGCTAGAAGAATATATCTTTTCCATGTATACAATGGCTGAATTCTGCTTCCTGAAACTCAAGTCTAACACTTAGTTGTCTTAAGGCAAATACTTTGAAGATATGGTTCTCTCCTTACTAGGTGAGAGTTTTTACTTCTAGATGTCACTATTTGAAGAACTAAAGACAGAATAGAGATTTCTTACTGACGGGGTGAATCCTCAGAATTGGAGATGCATTCAGCCTAGGTGATTTGCTTAAACACTCACTAAACATACCTAAAATCTGTTCTTATCTTACCTGAAGATAACCTTGCTTCTCTCTTTCTTTCCAAGGCTCAGAACTCAAAACACACCTGCTCTACCCCAAACCTCAATAATATATTCTTTTCCAGAACTATGTTTGAATTGTTATTTGTCTCTCTCATCTAAAAGTTTTTCCTCTGTAGCTGTCTCACCTTCATGCTAAGGTACTAAAACCCAAGGTCTGGTGGTATACCTTCATCATTTGCAGGTCTCCAGACAGCTTTTCTGGAGAAGGCAATGGCACCCCACTCCAGTACTCTTGCCTGGAAAATACCATGGACCAAGGAGCCTGGTGGGCTGCAATCCATGGGGTCGCTAAGAGTCAGACATGACTGAGAGACTTCACTTTGACTTTTCATTTTCATGCATTGGAGAAGGAAATGGCAACCCACTCCAGTGTTCTTGCCTGGAGAATCCCAGGGACAAGGGAGCCTGGTGGGCTGCCGTCTATGGGGTCATACAGAGTCAGACAAGACTGAAGCAACTTAGCAGCAGCAGACAGCTTTTCATTCATTTGTTAGTGAATATACATTGACCATTGTCCTTTGCTAGGTACTAGGGTAAGCACAAATAATAAAAAATCTAAGGTACCCTCTCTCTTTACCAGGGGCTCACAGCCAAATAATAGATCTTATGATAAAGAAGGTAAGCACATAGGAAGTATCAAGTTCTGCGCTAGGTGCTAGAAAGTTGATTGTGAACCTAAGAGATCAAATCCCTACTGTCCTGCCTGGAGTTTATATTCTGGTGAAAAGCTTTACAATACAAATTATACAGTCCATTTAAAAGTATTATATTCTATGGGGGTGGGTGGGAATTAGGAAGAGGAATAGGAGAAATCAGAGGAGCACAAACTTAAATAAGGCCTAGGAAGAATCTCATTGAGCTGATGACATTAGCGCAAATATCTAAAGGGAGCACAAGCTAAGGGGATCTGCAGGAGAAAAGGGCTCTGGGAAGAGGAAACAATGAGTGTAAACGCCCTGAGACAGAAGCATGGTTAGCGCATTTGATGAGTAACAAGGAAGTTGCAGTTGGATCAGAGCGAGCAAAGGAAGAGAACAGATCATGCATAGCTTTCAGTCTTTATAAGTGACTTTAGACTTTATAAGTGACCTTATAAGTGACTCCAGACTAAACCCCAATGGGGCTTCATTGAGCTTCCCTGGTGGTTCAGGTGATAAAGAATTTGCCTGCAATGCAGGAGACCTGGTATGATCCCTGGTTCAATCCCTGGTTCGATCCCCGGGAGGTCAAGAAGATCCCCTGGAGAAGGGAATGGTTACCTACTCCACTATTCTTGCCTGGAGTATTCCATAGACAGAGAAACCTGACAGTCCCTGGGGTTTCAAAGAGTCAGACATGACTAAGCAACTAACAGACACTCTTTCAGAAGAGAAGAGTAGCAAGTTTTGTTCTTATTTTTTGAAAGGCTCATTCAGCAGAGGAGCTGAGTAGAGACTATAAGGCAAGAGAAAAAGGAGAGATTGTTTAGGAGATTATTGCAGTCATCCAGATACGGATGGGTAAATGCTGGCATTTGACTGATAGAAATGGAGGTAGTAAAAAATGGTTAAATTCTGGATGTATTTCACAGGTGGAATCAACATGATTTCAACATGATATAGGTGGGTGTGGAACGTGAGATGAAGAGAAGAGTGAAGGATGACTGCGTGGCCTGAGCTAGTAGAAAGATATCTCTGTTTACTGATGAGGAAATTTGCAAACACAGCATTTTGCGTGGGGATGGGTAAAGTTCAGTAGCTCCATTTTGGAATTTTCACTCATCTTAGTGGAAATGTCAGGTAGGCAACTGGACAAGTAAGATTGAGTTCAGGGGAGAGGTCTGTGCTGAAGAGATATGTTTAGAAGTGGTTGGCATTTGAGTGGAATTTAAGGAATGAATCTTGATGATATTAGCACAGGAGTGGGTATACACAGAACAGAGAAAGAGTTGTCCAACCCCAAGGGCTGCATTAACTCTGGACATATACTGCGCCTCATATGTCTTCAATCTCTTGCAAACTGATACTTTTGTGAAAGAAAACAAAAGTAAATTATTGGAAGGAGTAAAGGTAATTAAAAGTAAAGACAGACAAAATCAAACCACATTTTTATTAGATTCAGCAAATATAAGACTCCATTTCAATAATCGAATCAGAAAAAATACAACAGAGAAAAGACAACCAAAATGATGCATCACATTGAAATGATGCATATTGGTGATTAATAAGAACACTGCACTTACACCTTTTTATTGTTTTATAATTTTAATCAAAACAAAACATTAATGAAATTGTGATTCTTCATTTTCAAAATCTCTACATACATTTTGCACATACACTCTGGATATCTATATATAATTTTTTCAAGTGATAAATGAGCTTGCTTCTTGCTGTTAATATATCTACTCTAGGTTGGATTGACGACAGCAGTAGTCATTAAGGGCAATGTACATCTGAAATGTGGCTACATTTTGTTTCAATATCACTCATGACTGAAGAGGCAGGGCTAACGAGAACAGAAGAAGAAATTTTAAAGCAATTTCCGCAGGCTCAGAATATTCATTTTTTACTTTTATCCAAAATGAAACAAAGGAAGTCATATTTCTTTCCAATATTTCATCTTCAATCCTTCAAAAGTAGTTAGTTTCAACAATTTATCTGATAATGTTATAGCTGATTTAAACTATCTTTCAATGAAAAGAATGGATTCAAATGTTATGTACTTTTCAGTTGACTAATTACACTTAAAATACCACACTTGGTAACATGGTCTGGTTATATATGCCCGGTATGCAGCTCCTATAGATGTGACTCATCACATGAGTTAAAGATGCACAAACTGTACCTGCTTAGACTATGAACAATGAGAAGAGTCCAACAACTGCAGATATAGATGCAGTAACACTGTCACAATGCTCTACAGGTTTTTAGATGTGATCTCTCAATGTCTGTTCTTATTTCTTTGTGAACTAGTAACTGTTGGTAGACCAGCACTGTCCACATTATGATCACGAGACAGAATAGCAGGGTACTGCACAATTCCAGGAATGCCAAGTATGTATTAATAGATACCACTGTGAATGTACCCCTGGTGTCAAATATAAGAACACTGGGAGATTACAACTTTTGGAGTTCTGGTTGCTGAGAGCTCTGAAACAGAAGGATAAATAGAATGAGTCAAACCAAGAGATTATGGTATCCTGGAAGGCAAGTAGTCCCATAGGTCAAATACTGCTAATAAATAAAGTAGGATGAGGCCCAAGAAATGATCTATAGACTTTGCAGCTTGGTCACTAATGACCTAATGGGGAGATGTACAGGATGATTAGGAAGCTCAGAATGGGTTACCACCAAGCAGATCAGTTCCAAACTTCATTCTTCCAGAGGAGTAATTTATGAGTTCTAAGAGTTATATGAACCTTCATTATTTTGACAATAGAAGTATGAAAATCTCCCCAGGAGAAGGCAACATCATATACAAGGCTGTAAAGCCCCACAACATAGAAGACCTACTCAAGCCCAAGATTATGCTAATCACTAGGCACAGACCTCACTCTCTTACTGTCTGAAGCAGTCTGGGTCCCTGATGCTAAGTGTTACCGACTCTGTGTGCCCTGTTTTGCTGATATTCTTAATCAGGGCCTGTGGGAGTTTAGTCTTCCCATTGAGTCCATCATGGAGCTTGGCACCTAGCATATATCTCATTTATATTGCCTTCCATGACAATAAAATCATATGAGTGTTGTTTTGGTTTTACTGCTGAAGAACAAGGTAACTGCTTATTTGAAAAGAAATTAATTGGGAGAATCCCTCTGTTATGTAAAACGACCCCAGAGTATCAGGTTATCTTAATCCCAGTGCTCTGTCCCTTCCTGTTGAACTCTTCCCCCAGCCACTGTGTAAATACCATCGTCTCGTCTCACTGTTTCCTCACCCCTTAAAAATCTCTAGTTGCTGCTGCTGCTGTATTAAAAGACAAATCAGGAAAACGTTTCATTGTTTGAGTCAGGTGCCCCAGCTCCTCAGAAACACAGTGAAGGTGTTTTCAGAGGAGACAGTGCCCAAGTCTGCCGGTCTCCAGGATCTACCTCCAAGATGGGTTCTAAACAACTGTGTGTAACATGGAAACATATACATCACCATATGTAAAACAGACAATCAATGGAAATTTGCTGTGTGACTCGGGGAACTCAAATTGGGGCTCTGTAACAACATGAGGGGATGAGGAGGGAGATGGGAGAGAGGTTCAAGAAGGAGGGGACGTAGGTATACCTATGGCTGATTTATATTGTTGTTTGACAGAAACCAAGACAATACTGTAAAACAATTATCCTTCAATCAGAAATAAGGAAATTTAATTATTTTTAAAAAAAGCTTAAAAAAAACAACAACAAGCAAACACACAACTGTGCGGTCTTTTGTTACTTCCCACCAGTGAATCAGGATGTCTGCCTTGTCAGGACTCAAAAAGCATTACAATATTTCCTCAAGACCTTCCCACCAGTGAATCAGGATGTCTGCCTTGTCAGGACTCAAAGAGCATTACAATATTTCCTCAAGACTCACCATCCATTTCCTTTCTGCTTTTATCTCAGCGTGAGGGAGATGTAAGATAATTTTGGAAATAAAAAAAGTTGAAATTGAGGGTTTCAAAAGGGTGCGATGTACAAGTGCTTACTGGCCTTGAACATGACTTCAGGAGAGGTCAGCAGGAGCTGCCAGGCGGAGTCATGTGGTCCAGCACTCGTCCTCTCCTCTCTCCACCTGGGAAAGGTGTGGGTTGGACCCGAAGGTCCCGTGCAGCATAGGCAGTGGTGATGCCTCATTTCTGTCCTTTATGTAATTATTTGTGGGATTGTGGGCTTGATTATCTTGACATTTAAGTGCTGAGTAATTTTCTCAAAATATGCACACTCTCTGTAGGATGAAGGCAGTTTTGTGTCGTGTTCCAGACACCAGTGCAAATGAGGTAACAATGCGTGTTGGGGCCTGGAGTAGGTCAGGGCGGGGAGGCTTTTGAGGCCCCAGGATGGGGGACACATGTACACCCATGGCTGATTCATGTCAATGTATGGCAAAAACCACTACAATATTGAAAAGTAATTAGCCTCCAATTAAAATAAATAAATTAATTTTTTTTTAAAAAGCCCCTTTGAAAAATTCCAGCATTTTGTGGATCCCAAAGTGAAGCACAAAAATTTGAGATCATTCACTGGTTGAACCTGAAGAGGGAATTAGAAACAGAGTTATGAGAGGGAGGAAGGGAGGGGGCTGGCTGGGGAATTTTGTGGGAAGGTCTGCCACTGCCTTGAGTGAAGGGGAAGGAGGGAATGCAAGTCTCTGCTCTGGATACTGATGCTTAAACACAAACACACCTTGTTTGACTCTTGAATATAAAAATCTAGTGAAATGTTTATCAGTTCAGTTCAGGCACTCAGTTGTGTCTGACTCTTTTCGACCCATGGACTACAGCACACCAGGCCTCCCTGTCCATCACCAACTCCCAAAGTTTACTCAAACCCATGTCCATTGAGTCGATGATGCCCTCCAAACATCTCATCTTCAATAAAAAGTAGGAAATAGCTGTCCAAGTGGGAAAGAAGAGAGACAAGAATTCTCAGTGGCCCTAATTCTGAGTTCAGCCCCCTAACTACTGAAACTAGTGAGAGCCAACCCCAAGGTTGACTGCCAGAAACTAAATCCTGGGGACTACAGAGAGAGGCATGTCCTGTAGTCGCATGGTGCCAGGCACTCCTCTGCTCGGAGTCGTCAGCCATCACCTCCTTGTCCTGGGGCCTGGGAGTGGTGCAGGGAGACTTCTGCCATGGGAAGAGAGTGGGTAGTGCCATGCCTAAGACCGTCTTGCATCTGAATCTATGGGAGAGATTTCGTCAGAACCATAGTGCCAGTAAATCAATCAACTGGGAGCATGAGGGGGAGGAGACCAACTGAATAATGTCCCACATTGCCATGGCCTGGGGAAATACTTGTCACTCAAGCCTAAAAGTTCTCCTTAAAGAGGCCAGGGCAGCCTAGTACAAAGGGCTTAAAGAAAGAGCAAATCTGTTCAACTCAGGGGTCATTATCAAATCTACAATTGCATTACAGGGATCAGCCAACACTGGGAAACCAAAAGAGCTCCAGTGGAATCTTCCAGATATTCCTTTCATTCATCCATGTACCTTTGTTTAAAGGTTTTCATTAAGAAACATTTAACACCGCTCTCGAGTGATTTCAAAGGTTCTGTTCCATTCCAATGCCTTGTGATTCTATTTGAAATGTCTCTGTAAATGAAGTTAGACAATAGGATACATAAGTCCCCTTAATTTCTTCTGATAGACATTTACTGAGCAACAACTCCACGGCAGGCACCACACTAGACACTGAAGACAGTGATGATGGAAACTCAGAGACTGATGATGAAGAATTCATTCAAGTACAGAGAGAGAAACAGAAACCCAGTGTGCTCTTCAGCACACACTGTGTTAACTGCAATGCAAGAGGGATGTGCATGGTACTGTGTGTGCTTTGAGTAAGTAATTAACTGTCATTGAGAAGAGGGAGTGTGAGGGAGGGGGAACCAAGGAGGAGGCATGTGAGCTGCGTCTGGAAGTAAGTGAGTTCACCAGGTGCTGAACTAGGGAAACAGAACATGGAGTTGGGAGAAAATTCTATGCATGGGATTAGCATATGCAAAATAAAGTTGGTCTGAAACCTTAACACATACTTGTATTAATCAATGAGTAACCACCATGAACTTGGACTGATCGATTACCAAGTAGCCAGGAAACCAATCTTCAAGTTCCACAGAACAACACAACAGGATCAGACAAAAGAATGAATGAGTGGGTCTGCTAGGTTCCAGGTCTAGAACCTACCTGTTTCATCACCATCAGTGCTCCAGTCCCTGAATGACTCTCTTCCGGGCAATGGGGGCAAGAATAGAGAAGCTGAAATAACCAGGGACATCAGAAACTGAGACATTTTCATACCAAGGCAAATGATTGGCTGCTTATATTACTGGGAATCAGACTTGCTATTTTGCTTTTGGCAAATCTATAAGAGGAAATGAAGTTCTTATGGATTGAAATAATGGAGATAAGTTTAAAAAAAATTTTGGCTTTTCTCAAGCCACAGAGCATGCAGCTGAGAAGCTAAGAGTGATGAGCTGATAGGAAGTGAAGTGGGAGTCATAAGCAAAAGATTAACTCTGTGTGAACAATGCTAAAGAACATGGGCTTCACTCTGCAGGATTGAGGACTTTCAAAGAATTTTAAGCAGGGAATTGACATCATCACATTTGCGTTTCTGGAAGATTACCTGGGCTTCAGTGAAATTGGATGGCTATGAGGGTAAATACTGGAATCAATTAAATGAGACTGCTTACTGTGGCTTTTATAATCCAGCCAAGGTACAATTGAGAGCTAAATAAGTCACAGGGTCTCTGAAGGGTAAATTCCGTTGTCTGACCCAATGTTAAAAAGCAGAGACATTACTTTGCCAACAAAGGTCCATCTAGTCAAAGATATGGTTTTTCCAGTAGTCATGTATGGATTGAGAGTTGGACTATAAACAAAGCTGAGCACCAAAGAATTGATGTTTTTGAACTGTGGTGTTGGAGAAGACTCTTGAGAGTTCCTTGGACTGCAAGGAGATCCAACCAGTCCATCCAAGAGCAGAGCAGTCCTGGGTGTTCATTAGAAGGACTGCTGTTGAAGCTGAAACTCCAATACTTTGGCCACCTGATGAGAAGAACTGACTCATTGGAAAAGACCCTGGTGCTGGGATAGATTGAAAGCAGAAGGAAAAGGGGACAGCAGAGGATGGGATGGTTGGATGGCATCACTGACCCAATGGACATGAATTTGAGTAAACTCCGGGAGTTGGTGATGAACAGGGAGGCCTGGCGTGTTGCAGTCCATGGGGTTGCAAAGAGTTGGACACGACTGAGCGACTGAACTGAAATGAACTGACTCAATGTTTGGGGTGAACATGAAGAAAGAAGTGGGTGACTCTAAAGTTTCTGGACTGAGAAAATTTAAAGTAGTTTTGTTCACTGCAGTAGGGAACATAGGAAGATGAGCACGTGTGGGCAGAATGGTGTGCGAGTAGATGAGACCAAATGGGCATGTTGATTTGAGACTCATGGGGTATCCAGGTGGGGAAGCGCAAATATCCAGAGTTGCACACGTGTGGCTGGTGCACCAGAAGAGAAATGTGGACAGAAGACAGAGATTAGGGAGACTTAGAATGATGGCATAGTGAGAAAGCCGGGTAAGGAGGAAGTCACACGCAGGACCTCACTGAAAAACAACAGGGCGAAACCCAAAGTGGATGGTGCCCCCAAAATCAGGAGGAGTTAGGTTTAGAATTGTGACAGTGGTCAAAAGTATGGGGAACAGAATCAAGGACAAGAAGGTGAGACATGGAAGCATCTCTCATGGCAACTCTGAGGCAATAGGACAGTTTCAATCAGGTGATGATATGAGAAGTGCCTTAAAGTTGACCAAGGCTTGAACAGGAATGGAGCAGACATCCAGGGGGAAGAGAAAAGACTCTGCTGTGGCTGGTGCAGATAGTGAACTGCAGAAGAGACAGGTGAACCTTTTTTTTAATTTTAAAATGAAAGAGACTTGTGTCTATTATCAAATGTGTATATTGTCCTATTTGTGTGTTTTATTAGGTGAGGTTTTAGACAGAGCCAAGTCCGACAGGAGCATGTCCAGGACACGAGCAGGGGGGTTTCTTATCACGTGGGCGAGAAGGAAGAGCAAGATGACTGTGTGCACTTGTAGATGAGTGTAACAGAGTGGGAGACATAAGCCGGAGGGATGTTCAGCCCGATTTCTTCTATTTTCCAAATCAGTCACAAGCTGACCATCAAATAAAAGTCTTCCATTGTATCCTGATCTTTTAAAGTGTATGTGTGTGTGTGTGTATATGTGTGCGCACTCAGTCACTTGTTCGTATCTGACTCTTTGCAGCCATATGGGCAGTACCCCACTGGATCCTCTGTCCATGGAATTTTCCAGGCAAGAATACTGAAGTGGGTTGCCATTTCCTACTCCAGGGATGCATCCTGACCTAGGGATCGAACCCACATCTCTTAGGTCTTCTACATTGGCAGACAGATTCTTTACCACTAGTGCCACCTGGGAAGACTGATCTTTTAAAGTAAGTATCACAAAATATCACAAAAGCTCTTGCAATTATATTTTTATCTGATTGTACCTGAGGAGCCTTGATCAAGAAGAGTAGGTTGGTGAGAGTAAGTAAAACAAGCATTTCAGATACTTGGGAGAAGTAAAAACTTTATGCCCTAATGTCAACCCAAAGCAACCATGTGCGTGTACATGTGCACACACACACACACACACACACACACACATGAAACTGGCAGAAACAAGACTCATAATTAAATGATAAGAACTACTGACCTTTAACAAAAATGAATCTGACTAATCAAAGCTATTGTAAGGCTGTGATCCAAATCAGTCCTGAATATTCATTGGAAAGGCTGATGCTGAAGCTGAAACTCCAATACTTTGGCCACCTGATACGAAGAACTGACTCATTTGAAAAGACCCTCATGCTTGGAAAGTTTGAAGGCAGGAGGAGAAGGGGATGACAGAGAATGAGATGGTTGGATGGCATCATCAACTCAATGGACATGAATTTGAGTAAACTCCAGGAGTTGGTGATGGACAGGGAGGCCTGGCGTGCTGCAATCCATGGGGTCACAAAGAGTTGGACATGACTGAGCGACTGAACTGAACCAAAGCAGCTTCCAGTCCAGCTGAGCCTTAGCCTATAGCTCTCTTGAAAACTCTTTCCTTAGCAAGAAATCAGTGACAATCATAATGATAAGAATTTGTTCAAATTAAATCAGAAAATAGTCCAGTAGAGCCTCTCCTGAGCAGGAAGTGTGTCTTCTCTATTTCCTCATTCCCAGGGGCAACCAAAACCAAATGGACTTTATGAATGTTTGCTCATTAAAGAATGAATAATTTATAAAAACGAGTTTTTCAGTAAGTCTGCCAAGATATGATAAGGTCTATTTAGATGAAGAAGCAGCCAAGGATTTTAGAAATATTTGAAGCTTGCATGTTAAATCACTTCAGTTGTGTCCAACTCTTTTCATCCCTATGAACCATCACCCTCTAGGCTCCTCTGTCCTTGGGATTCTCCAGGCAAGAATACTGGAGTGGGTTGCCATGCCCTCCTCCAGGAGATCTTCCCAACCCTGGGATCTAACCCAAGTCTTTTAGTATCCTGCATTAGCAGGTGGGCTCTTTACCGCTAGTGCCGCCTGGCCACCTGGGAAGCCCCTACGGAGCAAACAGGGGAGAGGGGAGAGTTAACAAGTGGTTACAGAACTTAGTACATTGGGACAGGTTTAGTGAGATTCTTTCCCCTCATCTAAACTCCAAAGACTAAGAAGCAACTTCATCCAATATTAATTTGGTCAGCACTTAGGTGTTTGCATCCTTTTTCTTTGGGAGTTCTGAGTGTGTCCCATGTATCAGAGGTGATTGTTTAGGGCAGTGGTATAGCCACCTCTGTCTGAAAATCTCTCCAGGGATCATTCCAGCTTCACAGTCTTATTTGTGGCAAAATATTAGTAAGTCAACACAGGTTGACTTTGAGTCAATCACGAGAATGCTTGAAGGCATGCAAATGTAGGCATTAGATAAAGA
Organism: Bubalus kerabau; assembly: GCF_029407905.1. Classification (NCBI taxonomy): domain Eukaryota; kingdom Metazoa; phylum Chordata; class Mammalia; order Artiodactyla; family Bovidae; genus Bubalus; species Bubalus kerabau. The sequence goes on along the minus strand of NC_073634.1, from coordinate 84,332,835 downwards.
CAGACCATGTTTATTATTATTTTGGGAAGTAGCTTAATTGTATTTTCTGTTGAGGCAAAATGCAGAGAGTTTTCATTATCTTTCACTTTCATTACCTGTGTTTCTGCACAAGATTAGTACATAATGAAATTTCTTTTTTAGAATGTAAATTTCCTATCTCAATTATTTTTATAGCAATTTAAAATGGATAGAGTAGTGGACATCTTTTAAGGAGTTCTCCTTAAAGGCTGTAAGCCAAAGACACAGTATTTCCTTGGAACTGTCTACCCAAGTCATGTAAGTGGGCTGCTTGCAGTCAGGTTACATGGAAGCTCCTTGTCCTGGGCTGAGGGTAGACATCTAACACAACCTGGGTAGATCCCAGTCCGTTTTTTAGGAATTTGAAGTTGTGGCTAGGGATTTCAATCCCAGTGCAGTCTGGTATCTGGAATAGAGAAGCTGTAAACCTCAAAGTTGTGGGGCAGACACCTCCTGCCAGCTCTTCTGAGTCACAGGGAAAGCCAGTCAGCAGGGAGAGAAATGAGGTGCATGCATGAGAGAGAGAGAGAGTGCTCCTCAGCTTTCATTTACTCCATTCCCTAGTTCCAGAGGACCATGTCTCCTTTTTCATTTAGCAGGTTTTTAACCAACAATCCCTAGTGGCTCAGATGGTAAAGAATCTGCCTGGAGTGCAGAAGACCTGGGTTCAATCCCTGAGCTAGGAAGATCTCTTGGAGAAGGGAGGCTACCCGCTTCAGTATTCTTGCCTGGAGAATTCCATGGACAGAGAAGCCAGGCAGGCTACAGTCCATGGGGTCGCAAAGAGTCAGACACGACTGAGTGACCAACACTTTACTGGCAATCACAGAGCTTCAGAAAAAACAGGGCTAGTGCATCTAACTCTACTCAGCCACCCACAGTGTGTTTCCCAATGACTGGCACATGTTTCCCTTAGAATCATCAGAAATTTCTTTAAACTCATTCCCTCTCAATAGATACAATATTAAGCAAAAAGGACATGATTAGCCCCCAACAGTTTCATTTTGAGGAGAAAATGAATCCTTAACAGTTTTGACAGAATGTATTTTGACCATGAAATTGCATCAGATTTGTGGGCAGAATTCAATTTGGGCCCAAAGCTCTTCTGCAGAGTTTCAGTTGTGTGTGTGTGTTTTCACATTCAAAACCACTTGCAATTCCTGCACAGACATTAGGGCCCTTGCTTAGCTGAAGTGGACCTTTGCAGTGTGAGCCAGAAAGATCAACCGACTCAGTTGTCAAAATCGTGTCAAACTATCATCATAGCTCAACATACCAAATGTATATATTTTCTTAGCTTGGAAAATCAGTATTTGGGTATATTTTCCAGGTCAGGATTGTTAAAGCTGACAGTGTACTGTGTGGTTCCCAAAATCCAAGGAGGTAATAACACTCCATAAAGCCAGCACAAATCCTAGCAATGCCTAGCTTGTTACTTCATAAAGCAGTTCATTTCTTTAAGTGACACAATAGACGGCCTTCCAACCACATGGAAGCCTGGCATGCTGCAGTTCATGGAGATGCAAAGAGTCAGACACAACTTAGTGACTGAACAACACCATTTAATAAATCTAGAAACTCTAAACAATAAAGCCATAGGCTTTTAAGAATCAAAGGTAAATGTCCTACCAAAATTATTTCTGAAGTAAAATCCAAAAACAGTAACTCTAAAGGCACTGATTTAATGAGTACTTGGGTAATTATTTATTCACTCTGCCTCCTTCATAACTGTAAAGCTGTCTGTCTATATTGATAGATCTCATGTCTCTCTTTCTTGTAGAAGCTAATCAAAATGAAATGTTAGTCAGAGCCAAACATTCCAAGAGCAAATTATAAAAACTTCTTCTAATATACCTTACAGTAAGAGTATAGTATTAAATGCAGGATCTTAATTCACTGTAACATGTTTGATATGATGAGGGAGTAGAGTCTTGAAAAATAAGAGTATCCAGCACTGAAGGGAAAATAAGATGCTCTGGAAAATGGGAGGTTCTATTCTTTGTTGATCAACAATGTTCATACAAATGTGTATGATGTTGAGAAACCAATGCAGAGTAAGGAGACAGAGAAATAAGATTTTAACCTGAGCCTTTTATCCTGGCTAAGGAAAAAGTCCATGATATCCAGAAGCAGGAAGCAAGGGGATCCCAGCTGTGTGTAAGCTGGCAAGCACCCTACAAGGAGGAGAGGAAGCCTGGCAAGGTACCTGTGAATTTGCTCCATTCCTGTATGGCTGCCACACAAGTTAAGTCTTATTATTGTTAAGGGGGTTGGTATTTTCCTCAGTTATTTATTTTTTCATTGACACTTAAGGAAAAAGTCATTAACTGGATAAAATGTTGTGGTGCATATATAAAATGGAATATTACTCAGCCATAAAAGAACATATTTGAGTCAGTCGTAATGAAGTGGATGAACCTAGAACCTGATTATACAGAATGAAGTAAGTCATAAAGAGAAAAAAAAATCATATATTAATGTATATAATTGGATCTAGCATAATGGTCCTGATAAGCCTATTTGCAGGGCAGCAATGGAGATGCAGACAGAGAGAACAGACTTGTGGACCCAGTAGGGGACTGAGAGGGTGGGACAAGTTGAGAGGGCAGCATGGAAATGCATAAATTACCATATGTAAATAGATGGCTGTATGAAGCAAGTAGCTCAAATCAGGTGCTCTGTGAAAACCTAGAATGGTGGCATGGGGTGGTGGGGGTGGTGGAAGGGAGATTCAAGAGGGAGGAGACATATGTACACCTATGGCTGATTCATGTTGATATATGGCAGAAACCAACACAATATTGTAAAGCAATTATCTTCCAATCAAAAATTTTTAAAAAGGCAAAAAAAGAAAAAGTCATTCATGCAACTAATATTTACTTATTGTACCTACTGTGTGCCAGATAACATGCTAGATCCTGCACAATATTTCTTCACTCAGAGCCCTTATATTCTGATAGGATACAGAGTATAAGGAAACAAACAAGGCTACAATTACAGGTTGTAATGCATGTTCTGATGGTAATAAAACTAATGCAGTAATAAGAAATAGGCAGAGGGGCAGAGAAAACTTCTCCAAGGACGAGCTACATAAGTCTGAAAGCTGAGAAGCAGTCAGTCATAACAATGAGATGGGTTGTGGCCTGAGCTGAGGGTCCATCCAGCTTGAGAACTTCTGCTCTAAGGCTAAGATTGGTTTACTCTGTCTAAATTTTATAGACATGGAACAAAGGTTTAAGCAGTTATGTATGCTGCCCCAGTCACTTTGTTAGCAAGTGTAACTGTCAGGATTTGGAGCCAGGGTTGTCAGCTTCTAAACATCTAATCTTTCCATGGCACCAGAGAAAAGTAAAGGATATGAAAGAAAGTAATCAAGAGAGGCCTGTGGCAAAGGATGATTTGGAACAACTTTGACAAGACTAGGTATTTAATAACAACTAACCCTGATCGAGTGTTTATTGTGTACTGGGCACCATCCTAAGGGCTTCCTATGCAGTCACTCATTTGACTCTCAGAACAGCCTGATAAAGCTCTGTTCAATAAATGCTATCAACTCCCTTCTACAGGGAAGGCAGCAAAATTAACTTTTTTATGGTTATGTAACTGGAACACTGGATCAGGAATTAAGCATAGACAGCTAGTGATAAAGAACCCGTTTGCCAATGCAGGAGACATAAGAGATGCGGGTTTAGTCCCTGGGCTGGGAGGATCCTCTGGAGGTGGGCATAGCAACCCTCTCCTATATTCTTGCCTGGAGAATCCCATGGACAGAGGAGTCTGGGGGGCTATAGTCCATAGGGTCACAAAGAGTCAGACACGACTGAAGCGACTTAGCACACACTCAATTTGGGCCAGAGCACGTGCTCTCCACCTTGATGAAACACTTGCTTTAGTTTGTACCTACTAATAGCTAGTCTGTAGACTCATCTGCTATACCAGGAGAGCTTGCGAATTTATATTTTAGTCAACTCCAACCTGTCATACCCAAGTGTGAACTTAAGAGGATATTCCCTGAGTCGAAAAATATGTCAACGAGTTTGACAAAAGGATGCCAAGTAGCTTAATATTCCCTGTGTCTTTGCCTGATTCATCTGCCCTGAAGCTTCAGCCAAGAAATAAATCTTGGCCATGGCATTAATCAGCTCTAAGAAAAAAAAAAAAAAACTGTTCCAAATGTCATTTTATTTTTCAGTCAGAGATTCAAAAGAAAATAGCCTATTGCTCAGCAATGAGAATATTAACAGCATCCAGTTTTTCTTTAGAGCTTAGATTTTCATCAAAATGAATCACAATTGCTCCAGGAGAATTAATAATTAATCTACAATTAATAAATATTGATAGCTCAACTTTTCTTGGAAATGTAAAAACCTAACCTAGTTAATAAAAAGAGATGGTCAAGGCCAGAGGCTGCAAAGGGCCCACATCAACCATCTAAGCAAAAAGGATTCTGAGGGATTTGTTGTTGTTCAGTTGCTAAATCACGTCCAGCACTTTGAGACCCCATGGACTGCAGCACGCCAGGCTTCCTGTCCTTCACTTCTCAAAGTTTGCTAAAACTAGTGTCCATTGAATCAGTGACGCCATCCAACCTCCAATCATCCTATCCTCTGTTGTCCCTATTTCTTCCTGCCCTTAATCTTTCCCAACAACAGGATCTTTTCCAATGAGTCAGCTCTTTGCATCAGGTGGCCAAAATATTGGAACTTCAGCATCAGTCCTTCCAATGAATATTAAGTGTTGATTTCCTTTAGGATTGACTGGTTTGACCTCCCTGCTGTCTAAGAGACTCTCAAGAGTCTTCTCCAGCACCACAGTTCAAAAGCATCAATTCCTCAGTGCATGCCCAGGGAAATGGACAAGCACCCATTTCTCCTATAAGTGACTATATTCATAGCATCCTGGACCACAGATTTTTTAAGGACAGTAACCATAATCACTAACATTCCAGAACAAAGGGGATGAATAAAACTCAAGATGTGGAAAAACATGGGATGGGGGGCGTGGCGTGGGAAGAGTATTGTGATGAAAGTCAATAACAGCTATGTAATAAGCAGGCAGGTGACCTCAGTTGCTCTCTTACAAACCCTCCCCACATCTGCCCCTGCTACCATCATCCGGAAACACAGTGTCTTTCTAAGAAATAAGAGTTAAGCTAGATGTTCTCTGAGGACTCTTCCAGGGTAGTACCCTGGAATGGGTACTACCTGTATGGCAATTTATGTAGTAGAAGCAGGAGTAGAAGGGTAGATTGGGAAGGAGCAATGATGAAAGTAGATACAGGTCTTTGAAACAATTATTATTTTTATTATCCATAAAATACAGAAGGAGAAAATAGAAAATGATGATGTAATTCATACAGTGAACTGATGAACACATGAACTCATGTATGCACGTGATATGATGGTATGGGTTGTTAGCTGCTCAGTCATGTCTGACACTTTACTACCCCATGGACTGTAGCCCATTAGGCTTCTCTGCCCATGCAATTCTCCAGGCAAGAATACTGGAGTGGGTAGCCATTTCCTTCTCTGGGGGATCTTCTTGACCCAGGGATCAAACCCAGATCTCCTTCATTGCAGGCAGATTCTTTACCATCTGAGCCTTCAAGGAAGCCCAGCTCCCCTAAAGTGAAAACTCCCAATGCTGCAGTCTCCTTCCACAGATTGTCCACTTCATGAAGAGAAGCAGTCTGGTTATCTTTGAGTCCTGATGAAAGGCACCTGACACATGTGACATGCTCAATAAATAACTTTGAACTGAACTCATCTAGCCTTAATGACAATATCAGCAATGCATCACTAAGTTACAGCATGTTACAGCATTTGATTTGTAAAGCATTGTTTCACTTAGAAGGTTATGAGAACTCTATAAGACACAGTACGGGGCCATGCTCTATTTCACATGGATAACAGACAGCTAGTCCTCAGACAATGGCCAGTTGTTAATGAGATCTCCCACCAATGGTCTCTCCTCCCACTCTGTCTCCAGCACACAGGAAGTTAGCATTCTTCTGCCTGCCCCAAATAAGTCAAAACATTTTGTCTGTTCTACCTCTAAGTGCAAGGCCAGAAAAATCTGGTCAATTGGATGATTTATATCCCCCATTTCATTATAAAATTTGGAGCCAATTCATCTTGGTTTGCCTTGGACCTTCTTGGTTGTGCCTGTTATCCAATGCATTTATTACTAGTGTCCCTTTCACGCTCAAAAATGCCCTACTTTTGCCATTCTAATGACAAGCTACTAGTGAGATATGCCCTGTGTCTCGTTGGTATGTCAAAGTGCAAAATTTACACTCAACTGATGCTAGCTGACTAAAACAAAAACTATGCTTTGCTAAGCAATTTAATAAGAGTCAGGGGTTCCTGACTCTCTGTGTGTATTTGCCCCCAGCTCTTCTCTGAGAGGAATACTTTCTCCAAAAGAGTTTATTTTTGACACATTAATAATGCTTCTCTTCCTCTTAAATAATTGATGGGTTTAAAAATATCAGTCAGTAGAAACAGTGATACACTGATGGAGGAAAACAGTGAATATTTTGGCCAAAACGTGAAAGCTGCATTAATGACTGTACAAACCTCACTAATGGGGCTTATCAGACTTTTTGCAGCAGGAGTTTTCATCTCCTTTGTCACCAGAACCAATAAATCCTTGTCATATAGCTGTGTCCAGCTGCTTATTTAAGGCTGACACTAAGTGTCTTACGGAAGTCGGTGCGTGGTCAACCTGTGCTGGGAGGCGCAAGTGCGATGCTGACTGTCTCAGAAGAGAAAGAAGAGTGCAACAAGGTGCTGGGCAGGAAGGCTCTCTAAATTAAGTGGTTTTAATCACAGTCATGTGGCAGAAAGTATGTTTCCTGAAGCCCATCGGCCTGTTTTTATCACTTATAAGGGGTTTAGAGGGATACCTTTCTCTGGCATAGGTACTCCTCAATGAAGTGTCATGGAGAGATTTGATCAAGTCAAGAATTAACTGCATGTAATTTCTTTCTCATCACAAACATCAACCATGCTGACCAAAGTATAAAAATATTGTCATTATCAACAAAACATATTCTTACATAGTCTAGTATCAATTTTTCTGGGAATAATTTCTCCTTCAAGGGATATTTAACAATGTCTGGAGAATTATTTGAATGCCATGACTGAGACTATTGGCATCTAGTAGTCAGAGGTCAGATATGCTGCCAAATACCATATAATGCAAAAGACAGCACTTACACCATCATTCCAATCAAAATGTCAGTAACATCACTGTGAAGAAACCCTGTTCTTTAGTGATAAGAAATATATAGCTTAGAAATGGATCATTTATGTCTTCATTCAATAGCCATTTATTAAGAAACTAAGACGCAGAAAGCTTGTCCTAAATTCTGAGACTAGAGATAGACACAGTCCTGAGAGATCCTATTCTAGCAATCTGATGGGTTAGAAATCCTGAAAGCCTCTTGTAATACAACTATAAAACTTCTAATGTACTATTAAAAATATTCTTATGAAAGAAAGAATGAAGCTATAAGAAAAGGAAAAAAAAATCTACTCTTGTCAAGAAGTTAGAACATTGATAGCAAAAGAGTAAGCATACATTATATCACCTTTCATTCTGGGAATTAATGGAATTCCATAGACTGGAAGTTCTAGATACTAGGAAAAGTTTGCTTTTTCAACCATATCAATGTTTTATATATTACAGAAAATAAAATTTAGTCAAAAATAAGAAAATGCAAGCCATAAAAATGAAAATAAATGGAAAGGAATATGAAATTAAACATATAATCATATATAAACTACTAACAAAACTCACAAATAAGCATTTGGGGAAATTTTGAAAAAAAAAATCTAAACTCTATATTCTCAGTAGGATTATTTTCAGAGCAGGATAACTTAAAAATCTTAAATAATAATCAGCAATTATATTTCTGTTTCCATTCTTTCCCTATCTATTTGCCATGAAATGATGGGACCAGATGTCATGATCTTAGTTTTTTAAACATTGAGTTTTTTTGGTTTTTTTTTTTTTCTTTTTTTTTTTTAAATTTTATTTTATTTTTAAACTTTACATAACTGTATTAGATTTGCCAAATATCAAAATGAATCTGCCACAGGTATACATGTGTTCCCCATCCTGAACCCTCTTCCCTCCTCCCTCCCCATTCCATCCCTCTGGGTCGTCCCAGTGCACCAGCCCCAAGCATCCAGTATCGTGCATCGAACCTGGACTGGCAACTCTTTTCATACATGATATTTTACATGTTTCAATGCCATTCTCCCAAATCTTCCCACCCTCTCCCTCTCCCACAGAGTCCATAAGACTGTTCTATACATCAGTGTCTCTTTTGCTGTCTCGTACACAGGGTTATTGTTACCATCTTTCTAAATTCCATATATATGCGTTAGTATACTGTATTGGTGTTTTTCTTTCTGGCTTACTTCACTCTGTATAATAGGCTCCAGTTTCATCCACCTCATTAGAACTGATTCAAATGTATTCTTTTTAATGGCTGAATAATACTCCATTGTGTATATGTACCACAGCTTGCTTATCCATTCATCTGCTGATGGACATCTAGGTTGCTTCCATGTCCTGGCTATTATAAACAGTGCTGCGATGAACACTGGGGTACTTGTGTCTCTTTCCCTTCTGGTTTCCTCAGTGTGTATGCCCAGCAGTGGGATTGCTGGATCATAAGGCATGTCTATTTCCAGTTTTTTAAGGAATCTCCACACTGTTCTCCATAGTGGCTGTACTAGTTTGCATTCCCACCAACAGTGTAAGAGGGTTCCCTTTTCTCCACACCCTTTCCAGCATTTATTACTTGTAGACTTTTGGATCGCAGCCATTCTGACTGGTGTGAAATGGTACCTCATAGTGGTTTTGATTTGCATTTCTCTGATAATGAGTGATGTTGAGCATCTTTTCATGTGTTTGTTAGCCATCTGTATGTCTTCTTTGGAGAAATGTCTATTTAGTTCTTTGGCCCATTTTTTGATTGGGTCATTTATTTTTCTGGAGTTGAGCTGTAGGAGTTGCTTGTATATTCTCGAGATTAGTTGTTTGTCAGTTGCTTCATTTGCTATTATCTTCTCCCATTCTGAAGGCTGTCTTTTCACCTTGCTAATAGTTTCCTTTGATGTGCAGAAGCTTTTAAGGTTAATTAGGTCCCATTTGTTTATTTTTGCTTTTATTTCCAATATTCTGGGAGGTGGGTCATAGAGGATCCTGCTGTGATGTATGTTGGAGAGTGTTTTGCCTATGTTCTCCTCTAGGAGTTTTATAGTTTCTGGTCTTACGTTGAAATCTTTAATCCATTTTGAGTTTATTTTTGTGTATGGTGTTAGAAAGTGTTCTAGTTTCATTCTTTTACAAGTGGTTGACCAGAGTTCCCAGCACCACTTGTTTTAAGCCAGCTTTTTCACTCTCCTCTTTCACCTTCATCAAGAGGCTCTTTAGTTTCTCTTCACTTTTGAAAGATGGCTTCACTGACTCAATGGACACAGTTTGGGCAAATTCAGAAAGATGGTGAAGGACAGGGAAGCCTGGCATTCTGCAGTCCATGGGATCAAAAAGAGACACAACTGAGCAACTGAACAACAATGTATTTCTGTTAGTAAAAAATCAGAATTTTTTAATATTAAAACTATTTTATGTCATATAGATAAAAGTTGTCCAGGAAATAACAGTATATATTGCAAGATACAGAAAATTACACAATGTTTTAATGCTATTAAGAATAAAATTTTCAGTATAAGAGATAGTTTTATTAAAAAAAAAGACAAAATTAAGGTTCAGAAATATATTTTAAAAAGGGATACTCTAAACAATTTTGCAGTCAAAAATTTGAAAATGAAATTGAACTGCATAGACTCATGTGGAAAAAGTAACACCTCAAAATATTCACAAAAATAACTACAGAAAAATAGATGGATCTATAAATAATAAAGAAATTAATTTACTATATAATTTCAAACAGTTCTCTAAAAATAAAGGCAAATTGGTAGAGATACCTTTATGATAAATTCTATTACATACTACAGAAGTAGACATCTTATACAATTTCTGTCACAGAATGAAAATGCAAACAGCATCAAGATACTCCACCATTAATTTAGGAGGCTAAGAAGTATATTGAAAATGCTCCTCCACTCACCCATCCAAGGGATATTCATGTTAATCTTAATTTCCAGTTACAAACTGGGATTCCACAGTGATGGGAGACAGCAAAGAGGAACTAAAGAGCCTCTTGATGAAAGTGAAAGAGAAGAGTGTAAAAGTTGGCTTAAAACTCAACATTCAGAAAACTAAAATCACGGCATCTGGTCCCATCACTTCATGGCAAATAGATGGGGAAAAAAATGGAAACAGTGACAGGCTTTATCTTCTTGGGTTCCAACATCACTGCAGAGAGTGACTGTAGCCATGAAATTAAAAGACGTTTGATCCTTGGAATTTCTTCCAAGCTATGACAAACCTAGACAGCATATTGAAAAGTAGAGACATCACTTTGTCAACAAAGGTACATACAGTCAAAACTATGGTTTCCTCAGTAGTCATGTACAGATATGAGAGTTGGACCATAAAGAAGGCTGAGCACCAAAGAATTGATTCTTTGAAACATGGTGCTGAAGAAAACTCTTGAGAGTCCCTTGGACAGTAAAGAGATCAAGTCAGTCAATCCTAAAGGAAATCAATCCTGAATATTCATTGGAAGGACTGATGCTGAAGCTGAAGCTCCAATACTTTGGGCACCTGATGCAAAGAGCCAACCCATTGGGAAAGATCCTGATGCTGGGAAAGATTGAGGGGTGGAGGAGAAGGGGGCAACAGAGGATTAGATGGTTGGATGGCATCATCAACTCAATGGACATGAGTTTGCTCAAACTCCAGGAGATAATGAAGGACAGGGAAGTCAGACGTCCTGCAGCCCATGGCGTCGCAAGTAGTCGAAAACGACTGAGCCACTGACCTACCACAAGGACGTACTGACAGCACAAGAACTTTTCCTTTCACCCTTTATATCTCGTCATTCCTCCCATATAAGTAACTGCTATATATAGCCCCTAGCTATGTGCTACTCATTGTCTACCACTGTATTTTTCTCGTCAGATCACTGATTTCTCATTTGGTTTCAAAGCACAGTGATAAATATTGTGGGGCAATCTGTTCAAAAAACGAATTATCGTATGTGAAGTCTCTGGTCCCAGTTTGAAACACTTGCTTAAAGGATAAGTTAAGAATCTTTAGAGAAGATACTGAAATGATTGTATGCTCCAGAAAGAGCTAAGAATCATATGACATGAACAATTAGGAACAGACTATACACACTATTTGGAAACTTTTTTCACTGATATTATTATTCAGAGAAATGTTCATGTTACTAACCTATCTCATTATATATGAGCATAATGTTGACAAACATCTCACAGTTGGAATTGTTTGCATTTTGTCTGTGTATGTGCTGTGTTAATGCATGTATATGCATGTGTGATTCCTTTATTATGCTCTTTCATCAGATTCTATCATGGTTTGTAATTATATACTCTGGCTGGCTGGCTTCTTATTCAATTATCAGTCTGCCCAATGAAAGCAGCATTGATTAGACAAGGAATTATTGGTTTGTTCACTATTTTACAACCAACTCTTAGAACAGTGCCTAATGCAAGGGGATTTTTTGAGCATTTTTCAAGTAAATTTCTAAAAATAAAAATGACAGGGTAAAATATAAACATTTAAATCATTAGTTAGCATAAAATTGCCTTCTAATAGGTTTATGCCAAGTTAAAGTTTAATAACAGAGGATGAATAAACCAACTAGAAAATTATAAAATAATATACATTACCTCTAAACTACTACTTTTTGGTCTACATACTTAATTTTTGAACAGCATTTATGTAAGACATAATATTTCTTCCACTAATTTTAAATGTGAATTTTTCCTATAAAGTACTACCATGTCATATTTACATATTTCTGTCTCTGAACTATATAAAAATATTATTGTTAGCATAAATTTACATAGGACTGTACTATCTAGTAAGGTAGATGACCTGTTGTTCTTTATGTTCAAAATTTCTTGGCTATTCTTGGACTTCTTTTACATGCAAACTTCAAAGTCAAATAATTAATTTCCAAAAGTATCTCTTTGAGAGGACATTGAATTTAGAGTTTCATTTAGAAAGAAATGACATCTTTACAATACTTTCCAATGAATAAAATGGAAATTGGAGCCAAATGAATTTATTTAAATCTTATTTTGTTTACTTCAATGACATTTTGTATTTTTCTCCTTATAGGATCTAAACTTTCCTAATTATCCTTATTCTTAAATGTTTTTGAGACTTTTGCTTCTGTTACAATCAAGATCTCTTATTTTCTCATTATGGTTTATAAATTGATTATTCACAGCTCTGATATGTAAGACAGCTATTGATATTTTTAGGTTGATCATGCATTAAACTGCTTCATTCTATAAAAGTTTTAATGGCTTAAGTCAGTTCAGTTCAATTCAGTCACTCAGTTCTGTCCAACTCTTTGTGACCTCATGGACTACAGCATGCCAGGCCTCCCTGACCATCACCAACTTCCGGAGTTTACTCAAACTCATGTCCATTGAGTCGGTGATGTCATCCAATCATCTCATCCTCTATCGTCCCTTTCTCCTCTCACCTTCTATCTTTCCCAGCATCAGGGTCTTTTCAAATGAGTTGGTTCTTTGCATCAGGTGCTCAAAGTATTGGAGCTTCAACTTCAACATCAGTCCTTCCAGTGAATATTTAGAACTGATTTCCTAAATATTGGTTGGACTGGTTGGCTCTCCTTGCAGTCCAAGGGACTCTCAAGAGTCTTCTCCAACACCACAGTTCAAAAGCATCAATTCTTCAGCACTCAGCTTTCTTAATATTCCAACTCTCACATCCATACATGACTACTGGAAAAACCACAGCTTTGACTAGATGGAACTTTGTTGGCAAAGTATGTCTCTGCTTTTTAATATGCTATCTAGGTTGGTCATAACTTTTCTTTCACAGAGCAAGCATCTTTTAATTACATGGCTGCAATCACCATCTGCAGTGATTTTGGAGCCCAAGAAAATAAAATCTGACACTGTTTCCATTGTTTCCCCATCTATTTGCCGTGAACTGATGGGACTGGATGCCATGATCTTAGTTTTCTGAATGTTGAGCTTTAAGCCAACTTTTTCAGCCTCTTCTTTCACTTTCATCAAGAGGCTCTTTAGTTCTTCACTTTCTGCCATAAGGGTGGTGTCATCTGCGTATCTGAGCTTATTGATATTTCTTCTGGAAATCTTGATTACAGTTTGTGCTTCCTCCACCCCAGAGTTTCCCAGGATGTACTCTGCATATGAGTTAAATAAGCAGGGTGACAGTATACAGCCTTGACGTATTCCTTTTCCTATTTGGAATCAGTCTGTTGTTCTATGTCCAGTTCTAACTGTTGCTTCCTGACCTGCATACAGATTTCTCAAGTGGCAGGTCCAGATTTCTCAGTGGTCTGGTATGCTCATCTCTTTCAGAATTTTCCAGTTTATTGTGATCCAAAGAGTCAAATGCATTGGCACAATCAATAAAGCAGAAATAGATGTTTTTCTGGAACCTCTTGCTTTTTTGATAATCCAACAGATGTTGGCAATTTGATTTATGGTTCCTCTGCCTTTCCTAAAACCAGCTTGAACATCTGGAAGCTCACGGTTCACATACTGTTAAATCCTGGCTTGGAGGATTTTGAGCATTCTCCAATTTTGAGCTAGAGTGCAAGTGTGTGGTAGTTTGAGCATTCTTTGGCATTGCCTTTCTTTGGGATTGGAGTGAAAACTGACCTTTTCCACTCCTGTGGCCACTGCTGAGTTTTCCAAATGTGCTAGCATATTGAGTGCAGCACTTTCACAGCATCATCTTTTAGGATTTGAAATAGCTCAACTGGAATGCCATCACACCCTCTAGCTTTGTCCATAGTGATGAGTCCTATGGTCCACATTTCAGGATGTCTGGCTCTAGGTGAGTGATCACACCATCGTAATTATCTGGGTCATGAAGATCTTTTTTGTACAGTTCTTCTGTGTATTCTTGCTACCTCTTCTTAATATCTTCTGTTTCTGTTAAGTCCATATGAATTTCTGCCCTTTATTGAGCCCATCTTTGCATGAAATGTTCCCTTGGTATCTCTAATTTTCTTGAAGAGATCTCTAGTCTTTCCCATTCTATTGTTTTCCTCTATTTCTTTGCACTGATCACTGAGAAAGGTTTTCTTATCTCTCCTTGCTATTCTATGGAGCTCTGCCTTCAAATGGGTATATCTTTCCTTTTCTTCTTTGCTTTTCACTTCTCTTCTTTTCACAGCTGTTTGTAGGGCCTCCTCAAACAACCATTTTCTCTTTTTGCATTTCTTTATCTTGGGGATGGTCTTGATCCCTGTCTCCTGTACAATGTCCATATGAACCTCCATCCATAATTCATCAGGCACTCTGTCTATCAAATCTAATCCCTTGAATCTATTTCTCACTTCCACTGTATAATCATAAGAGATTTGACTTAGGTCATATCTGAATGGTCTAGTGGTTTTCTCTACTTTCTTCAATTTAAGTCTGAATTTGGCAGTAAGGAGTTCATGATCTGAGCCACAGTCAGCTCCCAGTCTTGTTTTTGCTGACTGTATAGAGCTTCTCCATCTTTGGCTGCAAAGAATATAATCAATCTGATTTCAGTGTTGACCATCTGGTGATGTCCATGTGTAGAGTCTTCTCTTGTTTCATTGGAAGAGGGTGTTTGCTATGACCAGTGTGTTCTCTTGGCAAAACTCTATTAGCCTTTGCCCTGCTTCATTCCATATTCCAAGGCCAAATTTGCCTGTTAGCCCAGGTGTTTCTTGACTTCCTACTTTTGCATTCCAGTCCCTCTAATGAAAAGGATATCTTTTTTGGGTGTTAGTTCTAAAGGGTCTTGTAGGTCTTCATAGAACCGTTCAACTTCAGCTTCTTCAGCATTACTGGTTGGGGCATAGGCTTGGATTACTGTGATATTGAATGGTTTGCCTTGGAAATGAACAGAGATCATTCTGTCATTTTTGAGATTGCATTCAAGTACTGCATTTTGGACTCTTGTTGACTATGGTGGCTACTACATTTCTTCTAAGGGATTCTTGCCCACAGTAGTAGATAAAATGGTCATCTGAGTTAAATTCACCCAGTCCAGTCCATTTTAGTTCACTGATTCCTAAAATGTTGACGTTCACTCTTGCCATCTCCTGTTTGACCACTTCCAATTTGCCTTGATTCATGGAGCTAACATTCAAGGTTCCTATGCAATATTGCTCTTTACAGCATCGGACTTTACTTCCATCACCTGTTACATCCACACCTGGGTGCTCTTTTTGCTTTGGCTTCGTCTCTTCATTCTTTCTGGAGTTATTTCTCCACTGATCTCCAGTAGTACATTGGGCACCTACCAACCTGGGGAGTTCATCTTTCAGTGTTCTATCTTTTTGAATGGCTTAAGTAGATGAATCCATAATTCAATTTGGATCTAAGTAGTTCATAATTTTTATGCTATTGTTAATGGTATTTTTCTTTTATTCTTATTAATTTCTTCCTTATATTGTGAAGGTTTGTTGCTATTTTCCTTTCCCTTTTCTGTTTGAATGTTTTGAATATTTCTGTGAACTGGATGAATGCATTTTAGTGCATTCTTCTGAGTACTGCGTTTATCACAGCTTGAATTCTTTAAATGATTTCTACTTGTTAAGAAACCTTAATAAAAACATTTAACAAAGCATTAGGCTGATAATTTAAATGACAACATAAACAAATCTGTTCATTTTCTGAATGCTCAGTTCAGTAGTTATTTCCAATCATCTGCATTTCTACTGTGCATCAGGTGTAAACATTGATATTAAAAAAAAAAATAAGGGCTATTATAATAATAGGTCATTACTCATAGGGACCTCATATTATTAGTTATCCTAGACCTTACATTTGACTCCATACTTCAATGCTTCAGGCTTACATCTCAGATTTGACACCAAACTAACTTTCCCCACATTTCCTACGCAGACTTGTAGCTTCTATTTGAGCAGCATATAGCCTGGGTGGAGTCCTTGAACTGAGGCTTCTTCTTCAGCTTCCTGCCCATGAAATCTTGACATTAGATCCTCGACCAGGTTCTAAAATTTCATACACTACTCCTGTCTTAACTCTAATTGTACTTAGCTATAGCTTTGCAATTTAAGCACAGAAAACATGAGTGTTTAAAATGCAAAAACACGCAAAACACTGATTTCAAAGTTATCACAATGCTTAAAGAGAGAAACCTCAAGGTCTGCCAGAGGTTGTTTCCGTACATATCGTCTCATGCTCAAAGTTACAGAACTTGCACAGCTAAACTGAGCTCATTAAATTTTTCATTCACATCATAACTCCTTCCTGTATAACAGAGAGGCATGCAGTCCTGAAGTTCTACTGTATTTTGATTCAGTCTCTTTAATCTCTCTCTCAGGTTTGTACTATAAAAATATAATTTCTACTCTACAATCTAATTTACTTCTACTTACTGTACATTCTACTAGGCTACTAGATTACTTTGTGCTTACTTACTCTTCAGTTTTTAAAAATTATTAAAATATTTCTTTAGTGGTAAACATTATTTGAAAACATATTTGTGATGTCTGCATAATATTCCATTATATTATTGCATACTTATTGAAGAATTGCTGCATTGTTTAGAATAGCTTTTTAAATTTCCATGTAGGTTAATTTTTCTATGGATCTCTGATTAATACTCTGAATATGATACCTAAAGTGAAGATTATAGACATAACAAATATGAATATTTGTTTTGAATATGAATATTTTAGGACAATTCACATTATTATATACTATCATTAAAAGTTTACACTATTTATAGCTATAACAATTAAATACATTATCTCCTCTGTTATACTTTTTAAATCATTGACCTCTTTTTCTTTCATTTAATGATTTAAAATAGTATTTCATTTAAATTTGCTTAAATAAATAAACTGTAATGACTAATAATTTTGTTTTATTTGTGCTTACTATCAACTTTTATTTCACCTTTTAGAAATTTTTCTCTACATACTCTTTTTTAGTGTTAGTGCTTTTCTTATTAGTTAATGTTTCACAAAGAAAAAAATCAACTCATATGTGATACAAATATTATTAATGTATGCAAGTTTTTAATTTAATGTAATCAAATAAATCAGCCTTTGCTCTTATTATTTATACTTTAAAATTTCATGCTCTGCAAGATTAATTAGCTATATATACAGTATATAATTTATAGCTTATAATTTCACTTTTCTTAAACACTTTATACATCTAAAATTTATTTTTGGTGAATTATTAAGTTTGACAGGTTGTATAGAATTTTCCCCTAAATTCAATTATTTTAATATAATTTATTGAGTAATTTTCACAATAGCCTTAAGTTTGTGATTTCATAAATAACTTAATGAATCAAAATAGGTCACCAACAAAAAGTTTTTAGTGTAGATTCAGTCATTTTCCCAAACATATACCCAAAAAATAGATAATCAAATATTTTTATAGATTCTCACCAATACATTTGCTATTGTTTCCTGAAGTTCAGTATTCCACAAAGTGAGAAATACATACAACCAAATGTCTTTTATCCTGCATTTAGCATTCAAAAAATAAGAGAAATTTATTGGATGTGTCTTTGGCTTTCTAATTTTCTAAAAATACCTCCAGAAATGAGAATTTAAATGAGTAGTGGTTGAAGTCTGAGGTCTCTTTTCCCAACTTAAGAATCTTGTACTTAGTACATTTTGAATACACATGCCAAAGATATAATCATTCTAGTCATGATAGGATAATAAATTCAGCTGTCTATTACTTGAATCATATCATGGAGATACATAGTTGCAGATTTTTGTCTCTAAGTATTAGAGACTGGCAACAATGAGCCAATCATATTTCTCATGTGAACTCCCCAAACCCTTCCCCATGCCACCTTCAGAACAGCAACACACCATCTTAGAAAGTCAAAATACTGATACAACCTGAAGGAGGTGATTAAACTTCCAGTTAAGCCTCACTCGCACCAGTAGACAATAAAATAAAATCCCATTCATTGATATGAATAACTGGAGTTGTTTTAAAGTAACTATTTTAAGCAAAATTTCCCAAATGTGGAATACCAAGGTACATGCTTATACAGTGGAAGTGACAAATATATTCAAGGAATTAGATCTGATAGAGTGCCTGAAGAACTATGGACAGAGGTTCATGATATTGTATAAGAGGCAGTGATCAAGACCATCCCCAAGAAAAAGAAATGCAAAAAGGCAAAATAGCTGTCTGAGGAGGCCTTACAAATAGCTGAAAAAAGAAGAAAAGCTACAGGCAAAGGAGAAAAGGAAAGATATACCTACTTGAATGCAGAGTTCCAAAGAATAGCAAGGAGAGATAAAAAAGCTTTCCTCAGTGATCAGTGTAAAGAAATAGAGGAAAACAATAGGGAAAGACTAGAGATCTCTTCAAGAAAATTAGAGATACCAAAGGAACATTTCACTGCAAAAATGGGTACAATAAAGCACTGAAATGGTATGGATCTAGCAGAAGATATTAAGAAGAGGTGGCAAGACTACACAGAAAATGTATACAAAAAAGATCTTCATGACCCAGATAACCATGATGGTGTGATCACTCAACTAGAGCCAAACATCCTGGAACGAGATGTCAAGGGGGCCTTAGGATGCATCGTGCAAACAAACCTAATGGAGATGATTAAATTCCAGTTGAGCCATTTCAAATCCTAAGAGATGATGCTGTGAAAGTGCTGCACTCAATATGCCAGCAAATTTGGAAAACTCAGCAGTAGCCACAGGACTGGAAAATGTCAGTTTTCATTCCAATCTCTAAGAACAGCAATGCCAAAGAATGTTTAGACTACCACACAATTGCACTCATCTCACACGCTAGTAAAGAAATGCTCAAAATTCTCCAAGCCATGCTTCAACAGTATGTGAATCAAGAACTTCCAGATGTTCAAGCTGGATTTAGAGAAGGCAGAGGAACCGGAGATCAAATTGCCAACATCTGCTGGATCATTGAAAAAGCAAGAGAGTTCCAGAAAAACATCTATTTCTGCTTTATTGACTATGCCAAAGCCTTTGACTGTGTGGATCACAACAAACTGTGGAAAATTCTCAAAGAGATGGGAATACCAGACCACCTGACCTGCCACCTGAGAAACCTGTATGCAGGTCAGGAAGCAACAGTTAGAACTGGACATAGAACAACAGACTGGTTCCAAATCAGGAAAGGAGTACGTCGAGGCTGTATATTGTCACCCTCCTTATTTAACTTATATGCAGAGTATATCATGAGAAACTCTGGGCTGGATCAAGCCTAAGCGGGAATCAAGATTGCCAGGAGAAATACCAATTACCTCAGATATGCAGATGACACCACCCTTATGGCAGAAAGTGAAGAAGAACTAAAGAGACTCTTGATGAAAGTGAAAGAGGAGAATGAAAAAGTTGGCTTAAAGCTCAACATTCAGAAAACAAAGAAGATGGCATCCGGTTCCATCACTTCATGGCAAATTGGTAGGGAAACAATGGAAACACTGAGAGGCTTTATTTTCACTGCAGATGGTGACTGCAGCCATGAAATTAAAAAACACTTGCTCTTTGGAAGAAAAGCTATGACCAGCCTAGACAGATTACTAAAAAGCAGAGACATTACCAACAAAGGTCCGTCTAGTCAAAGCCTATGGTTTTTCCAGAAGTCGTGTATGGATGTGAGAGCTGGAGTATAAAGAAAGCTGAGTGCCATAGAATTGATGCTTTTGAACTGTGGTGTTAGAGAAGATGCTTGAGAGTCCCCTAGACTGCAAGGAGATCCTACCAGTCAATCCTAAAGGAAATCAGTCCTGAATATTCCTTGGAAGGACTGATGCTGAAGGTGAGACTCCAATACTTCGGCCATCTGATGCAAAGAACTAACTCATTTGAAAAGACCCTGATGCTGAAAAAGACTGAAGGCAGTAGGTGAAGGAGACGACAGAGGATGAGATGGTTGGATGGCATCACCAACTCAATGGACATGAGTTTGAGTAAGCTCTGGGAGTTGTTGATGGACAGGGAAGCCTGGGGTGCTGCAGTCCATGGGGTCACAAAGAGTTGAACACTACTGAGTAACTGAACTGAACTGAAGGTACACGCAGTGAATTGTAAAAGATCATGTGAACAAGAACAACAGGAAAAACTAATCTACTCTTTTTGACTTAAATTCCTTGCTTTTCCTCTAATCTAAGTTTTCTTAAGAGAAAATATTTGGATGCATTCAATGTAAGAAATCTGAATGAATATGTGTTATTTAAACATGTCCTTTGCCTTCTAAATGATTATTTTATAGTCTATAGATGAATTGTCCTTAAATCCAATTGCATTCTAGTATGGGGTTTGCAGGTCTATCTTGCACTCCCATAACATGTTAAGGCATACACACATGTATGCCTCTGAGTATCAAAATCATTTACATAAAGGATCTTACAAACTAAGTTTACATTATGTGACTCTAAAGGAAAATCTAAACTCATTAGAATGTTAGTTGCATAGTCTGATATTGGCATCCTGGAGATTTCTGAATACTGGAGGGAAGTTTGATCTTTTTAGCAGTTCATATTCAACTCTTTGTCCTGCCATCATTGTCAAAGTCTTATGATATCTGAAGGCTCAAAGCCATGTCTTTTTTGTAGACTGATTAGTAGTTTAATTGATTGCCATGTTTCATGGGTTGACATCATACCAAAGAGCAAGAGAAGCACACTAGATCTTTATAATTGCAGGGATGCTCAAGGGAGAAAATGATGGCCATTGGCTAGTCCCCATCCTGTGCATGCTAGATGTGTGCTACATGTGCACACTCGGTCAGTAAGCCATGTCCGACTCTTTGCAACCTCATGGACTGTAGCCTGCCAGGCTCTTCTGTCTATGAGATGTTCCAGGCAAGAATGGATTGCCATTTCCTTCTCCAAGTCCTGATCCTGGCACATATTAAAATCAGGAGAAGGAATGGTGATGAAGTTGGCCAGAATCAAGTCTCTAAATTTGAAATGAGGTTATATTTCTGAATTGTCATCCTTACACTCTATCTCCTCACTGCTTTTATATTGAACTGTAAACCTGGTAACTTGGCCTCAACTCTGCTGCTGCTGCTGCTGCTGTTGCTGCTGCTAAGTCACTTCAGTCGTGTCCGACTCTGCAACCCCAAGGACGGCAGCCCACCAGGCTCCCCCGTCCCTGGGATTCTCCAGGCAAGAACACTGGAGTGGGTTGCCATTTCCTTCTCCAATGCATGAGAGTGAAAAGTGAAAGTGAAGTCACTCAGTCGTGTCTGACTCTTAGCGACCCCATGGACTGCAGCCTACCAGCCTCCTCCACCCATGGGATTTTCCAGGCAAGAGTACTGGAGTGGGGTGCCATTGCCTTCTCCAGGCCTCAACTCTAGATTATGCTTTTTGCTGCTAGTAGGGTTCAACTGTATCTAGACTGACCCTACATCCTGATAAACTGAACCTCTTACCCTACAAACAATATATTATCTCCATAATAATCAATAAAGTTAATCAGAATGCTATTTGCCTCCAAAAGAATCTCTTATGAACAATAAAATAACACAAAGTGAATTGATCAATACTTTAAGTTAGGATGAACTTCCAGAAAGATAAACATTGCCTTTGGTCTTCTCATTTTTGTTTATCTTAAGGAATATAAATCATATTAATTAAGTTTGCTCTTCTAAATTGGATGGCATTATAAACTAGGGAGAAATGACTGAAAGAGGGAAATTGGAAATGGCTGAGGAGCAGTAGTAAAACACACAGTATCCATCTCAGAGGAGGAAAATCAACCTCCTAGAAGAAATCTTTTCTGTTTATTTGATAACACTTCAAAAAGAAGTAATGCAAGTAGAAAAAACGCAGAAGCTGTTACTAATTAAGCTGCAATTTACAGAGACAGACTACAAACATGTGAAGCTACAACTTGGAAGGGAAAGGCTAAACTGACTTCATGAATGTCCATACTACTGTGGTTGATCCTTTGCTTTCCAAATCTTTAATACCTAGAAAATATGGACGCTTATATGTGAACAATTCAAGTAGCTGTCCTAGATACACATTTTCTTTGCTCAGGGTCACTAATCTGGGCCGCAAGAAACAGTCTGTCCCTTGCAGATTTCTATCTATGTAATTTTGGATAAAATACTCATTCTCTGAGCTGCAAATAACTTATCTACATAAGGATGATAACCATTTGTACTTTGTAGGATTATTTAAGAATCAGATAAGATAATGCATGTCAAAAGCCTCAAAAGGTCTTGTGTACTAAGAGTTCAGTGCATGCTAACACTTTTTTTAAAGTAATTTTTTAAATGTTAAGGTAGACATGTAAACACTAAAGATTAAAACCTGTCAACCCAGGTCTAAAAGTCTAAATTTAGCAACTAGAAAGGAGTAATGAGGCTGTGTCATAGGCAGGGAGGACTAGAGAAATAAGTCAGAATATCTGCCCTCTAAAATTTCACTTTCTAGAGAAAATGCAACTGAGTGTGAGGGAATGTGTTGATTTCAGCAACAAAAGCAAGCATCATTGCTGTGAAATTTCAAGGGGAAAATCACTAAATCTGTATTGGGAAGTTTAAAAAGACACAGAGAGGAAATGATATTTGAGTTGATGCTTTAAAGATAAGTGAGAGTTTTGCAAGTGGAGAATGGTAGAGGAGCAGCCTAAAGAGGGAGAGCAACATTTCTGCGATCAGAAAGTTTTTTTTTTAAAGCATGAGATGAGTATTTTGATATATTTGAAGTCTAGAGAGCTAAACCAATGAGCAAAAGAGAATAACAGTGTTAAGATTCAGTTTGGAAAAAGATGAATCCAGTTTGCAAATAACATTACATGGCACTTTGAAAGGTTGGACACGATGTTGAAGGTTATTCATCTGGAGAGAGATAAGTCTTTAGAATACAACCTTGAAATAGGACAGCAGGAAATCTGCAAGACACAGGTGAGATTTTCTACTCAAGAAAATCCCCAAAGGAAGAAAATCTCCAAAGGAGGTATCAAATGTTCAATACAGGAGCATACATGGTTCACAGAGCTCTGAGGAAAGAGAGCCCAGGATTGAAGGCAGGAGAAGGGGACGACAGAGGATGAGATGATTGGAGGACATCACCAACTCAATGGAGATGACTTTGAACAGCTCTGGGAGTTGGTGATGGACAGGGAAGCCTGACGTGCTGCAGTCCATGGGATCCCAAAGAGTCAGACATGACTGAGCGATTGAACTGAACTGAGGAAAGAGAAGGTGGAGTACAACTTATAGATCCTAGAGCTTATTATGCTGGATGGACACTTGAGGCACAGTCTAAATAAGAATTTTTCTGATGTACCAGAATGCTGACTCCTTGGTCGATTGGCCAAGAAGGGTTTGTATGGAATTTTCCTAAGGACTCACAAAGCCAGGTTCATTATAGACTAGGAAAGACAGGAAGTTTATCTGAAGTACCCTTAGTGGGTAAAAGAAGCTGCTGAGAAGTGACTTTGAAAAGAAACACCAAAGCCAGTGAGAAGTACTGCCTTCATTACCCACAGAAAGAATTCTCTTTCTTGAAAAAAAAATCTGGGAGGGGGTTAAGGGGTAAAGGAGAGGCACATATATCAAAAACCAAGTTTGGAAAATAATATTCTCAGGAAAAGAAGGCAAGGAAACAAAACTGGGCTTTGCAGACCTAGTACCAGAGATTGAATTCCAATCTATCATTCAGTAACTATATAATCCTGAATATACTATTTAAATAGTCTTAGCTTCACCTTCTTCATCTGTAATGTGGGGATTGTGGTACCTATGTCACAAGGCTGTTGTGAAGATGAAGCAAGATAGACTACATCAAGCATATAGCACAATAATAGATACACCATAGCCAGTCCACACACATTAATTCTGTTCATTCATTCTCAGCTCTACCTCCAACCAGCTCTAAGACCAGAGGTATGTACCTTGCTTGATAAGTTTATCCCAGCTCTCAGCAGTATTCAAAAGTGCAGAAGGGACTGAGGCATCCAATTCTTGAACACAAAGGAGACCAACAAAACTTGTCCTGGCTCCCTCAATTGCCCTTTGAGAGGCCTTTTCGCATCACTGTTCTCTGTATCTTGAGGAAAGAAACATGTGGTTGTGGTTGCTTTCAGTGGAAGTGTTTTTCTAATAAGCATAAGGCTCATTTTAATATAGCTTCAAAAGTCCAACAATATAGTATAGACTTGAAAATAACCCAGAGGAACCAGAGATCAAATTGCCAACATCTGCTGGATCATCGAAAAAGCAAGAGTTCCATAAAAATATCTATTTCTGCTTTATTGACTATGCCAAAGCTTTTGACTGTGTGGATCACAAAAAACTGGAAAATTCTGAAAGAGATAGGTATACCAGACCACCCAACCTGCCTCTTTAAAATCTGTATGCAGGTCAGGAAGCAACATAGAACTGGACATGGAACAACAGACTGGTTCCAAATTGAGAAAGGAGTATGTCAAGGCTGCATATTGTCACCCTGCTTATTTAACTTATATGCAGAGTACATCAAGAGAAACACTGGGCTGGAAGAAGCACAAGCTGGAATCAAGATTGCAGAGAGAAACATCAATAACCTCAGATATGCAGATGACACCACCCTTATGGCAGAAAGTGAAGAACTAAAGAAAGTGAAAGAGGAGAGTGAAAAAGTTGGCTTAAAGCTCCACATTCAGAAAACTAAAATCATGGCATCCAGTCCCATCACTTCATGGGAAATAGATGGGGAAACAGGGGAAACAGTGTCAGGCTTTATTTTGGGGGGCTCCAAAATCACTGCAGATGGTGATTGCAGCCATGAAATTAAAAGATGCTTCCTCCTTGGAAGGAAAGTTATGACCAACCTAGACAGCATATTAAAAAGCAGAGACATTACTTTGTCAACAAAGGTCTGTCTAGTCAAGGCTATGGCTTTTCCAGTGGTCATGTATGGAAGTGAGAGTTGGACTATAAAGAAAGCTGAGCGCTGAAGAATTGATGCTTTTGAACTGTGGTGTTGGAGAAGACTCTTGAGAGTCCCCTGGACTGTAAGGCGATCCAAACAGTCCATCCTAAAGGAGATCAGTCCTGGGTGTTCATTGGAAGGACTGACGTTGAAGCTGAAACTCCGATACTTCGGCCACCTGATGCGAAGAGATAGTCATTTGAAAAGACCCTGATGCTGGGAAAGATTGAGAGCAGGAGGAGAAGGGGACGACAGAGGATGAGATGGTTGGATGGCATCACTGACTCAATGGACATGGGTTTGGGTGGACTCTGGGAGTTAGTGATGGACAGGGTGCTGCAGTTCATGGGGTTGCAAAGAGTCGGACACAACTGAGCAACTGAACTGAACTGAAAATAACTCTGGTTGTTTTATTAAAACAACATTGGTAATCTATGACTGTATCTATGCCTGATAATTTTTGACTGTCAATTTCTCAACAGGAAGTTCAAGCAAATGTATGAATCAATTTTAGTCAACAAGTATTGGTAATTTGTAGCATCACTCAAAAGCCACTAGAAAAATATAATTCACTGCTATTATTTACTGAGTCCCAGACTACATTATCAATAGATGACTAATTCTCTACCTCTAATTCACCCCACTGCACCCTGATTTCTCATCAGCTTATTAGCACAGAACTCTATCACCTAAACTTGCAGAGTTTATCTATAAATAATATTCTCTAAAGCACAGGCTTGCAACTTTATGAAGAATCATAAATTATTAAAATTAAACTACAGTCATGTCTTGATTTACTCATTGAATACAATAATAAGAGTTTTCTCATCATTGTTAAGGGGACTGGAAATGATGAAATGAAAATTGCTGATAAGAGTCAAGTGAGCTGGCCTCTTTGTTCATTTCTCTAGAGCCTGAAGCAAGTCAGTTTCACTCTCTGGCATCTCAGTTTACTCATCTTCAAAACCAGGATGATGGTTGCCCTGGTAACCCTCAGGATTCTTGATACTTTTTAAATGTTATTGAAAATTATAATGCACAATGTAAAAAAGTCTTCTGGAATTATTGGTATTGGAAATGGTGCAATTTACATTGAATTTTAAACTGTCAGTTTATCAAAGACTTGTTTTCAGCACTGGGTTTGCTAATGCCTGACTCCCTCTAAAAATAACCAGCAATTTCAGTAAATTGTAAAAGGGGAACATTTGCATGGCTTCCTGTCAGTAAAGACCATTTACGTGCTTGAAAGAAATGCCATTTTGATATGACAAATATAAACCCTAAAATTCTTTATAACTAACCTTGCTAGGCAAAGAGAAAATTTCCTTAGAAACTTATCATGTCAACAAGATCTGGCAAAAAAAAAAAAAAAAAAAAGACCTTTATTACAACAAGTGAAGATGAAGTGAGCTCATAAGACTCACAGCAATTTTTAACCTTCCTTTCAAAAGCAAGTTATTACCACCTTCTAATATAGCAAATGCTATCTATATGGTAATGACTCCCCAAACTGTGTCTCCAACCCAGGTTACTCTGCTGAGATCAAGCTTCATTCATTCAAGAGCTGATTGGACATTCTATGTTTATCATATCCATGACCAAACTTATCAGCTTCCACATCAAACCTAGTCCTTCTCCTTTCTTCAGATGACTATGACTGGTTTGCACAAGCCAAAACCTATCCAACCAATTGAGCCAAGGCTATAGTCCTGTTATCTAGGGTTCTGACTGCCATTTAAACACAAATTGTCTATCTTCTTATCACTTACATGAAGCTTCTAAAATATGACATGAATAAACTTTTCTACAAAACAAACAGACTCACACATGGAGAACTGACCTGTGGTTGCAAGGGGTGGGGGGAAGGAAGGAGGGATGGATTGGGAGTTTGGGTCTAGCAGATGTAAACTATTATATACAGAATGGAAAAACAACAAGGCCCTACTGTATAGCACAGGGAGCTAAGTTCAATATCCTGTGATAAACCATAATGGAAAAAAAACCACACCCATCTTCCATATTTCTTGTATATCTAGCTCTGTGTCTAATTACAGCTATACCCAAAGCTACCTTAGTCCACCATTTCCACATTCCAGTAAGTAGTATGTAGAGAAAGTATACAGGGAAATGGGAATGAAGCCAGTAATATTTTTGCTTTATCCTGGTATTTAATATTTCTTTTCATTTTGATCATTTCTGGAGACTTTTGTTTCTTTTTCTACATCCAGGTTCCTGTGTATTATCATGTTCTTCGGCTTGAAGAATTTCTGTTAATATTTTTTCTAGTGTAGGTCTGTTAATGCAGAATTATATCTTTTTTTGAAAGTCTTTGTTTCTGCTTCACTGCTGAAATTTATTTTCAGGGGATGTAAAATTGCATGTCAATCTTTTTCTTCTCTCAGTGCTCTGAAGCTATCCACTGTCTTCTGACTCGCATAGTTTCTGATGAGGTTATATTTTTATCTTTGTTCTTCTTGTTCTGCTTAACTATTTAGTATGGAGTTTATATCTTCTAAGTCTGAACTGCAAGGTATGTTTCTGTGTCTCCTGCCATGCCATCAATATTTCCTGATTGCCTGTTAGAGATCCATGGAGAAGAACCCATGATCAGTTGCAAACTCCTTTTGTGTCTGAGGTCTCAGAAGCCTCACATTATCCCACACTCAAACTTTGAATTGACAACAACTATGATCTTTTGGGGCAACGGCCGGGAGGAGCTACTCCATGCCCCCACGCCCGAGGCCAGGGGCTGCGGCAGGGAGGAGCAACCCATGCCCGAGGCCAGGGGCCGCGAAGAGAGGAGCTACCCTGAGCCATGGCTGCGCAGGTGCAGGAGGGCCTAGAGGAGCTATCCCACATCACATTGAAGGTCAGGAAGGGCGGCGGTGAGGAGATACCCCTCGTCCAGGGTAAGGAGCAATGGCTGCACTTTGCTGGAGCAGCCGTGAAGAGATATCCCATGCCCAAGGTAAGAGAAACCCAAGTAAGACGGTAGGTGTTGCAAGACGGCATCAGAGGGCAGACACACTGAAACCATACTCACAGAAAACTAGTCAGTCTAATCACACTAGGACCACAGCCTTGTCTAACTCAATGAAACTAAGCCCTGCCTGTGGGGCAACCCAAGATGGGCGGGTCATGGTGGAGAGATTTGACAGAATGTGGTCCACTGGAGAAGAGAATGGCAAACCACTTCAGTATTCTTGCCTTGAGAACCCCATGAACAGTATGAAAAGGCAAAAATGATAGGATACTGAAATAGAAACTCCCCAGGTCAGTAGGTGCCCAACATGCTAATGGAGATCAGTGGAGAAATAACTCCAGAAAGAATGAAGGGATGGAGCCAAAGCAAAAACAATACCCAGCTGTGGATGTGACTGGTGATAGAAGCAAGGTCCGATGCTGTAAAGAGCAATATTGCATAAGAGCCTGGAATGTCAGGTCCATGAATCAAGGCAAATAGGAAGTGGTCAAACAAGAAATGGCAAGAGTGAATGTTGACATTCTAGGAATCAGCGAACTGAAATGGACTGGAATGGGTGAATTTAACTCAGATGACCATTATATCTACTACTGAAGGCAGGAATCCCTCAGAAGAAATGGAGTGGCCATCATGGTCAACAAAAGAGTCCGAAATGCAGTACTTGAATGCAATCTCAAAAACAACAGAATGATCTCTGTTCGTTTCCAAGGCAAACCATTCAATATCACAGTAATCCAAGTCTATGCCCCAACCAGTAATGCTGAAGAAGCTGAAGTTGAACGGTTCTATGAAGACCTACAAGACCTTTTAGAACTAACACCCAAAAAAGATATCCTTTTCATTATAGGGGACTGGAATGCAAAAGTAGGAAGTCAAGAAACACCTGGAGTAACAGGCAAATTTGGCCTTGGATATGGAATGAAGCAGGGCAAAGACTAATAGAGTTCTGCCAAGAAAATGCACTGGTCATAACAAACACCCTCTTCCAACAACTCAAGAGAAGACTCTATACATGGACATCACCAGATGGTCAACACTGAAATCAGATTGATTATATTCTTTGCAGCCAAAGATGGAGACTCTATACAGTCAGCAAAAACAAGACCAGGAGCTGACTGTGGCTCAGACCATGAACTCCTTATTGCCAAATTCAGACTTAAATTGAAGAAAGTGGAGAAAACCACTAGACCATTCAGGTATGACCTAAATCAAATTCCTTATGATTATACAGTGGAAGTGAGAAATAAATTTAAGGGCCTAGATCTGATAGATAGAATGCCTGATTAACTATGGAATGAGGTTTGTGACATTGTACAGGAGACAAGGATCAAGACCATTCCCATAGAAAAGAAATGCAAAAAAGCAAAATGGCTGTCTGGGGAGGCCTTACAAATAGCTGTGAAAAGAAGAGAAGTGAAAAGCAAAGGAGAAAAGGAAAGATATAAGCATCTGAATGCAGAGTTCCAATGAATAGCAAGAAGAGATAAGAAAGCCTTCTTCAGTGATCAATGCAAAAAAATAGAGGAAAACAGCAGAATGGGAAAGACTAGGAATCTCTTCAAGAAAATCACAGATACCAAAGGAACATTTCATGCAAAGATGAGCTCGATAAAGGACAGAAATGGTATGGACCTAACAGAAGCAGAAGATATTAAGAAGAGATGGCAAGAATACACAGAAGAACTGTATAAAAAAGATCTTCATGACCCAGATAATCACGATAGTGTGATCACTGACCTAGAGCCAGACATCCTGGAATGTGAAATCAAGTGGGCCTTAGAAAGCATCACTACGAACAAAGCTAGTGGAGGTGATGGAATTCCAGTAGAGCTATTCCAAATCCTGAAAGATGATGCTGTGAAAGTGCTGCACTCAATATGTCAGCAAATTTGGAAAACTCAGCAGTGGCCACAAGACTGGAAAAGGTCAGTTTTCATTCCAATCCCAAAGAAAGGCAATTGCCAAAGAATGCTCAAACTACTGCACAATTGCACTCATCTCACACGCTAGTAAATTAATGCTCAAAATTCTCCAAGCCAGGTTTCAACAGTATGTGAACCGTGAACTTCCTGATGTTCAAGCTGATTTTAGAAAAGGCAGAGGAACCAGAGATCAATTTGCCAACATCTGCTGGATCATTGAAAAAGCAAGAGAGTTCCAGAAAAGCATCTATTTCTGCTTTATTGACTATGCCAAAGCCTTTGACTGTGTGGATCACAACAAACTGTGGAAAATTCTGAAAGAGATGGGAATACCAGACCACCTGATCTACCTCTTGAGAAATTTGTATGCAGGTCAGGAAGCAACAGTTAGAACTGGACATGGAACAACAGACTGGTTCCAAATAGGAAAAGGAGTACGTCAAGGCTATATATTGTCACCCTGTTTATTTAACTTATATGCAGAGTACATCATGGGAAACGCTGGACTGGAAGAAACACAAGCTGGAATCAAGATTGCCAGGAGAAATATCAATAACCTCAGATATGCAGATGACACCACCCTTATGGCAGAAAGTGAAGAGGAACTCAAAAGCCTCTTGATGAAAGTGAAAGTTGAGAGTGAAAAAGTTGGCTTAAAGCTCAGCATTCAGAAAACGAAGATCATGGCATCCAGTCCCATCACTTCATGGGAAATAGATGGGGAAACAGTGGAAACAGTGTCAGACTGTTTTTTTTTTTTTTTCTGGGCTCCAAAATCACTACAGATGATTACTGCAGCCATGAAATTAAAAGACGCTTACTCCTTGGAAGGAAAGTTATGACCAACCTACATAGCA
Organism: Bubalus kerabau; assembly: GCF_029407905.1. Lineage (NCBI taxonomy): Eukaryota > Metazoa > Chordata > Mammalia > Artiodactyla > Bovidae > Bubalus > Bubalus kerabau. The sequence continues at coordinate 84,301,978 of NC_073634.1, read as the reverse complement.
TATTCAAAAGCAGAGACATTACTTTGTCAACAAAGGTCTGTCTAGTCAAGGCTATGGTTTTTCCAGTGGTCATGTATGGATGTGAGAGTTGGACTGTGAAGAAGGCTGAGCACCGAAGAATTGATGCTTTAGAACTGTGGTGTTGGAGAAGACTCTTGAGAGTCTCTTGGACTGCAAGGAGATCCAACCAGTCCATTCTGAAGGAGATCAGCCCTGGGATTTCTTTGGAAGGAATGATGCTAAAGCTGAAACTCCAGTACTTTGGCCACCTCAAGCGAAGAGTTGACTCATTGGAAAAGACTCTGATGCTAGGAGGGATTGGGGGCAGGAGGAGAAGGGGACGACAGAGGATGAGATGGCTGGATGGCATCACTGACTCGATGGATGTGAGTCTGAGTGAACTCCGGGAGTTGGTGAGGGACAGGGAGGCCTGGCGTGCTGCGATTCATGGGGTCGCAAAGAGTCGGACGCGACTGAGCGACTGATCTGATGATCTTTTATGGACTTCCCTGGTGGCTTAGACGGTAAAGCGTCTGTCTACAATGCGGGAGACCCACGTTCAATCCCTGGGTAGGGAAGATCTCCTGGAGAAGGAAACAGCAACCCACTCCAGTATTCTTGCCTGGGAAATCCCATGGACAGAGAAGCCTCTTAGGCTATAGTCCACGGGGTCGCAAAGAGTCGGAATGATCTTTTATATGACCTGGCTATTTCTTATTGTTATGGTGGGGTCAATAATCTTTCCAACATTTCATATCTTAGTTGGAAGTCAGAAGTTCACTAATTTCTTAACACAATGAAAACAATGTATATTTGTATATGTACTCGTCAAACCAATCTAGAAAAATCAACGAGAACTTTAGTTGTAACAAATTGTTTCTTAAACAGAAGTAGCAATGTATTTGTGGCAATTTAAAAAATGCATGGAAGAATCAAAAATCCATTTTGCTATTCAAAAGTTTATAATTTACTGGGAGAAATTAGAATGATAAGGAGAAAAGTACAAAAGCGAGTGTCGAATTCCTTCTGCTATCCCCTCTATCAGCTTTAAACAATAATAATAAAGTAAGTTTTCTGCTATAAAAGACTGTGGCTTGGATCCTGAGCTCATGGAAACTCAGCCAGCCATCTCTGAGAAGCATTAAGGAGTTCCTAAAGAACATGGCTTTAAAGAACAAGCTGCCCTGATGGCTCAGCGGGTAAAGAATCTGCCTGCAATGCAGGCGACATAGGAGACATAGGGTTCGATTCCTGGTTTGGGAAGATACCGTGGAGAAGGAAATGGCAACCCGCTCCAGTATTCTTGCCTGGAAAACCCCATGGACAGAGGAGCCTGGCAGGCTATAGTCCAAAGGGTTACAAAGAGTCAGACATGACTAAGTACTCAGGCATGGCAAAAAACATGGTGCTCGTGATAAAGAATCCACCTGCCAGTACAGGAGATGCCTGAGACAAGGGTTCAGTCCGTGGGTCAGGAAGATCCCTTGGAGGAGGGCATGGCAACCGATTCCAGTATCCTTGCCTAGAGAATCCCATGGACCAGAGGAGCCTGGTGGGCTACAGTCCATAGGGTGGCAGAGAATCAGACATGACTGAGGTGACTGAACATACACGCAAGGAACACAGAGCCAGCTGACTACAGGTGTCCTGTCTTAATAAATCACTCTAAAAACTGAGCATATGAAATGTTGCAAAGCAAATTAAGAAATTTATAATTAAATCTGGCTCCAAAAAGATTTTTAAAAATGATACTGCTTGATTCTCTTTGGTCTTCTTTGATGGCATTTAAGCCTATTTTCAGCAATTAATTGCTACTTTTCTTTGACCATGCAAAGGTGAGGAAAATGTATTAAAAATGAGGTGTGAGTAGATAGAAATGAGTAAATTGTGTGAGATTGAAAGAGTCCAAGGGTAGTTCACATTCAAGTACATATGGAAATAAAGAGTTTTTAAATTCTCTGCAAAACCAGTCTCAATCTCAAGTTATAAAAAATGATATAAGGACAAACTTGGCTTTTGAAGTAGAAAACAGAGGCGAATAGAATCAACCACATGTTCAGATAAACTGCTGAGACCCCACAGCAGTTTTATTTAATGCCATCCTATCATCCATTTTAGTACAATTTAAGACTGAGAGCACAAGCAGATTGACAAATACATTTGCTCAAGACCTTCTCCATTATAATTCCATTAATATCTCTGGGCCCAGAGCCAGACAGAAACATCTGGTAGGGGCTTTGTGTTTGCAGAGATTAACTTGCAGATGTTCAAAATTATTTTTAAGAAAAATTTATTATAACCAAAATGAAAAAACTGGCAAAACTGAGATAAAAAATGATATGATGAAGATGTATCTTGGAAAATGTTTTTATATATTTTAGCATAATAAATACTCTTGCCTGGAAAATCCCGTGGACAGAGGAGCCTGGTAAGCTGCAGTCCATGGGGTCGCTAAGAGTCGGACATGACTGAGCGACTTCACTTTCACTTTTCAGTTTCATGCATTAGAGAAGGAAATGGAAACCCACTCCACTGTTCTTGCCTGGAGAATCCCAGGGACGAGGGACCCTGGTGGGCTGCCATCTATGGGGTTGCACAGATTTGGACACGACTGAAGTGACTTAGCAGCAGCATAATAAAATCAGTATGTTCACAAGGTTAAAATGTCTATATTGAAGGGTTAAAGAGCATTTTAAATATTTCACCTCCTTCCTTACACTCAGTTTCACTCTTCATTTAAATTCTCTTTTTTTTTTTAATTTTTTTTTAAATTTTATTTTATTTTTAAACTTAACATAACTGTATTAGATTTGCCAAATATCAAAATGAATCCGCCACAGGTATACATGTGTTCCCCATCCTGAACCCTCCTCCCTCCTCCCTCCCCATTCCATCCCTCTGGGTCGTCCCAGTGCACCAGCCCCAAGCATCCAGTATCGTGCATCGAACCTGGACTGGCAACTCATTTCATACATGATATTTTACATGTTTCAATGCCATTCTTCCAAATCTTCCCACCCTCTCCCTCTCCCACAGAGTCCATAAGACTGTTCTATACATCAGTGTCTCTTTTGCTGTCTCGTACACAGGGTTATTGTTACCATCTTTCTAAATTCCATATATATGCGTTAGTATACTGTATTGGTGTTTTTCTTTCTGGCTTACTTCACTCTGTATAATAGGCTCCAGTTTCATCCACCTCATTAGAACTGATTCAAATGTATTCTTTTTAATGGCTGAATAATACTGTTGGTTTGTTTTAATAAAGTTGGTAGTTCTTGCAATTCTAAAGTATATACTCAGAGATCCATTTTTGTAGTTATACATTTTGTTTAAACATTGGCTCCCTACATAAAAAATGAAAAAATTAGTTTACTATTATTCCTCTTCTTGTCAACCTTATTTATGTAATTAATTTAAATCATTATTATTAAGATTTAATTTAATTATTATTTCAAAGTTTAAAATACAACCTTCGGATTTTTAGCTATTAAGACTGTCTTCATCCATTAGGTCATTATGTATTAAATTAAGACCCTGTTGTCTTACTGTTTAAACTCCATCAAGTACTTAAGGAAGACATAATCCCAAATACTTAAGGAAGAAAATACTCAAAAGAAATACACACACACACAAAAAAAAAACTTTTAGTCTGATAAGCAAATTTAGCAAGGTCAAAGGAAATAAAACTATTAAATAATGCATTTTTCCATTCAAGAATCAATGGGAGAATGAATTATTAAAAATTTACAGGAGCATCAAAAATACATAAGTTCTTTAGAATAAATTTAAGAAAAAACGAGCAAAAGCTCTAATGAAAACTATAAAATATCTCTAAAAGAAACCAAAGGAGATCTGAGTAAGTTGAGGAATAGGCTATTTTTATGAATTATAAAATTACATACTGTTAATGTGTCTGTACATTCAACAAATACTAATCAAGATCTCAAGTGACTTTTTGGCACAAATTGACTATTCTAAAAATTCTATGAAAATGCAAAGCATTGACACTAGATGAAACAATATTTGAAAAGAAGAACGAATTTAAAGGACTCACTCTCTGATTTTAAAATGTGTTATAAGGTTATATTATCAAGACAAAGTGAGATGGGTAAAAGAGTAGAGAAATAGATCAATGGAACAAATTGGAGTCCACAAAAGGACCCATAGCTAAGTGACTAAATGATTTTAGATGAAAGTGCTTGGGTAATTCCATTGGAAAATGAATGCTTTCTCAACAGCTTCTACTGGAACAACTTGATAAATGCATGGGAAAAAATATTTCAACTTCTCCCTAACATTGTGCACAGCAATTACTTTGAGATGTATATATCTAAATGTAAAAAGTACAAATTAATACTGTAATACTTCTAGAAGAAAATGTAGGAGATGTTTTCCCAGCTTGGATTAGGTGAAGATTTATTAGACAGTATACAAAAAGCTCTAAGTGGAAAATTAAGTAATAGTAAATGGGATATCATTAAAAATTGAAATTTCTCCATACAATACAAGATTGTTATGACAATCAAATACTAGCATAGATATGGAAATAGTTTACAGGATATAAACTCTAAAACTTATTTGCCTTTAATGAACACTCTATTTACATACTTGAGTTTATAGTTGTTTAATCAATAAACATTTATTCGTACCTACTATATCACTAAGCTAGGATCTTGGAATAAAGAATTAAGCAGACTTCTGACCTCAAAATATTTTCTATCTAGTAATTTACATCAACAGTTGAATGTAAGAAAGGTTGTCCTTGGCAGGGGGTAAATAGAGGATATTATGGTCATTAATTGAAGGTTATATAAGTCTGTCTTAACTCAGGGATTGATAGCCAAACGGAGTCCTAGAACTAAGGAGAAATTAACCAGGTGAAGAAATAGAAATGATGTTTGGGAAATGAAGGCAGGGGGAGATTGAAGTGCAGAGGAGATATTTCAGGCAGAAAAAAACAACACAGGCAAAATTCCTGGGAGAGAAAAACATGGAATATATTGTAGAGATGAAATGACCTTCAGGATGACTGTGGGCAGATTGTAAGAATGATGTGGTAGTAGGTAAAAAGAGAGATCAGAGATAAAACTGGATACAAAAACAGGGATTTCATTTTTAAAAATTATGTTTGGGGAATTAGCTTTTATTCTGAGGACAATAGGAAGATGGTGAAGGACTTTGTTTGCTTTTATCAGGAAGTGACTAGATGTACTAGAGGCTTCCCATGTAGCTCAGTGGTAAAGAACTTGCCTGCCAACGCAGGAGATGTAAAAACCATGGATTCAGTACCTGGGTCAGGAAGATTCCCTGGTGGTGGGCATGGCAACTCACTCCAGTATTCTTGCCTGGAGAATCCCATGGGCAGAAGAGCTGGTGTGCTACAGTCCATGGAGTAACAGAGTCAGACACAACTAGAGTGACTTAGAACATATGCACACATGGATGCACTAGAACTTCTTTAGCACGTGTGCTGAACAGATTGTGTGTTGGCATGGTTGTGGTGAATCCAAACCGGACTTGAAGAAACCTGCAAGAAAACCCAACGGTGAAGATGGTAGATAATCAACCACAATCTGAATGAACAGCAGCAGGTGGTCTAGAGAGAAATGAGTAGAAAAGGTTTGAGAGAGATTTGAGAGAGCTTGATTTCTAGATGTGGAGGGTGGGAGGGGTGAGGAGTTAGAGAGTCTTCTATCAATCTGTGTATTTCAAGTTGAAGAAACTGCCCCCACCCTGTCCTATTCTACAAGATGGTCAAATAAGACAAGTAATAAAAAGTGTACATGAGTTTGAGCAAGAAGGCAGTCTATGGTGAAATAATGAGACGACCCTTGTTCCAGCATTGGGAGCAAGTGATGGCGCAGAAGATGAATTTCAGCAGGTAGAAGAACGAATAGCAGGAGAACAAGTCATATTAAATTTGAACACATGTTTTAATGTAAACTGGGAATAGAAGGGAAAGGGCTGTAATTGGGGAAAGCAAAAGGTCAAGGACAGAGGGTTTTTGGTTTTTGTTTCTTTAAGCTGAAAAAGATTTTAGTATGCTTAAATATTTTCTAAGAAAGCCAGGAGAAAGGAAGAGATTACTGTTACAAAGAGGAAAGGAAGAATCAACAGAGTGCCTTTCTAGTGAGTGTGTATGTGCATGTGTGTGCAGGAGAAAGGGGAGAGGGAAATACAAGAGGTGGATGAAATCCGTATTACAGGCAAAGGGGTTGTTAGCCTTTGTTGCTGTTGTTGTTCAGTCACTAAATTGTGTCCAACTCTTCATGAACCTGTGGAGCACAGCATGCTTCCCTGTCCTTTACCAGTTCACAGAGTTTGCTCAAACTCATGTGCTGCCACCCAACTATCTCTCTCTCTTCTCCAGCACCACAGTTCAAAAGCAACAATTTTGGGGCACTCAGCCTTCTTTATGGTCCAAGTCTCACATCCATATATGACTACTGGAAAAAAAAAAACATAGCTTTGACTAAACAGACCTTGAAGAAGGGACATTTTCCACTTTTTTCAGAAAGAACACTTGTATTAATAGGTATGGAGGCCAATTGAAGGAGTTTCTTCCACGTTCCATGTGTTGTGTGTGTGTATGATAACAAATGATGCTGTCTAATAATAATCTTGAAAGAGAAATGTGCATCAAAAGTTGGAAATTTTGAACTTAGCTGTACAAAATAAAAATGGAATGGCTAACTAAAACTGTATGTTTGCTGGGAGTCTTTGAGGCCACAGTTCATATCTGTGACCTTGCATATATGTTGCATTAAGCTACATGGCTATGTATTGATATATTGAGTCCACAATGTTCATGAACATAGCTAAAAAACAAAAGAAGTTGGACCTTTGATTCATGTAAATGGTTTTTCAAGTGAATGTGACAAGAATAAAGAGAAAAGCAGCAGCAAAAACCTTGCGACTATCAGCAAGGCTAACTGAAGTAAAAGACCATGACACAGAAGCTAGGTACAGACAGAATCAAAAACTGGAGAAGGCTGAGAGATAGGGAACAAAGGTGGGAATCTGCAGACTACAGACCTTCAAAGGTCATAGACTCAGCTACTCAGTGAGAATTTTTGATGAGGCACTAGGAAAGAGAAGAGATTCAGGTTAGAGAGTAGCAGGTTTAAAGATAGGATCTTAGAAGCTGAGTAGTTCCCAAGAGCAGTGAGTTCCAGGAAGACATGACTGAAGTGGGGTACAGATAAAAAACAAATGGTGGACTCTGTGGGAGAGGGAGAGGGTGGGAAGATTTGGGAGAATGGCATTGAAACATGTAAAATATCATGTATGAAATGAGTTGCCAGTCCAGGTTCGATGCACGATACTGGATGCTTGGGGCTGGTGCACTGGGACGACCCAGAGGGATGGAATGGGGAGGGAGGAGGGAAGAGGGTTCAGGATGGGGAACACATGTATACCTGTGGTGGATTCATTTTGATATTTGGCAAATCTAATACAGTTATGTAAAGTTTAAAAATAAAATAAAATTAAAAAAAAAAAATGGAACCAATAAGGTCAAGGTTTGGAGCAGCCATTAGAGTGAGCATGGAAATAACTCATAACAATGGCTTGGGTGGGAATGGGAAGAGTCGAGTATGCCAGGATGACTAGGAGCAAAGAAAGGAAGAGCAATGATGCACTGAGGTTGCTACAGGTAGACAGAACATCTGGTCACCCAGGAAGACACGGCCAGTTTCAGAACTGTGAGTGTTACTGACTAGAGCACAGAATCAAAAAGTAGAACGGAAGTAGAGAGAAGATTGAAGAAATTTATATTCACATTTTATTACAAGGAACTTGGGAAGATGCATTTATTTTCCAAGAGATAAACAGAAAAGCAACTACATATTTGCAAACATCCTGTGTTTGTGGATTTAAGCAGCAAGTTATATGACAACAGGGGAGTGCCATGGCACAGTCATTATATCTGAATGGAAAAAGTTACAGAAAACTTTAAACAGTAGTCATTACAGTTCCCCAAATTTGCTCTCAGTCTACAGAAACCTCCTAGGACTAGAAACTGGATGAGGAGGTGACTTTAAATGAATAAAGATGTTTGCAGCAGTAAAAATAAATAAGTAAATAAAAGAGCTGCTGGTGGAGAGAGACAAAGCTGGTCCATAATTAATATGAGCATCCATCTTTTTGAAATGTCAGAATGAAAGCCTTTTTTTGCTGAAATAATTGTATTCACTTGTTTTAAAATAGCATGAGAGGCAAGAGAAAGGGGCATCATCAAGGAAGAGTTTGTGGAAACAATAGTGCCTGGTTTCTTTTTCATCTCTCCTTAGTGTGCAAGGTCTTAGGTTGGGGCTAGCTGATGTTAGATTCTGAGTCAAACTGCTTGCTATCAGTCCCTGCCCACTGGGAGAAGTAGTTACTGGTTTGAGCAGTAAAGATATCCCTGAGACTGGGAAGTTACTTGGTTTATTAACATGACCTATCAATATATGTTTTTTCAGTCACTCAATCTTAATATTAATGACATATTTATTAATAAATATTACTAGTAATATTAATATTACTATATTAATGTCATATTGATACACATTAATATGATGATTTCTACAATAAATGAAGTCATGTTCCAGAGGTATTTTAGTCTAAGGAATACTCTTTCCTCATCATGCATCACAGAAACACTCCTGAAAAATGCTGAGTTTCATCATACACCAACACGACCTATGATCTAGTAAAGTGTTAGAATTCCCTTACTGAGTGGCTTCTATGGAAGTAGGCATGAACTTTAAACAGATTACTTCTTCAAGTCCTTACCTCCGCCCTCTGTGGGAGACAAAATCCCCACATAGATGAGAGAAAATAGAGACTCAGAAATGGTTAAACTTCAAATAATGTATTTTGAACCATAAAGGAGGCTGAGCACTGAAGAATCAATTCTTCTGAACTGTGGTGTTGGAGAAGACTCTTGAGAGTCCCTTGGACTGCAAGGAGATCAAATGACTCAATCCTAAAGGAAATTCAACCCTGAATATTCATTGGAAAGAGTGATACTGATGCCGAAGCTCCAATACTTTGGCCACTTGATGTGAAGAGCCAACTCATTGGAAAAGACCCTGATGCTGGATAAGACCCTGATGCTGGATAAGACCCTGATGCTGGATAAGATTGAAGGCAAAAGGAGAAAAGGACAGTAGAGGATGAGATGGTTGGATGGCATCACCAACTAAATCAACATGAAATTGAGCTAACTGTGGGAGATAGTGAAGGACAGGGAGGCCTGGTGTGCTGCAGTCCATGGGGTCATTAAGAGTTTGACATGAGTTAGTGACCGAGCTACAACAACAAACATAATTTGGGTGTAAGGAACTGACTCACTAGAAAAGACCCTGGTGCTGGGAAAGATTGAAGGCAGGAGGAGAAGGGGCAACAGAGGATGAGATGGTTGGATGGCATCACTGACTCTATGGACATGAGTTTGAGCAAGCTCTGGGAGTTGGTGATAGACAGAGAAGCCTGGCATGCTGCAGTCCATGGGGTAGCAAAGTGTCAGACACCACTGAGCAACTGAACTGACTGAAATGATAAAAGAATTTTCCTGCCCTCAGTTTGTTCACAGACCAGTGAGGGTGAAACCATAAGGATAAATTATAAGGCAGCATACCAAGGGCAAAGATAGCTTTATGAAAACTCCAAGGAAGGGGGCAAAAGGAGAGCTGCAAAGATGAGCAGGTCCACACAGTATGCTGGATGGATACCATGGACCACTCTCTGTCTTACATTCACTACCTTCAAGGTTACATTTTGTTTTGGTGGAGGTGTTACGACTTTAGCATATCCCAAATAGACAGACTCAGGATCTTGAAGCTAATTAAGTTTTTCAGCCATGAATCAATCCAGGACCAAAGGAAAAAATAAATAAAAATTGAAGACTTTCTTTCCAAAATGTATAATAAAAATGTGTTCATACTAACTGTGACTATAAGAATAAAATATACTGGTTTGCTCATTGTTGGTTTCTAGACGTCAGTCTTTCCAGATTTCTTAAGGCATTTTTATCTGAAGATACATCGGGAGTTGTGCTTAGAGGGCAACAGAAATCATGGCAATAGAAGTACTTTTGTTCTCATTTTTTCCTCACAAATAAAGTCTGCTAGAAATCTATGGTTCAGAGCCTCAACAAGGTCTCTGTGACTCTGTTTGTTTTATCTTTTTGTGTATGTGTGTGCTCAAATGCTCAGCTCAGTCACACCTGACTCTTTGCTTCCACATGGATTATAACACTCCAGGCTCCTCTGTCCATGGGATTCTTCTGGCAAGAATATTGGTTTAGTTGCTAAGTTGTGTCTGACTCTTTTGAGACCATGGATTGTAGCCCATCAGGTTCCTCTGTCCATGGGATTTCCCAGGCAAGAATACTGGAGTGGGTTGTCACTTCCTTCTCCAGGGGACCTTCCTAAGCCAGGGCGTCGAACCTGGGTCTCCTGAATAGCGGGTAGATTCTTTACTGAAATGGAGCCACCAGGGAAGCCCAAGAATACTGGAGTGGGTTGCCATTTCCTCCTCCAAGGGATCTTCTAGACCCAAGGATCGAACCAGTTTCTCTTATGTCTCCTGCACTGGCAGGCAGATTCTTTACCACTAGTACCATTTATTTTTTTAGTCTGCGTTGAGAACTGCTGTTGTTCCATAGCTGCTGCTGTATTAGGAGAGCCGAGCTGAGATTTCCCCTAGGTAGTAAGAAGAGAAAAAGGGACATGCACCATCTCAGGCTGCCTTTCTTTCAAGGAGCCTTCCTGAAAGGCCAACCCAATAACTTCTGCTTGTATAGAGGGAAGTATATGGATATATATATACACACACACATATATGTGTATATATTTAAAATATTATGTGTGTGTGTGTGTGTGTGTGTGTATTTTACTGACTATATTGTTGCTCCTCCTTCACTGGGCTCTGTAGATAAGAAAAACAGGAAAGATGACTATTGAGAATGCAAATATTAGTCTCAGCCACAATCTTTAACATTGTTTGTTTTCAGAAAATAGCGTTTCTTCGGCGTTCTAGGAAATCAGTCTATGTTAATAGATTCAAATGCAGCAGGAAGAAAAAGAAGGTAGTGTGTCCACAGCTAGTGACACAGAAATATTTATAACTCTAAAAACAAAGGCTGGCAGATAGGAAGTTAAGAGATTGCTGATTCATTTGTACCAACTGATTCAATTTATATATTTGCCTTTATTTTTTATTCTATTATAGTCATTGGTTAGTAACCTTATGTGAATAACTTTAAGCATTGGTTTATAAAATATGTGTCTTTATTATAAGAGAAATGCAAAGTGTCAAAAAGAAAGGTCTTATGTTTTTCTGCTTTGATATTTTGAGTCTTAGTGAAAGAAAATATAGCATGAGGCAAAATCCAATCTGATTTGAAGTTGATATTCTTAGCCTAGCAATTCCATCTAGCAAAGCAATCTACTGATTCGAAATAGTACCCATCTTAAAAGATGAAGTTGGTGTCTGTGTATGTGTATGCAATATGTCTATATATATATAGTTCATATGTGCATACTTACACATATGTGTATTTAATATCTCAAATACATATTTTCCTCTAAAACGGGGCTCACATATTTAAGTTTTGTTTTATTTGCTTGCTTTATTGTTGTCAAAGAACAAAACCATTTCTTGTTTTTAATATATTCATTTGTTTTCTTTCTGTATTCCACATAGAAGTGAAAATACATGTGGGAAAAGGCAAACTGGGCAAAGGGGATTAAGAGGTACAAACAACTAGGCATAAAATACAGAAGATACAGGATGTAATGCACAGCGCAGAGAATACTTTTATAATAACTTTAAATGGACTATCAGTCAGTTCAGTTCTCTCACTCAGTCGTGTCCGACTCTTTGAGACCCCATGGACTACAGCACACCAGGCTTCCCTGTCCATCACCAAGTCCCAGAGTTTACTCAAACTCATGTCTATTGAGTCAGTGATGACATCCAACCATCTCAACCTCTGTCATCCCCTTCTCCTCCCACCTTCAATCTTTCTCAGTATCAGGGTCTTTTCAAGTGAGTCAGTTCTTTTCATCAGGTGGCCAAAATATTGGCGTTTCAGCTTCAGCATCAGTCCTTCCAATGAATAATCAGGACCGGATTACTTTAGAATGGACTGGTTGGATCTCCTTGCATTCCAAGGGACTCTCAAGAGTCTTCTCCAACACCACAGTTCAAAAGCATCAATTCTTTGGCGCTCAGCTTTCTTTATAGTCCAAATCTCACATCCATGAACTAATATAATATTGGAAATCAACTACAATTAAAAAAAAACAAATAAAATATTCCTTACAGCAAATCCTCTTTTCCTTCAAAAGGAGACCTCTCAATTGTGCAGCAGAAACAAACACAACATTGTAAAACAATTGTCCTCCAATTAAAAAGTAAATAAAATGATAAACACAACATACAGAAGAGTAACTGCTATTGAATTCATATTTAAAACATAGCTATTTATATCTTCCAAGGAAATTTTCTATATTGTCATTTTAATTGTGTTTCATTAAAAAAGTATAAAGCAAAAAAAAGGAGACCTGTCAATGTTTCATATAGGGAAAAACTCAAGTCAGTTCACTGCATGGGATACATTTGTTGATCAAATTATTTGAGTTGAAAATGATTGGCTAATTTAGTCAACTCCCTATAATCTTTTTAAAATCCTGGCAGTTCTAGTACTTTAATTTACTCATTTCTGAGTGAGTACTATATTCCAGACAAATATTACTAAACATAGATTAAGTGGTCTTTTTTAACTGAATGACAATTTTACCACATAAAAAACATTTATCTGTATTAGGAACCAGAACCTCTTCTGGACCCAAGCAATAGATATGGGGCCTCATACCCTTGTGTCTTCAATATTGTGAACAGTGGACAGGTAATTATAATACTATGAAATAAGTTTAATGATAGAAGTATTATGATCTCAAAAATGTCTTTTTGAAATATAAGTTGAGTAGAGAAGGCTGGAAGGAAATATTTAGCTATTAGCAGGTCCAATATCTTTATTTTACCATGGCAAAAAAATACACAAATGCACTTCCATTTTTTTTTGTAAGAATATAATACTCTCACATTGACTCAAGAGGATAACAGCAATTATTTTACTCAACAAAGCACCCTTTGGTGTACCTTACTAGAATACTTATGTGAGTTACACTCATACTCTCTTTAAAGGGCTTTGAATTCTTATTACTTCTTGGGAATTTTTTTAACAAAAGAAAAAAATGCTTTTTGAAGAGAATTCCTTATAAATCAACACAATCTGTTGATTTCAAAAATAAAATAATGCAAATAAAAAGATTTTGTTCTCACTTTGGAAGGGCATAACATCCTTTTTAAAAGTTGACATACAATGTGATGTGTGTGTGTGTGTGTGTGTGTGTGTATGGTGTGTGTGATGTGTGTAGATGTGTGTGTGTGGATCTGTGATGAGAGCTGTGGGAAGAAGGAGATTTTCATTTTTGATAATTTTTAAATTATTTTGCAAATATGGTATAAATTAGATGACAAAGCTATTGATTGCCATGATATCTTTTGTCTAGAAAGAGCTGAGAGCTCCTTCCCTGTGCTGAGATCAAATTCTAGCAGCATCTTCTAATGTCTTGCAGCTGCTTCAGTCTTTTCTATTTAGGCTACTTGTTAATAGTTTTCTATTTAAAAGGAGGCAGTATTTACAGTGGATACAAGCATGGGCTCTGGAGATGGACAAGACAGGTTTGGGGCTAGATGATTTGGATACGATACTCATCTGTAAAATGAGGCCTTAACATTTATTTTATTAGGGTATTGTGAGAATTAAAATACTTAATGTATGTGAAATGCCTGTCCCAGTATGTATTAAATGTCTTGTGACTAGCAAATATCATTATTATTATCCATTTAAAACACCTTTGCATTTGGTCTCCTCACATTGAGGCTGTTTCATTAATATCAGCTGAGGCATGGTAAAAGCAATTGCTTTCCAGTGTGAGAAGGCAGGGGGTTTCCCAGATGGCACCAGTGGTAAAGAACCCACTTGCCAATGCAGGAGATGTAAAGAGATAGGAGTTCAATCCCTGGGTCAGGAAGATCCCTTGGAGGAGGGCACGGCAACCCACTTCAGTATTCTTGCCTGGAAAATTCCATGGAGAGCAGAGACTGGCAGGTTATCGTCCACGGTGTTGCAAAGAGTTGGACATGACTGAAGCAACTTAGTATACACACGCACACATGAGAAGGCAAAGACCACCAGAACAGGCCCCATTTCTACAATATTATTTACTAATAAATCCTGAAATGTCAAGCGATTTATTTTCTTGCCATATATATATATATATATATATATATATAAAATAAATTTAAAAGGTAGACCTGCCAAGATGTTAAATGGATGATTTAGGACTAAACAAGTCAGGCCAATATGATGAAAACATTCCATTTGTTCCCTGAGAAAAGAATTGAAACATTTATGAAACTGTGTTTCTTGTCAAGCTGTTTTTGCTTTCTACTACCCTTTTGCAGAACAAAAAGAGATCATTCATGGCTAAACCTAATGGAATAAAGTACGACCTAAATAAGGGAAAGTATAAAGTATAACTGGAAGTTGTAAAATTCATTTAAAATATGTATTTTGAAGAAAATGAAAAAGAAATCATCTTAAAATATATTAAAATATAGTATAAAGTGGAAATGATTGCATTATAGACTAATCAGTAGATCTTGATGGAGAGGATAAATATATTAGCAGTAGATTATTTGTTCCACTAAAATTTCCTGCAGAATTAAGGCACAATTCATTAAGAAATGGAAGTTTTTCTAAATTACTATAGCTGGATGAATAACAATTGGGATTTAAATTTATTTAGCTTCATGTGATATCATTTACTGACATCTAGGTTGCTTCCATGTTCTAGCTATTGTGAATAGCGCTGCAATGGACAATGGGATACAAGTGTCTCTTTCAATTTTGGTTTCCTCAGGGTATATGTCTAGGAGTGGGATTTCTGGGTCATATGGTGGCTTTATTCCTAGTTTTTTAAGGATTCTCCATACTGTATTCCACTCCAGTACTCTTGCCTGAAAATCCCATGGCCAGAGGGTCCATGGGGTCGCTAAGAGTTGGATATGACTGAGCGACTTCACTTTCACTTTTCACTTTCATGCATTGGAGAAGGAAATGGCAACCCACTCCAGTGTTCTTGCCTGGAGAATCCCAGGCATGGGGGAGCCTGATGGGCTGCCATCTATGGAGTTGCATAGAGTCAGGCACGACTGCAGTGACTTAGCAGCAGCAGCAGCATACTGTATTCCATAGTGACTGTAACAATTTATATTCTCACCAACAGTGCAAGAGCATTCCCTTTTCTCCACACCCTGTTCTTGAAACTAAATAATTTATACATTTGACTTACAATTTGAACTCTTTGCTGACCTCTGCTTCTCAAACCATCTTTTGCAGGATTATGATCACTTATTCAAAATATTTTTATTTGTTCCTTGTGCTTTTTATTTATGTTCATCTGTATATCTTTTAATGAATACTGGAGGTTCTCAGGGGAAAACAGGAAAAGGGAAAAAAATTAAATGATAACCTTTATGGGTAGGAATCACATTCTGGAATGTGAAGTCAAGTGGGCCTTAAGAAGCATCACTATGAACAAAGCTAGTGGAGATGATGGAATTCCAGTTGAACTATTTCAAATCCTGAAAGATGATGCTGTGAAAGTGCTGCACTCAATATGCCAGCAAATTGGGAAAACTCAGCAGTGGCCACAAGACTGGAAAGGTCAGTTTTCATTCCAATCCCAAAGAAAGTCAATGCCAAAGAATGCTCAAACTACTGCACAACTGCACTCATCTCACACACAAGTAAAGTAATGCTCAAAATTCTCAAAGCCAGGCTTCAGCAATATGTGAACCATGAACTTCCTGATGTTCAAGCTGGTTTTAGAAAAGGCAGAGGAACCAGAGATCAAATTGCCAACATTCACTGGATCATCATAAAAGCAAGAGAGTACCAGAAAAACATCTATTTCTACTTTATTGGCTATGCCAAAGCCTTTGAGTGTGTGGATCACAATAAACTGTGGAAAATTCTGAAAGAGATGGGAATACCGGACCACCTGACCTGCCACTTGAGAAACCTGTATGCAGGTCAGGAAGCAACAGTTAGAACTGGACATGGAACAACAGACTGGTTCCAAATAGGAAAAGGAGTATGTCAAGGCTGTATATTGTCACTCTGCTTATTTAGTTTATATTCAGAGTACATCATGAGAAATGCTGGGCTGGAAGAAGCACAAGCTGGAATCAAGATTGCCGGGAGAAATATCAATAACCTCAGATATGCAAATGACACCACTCTTAGGCAAAAGTGAAGAAGAACTAAAGAGCCCCTTGAAGAAAGTGAAAGTGGAGAGTGAAAAAGTTGGCTTAAAACTCAACATTCAGAAAATGAAGATCATGGCATCTGGTCCCATCACTTCATGGGAAATAGATAGGGAAACAGTGGCTGACTTTATTTTTCTGGGCTCCAAAATCACTGCAGATGGTGATTGCAGCCATGAAATTAAAAGACACTTACTCCTTGAAAGGTAAGTTATGACCAACCTAGACAGAATATTAAAAAGCAGAGACATTACTTTGTCAACAAAGATCCGTCTAGTCAAGGCTATGGTTTTTTCAGTGGTCATGTATGGATGTGAGAGTTGGACTATAAAGAAAGCTGAAGGCTGAAGAATTGATGCTTTTGAACTGTGGCATTGGAGAAGACTGTTGAGAGTCCCTTGGACTGCAAGGAGATCCAACCAGTCTATCCTAAAGGAGATCAGTCCTGAGTGTTCATTGGAAGGACTGAAACTGATGCTGAAGCTGAAACAACAACACTTTGGCCACCTGATGTGAAGAGCTGACTCATTTCAAAAGACCCTGATGCTGGGAAAGATTGAGAGCAGGAGGAGAAGGAGATGACAGAGGATAAAATAGTTAGATGGCATCACCGACTCAATGGACATAGGTTTGGGTGGACACCAGGAGTTGGTGATGGACAGGGAGGCCTGGCATGCTGCAGTTCAGGGGGTCACAAGGACTCAAACACGACTGAGTGACTGAACTGAACTGATGGGTAGGAAGCATGTTTCTTTTTCACAACCATTTCCTAGAATCTAGTGCAGCTCTTGTACATCACAGGTGTTTAGTGGTATTTGCTGAATAAACAGACAATTGGATGAGAACAAAGATACCAGTGGAGAGTCACAGGAGCTTTCAAAGAATCAAGAATCACAGGATAATACAGCTGGGCAAAATGAAATTGAAAATTCAGTAACTTATGTCTTGCAATTTGCAGGAAAGAAACTGAAAGAAACTGAAGCCCAAAAGAGGAAAATGATTTGCACATCACGTGACTCATAAGAAAATGTTAGTCGCTCAGATGTGTCTGACTCTTTCCACCCCATGGACTGTAGCCAGCCAGGCTCCTCTGCCCATGGGACTCCCCAGGCAAAAATACTAGAGTGTGTAGCCACTCTCTTCCCCAGGAGATCTTCTCAACCCAGGGATCGAATCTGGGTCTCCTGCATTGCATGAGGATTCTTCACCACCTGAACCACCAGGGAAGCCCACTGAGGGTAAATAAATGAAAACTGATACTTTGATACTTTTTTTACATCTATCAGAACATGCAAAATATAACTAAACTCATGATTAGGAACATGATTAGTCAAGAAAAATGCTCTCTCATCACATTGAAAGAATTTACATAGACATTCAAAATACTCAAGAAAGAGGAAAGCTGGGATAAATACGTTCTACCTGCAGACCTGAAATAATTTGATCAGTTTTCTGATCTTTCTACCGTTGTTACTTTTCAATATGACATCTGGAGATGAAACCTTTACCTAGTGGAATGTTAGTTGCTGGCAGAGTAGGACAGAAACTCAGTTATCCTGGGTTCAAGTCCAGTGCTCTTTCTGCCA
Source organism: Bubalus kerabau (assembly GCF_029407905.1). NCBI lineage: Eukaryota > Metazoa > Chordata > Mammalia > Artiodactyla > Bovidae > Bubalus > Bubalus kerabau. The sequence goes on along the minus strand of NC_073634.1, from coordinate 84,284,000 downwards.
CACCCTTACAGTACCAGAACATTTTATAGTAAATCACAAAATCACTGGAGAGAGGAAGCATGATCCAAGAGCATGACATTTCAAGAATGTCAGTTTAAGGATGAAGGTTCAACAATGAGATTGAGAAAGTAAAATCTGCTACTCTAGAGTAAAAACGTGACCACCTACTTGGAATACTCTAGTTAGCTAAAATTAACTGAGGAATTGGGATTTTCCAGAAATCAGTCCAGTTCAGTCACTCAATCGTGTCAGACTCTTTGCGACCCCATGGGGGCTTCCCTGTCCATCACCAACTCCCAGAGCTTTTTCAAACTCATGTCCATCGAGTTGGTGATGCCATCTAACCATCTCATCCTCTGTTGTCCCCTTCTCCTCCTGCCTTCAATCTTTCCCAGCATCAGGATCTTTTCAAATGAGTCAGTTCTTTGCATCAGGTGACCAAAGTATTGGAGCTTAAGCATCAGTCCATCCAATGAATATTCAGGACTGATTTCCTTTAGGATGGATTGGTTGGATCTCCTTGCAGTCCAAGGGGCTCTCAAGAGTCTTCTCCAACACCACAGTTCAAAAGCATCAATTCTTCAGTGTTCAGCTTTCTTTATGGTCCAACTCTCACATCCATATATGACTACTGGAGGAACCATAGCTTTGACTAGATGGACCTTTGTTGGCAAAGTAATGTCTCTGCTTTTTAATATAAGTCCAAAAACTCTCTAAGAGAAACTATTTTCATGTGACTAAACTCTAGAATTTTTTTCTCAATTTTTACTTAGAAAACTCTGCACCTAAACAACCACGGATCCAAACCAGTCTTCAGCTCCTAGATTAACACTGGCCTCATTAAAATGGACATAAAACTAGCTATCTCCAATAAGTTTAATTAAATGGAATCAGTCTGCAAAAAAAAAAAAAAAGAAAGAAAATGAGATCTTCAGAGGAGATAAAGTAGACAGTTTTAGAATTCTTTTAGGAAGAGCAAGAACTTCAAAGCTTGCCAGATACCTGCTCTCTTCCAAGAGTGTTGAGTTCAACTCTCTTATTCAGATTTTAGGATCTGAAGTGTAACATGTTTGATCTCCCCCCAGGGTGGCCGTGGCTTTTTATAACTGACCTATTGAAGAGGAGATTCTTTTGTCCAAGAGACCTCATAGTAAAGTGAGTTAACCCAACTATGTAGCAGTCCAAATTTCCCAGGAAATATAAATAGCTCAGGGAAATGAGCCAAATGTGGACGTCATCTCCTGGTGGGACTTCATTAGATAAGTCTTGGGCATGCCTGGAAATTCCCAGACTGGCAACATTCTTTTCCTTGAACTATATTTTCCTAAATGGAAGGGAGGAATGCAGGACCATGAGGAACTGAGTTGTAAGAGCAAGAGGGGTGCTGGATCAACCTGAGATACAGGGTATTCCTATAGGAGTAAAAGGCCAGAAGGCAAGGGTGACAGGCATAAAGCTATGGACAGAAAGCCAGGAGAACTCAGAAAGAAGGATCATTCCAGGGTCCAGAACCCTGCTACACTGTCACGGAGATTGCTACTGGCTTTGAAGGTTGACTGTATGCTGGGCACTAAGCCTATTGTTTGTATTTCTGTCTCTTGAGGCCCTCACAGCTCAACAAGGTGCCATCTATTCTGTCCTTGACAATTTAACCCAGACTGATATGTTCAACCAGGTGGCGCTAGTGGTAAAGAACCCACTTGCTGATCCAGGAAACATAAGAGACTCAGGTTCAATCCCTGGGTCAGGAAGATCCCCTGAAGAAGGAAATGGCAACCCACTCCAGTATTCTTGCCTGGAAAACTCCATGGATAGAGGAGTATGGTGGGCTCCAGTCCATGGGGGTCACAAAGAGTTGGACATGACTGAAGTGACTTAGCATGCATGTACAATGTGTCCAAATGCCTGTACCATTCTGGACCCCTAGATTTGTCTGTACACCATGGACCTCCTTTTCCATCATCTACCTAAATCTTACTGGACTTGTTACTTTTTTCTTCACATTTAAATATAATTGTTTCTTCCTTTGTAAGCCCGTCTTTCCTATTTATGAGTTTTCCTAAAGTACAACTGAAATCTAAAGGTCTCTCTTTTAAACAAGAGGAGGAATATAATATTTACCCAAAAGGCACATTTTACTAAAGGTCTACTGTGCACATCAGTGAACATAAAGCTGGAAACCTTAGAAGAAGGTCAGGGTTTGGGCTGATACTCCTCTCTTCTTGACTTGCTTGGTAATCATCAAAGATCTAGTTCCTGGTCTCCATTGGGCAGCCAGGAAAGAAAACTCAGAGGAAAGAGCTATGGTGTCAGATGACAGAGAAATCTATGCTTCCAGGCTTGGCCACTATTTTTACAGGTTCCATAGACTTGTAAGGCTGCCTCACTTAGCAGTCTGCCCAGGCATGTGATAGCAATTGCTCATCCAGTCACTAAAATCAAGGAAGATCTAGAGAAGTCAGCTCTTAATGCAAACAAAGGTTGCTACTGACCCGTAACCTCACAACATTACATGGCATCACAGCAGACATGAGAGAGAAAAGAGAGTTAAAAACAAAGAATCACCAAGTAATATAAATAATCACCAAATAATATAAATCACAAAGGATCATACATCTCTAGTTCTCTTACCTACTTGGTTCTTTGGCATGATTATTTGGACTATTTTCCTGACTAAAAAGGCCATTTCTTACTAAAACAATAAAAAAAGAGGATGTATGCCTGTTGTTTATGGCAGCTTCGCATCTGTGTGTGTGTGTGTGTGTGTGCTAGGTGCACAACTGTGTATGTAATTGTGTCTCTGTGTCTGTGCGTGTAAGCCTGAAATAAGCATCGTGGGTTGCCATTAGAACAGTTAGCTGCAATAACAAGAATACCTCAGACACACACCTATTTGCCTCCTACTTAAGCTTGCAATGCCTTGCTTTATACCCTATTTAATGACATCCTCTGCCTCCTCTATGCTTTGAGGATCCGGGACATTCATCTCCTAGAATAGGGGCTTTGGTCGTTCCCTTTGCCCTCTATTCCTCCTTCTAGTCCTCCCATCACCTAGAGGAGCTGCAGAATATTCCTGTAGGAAGCAGATCTGCCCCACCCTCCTCTGCAAATCCTGAAGAAGTTTGAGGTGAGCAGGCTAGAATACCTGGATTTACTGACCATAACACAGACATCCTCTTGACCCTGCCTGTGGGTTTTAAAAACAAATTCCCTGCTTCTCTAGAAGTCAAACCTTGCCTTATCCATTTTGAACAATGCATATTCACTATCAACACAAATGCTGCCCTGAAGATATTATGGTTCCTGGTACTTTTAATTAAGAATCTCAATCTCTTAACAAGTCTAGCCAGACTCAGCAGAATCTGCAAAGAGAGACTGAGAAAGAGTGCAAACAAATTGCTTCAAGCTGATGGCAGAGAGTAAAATTATTATTAATGGGAAATTGAATTTTGGCTCCAGTTAAGCCTGAAACATTAAGCATTTCTCTAATGTTTTTCTCTGTGGTGGTAAATTGACTGCAAATTGTGATTTTTTTGAAATGGTAGATGTAATGAACCATTCATCTATGTCCCCAGAACCTTCTCAGCTCAAATTTCCTATTCTGTTGTTTATTTGCTATTTTAATACTTCAGGTGTTAGAAACAAGACAACTCCTCTTAACCGAACTTGTCCCCTATAAAATTTGCTGAGAATCCAAGCTAAGTGAATCATCATTCAGTGTCACTTTTCTCAAAGTTTCAATTTAACTTTTATGCTACTTTTGAAAAGTAATGTTGATATTTACTGATGTGTCTCATTGGTTATACCTGTGTGCTAAGTCACTTTGGTCGTGTGTGACTCTTCGACCCTGCGGACTGTAGCCCGCCAGGCTCCTCTGTCCATGGGATTCTCCAAGCAAGAATACTAGAGTGGATTGATTGCCATGCCTTCCTCTAGGGGATCTTTCTGACACAGGAACTGAACCCTTGTCTTAGGCTTCTCCTGCATTGGCAGGCAGGTTCTTTATCACTAGCACCACCTAGGAGGCTCCATTGATTACAAACATGATTTTTTTTTCCCCAAAAACTACTTTCTAGCTGTGCTGTGGGGATTCCTGATGGGGAATGTCTCCCTTAATGAGATCTTGGTCTGATATCTTGACTTCTAAGTTTTTTTATATTATTCAGTTCAGTTCAGTTCAGTTGCTCAGTCGTGCCCGACTCTTTGCGACCCCATGAATCGCAGCACGCCAGGCCTCCCTCTCCATCACCATCTCTCGGAGTTCACTCAAACTCACGTCCATCGAGTCAGTGATGCCATCTAGCCATCTCATCCTCTGTCATCCCCTTCTCCTCCTGCCCCCAATCCCTCCCAGCATCAGAGTCTTTTCCAATGAGTCAACTCTTCGCATGAGGTGGCCAGAGTATTGGAGTTTCAGCTTTAGCATCATTCCTTCTCGAGCATATACAAGCAACTCCTACAGCTCAACTCCAGAAAAATAAATGACCCAATCAAAAAATGGGCCAAAGAACTAAATAGACATTTCTCCAAAGAAGACATACAGATGGCTAACAAACACATGAAAAGATGCTCAACATCACTCATTATCAGAGAAATGCAAATCAAAACCACTATGAGGTACCATTTCACACCAGTCAGAATGGCTGCGATCCAAAAGTCTACAAGTAATAAATGCTGGAGAGGGTGTGGAGAAAAGGGAACCCTCTTACACTGTTGGTGGGAATGCAAACAAGTACAGCCACTATGGAGAACAGTGTGGAGATTCCTTAAAAAACTGGAAATAGACATGCCTTATGATCCAGCAATCCCATTGCTAGGCATACACACTGAGGAAACCAGAAGGGAAAGAGACACGTGTACCCCAATGTTCATCGCAGCATTGTTTATAATAGCCAGGACATGGAAGCAACCTAGATGTCCATCAGCAGATGAATGGATAAGCAAGCTGTGGTACATATACACAATGGAGTACTACTCAGCCATTAAAAAGAATACATTTGAATCAGTTCTAATGAGGTGGATGAAACTGGAGCCTATTATACAGACTGAAGTAAGCCAGAAAGAAAAACACCAATACAGTATACTAATGCATATATATGGAATTTAGAAAGATGGTAACAATAACCCTGTGTACGAGACAGCAAAAGAGACACTGATGTATAGAACAGTCTTATGGACTCTGAGAGAGAGGGAGAGGGTGGGAAGATTTGGGAGAATGGCATTGAAACATGTAAAATATCATGTATGAAACGAGTTGCCAGTCCAGGTTCGATGCATGATACTGGATGCTTGGGGCTGGTGCACTGGGACGACCCAGAGGGATGGTGTGGGGAGGGAGGAGGGAGGAGGGTTCAGGATGGGGAACACATGTATACCTGTGGCAGATTCATTTTGATATTTGGCAAAACTAATACAATTATGTAAAGTTTAAAAAATAAAATAAAATCAAATATGCTTCAAAAAAAAAAACAAAGAACACCCAGGACTGATCTCCTTTAGAATGGACTGGTTGGATTTCCTTGCAGTCCAAGGGACTCTCAAGAGTCTTCTCCAACACCACAGTTCAAAAGCATTAATTCTTCGGTGCTCAGATTTCTTCACAGTCCAACGCTCACAGCCATACATGACCACTGGAAAAACCATTAGAGGAGTCTTATTCTGGTACAAAATTCCTTTTAAATGATAATCCCAATCCTGACCAAAGCTCTTTCTTTCTCCTTCCTCAGCACAGGACAGAACAAAGGCCAAGCATGGTAGATGGAGGGGGTGGAGTAGTAGGGGGTCAATCTAGCCTACAAACTTCCTTTCACTCCTTCTTCTAGATGATGGTTTCTCAGATGTTGCACATGGTGAGGAAGGACAGGATGCAAGCAGGCATATTTCTCTTACTTGATTGGACAGATTACAGTCCATTCTTTTTTGCTTGGCACTGCTTTTGCTATCTCTATGGCCATCCATGAGCTTTGGTTCCTTTCTTTTGTGATATATGAGTGAGCTTTTCAGAGGGCTCTTCCCACTGCACTTATGTAGAAGGTCCCATCCTGGTTTGTCTTCTTCCATCCTTTCCTCATCCCCCTCTAAGACAGCCCGTATCCTCTAAGTCTGAGTTTTAGGAAAGGGTCAGATATCAGTACTGCAGGACTTCAGGGCAGAGTGAAGTAAATGTGGGCTTCAGTGGGGGACGTCATCAGGAAAGACATCCTGGAGGCAGAAGACATAGAGATGTGGTCAGAGGCTCTGTTCTTTCTAGTATGCCATTGCCAAGAGCACTCAGTACCATAGAAGTTGGGTAAAAGTGGTGTGATGCTTCAGAGGATGAAGAAATTATTTCCATCTTAGGAATCAAGGAAGGCTTCACGAACTGAATACAATTATATTTACATATCTGTCTTACGAATCGCTGGCTACTTCCTGAGCACAGAACACAGTGTCCAGCACAAAGTAGGTATTCAATAACTATACAGATGACAGCATGAATAAATAAATGAATTAATGATGAACTTAAGAGAAAGAGTTAGACTTATAGGTGTAATATAGAAATATATTTCCCCTGTGTGCACTTCTCCATTCTCGCTGGGCATAATTACTCCCTATCTGAGCTATTTATAAGTGATTCTTTGGCAGAACTTATTTCATTAAACCTTCCCTGACTGGAAGTCTGTTTTCTTGTCTCTAAGCCTTATTTCTGTCTCTAAGGCAGTAGAGGAGGAATACAATGGGCCTTGGAATCAAATAGACCTGGGCTTGACTCCTGCTACATGATCTCAGACAGCGTACCTGGCTGTCTCTCCATCTGTAAAAAAGAGCGAAGATGGATCTTTAAGTAAATATCCTTAATATAGGTGTGTATTTACTCCATTTTTCTCTAACAAAAGGCAAGGATTAGGCAAATATAAGGCCTCTCAGTTCGCACTCGTAAAGAACCCACCTGTCAATGCAGGAGACTTAAGAACCGTGGATTTGTTCCCTGAATCAGGAAGATCCCCCTGAGAAGGAAATGTCAACCCACTCCAGTATTCTTGTCGGAAGAATCCCATGAACACTGGGGCCTGGTGAGCTACAGTCCACAGGGTTTCAAAGAGTCAGACATGACTGAAGCAACTAAGCAGGCAGGCACATGTAACATAACTGCGGAGTGTATGCTCCTAAATTTAGGAAGAAAGGCAATACTCACAGGTAAAAGCTAGCCACTGCCATACGAGGAAACTACCACTTGCTTGGCATAAAGGAAAAACTGATTTAAGGACAGAATTTTATTATTAAATATTCATTCTCAAAAGTGAAGTCACTCAGTCGTGTGCGACTCTTTGTGATCCCATGGATTGTAGCCCACCAGGCTTCTCCATCCATGGGATTTTCCAGGCAAGAGTACTGGAGTGAGTTGCCATTTCCTTCTCCAGGGGATCTTCCCGACCCAGGGATTGAGGCCGGGCTTCCCTCATTGTAGGCAGACGATTCTCAAAGCACGTGGCTAAATAGAATGATGTTTGGAACTCACCTGATAATCCTGTTAAAGGCATTTCTTTAGATGGCAGAGCCAGTTTGAAACTTGATGATTCAAGGGAATTTCACAACTGGGTGTGGGATGACCTTTGTGTAATGAATGACTTTGACAATTGTAATTTGGGCCCTTTCCAGTCAGGAAATCATGTCTCTGCTAGGATGTGCTTGTGAAAAAGAAATTCTGATTAAATTAGTCATGGATCTTGCATTTTCTTGGAACTCTCCTGATAATGCAACAGTGACAATAACAAAAACACCACCAACATCTACCATCTATTAAACATCGTCTTGGTGCCAAATTCTATAAAAGACATTTTTTATATGATCCCATTTCATCATCACAATAACCCTGTAAGATAAGAATTACCCTCTGCCTTTTAGAACTAAAAATATTGTCTTAGAAAAATTAAACAATCTGCCTGAGGTCATCTCCTAATAATTGCCTGGGCTAAAATTTGTATCCATTGCTGTGTGATTTTAAGTCATTTTTTCATCATACCTGTGGTCGCTCAGGACCTAGTCTCACCACTCTGCAATCCTACAGATTTATCAGCAAGCAGGGCAGAACCAGGATCATTTTGAATGAATTTTGGGGCCACATCCTTCTGCTCCAGGTCACTTCTTTTTAAAAGTCCTAAGATGCTGACAAGTAAAGTATTTCAGGGATAAAATAAGGTCAATTTCTTTGTATTCAGAAGTATCTTGGAATCAGTGTTGAGAGTCTGGGGTTCCAGTTTCAGAACCACCACTTAGTACTCTTCATAGCACGTCATCTCCTGTCTTGATTTTCTCGTACATGAAAGAGAATAATACAACCTTCACAGCATATATAAGCAAAGGAAATGAACAATTGGACTTTGTAAGTAAAGGTCTATACAGATGTGAATTGTTCTTTTATAACTCAGCAGGGACAGCCTATTCTTTGCCCAGATCTTCAAGTGAGTCCAAGAAAATCTTCTGTGTCCTGACCATGAGTGAAGTGAAAGTCATTCAGTCATGTCCGACTCTTTGCGACCCCATGGACTATGCAGTCCATGGACTTCTCCAGGCCAGAATACTGGAGTGGGTAGCCTTTCCCTTCTCCAGGGGATCTTCCCAACCCAGGGATCGAACCCAGGTCTCCAGCATTGCAGGTGGATTCTTTACCAGCTGAGCCACAGGGGAAGCCTGCCCTGACCATATAGATGTCAAATAATAGGTGATTTTTCACAAGACCCTCAGAGGACAGATTCAACATTCCTAAGATTACATTTCTTTACAAATATTAACTAACCTCTGCCAAAGCCTTGAGCTACCATCGTTTCCAGGATCTGATCCATGAAGTCTATCTTCCTTGGAGAACCTCATTGTTATACAAAGGGTCCTTCTCACCCCTGCCATGCCTGACATAAGCTACTCTAAGGATGGCAGCACATGAGTGCCTGGCTCAGTAATGATCAGGAAATAATCCCAGGCACCATGACTGCAAGGCTCATACTGCAGTCTTGGCTGTGCCTCTTGTGGCAAAGGAGAAGAGCTGTTCAACGTTTTCTACTTCATTACCTTGCTGGGAAATGAAACTCTATAACCAATCTCCAATCTTCGCTTTTCTGATCTTTCTCAGATTTCATCTTTCCTCATCAGCCTACTTTTCAATGTTGGAATCTCTCCTGGATAAACGCCTAATTATTTAGGTGTAAAACTGCCCTTGCTGGACAGTATTCTCTAAATGCTCAATAGAAAGAGTTAGTCGCTCGGTTGTGTCTGACTCTTGTAACCACATGAACTGTAGCCCACAAGGCTCCTCTGACCATGGGATTTCCCAGGCAAGAATACTGGAATGGGTTGCCATTTCATTCTCCAAGGGAACTTCTTGACCCAGAGATCAAACCCAGGTCTGCAGCAATGCAGACAGATTCTTAACCATCTGAGCCACCAGGGAAACCCAACTTGCTCAAGGCCACTAGCTAAATTACTGTCACAGTAAGATCTAAAGCAATGATTCTCACTGGACTGAACATTTAAGTAATCTTGAGGGTTTTCCTAAATCCTAATACTCAGGCACCTACTCCAGAGCAATTACCTCCAGATCTCTCAGTCCAGAACTGGGAAGCAGTGTTTTTTAAGTTCCCAATGTGATTCCAAAGCACACCCAAGTTTTAGGCCCATTGACTTAAACAAATGCTTCCAAACTTTAATACACAAAGACATCACCTGAGGATGACGCTAAAATAAAAATTTTGATTCGGTAGGATGGAGGTGGGTGAGGGCTAAGATCTTACATTTTGAACAAGCCCCAGGAGATGTCAGTGCTTTCAGTCTAAGGACCTCACTTAGAACAACAAAGTTCAAAATAGGAGCAGTTCTCAAATTATACTGCACATTTGAATCAACTGGGGAGTTTCTGAAACTCTGGGTATCTGGACTGGACCCACACCAACTAAATCAGACTCTCCAGGGGTGGCACTTTTAAAATTTATTCAGTGATTCCAATGTGCAGCACATTCATAAAACAGTGAGTAAGGACTCCAGACCTCACTAATCCCACATCTAGTTTCATCCAGACGGTGGGAAGGATGAACCACAGAGAAATTCCAATTTACATCGCAAGTTTGTTTTAGAAGCAAAGTCAAGCCATGCCAAGTATAAAATGATCACATGAACACAGAGCATGTTTCTCTTGGAGGGGAGTGCTCTCCCGGTAAGTGTGCAGGGAAAGGGGGGTTATAATCTCTGCCTTTAAATACTTGGGGTTGTTGGAAGGAAAAGGCAGTAGACTTGGACTCTGCGCCAAAAGCTAGGTCTCTGATCAGTGGAGAAGTTCCAGGGAAACAGGTTTAAGCTAAATATATGGAGATTATGCCTACAAATTAGCTGTCCAAAAATAGAAAATTTGACTTATAAAGTTACACATATTCCTATATCACATAAAAGTTTGGGCAGGGAAGAATCCTTCAGTTTTCCTTTTATTCCTCTCCAAGCCCCAAATCTGCCTCCCTCCCCTGGCCCTGGTCCCAAATCTAATTCATTAGTCAGTCTTACCAGGCCTACTCTGGATCTATATACCCAATGCATTTACTTCTGTCATGACTCTTCTCATAAAACCACCATCATTTCTCACCTTGAATACTGGGGTAGCCCCTCAACTGGAATAGCCTCCCAAATGGAATATCTTCCCAACCGGAAGAGTCTCCCAAATAGGCTCTTAACTGGTATAACCCCTTCACTGGACTGGTCTCCTAACTGGAATAGCCTCCCAATAATAGGAATTTTTTCTGGGTTTCTCTGGTGGCTCAATTGGTGAAGAATCACCTGCAATGAAGGAGGCTGTCTGCAGTGCAGGAGATGTGGGTTCATTACCTGGGTTGGGAAGATTCCCTAAAGAAGGAAATGGCAACCCATTCCAGTATTCTTGCCTGGGAAATCCCATAGATAGAGTAGCCTGTTAGGCTACAGTCCATGGGGTCACAACGACTTAGCAACTAAACGAAATAGGAATAGCCTATAAACACTAAATCTGCAACTTGAGAAATAACCCTGACAGTGAGTAGTTCCAGAAGCCTGGCCCTCAGCATCCTAAATCTCACTGCACATGTGCCCACCTCCCTTGCATCTTATTTTATCCAGCACCCATTGCTGAGTGACTTCTAGATCTATTTTCTTGAGAAGGTCAATCCTCTGTGCACATTCAGGTCCTGGTTTCCTCAATACAGGAAATTATGCTTGTCAGCTTGTTTTCCACTATCAGGAAGCTTTCATCTCAACCCCTTTCTGATGAGGGTTGTTTTCTGCTCATCTTTTAAGAAAAATGCAAATGTTCTCTCCACATTATTTCTGTGCTTACGCCATCTCTGTGTGTCTGAACCTGCAGCTGCACTTCACCGCTCTGCGAGCAGAGCCCTGGCTCACATTGTGCCTGCTGTTTTCCACACGCTGGTTCCTTGGACTCTGCAATGCAGTCGAAATGGTTCCTGTGATTGAGCAGCTTCTGGCCTTCCTGTTCTCCCTGGACTCTGAAGCTATCCTCTGCAGAGAAGTTGCTGGTGACGCTGTTTCACTTCTAAGGCCTCTAGAAATAAGTGCAGCAAACAGTACTTCTTCGGTTTACCAATTAACAGAGAGACAAGGGCTTCAGAAGGTTGTATTTCATCTCTTGTATTCAAACATCTGCATCTGGAGACCTTAGCCAAGGCTATGCCTGAGGATGTTTATGTCCCCTCGCACAGCACAGCCCACCCTTGATTCATCCCATCTCACGTCAAATCTCTGCACTGAAAGGACAAGAAGAATCTAAGATAATCAATTTGAAAATTTAGTCTAAATTCTTAACTTAGTAAAGTGGTTTTTCTCTCATCCAGAGATTTAAAATGTTACATTTAATACTGATCTGGCACAAGTAATGAAAAGACCTGATTTCCTTCCCTTAATTTTAGGGGAAGAAGCAGGGGGTTTGGAATCAGACATGTTTGGACTTAGATCACAGCTCTCCTGCTTGCCAACACTGTGACCTTAAGCCTAATACTTAATCGCTCTGAGCCAAGGATTCTGCATCACAGTAAGGGACTAATACACCTCCAAGGAATGCTTAACAGCCTCCAAAAGGCTCTGGGGACCTGGGAGACATCAGCAGACAAGAGCAGCTTCTTCAACTGTTATTACTAGTGGTGGCAACCGTCAGTGGTACAGGTAGTGGTAGGGGTGGTAGTAGCACATAAGTATTTCTTGTGCAGCCACTCAGACAAATGGCTGTGGGCCTGGGATTTAAATTGACTTAAAAACTATGTGTCCAAGTATATATATACAATGTGAGAAAATGAAAGTGTTAGTTTCTCAGTCGTGTCCGATTCTTTGCTATGCCATGGGCTATAACCCACCAGGTTCCTCTGTCCATGGAATTCTCCCGGCAAGAATACTGGAGTGGGTTTGTCATTCCCTTCTCCAGGGGATCATCCCAACCCAGAGATTCAATCCAGGTCTCCTGCATTGCAGGTAGATTCTTTACTGACTGAGCCCCCAGGCAAGACCATATATACTATGAAAGTGAAAGTGAAGTCACTCAGTCGAGTCCGATTCTTTGCGACCCCATGAACTGTAGCCTACCAGGCTCCTCCGTCCATGGGATTTTCCAAGCAAGAATACTGGAGTGGGTTGCCATTTCCTTCTCTAGGAGGTCTTCCTGACCCAGGGATTGATTCCAGGTCTCCCGCATTGTAGGCAGATGCCTTACTGTCTGAGCCACCAGGGAGCTCTCCAGGTAGCCCCTCCTGAGGGCCATGGAGGCAATGACCGTGGCGCGCCACGCCAAGCCACCCCAACCCTCGTGAGACGGCAGAGTCTGGGGGAGACGGGAGGCACCTCCCGACTCCCCGTGGGCCCGACCGCCCTGACCCCAAGGCAGATGGGCGACCCCCACCCAGGGGTCTTTAAACCATCTATATACTATAGATGTGGATAATTAGTCACCAGGGAACAGTAATCAGCAAATTCCTGAACCATGGCTCTGTTTACAGGGCTGATTAAAGGACCATTATCTGTTAGCTCAGAAGGCCGCATCATTAGGTGACAATATTAGCTGAAATGATTCTTGTCTGAGCACTGGCACTTCCATGTCTCAGCCTTGGGCAGGGCAGAGCCCAGGATGGGGTGGTGGCCTAGGTAGGACCTCAGTATCTGGATTCAGTCCTGAACAAAACAGGATTGGAGTTCTGAATCAGGATCTCTGAAGTTGGAACTCTGCAGTCTGCTAGGTTCTCCACATGATTTCTATTCACTCACTTTAAAGAGTCTTTCCGAGTGTCTACTATCCAGACAACATTAATGCAAAGCTGTATTAATGAGAAGGAGGGCTTTGTCAAGACAAATAATTATATGCAAGAGACACTAAACAGAATAACCCAGAGGATTTCCCCATATCCTATCCCTCCCTATACATGTAACCCACTCTCCATTTTCTGGCAATATTTATAGGATTAAGGACCCTTTCTGAAACATCCAGGGATTACCTGTCCCTTGTATTACTGAACTCTATCTTTCCATTTTGTGAAGTTACAGTAAGTTCTATACAGCACATAAACATTAGATAAAATTAACACTAGATACATGAATAGGAATTTAGTCTCCCAATGCCACAATTTTAATCATCACAGAATTTTCTATCAGTCAGTTACCAACCATTTTTTAAGCACCAGGATCACACAGGTGCCTAGGGAAGAATGAGGTCCAACATGTTTCTCCGCAGATTTTACAGTCTAGTAAAGAAACATAAAAGTGAAATAATAAGAAAAGCATTGCTAATGAAAATAAAAATTACAGAAATAATAATAACAACAACATCAATTCACTGAGCACTGCCTATAAATCCAAGACCATATCAGATATTTATATGAAATTATACCTGATCCTTCAACAATAATACAAGAGAGGCACCATGTCTCTCTATGTTACATAAGAAGCTGAGACTTGTTCAAGATCATGCAGAAAACAAATGGAAGGACTGGAGTTAAAAATCTTAGGTTGTCAAGTTCTAAAGTCATTGCTTTTTAGAATTAGGAGGGCAGGGAAAGAATCCTAGGCAATACCAACATGATGCCGGGCCAGCTCATCCATGGTGACAAGGGAAATGAGGTTGACAATTGGGTCAAGTGCATGAAGCTAACAAGAATTCAAGTATCTTTTGCTCTACCCTGTGAACTCATGAGTCAAAGGTACTAATATAGTGTCGCCCTCATCTACTTAATACCGGAGAGAATGATTATGACTCAGCAACTTCCTGCCCTCTTCCTCACCTTCCTGCCTTTCTTTCTGCTTCTTTTCCTCCTGGCCTCGTCTTCTGCCTCCCTCCCTCACCCCACCATCTGCATCACTCAAAAAACCTCAAAATAGAACCTGTTTATTTAAACCACTGGTTCTTAAATATATTCGGACCACATCATCTGGTAAGCATGCTATGCTTTTTCATTCTGCTCTGTGTATTCACAGGCAGTTCACTGCCTAGAATGCCCATCACACCCATCTCCAGTAGGCAGATGTCATTTCATCCCTTTCCAAATATGTCCCCAGATCTGAGGCCTTTCATTCCTTTACACCCATGCCAATCATTCCCTTATCTGTGCTCTCACAGCTCCTGTTACTTTGTTTCATCAAAAATGCTCCTTGAGGATAGAAACTATTTTTGATATATTCTTTGTCCACAACTTCTAACTCTGGGCCAAGAATTAACAGGTGCTCAAAAAAAGTCTACATAGATAAGAGATGTAAAGATGGGTATTAATACTTTTGCCTCGGTCTCTTGAAGGCCATAGAAGTCCCCAGCAGTCCAGAAACAACCCCTGCTTACTGGCACAGTCAACCCTCCCCAGGCCTGGGGAGATGATGAAAGAAGATCGGGATGGTGGAAGAGCATGGTCAGTCAGAAACCCCCAGGAAACATGAGGACTCACCATCATTATAATTAATTTAAAGGTTTTGCAGGCTGTGAATGAGACAGGAAACGCATTTGCTTTTGGGAAACAGACATTCTGCAGGCTTCCAGGATAGAGTTCCTCAGGAAGCCAGCCTGTCTTCAAACCTCTTGACCTTTCTCTATTAACTTGAGTATATGAGCCCCCAGCCTCTCTGTTTGACATTCTCTCTCCCCACACACTCACACTCCCGAGGACTCTCCTCCATTCTCAGAGAGCATTCTTAAGTTTTCTCCACTTAATAAAAGCTGCTTTTGGGATGGGATGGTATATCAGTTATTAGTAACCTAGCATGGACTGTAACAGCTCATGCCTCTGTGTAACTCTCAGGACTGATTTTACATCAATTAGTAACATAAAATAACAGGGTAATTTAGAATAAATCTCTGAGGAGTTGCCACTGAATCCTGGGAAACAAGGTTGTGTGCCCTAGAAAAGAGAGCAGGAGAAGAAAAAATAAGGACGGTGAGGAGCCTCTCCTTGGTGTCTCAAAATACCAGAAGTGAGCAGTCACCCAGGCCAATCTTATCATTCTCAGTATGACAACTGACGACTATTATGTCCCAGGTGCTCCGCTGGACACTTCAATAAACATAATCCATGGTTCACACAACAATCCTATAAGGCAATTCATCCTAGTCATCATTTTTGTCTCAACTTTAGGGCTTTTGGATCCCCCAGTCAGTACTAGAATACTCTCAAAATATCTTGCATCATCTCTCCATAAACTTTATCACAATTTTAATTACATGATTGCACAATTATCTGCGCAATTTCTGTCTTCTCCAGTGGACTCTAGTCCATAAAAATAGTGATCATTTCTTATTTTATTTTTATCCATGGACCTATCCCCAGCAGCTAGCACAATGCCTGTCTCATAATAAGTAATCAATAAATATCTATGGATTTATGAATGAGTTAAAATAAGTGAATATCATATGTGTGCTAGGTCACTTCAGGCATATCCAACTCTGCAACCCTTTGTACTGTAGCCCAGCAGGCTCCTCTATCCACAGAATTCTCCAGGCAAGGATACTGGAATGGGTGGCCATGCCCTCCTCCAGGGAATCTTCCTGACCTAGGGATCGAACTCATGTGTCTCTTGAGTCTCCTGTATTGGCAGGAGGGTTCTTTACCGCTAGAACCACCTGGGAAACCCATATAACTATTATTAAACCCATTTTACAAATGAGAAAACCAAGGTTCAGCATCTGAGCTCAATGTCAAGATCCAGTTTTGAGAGCTTGAGACTGCCTGAACCAGTGCCCCCAAGTACATTTGACTCCCAAGCATGTGTATTTTTTACCTTACAGTCCCTCTTTCAGCTTCAAGTGGGAACACACTTGTTAATGAGGTACTGGGCATACATTTACTTTCTTTCTCCTAAACGTTCCACAAATCTAGATAAATATCTTTTGAGGTCTCTATTAGAATCTTGTAAATTTTGGCTGGGCCTGCCACTATTATCAGATCAAAAGGCATTAAAAATGGGAATCAAATTTATTACTGAATTATTTTCTCTGGTACTTTTCTGATGAAGTTACATAAAAACTAAATTTCAAAATAGAAAGAGATTAAAATAAGACTAGTCATATAAAGCATCTATCAGGGAGATGCCATATAAGCAGAAAACCTGTTTTGTAGCTTGAAGATGAAGCATCACACACATAAGCAGTACCTGCCAGAAGAATTCTGAAGAGTTTAGGCGAAAACACTGACAGTCCACAGAAGCCATATGGCTGCGAAATAAGAGCCTGAGACTGGGGACAGATGACCTGAGTGAGCTCTGAATGAATCCTTCTCTGTCATGATGATAAACCCCCAGAACAATTTCGTCCTGAGAACTAAATGGTATGTTGTACTTGGAAAATGCTTGTAAAAGCCTTCATTAATATGAAAAGTTGAAGGCTGACAAAACAAAGGCTGGGAAATGACCATAATATTTCCTACCACTGACCTACCCCACAAGAAGCCCATGACATGTTTGAACTCAAAGAACTAGGGGTTATAAAGAATCCTGACACTTGAGTCTCTGGGACCAATGAAACCCTGCAGTGTTTTTATCTAACAACCATTTCAGGCTTAGTTACTGCAGACTCTGCTTGCTCTGGAAAATAGCCCTCACAGAATCTATCAACCAAGCTGTTAGCTTTAAGTGCAACTTCAAAAGCTACTGGTGTCCTTTGCGGCACAAACTTAGATTAAGCAATTTATAGGCAGAAGGGAATATCTAATTTGCACATAACTGATGGGAGGAAAATGAACGATGAGTCCATAACATTTCAGCTGACTCTGCAGTACAGCTCAGCTTTAAATTTTCTTCAAAATTTAAAGGAAAAGAAATGCAAACACAATGATTTCACTGCCTGTAGACGGGACTCTTTGCCCTGTACTCAAAGCTCTTCATGGTCTGGCTCCAACTTGATATCCAGCCTCACCCGCTAGGGGTTCACCAGCAGAATTACTTATACATGGTACCCTAGCCTTCCTAGCTCACTTGCCTTCCCACCTCATGGAATCCCTTTTATTTACCTATTCATGAATTCATTCATTCTTCATTCATAAATGAATTCCTTTCTAGGTGCTGGGACCTGGGGATATGTTGATAAAAGTGACAGGCATGAACACTCACCTCAGAGACTATATAGCCTAACAGGCAGCTACTATGAAAGTGAAAATGCTAGTCCCTCGGTTATGTCTGACTCTTTTCAACCCCATGGACTGTAACCTGGCAGGCTCCTCTGTCCATGGAATTCTCCATGGAAGAATACTGAAATGGTAGCCATTTCCTTCTCCAGGGAAATCTTCCCGATTGAACCCAGGTCTCCTGCATTGCACGCAGATTCTTTAACAATTGAGCCACCAGGGAAGCCCATATGCTAAATGCCTTGCTCCCCAATTTCCATCAGTTGATAACTTGTCTCTCTTTTCCAAATGTTGCTTACTCATTGAAGTCTTTTCTCATCTCTCCCATGGGTCAACCCTTCCCTACTTGCTTTGTGATTCCCTTTTGACATTCCATGCTGCTGCTAAGTCACATCAGTCGTGTCCAACTCTGTGCGACCCCATAGATGGCAGCCCACCAGGCTCCCCCGTCCCTGGGATTTTCCAGGTAAGAACACTAGAGTGGGTTGCCATTTCCTTCTCCAATGCATGAAAGTGAAAAGTGAAAGTGAAGTAGCTCAGTCGTGTCCGACTCTTCGCGACCCCATGGACTGCAGCCTACCAGGCTCCTCTGTCCATGGGATTTTCCAGGCAAGAGTACTGGAGTGGGGTGCCATTGCCTTCTCTAGCTTCTGTCTATCAGATGCTTGTGATTACTGCTAAAATAAGTGCTGTAGACAGGTTATGGGATTTAATTTTCAAAATGACACTCTGACATAGGGCAAGAAACTCAGGTTTACCAATGATGACACTCCACCCAATGTCACTCAGCTCTAAGTGATAAAACCAAGATTCAAACCCAGGCAGTCTGACCCCAGCACCTGGGCTTTCACCATGATGGTTTTCTGTCCCCGTATTTTATCATATTCTGTCTTCCCCACACTCTAGACCTTAGACTGTGAGTTTCCTGAGGGCAGGGTCTATATCTCACTCACCTTCTCATTCATACCCCACCTCCCTGCTAACATGTTCCAACAGGACTGAACACTGAGTCAAAATTTTTTGGGTTTGACGTCTGTGGATACTGAAATTAAATTCTGCAATCCATCTTGCAGATGGATTGAACCATCCTAGCTGATCTTTTAAGTTCTTATAACACAGAAGCTCATTTTGTAAGTCAGTATTTTTGGGGTTTCATCTGCATAAACTCCTTGGTGCTTGTGTCTCCAGATATTTTATCATGCTGGAAAGCTAGCTGAGCTTGCTTTTATTCATGCATCTGCCATTATAGAAAGTGAGAAGGGAATCTGATTTGTCCAGGAGGGTGAGAAGCATTTTGGAGAATAGTTGGGTATATTAAAAAGGCTGCTGGCTTTGGCTCAGAGGACACAACACAAGAAATGCTTTGATCAGAGTTCTCTGCAGACTCATCTTTCTCAGTGTCGGGCCCTGGGATAGCTTCCTCTGTCACCACCATCAGAGGCTTAAGCTGCAGGACCCAACCCCAAAATACAGCCACATTTTCTCTTAGCCAGTCTCAGCACAAATGCTCTGAAGAAAGTATTTGGGAGAATATATAAGTCTAAAAACAGGAGAGTAATCTGGACATGGATCTCATTCAGTAGTACACAATCTCCAACCAAGGTTTTCACTGAGACTGGAGAGGTATAGTTCCCAATAGCCAGATGGTCCACAAAGACTTTGGGAAACTTCTTCCCATGGAAGAAGATGGCGCAGGTGCTGAGGTCCTATGCACTACCACTGCTCTTCAATTTAAGCAGAACTATGTAAAAGGCAGCCTTTTGTCCATGAATTTGATGGAAGTATCAGTTTCTGGGATCA
The DNA here is from genome assembly GCF_029407905.1 of Bubalus kerabau. NCBI lineage: Eukaryota > Metazoa > Chordata > Mammalia > Artiodactyla > Bovidae > Bubalus > Bubalus kerabau. The sequence continues at coordinate 84,264,612 of NC_073634.1, read as the reverse complement.
CTGGAATAAGATTCTTACAGGTACTGAAATGAACTAGTTACTTGCAATACAAATAGGCAGGCTGCCCTCTAACTAGAGAGAGGAAGGAAAAGATGTGCTCAGAGCAACGGATAGTGAAGCATTAAATTGACTACTGAATAACTATATTACTTCATTTTCAATGTTATACTGCCTAGAATGCTACCTCCCTCTCTTTTTTGTTTAATGTGGACCTGCTCATTTCTCAGGACTGTGAAGACAATCATAAAAACCTGCCTTATTCCCACAGAGCATCTCTGGTAACTGGTTACCAAAAACTTTTAGCATGTTTTCTTTGGTGAGAGGGATTGGATGTCTGAACAAAATAAATAAAGATATTAATTTCTCACTGGATATTCTTTTCTTGTATGGCTTCGCTATTTAAAATAGAACTTAGGTGGAAAAACAGAAGTAAAATCAAAAGATAGGTGTCTGAGCTACTAGTTTACTATAAATAAGGAATGAAGGGGCAGGCACACCATAAACAGCCTAGAAGCTTCCTTCCACTCCCCTACCCCAATTCAGAGGCCAGATTTTCTTCAGAAAGCATTGAGCAAAGCTAAATTAAGCAAGGGAACAGCAAATAAAGGGAGTTCTTTTTAAAAAATCTGTAGGGTAGTCATACATAAAGTTCTTATTTGAGAGCAGAGTTTATGAAACACAAAATTCGTAAAGAACAGAATTCAGCTTTGGCCCAGGTTAAGATAGTGGGTCAAGCTTCCCACACTGAGCTCTCTTCTACTTGAACTCTGTGGTCCCTCGTGTCTCCACTGTGTGATAGGCATCTCTCTATGAGGAGATACGGGAAATTGCTACAAAATGACATGCTTTTCACCTTGAGATCAAAGGATCTGACTTTGGAGAGCTGGGGATATTTTTCCGAAATAGGATCCACAATTGATTATGGGTAACATAAATTTAATGTCACCATAAATTGCAAACCACAGCTAAGATGCCTTCTAAAATCCTGAAATCATCCATTCTTATCTTAAACTGCTCTGATAATGAAACACGTGAACTTGTTCATTCAAACATGCAATAGATTTTTATTTCACAGGATATAAAATTAATACATAGTCTCAGCTTCATTAAATTTATGTTCTAATAAATTATAAGCAGGAGGAAAATGGAGCAAAGGGATGATTACAGCACTTTACATGAAAAAGTTATGGTTCAAGCCACGTCTCTACCATTTTATGATATTGAGCAAGTCACTGTATTTCTCTAAGTCTTAATTTTTTCATCATAAGATTGGATTAACAATCTGAAGAACAGAATTTTTAGAAACACCCAAAGAAATTACAGATTAAAAGCATCTATTATACAGGTACTTGATAAAGGATTGATACTCTTTTGTGTATTTTCTTCTTAGGATATCTTACCAGGACTTACACTAGTCACAAAACTACTACCTTCCCCTTAACAAACCAACCTGCAGAGCATAAATATTTTAAGAGTCAATGATGAAATTGTTACAGTTTGGAATGGAAAAAAAATACAATTAAAATCTTAGTCACTGCTTGCTTTGGGGGGAGTTATATGATCTCTATTAGTTTTAATTTTCTTGCTTGTAAAAAGGAGAATAAAATCACCTTCTCTTAAGAAATACTGTGAGGAAAAGCCTAGGATACACCTCACTTAGAGGAATCACTTAGTAAGCGTTTGTTTTGCTTCCTCTTTCCCTTAAAAATAAGTGCATTCTGCATTTTTAAAAATAATTTTCTGAAATGAATTGCAATAATTGAGGACACCTCAGAACGTAAAGCCATTAAGAAATCAATTAGAAGGAGGTAAAATGGAAGTGGAAACATGAATCCAGAGCATGTGTTCCTTGGTTCTGTTTTCTGAAGCAGAACCATCCTAAGCCAACCCTTGCTGAAGACCCATCCACCCTTTGGTGACTGATAAGTTACCAACTACCTTTTAAGTTATTCAGCTTCAATACTATATGGGATTCATCTTTAGATGTGGGCTTCTCACTCTTTTCTCCAGGGGAAGTAGCTGCTTGGTATCAGGAGATGAACCTACAGACCTCTCACCATCACTGCAACTGGGTTTCCCAAGTTCTTTGGAATTAAATGACTGATTCATCAATTCACACTTAAGTGTCTACTGGAGAGAAGATCTTGAACATATACACCAGGAATTAACCTAAGAAAGTTCATAGCTACTGCTGAATTGTCCCCTCTCACAATTAATATGTTGAAATGCTAGCCTCCCAGTACCAAAGAATGTGACCTCATTTTGAAATAAGGTTGTTGCAAATGTTATTAGTTAAGATGAGGTCATACCAGACTAGGGTAGACCCCTAGACCAATATGCCTGGTATCCTTATAAAAAGAATGCCATGTGAAGAGACAGATATGCACACAGAGATAATACTCTGCAAAGACTGACATTATGATGCTACAAGCCAAGCAGTTACCAGAAGTTCAGAGAGAGCCCTGGTATAGATCCTTCCTTAGTGCCTCAGAGGGAGCATGGCCCTAACGACACTGTGATTCGAACTTCTGGCTTTTAGCACAGTGAGATGACCTAGTACTGCTGTTCTAAGCCACCCAGTTCCCCTACCTTGTTATGGCCACCCTAGCAGACCAATACAGGCTGATAGTCAGTACGTACTGGTATAGCTGACTGGTTGTCAAAATACTGAGGTAATTTTCTTCCAGTTTGGTGCATAAACATCACATCACTGATCTGAGTCTTAGGCACTCCTGGCTTCCCTATCTACCCTAACCCACTTCATGGAACCTAAAGACTTTCTCCATGATGGAAAAACTGAAGGTTTAAGTCCTCATGGACTCAACAAACTACATCTTTAGAGCTGCAACAACCTACTCAGACCAAATGACTCTTTCCACAAAGGCTAAAGAACATTTACAATGGCCAGGACATGGAAACAGCCTAAATGTCCAATGACAGATGAATGGATAAACGAGATGTGGTACCTATATATAAAGGAATATTAGCCATAAAAGGAGCAAAATTGAGTCATTTGCAGAGATGCGGATAAACCTAAAGTCTGTCATAGAGAGTGATGTCAGAAAGGGAAAAACAAATATTGTATATCAACCCATATATGTGGAATCTAGAAAAATGGTACAGATGAACCTATTTCTAGGGCAGGAAGATAGACACAGACACAGAAAACAGACATGGGGGAAGGGAGAATGAGACAAATTGGGAGATTAAGACTGACATACATATTTTGACTTCCCTGGTGGCTCCAGTACTCTTGCCTGGAAAATCCCATGGACGGAGGAGCCTGGTACGCTACAGTCCATGGGGTCGCAAGGAGTTGGACACGACTGAGCAACTACACACACACACACACACACACACACACACACATTTTACACATGAATAGCTAGTGGGAACCTGCTGTATTGCACAGGGAGCTCAGCTCAGTGCTCTGGGATGACCTAAATGGGTAGGATGGTGCGCATTCAGCTGATTCACTTCATTGTACAGCAGAAACACACCACTGTAAAGCACTTATACTCCTGTATGCTTCTGTAAAGAATTTTAAAAATAAATAAAAGAACATACCTGCTCTCCTCTGCTCGCCACTCCCTCACTGTACCTTAAGACTGTACCAAATCCTCTTCACATTGTAAGGATATTACCTATAAGCTCTCTGGAGAGAAAGAAAAATGCTTACATATTAACCATCATGGAGATATAAGAAATATTCCAAAATCTACACGATTCTCTGCAGCTCCTGGTTTCTATCTAAAAAGAGACCCTCTGGCTGAGGATGGGTTGTGCTCTGTCATTTCAGTCGTGTCCAGCTCTTTGTGACCCTGTGGACTGTAGCCCACCAGGCTCCTCTGTCCATGGGATTTTCCAGGCAAGAATACTGGAGTGGGTTGCCATGCCTTCCTCCAGAGGGTGGGTTAAACTCATCTAAAGTCCTAACAACATAATCCTAACTTCTCTGCATTCAATGCTTTCTCTTGTCAAGTGGCTTTTTCTATCTGTTTCTGCAGGCCTCACAGGGACCATTCTCACACAATCTCTAAAGGGAGGGGATAGATGTATACCTATGGCTGATTCATGTTGAGGTTTGACAGAAAACAACAAAATTCTGTACAGCAATTATCCTTCAATAAAAAAGAGAAAGAGAGACATGGGCCATGCAGTGCTTCCTCTGCCTCTAGACATCTTTGCAAAGCAACGGATGGGGCTGTTAAGCTGAGGCAGGGAGATGGTGATGTCACCTAACACATAAATAAAATGCTGTCGACTACACCTTCCCTGCAGACAGTGCTCTCAGGAACTAATGTGATTCTGTGATCTCATTACACCAGATCTATCAACAGCTCACTGTGCTGCAAGGGAAAAAACTCGGTAGACACGATGTTATACAAAGTCATCACTGCTTAGCTGAAATTGTCACCTGGGCAGGCCTGAAATAATACCTGCCTAGGAAGGATACAGATGTAAACTATAGTTTTAATTGAGGCCCTGACTTTCTAGAAAGAGTATGTTTCAGAACCTGTATCCATGCATCTCAGTTGCCATGGACACAGGCAACTGTGTGGATATGAAGCTAGTTTTTAAGGTAAGCAGCTAAAGAGGACCTATGATGAAATCAGAGCTCAGCCTGACTAATAAGTAATAATAGACCCTGGATCCAATACTTATTGTTTGAGGAGAGTGCCAATGTAGTTATTTGTTTCAGGTAACAAGTTCTTAAGTTGTATTTGTTGCATGAACAAATCAATGAACGAATAGTTCATTTAATGGGCATTAACTGAGGGCTTTTCTGTGATAGGCATTACACCAAGAGGCAGAGATACGAAAAATGAATAAAATATCGTTTCTGCCCTCAAAGATCTCACTCTTTGGTGAAGAAGGAAGGTATACATTGTGGTAAGTTTTAAAAGAACAAGCTCAATATAATACAAGAAAAAAAACATTTCTGGGAAAATAGGGCAGTGCCAGGGAAGGCTACGTAGATGGAGGAGACATTAAAGCTAAGTCCTAATGGATAAGTCGGCTTGGCTCCAATATATTTGAAAATCAAGAGCATTCCCAGTGAAAGGAGGATTATGTGGAAAATACAGTCATGAAAGAGCAAGTTAGGGGACTGCAAAGGCTATTTCTCACTCATGAGCAGTTTCAGCATTCCTCAAGTGCTAACCAGTAATGCCTCCAATGTCTAGCAATCATTATCATCCAGAAAAAGTGAAAGTTGTTCAGCAGTGTCCAACTCTTCTTGACCCCATGGACTATAGACCACCAGGCTCCTCTGTCTGTGGAATTCTCTAGACAAGAATACTGGAGTGGGTAGCCATCCTCTTCTCCAGGAGATCTTCTCAACCCAGGGATCGAACCCAGGTCTCCTGCATTGCAGGCAGATTCTTTACCATCTGAGGCACCAGGGAAGCCCCAGTCATCCAGAATAGGGCCACAAATCTACAAAGTGCTCCTCTGTACCAGACTGAATTATGACAAAGCCCATGTTCTTAGTTTCTTTGTGAAATACTGATGCCATCTTCACATCTGGCAGGGTAAATCTTCCTGTGACATCAAGTTTATTAACAAACTCGGTTTTCAATTGTCTTTCAAGAACCTAACCAAGGAGAAATATTAACTGAGAATAAGAAAAATAATCAGAAAAATGCATGAATCTAGTAATCACTGTACTAGCTCTCTGTTCCCCAAATAAAAGCATGTCTAGCTACCAGAGTACATTTAGGCTGTTTCCATGTCCTGGCTATTTAATCAGTAAAGCAGAAATAGATGTTTTTCTGGAATTCTCTTGCTTTTTCTATGATCCAACGGATGTTGGCAATTTGATCTCTGGTTCCTCTGTGGTTCCTCTGCTCTTTTCTAAACCCAGCTTGAACATTTGGAAATTCACGGTTCACATACTGTTGAAGCCTGGCTTGGAGAATTTTGAGCATTGCTTTGCTAGCCAGTGAAATGAGTGCAGTTGTGTGGTAAGTTGAGCATTTTTTTAGCATTGCCTTTCTTTGGAATTTGAATGAAAACTGACCTTTTCCAGTCCTGTGGCCACTGCCGAGTTTTCCAAATTTGCTGACATATTGAGTGCAGCACTTTCACAGCATCATCTTTCAGGATTTGGAATAGCTCAACTGGAATTCTATCACCTCCACTAGCTTTGTTCATAGTGATGCTTCCTAAGGCTCACTTTCCATTCCAGGATGTCTGGTTCTAGGTGAATGATCACACCATCGTGGTTATCTGGGTCATGAAAATCTTCTTTGTATAGTTCTTCTGTATATTCTTGCCACCTCTTCTTAATATCTTCTGCTTCTGTTAGGTTCATACCGTTTCTGTCCTTCATTGACCCCATCTTTGCATGAAATGTTCCTTGGTATCTCTAATTTTCTTGAAGAGATCTCTAGTCTTTCCCATTCTGTTGTTTTCCTCTATTTCTTTGCATTGATCACTGAGGAAGGCTTTCTTATCTCTCTTTGCTGTTCTTTGGAACTCTACATTCAAATCTTTCCTCTTCTTCTTTGCCTTTAGCTTCTCTAAAAAAAGTTAAAGGCAAAAATCACTTAAACATTAAAAAAAAAAGTCTTACTTCCTCAAAGTGTTAGTTTCTACTCATTTTTTAAGGTAATGTATTTTATTTAACCCACTATATTCAAAATGTTACTGTTTTAACATGCAATCAATATTAAACTTTGTGGGGTTTTTATATTTTTTATCATTTTTTTATTGAGGTATAGCTGATTTACAATGTTGTGACATTCTCTGCTGTACAGCAAAGTGACTTGGTTTTTTTCTTTTTTTATATTCTTTCACATTATGGTTTATCCCAGGTGATCAGATACAGTTTCCTGTGCTACACAGTAGGACTTTGTTGCTTATCCATTCTAAATGTCATAGTCTGCATCCATTAATACCAACTCCAAATTCCCAGTCCATTCCTTTCCTTCCCCTTGGCAACCACAAATCTGATCTCTATGTCTGTGAGGATGTTTCTATATTTTTTAAAAAGGTTCATTTGTACCACATTTTAGATTCCACATATAAGTGATATCGAATGGTATTTCTCTTTCTTAGTTCATTTTGCATGATAATCTATAGTTGCATCCATTTTGTTGCAAATGGCATATTTTGCTCTTTTTTTATGGCTCTCTATTCATTTTTTAATTTATATGGAATAATCTATTTCTGAGAGGCCTGACTGGAAAACAGAGATATCAGTACACTTTAGCTTATTTGATTAGTGATGCAGATTTTCACTTTCTTATCCTATGATTCTTCTGCATGATGAACAAGGTCATTAAGTTAATTTAGAAGACTATGCAAATAGTTGAAATACATATTTTATTTAGATATAAAAGAACAGAAACTTTTTTCTAGCAGGCTTCAAATTGAAAATCAAGTGAAAGCATTAAGTAGGATTATAAAACAGATGAAACTATACCTGAAATATTGGAAGAAGTCTGTTCTTGTAAGGAGTTAGGCTAATAGAAGGTTTTGATTGTCATTAAAGATTTCTATAAAGATGCAGAAAAGCACAGTATGTGCAATATTAATCACATACAACAAATCCATCACAGTTAATATCTGGCTAACTCTCAAAGAAAAATAGAAATGCATCTCAACTCTGGGCTTCCCTGGTGACTCAGATGGTAAAGAATCTGCCTGCAACGCAGGAGACCTGGGTTCCGTCCCTGGGTTGGGAAGATCCCCTGGAGAAAGAATGGCTATCCACTCCAATACCTCAACTCTACTACCAGCTAAATTTTTACACATTTGAGAGCTTTCCTTATTCTGAATCACAGTTTAATGTCTAGAAATTGATTTGTCTACCTAGTTTTCAGAACCCAACTTACCTTTGAAATTCAAATGAAACAAGTCTGTATAAATGCATGAGCTTCATTCTATGAGTCTTTACTTTCTCTCAGGAGCCTAGAAAGCAAAGATAACACTGGTGAGGCCTGTTGCTATTTTTGCTCTCCCAATTTTATAGGGTTTTGTGAGATTAGAAATCGCATATGATAAGTGTCTGCACATATAGTGTGTGAAAGCTGCTCAGTCATGTCCAACTCTTTTCCACCCCAAGGACTATACAATCCATGGAATTCTTCAGGCCAGAATACTGGAGTGGGTTGCCTTTCACTTCTCCAGAGGACATTCCCTATCCAGGGGTTGAACTCAGGTCTCCCGTAATGTAGGCGTATTCTCTACCAAATGAGTCACAAGGGAAGCCCTCCATACATATAAGCAGTCAGTAAATAGTGATTACTGTTATTCTAAGCACTTAAAGCTCCAGGAAAGAAATCCCATCTTAAATTGACTTTCTATGGGGAAAGATCATTAGAGAGCATTTCTGATTTAAAAATAGACACATAACTCTTCTTCAGTTAAAAACCTGACTCATTGCTATAGTTACAGATCATGCCCTCAAAGGTTTTTGTTTTCTGCAATGACAAGACTTTCTCCTCAGAAGCAGATTTGTCATGAAGTTTAATCTTCAAGGCTCTCATTTGTGCAGATCCCTTCAAGGATCTGACGGAGAAGGCAATGGCACCCCACTCCAGTACTCTTGCCTGGAAAATCCCATAGACGGAAGAGCCTGGTAGGCTGCAGTCCATGGGGTCACTAAGAGTCGGACACGACTGAGCGACTTCACTTTCACTTTTCACTTTCATGCATTGGAGAAGGAAATGGCAACCCACTCCAGTGTTCTTGCCTGGAGAATCCCAGGGACAGGGGAGCCTGGTGGGCTGCTGTCTATGGGGTCGCACAGAGTCGGACAGGACTGAAGCGACTTAGCAGCAGTAGCAGCAGCTTCAAGGATCTGGAAGAGGCCAACAATGTGTTCAGTCAATTATGTGGTTTTATAAAAATTGCCGAATAAGTGTGCTTTACCAGCAGAGAGTTAAGACCATTGACTTTGCACTTTACTTCTGTCATACTTTCCCTTCTCTCAGGTATCTGCAGGTATTTTTGGTGTCTAGTCAAAGGGTAGTTGAATTTGGAATACATTTAGTTTGTTTTTAGAGAAAATTACTTATGTGGTATACAATCACCTCCATGCATAAGTAAGTCACTGATGTGTGCTCAGTCACTCAGTCATGTTCAACTCTCTGTGGCCCCATAGACAATAGCCCTCTAGGCTCCTCTGCCTATGGTATTTTCCAGACAAGAATACTGGAGTGGGTACCATTTCTTACCCCAGGAGATCTTCCCAACCCAGCGATTAAACCCACATCTCTTGCGTCTCCAGTGTTGGCAGGAAGATTCTTTACCACTAGCGCCATCTAGTAAGCCCTAAGTCATTGACAGCTGTTATATACAGAAATGTCCCCCACAGACACCACTATCACCAGCTATGCCAACTGACTCCATGAAAGTATAGAACAGAGGCTGTATGCTGGTATAAATGTGTTCTGTAGCACCTGGTGTTGGAATTAGGTGGATAATGGAGGAGGGATGAGGTTTGGAATGCATAGAGCTGAAAGCCAGTCTGAGAATTCTTTCAAATCCTGTAACTTATACATGAAAGATGAAAGCAATGGCACCCCATTCCAGTACTCTTGCCTGGAAAATCCCATGGACGGAGGAGTCTGATAGGCTGTAGTCCATGGGGTCACGAAGAGTCGGACACGACTGAGCGACTTCACTTTCACTTTTCACTTTCATGCATTGGAGAAGGAAATGGCAACCCACTCCAGTGTTCTTGCCTGGAGAATCCCAGGGACAGAGGAGCCTGGTGGGCTGCCGTCTATGGGGTCACACAGAGTTGGATACGACTGAAGCGACTTAGCAGCATACATGAAAGATATATGATAGAGACCTTTCTGTATTTGACAACAATCTCCAAAATATAGATACCATTAATAAATTATTATTGAGAGATAATTTAAAAATCAATTAGCCATGATATAAAATAATTATTCTATAATAAATACATAATCTAAGGTTACAACTAAGGCTTACAGTTGGTGCCACTTATCTGTAGGTTCCACACCCACAAAGTGAACCAAATACTGATCAAAAATATCTAGAAGAAAAAAATCCAAAAAGTTACAATAAAACAAAACTCAAATGTGCCATGCATTGGCAACTATTTCTATAGAATTTCATTTAATTATGCTTTATAATTAATCTAAAGATAGTTTATAGTATACAGGAAGATGTATAGGTTATATGCAAATACTATACTGTTTTCTATAAAAGACTTGAGCATCCATGAGTTTGGGTATCCTCAGTGTGTCCTAAAACCAGTCCCTCCTGAATACCTAGGGACCACTATAGTTTGCTTCTGGGAATGATACTATCCTGGAAACTTCATTTGTATAGATACATTTTTGCACTGTGGAAAGGAGCATATTTTGTTACATTTGAAACTGTTGTCAAGGAGAAACAATCTATAATTCTCAAGCAAGAGAATCATAAAAAATTCATATAAGTTTACCTTGAGTAAGGAGAGACCTTCACAACTAAATCTGCCTTAAGGAAGCAGAAGAACTAGGCAGAGACTCAGGAAGAGGAGACCTATTAAGGGTGAGGTACTATAGTGATATGAGCAACAAAATAAGCAGGGGTTCTAATCAAAATTATGCTGATATCCAGTCACATGATCCTTAAAAAGTATATTTTCTCTGGACCTCCATACCTTCCTTTGCAAAATAAATTAGTTGTTAAGATTTTTGATGTGGTATTTTTTAATTCTTGGTGCAGTGTTTCCCAAAGTGTTTTTCTCAACTTTAATCCATGAGGGAAATTCTGAAAAATAGCATTCCATGGTCAAATAATTTTAGAAAATGTTGCATTTTTTTTCTCCTCCATTGGTATATTCAGTGTGTATTAGCATAATGCGGACTCTAAAATGTGCTACAGTGAAGTAATATTTTTATCTTTGTTTAGGATAGGGCTTGCAAGATGTATTTGACTGTGAAAACCTTTTAGCATAATATCTATGACATGTAATTTGGGTATGCTCCTCTAAAGCAGTATTTGAGAGTTTCTTTAGAGAGACTTAAATAGAATTTGCAGTTAGATAGCATAGTCAGAACCCTGCTTTGAGCTGTCCTGATGCAAAGGTGCTGAATTTACTGTTAGGAAGTCAGCAGAAGATACAGCAAAATCCTTTGACAAAAAACATAAAATGGAGGGGGGGATGTTGTGTGGGGGAGGATAGCTCAGAGTATGTTGATCTAAAATAAAATTCTTCCCAATGGAGAGGAAAACTATTTTTAATAGCAGGAAATCATGTGAGGTTGGAGAGGCATTGACTGTAATATAAGCTCATTTCCACACTAGAACCTCATCTGAGGAAAGGGAATACAAAGCAAGAAAAGAGGGTCACAACTTGTATGTGAACTGTGCTCTATGAGAAATACAAAAGATATCTCAAATGTATGGTTTTAATTCTGATAGGATTTAGATTCTAGATAGAGAAAATAATGCAAATATATGTAATAAAAAGAAACATAAAAATTTTAAGAGATGTAAAAGAGAAGCAGAGACAATGGCACTATAGGTATTTTCAAAAGGGTGTGGTTAGGGAAAATCATTTAAAGAAAATGGATGGTGTGGGTCTTCTAAGAATAAGTAAACTGAGGTGGACATATGGGTGGATGCTTGGATGAATGAATAAAACAGTAAAAACCATTAATGATAATAAAACTGGCTTAGATAAAGAAATGATCATGTATTGGAATATCTGGGGTAGGAATACCACTAATGACACCAGATAACAAGGAATCTGAAGCAAGAGCTGTCAGACCACAGACAAAAGGTTAAAAGGGAAGGAAAGAAAGAACATAGCCTGTCTCTAAAATCCCAAATGCTTACAGAAAATGGATCAAACTAATATAATCAAGTAAACAACTAGTCCAAGGCTTGGAGGTTAAGTAGGTGTTAACACTTTAAAAAGACACAGTCCTTGAACCAAGGAGCTGGGGAAATACTGATATGGAGAAGAGAAAAGAAGAGGAGGTATATGCACACACACACACACGTTTGTGTGAGTTCTCATTCGGCTCCAGCTCTTTGCAATGCCATGGACTGTAGTTCACCAGGCTCCTCTCTCCATAGGGTTTTTCAGGCAAGAATACTGGGGTGGGTTGTTGTTTCCTTTTCGCAGGGATCGTCCCAATCCAGGGATCAAACATGTGTCTTTTGCATCTCCTGCATTGGCAGGCAGATTGTTTACCACTGAGCCATCTTTGAAGTCCATATACATATATAAGTAACTCCGGGGCTTCCCATGTGGCACAGTGGTAAAGAATCCACTTGCCAATGCAGGAGATGCAAGAGACACAGTTTTGATCCTTGGATCGGGAAGATCACCCAGAATAGGAAATAGCAACCTACTCCAGCATTCTTGCCTGAAAAATCCTATGGACTGAGGAGCCTGGCAGACTACAGTCCATGGGGTTGCAGAGTCAGACACAACTGAGAGACTAAGTACAAGCACAAGTAACTCTAATAAAATAAGGGAATGATTCAATCTTAAATATAAATCAAACTCAAAATCTATCGAGTATGAAGGAATGAGTTAAATTTTGACCATGGACTTCCCTGGTGGCTCAGAGGGTAAAATGTCTGCCTACAATGCAGGAGAAAGTGAAAGTGAAGTCGTTCAGTCATGTCGGACTCTTTGCGACCCCATGGACTGTAGCCTACCAGGCTCCTCAGTCCGTGGAATTTTCCAGGAAAGAGTACTGGAGTGGGTTACCATTTCCTTCTCCAGGGGATCTTCCCAACCCAGGGATCAAATTCGGGTCTCCTCCACTGCAGGCAGACGCTTTACCGTCTGAGCCACCAGGAGACCCGGGTTCGATCCCTGGGTCGGGAAGATCTCCTGGAGAAGGAAATGGCAATCCACTCCAGTATTCTTACTTGGAAAATCCCATGGACGGAGGAGCCTGGTAGGCTACAGTCCATGGGCTCGCAAAGAGTCGGACACGACTGAGCGACTTCACTTTCTATAAAGGTTATATACAGGAGATGACATTTAAGCCAAGTCTTTAAAAATAAATTACACTAAATGAGAAAGAGAATGAAGAGAGATTTTCAGGAAGTCCAAACCAATAATCAAAGGAATGAATATGTGAGGACGAATGGGATGAGCAATGAGTATTTAATAGCAAATGTGACTATGAGGGGCGAGTAGCAGTGGATGAGACAGAAAATTTACTTTGGGCAAAAGTATGAAGGATCTTGAATGTCGTATTAACAAAAGACTCATGCAAAAGAATACTATGATCAAGTCCATTTAAAAGCAAAATTTTCAAACCATTCCCTTGGATAGTACAGCATTCTCTCGTGAGACAATATAGAGTAAATACAGACAGAAGAAAATACAGGAGCACTGGCTTTCAAATTTCATATCCCCAATTCAATCTGAGTGGCTCTACTTTGTATCTTATTTCATACAAGGCTTCCACTTAGGGTTTGATTTGAACAAAGAGATCCACCATTTTCAAAAATATCTACTACCCAAAGATTTGGAAAGATAACTGGAAAGGCAATGATATTTTAGGAAGATATTGTAACAATTTAGTTACAATATGATGAACAATTAATGGAGAAATCAATACCAGTAGAAAATGGGAAAATTAAAAAAATACTCTGAAATGTAACAAGCAGGAACTGTCTGCATATTGAATATAGACAATGAGGTACAAAGTAGACATACAATGTTGAGTCCAAGGTTTAAGCTCAAGGACCTAGAAATATGGTGATATTATTCACTGAGATAAGGTTCATAGGTTGAAGGGAAGATAAGCAATGGGACCTACCCAACTTTCTATACAATGATTTTAGATTCATAACTCATAACAGGACAAAGATATACAGTTAGGTGTTTTAGGAGACAGCCTGGGTTAGAGATAACTGTTCAACTGAAAAGAGTGAACACAAGGCCCAAATATGATTCCCCCTAGAAAAAATTATTAACAATAAGAGGAATATTAACAGTTAACATTGTGTGTGAGTGTTCAGTGGCTCAATCATGTCTGACTCTTTATGACCTTTTGGACTGTAGCCCGCCAGGCTCCTCTGTCCATGGAATTTTTCAGGCAAGAATACTGGAGTATCTTCCTGACCCAGGGATCAAACCTGCATCTCCCGTGTCTCCTGCATTGCAAGCAGATTCTTTACCTGCTGAGCTAGGCATTTAACTTAAGCCAGCAGCTGTGCTAAGAGTTTTATATGCATAATATTATTTAACTGCATATGAATCTTATGAATAAAAAATATCACTACTGCAGACCAGAATAATATAGCAATTAACATCCGGAAATGAACTATCTATATTTAAATCCTGGCTCTGCTGTTAACTATCTCTATCATTTGGGGCAAACTATTTACTTCTTTGTGCATCAGTGTTCTTATCTGTGAAATGGGGATAATAGTCCCTAAATCTATGATACAAAGGGAAATAATGCACATGAAGGATTTATAACAACTCTGGGTACATAGCAAGTATTCAGTGAACATGAGCAATTATTTTTACTTCATTTTACAGATAATGGAAGTTAAGTCATAGAGAGGTTAAATAACTGGTAAAGAGCACACTGTTAAATAAGTGGTAAGTGTAGTACTCCCAAGTATGCTCAACTTTTACACTAGCTTCACTCAGATAGTGAAGAAGAAAAGGTCAAGACTGTAACCTTGGGGAATGCCTACATTTAATCAGAGTAGAAACCAGAGGGCTAGTTAAGTGCTCTTGGAAGGCATCATCGGATTAACAACAGGCCAGAGTGCTGGGGACAGAGGGGTGCTGAGCTATTGGAGGAAAGAGGTGGTCAAATTTGCAAAAGGAAAAAAGAAATGTAATATAAGAAGAGACTGCTGGATTCCACAATCAGAAAATCCTGGAAACATCAAAAGACAATTAAGCAGATTAGGAAGGGCAGACATCAAACAGAACATTTAAGAAATGAATGCAAGGGGAAGAAATAAAAGGAGTCAGTGTAGAAGTTTAAATGGAGAAAGAATGCCAGTTTAACCCTACAACTTAACAGAAAGAAAGTTTAAGGCAAATTTTCACCAAATGGGGAAGTCTTAGCTACTTTTCTCTGTTGGAGCCTGTTACCATTAATTGGAGAAAGGGGGATGATATTTTGAAGGGGGCAATCAATGTATTTTGACCAAGGAGAATGCAGGAGCATATGGTGAAAAAACCACAGTGGTCTAGTTTAGCCTTGGAAAAGAGAGACTCAGATGCTCTGTGACAACCTAGAGGGATAGGGTGGAGAGGGAGGAAGATGGGGGGTTCAGGGTTGGGGGATGCATGTATACTTATGGCTGACTCATATGGATATATGGCAAAAACCATCACAATATTGCAAAGTAATTATCCTCCAACTAAAATGAATAAATATTTTTTAAAAAGAGAAAATGGAAGACATGTTTACTACTTAATGTGTGGGGGAGGTAGATGGAATTCATCCATTATCAGTTTCAGACTGTTTATGCTAGGAAAAAAAAGAGGTTTGTTTGTAAACAATGAGAAAGAGGTATGTAGGGACCTTGAGGAAGAATAAAAATTTTCCACAGACATAAGAGAAAGATTACTGAGCAACTGTGCAAGCCCCGCTGAGCTCAGAGCAAAACAACTGATTACACAGCTTGTACAACGAAGTGAAAAAGATAATGAATCTCTCATCCACAGAATCAGTTGAAGGGAGACAAAGTGATATAAACAACTCATGCAAATGGAAATAGTGCTTTTAGTTAATAGATGTTTCACCAAGAAAAGAAAGAGAACGCTAACATGTTTTTGCATAAGGCATAGTACATGAATGTATGTAATGGGATGTACAATACTTGCCATGAAACTGCTTGAAGAGGTTCAGGCATTGCAGTATCATTTTCAGATTATTTTATTCATATGACATATATGTGGGAATTTGTAGAACCAAGATTCTAATTCTGGCTCTGTCACTAACAACTTGCTAATGGCCTAAGTAAGTAAAGTTGCTCAGTCATGTCCGACTCTTTGCCTACCAGGCTCCTCTGTCCATGGAATTTTCCAGGCAAGGTACTGGAGTGGGTTGCCAAGCTTGGTCAAAATGTGTTTCTTCTCCCTGGGCTTCAATGTCCTCAGCTACAAAATAGGGCTGAATTAGAAGCTCTCTGAAGATCAGTCCAGTTTTAAAACTGCATGAGTTTATATTACAAATAGCAACATATACTAGCTTCCCACATCATCTCCCAGGCCTACAGAGATCTGCTTCTTGTAAGGATCTAGCTCCTAAGCTGACATTAAAGGAATGTATTACTTAGAGCTCTCAGGATACTGGCATGCCTCACTGACCCAAGGGCAGGTGTGCAGGTAAGGCTCAAAAAGGGACTACTTCATGCTATCTCTTTCTGTAGCTTTCCATGCTACTTAATCTGCAGGGAGGAAGATGAATGCCTTGCAGCTACAGAAGTTTAAAGGCTCATTCCGGGTGACCAACTAGGATCTTTGAGTCCCTACTCCAATTGGCTTAGATGCATTTGGGTAGTCTCTTCTAATTCAATATATTCCAGACAAAGGGACAATTTCATAAACCAGTAAAATCTTCTGAAGGCCCTCATTATGGATGGTGAAAAATAGTTCTAAGGTATAAAGCTATACTAAAAAGCACTATAGGAGTTTAGCTCAAACGGTGGCAATGGATGAATGATCAAAGAGCTTCCCAGGTTACTCAGAAGTAAAGAATCCGCCTGCCAATGCAGGAGATGCAGGAGACCTGGGTTTGATTCCCTGGGTCAGGAAGATACCCTGGAGAAGGAAATGGCAGCCTACTCCAGTATTTTTGCCTGAGAAAATCCCATGGACAGAGGAGCTTGGAGGACTACAGTCTGTGAGGTCACAAAAAGTCAGATTTGACTGGGTGACTGAGCACACACATGTACGATCAAAGGGTGAAAAGACCCGGAGATATTTTTATCTCAAACTCCTTTCAATGTCTTTGAAAACACAAGAGTTTATGCTGTATTATGAGAAGAAATAAAATGTTCAATCAGAGGTCTTAGATAAATTATTTTTAATACTCTGAACATATGGGCAAAAAATAAGGTTATTTAAGATGTCTTCTGTAGTGGGACCTTCTCACTTTCTGTGACTAATTTTTAGTTTAAGAATCCAGAGTGTAAGGCTCAGATCAGGTTAATTTACTCTTAAGTGTCTGTTAATTTAACTACATCTAAGTCTACTTAGCCAGCAGCTTAGCTATAATGATAACTGGAAGAAATCCCTTAACCTGGAAGAGCATGCAGTAAATAAAAATAGTGAAAATGAAACTATATATACACCCTCTGGAATGAGACTATATCAGCACAGTGCAACAAAAGTGCACATTTTATAGGTTTATTCTCAAATTCATTATCACTAAGAATCTAATAAGCACGCTTAAAATTAAGCACAGGGACATATGCCTTTTAGGGGCTCATATAAAAATACTTGAGCAACTCCAGGGGTGTTTTACAAAAATTTATTCAATATTCTGATTTTATACTTTGAAACAAATTCCTAATCTTTTGTATACAATCTGTGAAAAATAAAGCTAAGCAAAATTACTTAGCATGTTGAAGTTTTACTACGAAAGGTGATATTTTTCTCCATATATGTCATCCGTAAAACTGCCTGGCTGCTTTTCAGCGTTAAGTGCAGAGATGGCTGAGTGATGCTGCATGTTCCATCCCCAGTGCTATGCCTCCTCTTGTCCGCTGTATTCTCTATATTGTGATCAGACTCTGCTCTTTTGAGATGCAGGGTTAAAAAGGCTTAACTCCCCTTTTTGTTATGAGAGCCAATCTCTGTCAGGATCCAGAGGAAAGTGAACCTTGCTGTGGACAGTGACAAGACAATTACTAGGAATACGACTGCCCAGCGCATGGCTGCTTAGTGGTGCCTGTCCAATCCATGTGCGCCATGTATTAGCCAGGAAGAAAGAACAGCACTTTCACAAACAAGAGAAAACTGAACTTCAGGCAACTAGACTCGGATGTTTCCTCCTCAGTTGCTCAACTTGGTCGCCCGTATTCAACGGCAGCAGGGAATATTACAGATAGCCTTCTCTAGTTTCATTCTGCTCAGCTGGTTTGGGGTAAAACTTATATACTCCAACGCAGGAAGCAGGGGACCTGCTTAAGCAGAAACATCTTTATTCAATTAGAGTGACTGTTTAGGGTAAGGGGTAAAAAGGACAAGAGATTTACTTACCTCTTATGTTCACAGTAGTTAAAACCCTCCATGACCATGTTGTCAGATTCTGATAATTCCAAGATGTGGGCACTAAGCATTAAAGTCTGACCTTAGCTTTTATGTAAATCTTTGTTAGTGAACACTTTCTCATGATAAGAAATGTCTCCTCTGTCAAGCATGGCAGATTACATGAGTGTCAGACATCATTGGCACCCACCATGGGCCTGGCTGCCTGACCTCTTTGAGCTGATTAGGGTGATCGTGAATTCACACTTTATTATAGCATGATGTGTGTGCACTTTTCTCCAGCTCTCCAAACATCACTTCTGCTTGTCAGCAAAGGAAGCTACCAGGTTTGCTACCCTGATGAGTTATTATGAAAATTATGAAATAGGCAACAACTTTTGATATAACACCAAGAGGATAAAACCCTCAACATTACAGATTCGTACCTATTGCATCTTATGTGATTCTGATCACCAGTGCTTAATTTAATAAGTCCTCAGTGAATGAATATGTGTTAGATAAATTAATTAATCTTTTGCAACCATGTCAAGATGGGTATGGAAATGAGAAAGACTAGAAAAGAACTTGGAAAAGTGAAGCAGTCATTATGCTGTAAAAGTGAAATTACAAGCTATTTTTTCTGATTAAGAATATCTTTTGCTATCATAGCAATAATGCTTTAATAATGACCACAACATAAGTTGGCATTTAATTCAGTTTATCAAGGATTATTCAACTAAAGATATGATTAATCCTGTACACCACACCAGAATATCTAAGCCATGGCCTCTGTCCTTGAAAACCACATTGTGTCCTGGAAGATAAGACAAAACCATGAAACACAGACATTTCAAACAGGTCATGACTTAACGAAATTCTCAAATGAGCAATACACAGAAGCACTGGAAGCAAAAAGAGCTCTAGCTCATGCTCCAGGAAAATCCATAGCCCTAAACACTCAAGAGGGAAGCATTCGTTTTGCCTGCTATAGCAATTAAGCTGCAGCTGAAATCAACGCATCAGCGACTAGAGCGATCTGCAGCTCGGGGCCATAGTCACTTACAGCCATTGATCTTCCCTGGCTTTGGGGTTTGGTTCACCTCACTCTTATCATCCCTGTGGCTTTAAGGTGTCAGGCACAGAGTCATCGCTTCTTTGAAATTTACCCAAGGATCATTATTGTGCTCTAAATCTGCAAGGGCTGCGAGAGGGGAAAAAATCACACAAAAGCTTTCTGACAACTGCCAACCGTTGCTAAGGTGTCACTGCTGTCCCCGGCACATAACTCATTCTTATTTAGAGTACCTGAATGGGCTTTTACTCTAAATCCTGAAAATTCAAAGCTCTCCACATTTAGGGTGGCCCCAAATGAACTTCTAGCTTCGTTTTTATCACACTCTCTTCTCCTTCACTTCCTATCTATCAATTCATCCCTCTCAGTCTACCTGACATTCTCCTGACATTCTCAAGATGCTCTTGACTCTTCAGCCATTGGGGTTCTGCTCAAGTCTTTCCTTCTCCCAGCACTTCCTTTAGGACCTCACTCAAGCGCTACCAACCCCATATCACCCATCCAAATGAATTCCCTTTTTCCGTCCTCTAACGTGTGTGTGTGTTCTCCATTGCTCAGTTGTGTCTGACTCTTTGCGACCCTATGGCATGTAGCCTGCCAGTCTCCTCTGTCCATGGAATTTTCCAGGCAAGAATACTGGAGTAGGTTGACATGCCCTCCTCCAGGGGATCTTCTCGACACAGGGGTCGAACCCACATCTCTTATGTCTCCTACACTGGCAGATGGGTTCTTTACCACTAGTGCCACCTGGGAAACCCCTCCTTTAACATATGAACCCTTAATTAAAGAATATTAGGTGTTTTCCTATGTATGTTCCACTTATCAGTTTCCAGAAAGTCACTCACACTTTATCTATTAATAACATTATGCCTTGTATTGGGTACTACACACACAGAAATAAATCAGCCACTGTATCCACTGTAGCATTATACAAAAGAAGGTATTTGAGCATGAGAATTAAGGCACTAGCAGTTAGGTGTGTCTCATAACGGCAAGATATTTATTTACAACCATACCTGGAAGGAGGTCATTAACTTAACTTTGAAAAGATGTCAGAAAGATTGAAAAGGACAGAAGCTACATTCCAAAATCACTGGGATGAGACCTGTAAAGAATGTCTTACATGGGTACTAACAATGGATGATAAAGGACAGAAATGTGGTCTGGACTCAAGTGCCAATGCATGGAGAGGAGATCTGGTCTGGACTAGAACACCTGCATTTCTGCTTCAGCTCATTTGCATTACTGACCACATCAGTAATACTTTGTGTTTGCATATCGACTCTGCCACAGGCTAGAGAAACCTGCAGGGGTGCAAATGGTTCTTTGTGTCATTTCTCTTCCACTATCTGAAAGTTTTAAATAAAATCTCATTAAAGGATACAGCCTGGTCTTTGCTGACCAATAGGGAGGAAAAGTGATAAAATACCAGATGGGAGAGCAAGGTTTCTTCTCGCAGGGCTGCAGTTAACACAGCAGTTTGCAAAGGCAACTGCATGGCACCTTACAGAGGGAGCTGAAGGAGGGGAAAAAAATCCCCTAGTTGTTCAGAACACACCATGGGGAACTCTCAGAAATCACTGGGAGACGGTTTAAGGAGTCTGAGGTTTGGCAAACTTTTTTTGACTTTATGATATAATTTGGGTTATATGACAATGAGAAAAAAACTGAGTAGGTAAATGATTTGCCAAATATGATACTTCTATTCTCCTCAATAAAACAAGTATTTAAAAAAGTACTTTCTGTGGTCCAGACACCGTACCTGATAAACCCTGGGAA
This sequence comes from Bubalus kerabau, assembly GCF_029407905.1. Lineage (NCBI taxonomy): Eukaryota > Metazoa > Chordata > Mammalia > Artiodactyla > Bovidae > Bubalus > Bubalus kerabau. The sequence goes on along the minus strand of NC_073634.1, from coordinate 84,243,592 downwards.
TTATAGATCTTGAACCCCAAAACTCTCTCACAAATTCAGGATCCTATACGCTGTGTCAAGATGGCTTTAAAATCCATATAATGGAAGGTATTGAACTTGCACCCTGAGGTTTCTTTCTACTCTGGAGTTCAAAGGCTATAAGGCATTTTTCCCTGGGTGAGATTGAACTGATACCTGAGCAGAGAGTAGTGAAGTCTGAGTGTAGCTCCAGGTGTTTGGAAAAAAAGTGGAAGACTTTTTTTCCCCCTCTGAGCAAGAAAGGAAACTGTCTTATGACGTTTAGGCAGGTCAAAACTTTTAATAGTTTGTGGTCTGTTTCCATATTGTGCTTTGCGTGCTAAGTCACTTCAGTCGTTTCCAACTCCTTGCGACCCTATGGACTAGCCCACCGGGCTCCTCTGTCCATGGGATTTTCCAGGCAAAAATACTGGAGTAGATTGCCATTTCCTCCTCCAGAGTATCATCCTGACCCAGGGAATGAACCTGTGTCTTTTATGTCTCCTGCACTGGCAAGCAGGTTCTTTACCACTAGCGCCACCTCAGAAGCCCACTTCCATATTGTGTTAGTCATTCCAAATTCAAAATAAATCATGTTCTTTATGTTCTGGGGGATTCCCAGGTGGCACAGTGGTGAAAAATCCACCTGCCAATGCAGAGATTGCAAGAGATACACGTTCGATCCCGGGATCAGGAAGATCCCCCAGAGTAGGAAATGGTAACCCATTCCACTATCCTTGCCTAGAAAACTCCATGGACAGAAGAGCCTGGTGGGCCACAGTCCACATGACAGAACACACACACACACACACACACACACACACACACTTATGTTCCCTGAACCTAAGCCCAAAGGGGGAAGTACAAGCAATAATTTCATTATAAAAAATAGGTTTTATGATAGTGTCAAGCACAGGAGCAGAACCACAATCTATATAATCAGGACACATTTTAGGGAAAATTCAATCTCAGTTTACGTTGATATTAACTAGCTGTTGGTCAGGCAAGAGGACAGACAAGGGCAATCCAAGTAGCTGTTGTTGAACAAGCAAAGGTGTGAGAGAACATGGTGATTCTAAGAAAATATAAGCACTTCTCTGATTTTAAATAGTATAAAGGAAAAAGGCTGGCAAGAAAATTGGAGAGATAAGTATGATTTTCCTCTAACCATAAAGAGGAAGGGAGTCATTTGTAAAAGTATGTGATGCCACTGTTTGTAGATGATATAATACTATGCATAGAAAATCCTAAAGACATCACAAAAAAACTACTAGAGTTCATCAACAAATTCAGTAAAGTTGCAGGGTACAAAATTAATATACAGAAATATGTTGCATTTCTATACTCTAACAACAAACTATCAGAAAGAGAAATTCAGAAAACAATCACATTAAAATTAAAATACCTAGAAATAAATCTAACTAAGGAGGTTAAAGGCCTGGATTCAAAAAATTGTAAGGTCCTGATGAAAGAAGTTGAAGATGATACAAATTGAAATAGACACCATGTTTATGGATTGGAAGAACTGTACTGTTAAAATGACCATATTTTCTAAGATAATCTACAGATTCAATGCAATCCTATCCAAATAATATTATTTTTGATAGAATTAGAACAAATAATCACAAAATTTGTATGGAAACACAAAAGACCCTGAATAGACAAAGTAATCCTGAGAAAGAACAGAGCTGGAGGTATAAAGCTCCCTGACTTCAAACTATATTACAAAGCTATCATGTTCAAATCAGTATGATACTGGCACAAAAAGACACAGATTAATGAAACAAAATAGGGAGAAAATATTTTCAAATGACATAGCCAATAAGCAGTTAATATCCAAAATATATGAATACCTCATACAATTCAATATCAAAAGAACAACCTGATTATAAAAATGGACAGACTACCTGAATAAAAATTTTTCCATAGAACACATAGAGATGACCGATAGGTGCATGAAAAGACACTTAACCTTGTTAATCATCAGAGAAATGTGAATCAAAACCATGATATTATCTCACGCCTGTCAGAATTGCTATCATGAAAAAGACCACAAATAACACATATTGGTGAAGATGTAGAGAAAAGGGAATACTGTGGGTGGGAATGTAAAACTGGTGCAGCCACTACAAAAAAAAACAGTATGGAATTTCCTTTAAAAATTAAAATAGAAAAATAGAACCAATCCAGCAATTCCACTTATATCTGAGAAAAAATAAAAGCATTAATTTAAAAAAGTATATGCACACTAATGTTCATAGCAGCTGAAGATAGGAGTAGGGGATGAAGAGACACAAACTATTATGTGTAAAATAAATAAGCTACAAGGATATATTATACAGCTTAGTGAAAGTGAAAGGCATTCAGTTGTGTCCGACTCGTTCCGACCCCATGGACGATATGATCCATGGAGGTCTCCAGGCCAGAATACTGGGGTGGGTAGCCTTTCCCGTCTCCAAAACAGCCCAGGGAATATAGCAAATTATTTATAACTTTAAATGGAGTATAATCTATAAAAATTTTGAATCATTACGTTATACACTTGAAACTAATATAATTTTCTAAATCAAATATATATCAATAAAAATAAAAACTCTTTGGAGGTGCCACCTATTAATTTAAGGCACAAAAAAATGATGTGACAAATTCACACGGTCCTCTGACTGATTCAAAATTTACCCGTAGTGATTGTATTCTGTTGTTTAGAAGACCTGTAACCCTATGGATACTCAGTAAATGTTTTTACATATAAATGATTTAACTGATTCCAGTAATAGGAAGGGTTATCTACCAATGTTTTTGCATTGTGGTTAGAAAGCTAAGTAGAAGGCAAATGTCAACTTGATTCTTTGGAAAGTCCATTTTCTGTATCTCCATTCTCAGTCCAAATAACACTGAACATAACTATGTTTCTTAGCCAATCCACCAGTATGATGATGGTGGAGAATCTGGGGAGAAATACTGTGCTTTCCTCAATAATGCATTCCCGCCACCATCCTAAGGGGGAGCTCAAACTAACCTTGGTAAACAGGCTACCAAGTAAAAATAAGGAAACAGACAACTTATAAATAAATTAACCAATAAGACAGTGACATCACTAGAACATTACGAATTTTTTTTCAGCAAAGATAGGTCTAACCTTAGACCAAGATATCAAAAGGCATAGAAGATAGGCATGGTATCAGGGTGTCTTTGAGTTGATGGCTAAACTCTGAGATAAGCCACACATTTATCTCCAGGGAGTCCTGGATATTTCCAAGACAGGACCACATTGAGCAAGAGGGACATCCTAAAGCTGAGCCAATTGAGATTTACTTTGTAATGTGATTGTTTGATATACAGTATTTTATACCATTTCCCAATTGTTTTTCCCATTTTAAAAGTGGTTCTCCTTTTCATAGACTAGGAAACTGTGAAATTCACGTTCTACCATTATAGAGTCTCTGCAGGATATTTCCAGATTTCATGGAACTCAAAGCTTGCACAGTATAAAGTATGTTTTGAGGTGAGGACAGATGGGGAGGCAGGTAGCCACATTTTGTTTTGGACTAAAAGAGAAAAGAATCGTAATAAAAGGACTTAGAAAAGTGGGAAAAGGTCAATCCAGTCATTCATTTGAATGCCAGATTAAGCAGTTGGGACATTTTAAGCAAGCTCGTGAAGTAATTGTTATTTAATAGTGATTTATGGTTATCTTTATAACCTTATTCTAGTGTAATTTAGCTGAAATGTGATCCCTCTATTAGATGATGGAGCAATAAGCTATTGGCTTACACTATGAAGCCTTGATTCCAACTTAGATTTTCTTAATGATATGAATCCTTCTGAACTTCAGGATTTGGAAGCCATTATGTATATATATATGTGTGTGTATATATATATATATATATATATATATATATATATATATTTGCCTTTTCATTTATAAAAGAAAACTGGATATACAATGGGAAGTAATTATCAAATACTAACATTTTAATATGAGCCTAAAGTCCTTTATTCAAATGCAAAATAAAGAAGCTTCACCTCTAAAAATAACCATGCTGTGGTCTCTAAAGTGATTGAACAGACAAGGATATATTACCAGGTACTCAGTGATTTTCTCTCATCTCTATTTCTCTCTATCTCTGTCTCTCTGTCTGTGTGTGTGTGTGTGTGTGTGTGTGTCTCATATATATGTATATTCAGGAGTTAAAAGCCACATCTCTAAATTTAACAGAGAAAATGTAACATAATTAACCCAGTATAAAAAAATTGACTACTAGAATATTCCCACACTTTGAAGATTTTTCTTCCATAAGTTACTTTATTCTACACATTTGGTTCCACAATTAGCAGCATCAAAATTCTGATTTCTATTACAGAAAGGTGTGCTGGTATTCTTGCACTGTCTTACACACTTTGCACATTCAAAGTCAAGTAGAATGAGGCCTAGCTAAATTTACAATTTACATGTTACAATTTAACTGATTATCTTTCTTTGGAATTCTTTATGACTTAATGCAATTTAATTGAGTGTCTTATGCCTGAGGCCAGCAAGTCACTTCTGAGAAAGGGTGAGATCAAATTGGGAAGAAAAGACAGCCTCCAGGTAAAATCCTAAGAAGCTTTCTTCTTATTTTTACCATGTGAGGACACAATGGGGAAACAGCTATATATGATTCGGTTTACATACAAGCTGATACACCAGCCACTAAATCTGCCAGAGACGTATGAACTTCCCAGCTTCCATTACAGGGAGAGATAAATTTCTGTTGATATAAGCCACACAGTCTATGGTATTGTATCTAGGAAGCTTATCTTCTCATTTGTATGTTTACTACATACTTTGATATTTGAAATGTTTCGTGCTGGAAAGGCTGTTTCTAGAACACACTGAATTTTATGCAACCATTTTTTTCTTGAATTAACAGCAATGAAGAAAATTTAAAAAAAGAACAGCAATAACAGCAAAATATACAATGGCATGCTCTCTTAATTCCCTAGGATGGATTGGAATCTGTGTTAAAGTTATAATTATTATAAAAATGAATTGTCTCATTTACTGCAGGTTGAAACTGAATCAACTACACATGGGTTGGAAAAATTATATACGGTGTTTCTGTTCTCAGGTAAAAACTGTGCGTATCTTTTTAAGGAAAAGCCTCAAGGGAGGCAGTGAGACCTCCTCAGTGTAAAAGATCAAGCGTGAGTTAAATGACTGCTCTCAAAAATGCTGTAAAGAGGACCCTTACTCAAAGTGAGAGCAGACAGAGAAATACAAATATTGTATGATTTCACTTATATGTGAAATCTTAAACAAAACAAAACAACATGTTGTACTCAGAAGGACAGAGAACAGACTGGTGGTTCTCTGTATCCATAGATACAGCAAACAGACTGGTGGGGAGTACGGGGTGGGTAAAACGGGTGAAGATGGTCAAAAGGCACAAACTTCTGGTTATAAGAAAAATAAGCTCTGAAGATGCAATGTACAGCCTGGTGATAAAGTTGACAATGTTGCATTGTATGGCAATATTTTGTGGCAATTATATATATAGAAAGCTGCTAAGAGTATAGATCTTGAAATTTTTCAACACAAGAAAAAGAAATTTGTAACTGTGTAAGGTACTCTTGCCTGGAAAATCCCATGGATGGAGGAGCCTGGAAGGCTGCAGTCCATGGGGTCGCTGAGGGTCAGACACGACTGAGCGACTTCACTTTCACTTTTCACTTCCATGCATTGGAGAAGGAAATGGCAACCCACTCCAGTGTTCTTGCCTGGAGAATCCCAGGGACGGGGGAGCCTGGTGGGCTGCCGTCTATAGCGTCACACAGAGTCGGACACGACTGAAGCGACTTAGCAGCAGCAGCAAGGTGTTTTAAATTAAAAGATGCTTGATCCTTGGAAGAAAAGGTATGACAAACCAAGACAGCATATTAAAAAGCAGAGATATCACTTTGCTGGCAAAGGTCCATCTAGTCAAAGTTATGCTTTTTCCAATAGTCATATATTAATGTGAGAGTTGGACCATAAAGAAAGCTGAGCATCAAAGTATTGATGCTTTTGAACTACGGTGCTGGAGAAGACTCTTAAGAGATCAAACCAGTCAATCCTAAAGGAAATCAGTCCTGATTATTCATTGGAAGGACTGATGCTGAAGCTGAAACTCCAATACTTTGGCCACCTGATGCCACCTGTAGAACTGATTCATTTGAAAAGATCCTGATGCTGGGAAAGGTTGAAGGCAGGAGGAGAAGGGGGCGACAGATGAGATGGTTGGTTGGCATCACTGACTTGATGGACATGAGTTCGAGTAAACTCAGGGAGTTGGCAATGGACAGGGAAGCCTGGCATGCTGCAGTCCATGGGGTCTCAAAGAGTCGAATACACCTGAGCGACTGAAGTGAACTATACTGAGGGGGACTAAACTTACTGCAGTAGTCATTTCACAATAGATACATAATCAAATCATTATGTCATGAAACTAAAACTACTGCAATATTGTATGGCAATTATATTTCAATAAAACTGAAAAAAATTATTTTCAGTAAAGTTGATTTTATAAAGTGAAACCAATAGAGACCTTCAAATTCCTCTCTAACACAGGCAGCTGTTAGTCCTGCCCCTCTTTGGGGATTATTTGTCTCATTGGGCAGTTCTCTCAGAAGATCTAGCATAGCCCCAACCAGCTCCCTCCTGGGGAAACACACAGTTCACTCCCTGTTGGATTTATTTGGAAAAGCAATGCATTTGTCTTGACAGTGGGATAAATTGCCATTGACCTTGGACTGTATAAGATCCACACAGGTAGATGAAGTTATTCATTGTTTTCATCACTAAGAGAAGTCCCTGTACCCTGGTACCTCTTTTTGGAAATAAAAATGTGAAAACCATATAAATGGTTTTAGTCATCACAGGAAAAACTAATGAAGTGAGGATCACCTTATATTTTCACATACACAGTGCTTGCAGTGCAAATATTTTCAGAGTTTAGTAAATTATTCTAATCTACAGAGAAAGGAGTAGAAAGAAAAAATGACAGGAACCAAAGATGTAGAATTCAACTAGATCCTTTTTGGAAAAAAGGAACCCTGCAGAAAATAAGTGCCTTTTCTCCCTGTTTGCTTATTACAACCCAGCCTGTGCACGTATTTTGATGCTTTCTCTGACTCCTGACATTTTGAGGAAGTCTCGTATTTTTTGTCTGATCACTCTCAGACAATTAACAGTAGTGGGCTTCCCTGGTAGCTTGGACGGTAAAGCATCTGCCTATAATGCAGGAGACCTGGGTTCAATCCCTGGGTCGGGAAGATCCCCTGGAGAAGGAAATGGCAACCCACTCCAGTATTTATGCCTGGAAAATCCCATGGACCGAGGAGCCTGGTGGGCTACAGTCCATGGGGTCTCAAAGAGTAGGACACGACTGAGCGACTTCTCTTAACTTCTTCACTTCACCCTACAGTAGAGAGAACAGGGTCTGTATGTGCTTGCTTGCCAACTCCCCAGTGCCCCCCCATTCTGACTGCCAGTAGTTTCAGACCCTCCAGGGTAAGGAACAGGGAAAATGATGTCAGCAGGAAGGGTATAGCCTCCTTGGGCAGCAGTGTATTTAAAGCTAGTTCCTTCTCTTGAGGATGTGTGGAGAGCTCTTGTGAGTTTCTCATAGTTGCATCTACAGGAGACCTCCAACTGCAACTCCCCCCATGCATTCAGTATCTCCAGTCTGGCTGGTTACTTCCAATTCCTTCCTCACTGCCCTGGACAGCTGTTAGTCTTGCCCCTCTTTGGGGATTATTTGCTTCATTGGGCAGTTATCTCAGAAGGATCTAAGATGGCCCCAACTGGCTCCCTTCTGAGGAAACACACAGTTCACTCCCTGTTTGGCTTTCAGCATTGCAACTGCTGACGTGGGTTGGTTGTTTCTGCCAGGCTCTTCTCTAGAGACAAATTTTGGAGCATCAACTTTGCCTTGGTACCTTTACCTCAAAACTCTAACAGGTCACAAGTCTGAATATTTCTCTGAAGTTCCTTACAAGGTCTTCCCACCTGTATGAGTAAGAGAGTGGATGGCAGGTGTACACAGTACATCAACAACTTTCTCAAAAAATAATTTCCTAAAAAGGCTTTCTTATCCAAAGAGAGGTTATTCAACCTCTCCATTCTCAAGAGGTAGAATTTAATATTTGAATTTACCTTTATATAGATATTAAAACCACAGAATTGAAGATTCAAATGTGAGGAATTTCATTAACCAAGGGACTCTATATTGTCTTTGCTTTGATTACTCTCAGTCTTTGTAATCCTTCACCCAAAATTAAATAGAAAGAATTCCCTTATTGCCATCCTAATTTATATTCATGTAGCACTTAGTTCTCCCTCTTGCTGCCAGCTGGAGAACACCACCAGCCTCTGAGTTGCAAGAGTTTGGGGGATGAAAATATACTTTTCAGAGTTGCTGCCACTCACATTCCAATCAGTTCTTATGTAAGGCTGATCTACCTTCCAATGACACAAGACCTCCATTAAAGGTGTCTTAGACACCTCTGGGGATGATAGAAACATGAGGAAAAAGCCACCCCAGAGTAGACGTCAACCCAACCAAGAGTAAAGGTAAATGAAATCAGTTTGTGACTATTCAATCTACATATTTAGCACCCAGCATAATGGCTGGCATATAGTACATACTCTACCCATTGCAGTTTTCATGTCATCCCTATTGAATCTCACTTTTCAAATGAAGAAAATTATATCAAGACTTTGCTTATTTTTCTCCAGTCATTCTGAGGAGAAAAATTACATAGTAGAATACATATGCAAGAACATTATAAAACCTCTTTGTGTGCTATGCACGTATGCCATCTAGAAATTTCCTGAAACTAATTATCTAATGCAACAGATTAAGTGCTAATTTTGAAAATGGGGTAAAATCTGCATCTATGTCAATCACATGAAGAATTCATAGATGATAATAATTTCATTTAATGCAAGAAAAATAATATTAAAGTGGTGGTTACCAGCCTTACTGAAAGTCATACAAATCGAGGCAGATTTCTTCTTATTCCAGCTCTAGATAGAATAATGCGGGAAGCATGGTGAGAAGTTCTACTTCCCAACTTTAGGAGAAATAAAGGCTAGGAGTTGGGGTTGATTCCCTGGTGATCCACTCTCATTCTCATAGACATTGTTATTCATTAAGGCATTCATTAGCATAACTCATGATTGAGAGACAACGATGCAATCTGTTATCATCAGAGAAAGAAAGAGAAGATTGCCAGGGATTTGCACATAATTTAGGATATAGAGCAACATTTGTCTGGCTTTTGCAGCAATGCCATTTTACTTATAAACAGTTTAGAGGAGGAATATTTATAGCCCTTAGACCTCTCCCACTGGCCCTGAAAGAAATTGGATTTCCAACCAAATCCATTTACAAGGAGAGAGCTATTCATTCTAATAAAACCACATGGTAAGTACATTAAGTAGGAAAAAAAAAAAAAAAACCTGTCTTTTGATGAACAGAGAGACATTATGCCCATAGGAGTGGCAGCAGACTCAGAGAAAGTGAAGCTTGGCTGCTTGTGATCTCATTTGAAAATTTCCCAGCCCTGAAAGCACGGCAGCACTACAACAGACTGGTTTAGGGTTGATAAGTTCAATTAACCAAGGGGCCCAATTTCAGCCTGACAGTTGGGGCATGAGGTCTTGTATGAAGAAGAAAAATGCTATGAACTCCTTACAAGGAATTTCAATTTCTAATCTATTTATATGTAGCCCTAGCACCAGAAGCGGAGAAGGCAATGGCACCCCACTCCAGAACTCTTGCCTGGAAAATCCCATGGATGGAGAAGCCTGGTAGGCTGCAGTCCATGGGGTCGCTAAGAGTCGGACATGACTGAGTGACTTCACTTTCTCTTTTCACTTTCATGCATTGGAGAAGGAAATGGCAACCCACTCCAGTGTTCTTACCTGGAGAATCCCAGGGACGGGGGAGCCTGGTGGGCTGCCGTCTATGGGGTCGCACAGAGTCGGACACTACTGAAGTGACTTAGCAGCAGCAGCAGCACCAGAAGTAACATGAAGGGACTACCAGAGGATATGGAATATAATATTCAACTTTGGAAAATGCTTTATTGATTTGGAGAGAAAGGATCTGTGTATGCAATGTATATCATTACAAAGTGGAACATGATTGAAAGTTAAAAATAGACTGTCAACTATTAGAGTAATTTGGGAAAATTCAGATGAACTTCCCTGTAATGCACCTTTAGGTGAAAAGAACATGAATTCAAAAGTTTGAAGAAAATATGGACTGAGTTTGGAAATTAAGAAGTGAGAAAGAAGACGGTATTAACGATTACACCCTTGTTCCTGACTTCACAGACTTAGTGAATGGTGACAATATTCCCTAAGATGTGCAACACAGAATGAAAATTGGGAGAAAATATATGGCTTAATTTAGATGTCATGTCATGAGTTAGAATGTTCTAGAGAGCAGTCAAAGAAAATGTCCAGCAGTGATCTGATAATATATATAGAGTCCAGTAGACTATAAATGCTGGAGATGAAGAACTTACAGTTAGTAGGAATTGAGATTAATTCTAAAGTATTAATATTTGCTTTCCTTTCAGATTATATGAGTTAACAATCCTTTGTGACCTCTCCAAATTCTAACCTTAAAGAAAGATGTGTTATATTTAACAGCACATAGACTGTTAAGCATATAACTATTATACATATATATATATATATATACACACACAATATTTGACACATACTACAATATTCAAATATTGCTTTAGAAAAGACATCCCCAAATGATCTCTAATTATTAGATCAGCCGTAAATGACTGCTTAGATTCCTTTTTAGTTACATCTGGTAACACTTCTGGAATAAAGTCCCTGGAAAGAATCAACGCTGACTCTCTATAAGCCAGGTAACATATAATTCTGTTTTCCAACTAGAAATAGTCAAAGAAGTATTCTACAAGACTCAGTTATTTGCATCTGCTGAACTGGGGGGGCTGTTGTGCTATGGAACTGGGATCACTCATGCAGATACTAGTCAGTGGAGTTTAGGTAGTGCCATTTCTGCTAGGCAACCCACAAGCAGCACCAAAAAGCAAAGAATATAAGTAAAACAGCACACACAATATCAGGCCTCAGTGACTATGTCATAAATGTGCATGAAAACTTCCAACTAAACTTGGAAATGACAGGGAGAAGAAATTTTACATCAAGCAGAAAATTCACAATAAGAAGCAGTTGTTTCTTTATCTTACATAAAAGTCTTTCAATTTCCCTAGATGCTAGAAACTAAAACTAGTTTCTTTGCTCATCAACAAAATGAAAGAGCCAGTCTACATGTTTTCTGATGAGAATTTGAAAGATAAGTCCTGTTTTTCTCAACACATATAAAGAGTTGATGAACTTAGATCAAATAGAAGGAACTGGCGAAAGTAAGTGTTCTGAGAAATATCAACATATAAGAAATGGACAGGGAACAAGATACCTGCAGAGATATTCCAGAAGGAGATGATGAGACTCAACTTAAGTTAGAATAAAAAACTACTGGGTAATAAGAATACTTAGGGGGTCTTATTTAATTGGTGGATAAAAGTGCTATGTGATTAAAATATTATTTGCATGTAATTCATGCAACAAGACTGTAATTCAGTGTGTAATATAGAAAAGAATGAGGTTAGAGGACTGTGTGTGCAGAGAAGAACTCTGCAAGATAAGGACAAGATGAATCTAATCTCAATGGGAAAGAAGTTCCTCTCACTCTGGGAAATTACAGAGAAATATTTTTTTTTAACCCAGGTGCTTGGATATAAACAAAGTTTATAAGCAGTCTTTATGATGTTGTGTAAAATCCATGGATTCTTGGCAAATGGAAGGTCAGATCTTAGCCCAATGAATGTGGAAGAGAGTTGAAAGTGAAAGTGTTAGTTGCTCAGTCATGTCTGACTCTTTGTGACCCCATGCACTGTAGCCCACTAGGCTTCTCTGTCCATGGGATTCTCCAGGCAAGAATACTGGAGTGGGCTGCCATTCCCTTCTCCAGGGGATCTTCCCGACCCAGGCATCAAACTCATGTCTCCCTGATTGCAGGCAGATTTACCATCTGAGGCACCAGGGAAGTGACTTGATACTAAGGAAAATGAGAGATATTTGTGCTAGAGCAGGAAGAGAAAGAACACTTGACCAGAACCACTCTGTGTTTGGGGAAGAGTTTTTGCCCTGTCTGTGAGTTTAATTTGTTCTTCAAGATCACCATTACTGAATGAGAGTGTTAATATGCTTTTAAGAGGGCTTCGGCTTTTAAGAAAGCTAAGTAAGCCCTGCTATCATATTATTTACTCGATTAATATCCTTTGAAAATTTTTTTTATTTTATCTTAATAGGATTTTGCAACAGTAAAATTTTTCCCAGTTCAATGACAACAAATCTGCAGCCATGTCCTACCAAATACATCTCTGAAACTTTTGATTATTCCTTATTCTTTCCTTTGCTTTGACCTGCCACTGTCATTACTGTCCTGGACTTTTTTTTACTCATATCCCACTGATTTTTTTATCTACATTTCTCATCTCTGCAATTCAGTCTTCACGCTGCCACCAGAAAACAGTGTTAAAATTATTAGTGATCCACATAAAAATAAATAACTACTCATCTTCTAAAAATAAAATGTATACTTCTCCCCATGGTACTCAAAACATAAAGAACCTGTCCAATCTTTTTTTTTTTTTTTCTTCTGCCTCCTTTATTGTTACTCCATTCTCCATCACCCCACCACTCCATCGTCTTTTCCAGTTTGAGGGCTGGATAAATCATAGCTTACTGTGGACTGCTCTGTTTATGCATTCATGTGATCTTGGTATTGGCTGGTGTCTCCCTGCCCTTAGATATTTTGGAAGCTTCATTATAGTTCTAAATTATTCATTTCTCCTTTCTGTAAAAAAGATCAAATGTTTCGGCTACACTGAGTTCAGGCCTGGCTGTGTGACTTGTTTGACCAATGAAACGTGAGCAGATGTAACATTTCCTTGCAGAAGCTTTAAGAGCCATGACATAATTCTTTTTCTTTTGCCATGAGAACAGCATGTCCCACTTAAGGGCTGCTTCCTCAGCTTAGATAACAAAATGAAATCCTGTTGCACAGAATTAAAGTGGACCCACACCCAGTATGAAACACAGGCTAGACTGCCTTTGCAAACTATTCAGCAAAAGTGGATTGATACAGTGTGTGTGTGTGTGTGTGTGTGTGTGTGTGTTAGTCACTCAATCATGTCTGATTCTTTGTGACCCTACAGACTGTAGCCTGCCAGGCTCCTCTGTCTGTGGGATTCTCCAGGCAAGAATACTGGAGTGGGAGGCCATTGCCCTCTCCAGGAGATCTTCCTGACCCAGGGATCAAACCTAAATCTCCTGCATTGCAGTCTGCTTCTTTCCCACCTGAGCCACCAGGGAAGCCCCTGAATCTGGTTAAATAAGGTCCCAATACTAGTTCCAGGGCTGGGGCAATTCAAAATCCTCTCCAAGTTTTCATGTCTTACTTCCTCTTTCATATTCTTTTCTGATTCACTTCAACAAGCATTGCCTGAATTCTGTCCCACATAAAACCAACACTCAAAGCATAGCCCTCTATAGTTCTCTGTAAGAAATCTCATCATTCTTAGGAATTTATGAAGTTGGTAACATCAGGAAAATTTGGATGGTTAAGAGACTGGATGACGTCTCACAGTATATAGTCCTCTGTTTATGCTGTCGTGGTTCTTCATATTTCACAACCTTCTAAACTCACTATACTTCAGGACTCTCTCTACATGGCACAATGCTCCCCTGGGAGGACAGGTCAGGGACACACTCCTATTGTGCCTCTGTCTTTGCACATCCCCACAGGGCAGTCTGTTTTCCCCAAACCTATTCCCATCATTTATTTAAACCAAAATTTCATTTGCTATGAAATCATATTTTAATGCTATCACAACTAATGTTCTACCTTGACAGATAATACCTAAAATCCTATCAGACTTTTCCATTGCAAAAACACTTTTAAATCCATTATCTTCTCATATTATCCCTATTTTCCCTCAGTCTCTGTGAAGGCAAGTGCCATAATTCATCTAACATGGAGTCTGCAGTCCTTAGGACAAGGCCTGACATATAGTGGGTGCTCAATCAGTTATCTGTGGGTAAATAATGAACGAATAAATGAAAGCATAAACATAGCTGTTAAGTGACAAGTTAAGTATCTAAAGGGGCTTTTGCTTCTAAGGAAGCTAAGTAAACCCTGCAGCCATATTATTTACTCTATTAATATTCTTTATGTGCAAAGTCTCTTCAGTTGTGTTTGACTCGTGACCCCATGGACTATAACCCACCAGGTTCCTCTGTCCATGGGATTCTCCAGGCAAGAATACTGGAGTGGGTTGCCCTGCCCTCCTCCAGGGGGTCTTCTCAACCCAGGGATGGAATTTGTGTCTCTTATGTCTGTTAATAGGATTATGCATCAATAAAAATTTTTTCCAAGCTCAATTACAACATAAGGGACAGAAGTGGAATTTCAGCTCATGTCTCTGATTCTAGTCCCTATGGCCTTATTGCACTGTGCCTCTGGCCCAGATTTGCAGCCCTTTTACTATGGAGGGGTGTAAACAGAGACTGAGTAAACACAGTCCAGTGATTTCAAAGAAAGGGTTTAAGTGTCAGACAGGTATTGGACTAAAAAGTTTTCAAGATTTCTTCCAAAGTAAAATTTTAATGAGAAATATAAGAATATTTCTCATTATTAAGTAAATAAGAGATTTACTATAGGTGGCTGTAAAAATGGAATTTTCCCTCTAGAGCAGATTTTGTTCACAGTCATGGAACTGTGTGGCTGCAGATCTTACACATTCAGCACACCTGGATCTGTCAAAGGGACAGTCTAGAATAAGATGTCAAAGTTATAAATTCTACCAGCAAACACTGTCTTCCTCACTCGGCAAAGATAGATGACACGTTGTTAAATAATTCATCCTCCTTCCTTGGCGTTTACAAGTTTACAAACAAAAGAGGGTTTACACTTTCATAATCACACTAACCTCTCCATTTTGAAAGCCTAGAGTCGGTTTTTATAAATGCATGGGTTTATTATTCCCTGGCTGTTGTCACACAGTGAATAAAGTCATCGCGCTCTCCTAGAAACACGTAATTTGAAACCAGATGACCTGTGTAGAGGTTTCAGCTGACCTACTTATTGATTGTGTGACCTGGGGCAAGACATACAAGTTTCAGGTTTGTGATCTCTAAAGCAGGATTAATAATAAACATAAGTGAGTAGTGAGGCTCGAATGAGATAAGAGGGTGACTTAACAAACTCGGTTCTATGGAGACTCGCGTGGAGAGAGGTCAAACGAAAGGAGCCACAGCCCCCTTCCACTTCTCGGCTCCAGAGAAAATCAACTTTTAACTTTTCAGATCTCAGCTTCAGGACTTCAACTCTGCAATTCAGTCATTAGTCGACCACATCAGTGGTTGTTTCCAATATGAACATGTCCTCACCGTTATCCAGTGCTGTCGAGTTCACAGAGCACGTCCACATATGTTATCTCTTGTATAATCCTTACCCTGACACAAGATAATTCTCTCTCACTTGGATGCTGAAAGACTGAGGGGCTAAAACATTAAGTGACTTGTCCTAGTTCCCAAGACGAGGCAGCAGTAACTCCCAACCAGAGAGAGGCGTGTTCTTTCTGCAGCTCTGGGCAGCCTTCACATTCCTGTTTTCTCCAATACACAAGATAGTATCTTTAATTTGAAAACTGTTTGCCTTTTTGGATAACCTATATCCTTACAACAAACAAGGCACATTCTCATTTTTCTTCAAAGAAAGAACTTCTGGTTTATCTTAAGAAGAAGTTAAAAGCATTGATTCAAAATCTGATAGGACTTAGAACAGCCCATGTTGCTGTTTGTAACACCGTCAAGAACACACTGTCCCCAGAGCTTGGAGACAGCCATTCCAGCCCCAGCAGAGCACACTGGGAGACAGTTGTCACTAGATGGAAAACAGCAAATGTATCAGCAACCAACGCACAGTATTTCCTTGTGAACGATACGAATTTTCTTCTCATTTAAGAGGACCAACTACCTGGATTTTTTTTTCCTAGTTAACATTCTCTGTCCATCGCCTCCATAATCCCAATATATATTTATACTACACATATATATTTTTTATATTTATATATATATTTTATATATGTAATATATATATTACATATACATATATATTTTATGTATATAAAGACATATATTTTATACATGTATATATAAAGACAATTGCTCTAGTCACTGAATTCATTAGTTCATTCATTTATTAAACAAGCACTGAGCACTTATCCTCTGCAGTGTGAATACTGAATATATAATAATCAGTCCCTGTCATTCTGATGTTCACAGTCTTGCTACAAAGAGTTCTGAGAATGCAATGAGGAGAGACCACTATTGACTCAGGTTATCCGTAGCAGTTTCTGAGGCAAGACAGTCCAGGTGCTGTAAGTTCATAAGTAAACAGAATCTCACTAGATGAAGATGGAGGAGGAGAGTCTATTCATTTTGGAAGGAATGACAAGGCCAAGGTGACAGTCTGAAATGCTTGGAAGAAGCAAAATGTGATATTAAAAAGCATCAGATTGCAGAGATAAAGAGTCTAGAGTTCCATTTTAGCTCCCACTTATTTATTAGGTATGCAAGTTATTTGATTTTCCTTTACCTTAATTGGATCATTTTTAAAACAGAAATTAGAATAGATGTCTTGTTAAAAAAAAAACGTGGACCTTCAAGTATTGTTTTGGTTGAATTTTGGGGTTGAGTTTTAAAGGTACCTGATAAGGCATGCTGCTAATTTAGATACATTAACTAACATAATAGGCTTCAAAGAGTTGGACTGACATGAGTGAGCTGATAAATAATAACTTTAAAAAAAGACTTCCACATTAAAGTCAACTGTTAAGAAAGGTAACATAAAATATTATACTAATGCCATGAAAATAATGAATCAAACATGGTTTCAAAACCTCAAAGATTTGTATTTACCTAATATTATTCCTTTCCTTGCTCTAACAGTCTTCTGGGGAGAATAAAACGTTCTTTTCTCCTTTAAGAGATGTTACCTGTGTTTTATATTAAGACTAAATAGTACTTGCACCTCCATAATGAAAATTAAATTACAAGAATTAAGATTGAAATCAAAGAAAAGTTTCTTTGTAGAAAGTTATGGGTTGATTTTGAGATTTACACAAAAAGTCAAACAGTTGAGAATAGCTAAGACAACTTGAAGAACAATGCATGAGATTTTACTCTAATGGATATTGAGATTTAAAACTACAATAATTGATGTATGTGTTGATGTAAAGAGGAACATATAGTCCATGGATGCTCTTGGAGCATGAGCTCTGAAAGTCACACCTCCCAAATCCCCCTCTCTGTCTACATACTCTTTTCCACCACCAGGGATAGAGCTGTATGTCACGATAGTCAGAACACAGCTCTGAAGTCATATCTCCAGATTTAGATGACCAGAGAGAACAGAATATCATTAGCAGCCTTATCTAAGGCTTGTCCTGTGACCCAGCAATGATCCCAGAATATGATAGATTTCACTTCACAGTCTCAAAAGGCACCCTTCAAATGAAAACAGAATTTTTCTAATAGAATATAAAACAATACAATATAGATCCTCCTACTTTGAAGGAAAAGATGTACCCACACTGCAATGGTACATTTTGCTGGAGGGGAATTGCCACATCCTGCGTTCATGGCAAGTTATTTCAGTTGAGTCCAACTCTTTGCCCTATGGATTGTAGGCTCCTCTGTCCATGGGATTTTCCAGGCAAGAATACTAGAGTGGGTTTCCATGCCCTCCTCCAGGGGATCGTCCCACCCCAGGGATCGAATCCACATCTCCTGTGTCTCCTGCATTGGCAGGAGGGTTCTTTACCACTAGCGCCACCTGGGAAGCCCCCGTCATGTCATTACACGGCTAATCAAAGACTCAGCCAGTTTCAGCATACAGATTTTGATTCTTAAATAGAGTAGGGTTTTGTTTGTTTTTCTTTTTCTTTTCTCTCTTGTTTCTTGCTGCCTCTCCACAATACACTAAAGTTGCCAGAATGCTACTTTTTTATCCTAGGGAATGATCTTTTGGTGTCCTCAAGGTTATTCCAAGTTCTCAAGTATTCCCTATGGTTGTATCATTGGCTCTGCTCCCCTTGTAAACTTAAATAGCAAACATACTTCACTTTGAAACAAACTATTTCCAAGTTCCTCATCCAGGACAGGAGGCTTAATGAGACAAAATGAACTTCTGGAAGTATCTTGGGAACCAATTAAGAGTGAGAATTTTCAAAAGAAAACATAAATAATCCACTAAGAATTTGGAAGAGAAAAGAATAATACCTCATTATTCTTTAAAGGCACAAGTAATAGAAGGGAAATATTTTTCGCCAGAATGATTTTATATAGTTGGAGCATCTGTTTTCTTATGAAATGTGTAAATAAACTTCAGAGAAAGGGAGTAGAAGGAGGACATAAAATTGGGAAAAGGAATAAATCAGAGTCTGTGAAAGCCTGTTATCACAACAGTGTTGGGTCCATATGATAAATCTGTTATGTATGCACAATGAGCAGTGATGTTCTAAATTCAAGCGTCAATTGATCCCTACTATGTCCTCACTGGGCTTCGCTGGTGACTCAGTAGTAAAGAATCTGCCTGTCAAGCTGGAGACCCCGGTTCAATCCCTGTGTCGGGAATATCCCCTGGAGGAGGAAATGGCAACCCACTCCAGTATTCTTGCCTGGGAAATTCCATGGACAGAGGAGCCTGGTAGGTTATAGTCCATGGGGTCTCAAAGAGTAGGACATGATTTAGCAACTAAGCAACAACAACTATGTCCCCATTATTCCATTTCACGTATTCCACATTCTGACCAGCCACAGGTATCACTGTTCTTCATATAGACTCTGGATCATTTGCCTCCATCAACTTCCTCTCTTCCTCTTCCAAAAAAGGAACTTGTAGACTATTATATCAATGAGCCAAAGATGGTTTCTGTGTGTTGGCCCCTATTTTGTTTATTTCTTCACCATAGACTGGGACCCTTAGCTCAAAAGCCTGACTGCTCCAAACTCACATTTTTACAGATCCAATTATTGATATTTTAAAAATAGCTCAAACATGCAGATTTTTAGCCATTTAGAGCCTGCCCGCTTTGTGTATCCTATAAAACCTCCCTGGACAGTTACTAGTCATAAGGCCCCAAACCACTGTTCTCCTTTGGAGCACAATGACCTTGATAATTCCCACCCTGCTTCTAAGCCTCCTCTCTGATTCTTCTTCTCCTAGGAGTTCCTGTAACCACCTCCCCTTCTGAACAGTGGCCTCCATGCCATAAGTGTCTGGAAGGTCTCACACAGCGAGGAGCTCCTCATTTCACGCCATCCTGTCCAAGTGCCACTGAGTCAAGGATACTGTGGCCATACCTCTTAATTTGATTCTCCCCAAATCCCTCAAGCTCCCTACATAGATTTTTCTATGCTCTCAGTTAAAAACTCTGAAAGGTCAGGAGTGGTTTAATGGTATGCCCAACCTTTCTAGGACTCACACTGGGACAGTCTCTGATTGAATGAACATAATAATCTATCACTAACTAAAAAAAAGAATGAGCTCATTTAGAGGAAAAATAACCTCTAAATAGTTTCCTTATACAACCTTTGTCATTCAATCAAGAATTAATAGATATGCCAAGAGGAAAAAAGTATATGACTGGAATCCATGAGGGAAAAAATCATTAGAAATAGATACATGGTTGATAAAGATATTATAGCTATTTCAAAATAGGAGAAAATAGATATGATTGTTGAGAATGTACTAGAGTATTATATTATACAGGGAAAAAATGGAAGTCTTGCACTAACAACTTCCAAATCTGAAATTAGGTTAGATGAATATTGTAAACTAGAGGCTCAGAAGGATAGGCTTAGATGGTAAAGAATCTGCCCGCAATGCGGGAGACCCTGGTTCAGTCCCTGAGTCAGGAAGATCCATCCCCTGGGAATAGGAAATGGCAACCCACTCCAGTATATTTGCCTGGAGAATTCTGTGGACAGAGGAGCCTGGTGGGCTACAGTCCATGGGGTTGCAAAGAGTTGGACAGGACTGAGTGACTAACACATTCATTCATTCATTCATTCAAAGGCCCAGAAGGGTTATTATTCAGACGATAAAAGGATGGAGTCAAAGACAGAGTGACTGAATTTTTTTTTTCCACATTGATGAAAGATACTATCTCACAGATTCAAGTATCTCTGAAGATTTTAGAAAAGAATGTATGCAAAGAAAACGGAAGCAGAGTACATGATAGACACACTGGTGGGAAACACAGGAAAAGAGAAACATTTAAAACTAGCTGGAGAAATACGGGTGTATTACCTACAAAGGAGGATATGAAACTGCTGACTTCTTGATAGAAATAATGGAAACAAAAATGAAAAGACATATTTAAAATTATGAAAGAGAAAGAAATGTCAAATGAAATTCTATACTCAGTGAAAATACCATCAAAAAATGAAGATGAAGTAATCACACTTATAGAAAAAGAGAGAGTCTTCCACCAATAAACCTGAACTAAAATTAATCTTCTAAAGAGAAATGTTCAAACAGAAGGAAAATAATCTTGGAACTTAACACGTAATTGCAGATTGAAATAAAGAGAAATTCACACACATTTAGAGATGCTGATTACCAAAGGGTGAGAAACTTGGTAAACAGCCCTTGCAACCCACCTTACAGAATACTGTTCAAAGGGCCAGAATTCCCCCTCCACACAGCCCACCGTATGCACACCCCCACTGCCTCCAAGTTCTGGGGGCTTTATAAATCCCCGGTGGATGACCAGGTTTGTCCCTGTGCCTTGCCCTGCACAGGGATTTTTTCTGATTGTAACATCTGAAATCCCCTCGGTATTGGCCAAGCCAGAACACTTTGTCATCCTGCAACTTAAAACTATTTGCTCACTCTTGTGTCAGTTTACAGAGCTGTCTCCAACGAAACTGTTGCCTTGAAAAGCTGAGCTTATAGGTAACAGCGTCTGCCTCTGGATTTTGTATCTAAAGTTAGAATAACCCCTTCATATGTCATGGAGAAGAACTGAGACATCAAGGAACAAATTAAAACAGTACAGAGACATACATCAGATTGTCAACACTCAGTAACTAGAGGAATCCCACATATCTCTCACATTATCATCAGTTTTTCTTCCTTAAGTTTGGATAAAAATACACCCCACTTCTTGTCAGTGTTTTCTGTCCTGAGAATTGTCCAGAATCATCCCTTTCTAAGCATGCTTTGTAATGATGGAAATATTTTCTGAGCACAGGTAACAGATGACCAGGGATCTAGGCATTTCACACGCATGAAAGAAAGTGAAAGCGTTAGTCGCTCAGTCGTGTCTGACTCTTTGTGACCCCCATGGACTGTAGCCCACCAGACTCCTCTGTGCATGAAATTCTCCAGGCAAGAGTACAGGAGTGGATTGCCGTTTCTTCTCCAGGGGATCTACTTGACCCAGGGATTGAACACAAGTCTCCAGCATTGCTGGCAGACTTTTCACTGTCTTAGCCACCAGGAAAGTCATAATCTTGTTTAATTCCAAAAACAATCCTGCCAGATATATATTGCAGCTATTTCATAGATGTGTTACTGACATTCAGTGTGGTTCAGTAATTCATATAGGGCCAAACAGCTAGCAAGGTACAAGACAGGGAGGAAAACCATGGTCTGTCTAACTGCAAAGTTCAATTTCTTATAATTTATCCTAAAATTTACTTTAAGAAGCTTTATGAGTCATCAAATACAAAATTGAGGTTTTAAAAGTGATTAATTCTTTTAACCTTCAATTTTTTTTTTTTTTTATATTATACAACCCTTTCTGTTCTGAGCTAAATAGACTTAAATGATATGGTCTAAAGTGCTTTAAATTAGAGGAACTATGCATCCATTTCACTCAGACACACAAATGTCTCTGCTATACATTGCTCTGTAAATAGAAATTGCTTTATATAAAAATTTTAATAGCTGAAATAATTATATAGTTTCTAGGTGAATCATTCTGCAACTTTTAGACTTTGGGAAGATTCCATATTTCTGGTAATCTGCTATGAAATGGCTTCCAGCTACCCACTTATGTCCTTGGTAAAATCATAGCCCATTATTAAACATTTTTTTTTTCACTAAATACAGTTGATTTATTTACAAATCAAGCCTACAGTTAAAGTTCACATCAAAACTGAAGATGTATTTTAAAGTTTTATTAGGGTTTTCAATAACTTCATGAGGCATCTAACCACATTCAACACAACAGTACCCTGGGAAAAGACTAAATTTAGACAAAAGATCTCTTGATTAAATTTAATTGACTTCCACAAAGATTTACTGCCTTCCTATAGAGTAAGCACTCACCCTGTTTCCAGAAACAGAGAGATAAGATATTGCTTATGTCTCAATGAACTTTCTGTCTACTTGAGAGAATGTCAGCAAATATATGCTCAAATGCATTAATATATAATATTTGTTTTTCCCTTTCTGAATTACTTCACTCTGTATAACAGACTCTAGGTTCATCTACCTCACTAGAACTGACTTAAATATTTTCCTTTATATGGCTGAGTAATACTCCATTGCATATATGTACCACAACTTCTTTATCCATTCATCTGTCAATGGACATCTTAGGATGCTTCCATGTCCTAGCTATTGTAAATAGAGCTACAGTGAAGATGGGGGTACATGTGTCTTTTTCAATTATGGTTTTCTCAGGGTATTCCCAGTAGTGGGATTGCTGGGTAGTTGAATCTAGAAAAATGGTACTGATAAACCTATTTGCAGGGCTAGAATAGAGACACAGACATAGAGAACAGACTTTGGACATAGTGTGGGAAGGAAAGGGTGGGACAAACTGAAAGAGTACCATTGAAACATATACATTATCATAAGTAAAAATAGATAGCTAAAAGGAAGTTGTTATATAACACAGGAAGCTCAACACAGTACTCTGTGATAGCCTAGAGGGGTGGGATGGGGTAAGAAGTGGAGAGAAGTTTTAAGAGGGAGGGGCTACTGCTACTGCTAAGTCACTTCAGTTGAGTCCGACTCTGCGCGACCCTATAGACGGCAGCCCACCAGGCTCCCCCGTCCCTGGGATTCTCCAGGCAAGGACACTGGAGTGGGTTGCCATTTCCTTCTCCAATGCATGAAAATGAAAAGTGAAAGTGAAGTCGCTCAGTCGTGTCGGACTCTTAGCTACCCCATGGACTGCAGTCTACCAGGCTCCTCCACCCATGGGATTCTCCAGGCAAGAGTACTGGAGTGGGGTGCCATTGCCTTCTCCGAAGAGGGAGGGCCATATGTGTATTTATGGCTGATTCATGTTGTTAGATGGCAGAAGCCAACACACTATTGTAAAGCAATTATTCTCCAATTAAAAATAAAGCTAAAAAAGAAGAATATAAAAAGAATAAATGCTTTTTAAATACAAAAAAAAAAAAGGAGTGGCAAATGTACCAACAGAAGTGATACAGAGTAACACGTGATACTGAAGATGGGAAAAGAATAACAAGGAGGGTGACTGAGAAGTAACAATGCCTAAACTGGATTTTGAAAGCTTTGCAAAGTAGAAATCCCTAGGACCCATTTTAATTAATTAGATCCCTCTCCCTCACTTTAACTTTAATTACGGTCAGTCAGGATAATCACAGATGTCCCTGGGTTGTTTTTTCTCATCTAATTTCAAATCAGAATCAAAAGTAATCATCTTGCTTTGCTTTTAGTGCCTGCACCCTACAAGGCTACTCTCAGATGTTACTACCTTCTGAAAACTTCCATCTCAGTTGAGTATAAACTTTTTCTCCCTTTAGAAACAACAGCTTAGATACTCTGTTACGTCACTTATCAAAATCCTACTTTGTGTCTGGGTAGTTGTAATTATTGTTCTATCTTTAACAGAGAGTATGCTTTCTGAAAACTCAGAAAACTTCATTAACATTACTGCCTCTGTCTCCTCACATTCATCTGTCCATTGCTGCGGGCAACACTGACCCCAGGGCCTGCAACAAAGGAGGGGTTCCATAAATGATACCTCTTTAAGATAGGAATTTTTGCCTGAGAGATGTCTTTTCACGCCTGTAGCAGACATATGCAGTATAAATGGAATTTTATATAAATTCCAAAATAAATAAAACCAATATTAAAATTGACTAAGAAAAAAATAAATAAATAAAATGTACTAAGATGCCCCCATATAAATGGATTCTTTCATGAGAAGCTAATTACTCAATAATGTTAGTTTCTGATTTTTAGTCAGCGATGGAGGGACTAGAGGAAATTTCCTTTCTTGATTTGTCCCCAGAGCTCACACTCACTCAGCTCTTGGCTTATTTTAAGCTCTAGAATATAGAAGGTCTTCTGAATACCTGGGGTCCAGATGAAAGAACAAGATTTAAATAGTGTCAGAAAATTCAAGGAAAGAAAAAGACAACCAAAAAGTGTTGAATGCTTCTAAGTGGCCAAAAAGAAAGTCTTAAGAAAAAGTCATCAGGTTTATGAAGAGGGGCCATTTGGCAAAAGCAACCAAACATAACAACTTTATTCCAGCAGGAAAAGGGGGGAAATAGACATTTTTTGAAAGACAGATACATTTGGAAGATTTCAAAAAACTGAAATGTTATAATGGTTAAAGTTAGAATAGAGTATTAAGCCCAGGAAATAGCTTGGCAAATAACCCAGTATCTCCAAGGACCCCATAAATGATTCATGTCTTATCTTCAAAGGATCACAATGCCTATTTCTTTCCAGTGAAAAAGGTGAGGTATTCTCATTTCCTTACTTCATTTTAAAAAATTGAAATCTAAAATGTAACACTATACAACATTCCTAAATTCCCCCCTTAATACTCTTCAGAATCTATAATTCTTATTTCAAGTTTTGGCTGTCTGCCAAGAACTAAAACAAAACAAAACAAAAAATGCTGAAAGAATTTCTTAGGGAACTTAAATTATGCATTTCACTTTAGTGCACAGAACAGTTCCTTGTAAAATTAAATATCTCTCTAAAGCTCAGGGAGAAGGTTGATGAAAGACATAAACTTTGTATTCAAGGTCATTTCTTACTTTATCCTTTTGATTATGTGCTCTCTTTCCCACATCCTGATATAATTTTTTAAATGAGAGAGATGGAAAATTACTTAGAAAAGATTTATATTGGTATCTATCATGAAAGCACTTTAAGTATATATTTAAGAACTTTGATCAAAAGATCTTATAAAATAAAAACAAGTCCAGAAAATTGCTTGAGTAGCCTTTGTGGGAGCAGCCAGTAAGAGTCAGAGATAACCAAATATAGCTAGAAAATTGTCTCAGTAATACTCAGTATGAGATTGGATTTTTTTTTTCTTTCTTTCATAGCAGGAAATAAAATATAACATTGTGCTCAGGGCTTGGAAAATATCAAAAAGGTAAACTATCA
This sequence comes from Bubalus kerabau, assembly GCF_029407905.1. NCBI lineage: Eukaryota > Metazoa > Chordata > Mammalia > Artiodactyla > Bovidae > Bubalus > Bubalus kerabau. The sequence continues at coordinate 84,218,051 of NC_073634.1, read as the reverse complement.
AATTCCAGTGTATTAGTTATGGTAGGCAGACTGCTATAACAGATAAGCCCTAAAGTAAATACCATGTCAAGCACAATAGACCCTTTTCCGGTCTTAGACTAATGTAAAGGTCGGTGGAATGGCTCCTCTCCAGGCACTCCTTCAAAGACCTAGGCTGTCAGAAACCTTATTATCTTGGACATGTGGTTTTCAAGATCACCTGATCCACTGTGGACAGCCAGAAGTGGGGAAAAACCACGAAGGAGCAAGAGTATTTAGGGGTCAAGTCTGGAAATGGCATAGTATTTTTGCTCATATTTGCCAGGGAGGTGGCAGCAGGTTTGCAGAGCTGCAAAACTGACAGGCACCTCGTTCTACAACATCCAGGCAGGGGCAGAAGTATTTGGTGGACAACTTTCCATCTTAACCACAGTCCTGTACATTGCAAGAAACAGTACTGAGTGTAAACACCTGTCACTGAAGCTGGAGTCATATAAGTTCAGAATATGTTTTCGAGTTCCCCTATCTCTTGTTTATGGGTAGAGAGTTGATGCTTCTTGAAAAATCAAAATAAATGAAGGTTTCTACAGACCCAGTCACACAAGCACAAATGATGAGTTTGGGGTTAATGTCATCACTTCTTTTTTCACTGATAGCTTTTTATGTCATTATTCTATAGTATTATTTAAATGCTGCATGGCATACAACTATATAAATTTACCATGAAAGTGAAAGTCACTCAGTTATGTCTGACTCTTTGCAACCCCATGGACTATACATTTTGTGAAATTTTCTCAGTCATAATACTGGAGTGGGTAGCATTTCCCTTCTCCAGGGGATCTTCCCAACTCAGGGATCAAACTCAGGTCTCTCACATTGCAGGCAGATTCTTTACCAACTGAGCTATCAGGGAAGCCCTAAATTTACCATAATTTGCTTAATATAGCAGTTAAAATATACCTAACCTTTATTTCATATCTCATTTAGCCCTCACAACCATGCTATGGAGGGGGTATTTTTATTAACATCCCCATCTAAAAAATGTGAAAACTGAGACTTCATTAGATAACAAGTCTTTTTTACAAGATCACATGTTGATTATAGTTTTATTTACCTGTTTCTAGAATCTTTGTCAGGTTCAACTCTATTTCCCAAATAACAAACTGCAAATCAAGCATTCCTTTGTGCTCCAATTCTTCACACTGCCACAGAATTGGGAAAACAAAAGCAATTCAGATCAGCATAGGCAAAAAAAAAAAGAAGAAGAAGAAGAAGAAATCACAGTTATAAGCCTGCACAATGAGATGTAGTTTATTGCTACCCCCAAGCTCGTTTTCAGAAAATACTTCCACATGATCTACAGCTTAATCCAGAAATGGACCAAGGAACTGCACAGCTGCCATGCAATGAGTCTAAGAGGAAGGCTATTTTAAAGTTCTCTTCTTGAGCAAAATCAGTAAAAGAGTACAGGCTTCAAATGGCTGATTTTTTTAAAATAAAGATAGAATTTTGCTCCATAAAGAAAGCACTGAGTTTACCTAATAGACTTTAGGGGTGTATTATTATATTAATAATGTCCATTTCTATTATGTTACTCATCCACAAACATTTTGCTATGTACTATTCACACCATCTGCAGCCAAAGCAGGTATTCTTTCGTCAGAGGCGATAGTCACCCAACATTAATGTTAGGACCTTACCCTTAAAGTTCTAGGCTTAAAGTCCTCACCTTTTTTTTTTTTTTACTCCAAGCCTTCTTGCAATGTCTTTCTTGTCTTTCACATCCCATGGAACTTTATTAGTTTCATAGATTTTTTTTTTCTATTGGGTTACAACAGTAAATCAGGAATTTGCATTTCCTATCTAAACCCTTGTTTGATGCAAAAATCCTGGCAATCTTAATGCTTAAAACTGTCCCACAAATAGAAGTCAACATAAAGAGTTCAGAAAAGAAAATTGAGAGCATCTCACCAGAAATCTGGTGACAGCTCATTTGTGATAAGTACTGTGGGAAAAAGTAGAAAGGAACAAGAGGTCAAGAGTGCAGTATCTAGATGATGAGATCATTACAAACTACTCTAACACAAGGAAAATTAAAAAGTGGCAAACAGTAAAACATGAAATGTGGCATGCATGCTTAAAGGAGGGAAAGAGCATGCCAATTTGGAGGGATGATAAAAATCTTCTGAAGAAAGTTACAGTTTTAAATGGGCCTAGATGGAGTAATATAATTTCATGGACTGGAAATGTAATGAAACATGTGGGATCTGTTTTCAGATGGGGAAAAAGTTCAATAGAGCTGAAGGAGACTTCTTATGCAGGAGACCATAAAACACAAGGTCTTATGAGCCATAGAGTTTGGTCTAAATTCTTTGAAATGTTTTATATGAAGAATGACATACTTGATATACACGGGGACTCAGAGAAGATGAATTTTGATCTATACATTTAGGTTGGCTGGAAATAAACTTCTGTTAAGAATAAAGAGAAACTAGCGTAGCTGTACTTCAGTTTTTTAACATAAGGTATCAATAGGAAAAGAAGGATGGGTCAGCACAGTAGATATATTTTGGAGGTAGAATTTTTAAAATTCACAAATTGAGCTCAGAAATTGAATAGGCTTTTAAAGCTATTCATACACCAGATTCAAAGAGGGCAAACTATTGGAAGTGTGGGTATTGGTAACATATTTTATATATCTCTAAGATTTTCTATTAGAGAATATTAATGTTTCTTTCTGTATAGATCCAATTACTTTCTCTGTATCCCAGTATTGTGTCTATTTTACCAAGAAGGAACTCAAGGCACAGTGAAGCCATAGGAAAGTGAAGTCGCTTAGTCATGTCCGACTCTTTGTGACTCCATGGACGGTAGCCTACCAGGCTCCACGGTCCATGGGATTTTCCAGGCAAGAATACTGGAGTAGGCTGCCATTTCCTTCTCCAGGGGATCTTCCCAACCCAGGGATCGAACCCGGGTCTCCTGCATTGCAGACAGACGCTTTACCATCTGAGCCACTAGGGAAGCACAGTGAAGCCACACACTCAAGCAATTGAATGTGCTTCAAACTCAACTAAAGTTGCCTGGACTCCTGGTTCTTCCCATGACAGACTACTGAATCGCTACATATTTTCTCAGAAAGCCAGGTGGGAAGTTTGAAGTATACTTGTGGAATTCTCAAATAGCTCTCATCTGGTAATAGATTAATGAAGAGATAATAAATAGAAATCCTATATATCATGTCAACCTCTGTAGGTGAGAAGGATTATTATTTTTTTTTAGCTCTCCACCTTCTGAACTCATCTAAATCAGATTTTCAACACCATTAATTAGACTGTAATTATTATGCTCTCACTTTGGAATGCAGGGTGGCCTTGCTTAAAGAGAGGCAGCAGAGCCATGGACAGGGTTAAGAGTGTGGGCTCTCAAATCAATCTTCTTGGATTTAAATTCTGCTTTATTATTCTACTACCCACATGATCTTGGATAAGTTACTTAATATCTCTGTACCTCAGATTCCTAGTCTGTAAAACTGAGATGGTAAGAATATCAGCTAGTAGGTCCTTCTGAAATTAGAGGCACTCTTACCTGCACTGGTTAGAAGAGTGCCTGTCACATAATATGTTGAGTATAACATGCATGCATCTGGTTCCTATAACTAAACAGGCTCCTCGAGGAAAGGGAAATGACTTCAGTAATTCTGAACCTCCTAGGATTTCCAGGATAATATATTTTGGGTTGAGGAGCATCCCTGGTGACTCAAATAGTAAAGAATCAGCCTGCCAACCCAGGAGATGCAGGTTTGATCCCTGGGTCGGGAAGATCCCCAGGAGAAGGAAATGACAACCCACTCTAGTATTCTTGCCTGGGGAATCCCATGGACAGAGGAGCCTGACAGGCTTATAGTTTCATGAGGTCACAAAGGGTTGGACATGACTTAGCGACTAAACCACCACCACCACATTTTTAGGCTAAATAAAACAAGATCATTCTAGAGAAGTGTCCTGGTCTGCAGAAATTCTGACAGCAAAAACACTCAGGAAGACAAGGTATAAAGGGGCGATAAACTTCCCTCACTGAATAGAAGAAAATCCAGAATTCAGGATCCCAGAGAAATTGAGAATGTTCACAGGGAGTTGCTTTTGGTTGTTATTACTTGCCTTCAAGTACTTTAAGTGAACTGCTAAATGCTACACTGAGGCAACAAGCCAGTTAAATATCGCTTGTTCCAAGAAGCTGGCCCTGAAAAGAAATTTTCCGTTAAAAGCCAGCCTTGAACCTCAGGAGCAAATCTATGAACGGGTTGAAGAAGAGAAGAAACTCCAATACTTGAAAGACCATGGAATTCAATCAATGAGACCTGCATTAAAATCCAAGCTCCACCAATTCTGAGTCATGTGACAAACATCTTGCATGCAGAGCATGAGTGAGAGCTCAGGGATCAAACCCATGTTTCCTGCATTGGCACATAGATTCTTTACCACTGAACCACCTGGGAAGCCCCATCCAGGTCATACTTTCCCATGAAAGATCAGTTCAAATGCTGCCAATTCATCAAGCATGTCCTGATTGTTCCTCCCCTGTCTCTCAGAAGCTAGAGCACTCAATGCCCTGACTGAAACTAAATCCTGAAATAATAAAGAGAGCTCACAGTATCCACTGAACTGCTGGGAAGGGAAAACACTACAGTTATGCCTATCATGAAATATCATGGACAGAGGAGTCTGGCAGGCTACAGTCCATGGGGTCTCCAGAGTCAGAGATGACTTAGTGACTGAACCACTATTAACTATGCCTATATGTATGAATGTTTGGAGTGAAACAAAGAATGCAGAAATGTAAGTTAAGGAAACAGAGTGAGTTCACAAATGATCAAGTGGTTTTTATCACTGAGGGGTATCTTTTATGTGCCAGGCACTGAGCTCACGTGAGGTTAAACTATAAAACCAGACCTGCATATCAAATGTGCAGAAGTCAGACAAAATAAGAAAACAAGGACTAGAAAGAGTGAGCAGAATGCTATGAACATAAAAAGTAGAGATTACACCAAAGAAAGGGCAACCGTTCAGGTGGGAAGGGTGGATGGAAGAGTCCTCCTAACACACATGTGCTTTATTACCCAGTTTACTTATCCATGGGCAGAGGAGCCTGGCTGGTTACAGTCCATGGAGTCACAAAGAGTGGGACACGACTGAGCAACTAAGCACACTCACACACATTACTTAGCCAGGAACTCCGTGTGGACTAACCAAAGCAAGGTCACCATAGCACTATACAGAGCAAATGTTTGCTTTTCTGCAGCCTTTCTTTGACCTGCTTCCCTGATAGCTAAGTTGGTAAAGAGTCTGCTTGCAATGCAGGAGACCCCAGTTTGATTCCTGGGTCAGGAAGATCCACTGGAGAATGGATAGGCTACCCACTCTAGTATTCTTAGGCCTCCCTTGTGGCTCAGCTGGTAAAGAATCCGCCTGCAATGAGGGAGACCTGGGTTCGATCACTGGGTTGGGAAGATTCCCTGGAGAAGGGAAAAGCTACCACTCCAGTATTCTGGCCTAGAGAATTCCACGAACGGTATAGTCCATGGGGTCGCAAAGAGTCGGACACGACTGAGCAACTTTCACTTTCACTTTCTTTGACCTGGTGTCTACAACAGATCTGCCTCTAGTGGCAGGTGACGTGCCCCCAGGACTGAGAAAGAAGCCAAAGTCTTGTTGCATCCTTGCCCTTTCATTTTATTTATTGATTAAGTTGAGGTATAAAAGCTGAAAGCCTTTCCTCCCAGATCAGGAACAAGACAAGCGTGCCCCTTCCTGCCCTTTTACACACAAGCAAACATCTCTGTTCCTGAGCAGCTTACAACAGTATTCAGTGCTCTTTCACATTTATGTTTATATTTACAAATAGCACCAGTAAGGCCACATCCTCAGCTAGTGAAAAGCAAGCAGAATCAGTGCCCAGGGAGCTCAGTCATTTCTTTGCCTCTGTCAAGCTCTCCAGCAACCCGTAAAACCTCTGTCCCCCAAGCAGCTCTCAGAAACAAGGCAAAAATCCTCCATATGTGCCTCAACTATTAGGATGTCCCTCACAGGCCTCCAGTTAAAGGGATTATAAATGGCTGAGGTTCCCTAGCTGCTATGCTTTGAAGTCTTTGCCTGACTTCCCACAAGGCTATGTAGACAGCTAAGACAGGCCTATCCCAAGGAGACTTAGTACTCCTTGGATGGCTAGGATTGACTTGAGAACTCTCCCATGTCCTTACCCCCCACTTTCCTTAGGCTGCTCCGTGCACTATGATGCTTCTACCAAGCCCACCCCATTTCTTTCTTCTCCTTCACTCTAGGTCAGATGTCCAGCAGTCTGATGCACCTCCAACTTTTCCCAGCTCCCTCTCTATTTCCTCTCACCGGTGTTTTCCATAATTAAGCATTTCCACCCTTAATCCTGTCTTGACAGCTGCTTTTCAAAAGACCCAGGATAACATTGGATTGTCCAAAAAATTCATTTGGGTTTTCCCATAAGATCTTCTGGAAAAATCCAAACAGACTTATTGACCAGCCCAATATTTTCTATATACAACTGCATATTTGCTCATTTATTCACTTATTGAAACATTTATTAACCATGTACAATGTCTCAAGCACTCTGCTAAATACTGTATGGGCACAAAAAGGAGATTTAGTCCCTAACTTCAAAAAACTGGGTGGGAAGAAGCAAATAAATAGACATTTGTAGCACATGATAAGTGCTTTAATGGAGGGAATCACAGAAAGATGTGGAGTCTCATGATCTAGAAATGTGGAAGAGAAGGGAGGAGGTTCTTAAGGACTTCTGAGCTGAATTCTTAAAAAAGGAAAAGGACTTTTGCTCAAGTTGGTCTCCTTTATGGTTTGTCCTCTTGAAATAGATCCATGGTTATGTGGGCACCTATAGAGAAGGATCTATGGGCACAGAGTTTTGAGGATGAAGCAGATCTACACCCCCACCGTTTCTGAGTAGATTTCACTTACCTTTAGAAAAATAACCTAACTTACATAATCTATGGGCTTCCCTGATAACTCAGTTGGTAAAGAATCTGCCTGCAATGCAGGAGACCCCGGTTTGATTCCTGGGTTGAGAAGATCCTCTGGAGAAGGGATAGGCTACCCACTCCAGTATTCTTGGGCTTCCCTTGTGGCTTAGCTGGTAAAGAATCTGCCTGCAATGCAGGAGACCCCAGTTCAATCCCTGGGTTGGGAAGATCACCTGCAGAAGGGAAAGGCTACCCACTCCAGTATTCTGACCTAGAGAATTCCATGGGCTCTATAGTCCATGGGGTCACAAAGAGTCAGAGATGACTGAGCAACTTTCACTTTCATTCTTTCACTTTCATATAATCTATAGAAGTTGCCTGGTCCTTATCCCTCCAAAACAATAAAGGAGCACAAAAAAATCTCTACTTCCACACAAAACCCTTCATCCCCAAATTCATAATGTGCCAGTCCCATTAAAGTATCAGTTAGTTCTCAAAGTTTATAAATGTACATCAAAAGTCCAGATTTTGTTTTAATTGTTTGAATTATTTTTAATTTCATTTCAGTTCAGTCACTTAGTCGTGTCCGACTCTTTGCCACCCCACGAATGGCAGCACCCCAGGCCTCCCTGTCCATCACCAACTCCCAGTATTTTCAACTGAAGGATAATTGTTTTACAATGTTCTGGTGATTTCTCCCATACAACAACATGAATCAGCCAAAAGTATACACTTCGGCCACCTGACGTGAAGAGCTGACTCATTGGAAAAGAGCCTGATGCTGAGAAAGATTGAGGGCAGGAGGAAAAGCGGGTGGCAGAGGATGAGATGGTTGGATAGCATCATCAACTCAATGGACATGAGTTTGAGCAAACTCAGGGAGATGGTGAAGGACAGGGAAGCCTGGTGTACTGCAGTTCATGGGATCACAAAGAGTCAGACATGATTTAGCAACTGAACAATAACAATTCATATATCCCCTTCCTCTTGAACCTCCCTCCCACCTCCCCCCATCCCACCCCTCTAAGTAAATGGAACTTTGTATTTCATCAAAAATAAAGAGTCTCATTTAGGGGGAAAAAACCTGGACTCCCTGGGAGGCAATGTAGGATGTGTGGATATAGCCCAGGCTGCACCTCATCCTCATGCCTACGGCTCCATCAGAATTCCAGATGTGTTCTAGTCCTGGCACTCCTCTCTCAGTGTGACCTCGAACAACTTGCTTTACCATTAACCATGTTTTCTCATGAGTCTAATTATCTTCAAGTTTACGTCTAGCTTTAGCCTTTTAAGATTTTTAATTTAATTAATTCAAGAGCAAATGACAAGTTAGAGTCTCATGAGAAGAGAGTCTGCCAACGAAGACTCCGGGCGAAGAAAATGGAATTCAGTATTTGGAGAAAGAGGCAACCTCTGTGTTTGCTATCAGCTGGGTAATTTCTGCGCCACTGAAGGGACATAATCCTGTGTTTCCTTTGTGGATAATTCAGAATAATATCGGACAGGAAATGCGCCCAGTGTTGTGGGTGGGTAGCCAAAACTCAAGGAGAACTTTAGATTCTGAGCGCCTATTGTAAGGGGTCGTCTTAGCTGAAGGTGAGATTCCTGGGCCTTATAATTACAAAGTGGACAAGTATTCACCAAAGGCAGCCTCTTATGCACACAATCACACTTTTTAGTGTTGATTTGAGGGCACAAAGTGACAAGAAGTCCCCTTAACCGGACCCAAATAAGACAAAAACAGCCCTAAGTAACAATCTGTAAGTGCGATCAAAAGATAACATTTTAAAATACATTTCTCAGGAAAGTTGAACACTTTGAAGTCTAACACTCACAAATATCACTAAACACATTTTAATGGAACATGAGTCACAGACAAAAGGTGGGTGTAGGAGAGCAAAGGCAAAAAAGTTACACTGGAGGCAAGGTTTGGGGTGTTGGGGACTTGCTTTTGAAACATTCTTGCTATTGCATTAACGGGAACACTCTTACTCTTCCAATCCAGAATGTCATACCGTGGCTGATGTCCAGTCACAAAACTAGGCCAGGTATGTCTGTCTATGCCCCTTGGAAACAGTGATAGCATTTAAAAATTAAAGACTATTTCAAGTCATAAGATTATAGAACATTATATCTGGGAAAAATCTCAAAAGTCACCAAGTCCACACCTGCTCTGTTGGGTAAAGTCTAGGAATAAGTGACTAGTCCCTGAACAAGCACTAGATTGGAGTCAGAGCTGGGAAGAGAATTCACACCTCTGCATCATGGTTTTCCTTCTATAATTTGCTGTGTGGAGAATCATCCCAGAAAGGAACATCATCACATTCTCCCCTTTAGGCCAGGGTGGTGCCCTACCCAGAGTCACGATTTGCTAAGAGTACTCAGCAAATGTTCAACAACCAGATTAATGGAGACTACCTTTCCAGGGACATGGCCAAACCATGATTTGTAGTCACTCTGAAAGCTCAAAATGATCTGTTGTATATCACTAACAAAAGACTGAAGGAAAATGCCTATGATTGTTAGTTCATGTCCAGGACATTGTGGGAGCTACTCACCTAAAATAGGTCTCCTATTTCCATTTTTATCAAACTCTCATTCAGTCAAGGCAAAGTTCCTTAATATACTTAAAGTTCCTCCAGGACAATGTAAATACTTCCCAGAAGTGAACATTTTAAAGAAAACAACAGCTACTGGCATCAGAGTCCATCAGAACCTTCACCCTATCTATACAAAGTTTCTGCTTTGATCTTAACTATCCTACAATGTGCCCTTCTTCTCTGAAAGCAAGGCCCATTGAATTGAACCCTGAATGTCCCAGAAAGTCACAAACTCATAATTTAGGCAGAATTATAATTTTGAAAATATATGTAACTGAAGACTCAGAGGTCTGAGTATCAGGTCAATTCAGTTCAGTTGTTCAGTTGTGTCTGACTCTTTGCAACCCCATGGACTGCAGCATGCCAGGCTTCCTGTCCATCACCAACTTCTGGAGCTTGCTCAAAGGCATGACCATGGAGTCAATGATGCCATCCAACCATCTCATCCTCTGTCTTCCCCTTCTCCTGCCTTCAATCTTTCCCAGTATCAGTGTCTTTTCTAACAAGTCAGTTCTTTGCATCAGGTGGCCAAAGTATTGGAGTTTCAGCTTCAACATCAGTCCTTCCAGTGAATATTCAGGACTGATTTCCTTTAGGATGCACTGGTTGGATCACCTTGCTGTCCAAGGGCCTCAAGTCTTCTCCAACACCACAGTTCAAAAGCATCAATTCTTCAGTGCCCAGTTTTCTTTATAGTACAACTATCACATCCATACATGACTGCTGGAAAAGCCATAGCTTTGACTAGACAGACCTTTGTTGGCAAAGTAATACCTCTGCTTTTTAATATGCTGTCTAGTTTGGTCATAACTTTTCTTCCAAGGAGCAAGTGTCTTTTAATTTCATGGCTGCGGTCACCATCTGCAGTGATTTTGGAGCCAAAAAAAGTAAAGTCTGTAACTATTTCCATTGTTTCCCCATCTATTTGCCATGAAGTGATGAGACCAGATGCCATGATCTTAGTTTTCTGAATGTTGAGTTTTAAGCCAGTTTTTTCACTCTCCTGTTTGCCTTTCAGCAAGAGGCTCTTTAGTTCTTCTTCACTTTCTGCCATAAGTGTGGTGTCATCTGCATATCTGAGATTATTGATATTTCTCCCAGCAATCTTGATTCCAGCTTATGCTTCATCCAGCCCAGTGTTTCTCATGATATACTGCATGTAAGTTAAATAAGCAGGGTGACAATATACAGCCTTGGCATACTCTCTTCCTATTTGGAACCAGTCTGTTGTTCCATGTCCGGTTCTAACTGTTGCTTCCTGACCTGCATACAGATTTCTCAGGAGGCAGGTCAGGTGGTCTGGTATTCCCATCTCTAAGAATTTTCCAGAGTTTGTTGTGATCCACACAGTCAAAGACTTTGGCATAGTCAATAAAGAAGAAGTAGATGTTTTTCTGGAACTCATCTCTAATAGTTAAAACATCTGAAAACATCTCTGTCTCCACTTAATGACAGTGTTCTCATGCAGTCCCATGGCTTTATATATTATTTATGTGCATTATGTGGCATCACTGATTCAATGGACATGAACTTGGGCAAACTCCAAGAGATGGTGAGAGACAGGGAGGCCTGGTGTGCTGCAATCCATGGGGTCACAAAGAGTTAGACACAACTTGGCAACTGAATAACAACAAATGTGCATTAAACAGCAAATACACATTTCATCTCCAGACTTTTCCCTGGGCTTAATATCTGTTATAGGCTGTGTGCATCCATCCCAACATCCAGGCCTCAAAGTCCTTAACAGCCATTACCTCAGAATGTGACCTTATTTGGAGATTAAGGTCTTCATAGAGGTCATCAAGCTAAAAAGAAGTTAGTAGGGAGGCTCCTAATCCAATGTGATTATAAGAAAAGGAAGTTTGAATGCAGATGTGTGTTGAGGAAAAAAATGTAAAGAGACATGAGGAGAAGACAGCCATCTGTAAGCCAAGGAGAAAGACCTGGAACAGATCCTTCCTTCACAGCCAGTAAACCAGCTGACCCTGAAGTCACGGACATCTAGCCTTTGCAACTGTGAGACATTACATTTCTGTCAATTAAACCACATACTTTTGGGTACTTTGCTACAGCAGCCCTAGCAAATTAGTACAGTCTCTCTATTTGAACATCTAATATATATCTCAAAATATCCAAGCCCATAGCTTGCATGTTTCCTACTCCAACCTGGGAGTCTTTATAAACGGCAATTATACTCTGTAGGTCTCTACGACCGAAACCGGTGAAGTCACCCTTGACATCATAGCTTCCTTTCATGCTCCTTAAATAATTCAATATTTGATTACTGTACCTTTAGATAATATCCACAAATGAACCACTTTTGTCATCCAAATCAAACTAACATCACCAGTTGCCTGGATTGGTATAATAGTTTACCTGTCTCTGCCCTTCCCCACTGTCCTCTGACAGTCCAAACTCCACACACAGCAGCAAGGGTGATACTTTTAGGTGAGATCATCTGAATTCTCTGCTCAATATTTTTTTTAAAATCTTTATTTATTTAAAATCCTCCCAAGGCGTTTAAGTCCCTAGTTGAGTAGGCATTCTAGGTAACACCAGGACTGCTTCTCTTATCTCTGTCTTCATTTCATCTGCTCTGTCCCAATCAATCTAGCCTTCTTGTTGTTCCCCAAGGGCCCTTGAACTGACTGCCCCCTCTGAGATAGAATCATCTTCCCTTATATATCCATTGTTCCATCTCCTTTCCTTATTTATGATTTAACTTTTTCCTACCAACTAAGGACTTTTATTAGGAATATAATATGGTTCTATCTGCCCTGAAGTCTCCAAAGCATGTGATAAGATCGGCCCTGAACTAACTGGTCCTATGCATACTTGTGTTTACTCTGCTAATTTGTGTCAGAAGACATATATAAAATTAGAATGATCAGTCGTCACTCTGTTGCTGTCAATGTGCCTGCTGCTGTAAAATGCACATTTCCTTCTACTTTCTGTTTCCATTTTGCTTTAGGAAACCAAATCCCAGATTACAGTTTCTAGCAATTCAACAAGTGCAAGGATGATTTAAAAGCCCCATCCTGCCTTGCCCTCACAAAGCTCACAATCATTTATTCTTTGTGGTATGAAGAAAGCCTTTCTAAGGAAGTTGGAGGTGAAAGAAATGAAAGGGGGCTATGTTTATAATCAAAATTTGAGTGAGCAAAAAAATATATTTAGGCAAACAGGATTGACTACTTTGAAGGAAAATGTGTTGCTCGGAAAACCTAAGCCTTTTGGTGTGGGAAGTAAAGCGGGACTTGAAAAACAAAAGCAAGAAGTGATGTATCTGCACTGTCTTCTCAGGCCAACATGGCTGAGAAGCTAGGGCGAGTCATGTGGGAGGAAGGGGCAATATTGTTCGAGGGTCACTATCTCCTTCATAACAGGAATATAGTAGAAAGTTCTTAGTTTTCTGGGCTTCCCTAATGCCTCAGCTGGTAGAGAATCTGCCTGCAATGCAGGAGACCTGGCTTCAATTCCTGGGTTGGGAAGATCCCCTGGTGAAGGGAACGGCTACCCACTCCAGGATTCTTGCCTGGAGAATTCCATGGGCTGCGTCCATGGGGTCACAAAGAATCGGACATGACTAAGCGACTTTCACTTTCACTTTCTTAGTTTTCTAGAACCAGACATATTGAAAAGTAGTCACTCATCATAGTTCAAAGTTAAAGGAGGTGTTGGCTCCACTTGACCTCTGTTCTTGCTAATAAACAGAAGACAGGAGTGAATAGGAAATGGGAGGCATGTAGAAACAAAGATACCACCCAAAGCAAGATGCCAAGGGATTAAAATGATATGTTTGTCATGGAACCCAAAGTACTCCTGGAACTCAGGCAGAAACTAAATAGAGCTCTTCTAAAACTTAAAAACTATTATTTATGTATCTTATGAAGCTTACATAAGTGAAAATTTCCAAAGACAGACTCCTAAAGGCAGCCATTCCAGCTGGTAAAAATAAGCTATACAGAGAAGTGGCTGTGTGTCTATGTCAAGACTACCCTTAAGAGTGCCTCAATTTAATGAAAAACAGATATGCAGGACAATTTTAATGTTGTATATATATATGTAAGATGGAGATTATAAAGGTAAAGATAGAGATGAGAGAGACATTAGTGCCTGTGTTCCTATACTTGACAAACCTATGGAGCCCTAGCATCCTGTGCTAGATAATTGGATAGAAATATAAATCTGACACAGGTCCGATAGACTATCACAACCAAGAGGAGCCTACGGAGACTCAACCTAATGTACTATCCTGAATGGGATAGTGAAACCAAAAAAGAGCATTAGAGGAGAACTGGGTAAATCAATAAAGTATGAACTTCAGTTAATAACAAAGTATCCATATTGATTCTTTAAAGTTGTGACAAATGTACTATAGAAATGTAAGATGTTAATAATAGGGAAGCTGGATGTGATATATATATGGAAACACCATACTATCATCTCAATAATTCTCAAAATCAAAGCTGCTCTCAAATAAGACTATTTCTTCTAAAAATTGGATTACAATTAAAATAAAATCCCTATCATTCCCATCAAATCTGGCCCCCGCTCACCTTTTCCACTTCATCTTGCCCCCACCCCCTCATTTGCATTCAATGAGTTTTAGCCAGATCACTCCTTCACATCACATTCCTGTTTCAGGGCCACAACACATATTGTTACAGCCTCCTGAGATGTTCCTCTCATGACACCTGATCATGTCTTCCTCATCACTCAGGTCTCAGCTCAGGCATCCTTTCCTCACAAAGAAGCCTGTCCTGAACCCCTAAAGCACATCACATGCCCTCCGCGCTGCTGTCTTCTCTCTCATAACTTTATATACTCTTTCCTTTCTTAGAGGGCTTCCCTGGTAGCTCAGCTGATAAAGAATCCACCTGCAATGCAGGAGAACCCGGTTCAATTCCTGGGTTGGGAAGGTCCACTGGAGAAGGGAGAGGCTACCCACTCTAGTATTTTTCGGCTTCCCTGGTGGCTCAGCTGGTAAAGAATCCTCCTGCAATGTGGGAGACCTTGGTCCCATCCCTGGGTTGGGAAGATCTCCTGGAGAAGGGAAAGGCTACCCACTCCAGTATTTTGGCCTGGAGAATTCCATGGACTGTATAGCCTATGGGGTTGCAAGGAGTTGGACAAGACTGAGTGATTTTCAGTTTCCTTTCTTAAAAGGTATTATTAGTTAGAATTCTCTTTTTATTAGTGTTTATTTACCATCTCTCTCTTACCACATCTTAAGTTCCCTGTAGGTAGAAACCATTTCTGGTTTGTTCACCACTGAACATCCAGCTCCTTAATGCTTGCCCTATGATAAGTATTCAAAAATATATTTGGAATTAATTAAATGACATATTGTGAGCATAAGGGTCTATTTTAGTACCTAAATCATTTTTACATCCTTGTACACTAAGCATCCCACATAGTACCTATCATGCCATGTACATGCGCTCAACAATGATCTCTTTATTGTGCTAGATGCCTAGGGTACAGATAAAAATCACACACAGGTCTACTTTCAGAGGCCGCTTATTAAAGAGAAGACTAGAAAGCAAATGAGTCGTTAGAATTCGGTGTGACACTTGCCACGGAAGGACAGAGTGTGAGCATCTAGTCTGAAGGCTCAGTTTCTCTTCACGGAGTAACACTGAACACTGAGGATCAATTCTATCACCTGTGCTCTATCTGGCAAATAACTTCATAAATCTATGCTTCAGTTTTCCTATTTCCAAGTTGATAAAAATGAATGAGAGACCATCTAAAATCCATTATCTAGCATTCTTCAATTCTCAGTGGGGTGCAGGTTTTATGAACTGCTCTTTGAATTTAGAGTACAAGGAGTTCACAACTATATGGTTCTTTATAAATAGGCAATTTCCTCAGATCTCTTATTTTCTCCCAAATAATGGGAGAGTATGATACCCAAAATTTACCCAAATTTTTCAGGTTATTTTCTGGTCTAAATGTTCTGATAATCCTGAGTCACATAGTGACAGTTCTTATTTCAACATAATTCATCTTAAGGGGCTTATGAATATTCAAACTAAAAATCTGGAAAGCAGTGCAAAGGGTGTGAAATTAGGAACCTTCCATTTGGTGATTAACTAGACTCTATGTTATTCTCATAACAAAGGCCATGAAAGTTTCTCACTGCCAACACAAATTTTCAGCTTCTATGAACAAAAACAGTCACAAAAATGTTGGCTTTATTATATTATCCAGCTGATATTTCTTTTTGAACTTTCATGAGTACCCTAATACATGCTCACCCTGTTGTTAAAGATTCAAGGTATTGAAATATGGCTGAATGCATGGTTATAAAAATAGCACCAGGCACATAGCTGCCATTTACTACTAACTAGAGTTGGACTGTGAAGAAGGCTGAGCGCCGAAGAATTGATGCTTTTGAACTGTGGTGTTGGAGAAGACTCTTGAGAGTCCCTTGGACTGCAAGGAGATCCAACCAGTCCATTCTGAAGGAGATCGGCCCTGGGATTTCTTTGGAAGGAATGATGCTAAAGCTGAAACTCCAGTACTTTGGCCACCTCATGGGAAGAGTTGACTCATTGGAAAAGACTCTGATGCTGGGAGGGACTGGGGGCAGGAGGAGAAGGGGACGACAGAGGATGAGATGGCTGGATGGCATCACTGACTTGATGGACATGAGTCTGGGTGAACTCCGGGAGTTGGTGATGGACAGGGAGGCCTGGCGTGCTGCGATTCATGGGGTTGCAAAGAGTCAGACACGACTGAGCAACTGATCTGATCTGATATATTAATTTAATAAGCATACATGAAGCACTGAATGGAGATGTGAAGACAAATGGTCTGTAGGGATGTGGTATATGGAATGTTGCAGGCTCAGTCGCTTCAGTCATGTCTGACTCTTTGTGACCCTGTGGACTATAGCCCACAAGGCTCCTCAGTCCATGGAATTCTCCAGGAAAGAGTACTGGAGTGGGTTGCTATGTCTTCCTCAGGGGATCTTCCCGATCCAGGGATTGAACACAGGTCTCCTGCATTACAGGTAGATTCTTTACCACTGAGCCACTGGGGAAGCCCAAATGGACTATTACTTGGTCATAAAAAGATTGAAATAATGCCATTTGCTGCAACACGAATGAACTTTGTGAGTATTATACTAAGTGAAGCAAGTCAAACGGAAAAAGACAAATGTCATATATCATTTATACTTATTTACAAAACAGAAACAGGCTCACAGACACAGAAAATAAACTTATGGTTACCAAAGGGGAAGGGAGAAAGGATAAACTCAGAGTTTGGGATCAACAGATACACATTACTATGTATAAAATAGATAAACAATAAGGTCCTACTGTACAGCACGGGGAACTGCGTTCAATATCTTATAATAATTTATAATGGAAAAGAATCTGACAAAGAATATATATAGAAAACTGATTCACTTTGCTGTACAGCACAAACAAAATTGTAGACCAACTCCACTTCAATTAAAAGTGCAGATGATATTAGTTGCATAAAGAGGATATTATTGTATATAGAGGAGGGAGAGAGGAGATAATATCTCCTTCTATATATAGAAGAACCAATATAAAGAGACAATGAGGAGTTCAGAGAAAAATAAGCTGAGAAACATGTTAGGACGGATTATCCTCAGGCAGGAGAAGCAAAAGTTCCACCATTTGTACTGTAACATAAGTAGAGAATTTGAAAGGGATGTACTTAAGTTGGGAGGTGACAGAAACATTTTCTAAGACCGACTACACCTCCTCAGGGGGCTATTTTCTTAAAGCTTGTTAAAGCACGTTAGTCGCTCAGTCGTGTCTGACTCTTTTTGACCCCATGGACTGTAGCCTCCCAGGCACTTCTGTCCATGGGGTTTTCCAGGCAAGAATGCTAAAATGGGTAGCCATTTCCTTCTCCAGGGGACTTTCCAAACCCATGGATCAAAACTGAATCTCCCACATCGCAGGCAGATTCTTTACCGTCTGAGCCACCACTTGTCAAATCAATGGGTCCAGTGAGGGTGTGCATCCATCTCTCTTCCTTTTAACGAAATTCTAGTAAACACTTGGAGTAGTAGTCAGAAAACTGGGTAGAAAGCATGAAATATGATTTCCAGTTATGACTTTACCATTTATTGGATTTCATCTCTGAATATAATGCAATCAGAGGTGTACAAGAATGTTTCTATACAGCACAGGGCTTGAACATGGCAGTGATCCATGGGAAGGATGCAAATTCCCTACCTGACTTACAGTGATATTGTGTGGATAAATAAAATATTGAGTGTGAGAGTGCTTCATCACAAAGTTGGCAAAATCTACATACAGGTATAGGATTACTGGTTTCTTTGTTTCATTTCTTTTTCCTTAGAGAATCTACTTTTAAAAATAGTTAAAAAAAAAAAAGAGAACATCAAAATCATTAACTTAGAGGACACCAAAGTGTGCGGCAGTGGGATGGAAGGAGAACACACACTCAATTCCTCTACTGAACATTCAGAGAGTAAGCAAGTGCTGCAACTGAGGGCTGTAACCTTGAAGCCACCCTGGCAGGCAGGAAGCCCAGCCAATGAGAGCAGAGCCCAGAGGAAGAGCAGCAAGAGTGGCCTTCAGCCAAGTATAGATCTCACTTTCTATTCTGAGCTTTACTTAAACCTCGCTTCCCCTCTTGGCATATACCCAATGTTACATAAAACAGAAGACAAAGTGGTCTGTGTGAGAAGCAGGTAAGCCTCAAGAGACATCATCAATGACCCACCCCTGACCCCCAGCCAGGCAGAAACTCAGCTGCCCATAATTCTCCTATGAGTCTGCAGGGGTTTGTCCAGGACGCTGTGTTTCCTATAACCACCTCCACTCTCTTCACTGTCACTGTATGAACAAGGACACCAGCGAGTCTCTGTTCCTTCCCACTTGACCCCTACCATCCTCTAGTATGGCTTCTCAAGCTCACCCACTACATATGTGCTGTCTGGTAAGGGCTGTGTTTTCAATAAATATTCAATGAATGAATGAATGAGTAAATGAATGATCGTTCTATGAACTGTGCTGCATGCTGGAGAATGACAACACATTTAAGCTTGACCCTCACCAATGAGAAATTCTTAGTACAAGAACAATAATAGGAGCACAGTGGCTTCCCATGACCCAATTTGGTTTGGCTTCCATCAGACCTTGAGCGGATCTCACACTCAGTGTATGTTATAGCTCTGTCAGTGGGAGGCAGGTTCAGATACACCCAGTAGATTTTTTTAAGTATTTTTAAAATTTTGTTTACTTATTTTGGCTGTGCTGGATCTTCGTTGCCGTGCTCAGGGTTTCTCTAGTTGCAGCAAGCCGGGGCTGCTTTTCGTTGTGGTGCATGGGCTTCTCATTGCAGCGGCTTCTCTTTGCTTGTAGAGCGCAGGCTCTAGACACACAGGCTTCAGTGGCTGCAGCTCACAGGCTCTGTAGTTGCAGCTCGTGGGCTCTAGAGCACTGGCTTAGTACTTGTGGTGCATCGGGCTTAGTTGCTCCGTGGCATGTGGGACTTTCCCAGACCATGAATCCAACCCACATTCCCTACTTTGGCAGGCATATTCTTAACCACTGGACCACCAGAGAAGTCCAGTCCAGTAGCTTTTCAGGGTCAGAGGAATACATCTGTTCATCCATCCCCTCCCTGGCCCTCCTCTGTTTTGATGTCAAAGGAAGTACATCTCTTAGATAATAGTGTATGAAGAAAACCTATAGCAATAACAGCTAAAATTTCTGAGCATTTACTACCCTTCTAAACACTTCACATATATCTATTTGATCCTTTCAGATTGCTCAGGATTGTTATATTCTGCATTTTATAGATAAAATGAAACAGAGAGGCTAAGATACTTGTCCAAACCAGACAAATTATAAACAAGACTTAGGAACCAAAATCAAGTAGGCTACCACCCAAGGCTATACTCTCACCCACTACCCTTTACTGCCTTAAGAGGAGAGTGAAGAAACGGCAGGACCCCTGAGGATAATGATGCTTTGATTAGACTTCAGAGACAAACCAAAGCAAGTGCACATTCAAAGATAAACGTATCTCATTCAAGGCTATAACATGTCATTAATACAAAATCACACTGAACTCCTTATGTGCAGAGCACCCTCCAAGACAAAGTGAGATGATAACAATCAGCAATAATGAAGTACTTGCCATGATAAGACTCAAATACTAGACTAGGTCACTAGTCCAGGTCACTAACCAGCCTGGCAGGAACAGGATTCTAACTCAAGTCTGTCTGACCCTGCAACACTGAGCTGCCTCCACAGCAGCACACGGCTTCTCAAGGAGAGAGATTAAGGTGTCCTGTTTCCCAAACTGGATTCTTAAGACCCTGATGGTGGCACACGGTAGTATCCTGGGTTATTCTCTCGGGTTTTCTTGCCTGGCCTCCCTTCAAGCTGTGTGTGTGCTCAGTCACTTCAGTCCTGTATGATTCTTTGGGACCCTATGGACTGTAGCCCGGCAGGCTCCTCTGTCCATGGGATTCTCCAGGCAAGAATACTGGAGTGAGTTGCCATGTCCTCCTCCAAGGGATCTTCCTGACCCAGGGATCGAACCCATGTCTCTTATGTCTCCTGCATTGGTAGGAAGGTTCTTTACCACTAGCATCACTTGGAAAGGCCCCATTCAAGCCACTTACAAGCGAAAACATAACCAAGTGGACAGTCCACACTTGCATAATACAGATATCAACTAAGATAACCTGTCTTTTTCCATTTCTAATGAAACTGGCTCAAACAACCTTCTCCATGTGATTGTCACTCTATATTTTTGCAATATCTCCAGGAAGTTTGGGTTCCCTCTGAGCATGTATAGGCTTCTCTGGACCAATCTTCTCTTCAAACATTCCCACATGAAATAATGTCAGGAATTATGGGAATTTTTCCACCCAGATGATGACCTGTCCATCTTTGACCAATTAGAAAACTTCCATCCTCATTTTCTTAGTGGATGCTGGAGACATGTCTTCCCGCCCTCCACTCTATGGTGATAATTTTCGTACTGGGTCTCTTCATACCCAGGGAAAGTTTCTTATCTTTCCATTTGTCCAGGACAGTGGATTGAAGCCCAGATTTATCTCTCAACATTCCTCTTTATCCTTGAAGTCAGGATTTTTTTCTTAAAATTCTGACTCCCAAACTCTAAGAAGAAATGTTACTATAGAGAGTTTCTGCTTACTCTCTCAGAGTCTTTACCTCCAGAAAAGAAATGGGAAGCTCTAGCAATGAACTTGATCACAACCAGGGAAATAGATGGCTCAGTGTTCCAGCCTGCTTATATAGTCTCATCCTTCCCTATCTACTTTTAAAACACATTCAGAGGTCTTCAGTGTGTTGATTTATGTTTCAAAAACAGGCTGACATAACCATCCTTCTGATAAAACTTGTTTCCATGGAGTCTATCTAGAGTCTATCCATATTACTGATTTCAAGTAAGATGCAAGTATAAGTAAGTAGCCCAAAGTCATTGAGAGATCTATTTGACATTTCGAGGTTGCAGATGGATTGTGTATACAGTTTCATGGGTTTCATGTCTGTTGGTTTTCCTTCCCCACCTCACAGATGCTGCAATATTGCAGCATCTGCATAGTACAGTATCTATGCACAGTTTACAAGCCTTCTCTTCAGTGAATGAGAAAACCCACTCTTTCGCATTACATATGGCCTCTGCCAAATTAGATTTGCTAATGTTCTGCCTCTCAGTATGGGTCCATTCACCTGAACATTCTTGCCTAGTAGTTTGATCAATAGCAAGCACATTTGCTGTAGAACTCGTAAGCCCTCCCAGGCAACAATAAATGCAAAGAAAGTAAGGATACAAAGACTATGGTTTCCAAGATGCTTAACTTGGAATCGTCTTAACTCTTCTGTCCATGGAATTTTTCAGGCAAGAACCCTGGAGTGGGTTGCCTTTTCCTTCTCCAGGGGATCTTTCAGAACCCGGGATTGTTTCTTGCATTGGCGGGCGGATTCTTTACCATGGAGCCACCAGGGAAGCCCATGGGAGCAATTAACTGGTTATAGCTTAGAAATGTAGAAGCCAGACAGCAAAGAAGAAACTTAGTGTTAATCACTCAAACTTCTTAGACGTTAATTAGAATGGATAAATAAAAACATGACTTGCGGTTGCCATGCTGTAGCAGTTTAATCAGATCAGATCAGATCAGATCAGTTGCTCAGTCCTGTCCGACTCTGCGACCCCATGAACCGCAGCACGCCAGGCCTCCCTGTCCATCACCAACTCCCGGAGTTCACTCAGACTCACGTCCATCAAGTCAGTGATGCCATCCAGCCATCTCATCCTCTGTCGTCCCCTTCTCCTCCTGACCCCAATCCCTCCCAGCATCAGAGTCTTTTCCAATGAGTCAACTCTTCGCATGAGGTGGCCAAAGTATTGGAGTTTCAGCTTCAGCATCATTCCTTCCAAAGAAATCCCAGGGCCGATCTCCTTCAGAATGGACTGGTTGGATCTCCTTGCAGTCCAAGGGACTCTCAAGAGTCTTCTCCAACACCACAGTTCAAAAGCATCAATTCTTCGGCGCTCAGCCTTCTTCATGGTCCAACTCTCACATCCGTACATGACCACAGGAAAAACCATAGCCTTGACTAGATGGACCTTTGTTGGCAAAGTAATGTCTCTGCTTTTGAATATGCTATCTAGGTTGGTCATAGTTTTTCTTCCAAGGAATAAGTGTCTTTTAATTTCATGGCTGCAGTCACCGTCTGTACTGCATGTAATTATTTTCTTACCACTTTTTTCACTACCTCTCCTTTCTTTCACAGCATAAGAGTAAGTTTGTAATTCTTCACTCCATCAATATAATTTTATTTTGTAACCTTGGCTGTGGGTAAGTATTTGTGATTCTTCATTCCATTTCCAGAAAGTTTAGAAGCCATCAGGGATCACTGGGACACTACCTTTTGTACCAAGGGCTACACCTAAACAAAAGCACTCAGCAACTCCTTCTATCATTCACATCAAGTCAAAACAATGAAAACCCATTGGGGATCATGAGGTAGAGATAGTAATTCTGAATTAAGAATTGGAAGCCCGGTCTGACTTTTTTTTTTCCTGTGTGATTTTTGGCAAGTTCCCTAATCTCTCAAAATCTGTTTCCATACCTGTAAAATGGAGATTATAATACCACATACCTGTTCTTTCCTCCACTTTAATAAAAGTTTCTCTTGCTCCTCATATACAATGAATTTTGATCCATATTCCTCCTTTAACCTATCTGTATCCAATCCATCACCAAATGCATCTACTTGCCAAATTTCCCACAAATTGTCCAGTTCCAAGTTGTACTGCTATAACTCTAGCTTAAGCAACACAATCTCTTACCTATAGTAGTAAATTTTTTTTTCTATCTGATTTCCATTGCATTTCTCCAAGACATTTTCAGGAGTACTTTTTTAATACATATTTCAGATCATGAAACTTCAAAGATTGGAAACCCTTTTAAAATGTTTTCTAGGATCAGCTATTCTTTATTTGTAAATACTTCAGTCTGTGGTGGCAGCCTAGAGGCTTGAACCTCTGTTTGTTGCCCCTGAGGAGTATTTCAAAAAGATTTTAATTAGAGCCTCCCATTTAAAAATCAGGAGATTTTATATAAAATTCAGATTCTCAAGTATTGTGGAAAATTAGAAGATTTGATCACACTCTGACTGATTTCCTGTGGCAACAAGAAGTTGGAACAGATTAGTTACTCCAGATTTGAACAAGACATGGCTCTTCCAGTTTGCCACACTGTTCACCATTATTGTCTTCTACAGGGCCTACTTTACTGAACAGTATATCTTCTTGGTTTCAATATGCATTTGAGTTTTTAACCTCCAGTCTGGATAAACTAAGGTGAATTTTTCCAGTTTATATTGAGATCCTGACCCAGTCCTAAAAATGACTTCCTCAAACCTGGCTTGTATTCATGGCTAGACAGACTGATACAGAGTTTTAAGTGTTTATTTTAAAAAGCATAGAGAACAAAGCTTCATTGGGGAACTGACAGCTGTATATGCATTTTTCTTTCGTAAGAATTGTATCATATGCTTATTTGAATGGCCAAAACCCAAATAGCTGGCAATATCAACTTCTGGGCCAGGATGCAAAGCAACAGAAACTGTCATTTACTGCAAGATGAAACAACTCTATCAAAAGGCAATTTTGCAGTTTCTTATAAAACTAAACAGTCTTACTATCAAGTAATCATGCTGCTGTGTATTTACACAACTGATTTGAAAATCTATGTCTACACAAAAATTCGTATACAGATATTTATAGTAGTTTTATTCATGATAATCAGTAACTAAAAGTGACTGAGGTGTCCTTCAATAGGTAAATGGAAAAACTAAATATGGTACATTCATATAATAAAATATTATTCAATGATAAAAATAAAGGATCTTTGAAGTCATGAAAAGACATAGATGAATCTTAAGAGTTTATTGCTAAGAGATCAGGACGGGGAACACATGTAAACCTGTGGCGGATTCATTTTGATATTTGGCAAATCTAATACAGTTATGTAAAGTTTAAAAATAAAATAAAATTAAAAAAAAAAAAAAAAGAAAAAGAAAGAAGCCGATTTGACAAGATAAACCTTTATCCAAGGATCTGTTCTGTTCTCCTAGCTAAGAGTACCTGCCCCTTTGCTACTGCTGCTTAACTAAGATCAATTCTATTAGTGACCTCTACATTCTATAACCTCAACGTGTGTGTCCATGTGTGTGTGCCTGCATGTGTGCTCAGTTGCTCAGTAGTGTCTGACTCTTTGTGACCCCGTGGACTGTAGCCCACCAGGCTCCTCTGTCCATGGAATTTTCCAGGCAAGAATCCTGGAGTGGGTTGCCATTTCTTACTCCAGGAGATCTTCCCAACCCAGGGCTTGAATCCACATCTCTTGCACCTCCTGCATTGGCAGGTGGATTCTTTACCCCATGCCACCTGAGAAACCCCTCAACGTGTGTAGTCTCTGGTTAAAAACTGGACTAGAAAATATAATGTGAACTTAATGCTACAATCACTGCACCATTTTATATAGAGCTTAGAATCCATCCAAGAGGAGAATTTCTCTAAGAGTAGATTTCTTGTCCATTTGCTTATCTACTTGCAAGCAGAGAAGCTTCCTCCCTGCAGAGAGACATTGAAGATAGTCCTTGGCCTCCTTAAAAATTCAGGAGGAGGGCAGTGAAAGAGAGAAATATGATGGAGACCATCGACATCTTCAGTTCAGTTCAGTTCACTCACTCAGTCGTTTCCAACTCTTTGCAACCCCATGAATCTCAGCAGGCCAGGCCTCATATGGCCTGATAAACATTATCTTCTCAACAACCAGAGTAGCCACTAGCTCTCCCTTGGGGAAGAGCTACTAAATAGTAGAGAAAGGCGAGGCTTCCTTCCTAGAACTTCTCTGAGTTGGATGAACATGGGGAGAGAAGAAGTGATTCCCATCCATCCCTGTTTCACCCAGGCCAAAAGAATTTTGCGATTTCACATATAAACATTGATAGCAAATGATAAGTGAGGCTTGCCACAGATTTATTACACAGCAAATCCCTCATGCAAGATTTGCAATGACCTGATGCAACAGTTAGAACTGGACATGGAACAACAGACTGGTTCCAAATAGGAAAAGGAGTACATCAAGGCTGTATACTGTCACCCTGCTTATTTAACTTCTATGCAGAATACGTCATGAGAAACTCTGGGCTGGAAGAAGCACAAGCTGGAATCAAGATTGCCAGGAGAAATATCAATCACCTCAGATAGGCAGATGACACCACCCTTATGGCAGAAAGTGAAGAGGAACTAAAAAGCCTATTGATGAAAGTGAAAGAAGAGAGTGAAAAAGTTGGCTTAAGCCTCTTGATGAAAGTGAAAGAGCAGAGTGAAAAAGTTGGCTTAAAGCTCAACATTCAGAAAACGAAGTTCATGGCATCCAGTCCCATCACTTCATGGGAAATAGATGGGGAAACAGTGGAAACAGTGTCAGATTTTATTTTTTGGGGCTCCAAAATCACTGCAGATGGTGATTGCAGCCATGAAATTAAAAGACGCTTACTCCTTGGAAGGAAAGTTATGACCAACCTAGATAGCATATTGAAAAGCAGAGATATTACTTTGCCAACAAAAGTCCGTCTAGTCAAGGCTATGGTTTTTCCAGTAGTCATGTATGGATGTGAGAGGTGGACTGTGAAAAAAGCTGAGTGCAGAAGAATTGATGCTTTTGAATTGTGGTGTTGGAGAAGACTCTTGAGAGTCCCTTGGACTGCAAGGAGATCCAACCAGTCCATTCTAAAGGAGATCAGCTCTGGGTGTTCTTTGGAAGGAATGATGCTAAAGCTGAAACTCCAATACTTTGGCCACCTCATGCAAAGAGTTGACTCATTGGAAAAGACTCTGATGCTGGGAGGGATTGGGGGCAGGAGGAAAAGGGGACGACAGAGGATGAGATGGCTGGATGGCGTGACTGACTTGAAGGACGTGAATTTGAGTGAGCTCTGGGAGTTGGTGATGGACAGGGAGGCCTGGTGTGCTGCGATTCATGGGGTCGCAAAGAGTCGGACATGACTGAGCGACTGAATTGAACTGAACTGAACTGATGCAAAATTTGTAGTGATGGTGGAAACAGAGAAGTCCCCCTACCCTTATACCATTCATATTGTGAAGATATTTGTCTGTCCTTGCTTCCCAACCTCTGATACTCTCTCTCACTATTCCACACCCATTACCTATAGGTATACACAAACAAAAAGGACAGCTGTATATCTTGAGTTAGACAAAGAAGAAACACATTCCTGAAAGCACAAAGCCAGGAGAGATCATTGATCATACATATTCGACAGGGAACAAGAAGATTCTAAATGTGTATGGTAACCAGATGTCCAGATTTACCTGGGACTGAGGGGTCTCACAAGAGCCAAGACTTTCAGAGTTAAAATCAGATAAGGCCCAGGCAAATCAGAATAAGTTGAGTACCCAACTTAGGCAAGCTGATGAATAGCTCTTATCCCTGTCATCTCAGACTTATCCTTGAGGTGTTAGGTTCAAGGCAAATATTCAGAAAAGCAAATTCCTCCCTGTCCAGCATGACTGGGAGTTTTTGCTCTCCTTACTCTCTGTCGGGGAGAGCAGAGCGCTAGGCCGGTCTTGTATGTGTGCTGACAAATTTTCAGAAAAAAAAGAACAAGATTATGATAGAGACTTCCAGTCTATGAAGTACTTTTTGCAACCTCCTCCCACTGCCATTTCTACAGAAGGCAAAGTTGGAGGGAATGGTATGTGAAAATCACACACGCACACCTATCCTCACAGAGTCAGGTTGTATAGACTCAGAAATGGAAGCAGATCCTGGGAAGGCAAAAATAAAGTATTTCTTGGTGAGGCAGAGAAAGCAGCAGAGAGGTGATTCTTTTACCAAACAGATAATGTGAAGAAGCTAGAGTAAATTGAATTAACTTACTTCAAAGAAAATACAGCATCTTGAGAAAATAGGGAAAACTGGATAAGAATGAAGGAAAATGTCAGGATAGGAGATGACAATTCTGTAAATTTTCACAAGACAAAGGCAACAACCACCTTAGCCAAATTATACTTAAAATAAGAAAAATATGCATGCGTGAAGACAAATGTTTGGAAGACAATGAGGATCAAGAGTATGCAAAGACAAAGCATCCCAGACAAATGACTACTTTTAATATGGGAATTACAAAACAGAAGAGTAGAAAATGGTAATTGCAATAGATCTTGATTTGTATTAGGTCCTTGACATTGTCTAATGAAATCACCCTTGAAATACTAATAGAAACTGTCTCAAATTAAGGCAGAAATTGAAAAAAAAAAAAAACTTAGTGGGAAATGGCAATTAACTGAGTCTCTTGGGAGATGAGCAGTTAGATGATATTAAGTCTGGGTGCTGGGACCAGCTTAGTTTGTATCTCCAATAATGGTGTGGTGAAGGCAGCCACAAAGACTGATCTATACCGCTCAACCTTACTCAACTGGTGGTGGGAGGGTGAGGGAATGGGGTGAGGGAGTTAGGGAAAGACACATTCCTGAAGACAGATTGTCTCGTCCCTTAGCACCTGTGTACCCACAGGTGAGCACTAGCAACACAAGGTCATTTAATTCTGGACAAGCATTCCAGGTAAATGGAAAGATCTGTAGTTCTCACAACAGCATCCGGCGTTGGGGGTTTTATGACTAAGTGCTATTCTGAAGAGTTTTGTTGCAAAAGAACTGTCTGGAGTGAAATGACGTCTAGAAGGTCTATGTTTTTAACAGCAAAAAAAGTATCGCTGATTCTTCGTTGTTGTTTTTCTGGTGGGAATGTATTAATAGTAAAGAAAACAAAAAGAATTTGAGAAAAAGGAAAAATAATTGCTAGAACAATTGCATGAGATAGACAAGAATGTTTAATCCTTTATAAAAGCATTGGTAGTTTATATGTAGCAAGGGGAAATGTTTGGGAAGGGTGCATGGGTAAATATGTGGTGATGGGTATGAGAAATTTCTCTTCTGACTGCACTGTTTTCAGGGATATAGAGCAGTGTAGTGCCAGTAGACAACTGGACATAATTGAGAGTATGTGTTTAGAAAGTATTTTGGCAGTTTGCCAGAGTGTTTTTATGCCTATCAAATCTAATATTAAAAATTTGTTTCTTTTTTTTGATCTGCCCTTGTTTTCTTCTCTTCTTTTTTTTTTTTTCTGGCACATCAGAATAAATGCTTACAGTATTTCACAAGTTAACAGATCAAAAATTTTTAAACTTTAGAAATTAAAAAAAAAAAACAGACTAGAAATTAAAAAAGAAAAATCCTTTGCCATTCACAGTTTGAGAAGCACTGATGCAGAATTCAAGGTCACCAGCAGCTGAAAGCGTGGCTAAAGGAAGAGATGTTTGGTAATATGAGGCTAGTGAAAGTGAAAGTGTTAGTTGCTCAGTCATGCCCGACTCTTTGCAACCCCGTGAACTGTAGCCCACCAGGCTCCTCTGTCCATGGAATTCTCAGGCAAGGATACTGGAGTGGGTAGCCACTGCCTTCTCCAGGGGATCTTCCCAACCCCAGGATTGAACCCAGGTCTCCTGCATTGCAGGCAGATTCTTTACTGTCTGAGCCACCAGGAAGCCAAATATGAGGCTAGAGGAGATGTGAAATCATTAGAAAAATGCAAGAAGGAATGGACTATGGTAGTGGATCTTCATGTGTGGTCATTAGATGGACAGCATCAGCATCATCTAAGAAACTTGTTAGAAATGAAGATTCTCCAGCTCCACCCAGACTAACTGAATCAGAAACATAGCAGGGTATGTTGTGTAAAGCCCTCTACCTGATTCTGATGCTTTCTAATGGTTGAGAATTACTGGGCTAGGAAAATGCAGTAGAATTACTGGGCATAACATTAAACCCATTTGAGGTCATTAAAGTGAGTTCAGACAGCCTGGCTTGGAATTTTTCTCCTTCTGACACTTCCATTTTAGGACTTCTGACTTCCAGAATTACAAATGAATAAATTTGTCTTAAGTCACTAAGTTTGTGGTTATTTTTACAGCAACAGTGGGAAATGAACATGCACTCCGTCCAGGAAGCCAAATGAACTTCCCAGTCTTCATTCTCTGTCCTCCCCTATCCAGAGTACAGGCCCAGAACATCCAGTAGAGGACCCAATTCCCCGCTGGAGGAGGACACCACAGACAGCAGTAGCCTGGACTCCATAACCACCACTCAGGAAACCACCTGCATTTAACTGCTATGTGGGAGAGACATAAACACTGTCCTGTTCAAACTCAGCAATTTGGGGAGTTCAGTTAGAGAGTAGCCAGTAGATAGACCAATACTGAGAGAGATCTTGATGGTGATAAGACTGTGAATGCTGGGATGGGAGTGAGAAGCAAAAAGAAGTCTGGCCAGAAGTGCACGGAATATCGCAAGTTTCTTTTCAATTCTGCCAAGGCTGCTGTGGAGAGAGATCACGGGAGACCCAGTAGGGTTGACATATATTTACTGTGGCCTGGTTAATGACTATAACCACATCAAAGGAAAATAATTAGCACATATATTAACAAGGTTCTTTTGTAGTCCTACTGTGAATGGTAATTGTTTGTTATTAAGACTTCGTGCCTTGATCAGGTACAAGATATGTGGAAACAGTCATTCCCAACTCCCTGATGGGCATCAGGTAAGTTCTCTACGCCTTTACTTGGGACACAAATAACTGTCAAGAAGACTAAAGAAAAAGGCTGAAGTTCAAATAAATCAAATGAGCACAGCTGGTTAAGTGGGTAAGTGTTAATCAATAAATGTACTGATTCTTCTTCTTTTCAGATCAGTCTTCAAACTTGATTCCTTTTCAACTATCCAGAAAAACTCCTATCCAACTGCACCAAACATTATTCTGTCTGACCTCTAAATTTCCAAAATTCAGTTTAACCAAAATACTAATTTTCTCTCCTCATTCTTTACACATTAGCTTTAGCTATAGATATATCAAAAATTCAAGAAAGCAGTGCCTTGGAAATGGGGGAAAAGTTTCATAAATTGGAATTCTTGGAATGTCTATAAGGAAAAGCATCTAAGACAATGGTGTAAAACTTATTTTAAATTCAATAATTTAAAACCAAGTTGTAAATAAATAATAGAAAGTTAAACTGTTGAAAATAATTATGCAGTCATAGCACAGATTAAATAAACAAATAGTAGTGATAGTGAGCCTGGTGGGCTGCAGTCCATGGGGTCGCTAAGAGTTGGATATGACTGAGCGACTTCACTTTGACTTTTCACTTTCATGCATTGGAGAAGGAAATGGCATCCCACTCCAGTGTTCTTGCCTGGAGAATCCCAGGGACAGGGGAGCCTGGTGGGCTGCCATCTCTGGGGTCGCACAGAGTTGGACACGACTGAAGCGACTTAGCAGCAGCAGCAGCAGCGATGGTGAAAAGTGCAAGTGTTAGTTGCTGAGTCGTGTCTACCTCTTTGTGACGCCATGGACTGTAGCCCACCAGGCTCCTCTGTCCATGGGATTCTCCAGGCCAGAATACTGGAGTGGGGTGCCATTCCCATCTCCAGGGGAATCTTCCCGACCCAGGGATCAAACCTGGGTCTCCCACATTGCAGGCAGATTCCTTACCATCTGAGTCACTAGTGAAGGTGCTGCTGCTGCTAAGTCGCTTCAGTCGTGTCCGACTCTGTGACCCCATAGACGGCAGCCCATCAGGCTCCCCCATCCCTGGGATTCTCCAGGCAAGAACACTGGAGTGGGTTGCCATTTCCTTCTCCAATGCAGGAAAGTGAAAAGTGAAAGTGAAGTCGCGTGAAGGTGAGAACATGTTAATTCTCAAAATTTGTTCTGAAATTTCAAAAGATTAATGATTGGCATTTAAAAGGAGGGAGTGTCATTTTCTACTTTGATACAAAAATAAAATAGACTTTAAAATAAAGAATAAAAAATTTGTAGAATGTAACACATTGAAGTCATTATCAAAGATCTTTGGGAAGACTGGAACAGAGCTGGATACTGAGGGCATAATAATTCCAGGCTTCAGTAGCAAACCATACCAGGAATTTCTGAAAGGGGTGGCATTTCTTAGTCATCTTTACATCTTCAGCATCAGTCACAGTACCTAAAACAAGTTCTTGAAACAAACATTTATTTTAATGAACAGAATATATGGTCGTTTTATTTGTACCATTTGGCAATATGGGTTTTCATTCAATTAGAATGAAAAGTAAGTCTCCATGCCAATAAACAGGAAATAAATCTAATAAAAGTCAGTCATTTGCAGAAATGCCTAATTAATTCCATATTTGAAACTGGCTGACGGAATGTAGTTAAACAGTCATCATCAGACAAAGCAAACAACCCAATGGCAGCAGCACATGCCATGATGCCACCAAGACACCAAGTGATGCCAGGTGTATTCTCAAATTTGTAGTTTCCTTTGGTTTCTGTCTAATCATGAGGCTTCCTTGCTGAAATTTACTGATGTTACTACACTGGAAATGGAATTATTTTTAAAATCCCAGACAATTTCAAGTCTACTGAGAGCCACGAGGACAGTATCATCATAGCCTAAAAGAAAGTGTAACAACAGAGAGGTACGCCAAAAATACTGGTTGAATGAATAAACTATCCAGAGAGTGCTTTATTATTTCCTTATTTTTCACATGATAACTTTTATATTTCTTAATTTACTCATCCAGTTAAGAAGTAGTTAATGAGCTTCTGATGTGTTTCTGGTTCTGTGCTAGGCGTTGAGGATACAGATATGAAAAACGGTATGAGCCTCTGACTTACAGATAATAAAACTGACAAACTAGTAGGATAATTGGAGAAGCAGCTCACATGACTTAAGTACCATTGACACCAGGGCTGTACAAGGGGCTGTACTATTACATTTAACCCCTTTGGGGACATCTGGGCAGATATTACACTGAAACTAATGCACAGGTGAGTAAATGCAAGGTCAGAGAGTTTGCTTCATTTACTGATGATCCAGAATCTTTAGAGAGGAAGTGAGAGAACTCGGTACAAGCACAGGTCTGTGGAGCTCAGCCCCACTGCTCTGAATCACTCTGCTATCATTCTGCTCTGAGGGAAGTGCGGGAGCAGCGGTGGTATAGAGTTGGAGTTGGGGGTGTGGTTTCTGAAGACCTTTCAGTGGAGCCCTGTGGGACTGGGGGCTGAGGGGTATGGGGAAGCAGCGCTAACTCTGGGAATAAGTTAGGAACAGAAGGAAGTCCAAAAGTTAGGCTTTAAGATCTGGTTTTCTTTAAAACTAGACCTAGGCCTCTACCCCGCCTGCCAATGCAGGAGATGTAAGAGACATGGGTTTAGTCCTTGGGTTGGGAAGATCCCCTGGAGGAGGGCATGGCAACCCACTCCAGTATTCTTGCCTGGAGAATCCCATGGACAGAGGAACCTGGTGGGCTACAGTCCAAAGGGTCCCAAAGAGTCAGACACGACTGAAGCGACTGAGCACAGCATAGCACAGTCCCCTAAGGTGAAAGCTGAGAGGAGAGGGCTCAAGCAGGATTGCCAGGCAAAATGTCAAATATCTAGTTCAGTTTGAGTTTCAGATAAACAATGAATATATTTTACTGTATATATAGTATATATGTGTGTTTATAAATATTCTGTATGAAATGTGTGTTGCTGTTGTTAAATCTGGCGATTGTAATTTCAGGTTTTCTTTTGGATATTTATTCAGCTACTTTCTTTAGGTCAAGAGGCAGCGGGGACTCAGGAGAGAGCCTCACCTAGAATGTAGTACGCATCTCGTGACAGCGTTCTCCGTGTGTCATCCATAAAGAATCTGGGAGTTTTGTGCGGGGGAGGAAGCTGACCGGGTGTAGGAGGACCAAAGGGTATTAGCTCAGCTGACCTCAAAGCCCGAAAAGCACTTCCTCTTCCCACTTAATCCTATATTCAAAACTCAAATTTCCAAGGTAAACTCAAATACAAAAGAGCTGCTTATTAATAAGCTTTCTGTTTAGATAGATTTACTGCACAAATCCCAGTGTGGGCCCAAACCAGATAATCCCACAAAGTCCATTAAGCATAACCCTCTTTCTATCCAATAACTGCTTACAAAATATAACACACACTATTCAGTATAATACCCAAGGCTGACCTCAAACTGCCTTTCCAGGCTCAACTCTCTCCACAACTGCTCCAGGGTTGTATGAAATCCAACACAGCCTGGAGTACAGTCAGACCAGTGACAGCCTTAAGTCTGTCTGTGCTATTCCTCTCGCCAGCAGAGACCCTACACTTCATTTCTGATTGTCAGCACCCTAATACCAGCTCCGTGCACTGGGATTATTGACAGTGTCATCGGCTGAGAGTTCTCAAGGCAGTAGATCCTGATACAGAGCTAAGAGTGCAAACGTTTTTTGACAAACAACATCTGAAAGGAAAAGGGAGGAAACAGGATCAGACAGAGGAGACTGCTACCAAGGAGATGCCAATCTAATGATGCTTTGCCAGCCCAACAGGGGGCTCCAGAGCAAAAACTGCCCATCAGAGAAATCTCGAAATGGACAGAAATGGCCAGGTCCTTGTACCACTGCATTGCAACCACTGCTCTGGCCAGAATCCAGCCTGAGAACAGCATGACCATAGCTAGAAATGAGGCATACCCTGACAGTGATAATGTTGTTGTTGTTCAGTGGCTAAGTCGTGTCTGACTCTTTGTGACCTCATGGACTGCAGCACACCAGGCTTCCCTGTCCTTCTCTATCACCCAGAGTTTGCTCAGATTCATGTACATTGAGTCGGTGATGCTATCTAACCATCTCATCCTCTGCCACCCTCTTCTCCTGTTGCCAGAAATCTTTCCCATCATCAGGGTCTTTTCCAATGAGTAGGCTCTTCGAATCAGCTGGCCAAGGTATTGGAGCTTCAGCTTCAACATCAGTCCTTCCAAAGAATATTCAGGGTGGATTTCCTTTAGGATTGACTGCTTTGATCTCCTTGCAGTCAATCCTATTGTCCGAAGGTATCAGCTGATCACACCCCACAGCTGAGTGAAGAGTCTTTTTTTAAAGGGGACCCTGAGAGGAACATCTACATATCTGTCACAACCAGAAAGAGACTCCTACACAGAGTTAGATCTTGAAATGACTTCAGAAGTATTCCCCTTAGAAACACCCCCTAAAACTTTGACATAACATCTGAATGATGCCATTAAAGTGCTATTTTTTTAGGATAATTGAAGAATTATCAATACTAGAAATGAGAAGTGTGATATTACAATAGATCCTATAAAATTAGAATAAATTAAGAGAATAGTTTTAACAAGTTCATGTCAGTAAATTTCATAACTTAAATCATATGGACAAATCTGTGAAAAGCACAGATTATTTAAATTAATTTATACTTATAAACCCTTTCACACAAAAAAAGAAAAGAAAAATCAGTTCCAGATTTCACCTGTGAATTTTGCTAAGCATTTAAGGAAAATATAATGTCAATTTTATACAAAATATTTTTTAAAAATAGAAGAGAAAGGAATACTTCTCAACTTACTCTATGAGTATTATTCTGATTGAGAACAAAAGCAAAGACAATAGGAATAAAAAAAACTAAATCCATCTCAATATTTCTCATGAACATAGGTACAAAAATCCTTAGCAAAATGTTAGCAAATTGTATTCAATACATAATGACCAAAGGGATTTTATCCCAGGAATGCAATGCTGGCTTAGCATTCAAAAATCAATGTAATTTACAATTATCCGACTAAAGGAGAAAAAAAACACATAGTAATTGTGATCAATGCAAATAAAATGCTTTGACAAAGTTCAACATCCATTCATAAGAAAAGCTCACAGCTAACTAAGAGGAAGACTTCCTCAATCTGATGAAAAATGCCTACACAAATCTTAAACCTGTTATCATTACTAATGATCAAAATAATGAATGCGTTTCCTCCTAAGATCACAAAGAAGGCAATGATATCTATTCTCATCATATTTATTCTAGATTGTACTGGAGGATGAAAAAAGTCGCATGTGAACACAGTCCTAGCTGAGCTATTAGCATCAACTGCCAGCCATGTGAATGATTCATCTGGCCCAGGTGAACCTTCAAATAATTCCAGTCTTGGCCATTATTTGGCTGCAACCTCATGAGCAACTCCAAGGAAGAATTACCCAGCTGAACCAAGTCTATCCACAGAAATGCAAGACAAAATTAAACAAAATTGTTGTGTTGAGCCATTAAATATCAAGGTAATTTATAACCCAGTGATTGACAACTGAAATAAAAAAGATTCACAATAGCAAAAAAGAAACCAAACAATATTACTTAAGAATGAACTTAATGAAGCCTCCAGAATACTGCTGAGAAACTGAAGAAGCATGAACACATTGCAGCTTTTTCTGTCTGTAGGCATCCGGCAATTGTTTAAAAAATGCAGCTTCTAGGAGCCTTGTTCCCAGGAGTTGAGTCAATCGTGTTCTCTGGGGACCTTTGCAGTTAATAGATTGTTCTTTCTAAAGCCAGCTTCTGGAGCAACAATAGTCTGTCACCATTTTGCTGCCCAAAGATTCTCCACGGATAAAGATGGGGAGATCTGCAATCTTTCTTCCTTCCAAGATCAAAGGAGATCCCAGAGTTTTATCTAAAATTCAGAAAGACCATATACAAAATCCTGTGCTCAGTTACTCCCTACTCTTTGAGACCTGTGAACTGTAGCTGCCAGGCTCCCCTGTCCATGGGATTCTCCAGGCAGGAATACTGGAGTGGTTTGCCGTGCTCTTCTCCAGGGTATCTTTGCAACCCAGAAATTGAACTCATATCTCTGGCGTCTCCTGCATTGCAGGCAGGTTCTTTACCCACTGAGCCACCAGGGAAGCCCCATTAATAAAACCTCCTATTCTCTGATCTGAATACACGCCTGGGAGTTCAGCCCGCTGGGAACCTAACACTGCACTGGGCTGACACATCAGTGCTGTGGAGGGGTGTCAGGAAACGCCATCAACCACCAATAAGCCAAACATGCACTCTGGTGCCCGGGGTCCCTCAGACAAACTGCCACTTTCAAATGTGTCACTGTCTGAAATATATCACTGTTTTTTAGTCCTTATTTTGTGTTGAAAGCCTCAGTAGATAGCTTATTTAATTTCTAACAGCAACCTATTTTTTCAATTTCAAAGCTGCAGAGATTGCCAACCATGCTAAGAAAGTATTTTAGTCCCATTTTTCAAATAGAAAAATTGATTCATATTATCTAGAACTTATATTCTACTTGAAGTCCTTGTTTGGTGCATGTCCACTTTGCCCTCTGCTTGCTTTTATCCCTGAGTCTCCCATTAGACTATTAGATCATCGAGTACAAAGACTATGTCTTATTAATTTTTATATCTCTAGGAAAGAGCATAGTGCTTAGCTCTTAAACACTATTCACTAAATGTCACTTAAACGTCTCAATTAGAAGGTGTATCACACTTATCTTAGTCTAAGTATTATCTCCCTCAACCAGACTGTAAGGTCCCAAAAGGCAAGGGTCACATATTATTCACCTTTGCATTCTTGGCGTTGAGTTTGAGGTCTAGGACACAGGACAAGTTTCATAGTGGAATAAATGACAGATGCAACTCACCAAGTTGCCCTGGCCATCACTAACTGGCAGTAAAATTCCCAAAAGAGCTGTAGAAAGCAGTAGGGGTATTAATGAAATAAGAGTCTGTGAATAATTTAGTAATTAACATTGTCTATATTTGCATGCATTTGCATAATACTTCTTAGCTTATGAAATATTTCCACATCCATTTTATAGCATAATCTTTCCAGGATTCCTACGAGGTAAAAAAAAAAACAAATGTTATTGGCCTTTTATAGAAGAGCTTCTATATTTTGTCCAGACAAAAAACTTGTCCTTAGTAACATTAATTAATGTAATGTTAGAAATAGTACTCAGATTTCCTGTCTTCCTGTGTAGAGCTTTACCCACTGGATCACCCTTTGAGCAAGGTCAATAACTGACCATTCACTTTGGACTTCAACTATTTATAGCTGCCAGCCTACAGGCAGGTCTTTTGAATTCTTGAATTTTGATGTACTCTTCTGTAAAATTACAATAGTTATTATTAATCTGACTTCCCAATCAAGTAACATTTATTAAAATGTGTATTAATATTAATGTGCATTAATAACACTTAATACATTAATTTAATAATAGAATTAAATCATATTCCTAGAATGGTATTAATATTTATTGAGTCCTATTTATTCTTTTTGTTTAAAAGTGCAAAGAAGATAAAACACCGACTGAGTCCAATGTGAAAGTATTAAAATTTTGAAGAAGAAATGAGAAATCTTCCCCCGAAAGCAGAGAGATTTGACAAGAGATAACTTTCCTAAATTCTGCCCCTCGCTTTCTTCCTGAGCCTAGGAGTTTAGGTCAGCTGTCTGCTCTCCCGAAGCAGCCCTCGTCAATCATTTAGGAATAACACCTCCAGTGTCCAGCTGACTGGTTTCTCTGCCCTATGATTCAGGATTTGAACTGCATCACTGGTGTTTAACTTGGCTCTTCACCACCACATTAAAGATGGCTTTTGGTAATTATTCACATAAATGTAAGCTGCCTGATATATTAAAAAAGGGAAGCTTTAGATGGTTCTTCAGTGAGCTTTCTAACTGCAGACCAAACGTCACACCCATTTGCTATCTAGTAACCACTATGCCCTCTGGATTAAGAATATGCTACCTTATGATGGTGTAAGGCAAGTGCCAGATGGTTTTTCTAGTTCTGGACAAAATTTTATTAACTTCCTAGGATTATTAACTTCCTTGGCTTCCTTGATGGCTCAGCGGGTAAAGAATCCAGCTGCAATGCAAGAGACACGGGTTTGATCTCTGGGTTGGGAAGATTCCCTGAAGGAGGAAATGGCAACCCACTACAGTATTCTTGCCTGAAGAATTCCATGGACAGAGGAGCTTGGTGGACTACAGTCCAAAGTGTTGCAAAGAGTCAGACATGACTGAGCAACTAAGCTCTTAGGATTCTGAGGATAGTCAGATCTCATCAATTCTTGTAAGAATTGATGAAGTCAACAGGCCTATGAAAATGTCAGGAATTCCTTGGTGAGGACAAATGCATTTGGTCAAATGGTGAGTCTGAACCCACTCAATTTCTCACTGCCTCCAACACAAATCCTCAACTCCAGGAGACAGTGCTATTCACCTGCTTCTAGAACCCTCTGTGCTGTGGTTAAACTCACTGAAACTTAGAATGCCTTTTCAACTCCTCCCCAACCATAAAAATAATGGCTTCCATTTCTAATAGGGTGCATCTAGTCACACTTAAATCACTAGGAATCAGAAAGTTAAGCAGTGTATTCAAAATATACAACTAGTGATAGAACCAGGATTTAAATTCTGTTTAACTAAAATCCATTCTCTTCACATTATGCTTCTTCTCTCAGGACCAGCTCAAAACCCTCCTCCTTCCATAAGTCTCCTTTGAGCATGCAACTCTGAATGACCTCGTAATTCTGTCTTCTTTCACTGACTACTCAGCACACTTCACCTGGGGGCGACGTCTTCCACTCAGTCACAAAATTCTTGGAGAAAGAATGTGCTCTTATATTTATAGTATTTCTTACCTCTCGTCTACTATTTTTTTTTAATCCCATTAAAATAAAAATTTTGGGTGAGGACAAACATCTCCTTGAATGTCTGATCTTTGTATACCATTGCTGCTAAGTCACTTCAGTCATGTCCAACTCTGCCTGACCCCGTAGACGTCAGCCCACCAGGCTCTCCTGCCCCTGGGATTCTCCAGGCAAGAAAACTGGAGTGGGTTGCCATTTCCTTCTCCAATGCATGAAAGTGAAAAAGTGAAAGTGAAGTCACTCAGTCGTGTCCGACTCTTAGTGACCCCATGGACTGCAGCTCACCAGACTCCTCCATCCATGGGATTTTCCAGGCAAGAGTACTGGAGTGGGGTGCCATTGCCTTCTCCGTGTACACCGTTAGATGTTTTAAATAGTATGGTGTACATAGTAGACATTTAAAACTGGATGTTGACACAAATATAAATTGGATTTAGACTAAATATTCATTTGAAAACTGAAGAAACTAGGATGCAAAAAGATTAAATGCAAAAATTCTCACAGAAATTTCCTTGCAGAGCTAGGTCTCTTGATTCACTGATCAGTGGATTTTTTTCATGTTATATTTAGGATGACCATTCAATTTGTTGCCCAAACTTTGATATTTTTAAGAGTCAAAGTGAGTAATATTTAAAATTATTCTTAAAATTATTCTAGGACAACAGGAATAAACTAGAATATAGCATCACCTAATTATCTTCTTCAGAACTTCCCTGGTGGCTCAGACGGTTAAGCGTCTGCCTACAATGTGGGAGACCCGGCTTCGATCCCTGGGTCGGGAAGATCCTCTGGAGAAGGAAACGGCAACCCACTCCAGTACTCTTGCCTGGAAAATCCCGTGGACAGAGGAGCCTGGTAGGCTACAGTCTATGGGGTCACCAAGTGTCGGACACAACTGAGTGACTTCACTTCACTCAGTTACCAATGGTAATAATGGCTGTACATGTTTATATACAGTGCATACAATGTGCCAAGTACTGTTGTGAGGTTATAAATATTATCTATGATATATTTAAAAATATAAATATACATATTAAACAACTTGTTTAATCTCCATCAGATCAGATTAGATCACATCAGTCACTCAGTCGTATCCGACTCTTTGCGACCCCAGGAATCGCAGCATGCCAGGCCTCCCTGTCCATCACCATCTCCTGGAGTTCATTCAGTTCAGACTCACGTCCATCGAGTCAGTGATGCCATCCAGCCATCTCATCCTCTGTCATCCCCTTGTCCTCTTGCCCCCAATCCCTCCCAGCATCAGAGTCTTTTCCAATGAGTCAACTCTTCGCATGAGGTGGCCAAAGTACTGGAGTTTCAGCTTTAGCATCATTCCTTCCAAAGAAATCCCAGGGCCGATCTCCTTCAGAATGGACTGGTTGGATCTCCTTGCAGTCCAAGGGACTCTCAAGAGTCTTCTCCAACACCACAGTTCAAAAGCATCAGTTCTTCGGTGCTCAGTCTTCTTCACAGTCCAACTCTCACATCCATACATGACCACAGGAAAAACCATAGCCTTGACCAGACGGACCTTTGTTGGCAAAGTAATGTCTCTGCTTTTGAATATGCTATCTAGGTTGGTCATAACTTTCCTTCCAAGGAGTAAGCATCTTTTAATTTCATGGCTGCAGTCACCATCTGCAGTGATTTTGGAGCCCAGAAAAATAAAGTCTGACACTGTTTCCACTGTTTCCCCATCTATTTCCCATGAAGTGGTGGGATCGGATACCATGATCTTCGTTTTCTGAATGTTGAGCTTTAAGCCTTAAAAGCTTTAAGCTGTTAAAGCCTTAAAAGCTTTAAGCCTTTAAAGCTTTAAGCTTTAATCTCCATAAACAAGTACTATTATGATTCCATTGTACAGATGAGAAAACTGAGGCTAAGAGGGCATAAGTAACTTGCCTAAAGTCATACACCTAACAAATGTTAGAGCTACAGATTTGAACTCAAATAGTCTGGCTCACAAGCCATTGTTCTTAACCACCACAGAATAGAAAGCAGGTACTTAATATTTGATGGCGGTTTATTCCTAGCTAAGATCAGTTCCCCTTGGTCAAGGTGCCATTCCTGTGGCCTAGTGGAAAGAGTCCCAGGTCAGGAGACAAAAGGAATGGGATCCAGTGTCCACGCACCCTCTGAATCACCATGTCACGCTCCTCAGTTTTCTGTCTTTGAGAGTGCTTAACTACTCTTGAAGTCTACTAGCAATGAGGGACTCCTTTGATAGGACTGATGGACACGGTTTCACTTCAGGGTGTAGTACAACCTAGCACCTGATGGGTACTGAGAGAGAACTCACCTTGTCCTACGTCCGGGGGGGACAGTTTCCTTGACTTGTGAGGGCCTTGATGACAGTATGACA
Source organism: Bubalus kerabau (assembly GCF_029407905.1). NCBI lineage: Eukaryota > Metazoa > Chordata > Mammalia > Artiodactyla > Bovidae > Bubalus > Bubalus kerabau. The sequence goes on along the minus strand of NC_073634.1, from coordinate 84,176,971 downwards.
GGTTACTCACAGGAGCCTGAGAAATTGGCACAGCATCTTCAATTTCAAATGGGAAAGGAGAAACTCTGGAAAACTAGGTAATTTACCCAAAGTCATACTGTTTGGATTTCCCAGGTGGCACTAGTGGTAAAGAATCCGCCTGCCAATGCAGGAGACCTCAGAGATGCTAGTTTGATCCCTGAGTCAGGAAGATCCCCTGGAAAAGGGAATGGCTACCCACTCCAGTATTCTTGCCTGGAGAATCCCACGGGCAGAGAAACCTAGCGGGCTACAGACCATATGTTGCTAAGCCAGACATGACTGAAGCAACTTAGCACAGCACATTGTTACATGGAAGTTTATGAAAGACCCAAGATTGGAACCCAGTCTATATAACCCCAAATCTATGATCACTGTACCAGAGCAGTCTGGCACAGAAATATCACCTTAATTCACAAACAAATCTTGTTTCTCCAGCTCCTCAATTTCATGATTCAGTAGTTCTGTGGGTCAGAATTACTAGCATCCAGAAAGAACAAGAAGCATTGTTTGGGAGGGAAGGGAAGATGAGGCAAGACAAGAATTACACCCAATCAAACCAGCTTTAGTGCCCGTGCCATTCCTACTGCTCATACATACTTAGAAACTATATATATATATTATAAAGATGTTTATGAAGACACCACAAAAGTTATACTGCTGAATTTCTGAGGCTCCATGGTTGCCAGGGAAACAATGATCTCTTTCTCACAGGAAAGCTTCTTGAAGAGTGGGACATGACTCAGAGATACTAGGAATTGGAGTCTTAACAGGGGAACTGTCTGTGTGAAGCATGCCCAGTCATCACCATATACATGTCTGACTTGAGTTTCCCCAAGTGCATCTCCATCTCCCAGAGATTCTTGCCACACTAATGTGAGGCACTGCCGTTCAGTCTACTGACTGAACGAGGACAGTGAGTCCCAAGCCTAGTCTGCTTTCTTTAGAAATTCACCCCCTTCTTGGTAAGAGGCACCTGCTGCTGCTGCTAAGTCACTTCAGTCGTGTCCAACTCTGTGCGACCCCATAGACAGCAGACCACAAGGCTCCCCCATCCCTGGGATTCTCCAGGCAAGAAAACTGGAGTGGGTTGCCATTTCCTTCTCCAATGCATGAAAGTGAAAAGTGAAAGTGAAGTCGCTCAGTCGTGTCCGACTCTTAGCGACCCCATGGACTGTAGCCCACCAGGCTCCTCCGTCCATGGGATTTTCCAGGCAAGAGTACTGGAATGGGTTGCTATTTCCTTCTCCAATGCAGGAAAGTGAAAAGTGAGAGTGAAGTCGCTCAGTCATGTCCGACTCTTAGTGACCCCATGGACTGCAGCCTAGCAGGCTCCTCCATCCATGGGATTTTCCAGGCAAGAGTGCTGGAGTGGGGTGCCATTGCCTTCTCCATAAGAGACACCGGGACCAGCATAAAAGGGCACTCGGGATACACAGGGTTCTCAGATATAGACCCTAAACTGTCCTTGGGCCCATCTTAGAGCTGGTCCCATTTCTGATTGCCTTTGTTGCTAGCTTTTCATAAACAGAAAACAATGTCTTGATAGGGATGTGGAGAAATTGAAATTCTTGTGCATTTTGGGTGGGAATGTAAAATTGCACAGCCACTGTGGAAAACAGTGTATCAATTTCTCAAAAAGTTAAAAATAAAATTACCATATGACTTATATTAACTTATTATTATATTAACACATAGTAATAAAATTACCATATGTGAGTTAGATGTGAATGTTGTTAATGCCACTGAAATCTACACTTACAAATTATTAAGATGGAAAATAGATGACCAATGCAAGTTCAGTGCCTGAAGCAGGGCACTCAAAGTCGGTGCTCTGGGACGACCCAGAGGGATGGGCTGGGGAGGGAGGTAGGAGGGGGGGTCAGAATGGGTGCACACATGTGCACCCGTGGCTGATTCATGTCAATGTATGGCAAAAACCACTACAATATTGTAAAGCAATTATTACCCAATTGAAATAAATAAATTTTAAAAAACAATCTAAAAAAAATTGCTGAGAAGGTAAATTTTGATGTGTATACTTTTTTCTTTTTTGCTTTGTTATTGTAGTGATTTTATTTTTTAAATTATTTATTTTAATTGGAGGTTAATTAGTTTACGATATTGTGGGTTTTGCCATACATTGACATGAATCAGCCATGGGTGTACATGTGTCGCCCGTCCCGAACCCCCCTCCCACCCCGCTCCCCACCTCATCCCTCTGGGCTCTCCCAGTGCACCAGCTTTGAGTGTCCTGTTTCATTCTGTGCATACTTTAAAAATAACAAAAAAAAAAAAAGAAGAAGAAGAAGAAAAAAGAAAAAGACTGACAGGAGAAGGAAAACAAATTCTTAATGTCTCTTGTATAAGGGATCTTCATAGACTATCTCTTTGGATCTTTGTAACAAGCTTGATTTTAACCCCATATTTCAGATGAGCAGATGAAGCTGGGGCTGAGAATATCAGTAATTTTCTTCGGTTTTTAAGCTTGCAGAATATGCAGATTTGAGATAGGCATATCTGACGTAGGTCCTAGGTTCATATATTCCTCCTCAAAATTTCTCCTTTGTACTAAACTCCTTCTCTTCACATACAGCTTAATACCCTGAGAGAAGGGAAAGTGCCTTAAATGTGGGTGCCTCCTCATTAGCATAGCCAAAGCTAAACTAGGTGCTTCTTGTCTTCTGTTGAATTGTTGAATTGGTGCTTCTGTTGAATTGATTCCCCTCCTTGACCCAGGACTGAAGAGTGCTTGGTGTCATTTTTACCTGAAGTTACTGGACACGATCAGGACAAGTTTGTGATCCTCCAGGCTGCCCGGCCATGCCCTTCGCCACTGCAAACTGTGACCTGACGAAAGAATCTATTTTAGGATTCCCCACGTCCGCTGTGGTTCTGAGTAATGCCTGCGACCTGTTATGTAAGCAATTAAGCAAGAAAAGATGGGAAATTGTATTTACATTTTCCACACTGTGGAGCTTCCTATACCTAACCTTGAATACTTAATATTGTGCTGAGTTATGATTCATCAGGGAAAGATGGTTTTATTTATTAAAAAAAAAAAGGAAACAAAGCTTAACTGTCAGTAGGATGGTTATCTTAAAGAGAAAATAGAATAGAACATACGTTTTTAGATTGTAAATAGTGAAAATGAAAAATAAACTACTTCTCTTACTGAAGGCAAGGACTTTTCAGATCTTTCTTCTCTTGCTTCCTAACCTTCAACAAAATAATAATGACAATAGTACTATTTCTCATTTTCATTGGACTTGTTATCCACCTGGAAAAACCCTACCCTAATACCATATACCCAAATCTCATCTTCCTCTAAGGCTCAGCTCCATACCCTTCTTCCGTGAAGACTTCTCTGACCACTCCCCACCTCCCTTCTTTCCAGATGTTTACTTTGTTCAACAGTCTGCGCTTTAATTTGCTAATGCTACTTATTTACATTTCACATCTTCCCTCTAAACTGAGTACTATTTCAGAATAAAATATTTTATTTCTTTAAACCATAGATCAAGACATTGTAGTCACTCAGTAAGTATGCATCACTGACATATATTTCACGTATTGTGTTTTTTGCATTTCACTTATGTATATATAGGGTGTAGAGCTTAAATATGTCTAATTTCCTTGAGAACACAGAGCAGAAGAATATCTATAGTTATTGCCAATAATGATTTTTGGGGGGGTTTTTGGGGGGAGGGCAGGTTGGCCAAAAAGTTCATTTATGGTTTTCTTTTTTTAAAAAATTAACTAATTTATTTATTTTAATTGAAGGATAATTACTTTATAATGTTGTGGTGGTTTTTGCCATACATCAACATGAATCAGCCACGGGTGTACATGTGAACTCCCTCCCACCTCCCTCCCCACCCCATCCCCCCGGGTTGTCCCAGAGCACCAGCTTTGATGGCCCTGCTTCATGCATCGAACTTGCCCTGGTCATCTATTTTACATATGGTAATGAACAGGTTTCAATGCTATTCTCTCAAATCATTCCACCCTCACCTTTTCCCACGTAGTCCAAAAATCTGTTCTTTACATCCGTCTCTTGTTGCCTTGCGTATAGGATCATCATTACTGTCTTTCTAAATTCCATATATATGTGTTAATATACTGTATTTGTGTTCCTCTTTCTGACTTACTTAACTCTGTTTAATAGGTTCCAGTTTCATCTACCTCTTTAGAACGGACTCAAATACATTCCTTTTTTATAGCTGAGTAATAATATTCCATTGTGTGATACAGTTTTTAAAAGGGCGGCCTGTTTTACTTGGAAAAATTATTTATGATGAAATATCCTCATGTGCATTTACATCAGTGGACCCAAAAGAAGCCAGGACAAGCACAGGTAAAAGTGAACAGGACGTGGTCCTTCCTAGGAATGCCACTAGAATCCATTTTTAAGACTCTTCTGATGCTAAGAGCAGAAACTTTTAAGAACATGTAGTAACCTGGTTAAATATTAATGCTCCAAGTCTAGGAGATGAGACTGGCATCTAATTCTCAGTGCTTTACTTCCCTCCCATCCATCAGGTGACAGAAAATTAAATTTTTAAATTCTGATTTTACTACAGTGCTTCTCAACCTACCTTTGCTTTAGAATCATCTGGAGTGATACAGAAAACACAGATTCCCAGGCCCCATCTCCAAGACTTGGATGCAATTGGTCTGGGCATCAGTACTTGTTAAAAGCTCCCAAGGTGATTTTGAAGAGCAACCAGAACTGAGAACCACTGATAAGGTAAAATTTGATTTACTGATTTCTTATTCTGAACCTACCCTAAGTGCCAAAAAATAAAAATTAAATTAAAAATAACAATCCAGCCTCCATGCTGCCTCAGAAAAAAATAGGAATTTATTAAAATTTCACCAGAAAGGGTACAATAATAAAAGATATGGTACAAAGTAAGCAAATGCCCAATGACATTTCCTTGTCTGGGTACTTTGGGTCTTAGACACTTCTTCCCCTGTCCAGGGCCACACTGTGGCCGTCAGAAAAAGTAATAATCACACTGTGATTTTGGAAATCACCCAAGGAAAGACTTCTCTGGCAAGAGGTTGACAATCTTTACCGTCCAGAAAAAATGGTGCCAACATGTCACTAGGCATTTCAGTTTTCATTGCTTCTGTGAGATGGGATGTTGAAGCCACCCAAAACTGGTTCTTACCAAAAGTGGAGGCAAAGTCATTTCTGATGTCAAGTATTCCCTTGAACAATTGGAACAAGTTTACAATTGTGCAAGAGATGGACACAGAGACAGGGAAACTTTATAAAAAAACAGGGCTTCCCTGGTAGCTCAGTTGGTAAAGAATCTACCTGCAATGCAGGAAACCCTGGTGTGATTCCTGGGTTGGGAAGATCCACTGCAGAAGGGATAGGCTACTCACTCCAGTATTCTTGGGCTTCCCTTGTGGCTCAGCTGGTTAAGAATCCACCTGCAATGTGGGAGACCTGGGTTCAATCCCTGAGTTGTGAAGATCCCCTGGAAAAGGGAAAGGCTACCCACTCCAGTATTGTGGCCTGGAGAATTCTATGGACTGTATCGTCCATGGGGTCAGACACGACTGAGCAACTTTCACTTGATAAGAAAACACAAATCGATTGTTGACCAAATTACAATCCAAAGAAGCAGAAGGATCCCCACCTACAACATGGACTAAATTAAACTCCCCAAGGGTACTCTGAAGTGTTTCAGAAAAAGTAACAGGCCTGTTTCCTTGTTTCATGAAATGAATCACCCTTTAGGGCTAGAGTCCATTAATAGTTGACTTGTTTGCAAGGGGAAATTGGTCATAAGGCAAAAACGTAAAAAGCATTCAAAATGGTCCATTTTGTAGGTGAGATGCTCCTGCAATCCCTCTTTAGATTCCCCTACTTTGTATATGTTGAGTTAAAAATGTTTCTTTTAATCATCTCACTAACCAAATGAGTCATACTGAATGCTTTTTATGTTACCAAGGAAGGCTGGAATCCAAAAACTGCTAAAATTTCTAGAGACAATCGAGGGGAGTATTGAAGAGTTCAATGGTCAAGAAATGGCTCGATCCAGTACTCAGGTTGAGTAATTCTGAGGGGATAGAATTAAGCACAATACTCAAACCTAACTTGCCTTCCTGTTCTTCATGAAGAATAATCACAGCTTGCTCATTCAATAAACAATTAATCATGTGTTTGTACAAGCTACTATATTAGATATTCACAGAAACACACACAATCTCTATACTTCAAAGGGATCACAGTCTAAGACAGGATACTAAAGTCAAGTGAAGACAAGGCTCCAGACAGAGTGAAGTGGCATGCGAGCCTATGGGTGCTGTTATGCCCAGCTGAAATCCCCTCCCTACAGCAGGACACACAGCACAGACCCTTCATGTCTCTGAGGCACAGAGGGCGATGAGAGAGATGCCAAAGACTGGAATTGAGCAAATGCAGTCCCAAAAAGAAAACATTATAGACCTCATCAACAGAAGACCCACAGCTTGATATCTTCAGACTAGTCAACTGGCAGGGACAGCCAAGCTAAAAGGGCCAGAGGCTACATCTTGGTTACATTCTGAATCTCTGTTGCTCCTTGCTCTTTCATATAGACTACTGGAAAAAAAATTTTTGCTCCCTCTTGTGAAGTGACAAGACACCGGCACAGGTTCAGCAGTGAGACCAATCACCCACCTTCGAATGGTATCTGTATGATCTTGGCTACATTTTTCTACCTTCCTAAAATTCAGTTTCTTCATCTATAAAATGAGAATAGAAGTTCTGCCCTCACGTTTGTTGTAAAGATTTACTGAGAAAATAAATTTGGTATTTAGTTCAGTGTTTAGCAAATAATGGAGTGGAGTGCTCAGTGGTGTCTGACTCTCTGTGACCCCAGGGACTGTAGCCCACCAGGCTCCTCTGTCCATGGAATACTCCAGGCAAGAATACTGCAGTAGGTAGCCATTCCCTTCTGTGGGGGATCTTCCCTACCCAGGGATCAAACCTGAGTCTTCTGCCTTGCAGGTGGATACTTTACTGTCTGAGCCAGTGGGTAGCTAATAGATAAATATTATTCATTATTATTACTGTTATCCCTTTACCCTCAAGTACAAGCATACTTCCCTTACCAACTTCTGTCTGGGGTAGTTCCTCTATCTCTGACTAGGAGAGTCTCACAGACATAGTTTTTTGTAGCAGTTATAGCATCTCTCTGCCACCATTACAGCTTAGAAGATGATTGTCAGATGGTAGCTGCAGACAGCTTCACCATTCTGAAAACCTCTGTGGTCCACTCCTCTCCACGCTGCCCTCTGCCGACCACAGACAGTCACTGCAATTGACCTTTCAGGTCCTAGGAGTGTCCGACCATACGAGAGGTCCGTACTGCTGATGAGCCTCTAGAATTTGTTGTTGATAAACAGGTCATTTCTGCTTAAAAATTTTGAACTGAATGCAGAATTCCAGAGAATAGTAGGGAGAGATAAGAAGGCCTTCCTAAATGAACAATGCAAAGTAGAGGAAAACAATAGAATGGGAAAGACTAGAGATCTCTTCAACAAAATCAGAGATATCAACGGAATATTTCATGCAAGGATGGGCATGATAAAGGACAGAAATGGTAAGCATCTAACAGAAGCAGAAGAGATTAAGAAGAGGTGCCAAGATTACACAGAAGAGCTACACAAAAAAGTATTAAGGACAAGGATAACCACGATGGTGTGGTCACTCATCTAGGGCCAGACATTCTGGAGTAGGAAGTCAAGTAGGCCTTAGGAAGCACTACCACAAAGAAAGCTAGTGGAGGTGATGGAATTTCAGCTGAGCTACTTCAAATCCTAAGAGACAATGCTGTTAAAGTGCTGCGCTCAATATGTCAGCAAACTAGGAAAATTCAGCAGTGGCCACAGTATTGAAAAAGGTTACTTTTCATTCCAATCCCAAATAAGGTCAAAGAGTGTTCAAACTACTGTACAATTGTGCTCATTTCACATGCTAGTAAGGTTATGCTCAAAATCCTCCACACTAGGCTTCAATAGTACATGAACTGAGACCTTCCAGATGTACAAGGTGGGTTTAGAAAAGGCAGAGGAATCAGATATCAAATTGCCAGCATTCGCTGAATCATAGAGAAAGCAAGGGAATTCCAGAAAAACATCCACTTCTGTTTCATTGACTATGCTAAAGCCTTTGACTGTGTGGATCACAACAAACTGTGGAACGTTCTTAAAGAGATAGGAATATCAGATCACCTTACCTGTTTCCTGAGAAAACCGTATCCAAGTCAAAAAGCAACAATTAGAACCTTAGGTGGAATGACTGGTTCAAAATTGGGAAAGGGGTATGACAAGGCTGTGTATTGTCACCCCGTTTATTTAACTCTTTGCAACCCCGTGGACTATAGCAGCCCACAAGGCTCCTCCATCCATGGGATTCTCCAGACAAGAATACTGGAGTGGGTTGCCATTTCTTTCTCCAGGGGATTTTCCTGACCCAGGGATTGAACCCAGGTCTCCCGCATTGCAGGCAGATGCTTTAACCTCTGAGCCACCAGGGAAGCCCAAACTTATACACAGAGTATATCATCTGAAGTGCCAGTCTTGGTGAATCATGAGCCAGAATCAAGGTTGCTGGGAGAAACATTGACAATCTCAGATATACAGATGGAACTAAAGAACCTCTTTAGTGAAGAGAAGCTAAAGAACCTCTTGATGAGGGTGAAAGAAGTGAATGAATAAGCTGGCTTAAAACTCAACATTCAGAAAACTAATATCACGGCATCAGTTCCCATTACTTCATGGCAAATAGATGGGGAAACAATGGAAACAGTGACAGACTTTATTTTCTTGGGGTCCAAAATCACTGTGAACAATGACAGCAACCATGAAAATAAAATACACTTGCTCTTTGGAGGGAAAGCTATGACAAACATAGAATGTTTGTCCAGTATTAAAAAGCAGAGATATTACTTTGCAAACAAAGATCCATATAGTCAAAGCTATGGTTTTTCCAGTAGTCATGTATGGATGTGAGAGTTAGACCATAAAGAAGGCTGAGAGCTGAAGAATTGATGCTTTAAAATTATGGTGTTGGAGAAGACTCTTGAGAGTCCCTTGGGCCGCAAGGAGACCCAACCAGTCACTCCTAAAGGAAATACACCCAGAATATTCATTGGAAGGACTAATGCTAAAGCTGAAGCTCCTGTATTTTGGCTATCTGATGCAAAGAGTCAACTCATTGGAAAAGATACTAATGCTGGGAAAGATTGAAGGCACAGGGAGAAGAGGACAGCAGAGAATGAGATAGTTAGATAGCATCACCAACTCAATGGACATGAGTTTGAGTAAATTCCAGGAGACTGTGAAGGACATGGAAGCCTGGCGTGCTGCAGTCCATGGAGTTGCAAAGAGTCAGACACAACTTAGTGACTGAACAACAAACAACAAAAACAAAGTAGGTCATTTAGAGTTATATAGAAAATAAGGCATGAAGAAGGGAGTGACTCCCCACTTCAGTGGACTTCCCTCATAGATCAGCCGGTAAAGAATCTGCCTGCAATGCAGGAGACCTGGGTTCAATTCCTGAGTCAGGAAGATCCCCTGGAGAAGGAAATGGAAACCCACTCCAGTATTCCTGCCTGGAGAATCCCATGGACAGAGGAGCCTGACAGGCTGCAGTCCATGGGGTCCCAAGAGTCAGACACGACTTAGCGACTAAACCACCACCACCACCCACTCCAGTATTCTTGCCTAGAGAATTCCATGGACAGAGGAGCCTGGGAAATGATAACCAAGAGTCAAAATGGACTCACTAGAAAAGATATTGCTGTTGTTGAACTTAATGTTTTTTGTTGAAATAAAGAGCCTCTTGATGAAGGTGAAAGAGGAGAGTGACGAGCTGGCTTAAAATTCAACATTCAAAAAACTAAGATAATGGCATTTGGTCCCATCACTTCACAAAGAAAACATCTCCTGCTATATTAACATCATTCTTTTTTGTAATGGTGTCATTAGTCTGATTATTAGAAACCATATTAAATAGAATTGCCATAAAACACTTGCCAAATATTTCCTAATAACCTTGTGAAAAGGATGTAACTATTAAGTGAAACAAATATCAGACAAGAGGCTCCACAGCACGGATGAGTAATAAAACCATAGAATTTATGCTAATGAATCTTGACGGTTGCTCCAAGGCTCCATCAACAATCCCATCCCACTCAACATTTTTATAACTGACATGAATGAAGATAAAAGACATATCATATTTTCTAATGATACAGCATTAGGCTGAACAGCTCATGTGATACGTAGACTACATCTTCCAAATAATCTCATGAAACTCAATTTAAAAGTTACTGAGTTGCTTTTATGTTTCAAGCACTAAAGATTGACGAATAAGGACTCTTCTCTCATAGAGTAAATGTCTTGTGGAAATTCAGAATTTTATTTGGAATTACCCACATTAAAATATTGCAAAGCAAACTATTTTAATATTTGGCATAAACAAAAATGCCTATTGAAAGATATAATTCACCAACAACTAGGGTATGCTGGCCCCCAACATTATAATACACAGTCTCAATCAACAATATTTACTCAGTGATTTAAATCACTATTTAATTGTAAGTGAAAAATCACTCAAGAATTCAGATAAATGAAAAAGTACCGTGGACATCTATCCTAGTTGGACCATATATGAGTAATTGTGAAAATGGATAGAGATTTATGTTGACAAACTATAGAGTGGCCACAGGTTGGTGACCAGGGGTCTAGATATCTTGCCCCAGGAATACTCAAGGCCATGTTTGTTGGGTTGGAAACAAGAAAACTAGGAAAGAGACAAAGTGTGTGCTGTGTATGCGTGTGCAGACATGTGAGCATATTTGTGATAGGAATTAAGAAGCAGGGTAGCTTTTATCAAACATTGAAGTTGGGTCATAGCCTTCACTGTGGTGGACTGTGGTATTAATAGACAGACACAGTTTTCACTACAAGCACACTCTGCTTTCATTGTGTCTTCTAGTAATGAAAGCCTTTTTCCTGTGGGAAATCTATTCCATGTCAGGCAGGCAGGGCTAAATAGTAAGCTTCCCCCACTCCAAGCAATATCCAGCTCCTATTTGGGGTGTCACATGACCCTAACCTGATCAGAGCTTCCACTGGGTTTTTGCTAGTGTCATCAGGCAAAGGGCACTTTCATTTCCCTGAGAATCCCACCAAGGCACACATAAGACAGAAGCAAACAAGGATCATGTTTTCCATCCCTTTGACAGAGCACAACAGAAAAAAGAAGAGCTCAGAGATTTAAAGAGGTGAATTTCTGTTACATGGTTTGAATACCAGTATCCACCTTACATGATGTTAGACCAGTTGCTGGATCTTTTCAATAAGTTATTTATTTTTTTTTTTGGTTTAAGGTACTTTGAGGGGGTTTCTATTATTTATGCTAAAAAATCCTAACCATCACTTTCAGTAATCACTAAGTATAAACTGCGTCTTCCTTACTCATTTTTATAACCCAGTGCCAAGCACAGCCCTTAAGATATAGTAAGTACTCAGTAAGTTCAGTTCAGTTCAGTCGCTCAGTCGTGTCTGACTCTACGACCCCATAAACCGCAGCACACCAGGCCTCCCTGTCCATCACCAACTCCCGGAGCTTAGCCAAACTCATGTCCATTGAGTCTGTGATGCCATCCAACCATCTCACCCTCTGTCGTCCCCTTCTCCTCCTGCCCTCAATATTTCCCAGCATCAGGGTCTTTTCCAATGAGTCAGCTCTTTGAATCAGGTGGCCAAAGTACTGGAGTTTCAGCTTCAACATCAGTCCTTCCAATGAACACCAAGGACTGATATCCTTTAGGATGGACTGGTTGGATCTCCTTGCAGTCCAAGGGACTCTCAAGAGTCTTCTCCAACACCACAGTTCAAAAGCATCAATTCTTCGGTGCTCAGCTTTCTTTATAGTCCAACTCTCACATCCATATGTGACCACTGGAAAAACCATAGCCTTGACTAGACGTACTTTTGTTGACAAAGTAATGTCTCTACTTTTTAATATGCTGTCTATGTTGGTCATAACTTTCCCTCCAAGGGGTAAGCGTCTTTTAATTTCATGGCTGCAATCACCATCTGCAGTGATTTTGGAGCCCAGAAAAATAAAGTCTGCCACTGTTTCCCCTGTTTCCCCATCTATTTGCCATGAAGTGATGGGACTGGATGCCATGATCTTAGTTTTCTGAATGTTGAGCTTTAAGCCAACTTTTTCACTCTCCTCTTTCATTTTCATCAAGGGGCTCTTTAGTTCTTCTTCACTTTCTGCCATAAAGGTGGTGTAATTGCTCATAAGGGAGGAGGGAGGAGGGTTCAGGATGGGGAACACATGTATACCTGTGGCGGATTCATTTTGATATTTGGCAAAACTAATACAGTTATGTAAAGTTTAAAAATAAAATAAAATTTAAAAAAAATAAATAAAAAAAATAAAATAAAAAAATAAATAAATAAAATAAAAAGAAAAATAGTGGAAAAAAAAATAAATAAATAAAAAAAATAATAAATTGAAGTGAACCAAAGCTTCAAGGAGGCTGATTTTGACTCAGTTAAGGGCTGTCATCTGGCATTCCTATGGACTGAATTAGTCCCCTAAAGTTCATGTGTTGAAACCTAATCCCCAAAATGAAGCTATTAGGAGGTGGAAGCTTTAAGAAATGATTAGGTTATGAAGGTGGAGCCCTCCTAAAAGGGATTAGTGGCCTTATAAGAGACCCCAGAAAGCTCCTCTGCCCCTTCTGCTATATGAGTGCATAGCAGAAAGACAATAATCTATGAACCAGGATGGAGGTCCTCATCAGACACCAAATCTGTCAGTACCTTGATCTTGGTCCAGACTCCATAACTATGCAAAATGAATATTTGTTGTTTAAGCCACCCAGTCTGTGGCAGTTACTTACAGTAGCCTGAACTGAATAAGACAGATATGGTTCAATATCAGTACCAAATCTACAACAGAAAATATCACTAGAGGTATTCAAGCTGAGACTGTGACTTTGAAGACTGCTGAGGGTGGGTATTTGGGGAGAGCATCCTTCTAGTTCAGAGTCTATGATTCTAGGTTAGTTGTACCTTCTTTCCACCACTGAAAATACCTCTTACAGTGTTTTTCTATCAGTTTTCATTAAAATTAGCTTACATTTTGGACTTTTATTCATTTGCTTTACCCTTTAAGTTCTATGAAACAGTAATTACTGGAAAGGCTAGCCTAGGACAATCTGAAAGAAAACTGAAGCATCACTGAGAATAGACCAGTTAGAGTATCACTTCTGGTTGAGATTCTGAATGATTACAGACAATGTGATTTAGGCTTCCTGCCTGTACATGTTCTGTTACAGATATGGCATATAAAACTGCCTAAAATTAAAGTAAGATCATAATACTGTTTAGTTATGTTTGAGGACTATTGGAAGGAATGAATATATAAGAGGGAAAGCAAAAGATGGGGAAATAAATAACAATTGGAATTTGCAGGCTTTCAGGTCTGCTCTGTCACTTCCGTCATGTCCAACTCTGTGTGACTCCATGGACTGTAGCCCTCCATGCTTCTCTGTCCAAGGGATTCTCCAGCAAGCATACTAAAGTAGGTTTCCATGCCCACTTCCATGGGATCTTCCTGACCCAGAGATCGAAACTGTGTCTCCTGTGGCTCCTGCATTGCAGGTGTATTCTTCACCCCTGAGCCATCAGGGAAGCCCCAAAATTGGAATAATCAAGTACAAACTGTCAAGAGCATCTTTTGAAAAAAGAAAGTTTAAATGGATTCAATCTTTAATTTTATTAATCTTGACTATGCTCTCAAAATCCTATGTTGACTATTACATTTTTACCCTGGACATAAAAGCATAAACAAAAATCTGAAACAAAGCAAAGGTTAAAGATTCATTGTAAAATATAAGCTATGAAGTCAAAACTGAGACTTTGAGTAGTGACAGAAAATGCGATCTTGTATATGTAGTTACCACCACACAGACTTAATGGTTCTGCATGGAAAGTCATATCAGAAACAACACTCACAGACAATTGTTCAAGTTCTTAATGTGCTTAGCAGTTCCTTTATGTGTGATTTACACTTCCCTTATTGCCAGGAAGCTGCAGCAAACACCTTTTTTTCTGGTCTTTTGGGAATCGTTTTGTTGAAGTAGGTAATACCAACTCTGACAATGCTATTGCATCACTAACACAATCTGGAAGGCACGCTAGCAGCTAAATCCTGCCACCTTTTCTGCAGATCAAAGTTGACTCGATATTTACTCAGATAAAATAATAGTCCTATGTCCTCACTGAAATGAGTGAATCATATGATATTTCAATAAATGTCGAGAGGCATCTATTTTTTTTTTGTCCCTGATTATCATCTGGAATCCTGTGTGACATGCACAGGCCAGAGATAGCGGATAGAAAGAAAATGAGGCAGTGATTTTGAGCAAGGGAAAAGATGAACGAGGGAAAGAGACATATTGTAGAGTATAAGGATACGAGCATTTAGTTTCTATAAGAAAATAATCCCCACGTTCTAGAATAAAACTAGTATTGCCATCATCTACTTTGCTACCCTGAAAAGGAAGACAAATGTGCTTAAGGAAAGGAAAAGAAAAAAGGATGCCCCAAGATTTAATTCTATATTCTGACAAAACTTTTCTGTCACATCCCCTATACAATCACGTGAGACTATCATTCTAAATTACCTTAAATAAAGGGAAAGTACAGATAAAAATTTATGTAGCACATGGAACTCTGCTCAATGTTATGTGGCAGTCTGGATGGGAGCAGGGTTTGGGGGAGAATGGATACATGTGTATGTATGGCTGAGTGCCTTTGCTGTTCACCTGAAACTCTTACATTGTTTGTTTATCACCTATGCTGCTGCTGCTGCTAAGTCGCTCAGTCCTGTCCGACTCTATGCAACCCCATAGACAGCAGCCCACCATGCTCCGCAGTCCCTGGGATTCTCCAGGCAAGAACACTGGAGTGGGTTAATCATCTATACCCCCATACAAAGTAAGAAGTTTCAACAATATTTACATAGGACTGAAGACGTTATTTCTCTCTTTTGCAAAGCGGTCTTACTGTTACATTGTTCTTGTAATAAAAAATAAAAAAGACCTTCAGCTACTAGCCAAGAAATGTTGCTTTCAACTACTATTTTCTTAGCAATGTGGCAAATTGGTGGGGTAACATATACATACAAAAATAACTCATGAGTCAAAATTCATTCCTGGGGGAAGTACTTTTAAAAGTATATAATTAACCTCAAACAAAGGCAAGTGAAGGACACCTTTCAAAGGAACCATTTCCGCACTGTAGAATTAGTTCACTTTTCTTTCTTTTCCAAACACACAGTGATTTTCTTTGATTCTCCTCCCACACAGTAATTCAAATAAAACATGCAGTATGAAGCTTTTTTAAATACTGAGATAAGATACTTCAAGGTCATATTAATGTCCAAAAATGGTCCTTTAGCATTTGACAAATATTTAGAGTTTTTGCATACAAATTCACTATTTTTCTAATTTTTGATTGTCAATATTCCATGTAATTGAAACCTTAGAAGATCAGAGTAGATTAGAAAATGCTAAGCATGTTGCTATCTTGTCCTCAGCATCATCAACCCTGTGTAGGGACATAGCTAAGGGAAGACGTCAATAAATCTGAAACACAGTAAAAGAAATTATCGTTTTCCCTATTCTTAAAATAAGAGCTAAACTCAGTGGGAAAAAATATGGCAAAGCAAGATTATAAATATTTCACTATGCATGCGTGCATGCTAAGTTGCTTCAGTCATATCCAACTTTTTGTGACTCTATGGACTATACCCCACCAGGCTCCTCTGTCCCTGGGGATTCTCCAGGCAAGACTACTGGAGTGGGTTGCCATGCCCTTCTGCAGGGGATCTTGCCGACCCAGGGATAGAACCCACTGCATTGGCAGGTAGATTTGTAGGGTTCTTTACCACTAGTGCCACCTGGGAAGCAAATATTTCATCATACAAAGAGTCAAATAAATTGTCACAGTAGATGAGTTGACTTTTTAAGATGTAGGAGCACCATGTCCAGAGAAGGATCCTGAGATCATTCTGCCCTTAACTTGTTTCTTAGCACTGTCTACACAGCACATACATTGTCTACACAGTGAACACCACTCCTACCAGGCTGTCACCACATTGTCAACTTAGCTTCAGTATAAAGTATTTTCTTTCTGAATTTAGCAAAGCACACCCTTAACAATTCCAGGCTATGTGTCAAAGCCTAACTTGGGCCAACAGATAAACAGAAGATTGTCACATATGCAAGTGTGTTTTGTCATAGATGCTTCAGGGTTATCATTTCTAAATCTGACCCCACAGTAGAATCACTCAGAGAACATTAAAAATGCAGATTCCAGGGCCCTGCTCCAGAATCAAGCTTTCTCGGGGACCAGAGTTGGGGTAGATGGGGGTCAGAGGAGCATATGAGACTCTGTCATGTTCAAAACTACATGGCAAGCAAGAGGTAGACTAAAAGAACTCAAGTCTCTTAATACCAAAGATATTTGGTCCGTATAGTCAAAGCTATGATTTTTCCAGTCGTCATGTATGGATGTGAGATTTGGACCATAAAGAAGGCTGAGAGCTGAAGAATTGATGCTTTTGAACTATGATATTGGAGAAGACTCTTGAGAGTCCCTTGGACTGCAAGGAGATCCAATCAGTCAATCCTAAAAGAAATCAGTCCTGAATATTCATTGAAAGGATGAATGCTGAAGCTGACGCTCCACTGTTTTGGGCACCTGATGTGAAGAGCCAACTCATTAGAAAAGACCCTGATGCTGGGAAAGATTGAAGGCAGGAGGAGAAGGGGACAACAGAGGACGAGATGGTTGGATGGCATCCCTGACTCAAAGGACATGAGTTTGAGCAAGCTCTGGGGGATAGTGAAGGACAGGGAAGCCTTGTGTAGTCTCAAAGGGCTGGACATGATTGAGTGACTGAACAATAACAATATCAAAGATATTTAGTCACCATCTTCTCTGTGCCACATCACATAAACTTCCATCAAATCAACTGAGTTACATGATCTCTAGGTCCTCCTGCTTTTATTAGAATTGTTTCCAATACCATTTAGCACAAAATCCAGCCTCTTCATCATGGCAGGGAGTGCTTCATGGGCACATGGCTCACATAGTCATATAGGGCCCACAGTTAATAGGACCTGCCCTTAGTTTTGGAGAAGGAAATGGCAACCCACTCCACTGTTCTTGCCTGGAGAATCCCAGGGATGAGGGAGCCTGGCGGGCTGCCGTCTATGGTGTCGCGCAGAGTCGGACATGACTGAAGCGACTTGGCGGCAGCAGCAGCCCTTAGTTTAATGCCTTGATGTCTGTGTCTTGGAATCCTTAATAATTTCTTATAAAAGGTTCCCACATTTTGATTTTGCACCAGGCCCCACAAATTATGTAGTCAGTTGTGCCTAGTAGGGCCCCAAGATCTGGTCCAAGTCCACTGTCACCTCACCTCCCTGGACTCTCCTCTTCATTCACTGGGCTCCAGCCACCCTGGCTTGCTTTCTGTCCCTCGCACATGCTAAAAAAGCAAGGTCAGAGCATAAGGCTTAGATTCAGAGATTACATGAGGTCTCATACATACCTTAATTAGAAGTTTACCTCTCAGGCTCAGCTGGTAAAGAATCTGCCTGCAATGTGGGAGACCTGGGTTTGATCCCTGGGTTGGGAAGATCCCCTGGAGAAGGGAAAGGCTACCCACTCCAGTATTCTGGCCTGGAGAATTCCATGGACTATACAGTCCATGAGGTCACAAAGAGTCGGACACAACTGAGCAACTTTCACTTTCACCTCTCAGGATCCTCTGACCAACATCAAAACAATGACAATGTGCTTAGTGGTGTTTGCAAAAAGAGAGATGGAAGAGCTCAAGAAGGGGACTTGGCTTTGCTTCCCATCCTGCAGTGCTGCTTGGTACTCCTGCCTTTTGATCCTTTGCTTGTAACAAAGAGGAGATGTTGAGCTGGGAAGTGAGCATTCAGGTTATCAGTGCTTCTGGGAGGGGCTGGAAGAGAGAATTGGAGAGGCTGCAGTGGGAACTAAGAAGACGAGATGAAACAGCCTCTCCTGCAGTCATATAGATTTTAAAATGCATTGAAATGTATTTCTAACCCTCAATAACATAAGCTAATTAGGGAGAAACAGAGCCTAAATGTAGAAAATCTCAACTATGCTAAATTTCAAAAACTTAAGAGAATTGCACAAATAAAGCTGCTTAGGGGCTCTGCTTCAGTGAACTACAACAAAGAATATCTAAGTTTGAAAAGTCAGTTTCCGTGAGTGGATAAAAAGACCCTGACTATTTGGTATGCTATTAATTTGGTAAGCAAATTGGTTCCTTATAAATTGCACAAGAGTGACTACAGATTTCAAATCAGTGGGTACTGAATCTGTGTATATAATATTTCTCCTCTCCTTAGCTCAGGATAATTCTAGAGCTAATGTTTTATTCAAACACCCACTACTACCTGGAAATATGAACTATGAAATCCCCAGGAGCACCAAGAGAAGCACTAGCAACAAGTGTTTCAATTAGGCCTTGTGCCTCTCCATGACAACTTTCTCCAAAATTGCCCCATGTTAGGGTACAGCAGAGAATCCACTTTAAATATCATTAATATTAAATACTGCTGAGTGACTAAATCATCCTTGAAAGGCTTGGATCCCAAATGTTGACAAGGGAATTGAATTCAAGGACAAGCCTCTAGGAAAGGCAGCAAAGAGTGGCAGAAAGAGAGTCCTCTTCAAAGTTGACCTACTTGAATGCCAGCTCTGCCATTACCTCCCTGGTGAACACAGGAAAGATATTTCAACAGAGAGGTTTTATCTAGTGAATGAAGGAAAAACCCTGTCTTAAAGAGTGTTTGGGGGCACCCAATGGAAAAAAAAAAGATAAGATGAGGGTGGGAGAATTGCCTTAAACTATCATTATATAGTTTGTAATTCACTCTGTAGTTATTTTTAAGCCTCTTCACTAAAGAATACAGGTGCCAGAAGGGGATCATGACAGTCACTTCAAATGATGATTTCATGTAGCAGATGAAAATCAGCCCTGCCCAGCATCACATTGATAGCTTTGGAATCATGTAGAAGTTCAGAACAAGTTACTCCAAGATGCAGAACTCTGGCATACAAATTCATATGTGCTGAAAACAATCACGGCCCAAACGACTCAGGAAGAACCTCTGACCTTCCTCCTAATGCCTTAAAGAATTCCAAAAGAGAACATGTTCCAGGAAGGGAATACTTACCATGGATAACTATTGTACAGTCAACCAGCATCCTCAGACTCAACCTGCCCAGACCGAATTTCTACATCTATTTATATAAAGGACTTGAGCATCTGTAGATTTTGGTGTCTATGGTGGGGTTCCTAGAAACAATCAATGCCCGGGTATACTGAGGGTCAGGTGTATAATATGAATTAGGTGTGATAGTGGAACCTAGCAGAACGTGTTTGATCCAAGACCTCTCTATGTCCCAATGTTTCTGGATGGCCCTGTAAACATTTATTTTGTGGTAGTGATGGTAGTTTGGTCACTAAGACATGTCCAGCTCTTATGATCCCATGGACTGTAGCCTGCCAGGCTCTTCTATCCATGGGATTTCCCAGGCAAGAACACTGGAATGGGTTGCCATTTTCTTCATTTAGGGTATTTTCCTCCTGTTAATCTATCTCATGTCATTTAAATTATTCAACCAGCCAAAAAAACTAAGAAGAAAAGAGGGAAATTTTCCTCTTCCCAACAATAGCAAGAGGGCAAGAACCCAAGATGACCCTACTTGAGGCTCTTTCTGCCTCTTCACAGAGGGCCAGGTCCTAAGGATAAAGACTGCCTTAAGCAGCAAAGCTAAAAGGAAACCATCTTAAGTCTAAAGTCTTACATAGTCCCGTCCATCCTGCTGGACAATAATAACTCTGATAGCTCCGTGTGTTGAGCGTCTGCCAGCTTCCAGGCATTGGGCTGGATGTCTTTCCTGACCCACTCCCTTCACCCACTCACAGCAGCCCTGCTTTTACAGACAAGAACTTTGCCCCTAGCATCAGTTATGTCTTCAAGGTCATGAGCTGGTACCAGACAGACCCTTGATTCACACTGAAGTCTGCCATTGCTATGGACCCTGCTCTTTTCAAATAAGAGAGTGGAAGAGAAAGTGGAGAACCGTGAAGGAAATCATTTCTGCAGGAGATGACAGCAACTCCGACGGGCTCACAGAGCCCCAGGCGCTGCCAGCCCCCAATGCAGAGGTTACATAACAGCGGCCTGCGGGAGGCGTGCCCAGTGTGCGGCAGGCACGGACTGGCAGGAGGAGGCTGCTGCTGCCTCCAAATGGTTATCTTTTTTAAAAATCACCACGCTGCTCACTGCAGAGGAGAAAGCAATATCAAGATTTCAGAAAGCGAACTGGAGATCAGCCAAGGGAAACTCAGTTTGCTGCAGAGGATTAGATAATAAAATGCAGTGTGCATTTGGGCCAGATATATGGGGGAAAGCAAGTGGAACAGGGCAGCCTTCAGCCCCACACACTGTCTCCAGTAATTGGACAGTGGGGCTTACAGTTATTGCAAGTCCTTGATGGGGAGTTTAAGAGAAGTCTCCTGCAGGAAAAAGAAAGAAAAAAAAATGGTAAAAGACCCACAGATGTTTTCACCTTGGGTCCAGTTCTCTGTTTGGAAATGTTCTCCCAGTGGCAAACCTAACGTGGCATGAGCACTGTTCTATAGAAAACATTTGTCTAATCGGGATCCTGTTTTTGGTCCCATCTGTTTAGCAGAATTGCTCATCACCTCAAAGTTAGCTGAAATCTGTTTGTTATCAACAAATTACATAAGAGCCTGGTAAATATTTTATAAAGCGAACTGTAAATATTTCCCTCTCTGTTCAAGGAATAGGTGATATTTACCCATAGCCTGCTTGGCCGCCTCCTGTAGGTGATCAAGAGGACATTTTCAGAGCTGCTGCGGCTCATCGTGAAGGGCAGGGAAATTTCCAGCCTCCAGGACACTACTGTCTCTGCTAAGTCAAGTGGTCCAATAAATCAGGAAGAGGTAGCATCAAAATATCAGCCTAACACAGCAAAAGAAAATCCAAGAGGGAAATTTTCATTGCTGTCAGAGATGATGCAATGGGGTCATAAGAATGCAGACTTGAGTGCCAGGCAGATCTGGGTTTGAATCCTGGCTCTGTCATCTCCCTCTGCCTGGCCTTGGGAAAGTTACTTTATCTCTTGCGGGCCCAGCTCTGCAAACATGGTTGTTATCATCTGGTAAGCAACTTGCTTAAAATGGTTCGGGGCACATAGTAATAACAGCCACGCGGGACACTAATACTCGCACTTGTTAAGTAACCACTCAACACATTTTACTTGCCTTCTTCCAACCTCCTCTCTTCTTTTCAACCTCCTGTCAAGTGTTTCCCGCATTAGGTAGAGAAACCATCTGACTTCTGAAGTGCCTTCCAGCTCTGAGGTTCCAGACAAGCCCATGGGGCCATGCTAATTACTGCTCTTGTCATAGCAAAAGTGCATGACAGAAGTGTTTCCTGGAAATGACAGCCTGAAAGATGGGTCCCCCCGTTGTGTCTTTTCACCAGGTAGTATAGGGTCATTCTGCCTTTAATGCATGAATGGATGACTGCATGGATGGAAAAACATCCAGCCTAGGACCTTGACTTTCAGTGAAGAGCTGTGTGGCTTGAATTTAGCCCTGTGTGAATCTAGATTTGTGTATCAGCCTTGAAAAGGCAGCAGTGAGAGAGTAGAGCCAAAAGAGTCAGGGGACACATCAGTAGAGAAGGTGGGCCCACATCTTCAGCTACTAAGGACTTCTCTGCCTGGACAAGGAACTAAACCCACAGTCCTTGAAAATCAGAAATACCTGGCTTCTCACCACTGAGCACCATTAGCACATAATTCTCCTTACCATGCCCAGGCCTATGCTCTGCAAATCTGTTTACCAAGGATGCCTTAGCAATTGTGACACTTTTTAGAACCTATTTAAAACTGTGCTGCTGGGCTTTTTGGGTTCCCTGTAGTTTGGAGTGAGCTGAGAGGGGCCTGCATTTCTATTAAACGTTCCAGGTATAGAACAATCCTGAGAGGCCTCAGTCAAGGCCGTGCAACTTCAGAACAGGTATTCTCCATTCTCTGCCCACATAGAGGCCCAAAACTCCACACAGCCTTGCACCTGAAAATGGATATGCCAGAGCATCTCATGTCCCACAGCCCAATCTGTCCACATGATAGTGAAGGCTCCTTGAAGGAGGGCACAGGGAACATAGATCCCTCCTTCTCTCAACTCTGTTTACCCCACATAGAAGGTCTGGCTGATGAATGTTCTGCTAGAGGCTTCCCTTGTGGCTCAGCTAGGAAAGAGTCCGCCTGCAATGTGGGAGACCTGGGTTCAATCCCTGGGTTGGGAAGATCCCCTGGAGAAGAGAAAGGCTACCCACACCAATATTCTGGCCTGGAGAATTCCATGGATTGTATAGCCCATGGGGTCGCAAAGAGTCAGACATGACTGGGCGACTTTCACGCACACACAAGAGTGGATTCTTTCACTCTGAGTCAAGAACCCCTAACCCTGAGGGTCTAAGAGGGAGTGAGGGGTGAGATCCCAGGCTGGGGGGCTTTGGATGCTCTTCCCCACTTTGAAGATGCATGTGCTTGTACAGGTGGAGGTCTACTGACCAGAGAAGAGGAGAATGGGGCCAGACCATTTGGCCCCCAAGTATTATTGTACATTCCCAGAGTCAGGAAACCTGTATTGTAGTCATAACATAATCCACCAGAGAATGCCCCATGTTAAAAGGCACAAAGTTCCTTTCCCAGGGGTCAAACTCTGGACAAGCCCATCCCAGAGGCCAACAATGACTGGCCTCTAATGACCTAGGGGACTGGTGCAAACATGGAAAGGTTGTGGATTCAGACCCATTCTCCACTCCCATACTAAAGTGCACAGTGGGCCACAAGACCCTTGAACACAATTTATTCATTGTCTTCATCTTCATAGGACAGAAATAACTTCTGATATACATACAATTAGCACAGAACTGTCTCTCGGTAGTCATTAACAACCTTGAGGCCTTGAGGACTTGCAAGGCCTCATACAAGTAACTATTTAATAGGAAGTAAGAAGAACATCCCAAAGTCCTTCTTTCCACTGTTATTATTGCCAACTTTAAATTTTCTCTATATTTTTTTTCTAAAGGATTCTCCCTGGGCTTGATGTTCTGACTAGATTTCCATGCTTTGGAAAGACCTGAGTTTTATCCAGTAACTACCAGGTGGCTGTCAATTACCTCTACTACCTCACTTTCCGCCTCTAGCCTCATCTTTACCATGGAGCTTCCAGCAAACAAATTTATTAGAATCAACCCGCCTACAATGGGCCTTTCCAAAGGAATCAGGGAGCCTGACCTCATGAAGTAAAAGCTGTTTTCCATAGCTCATCCCTCTGAGATTTCTACATCTCTCGGGAACTCGATCTAGGCCTTTGGGGCCATGATCAAAGAAGGCCTCATTTATCTATTCCCCACACTGTCATTAACCACTGGGTTATGCTCCCACAAATCAAATCTCCTGGGAAGGTTTTCAAAGAAGGTCTTTATTTGAAAATCAAGTTGTTCCCTCCCTGCTCTGCTCAGCCCATGGGAGCCAGAAGATTTTTATTTTCAGGTGAGAGGTAGGGCAATTAATAGACTATATTCTTCCGAGTTTTAGAGGCAGCATTTATCCTTTGCCAAAAGTATGGGCTTCAATTGCCAATCTGCTCCATTTCCAGGGCACACATTGAACTCCTCAAAATCACTAGTTAAATCCTGTGGAATTATAATCCTTCCTACTGGCTCTCGGCCTGGCTATTTTCAATGAAGTCAGCATGCCCCAAATGCTGACTCTCCATGAAAGTTTTGCTATGTGAACAGAGGGAAAATAGAAGGGAGAAATAGCCTTGCCTTGGAATTCAGATACCTGGATGTTAGGATCAGTTTTGACATTAATTGTTCAGTGGACTTTTATTCACATGAACCTATTTCTTCAGTTCCTTTTTATGGCCACACCACGCAGCATTTGTTGTTGTTCAGTCAACAAGTCGTCTCTGACTCTTTGCATCCCCAAGGACTGCAACATGTCAGGCCTCCCTGTCCTTCACCATCTCCCGGGAGTTTGCCCAAGTTTGTGTCCATTGAATTGATGATGCCATCCAACCATCTCATCCTCTGTTGCCCTCTTCTCCTGCTTTCAATCTTTCCCAGCATTAGGGTTTTTTCTTGGAAAAGACCATGAAGCATGTAAGAATCTTAATTCCCTGACCAGGGATCGACCCATGCCCCCTGCATTGGAAGGCAGAGTCTTAACCACTGGACTGCCAGGAAAGTCTCTCCTCAATTCTGTAATGAGGGTTTGGGAATGAATTTTCAGTGTCCCTTCCAGTCCCAAACTACGTTAAGTTAGCCCACAGAGTCAGCTTTCTGTGGGCTCCCAAAGTTTCTGCCTACTCATAAGCAAGAACGTACACCCTGGGTCTGAGGCAAGGGGAGGCAGCTAGTACAATGGAAGCTCAAGACTTAGGAAGGCAGAGAATAGAAGCTGGATATGCAGGACATAGTTTGCCAAAACATATCCTAGGAAATGGGCTTCCCAGATGGTTCAGCGGCAAAGAATCTGTCTGCCAATGCAAGAGATGCAGGAGACATGGGTTCAGTCCCAGGGATGGGAAGATCCTCTGGAGGAGGAAATGGCACCCCACTCCAGTATTCTTGCCTGGAAAAATTCCATGGACAGAGGAGTCTGACAGGCTACAGTCTATGGGATCACCAAGAGTCAGACACAGTTAGCCACTGAGTGCACACACACACATATTCCAGGAAACACCATTGCCCTGGAAAAAATAAGTGTGGCTATCCTTAGAGATGCTCTATAGTCAGATAGATTTGGAAAATATTGTTAACAAATGGCCAAATGGCTTTCT
Source organism: Bubalus kerabau (assembly GCF_029407905.1). Taxonomy (NCBI): domain Eukaryota; kingdom Metazoa; phylum Chordata; class Mammalia; order Artiodactyla; family Bovidae; genus Bubalus; species Bubalus kerabau. The sequence goes on along the minus strand of NC_073634.1, from coordinate 84,151,908 downwards.
TTACTGCAGGTCTTCTCACAGCAATTAATTTGCTAACATGAGCTGTTAGACCTCGCGATGGTGAGTACAGCATGTATGCTATCTCAAAGCTATATTTTGAAGAAACCACTTGGCAAAATGTTCATCTAAGAGAAGCCACAACCACCAGTAGAGCTGGTAGCAAACAGGGCATGACATCCCTGGCGACAACACCTGGGGAAACTTAGATTGACGTTGTAAGTGAAATAGTAATGGCTATGGATTCCTCCTGCAGTAAAGACTTGAATATGTAGGAACCCAGTTCTTTCACTCAGCGTTTATTAAGCGCTTCCTATGGATTTTAGGCCTGTGCTGGGAAGAAGAGAGTATGTATAGGTGAGTGCATACGTGTGTTTGCATGTGCACCCTGAGCACGGGTAGAGAGCAGAGGAAGTAGGCAAAAGAGAAATACTTGATTGAAGGTCATGGCAATGTAAGCCTGTGAATCAACAAGAGATGACTCAGACAGGAAAAGCTTTATGGGGAGCCAAGGCTCACAGTGTTCTACTAGAAATTCAATTAGTGTAGATAAGATGATAACCTGACGAAACTGACACGTAAGGTTCATCTCCAAAAGTTAAGAGCTGACAAATACTTCTTAGCACCAATAGTTAGAACAGAACAATGGGATGTGCTATCATAAAGTCTCTAGCTATCTATGTCTCTAGCCAAGTGCAGTGGATGGCCATTCCTCACTACCCCTTTAATATATAGTTCTTCCTGTTCTCCTCCTACTCTATGCTATCATTTCCATTCCCTGTCCTCTGATTTTCCTTGATTCATGTAAATTAATAACCATTTCATGCCCCAATTTGTGGCCAGTCTTTTAAGAGGTCCTAGAGAAAACTACCTCATTTATTCCATTACCCTTTTCCATTGTGGATTTCCACATTTCATGTGAGCTCACTGTTCATAACATGCTCACAAGTAGTGTGCTCACGAACATTCACCCCACTGACAGCTGAGTTGAGACCTCCAACACTTACTGGGAAAAGGATCTTGTTGACCATCCACATTCTCCGTACCTGTCATTCCAAAGAGCCTCACGTGGTCTCTTTGCATTGTATTTACCAGGGTATGTGAGCACTGAGACTGTAACGTGGAAAATCTCAATAGGCCAAAAGATGAACATTTTGGTTGCTGACATAAGGAGAAACGGAGATGAAAGTTTAACTGCCTGACAAGGGCAATGGTATCCTTATTTTTCCTAACTGAGACTCTGTCAATTCCAATAGGAGGAAATGAGATCTAGGCTGCTGCAGCAGGAATAATTGGAAGGAGCACGATAGAAGGAAAATGTGTGTGGAGCACTTTATATTTCCAAGCGTGGTTGCGTGCATTCTCCCATTCAAAGACCATGATAAACTTGTCTGAGTAGGCTCCAGGAGTCGGTGATGGACAGGGACGCCTGGCATGCTGCAGTCCATGGGGTCGCAGAATCAGACATGACTGAGCAACTAAACTGAACACTGCTAATTTCCTAACTCAGGAAACCAAGCCAGAGAGAGACGAATGGGCTGCCGGTCAGACCTAGAATGAGCATGCTGCTACTTACAGGGTGGAAAGTAGATCTCACAAGCTAGGAGCTAGGTATTATGCCAAGTGCTCCCTCGAGGTAGACGCCACAGTTAGAGGCAGTAACAGAGCTAGCAGCAGCCTGTGGGTACAGACCAGATCACTTCCTGGAGACCACTTAAGAAAGGAGAGAAAATCTGAGCCTCATGTAAAAAACCACTTGTAACTCTCTGAACTCCCTCTAAGGAAATTCCTTTCCATGTGTACGCATTAAGCATCCTCTGTGTCAGGGCTCCAAAGATGAATAAGAGCTACCCCGCCCCAAAGAACTCATCATCCCGTACAGAAAGCATTCACACAAAGGGAAATTCACGAGGACTAGAAAAGTGTTCTCTCTCAGTCTTGTCCGACTCTTTGCTATCCCATGGACTGTAGCCTGCCAGGTTTCTCTATCCATGGGATTCTCCAGGCAAGAATACTGGAGTGGGTTGCCACTCCCTTCTCCAGGGGATCTTCCCGACCCAGGGATTGAACTTGTGCCTCCTGCCTTGCAGGCAGATTCTTTACCACTGAACCACCAGGGAAGTGCCCCTAGTGTTAGGAAGGCTGTGCAAACCCCCTCAGGAGAAGTTGCACTCTGCCCAACTTGAGTTCTAGATAGTTGCTGACTGCGCTCAGAAGTCCCCAGCCAGAGGGGACTGAAGCTGTCCTCCTGGTAGGGAGACCCTCCACCTTTGGCCTCCCTGTCAATCATTTCTGGAGCCTCTGTGCTAAACCTGCAGAAAGGTATGACTGCCTCTTTCTTTCTATTAAACCTGTCACTGGAGTTTCTAGTACTTTGTCAAAATATAATGCACACATGAGAAGCCTGAGTAGGATGATAAATTGAGAAAGCTGAATTCTGTGTGCTTTGAAAATAAAACCCAAATGAAAATACCTCAAACATTGATGGGAGGTTTCATACTTCATTTTTATCTTTCTCTTAAAGCACACTTCACACTCCACTGAACTAGTTCATAGGTCTGGCTGAAAATCTTCCATTTTATGTGGTTTTGCTGGATGTTGTCATTTACCCCAGATGCTCCTACCTCTCAATATAAAGCTTCATTTCTCATCCCATTGTAGACAAGAGCTCTCACTGGTAAAACCCAGACATGAAGAATTAAAGAGGAAAAAGGCTATTTCCTCCAACTTTGGTTCTCCCCTTCTCTTCCGTCTCCTTCCCTCTGTCTTTCTCAGTGCTTCTCTTTCTATTTCTCTCTCTGTCTGTCTTCCTTTCCTTCTTTTTCCTCCCATTTTTGTCCTCTTATCTCCAACTCCCTTGTCTCTTTCTACTCATCCTCCCTTTAAATACATGATACTGTAATGAAAAAGGATGCTCTTCCTAAGTCAGCTTTTGAAGTCAAGTTGATTCCTATCTTCTTTCCATAGTTATACACACACACTTGCATACAAAATACACATTTGCATGAACATGGCACCACATTCTTTGCATATTATCTATTTGCTCTCTTTTCCTTCCTCTTTGCCATCCCAAATCCTTCTGTTCTTTCAAGCTCATATCCAGCTTCTGCAGGCAAGCCTCTCCAATCCTTCCATATCAGAGACTTCTCTCTCTTTAGAGTCCTGATAGCGTTTATTTCTGCACCATCTATCATAGCATGAAATTAACCACTGTGTAGAATCCTTCTCTCATAATACTTTTTTTCCAGAGAAGATGGGTACTTGTCCAGAGCTCAGATGTCTCCTGTACTGCCATCCCCTGCTCAATGATCTTGAGTGATTCCCTGGGGCCTATAGGAGTGTTTCTCTAACTCTTCCAGCAGAGTACCAGACAGTGAAACAGAATGCACACATACTGTTCATAACTCTGGGGTGGAACCCAACTTCCCCCTCTCACAAAATGTCTTTTCACAGCTCAGCTTTAAAATACAAGCAAATTCAATATTATAACTTACAGTAAAGCTTTCTGTAAATCTGTAGAGACGAACTCAAATGCATGAGGTATGAAAACATGGGAATATTTGAGATAATAAGTCAAAAGCCTAATCCTTTCACAGAAGGGCAGCAGTGAGGAGAGGAGGCCATGCTACAGAGACCACAGTGGGCCAAGAGTGGCCACATTAGTGCCCAAAATAGTATTGTTCTAGGGCCTTCTACCACTTTCAGGATACAGGCCAAACTCTCCAGCATGATATTCAGCACCATCTGTGACCTGGTCCCTCTCTGCTCTTCCAGTCTCATCTTTCATGTTGCAGTTCTTGGGTCTCATGCCACTCCACTCTAGCCATAAGGAAGTGCATGCGATGTCTTGCATAACCCTGGCATTCACACTTCATGATGTTCTTTCCATGAATGTCCTCTTCTATCAACCCTCCACACAGGATGCTCAGCTCCAAGCCACCTGGTGAGCACTTAATTTCAGGAAGGTATTTTGTGTTTATGATGTGCCAAGAATTCACCCTTCAGTGTTTCTCCACCTTCTATGCCAATGCCTCTCCCATTACATCACACACTTGTTAAAAAAGAATTGTTCAAGCCACTTATCCGATAAGGAGCAGGCGGGGCACGAAGCTGATGCATTGCAGTAATAATGACTTGTAGGTTTGGTAAAATTGATTGGTATGCAAAAATATGTACAAATAAGAAGTCAGCTTTTCATGGAATCAGAGCTTTCCCCATAGAACTGGAAAGCATTTGATGTTTAAAAATAAACAAACAAAAAGCTTTGTTGGGGGGAGGGAAATATCGAGGTTCACTATGTGACCATTCATCTAAGATGCGTAATGCAAATTAGAGCAAGGGATGCTAGTCCTGGGAAACAGACCAAAGGAGAGCAGACCTCCATCCTGTCTCAGACAGCAACTGGCTTTTGCTCTCTCCCTCTCTCCTTAGCTCCTCTCCCACTAAATACTAGAGAGAGAATGAAGAACAAAGCACATGGTCCCAGGTACTCAGGAGCTTCCAGGTGAGGTGAGTGGCTGAGTCATACACATATACTTTTTCTTATTTGGGTATACTTGCTTTTCAGGGGCTTCCCTAGTGGCTCAGATGGTAAAGAATCTGCCTGCAATTTGGGAGACCTGGATTTGATCCCTGGGTCAGGAAGATCCCCTGGAGAAGGGAATGGCTATTCTTGCTGGAGAATTCCATGGACAGAGGAGCCTGGCAGGCTACAGTCCCTGAGGTTGCAGAGAGTCAGACATGACTAAACAAGTAACACACACACACACATAGTTGCTTTACAATGTTGTGTTGGTTTCTGTGGTATAATGAAGTAAATCAGCTATATGCACACATATATCCCCTCCCTCTTGGACATATATACTTAAAAAGCAGTGTTAAAGCTTTCCAAGGGCTACATAGAGTGACCCCAAGAGCTATAGTTTCTGAGGGAAGAAAAGAGTCCAGTGCTGGGATGGGTAGTGAAATCACCCTGGACAAAGGGTGGAATACTTCAGAGATGGGAGCTGATCTCAGAATTTTTCCATGCTATTTTTTAATGCTTGTATATTCTGATGTTGAAAGCATGCAGCCTGATTTCCACTAAGTGAAAGTCTCTCAAATGCATCCGACTCTTTGAGACCCCATGGACTATACAGTCCATGGAATTCTCCAGGCCAGAATATTAAAGTAGGTAGACATTCACTTCTGCAAGGATTCCCTGGTAGCTAAACTGGTAAAGAATGAGCCCCCAACGCAGGAGACCCCGGTTCAATTCCTGGGTTGGGACGATACGCCGGAGAAGGGATAGGCTACCCACTCCAGTATTCTTGGGCTTCCCTGGTGTGGCTCAGCCGATTTCCACAAAGTCCCTGTTTAAATGCCATGGATTGCAGTGGGATGGTCCTTTAGGATTGCTGGCCTTAGGGGATGGGATTTCCATGGGGGCCACTATCCTAATCTATACCCCCTACAATCGCACTCCCCAAAGAGGAAAAGAGCTAGCATTTCTTGAGTATCCATCTAGTCCAGGCAACACATTTAGCATATAACCACATGTTTACAGTGAGTTCTCCCAAAACCCTGTGAGACATGCTCATTTTATAATTGAAGAATCTCTGGGAAAACCTAGCTAAGCAGCTTGCCCAAGGTCATACAGCAGTTTAGAGGCATATCTAGCTTTAAACATAATTTTTTTTTTATTTCAAAGCATGTGTTCCCTCTACAACATCAAGAACATCATGTCCACCTCTTTGCAATCCCATGGATTGTAGCCCACCAGGCTCCTCTGTCCATGGAATTCTCCAGGCAATACTGGAATGGGTAGCCATTCTCTTCTCCAGGGTATCTTTGAGACCCAGGTATTAAACCCAGGTGTCCTGCATTACAGACAGATTTTTTTTTTTTTTTTTTTTACCATCTGAGCCACCAGGAAAGCCCAGAACTACATTGGTATAATATTCTGTGCTTTATTTTATTAAAATCCAAATGTCATTAAGCTTATAACTGTATATAACTGCTGCCCAAAATATATATTGTATTAAAGACCTACATACCTCAAACTCTCTATGTCTAAAAAACATTTCCATCAACTTCCTCTGGGCTAAAGCTTTCCACAGTTACATTACTGATGAACTCTACAACAGGTAAAACATGATTTATCCAGCAGTATTTCTCATGATTCCTCCAAATCTTTTTTTTTTTTTTAACTCAATGCTATCCCTGAACTGGTCTTACCTTTCTGGGTAAAAAAAAAAATGCAGCAGAAGCACCTGCTTTACGGTTGCTCAGTCGCTCAGTTGTGTCCAGCTCTTTGCGACCCCATGAACTATAGCCTACCAGGCTCCTCTCCATGGGATTTTCCAGGCAAGAATACTGGAGTGGGTTGCCATTTCCTTTTAAGGGTAGGCATAATTAGATGTTAACCATGAATAGGATGTCTTACAATCCCCATGTTGCTAATGATTTTCTTTTGGATTTTAAAGCCAGCTAATTAAAGAGCTGAAAGCAATGCAATATTGCACAAGTCAAACTTTGTATGACATTTAGTCCTTGGTTTTGGCCTCTCACTTATATTGATCACTTTATGCATGAAGGAATTAGCTGGAGTTAAACAAACTTTTGAAACATGTAAATATTCACTGCAGCTCTGCCTTGACTCCAGAGCGCTCCCAGAGATGTGCAGCACTTCCTGACCTGTCCCTGGGCACAGCGCTGCACAAAAGCAGTTATTGAATGGAGAGCTCTGAAGCTTATTATGTGATTCTCCTTGGCAAGACTGCCTCAGGACCTTCTACTTGGTCCTAATGCCCTAGACAGCGTATTAAAAAGCAGAGACATTAATTTACCAACAAAGGTCCATCTAGTCAAAGCTATGGTTTTTCCTGTGGTCATGTATGGATGTGAGAGTTGGACTACAAAGTAATCTGAGCACCGAAGAATGGATGCTTTTGAACTGTGTTGTTGGAGAAGACTCTTGAGAGTCCCTTGGACTGCAAGGAGATCAAACCAGTCCATCCTAAAGAAAATCAGTCCTGAATATTCATTGGAAGGACTGAAGCTGAAGCTAAAGCTGAAACTCCAATACTTTGGCCACCTGATGTGAAGAGCTGACTCACTGGGAAAGACTCTGATGCTGGGAAAGATTGAAGGCAGGAGGAGAAGGGGATGACAGAGGATGAGATGGTTGGATGGCATCATTGACTCCATGGACATGAGTTTGAGTAGGCTCTGGGAGTGGGTGACAGACAGAGAAGCCTGGCATACTGCACTCAGTGGCGTCGCAAAGAGTCAGACATGACTGATTGACTGAACTGAACTGAACTGAATGCCCTTCTCATGGATAATGGGTCTAAAGGGACTCATATGCAGGGTCCTCATTGGCCTAACCTGGGCTCCCTTGGGATGGTGGGATTAAACCAGGATCCAGATGAAGCTGCCAGAGCGAGGTGGGCTGTGGGACAGGACACAGGTGACATGACCACTATGAAGTGTAATGGAGACTCACCCAGGTGTTATGAAGAGTCTAATCAAGGGGGAACTTTAAGTAGGGCTAGTAGCAGATGACTGCACCTCAATAACGGGCCCTAGGATACAATGGCCATGGAAGGAATTATGAGTGGGAAACAAGCCAAAGGGGGAGCAGAAGGACAGAAGTACCAACCAGAGAACAAAAGCATAGAGGATGAGGCAAGATGGAGTTACAGAAGAGAAGGAACCCAGTTACCAGACTGAAGGTACAAGTTATTAATAGAATAACCTAGGGACTGAGAGTCACTTGATGTTGAGCTACTGATTTAACAAAGTATGTCTATAAATATCTATGCTTTTCATTTATCTTATTTAGAATCCTCATATGACTTTCTATGCTTCAATTACCATTTAAAATCCTCACAAACATTTATTTAAAGCTGTAACAACTCTTCAAGACAGATACTAGTATTATCTCTATTTTATTAGTTAGGAAACAGGCACAGAGAAGTGAAGAAACTTGCTCAAGGTCACAAAGTTATAAATTATTATTTTAAATGTTACCTAGACATGGTGAGCCTTTTCAACTTGCAAACAAGTGTTCATTTCAGCTCCACAAAATTATGTATCTGATACATAGTTAATTGTTGTCTACAATCTATTGCTCTGTTCATTTTTTCTTCAGAATTACTGTTTTCCTTGGGTTGAATGCTTTCTGATCCACATATTTTATATCTCTTTATTCATGTCTTTATTTTGTCCTTTTCTCTACATTTGAAGAAATTTTTTCACATTTATCTTTTATTTCATTTTTTATAATTTTTACTTCTTCTGTTTCCTTTGATTGCAGATTTTTATTTCAATATTGCATTTTTATTTTCTCAAATTCTTTTATTTCAACCAGTTCCATTTTTATCTCTGCCTTCATTTCAATTTGGTCTCTCCTTATGACTTCCCTGTCCTTAGATTGAGAAAAGGCCATCTTACATTTTATTAAATGCATCTAAGTAAGGGTTTCTTAAATAGTCTTCTACTTCCTGGAGTAAAATTTGTTTTCTAAGGTATCTTATTTTGAGTATTATAGATTCTTCTGCTTTCTTGGAGGTTTAGAGAAATAATAAAAAGAATATCCTTCCAGCCACCATCCCCCATACACACACACAGACACTCACACACACTTATGCATTGCACATAGTATACTTGGGTTTCATCACTCAGATATACAACTGAAGTAAATATTTATTTGTATAGCCTTGAGTCCAAATTCTGAGACCTAACACAATCCATTGTAGCTCTGGTTGGTCTAGGATAAGACATTCTGTTACTGGTGTCAGGTTTCCTGGCAGTCCACAAAATCAAAACAGGCTGTAGCTCTTTTTTGAATCAGTATAGTACTCAAACAGCTTCTCATTGCACAATATATTACACAAAAGAAATTCTAGGGGAAAGAGAAATATGTTACACACATACACACACCCACACACACAAAAGAAAACCTGGCCCAAGGAAAAGGAAGCGTCTTATAAATATGGTGTGCCTTGCGGCAAAAGACTTTAAAATTCCTTCTGATTTATTTCATACTTGGAAAAACAAATAAACAAAGCCACAATCCATCAGACCAACGATTAGGCCTTAGATGCATTCTACCTCCCATAGTCCCTAAGAGTTTAAAGTCAAATGAGTAAACACTACACTTGCTCCTTCAAAAAGCAGGTTGATCCTGTTACTGTAGCAGATGGTACCACACTCGATATCAGAGCCGTCCTCAACAGTAAAAGAATTCATGCTGGCTAGTTCATCACATAAATATCTATTCCATTTCTTCTTTTGGGCAATCAGGCATAGAATATGTTTAGATTTTGACAATGAATCTTGTTGAATGATATATATAAAAAGATATCTTAGTATCAAGCCAGTGTGTTGGTCAGGTAATGACCTGGTAACAGAAGAAAATGTCTAGGAAGAGGACTTCATTGATCACATTGTGAACAATATTCTCTATTCTATCCTTGTCCTACTGGAATAGAAGCTTTAATGGTATAGAAATTCTTGGATGACATCTCCAAAACAAAAACCAATTTGGATGAAAAAATAAAAAATAAAAAAATAAAAAGGTCCAGATGGCTTTTGTTATGCTCGCCATTGTAAATGAGGATGCTGTCTATAGCAGCCAGAGTGCATCTGTTCGCCATTTTATTCAATTACTTAATTAGAATAATGTTCTCTCCTTATCTGTCACTGTTTTAATAAAACAGAATATCAAAGTAAAATTGTTATTCAGTATTCTCTAAGTAGAGTTTAAATGCATACGAGGACAGCATCATTCAATAGTTCACTGAATCTCAAATACACGTCTCTCTCTCTCCGTCTGTGGAGTTAATTCTCCCATCAGATGTGCAAAGCTTCTGTTTGAGCAGAGGAAGATTTGGGGCCAGTCAAACAGCTAATGTTATCCCCTCCAGCAGATCTATCGCCGTGTTGTTGAGGAGAGAAAGTTGGCAGCATGGAACAGCATGATTAATCACATTGTTGTTTCTTTAACTCAGATAAATCCATCTCATATGCTTTGTAAGTGTTGTCCACTTGGTAAAATAGGATATAAATGAGCAAGCTTTGGAATGGAAATCCCCTGGTAAGATGGCAGATATCCAGAAAAACATTGTATACTTCTCTGCAGTTACAACACTTTTCAGAAAGCATCCTGCATCTCCATGTTTACATGCACTTATAAGGTTCTTGTGAGAAAGAGCCTGTCCTCTTTAAAAGTTAAAAACAATTATTTGGCAGAAAAGCAAGAGTGATAAAATAGCAGGAGCCCTCTGAATGCAAGGGGTTTCCTTGGTAGCTCAGATGGTAAAGAATCTGCCTGCAATGAGGGAGACCCGGGTTTGATCCCTGGGTCAGGAAGATCTCCTGGAGAAGGGAATGGCAACTTACTCCAGTGTCCTCACATGGAAAATTCCATGGACAGAGGAGCATGGCAGTATAGGGTCCATGGGGTCACAAAGAGTTGGACATGACTAAGCGACTTTCACTTTCTGAATGCAAAAAAATAATTGCTACATCTTCCCTGTGTTGTGGGTGGGCTATGAGCTCAGGATCTTGTAGACCTATAGATTCATAGCCTTGAAGGAGATGCCAAAGACCATCTAGCCCACATGCAAACTCCCTGGGATGCTTTTTTAGAATACTCATACTTTAACCCCACCTCATAAGGCAATGGCACCCCACTCCAGTACTCTTGCCTGGAAAATCCCATGGGTGGAGGAGCCTGGTAGGCTGCAGTCCATGGGGTCGCTAAGAGTCCGACACAAGTGAGCGACTTCACTTTCCCTTTTCACTTTCATGCATTGGAGAAGGAAATGGCAACCCACTCCAGTGTTCTTGCCTGGAGAATCCCAGGGACGGGGGAGCCTGGTGGGCTGCCGTCTATGGGGTCGCACAGAGTCGGACACGACTGAAGCGACACAGCAGCAGCAGCAGCAGCATACTATTAAATCCAAACCTTTCAGGAAGAAACTAGGTATTGGTAGTCTTTAGATGCTCCCCAGAGATTCTAATATGTAACCAGGATTGAGAACCACTGGCCTCTGGCCAAGAGAGGCAAAAGAGGAATCAGAGGGAATTAAGATCATCCTGTTGGAGAAACACCATCATAGGGGATGCAGATGGCATATGAATGTGGCAGAAATCTCTCCCTATCCAAGCTGAATGCAAGCTACACACATTAAAAAAGAATAAAGATGACACAGTTGAAAGCAACAACAACAACAAAAGGCCACTTCAGTGTTATTTAGAAGTGCCTAGAAGGCAATTTAAAGTCTCTTTGTTTCAGTTAGGAGCTGTTGATGAGAAAGTTTCTATCAGGTCCCAAAGCAGCATAAAAATGCGTGTGTGCCTTTGATAGAATTAAAAGTTGTAATTTAGTGAAAGTCAAAACAAAACCAAACAAAAACATTAAATGTCACCTAAATTATTTTAATTCTTAACCCTTTATCTGATTTGTATATTTCCTTTATATTATAACCATTTGAAATTAGTAAGTAGTTAATTCTGTGATTTCAAGAGGATATTTCTTTTGGTGGAGAAAGCCTGAGTGGGTATTAGAGAAGCTGGGGGATGGTGAGCATTGGGATTTCAGGACCATAGGGTGGAAAAGGAAGCAATGTTAGGAATTCATTTTTTTTGCTTTTAGTAAATTCAAGAGAAAAGAGCCACAATGTCAAGGCTGAAATTTTGTTTTCTGCCCATGAACATACATTTCAAAAATGGTCTTTCTCCTAGAACAAATGCAAGTCCATTAATTGCCCTTGTAAAGGTTCACAACTACTGCCTAGAGACCTCCAGAAGCTGAGCAGAAAGAGATAGGGTGCTCATGAATCCAAGTGGCCTAGAAATTCAGCCTCCAGGCCTCAAACTTCTTCAAAACCTTCTGATGGGCTGCTGCCACCTGCAAACTCCTACCTTCAGTTCGGTTCAGCTCAGTTGCTCAGTCATGTCCGATTCTTTGCGACCCCATGGACTGAAGCATGCCAGGCCTCCCTGTCTGTCACCAACTCCCAGAGTTTACTAAAACTCATGTCCATCGAGTCAGTGATGCCATCAATCATCTCATCCTCTGTCGTCCCCTTCTCCTCCTGCCTTCAGTCTTTCCCAGCAGGAGGGTCTTTTCAAATGAGTTGGTTCTGTGCATCAGGTGGCCCAAGTATTGGAGTTTCAGCTTCAGCATCAGTCCTTCCAATGAATATTCAGGACTGATTTTCTTTAGGATGGATTGGTTGGATCTCCTTGCAGTCCAAGGAACTCTCAAGAGTCTTCTCCAACACAACAGCTCAAAAGCATCAATTCTTCGGTGTTCAGCTTTCTTTATGGTCCAACTCTCACATCCATACACGACTACTGGAAAAACCATAGCCTTGACTAGACAGACCTTTGTTGGCAAAGTAATGTCTCTGCTTTTTAATATGCTGTCTAGGTTGGTCATAGCTTTTCTTCCAAGGAGCAAGCATCTTTTAATTTAAAGTCACCATCTGCAGTGATTTTGGAGCCCCCAAAAAATAAAGTCTCATACTATTTCCACTGTTTCCTCATCTATTTGCCATAAAGCAATGAGACCAGATGCCATGATCTTAGTTTTCTGAATGTTGAGTTTTAAGCCAACTTTTTCGCTCTCCTCTTTCACTTTCATCAAGAGGATCTTGAGTTCCTCTTCACTTTCTGCCATAAGGGTGGTGTCATCTGTATATCTGAGGGTATTGATGTTTCTCCCAGCAATCTTGATTCCAGCTTGTGCTTCATCCAGCCTGACATTTCGTATGATGTACTCTGCATATAAGTTAAATAAGCAAGGTGACAATATACAGCCTTGATGTACTCCTTTCCTGATTTGGAACCAGTCTGTGGTTCCATGTTCAGTTTTAACTGTTGCTTCTTGACTTGCATACAGATTTCTCAGGAGGTAGGTCAGGTGGTCTGGTATTTCCATCTATTTAGGGATTTTCCACAGTTTGTTGTGATCCACACAGTCAAAGGCTTTGGCGTAGTCAATAAAGTAGAGGTAGATATTTTTCTGGAACTCTTGCTTTTTTGATGATCCAGCAGATGTTGGCAATTTGATCTCTGATTCCTCTGCCTTTTCTAAGTCCAGCTAGAACACCTGGAAGTTCATGGTTCACATACTGTTGAAGCCTGGCTTGGAGAATTTTGAGCATTACTTTGTCAGTGTGTGAGGTGAGTGTAAATGTGCAGTTGAACACACTTTGGCATAGCCTTTCTTTGGGATTGGAATGAAAAGTGACCTTTTCCAATCCTGTGGCCACTGCTGAGTGTTCCAGATTTACTGGCATATTGACTGCAGTACTTTCACAGCATCTTTTAGGATTTGAAATAGCTCAACTGGAAACTCCTACCTACTGGGCTCCAAGAAGGGAACTCTGCCATCTGTTCATCTGTACAATATGGGACCAACAAAAATCTGTATTTCAGTTTGACCACTTAGTCTTCTGTATAGGTTTACCTGTGTTTGTACAAAATCTAATTGGGCTTTATTTGATTTTGATCAATAACTGATTTGTGGCTTTGTCTTAGAACTAATGATGCCAGACAGTTCCCAAAGAATCTGCCTTCCATGATTCACAGTCAACTTCATGGGAATTTAGCCCAGACATAAATGTTATAAATCCAAGATTCATCTGAGAAAGACTACATCAGTCATGTTTCTATCTGATACTTGACATAGACATGTTTTCTATTGAGGATAGCAATGTATCCACTGTAACAGTGAAAATTATTTTGCTTTAAGCATGGCTCAAACTCTGCTGATATCCCTTCTCCTTGGTGACTCACATAAGACAGTTTAAAGGCCCTAAGCAGAGCAGGATCTATCATGACCAATGTACCTCTAACTAGAACTTTTCAGGCCACAACCCTTGGCTCACAGAACAAGTGTTAGGCCAGGTCTTATGCAGAACTGGTGACTCACTGAAGCGGCATTGGCTCCTGACCCAGAGGCTGGACTCCTCTGGCTGGCCAGCTAACCTTGAGAGGGTTTGTCATTGAAGGCACGGCCAGTACAGGTGATCAGATCAGATCAGATCAGTCGCTCAGTTGTGTCCGACTCTTTACGACCCCATGAATAGCAGCACGCCAGGCCTCCCTGTCCATCACCAACTCCCAGAGCTCACTGAGACTCACGTCCATCGAGTCAGTGATGCCATCCAGCCATCTCATCCTCTGTCGTCCCCTTCTCCTCCTGCCCCCAATCCCTCGAAACATCAGAGTCTCTTCCAATAAGTCAACTCTTCGCATGAGGTGGCCAAAGTACTGGAGTTTCAGCTTTAACATCATTCCTTCCAAAGAAATCCCAGGGCTGATCTCCTTCAGAATGGACTGGTTGGATCTCCTTGCAGTCCAAGGGACTCTCAAGAGTCTTCTCCAACACCACAGTTCAAAAGCCAGTCCAGGTTCGATGCACGATACTGGATGCTTGGGGCTGGTGCACTGGGACGACCCAGAGGGATGGAATGGGGAGGGAGGAGGGAGGAGGGTTCAGGATGGGGAACACATGTATACCTGTGGCGGATTCATTTTGATATTTGGCAAATCTAATACAGTTATGTAAAGTTTAAAAATAAAATAAAATAAAATAAAATAAAAAAAAAATAAATAAATAAATACATGCTTATGAAAAAAAAAAAAAAAAAACAAAAGCATCAATTCTTCGGTGCTGAGTCTTCTTCACAGTCCAACTCTCACATCCATACATGACTACTGGAAAAACCATAGCCTTGACTAGACGAACCTTTGTTGGCAAAGTAATGTCTCTACTAGATACTGACCAATTAGAACAACAACTTCCTGCCTTTGGATTAACAACTCCAGAGAGGATTGGCCAGACAGAAGCAAACTAAGCATGAAGCACTCCCATACAAAGAAGTTTAGATTCCACAAAAGAGAGAACTTCTGGGTCTCAGAGATCCCCTAGCCCCTAAATAGTCTCCCAGCCCCAGAACTACTGTACCAGCATCCCACTCCAAACCACCTTTTTTCTACACAGCCTAAGAAAATCTTTATTCCATATAATTGTAGGTCTCGAGCAATGCAACAAATTCTGGACTTCGAATTGTGCAAAACTAGGATTAGAGTTCTAGTTCTGTCACTTACAAGGTAAGTGTCCTCTGTCCACTTGTTTCATTTTTTAAATGCAATTTCCTAACTTGTAAAAGAGAAGAAATGTCAATTACCTGGTCCCAATGTTAAAAAGTTAATATGAAAAAATTTTTTCTATGAAACTTAGAACAATGTCTTACACATGGTGAGTCAATAAAGATTCAGTCAGTTCAGTTCAGTCACTCAGTCATGTCCGACTCTTTGCGACCCCCTGAACCGCAGCACGCCAGGCCTCCCTGTCCATCACCATCTCTGGGGGTTCACTCAAACTCACATCCATCAAGTCAGTGATGCCATCCAGCCATCTCATCCTCTGTTGTCCCCTTCTCCTCCTGCCCCCAATCCCTCCCAGCATCAGAGTCTTTTCCAACGAGTCAACTCTTCGCATGAGGTGGCCAAAGTATTGGAGTTTCAGCTTTAGCATCATTCTTTCCAAAGAAATCCCAGGGCTGATCTCCTCTAGAATGGACTGGTTGGATCTCTTTGCAGTCCAAGGGACTCTCAAGAGAATTCTCCAACACCACAGTTCAGTAGCATCAATTCTTCGGCACTCAGCCTTCTTCACAGTCCAACTCTCGCATCCATACATGACTACTGGAAAAACCATAGCCTTGACTAGACGGACCTTTGTTGGCAAAGTAATGTCTCTGCTTTTCAATATGCTATCTAGGTTGGTCATAGTTTTTCTCCCAAGGAGTAAGCGTCTTTTAATTTCATGGCTGCAGTCACCATCTGCAGTGATTTTGGAGCCCAAAAAAATAAAGTCTGACACTGTTGACACTGTTTCCCCATCTATTTGCCATGAAGTGATGGGACTGTATGCCATGATCTTAGTTTTAAATATTGTTTTATTGTGATGATTAAATAAGAATTAAGAGACAGTTTCAGGCACACAATAGGCACTAATAAACGATGATTATTAAAATGGTCTCTACAATTAGAAGACAAACTTTAAAGCAACATTTTTATCATTAGCAAAGAATTATTTGTTCCTCCTGTTTTCTCCTTATCAAGTGGAAGGAAGGGAGGTGGGTTGCTAAGAAGCCTACAGCCCAGTGTTCTGCTGGCAGGTATGGTGAGACACCCCCTCCTAGGAAAGAGGCCAATATGCACTGCCTTATCCTCTCATTGAGAATTCCTATTGCTTCCATTACCACTCCTTCCTGCTAGAAGAATAAGTGTTATTGATATGGAAAATTTTAATTTAAATCTGATCTAATTGAAAAGGGAATACCTATTTTCAGCAAGACTCCCCAGCCAACTGAGTTAAAGGATGCTAACAAATATGGGAGGAGATCCCTAGAGAAAGAATGTCATGAAAATTTGGCTTTCTGCTCTGAATCTCTTACACAAAGAGAGTTGGCAAAGGGGACTGGAGGAGGGTGGGTTAGTGAGCTAAGACATGAGGCAGAGGAGTCTACGGTCCCTTCTCACAGAGCACTTCTGCTGTGTCTGTGGATGCTGTCCAAGCTGAAAAGAAGGGCTAACAGATTGGGAATGTTGGCCAAAGGATGAACAGGAAGGAGCTGAGGCTTGGAGTAGGACAGAGCAAGGACAGTAGAAGGAGAAAAGTAAACATTTTTAATGTTTATGTAAACATAAACAGTAAACATTGATAGACTTGATTCATTTGTGAAATCTGTAACCTCTTTCATACTTTGGGAAAGCTTCTTGTATAATTTTATCTGTCTGAATCTTGCTAAGATGTTTCCTGACCATTGAGGATCAAAAAAGAAAACAGAACCAGAGCCAGGTATCTTACAAAGTACAATGAGATGTGCTACCAGATATCCATTATCTTTGGCCACCTGACTGACTCATTGGAAAAGACCCTGATGCTGGGAAAGCTCGAAGGTAGGAGGAGAAGGGGACGACAGAGGATGAGATGGTTGGATGGCATCACTGACTCAATGGACACGGCTTTGAACAAACTCTGGAAGACAGTGAAGGACAGGGAAGCCTGACATGCTGCAGTCCATGGGGTCTCAAAGAGTCGGACATGACTTAGCGCCTGAACAGCAACAACAGTGAGAACAATGCAAGGGGAGTAAGTTGATCACGATTTAACATAGTCTGTGTTTACAGACTGGCTGGTTCACACTGTTAGCAATCTTTAAGAACAGTGGCTATTAAATCAGTCCGGATTGTTTTCTCTGTTATCATAGCCTCTTAACAAGGACAGAAACATTAAAGCAGTGTTTTATGAGCTGTGTTCCACAACAAAGTAGTTCTGAAATATTAGTGGGGACTACAAGAAAAAAGCATTCTCTTTGTCAAAAAAGTTTGTGAGATCACAATATGCATATGGATATTAAGGGCTTTAAAAATTCTCCAGTGGAAAAAAAGCCTACTAATCTTGGTTTAACTCAGCATTTCCCAAGCTTCGTCAATGAAATCACCCTGTTTTCATGGAGTGCTTCTTTAATGTAATGCAAAATAGGATCTATATAACATTGGTCTAAAAAGTACTTCCTTCAAGTGTTTTCTTACCAAACTATCTGGTCCTATAAAGTGAAAAGTGAAAGTGAAGTCGCTCAGTCGTGTACGACTCTTAGCGACCACATGGACTGTAGCCTACCAGGCTCCTCCATCCATGGGATTTTCCAGGCAAGAATACAGAAGTGGGTTGCCATTTCCTTCTCCAGGGGATCTTCCCAACCCAGGAATTGTCTCCTGCATTGTAAGAAGACACTTTACCATCTGAGCCACCAGGGAAGTCCTTCCTATAAACCACTCAATTAAAAAAAAAAAAATATATATATATATATATATATATATATATATATATATATATACCCCCTTTAACATTCCTGACTAAAGGATTTTCAGTTCAGAATCAGCTTGGTCATGTCTCATGAGTAGAAAAACTTTACCTGAGAGGACATCTAGTTCCATATCTGAAGAATGACTGGTGATAAGCACATGGAAATTGCAGTTAGAAGACTTGGACTCGAACTCTACTAGCCATAGGTGTTTCTCCTCTGAATCTTGGAGTCTTTCTGTGTGAAATGGCCATGATGACACTACCCACATAACACTGTATAAAGTTTTATAGTTTCTCATCTTTATCGATATTCTACTCGTAGCCAAGTGTTGCTTCTTGTAACTTATTTCTGTTCTTTTTATCTTGTCTTCTAGAGACAAACAGAATTGAGTGAAAACTGTCCCAGTTTCACACAACATTCTGTCAGTTATACCACAGCTACATTGAACTTCTAAAAATTCCCTTTTCTGAGATATACTCAGTTATTTAACCACAGCTTGTAAAATAAAAAAACATAGTACCAACGTCCTTCAAAATCATGGGATTTTTTTTCTCTACAGATACAGTTGGTTAAGGCTCTTCCTAATATTTTTTATCAGGAACTGAACCTAATATTTTATTAATTCATTCAATCAATAAGACATCAATCATATATAATGTGCTTGTTACATTCAGGTTTGATCTCACCCTAGCAGAAAAAAGTATCACTCCCATCATGGGCCAATTAATAAAGTTAAGTTTGGGTTCATGTGTATAAACAGTCTTGGGCTACTTAGGGCTCAGTTGATCTTTTGGTCAATTAAAAGCAAGGTCTTTTTGCCAGAAGTGCTACCAAGCTGTGTCTCTGGCTTGTTCAGTTGACTATTTAAACCTAAAAGCAGTACTTCACACTCCACCTTTAAAGGTCAAACTTGCTGGTTTCAAACCATCATCCTGGTTTCTTGTGTTCCTCTTTCATTCCAATATGAAGATTTGTGTCATCTGCAAGGTTGATGCGGAGAAGGCAATGGCACCCCACTCCAGTACTCTTGCCTAGAAAATCCCATAGATGAAGGAGCCTGGTAGGCTGCAGTCCATGGTGTCGAGAAGAAGGAAATGGCAACCCACTCTAGTGTTCTTGCCTGGAGAATCCGAGGGATGGGGAAGCCTAGTGGGCTGCCGTCTATGAGGTCACACAGAGTCGGACATGATTGAAGCGACTTAGCAGCAGCAGCAGCAAGGTTGATGAGCCTATCTATCTCTACACAGCCTCATCTAAGTCTCAACTAAAAATGCTGATCAGAGGCTCATCAGCAAAGTCAAGCCTCTAGAAATAGCAGTGCCATTAACTTTGAAACCAGATTATAGTGAAGAAGTTATACCGTTTGCCACACACAGGGAGAAGGGAAATAGCAAACCACTGTCAATAATCCATTCTTCCTGAAACAAATAGAAATGGCCTTTCAAAAAATCCCCCAAAATGAAGTTAAATAAATTTTAACTATTTTTCCTTCAATAGTAGGCAAAAGAATGCTGGAGATATTGCTTGTATATATTCCTATGAACTTTTGCTGTGAATATCAAACAAAATAAGCAGTCATCTGCACAGTCTTATCTGAAAAGGACTTTCTACTTTATTTGTTGCATTCATTCATTCAATCAATAAGATATCAAGCACATATAATGTGTTTGTTGTATTCAGGAAATGAAGTGAGCGCCGGAAATGAAGTGAGGACATTTAAAGATAAGAAAGCATATCTCTGAACTTGGGAGTTTAACCACATAAAAGGGAGTAAGTGAGAGTGAAAGTCACTCAGTTGTGTCCGACTCTTTGTGACCCCGTGGACTGTATAGTCCGTGGAACTCTCCCCTGGAATTCTCCAGGACAGAATACTGAAGTGGGTAGCCATTCCCTTCTCCAAGGGATCTTCCCAACTCAGGAATCGAACCCAGGTCTCCTGCATTGCAGGAAGATTCTTTACCTGTATTTTTGGGCTTTCCTGGTGGCTCAACAGGTAAGGAAATGCCAAAGAATGCTCAAACTACCACACAATTGCATTCATTTCACATGCTAGTAAAGTAATGTTCAAAGATCTCCAAGCCAGGCTTCAACAATACATGAACCGTGAACTTCCAGATGTTCAAGCTGGTTTTAGAAAAGGCAGAGTAACCAGAGATCAAATTGCTAACATCCTGTGGATCATGAAAAAAGCAAGAGAGTTCCAGGAAAATTTCTACTTCTGCTTTATTGACTATGCCAAAGCCTTTAACTGCATGGATCACAATAAACTGTGGAAAATTCTTCGAGAGATGGGAATCCCAGACCACCTGACCTGCCTCTTGAGAAACGTGTATACAGGTCAGGAAGCAACAGTTAGAACTGGACATGGAACAACAGACTGGTTCCAAATAGGAAAAGGAGTATGTCAGGCTGTATATTGCCACCTTGCTTATTAACTTATCACAGAGTACATCATGGGAAACACTGGGCTGGAAGAAGCACAAGCCAGAATCAATTTTGCCGGAAGAAATATCAATATCAAATATTCACCTGATATATGCAGATGACACCACCCCTTGTGGCAGAAAGTGAAGAACTAAAGAGCCTCTTGATGAAAGGGAAAGAAAAGACTGAAAAAGTTGGCTTAAAACTCAACATTCAGGAAACAAAGATCATGGCATCCAGTCCCATCACTTCAAGGCAAATAGATGGGGAAACAGTGGAAACAGTGTCAGACTTTATTTTTTGGGGCTCCAAAATCACTGCAGATGGTGACTGTAGCTATGAAATTAAAAGATGCTTGCTCCTTGGAAGAAAAGCTATGACCAACCTAGACAGCATATTAAAAAGCAGAGACATTACTGCTTTTTACAACAAAGGTCTGTCTAGTCAAGGCTATGGTTTTTCCAGTAAGCATGTATGGATGTGAGAGTTGGACTATAAAGAAGGCTGAGCACCGAATAATTGATGCTTTGAACTGTGGTGTTGGAGAAGACTTTTGCGAGTCCTTTGGACTGCAAGGAGATCCAACCAATCCATCCTAAAGGAGATCAATTCTAGGTATTCATTGGAAGGACTGATGCTGAAGCTGAAACTCCCATACTTTGGCCACCTGATGTGAACAGCTGACTCATTTGAAAAGACCCTGATGCTGGGAAAGATTGAGGGCAGGCGGAGAAGGGGACAACAGAGGATGAGATGGTTGGATGGCATCACTGACTCAATGGACATGAGTTTTGGTGGACTCCGGGAGTTGGTGATGTACGGGGAGGCCTGGCGTGCTGTGGTTTATGGAGTTGCAAAGACTGGGACATGACTGAGTGACTGAACTGAACTGAAAGGACCATAGAATTTTAAAGAAGCTAACATAGAGAGTTATGGAAAAATGTTCAGGAATTGGTGTTTTCCTATCTATTGATATTAATAATAATAAAGAGAAAATACATCAATAAAAAACCTAAGACATACTCTAGATTAATTCAATAGGAAATGTATAATAGCTTCTATAAAGGAAACCACAGACTTCCTGGAGGTTAATAAAAGAAATATAGAGTAAATACTATTTTTCCTAGACCAGAATATTTTGAGTTGATTATCTATAAATGAATTTATATATGAAGGTAATTTTATTAAAATACACCTGTTTATTTCTGTAAATTTAAAAAAAATTTAAAGAGTTGCTGCATAAAAATTAAAGACTTTTCTAAAATCATAACAATTGAGTGTAATTATGAATTAAGTATTAAAATTGGTCAGATAATCATAAATTTTAAAACAGACACTGACATTCAAATATATGACAGACCAGAGGAGCAAATAACATCCCTGAAGTATAAATATTTAATGTATATAAAAGAATAAGTCATATGGTAAAGATTATATTTCAAATAAGATGGAAAAGGATGATTTATTCAATAAGTACTGTAGGACTCAGCTAACCAGTTAGAAAAATAGAGTTATATCCCCTCTTCTGACTTTACCCTCAAAAACAAATTTGATTTAGATTTAAAACCATAGCCCAGGATACCAAAGACAATGCCTCTGGTTAAAAAATGCAAATCCAATGATAATAGTCCTGTGAATACTGTAGTTTTTAATGTCATAGGGATCTAACTGAAACATGAAGATAAAAAATACAATAAAAGTAGAAGCATCTAGACCTTAGGGAGAAATAATCAACTTTCTCCAGCAGTGTGGGGCACTGGTAAGAACTGGTTTTTCAAGTCAGACAGATTCTGACTGAAATCCTGGCTCTACCGCTGACTGACCAACTACACGATTTCTCACTTTGCCTCAGTTTCCTCTTAGATAAAGTAGAATAAATAGATTTAATTTTATATTCCACACTAGATATGAGATTTAAATGAAATAATCTATGAAAAGAACTTTGCTGTCACTTAGATATTAAACTAATATACTCCCTATCCATCCATATTAGTCAGCTTGAATTGCTATAATATACAATAGACCAGTGTCTTAAACAACAAAAATTTATTTCTTATAATTCTGTAGGCTGGAAAGTACAATACCATGTTCATTTCAGTTCAGTCACTCAGTCATGTCTGACTCTTTCTGACCCCAGGCTTCCCTGTCCTTCACCAAGTCCCAGAGCTTACTCAAACTCACATCCATCGGGTTGGTGATGCCATACAACCATCTCATCCTCTCTTGTCCCCTTCTCCTCCCACCTTCAATCTTTCCCAGCATCAGGGTTCTTTTCCAGTGAGTCAGTTCTTCACAACAGGTGGCCAAAGTATTGGAGTTTCAGCTTCAGCATCAGTCCTTCCAATGAATATTCAGGACTGATTTCCTTTAGGATGGACTGGTTAGATCTCTTTGCAGTCCAAGGCACTCTCAAGAGTCTTCTCCAACACCACAGTTCAAAAGCATCAATTCTTCTGCACTCAGCTGTCTTTATAGTCAAACTCTCACATCCATACATGAGTACTGGAAAAATCATAGCCTTGACTAGATGGACCTTTGTTGGCAAAGTAATGTCTCTGCTTTTTAATATGCTTTCTAGGTTGGTCATAGCTTTTCTTCCAAGGAGCAAGCATCTTTTAATTTCATGGCTGCAATCACCATCTGCAGTGATTTTGGAACCCTCCAAAATAAAGTCTGACACTGTTTCCACTGTTTCCCCATCTATTTGCTGTGAAGTGATGGGACTGGATGTGATGATCTTTGTTTTCTAAATGTTGAGCTTTAAGCCAACATTTTCACTCTTCTCTTTCCCTTTCATCAAGAGGCTCTTTAGTTCTTCACTTTCTGCCATAAGAGTGGTGTCATCTGTGTATCTGAGGTGATTGATATTTCTCCCAGCAATCTTGATTCCAGCTTGTGCTTCATCCAGTCCAGCATTTCTCATGATGTACTGTGCATGTAAGTTAAATAAGCTGGGTGGCAATATACAGCCTTGACATACTCCTTTTCCTATTTGGAACCAGTCTGTTGTTCCATGTCCAGTTATAACTGTTGCTTCCTGACCTGCATACAGATTTCTCAGGAGGCAGGTCAGGTGGCCTGGTATTCCCATCTCTTGAAGAATTTTCCACTGTTTGTTGAGATCCACACAGTCAAAGGCTTTGGGGTAGTCAATAAAGCAGATGTTGATGTTTTCTGGAACTCGCTTGCTTTTTCCATGATCCAAAGGATGTTGGCAATTTGATCTCTGGTTCCTCTGTCATTTCTAAATCAAGCTTGAACCTCTGGAAGTTCACGGTTCATGTACTGTCGAAGCCTGGCTTGTAAAATTTTGAGCGTTACTTTGTGAGTGTGTGAGATGAGTACAATTGTGCAGTAGCTTGAACATTCTTTGGCATTGCCTTTCTTTGGGATTGAGATGAAAACCCACCTTTTCCAGTCCTGTGGCCACTGCTGAGTTTTCCAAATTTGCTGGCATGTTGAGTGCAGCAGTTTCACAGCATCATCTTTCAGGATTTGAAATAGCTCAACTGGAATTCCATCACCTCCAATAGCTTTGTTTGTAGTGATTCTTCCTAAGGCCCACTTGACTTTGCATTCCAGGATGTCTGTCTCTAGGTCAGTGATCACACCATCGTGATTATCTGGGTCATGCAGATCTTTTTTGTACAGTTCTTCTGTGTATTCTTGCCACCTCTTCTTAATATTTTATGCTTCTGTTAGGTCCATACCATTTCTGTCCTTTATTGTGCCCATCTTTGAATGAAATATTCCCTTGGTATCTCTAATTTTCTTGAAAATTAGATGTTTGATTTTCTTCATGTTTGTGTCTCTCCCCAATTCATTCAAAGAGTCAGACATGACTGAAAGATAACACTTTCACTTTTCTTCTTTTTCACTGGAGTATAAAGATTAATTAATCAGACAGCTTACAAGGCTTCAGAATGCAACAACTGCCTATTGATAATATCTAATTTCTTTCTTAAAAGCCATTATTTCCCTCCTTCTGTTTAACAGTCTTAACATAAAGAGTTTTCCTATTTCTCTGGTCATTACCTTCTTGGACAAAGCAACAGAGGTAAGCATGCAGCCTTTATTAACTCTATTGAATACATAAAGAAAATGGTTGCTTAGAATTTAAGGACATGAAATAATATTTGTATATGCTCAGCTCTAGGGGAAGAGATGAAATGGAGAAGAGTTCTTTTTAAAGTCCTTGTGTTTGAATTTTTTGCTTTCTTACCAGACAGTATTCTTTAAAGGAGCAGGCTTCTTTGGATTTTTCACCAAATTAAAGCAACGAATCTTTTCTAAAAACTTTTACTAAAATAACTTCTCCATTTCATCTTCAAAAAGCTTCATGAGCAAGAAGTAACTCTCCCCGTTAGTAGCTTCATAAAACTGAAGTGAAAAGAGGTCATAATATCAATGTCAACAGGACTTAACGTGAAAAACAATATTTTATCAGTATCTGGTTATGCCACAGGCCATTCCTTTTCAAAGGAAGGTTTTTCATTCATGTTGTTTATGATGCAGCACCCAAGAAGTAGGGATAGTCCAGACTAATTACTAAAGCAATTATCACGGATTGTTTCAGGTAAAGAAACTGAAGTTCAAGCCATCAAGTGCCACACAGAAAGTGTCACAGTTGATGTTTTCATACATTTATTTAATTTTTCTTTTATTTTTCATAAAAGTAATACTAGCTCATGGTAAAATACTCAAACACCAAGATAAATACAAAAAATTAAAGTAAGTATTGCTCCATCTTTCCCAAACTTTGACCCCACTGTCTGGAGGTAACCATCCTTGCCTAATGCTTGTGGAAAAGTAGACACCTAACATCAATGTATATATTAGCCATTTTTAATACATAAATTGGATTAGTTAATGAATAATATTTTGCACCATACTTGTATCAGTAGCAAGGTACTTTTTGGAGAACTTTCCAGAACAGCACATGTAGCTCTATCTCATTCTATTTAATAACAGCTCATTTCCATAAGAATCCAAAACAAGATTCATTTTTCCTGTCTTTTGGTAACCACCATCCTTTGCACCATGCCAGTGACTCTCTTCCTTAAGAAATTTAGCAATTGAATTGAGAAAAATTCATAATATCAATTTCAACAGAATTAACTTAAACAACGCTACTTATCAGTATCTCACCATCCAGGGACCAGTCCTTTTCAAAGGACATTTTTCATTCATGTTGTTTACGAGGTAGCACACATGAAATAGGATAAAGCCGGGCAATATCCTCTCTCTTTCACACTCACAGCAAAAATCAAAAGACACAACTTGTTTTCTGGCTGTGTCAATGCAAGACAAGCTTCAGGTACCTTTTCCTCAGAACTTGCAGCTCAAGATAACTATCCTCAAGTTCAAAATAAAAAGAACAAGAGGAAAAAATTAAGGCTTCTTCACACTAGAGATAGAACAAATCTGCTAGTTAAAATTCTGAGCTGTTAGTTTGACAGATACAGACTTTAAAAGAAAATTTCTCAACATTCAAGTGCAACCAGAGGTGACAGAACATTCTTTTCCCAAACTCAATCAGGGCCTTAAAGTGGTGGAGTTCCAGGTACAATGAGAAAAACAAAAGCAGCAAAATCCCAGAGTGCTCAGAAACATGCAACTCAGTAGGTTTGCTAGAAAAGAAACCTCATTTAGGTAGAAAGATTAGAAATCCTATTCAGCAAACACTGGCTTTTCTAGAAGTACAAAACCCTAAGTAATCATTTCTCCTAATCAAATGGGTGTCCTATTGCTCCCTAATCAACGATAATGAATGGATTCTGTAAACTAGAGTATTCATAAGCCTTCTCAATGCAGGAAAGCAGCACTGTCCTTTGTAGCCTCACAGAGGAGGGCAGAGACAAGACAGAGATGCCCATCTTCTTGCCCCCAGGCTCTAAAGGCCAACAAAGTTTATTAGTTATTTATCTACCTCCACAGAGCCACATTCAAGGCAAGATGCCATTCTACAAACCTCACCCAAATGGAGACAAGCTGGGAAAGAAAAGCCAGCCAAAAAAAGCTAGACATTCAAGCTTGAGAAAGCAACAGAGCTAAAAGGAAAAAGAAATAGTGGTTTAATTCATTTAGGTGTCACATTTTTATTAATTGCCTTTTCCACCAGGCACTGCCTGTACTGGATCTGGGTATAATAAAACTCAATCTCCATAGCCAAAGAAATCCCAGTTTAAAGTGGGAGACAGAAATGTAAACAATTAACCATTCAGTGCTGTAAACACCATGATGAAGACAAGTCACAGAGCTATGGGAGGATAGGAGAGAGAATCCCTAATCCTAAATGATACAAAGAACAAGCACAGAGAAATTATTTCTGAATCCTTACTGGGAAACTGCTCACAGTGGTTGACTTAGGAGAACTATCTACTGAAAAATAGAACTAGAGAGACTTACTTTCATAGTATACACATATTCTTCAATTTTGTAAGGTACACACTTTACTTGTATCACCAATTCACAAATTAATTAATCAACTAAAAATAGCAGGTAAAAATGATTCAAGAAACTAATCCTTGTCCAGGGTAAGAAGCAATAACTGTCTGATATCTGCTTCAGTTCAGTTCATGTCAGTCGCTCAGTCGTGTCCGACTCTTTGTGACCCCATGAATTGCCCCACGCCAGGCCTCCCTGTCCATCACCAACTCCTGGAGTTCACTCAAACTCATGCCCATCGAGTCAGTGATGCCATCCAGCCATCTCATCCTGTGTCGTCCCCTTCTCCTCCTGCCCCCAATCCCTCCCAGCATCAGGGTCTTTTCCAATGAGTCAGCTCTTCACATCAGGTGGCCAAAGGATTGGAGTTTCAGCTTCAGCATCAGTCCTTCCAATGAACACCCAGGACTGATCTCCTTTAAAATGGACTGGTTGGATCTCCTTGCAGTCCAAGGGACTCTCAAGAGTCTTCTCTAACACCACAGTTCAAAAGCATCAATTCTTCGGCACTCAGCTGTCTTTATAGTCCAACTCTCACATCCATACATGAGTACTGGAAAAATCATAGCCTTGACTAGACGGACCTTTGTTGGCAAAGTAATGTCTCTGCTTTTGAATATGCTATCTAGGTTGGTCATAACTTTCCTTCCAAGGACTAAGCGTCTTTTAATTTCATGGCTGCAATCACCATCTGCAGTGATTTTGGAGCCCAGAAAAATAAAGTCAGCCACTGTTTCCACTGTTTCCCCATCTATTTCCCATGAAGTGATGGGACCAGATGTCATGATCTTCATTTTCTGAATGTTGAGCTTTAAGCCAACTTTTTCACTCTCCTCTTTCACTTTCATCAAGAGGCTTTTCAGTTCCTCTTCACTTTCTGCCATAAGGGTGGTGTCATCTGCATATCTGAGGTGATTGATATTTCTCCCAGCAATCTTGATTCCAGCTTGTGCTTCTTCCAGCCCAGCGTTTCTCATGATGTACTCTGCATAGAAGTTAAATAAGCAGGGTGACAATATACAGCCTTGACGTACTCCTTTTCCTATTTGGAACCAGTCTGTTGTTCCATGTTCAGTTCTAACTGTTGCTTCCTGACCTGCATATAAGTTTCTCAAGAGGCTGGTCAGGTGGTCTGGTATTCCCATCTCTTTCAGAATTTTCCACAGTTTATTGTGATCCACACAGTCAAAGGCTTTGGCATAGCCAATAAAGCAGAAATAGATGTTTTTCTGGAACTCTCTTCCTTTTTCCATGATCCAGCAGATGTTGGCAATTTGATCTGCTTATTCACAGTCAAAAAAATAAGAATGCACTAGTACATGTGTGCTAAGTAGCTTCAGTCATGTCCAACTCTTTGCAACCCCATGGACTTTAGCCTGCCAGGATCCTCCGTCCATGGGATTCTCCAGGCAAGAATACTAGAGTGGGTTACCATGCCCTTCTCCAGGATTTCTTCCTGACCCAGGGATTGAACCTGCATCTCTTATGTCTCCTGCATTAGAAGGTGGGTTCTTTACCACTAGCGTGACATAAGAATGCATTAGTACCCATGAGTAAATAATAATGCATCTAAATTTTTATAAGGATGCTTGAAATTCAACATTTTGCATTTTATAACAAGGTCCTATGTTTCTGTGGTAAAGAATCTGCCTGTACTGCAGGAGATGCGGCAGGAGCTGTGGCAGGAGCTGTTGGTTTGATCCCTGGGTCAGGAACATCCCCTGGAGAAGGAAATGGAAGCTCACTCCAATATTCTTGCCTAGAAAATTCCACGGACAGAGTCTGGTGGGCTACAGTCCATGGGATCACAGAGTCGGACACAACTGAATGTGCATGCAGGCACCCATGTTTTCATGCCATCAGATCATGGTTGTAATAAACTATGATGCTGATCATGCTGGAAATTGGTTTTACTAGATAGAATAGTTGGACTTCCTCAAGTAGAAGGTACACATCATCCATTTCCATATCTGGGTAGATACTCAAGATGGTTCTCAGTCTTCAATGTGTGTCATAAGACTAGTTACATCCCATTGCCAGGCCTCTCTTCCAGAGTTTCCAACTAAGTAGGGTCTGGGATGTGACCAGGGAAATTGCGTTTCTAATGAATTCCCAGATAATGATATTGCTGATGAAAAGACCTCACTTTGAAAAACCCTGCATTAGAGTCATCTTGCACATGTGCACCAGGACACATATTCATATTCATAGGATATTCACACCTGCATTTTTCAAAATGCGCCTAACTGGAGACAACCCAATCATTACCAATAAAAGAACTCTTAAGTTGTGATGAAATGGGACCACAGATTGAAAGTGAAAGTCACTTAGTGGAGTCTGTTTGCGACCCCATGGACTATACAGTCCATGGAATTCTCCAGGACAGAATACTGGAGTGGGTAGCCTTTCCCTTCTCCAGGGGATTTTCCCAACCCAGGTCTCCTGCGTTGCAAGAGGATTCTTTACCAGCTGAGCCACACGGGAAGCCCAAGAGTACTGGAGTAGGACCACGGATTACCATATAGCAATAAAATAAGCTGCAGCTTCCTTCAAATATATGAATGATGCTCAGAAAAATAATATCAACATATTTGGGATGCTTTCATGAGTATAATGTCCCAAAATAGGAAAAATGAAAGTACTGTATCATTTACAGTTGCAAACACAAACAATAAAAGTACAAAAGCAAGTAAATGGATTATCTCGTGAGTTGAATACTTATTCCCTCGAGGGTGGAATATGGGCCTCAAGGTTATGGTTGAGAAGGGCCACATGGAGGTCTTCCGGGTGCTGGCAATGCACCGTTTCTTGACTTAGGTGTTCATTATTCCAGTATTGGCTTTGTAATTATTTATTAAATTGTACAGATATATTTAATGAACTTTCTTTGCAAATGTTATATTTAATAACAAAAGAAGAGAAAAATGTATCCAAAGAGTAGACAGCATTTAAAAAACGAGGCAGGAAAAGCTTCATATAAATGCTGAGACATAACTTCCAACAATCTTCTTAATTAAAAGAACCTTTATCTCCAGATACTTGAAAATATATTTGTTAAAGTAAAGAATTTTTAAAATACATTATTCTGTTGATGAGTTACATTTTAAGTTATCAATTTTAAAAAATCAATTAAAGCTTTCATAAATTAATAACAATTTCATCTCACTGCCAATTCAATGGAAACAGATTTTTTAAATAATCTTTTTTATTCCTGCTTTTAAGATAAATAAGCGTCTAATTGATTATAATTAAATATGCTTTACAGCACAGAATCAGGCTATTTTCTATGTTGGGTAGGCTCTAACTGCCAAATTGCTAGTGGAAAAATCATTTCTGGAACTTAGTGTTTTCAGCAAGTGAAAAGCAACCAACATTTTGTGATCCAGAACATCTTTCTTTATTCTTTCCCAGAAATAGACAAGAATTCTTTCCTTCTTAACACAGAATCGTCACTTTAGTCCATGAGAGGTAAAAGGCTTTCCAAAATATCTACCTCTTTAGCCAAAATCAAAGCACATCTCCTATTTTCTGTTTCATTCTGCTGAATCATTCCTATTTGCTTCTTAGGAGCACCATCTTGAAGTGAAGATCAGTTTTCCTTTTGACTCATGTATCTCTATAATGATGTCTTGATTATTTCTAAAGATCACAATTACCTCATTGTTCTAAAGACTGCAAGGATAAATCACATAATTCTCCTTCTAAGCTTCTCCAAACTCAAGAAAATCATAAGCTGACCCCGAAGCTGTTTGTCTCTAAAATTCGGGGACTAATACATCTTTCATCCATACATGAGTTCCCACAAATCCACTATTAAATCCATCATTCTGGGTATGGATAAATGGGTAAGAATGATTGTCATTCATACATCTGATTGAATGTAGAGAGAGGCACTGAGAAATATATTCAGGGAAAGAATATTAAGGTTAGTCAGTTCTAAAATATCATGATGCCTTGTGACCTTGCCTCCCTCCCTCTCTCATTTTCATTTTCTTTTTTTACTCTGGATGGTTCTCACGAAGAACAACAAAAATATTACTTAAATTCTTTATCCCTCCTTCACCGTAAAGCTTCCCTTAATGCTAGTCCACAGCCAGTGTTACTGACTCCTCCAGGAAGCCTTCCTTGAATTGTCTCCCTTCTCTCCAGGAGTTGTGTTTCACATTTCTGTGTTCCCACAGAACCTCACACTAGTCTCTTCTTCAATACCTTCCCAGTGTATTGCAATTGCTTATATGTCTGCTGTCCCCATTGCTCCTTGAGGGAGTGGCTATGCTATATTCCATCTCTGAATCTATGTCTAACACAATAACTGATACTCAGTAAGCATAGTATGGAACTGAACTCTCGCCTCAACCTTTCCACCATCTTAAAATAATCTTCTGGCAAAAGTAAATGCTGACCTACTACATGTAAAGTACTTTGTTGGAAATCTGGGGGATGCCATCATGGAGACTTACAATTAAATTGCCACTAAATAAAATATAGTGCAAGGGGGGGCGGGTAGTGTTAAAATGCTAAAATAGAATAATAAAGAAAATATATGAAAATGCTGAGGAGAGAAAAATCTTTTCAGTTAATGAGCAGAGGAGGATGGGAAAGGAAGTAGCCAGGCAGAAAGCGACACTACATAAATGACACACTCACCTTCAGTCCCTAATTATCCAGGCTTGCATTACAAGGAATTACATTTTATTCCCAGCCTCATCTCATACTGTCAGCTGAAAACTCCCAAATATCCATTCTTGGAAATGGTCCCTAAATTCACCATCTCCTTTGCAGTTGTGCTCCTATTGCCTCATCCATTACCTCTGACGAGAAATGAACAACTGCAATAACCTCTTAGCTAATCTCCTTCTTCCTTCTCTCTCTACACTATCAATATATCTTATAGAGTTTTTCAGGATTAATCTCAATGTGCATTTATAATCCTATCACTTCTATGCACAAAAGCCATTAATGACTCTCATTAACTACCTAATTAATTTCCCATTCCTCAGAGCCAAAGCACAGTACAATGTGGCTAAAACCCACAATTTTATCCTTACCTCCAACCATACCCTTACTCTGACCCTGTGCTTTGGCCAAACATGGTTGTTCAACATTCCCCAACAGTCTCTGAGTCTTCCTGCCTCATTTCTCTCCCTCTGCCTGCTGTGACTTCCCTCTCATCTCCACTAGCCAAAATGCCAGCCAACTTGTATAAATGGCCAATGTGGCTCTGGTGACATTTGCTTGATGAAGCCTCCCTGGTGGAGGCTATATTTTTCTGCACAGCAACCTGATCTCTCCCACTCTGAATGCCTATGGCATTCCTTCTTTGGATTCTGTGTTGTTTTCACTGCCCCTTTGTATGCAGACTCATAGAACCTCCCACACTGCAAAATACATCCCCTTCCCTAATCCTCCCTCTCCATTATGCCTGGAATTGCTTTAAGAAGGAATTACATTTTTATTGAGAACAAACCAGCACTTCATTCCCACCCCCCAAAAGCTCCTCAAGCACCTGGCACAGGATCTGACCCTAAGAATCTTCCATTCAAATTCAATATCAAAAATGGATATTGCTACAGAAACACACTCTCATGGCCAGATGGAAACATGCAAATCTAAGGTAAACCTTTTACATTATCATTTTAGGAAAGAAATATAGGTATCCCTATATCACCCTATAGGGTGAATATGATTTGGTATTATTGATTATTTCTCCATGGTCCTTATGCTGAGTTGGCCATGGAACGCATCTGCTTAGTGAAAGTACATAGTAAGTCTTTAAAGACAAATTAGTCTGACAGGCAAGAATTCTCCTTGGAATGATCTCAGATGAATTATTGACCTGAGGGGTAGCATCTAAGACAAGGAGGCTAAGTGGGAACTAGGGAGACTAGCTACCTGGGCATTTCAGCTGGGGAGGATTATAAGTCAAGATGTCTCTGTTATTGTCAGCCACAGCTCTCTGGACACAAAAAGTTAGAAGCAAATGGAGAAATGTAGGGACCCTGGAGCCCCTCCAAATCCATATTGCTTAAGGATTTTGTCACTGTTTTTTCTGGCGGGAGTAAGATATCAAGCAACCTTTTACTTATAAGAACTATATACATAAACAGATTTAATTACTAATCCACTTCCAATGTCTGAAGGAGAGTCAACGTTTGAAAAAAAGAATGCCCAAAATAACTCCCCATTTTTCCTATAGTTTATGTCCTTGTATTGTCCTTATATTTATGTTGCTATATGTCCAATAATTTTTCCAAGCCAGATACAACCTAAGAAGCATATTCAAGATTTGGTATTTAGATAACATAATAAATCATTCATTCCCAGTAAAGAGAAGCATGCTGTATGTTATTTGGTCTCAAAATTTCAGCTGATTCTGAATACCAAATATGAATGCATGTATCATAGTTCAGAACAATCAGTGATCAATGAAGCTATTATTCCTTCTCCCACTTAAAAAGTGGTATAAATTTCCACTGGATAGTACTTTCAGTGTCAGTGGGAGTGGGACTCCATTTAGCACTGGTGATGTTTAGCACCCTGTCTCATATTTATTGCTGTTATTTAGTTGCTAAGTTGTGTCCAACTCTTTGCAACCCCATAAATCCCATGGACAGAGCAGCCTGGTAGGCTGCAGTCCATGGGGTTTCGAAGAGTCGGACACGACTGAGCAATTTCACTTTCACTTTTCACTTTCATGCATTGGAGAAAGAAATGTCAACCCACTCCAGTGTTCTTGCCTAGAGAATCCCAGGAATGGGGCAGCCTGCTGGGCTGCTATCTATGGGGTCTCACAGAGTCGGACACGACTGGAACGACTTAGTAGTAGTAGTAGTAGGCTCCTATGTCCATGGGATTCTCAAGGCAAGAGTACTAGAGTGTGTTGCCGTGCCCATCTTCAGGGCATCTTCCTGACCCAGGGATTGAATCTGCATCTCCTGCATTGCAGGCAGATTCTTCACCACTGAGCCACCCAAGAAGCCTGTCTTTTACATACTGGTGCTCTAGAACTGCCCAGGTAGCCTTCCCTTCCTAAGTACATATGAGTTACTTTGTGAGCAGACACTGAAGACTTTCTCCTCTCCTCAGCTATTTACCAGTCTCTCTATGAAGTGGAAGTTCTATTCCTTTTTAAAACATTTTCACTCATCAACACACAAGGAATTATTGGGGAAGCCGTACCTAGCCTGTGCTCACTCCATTGAGGCACAAGTTTAGAATAAGCCTAATGTACCTAATACACTATTTTCATGTCTGTACATCACTTGTCAAATAAAATCATGTATGTGAAAAGAAAGATAAAAGTTACTTGCCAGGACATCCTGTTCTAGACATTAGCTGTGCTAAAAAGAAATCAAGGTAAATTACAGAATGTCACAAAGATGTGAGCTAAATTTGCACAGCCCTCTTATTTTAAAGATAAAATCAAATTCCAGAATGGGGAAGACGCAGTCATCCAGTGACACTGTGGATTAGTAACAGTGTATCTCAGGGCCTCAGAGGTCCATGTGTCCTCCAGCGGTGTTGATCTGGTCAATAAATCCATAGGAAGATGGGGAAACCATCTGCATGAAGGGCTGATTCATCTCCCACCCACAATCTGATGCCTGAAAAGCCCCCATCAAATTTCTGAATAAGACAGAAAGGGAACACTGCCGGTACTGTTCATGTATGAGTGCATATATTTTAGATCCTCACTAGAGAATAGATACAGAACAGGCAGAGAATGGAGCATGAGGACCCTTCAAGACTGAGGAGCAGGGGTGAATATCATCAGGAACATAAGAAGTTTAGGGGAAAAAAGTGGGCAAACACGGGAAAATGGCTTGCCCTCCCCCAAAACTGAGGATGGAGGCGACAACTCTCTGTGTACATGTAAATCCCACCCATAGAAAAACAGCCAAAGAGGCTTGGAACAGTTTTAGGTGAAGAAATTGTTTTTAAAAATACTATAGGAATTTATAAAATTTTGCAAATTGGGTATTTAGGTACCCAAAGTTCTAGAAAGTTCTAGAACAGTTTCAGGGGACATTATCCATTTGCTAGCCAAAGTGAGAGGTAGGACAATAGAACAACAACAAAAAAAAAGAGCAAAGAGAAAATGTAAGATCAAATAGAGATGAACACAATATTAAGAGAAAGGTGCTGACCATGCCTCTTGCGGCCTCTCCTGGCCGCTCCACAGTACCTGCTCCAGTGCTGATCCTCCGCATCTGGACTGATTCAGTGCCACCTCCCAGGCAGTACCTTTGCCTCCAGCTCTAGCCTCACACTGATGTCAAAGGGCTCTCAGACCCTTTGTGCTCCAGTGACCTACTCACTGCTCATTGCTCCTCTTGAACTCCGCAAAGCTAACTCCCAGTTATCTTTCGAAGAACAGGTCAGTTGTTATCTCAACCAGGAAGATTTCTCTGATCCCTTAGTCTGTCTTAGAAGCCCCTCCCCTGTGCTCAGACAGTCCCTGGGTTTAGTCATATCTATAACCACACCTAACACACTAACCTGCAAACCCTGATTCACTTTTCTGCCTTCCTAATTAGACTGAGAACAACTCAAGGGCAGGAACTGTCTTCTTTTCCTTGGTGCTTTCCCCCATGCTTATCGCAGGACACGGCATATAGTAGCAACTCATTGAATGCCCTGAATGAAAGAATATTCCTAATGTTAAACCTGATGATGTAACATACCTGTAAATTCTCCAGGGCC
This sequence comes from Bubalus kerabau, assembly GCF_029407905.1. Taxonomy (NCBI): domain Eukaryota; kingdom Metazoa; phylum Chordata; class Mammalia; order Artiodactyla; family Bovidae; genus Bubalus; species Bubalus kerabau. The sequence goes on along the minus strand of NC_073634.1, from coordinate 84,116,455 downwards.
TATGATTAATGAACAGCTGAATTCCTTTGCCTATTGTAATATTCAAGGGTCTCCATGGTTGGAGTCCAGGATATCTTTCCTGAACCAGATAGCCTGAATAAGTAGATGTTTCCATCAGAGCCAAACTCCTTTCCTTCACATAGATTGTCTGAATATTCAGATCAACCAATGGGGGACTCCCCTTATGGGATTTCAACCAGAGATAAGCTGGAATGACACAATGGTTGTCCACCAACAAAGACCCAAATAAGTTGTCTGGCACACAAGGTGTGGCCTTTAAACATGCTGATGAAACAGGGCCATGATACTTCAGGAAATCACACTGCCCATTTCACAGAAAAGCACTTGAATCACTTGTGAGTAACCACTGGCTTACACAGAGCCTGGTAGGCATCCAGACAATCCATGTTGGACTAAGTGCCCTGTGGGAGTTTCAGCAGAAGAATATCTAAAAATCTCTGATGAGAAGAGAATCTTGTCACCCACCCCCACCTCAGCCTTCTCCACACATATCTTATCATTGTGTTGTCTTGAAGCACAGGGTGGATTAAATTTTCATAACCTAGTTGGGCTTCCCTCATAGCTCAGTTGGTAAAGAATCCACCTGCAATGCAGGAGACCCCGGTTTGATTCTTAGGTCAGAAGATCCACTGGAGAAGGGATAGGCTACCCACTCCAGTATTCTGGCCTGGAGAATTCCATGGACTGTATAGTCCATGGGGTTGCAAAGAGTTGGACATGACTTAGCAACTTTCCAGAGAAGGCAATGGCACCCCACTCCAGTACTCTTGCCTGGAAAATCCCATGGACGGAGGAGCCTGGAAGGCTGCAGTCCATGGGGTCGCTGAGAGTAGGACACGACTGAGCGACTTCACTTTCACTTTTCACTTTTATGCGTTGGGGAAGGAAACGGCAACCCACTCCAGTGTTCTTGCCTGGAGAATCCCAGGGACGGGGGAGCCTGGTGGGCTACCGTCTATGGGGTCGCACAGAGTCGGACACGACTGAAGTGACTTAGCAGTAGCAACTTTCACTTTGATAACCTAGATAATGTTCATCTACCTGGTTCCAGGGAACTAACAAGTGGAGATCTTTGGGATGGAATTTTTCAGCAGTATAACTTACAGCCTTTCAGCAGTGTAACCTAAAGCAGTATAATTTTTTGACAGTGCAACTTAAATGAAAAGCAGGGAGGTCCCAAATGACCAGCAAGGGTGCTGTTGACATAGATATGTAAGCTAATTATAGCAAACATAGAATCCACTTCTCAGGGACCTCACTCAGGAGAGGCTGAACGTTAGTGCTGGAAAGTGAACTCTGAACCTAAATCCCTCTCCATTTGTCACCCTGACCCTTAAGAGACAGAAATACCAATGAGCTTGCCTTTCATATAGTGTGCCCTCTATGTTCACATCCATAGCCTTTGCACAGGTTTGCTTATCTGCTTAACCCAATCTTTCTTAGGTGTAAATATCCACTCAAGATGCCAACTGCCTTGTGAGTCTTTCCTTATTTCACTGTCAGGCGTGATTGCTTTCACCTTCCAAAACCCTGATGAACATCTATTCGGTACTCATGACTTCCTGCCCCAAAGTATGGTCTTTTGTTTATATCTTGCTCCCTTCTGGACTGTGAGTTTCTTAGGACAGAGAACAGTTTCATTTTATCTCTTTGCCCTGGTGCTCCCTAGAGAACTGGGCCTGGCTAAGAGTAGGAACTCTCTTCCCAACCGGCACATGCTGTCTTAGCCTGGAGCAGTGTTCTGAATATCAATTTCTTAGATAAATAATGCTTATGAAGAAAATTAATAAAGGAGAAAATACTCCTCTGACTCAAGGCCAAGGTGGCCACTCTCTCCCAGGAGTTGTAGAAATGTTTATAAGACAGTCATTCCCTTCTCCAGAGGATCTTTCCAACCCAGGGGTGAAACCCAGGTCTCCTGCATTTCAGGTGGATTCTTTACTGTCTGAGCCACCAGGGAAGCCATTATAAGGCAGACATGGTAACAAATGGTCATCCCACCACTATGACAATCACAGCTTCTGCTGCTGCTAAGTCACTTCAGTCATGTCCAACTCTGGGTGACCCCATAGATGGCAGCCCACCAGGCTTCCCCATCCCTGGGATTCTCCAGGCAAGAACACTGGAGTGGGTTGCCATTTCCTTCTCCAATGCATGAAAGTGAAGAGTGAAAGTGAAGTCACTCAGTCATGTCCGACTCTCAGCGACCCCATGGACTACAGCTTACCAGGCTCCTCCACCTATGGGATTTTCCAGGCAAGAGTACTGGAGTGGGTTGCCATTGCCTTCTCACAGCTTCTAGCTTTCCATAAATATCTCCTCTCAATTATATCAGAGGTGCAGCTTGAACAACACAACTCTATATAAAGATGGAAAACAGAGATATTCTCCTCTACTTAGTCCAACTGGATGAAAGTGTTTAGATGAATATTCAACCATTCCTAAAGAGACACAGAGAGATGTATTGGCAGAAACATGGGGTCTAGAGATAAAGATCTACAGTTTAAATTTACCACTTAATAGCTTCTTAATTTTGGCATACAAGTGTTTGTCACTTGTAATTTTCTTACAATGAGTCTTTTGCAATCTTTGGTCAGTAAGAAGTTGATGAGTACTTTCTAGGTGGTTTTATTTTTCTTTCCTAATAAATATAGTCATTGGTCCATGCTTAGTCACTCAGTCATGTCTGACTCTTTGCAACCCATGGACAATAGCCTGCCAGGCTCCTCTGTCCATGGGATTTCCCAGGCAAGAATACTGGACAGGGTAGTCGTTCCCTTCTCCAGGGGATCTTCCTGACCTAGGGATTGAAACCAGATTTCATGCATTGCAGGCAGGTTCTTTACCATCTGAGCTACCAGATAAGTCCAATAAATTTAGTAAATACAATTTATTTTCTCTGTGTATAACCCTGGCCTTATTCTATGTTTATATATGTTGCATTTGCATTATTATTAATTTCTGAGCAGTACATAGTTTCAGTTTTGATGCGTTCTCTAGCCAAGTGTTATTTGGGAGAGTTGGCTTTGTTTCAGTATAGTTTATCATCATTGGGGACTGGAATTTTTGATTAACTTCTGTTATTATTTTAGTTTTGTTTCATGGCCAGAGAGTTGGACTTATGTAAGTTATGCATTTTACCACTTAGCTTTTGATTGTTAAAACTGTTCCTTATACAGGGTGGTGTTGGAGGGAGCCATATTTTCTCTTCTGGATCTTTGAAACTTGGTTATGAATTAATAAGAGAAAAACAGTACTCATAACCCACCAAGACAGGAAGACATCATAAACATCTCTTATCTCCATCTATCTTTGCTTGAACCATTTTGCTTTGGCCAGTAGACTATGAATCTATTAAAGCAGAAGCATAGTTTTTACAGAATAGAATAGCCAGACTTTTACAAAAGGGATGTCAGGCAGCAAAATTTATTCAGCAATGAAAATACTAGATGCTTTATAAATTTCTATCATTTAGAAATTTTAAACATTCTTAGCCAAGAATGCCAACAGTATCACATGTTGATTTGACTGCAACATATTCTCATTATTTTGTTTATGAAACACCAAGATAATTCATGATTTTTTTCAATATGGTTACTTCCTTATCCTTTCCCTTTCCTGTCCACATTTACATCTTCTCTTTCATAGTCTATTTGGTGCTGGCACCCTGTCTGCTAGCCTGACTTTTTCAAAGAACATTTGAAACCCAGCAGCTTCCTAACAGGCCCATCTAACCATGTATTCATTTGGGCCACCTTTCATCTGAGCAGCTCAGGCTGTCTCAAACGCATTAACTCAAGGCTCTTCTGGGACATACTCAGTAAGTCAGGATTACATCCATTCTGAATGGAAAACTGCTCAGAATGTTGATGACTAATGGAAACTCACCCAAGATACTGCAGGAACTTGGACTGAAATTCAAAGTCTCTGACTCCAACAGCCTAGGTTCCATATTAAACATTACAATTTTGTCATTAAAGTTTGAAATTATCTTTCCCTTTAAGTTTTGAATTATGAATTCAACTGTTAAATCTTTACTCCTATTATTTGTTATCTTAGACCCAAAAAAAAAAAAAAAAGTTCCAGGAAAAGTAAGAGATGAAATAACAATCGCTTGAAACAGACTAGGTTTCTCTGCTATCGCTCATAGATTTATAATTTTATTCATGGATCCATAGTTTTTTGGGTTTTTGTTTTTGTTTTTTGTCTTTTTTTAAATCATCCCTGCCTTTCATCTCTTCCTCCCATCTCCAATACCTATCAAATGGTTGCACACAAAAGTTTATTTTTTCTGGCATATACAAAATACAACACAACATAAATTGAAACTAATTATGTGCAAAAATTATCTTAAATGACTGAAAGATATAGTAGAATCTTTTTAAAGTAATTCAGTTTTGTTCTGCTTAGACATAGGTAAATCAAAGCAGGCTACTAAAATGCTCCCTAAGAGATACGTGCTTTGAAGTTAGGTTTTAGAGAAAACCAGGGGCTTCCGCAGTGGCTCAGTAGTAAAGAATCTGCCTGCTGTGCAGGACAGTTGGGTTTGATCTCTGGGCCAGGAAGATCTCCTGGAGGAGGTTATGGCAATCCACCCCAGTAAACATGCCTGGAGAATCCTATGGACAGAGGAACATGGTGGGCATCCATAGGGTAACAAAGAGTTGGACATGACTGAATCAACTGAGCACAGACACACGCATTAGAGACGACAACATTTTAGTCATGAGCCATGGTACTGTAATGCTCGGTCTTCACTACTAAGACTATCACCACTCACATGCATAGTAATGATGCACATCCACGCATCAGTTTACAGCTGACAAAACACTTTTAGACCCATTATCCCCTTGGATTCTCCAACTATCATATCAAGAGAGAGGAAGACATTACTAATCTCATTTTACACACAAAGAAACTGAAGGTCCATAAGGTTAAATAATTTACCAAAGACCAAACAATCTAGAGAGAGGGCAGGACCAGGAGCTAAGAATGCTGCCTCCATGTGGGTTTAGTCGCTCAGTCGTGTCCAACTCTTTGCAACCCCGTGGACTGTAGCCCACCAGGCTCCTCTGTCCATGGATTCTCCAGGCAAGAATACTAGAGTAGGTAGCCATTCACTTCTCTGGGGGATCTTCCCCCAGGGATTGAACCTGAGCCTCCTGCATTGCAGGCAGATACTTTACCATCTGAGCCACCAGGATCCCCAGACCCTCATCTTTTCAGTAAACAGCCCCAAGTGTTGGTCCCATCCTCTCCATCCCTTCGCATAAGCTTCTTTGCTAAGACTTTCTTGAGAACAGGGGCTGAGTAGCTAGTATTCATCCCTTTCTTCTCCACAACTCTGCACAGAGGTTGTGCTCAATAAATGTCCTTTGCACTAAATGTAATTTCAATGAATAACTGGCTTATATTGTACCAAAAGCCCAATGGCCATCTTTTAGGTTAGTATTGCCTTATTTTAATAAAATTTCTGAATTAAAGGGGCTGAGTAATGAAGCTCTTCCTGCTGGGCCAACCTCTGCAAGGAAGACGCCTTCTCTGCTCTGGGTCTGAGGGACCCCTGAGTCTTCTTGGCCTCTTAGGTTTGATTCAAGGTTTGATTCAAGGCTCATCTGCTCCAGGAAGCCCTCTCTATCACATTCTTCTTCCTGAATCCTTTCAGATTCATGTGCCCCATGCTGAATAATGCACACTCACAGCTTTAATTAAAACCTACTCCACATTCCTCCTCAAATGGACAGCCACAGAGACCAATTTTAATTTCTCTGCCTCATCCCAGCATTGTCCAGGGTAGCATCTCATGTATAGTGGGTTCCTAATAAACACTGACTAATAAACACGGACACATTAGGTTCTGAGTTCAATCCTGGCCAGATTGTTGAAGTGATTCTACTTCTAACCTAACCCCAGCACTTGCCTGAGTAGACCAGAATATGCCCTCTACTTGGCTAAATACATGACCAAACACAAAGGGTCAAGGCTCCATCTCTGAGCTGCTGCTTCTTCGTATCTGTGGGCTATGAACAATCAAGCACCTTATCTGCCTCCCTGTGTAGTCTTCAAACTGCAGACAGCTATAGTTTGGTTCTGCACACATGAGAAGTGAAACCCCAGTTCCTCCATATTGGCACATGGAGCTCCCTGATATCCAAATAGCCCCTGAACAGCACATCCACGTGAATGGCTAGGGAATGACATAAACTCATGGTTCTCGCAGTTTCTTTAAATGGTTCCACTGCAATGCAGCACTCAGCCTGCTTGCTCTCTAGGAAAGGATGGCTCAGATCTCAGTGGTGTGGAAGGAAGTGCCGAGAGCCTGAGGAAAGGAGTGCTGAGAGTGCTGTGGCCGAGTCGTGATGCTCACGGCCTGGGCGTTTAAAGATGCTGCGCTGACAATGGTAATCAGAGACAGACAGACACAGAGGCAAAATGGACATGGAGAGAGAGCGGGAAGCAGAGGCTTAGCAAAAGACAGAGGGGTAAGGTTTGCTGTGTTAGTCATTCAGTCGTGTCTGATTCTTAGTGACCCCATGGACTGCATCCATGGAATTCTCCAGGCAAGAATACTGGAGTGGGTTGCCATTGTCTTCTCCAGGAGATCCTCCCAACCCAGGGATCAAACCCCGGTCTCCTGCATTGCAGGCAGGTTCTTTACCATAAGCCATAAGGTTTGCTGAGAAGTTTCCAAGACTTCTACAAGTTTCCAAGTCAGTTGTCTGGAGGAACCTTGCTATTTTGGTTACTCACTCACAGGGAAAACTGAAACCACATATCGATGTAGCTGAGCTGTATCTGAAATCCTAAGAAAAACAGAACCCAGAAAAGCTGGAGCTTAGCTGCTGGGTGCCAGTTTATAAACTACTTCTATCAACCTATCCCTTTCCTCTCTCTACTCTACATCCCAAGTTATTTCCCACTTTAGGATACCTTAGTGCCCATCTCCTCCCCCAGAATAAAACTGGTCTTTACAGAATACTACCCACATTTGTCAGGCAAGGTGCTGAGAACCCATACTTCCCTGTCCCTACCCCCACCCTACGCCCTAAGAAAGTTAATTGTATCAAGCCTGATCCTTTAGCACAGGACATTAGTCTCTAGCCTATGAGAAAGGAACTCAGGACTTGGTCTGCAAGCTAGAGTCTGTCCTTACCTGGGAATCCCCTCTCAATGCTTTGGGTGCTGGTACTGTGGTCTTATTACCTGGTGATGGGGCACTGGAGGCCCTGCTCCTGAGGACAACATAGCTCATGGCCATTTATTAGCTTTTCTTGGAATGTAATTTCTTCTCCCCCTGAATCATTTATTAGCCATTTAAATTTTTTTCTTCTAGTTTTGTAGGTACTTATTGGGCACATATTATAACTATAAACTCAGTTTCAACACAGTCAAAATAAGAGTTCATTGTAAACCAGATTTAAATGACAATTTGGGATGTGCAGAAGAAGTTCTCAAGCACAGGAAGTCAGATCCCAACCCCCAGTCTTTGGTGAAAGCTCACTGCAACAGAAAACTCACTCAGAACTGAGTGCCAAGAAGTAGGACTCTGAGGCAATTAATTCCACACGTAAGTTGCTTGAGGCAGTCGCATCCCTCATTTTTAATTTATACTTAAATAATCTAATGCAACTTTTAGATAAACTGGCTCTGGCCCACGAAGATGCCTGTGTGAAGGGGAGCAGAGGGAGAGGTCAGCACAGAGTCAAGTTTTAGTCGTTCAGTTGTGTCCAACTCTTTGCGATCCTATGGACTGTAGCCAGCCACGCTCCTCTGTCCATGGAATTTTCCAGACAAGAATACTACAGTGGGTTGCCATTTCCTTCTCCAGGGGATCTTCCTGACCCAGGGATCAAACCCACGTCTCCTGCATTGCAGGCGGTCTCCTATATTGCAGGCAGATTCTTTACTGACTGAGCCACCGGGGTAGCCCAAACTAAAGTAACACAGTTACTAATGAAATAGTTGGAAATAAAGCATGGGGCTCAATCTGGCCCTGACTTACCATCTAACAAGACACTGACATTTTAGCTGGAACTACAGGAACAACAGGTGGTTCATCAGGAAGTAGAGAGAGAGGGAAGGCAAGAAGTTCTAGAAGAGGGATCAAAGGTTGAACTGTCCTCTGACACAGTGGAGTGGAGGTTGGAACCCAGAGTGCACAGGTATCTACATTCCCTGGCCTGGGAAATCAATTGGTGTGTGTGTGTGTTAGTCACTCAGTCGTGCCTGACTCTTTGCAACCCCACAGACTATAGTCCACCAGGCTTCTCTGTCCATGGGGTTCACCAGGCAAGAACACTGGAGTGAATTGTCATTCCCTTCTCCAGAGAAACTTCCCAACCCAGGGATCGAACCCTGGTCTCCTGCATCAGAAGCAGGTTCTTTACCATTTGAGCTACAGGGAAGTCCCTAGCTCAAACGTTCCCTAGCTCAGTTGTTGGGTTGGTTAAAAATCACTGAAGCATCTGCACTTTTCCTTTATAGCAAGTCTCGTGGTTTGTATTTGTATATATTTGTAAGATTTGCTCATATGTCTCTCCCCCAGTTTCTACTCTATCCTAGACCTACTCCAGAAAGACAAAAATTCCAATGGTTTTGCTCACCAATGAATCCTCAGCACCTAACACTGGCTTTGGTACCTAATGGGACTCACTAAGTATTTGACAATGAATAAATGAAAATTCTCTCCTTCATCCAAAACACATTTTCATTAGAGTGGGCTGGCCTGGCGTGAGGCTGGTTTCCTCTGGTCTCCCTCCTAGCTCTCAGCCATGTCTTTTCAGAGATGAGCCAGGCTCGACACTGGGTGCTTCTTACCTGGATCTGGGCCTTGAACTACTTCCTTGCTCTCTGCAATCAATCGGCTTAGTGTACTTTAAAGGCCATTCCCCACAATAGATAGCTCAGTTGGTAAATCATCTGCCTGCAACGCAGGAAACCTGGGTTTGATTCCTGGGTCAGGAAGATCCCCTGGAGAAGGAAATGGCAACCCACTCCAGTATTCTTGCCTGAAGAATCCCATGGACAGAGGAGCCTGACAAGCTACAGTCCACGGGATCTCAAAAGTCAGACATGACTTAGCGACTAAACCACCATCACCACCCCATGATAGAAGTCACCAACTCCCAGTGAAACAACACAGCCTCATTCTCAGAGAGCTCTGCTGACTACTGAAAACTTTCTCTAACTCTGTACCTCTCAGGGGTGTGGGGATAATACCGCACATCAGTTCTGGTCTTTTCTGGTTCTTCTTGACAGTCTTAATAGCCCCTCCCAGCAAGGCAGGCCAAGATAATTAACCAAAGTCCAGAGAAGTCTAGGTATCCAATACCCAGCCCGCCCCCACCATTCTGCAGATGAGGAAACCGAGACAGACCTAGAGAAGTCACCAAAGGAGAATAAGAACAGAGATCCCTGGCCTTAAGTTCACGCTCCTTCTTTTCTCCTCCCCTGTATTGTCTCCCTTCAATGGCATCTCCTTATTAACGTTTCCTACCTCTCCACTTTTTCTCAGTTCCCACTTCAGCGTTCACATCCTTCGCTGTATTCTCAATGCTCTGCCCATGGCATCCCCACCACTCCCATCAGTAGGCTCTTCTCCATGCAAAATTAAAGTTATCATCACTGAAAAGCTAGCTCAAATCTATTCTGAAATTCCAGAAAACGCTCCTAGTACAGCTGGCCCAAGATTCCTTTCTATCTCTAACACCTCAAGTCTAAGACCCTTCTTTGACACTTCTGCATGTACTTTATTTCTTATACTGTTATCCTTTGTTAAGGGAAATGCTTCTTCCCCACCCAAGGTAAGCCTTTCCCCTCCAAAAAGAGCATAATTATTAACATCTCTCTACCCTTATTCACTTCTTCTCAGGGAAAAGTAGCAGAGGATAAATTCATAATTATAGACTCACTTCCTCTCTTTTCTTCTTGGAAATAAGCTCTTCTACAAAGAGTGGTTCCTCTGTGTTCCCTGGGGAGAGACTCACTGCACGGAAAGAGTGTAAGTATCTCCAAGTTTAGACTTCGGTATCAGATCACCTGCTAGGATCTATGCTAAACTGTGTGCACCTCACTCTAGCCTTTATCTAATCTAAATAAATGTGCTTTATTGCCCGATATGCATTATATTTGGTGTGTTTCTTGACTGGTCCAGAACTAGAAGGGGAAGGGAGGGAATCTCTCTGGACACCACAGCATTCTATACAGATATTTAAATCTCACTTTCTTCTTTAATCATTGTTCTGTGTGCTCTGGCTCTCATTGCTAGTATGAGCCCCTTCAAGGAAAGAACAATGGAGTATATTTTTTCTATCCCCCAGAGCACTCAGTTGCGACCCTTGTACATAGGAGGTGCTCAATCCGTTTCAATTCAGTGAAATATTTGTTGAAAAACTCTGATACCTCCCAGCAATCAAGTAATTTTCCTTACAGTGTTTTCACCATAATTCTGCCACATATAAAGATCTGTAACCAAGGAAACATCTTTTCCATTCCAGCTAAAACAGGTTCTTTCAGTTTTAAAAAAATCTCCTTCCATAAGAACTTCTCCTCCTCCTCCATCATTTCTCTGACTCTCCCTGCCTGTAGAAATAAGAAACAAAAATTTTAAGCACTAATAAGGTCTTGCAGAAGGAGAGCCAGCTAAGGCATGTAGTTCTGATTACCTTTTCCCTCCTTTTCATTTATAACCCCTAAGAAGATACACTTGCTTTTAGACACAATGACACTGAAAGTTGGTAGAGCTTAGAGTTACTATTTTTCTGCCAGCAGACTCTATGTCAGTATGACAGGGATGAGCTTGTGACAATCCTAGAGATTTCCAGTTGCCGTGCTTCCTGTCTTCTACCTCACAGAGCTCCAACTTATCATCCTGTGACTAAATTTTCCACTTTCTGTGTCCATTTATCCAGAGGCATATTTCTGTATCACCTGGCCCTGCGTATTACCTGGTGATTTTTCTCCTCATTGCCCCTTCTGGGAATTTGTTTCCACTTTCCCACCACTCAAGTCCTGTTAGTGACATGTTACTGGAGTTCATCTAATTTTGCCAAGCCGTTCTGGCCCATGTGTAAACCCTCTGAGTTGTCTCTACTGGGACTTTCTTTAATTAACAGTGTAATTCTCCTGGTCCCATCTGATCTGAAGCATTTTCTCTAATTCATCCTCTTTCCTAACCTCAGTCAAACTATCACTGTCATAACAGCCTGAGTCTGCCCAATGTAGTCCAAAATATACCACGTGTAAGATCAGAGTGCAAAAGAGAAGGGGAATTTTTAAGATGCTCTAGTCTGATGCCTTCCTCTTCTTCATTTTATAGATGGAGACACCACGGCACATGGAGGTTAAGTTACTACTGTAAGCTAAAAGCAATCAGGACTAAACCTCACAACACTTGACAACCAATGTTTTACTCCAATATTTCTAAAGAAATAAAAAATAACACAACTGATATTGATTTACCATTATTGTATGAAAGAGAACCACCAAAAGTGATACAGATTTCTCACAAATCAATGCCTCAAATCCAAAGTATCTGCAAGTTGAAGATTTATTTTCAGCAGTTTCTATGAGACGGATATTAAACTATAGCACATAACAAAGCTGGATGTTCTATCCTATGAGACCAACAATTCAGTCTATTAATAGTAGATGGTTGGAGTAAGAGAAACTCTAGAAGACTCTAAGGTCTAATATTCTGCAAGGACTAGAAATAGCAGCTATTGAGCTTAAAACAAAAGAATTTCACCATAACATTAAATGAAGAAATGCTCCATAAAATAAATTTAACCAAAAAATGACTCTAAAAAAATTCCAAATCCTTAAACAAATATGTAATGAGTTCATAAAAATAGGACAAATCCTATCTCTACCATAATGAAATCCTTTGCAATGATACATAGAAAAGTCTGATGTATAGATCAGTCTTATGGACTCTGTGGGAGAGGGAGAGGGTGGGGAGATTTGGGAGAATGGCATTGAAACATGTATAATATCATGTATGAAACGAGTCGCCAGTCCAGGTTCGATGCACGATACTGGATGCTTGGGGCTGGTGCACTGGGACGACCCAGAGGGAGGGTATGGGGAGGGAGGAGGGAGGAGGGTTCAGGATGGAGAACACAGGTATACCTGTGGTGGATTCATTTCGATATTTGGCAAAACTAATACAATATTGTAAAGTTTAAAAATAAAATAAAATTAAAAAAAAAAAAGAAAAGTCTATCACCCTCCAAACACAACTTTCTGGATATTTTTAATATTTTGTGATGACAGACTATAAGATTTATAGCTGTATTAGCATGATGTAAACCAAAAAATGAGACTGAAAATATATTTACACTAAGAACATTCCATATTTTCACTGTTAATTTCCCACTGTCAAATAACAAACTGTGCAAAATAGTTTCAATCAATTCAGCTCTGTGTTTTCATCAATACATGACTCTTGAAATATCCACATATTTACTAAATTGTCTTCATAAATTTTACATGGGTAAGTAATGTTTCAATTCACAACCATAATACTTTCTATGCAAGACAGAGACAGAGATAGGAGAGAGACATGTATTATCCATGACTTAGCTCTCAGACTCAAATACAGCCATCTCATTTCTGAAAATAATTGTACACTGCTCCCTCTAAGCTGTCCATCTTCCTGAAGTGGGAGATAATGGCAGCGCTGTTGGGAAGTGGCTGCGCATTGATGCTTTGTCAGCGGTGGGGGAACGGGTCGGCTGAATCACTTAAAAAGAGTCCAGCACTTTGCCAGGCCAGTGCTTATAATGCAACAGGCTCTCTGCATGCTAACAGAGAAGCTTGACACACAAACCCACCCCAGCTTTAAACCAATAAGTAGTCTCTCACTTGAGCCACTCATCAAACCCAGCAAAGGTGGGCCAGGACTCTATAGAAGGTACATTTCTTAAGTGGACTATTTAAAATCTTTTACATTTGCATTTGTGTTGCAAGATTTTGACCATTCCAGTGACTGATTCTTTAATAACTGTAGATGGAATGATAGCAAAGCCTGGCACTCCTTTGAGAGTTTTGAATAACATTAATATATTTGAGTGAGTGAATGAAGTCGCTCAGTTGTGTCTGACTCTTTGCGACCCCATGAACTGTAGCCTATCAGGCTCCTCCATCCATGGGATTTTCCAGACAAGAATACTGGAGTGGGCTGCCATTTCCTTCTCCAGGAGATCTTCCCGACCCAGGGATTGAATCCAGGTCTCCCGCATTGTAGGCAGACGCTTTACCATCTGAGCCAGTCCTCATCTAATTCTCAGATGAGAGAACTGAGTCACAGTTCTAGTGAAGGCCTACCATAGTCCCAGAGATTACCCTCAGATGAAGTAATGCAGGAGAAAAGTTTCCCACAGAAGATCCATGAGGTAGACCAAGGGGATATGATCAAGGCAGTGAAAAGTGAATTAAAGAGACAGCTATAATCTATCAATGGTACTGTCATACTAGAAGAAAGAACATCAAGAGAAGAAAGGAGATCCACATGGAGGCCTAACAGACTCTGGAGAGCAATCTGTGAGTATTTGGCCAAATTTGTAGAGGCAGAAAAATCTCAAATCCTGATAATTCCAGTAAATGCAGAAGTGGTCTCTCCTAGAGCAGTTTACCAAAAATAACACCATTTATCTGTTATCTATTTGTTATCTATTATGCCAGGTGCATTATTAGACACTGAGTGCTTATGGTTACTACCTCATTACAACAATCCAGCAAACAAAGAAACAGATTTGAATGGATTTATTGACGTTTCAAAGTCACAGAGCTAGTAATCTCAGCCCGTTACTAGCTCTATGATCTTGGGCAGATTGGACTTAAACTCTCCCAATTAAGTAACTATGGATTCATGACCGCAACTTTCCTCACTAGAGAAGGAGGATACTGGGCTCAGAGATCTCAAAACCCCTTACAGCTCTGACAGCCTTACGTACTCTGGAATATCCTCACTGTCTTAGGTGTGCAAAATTGGACATTGCCTGATGTCTATTAAAATAACAACCACTATAACAATTAAATTCTGAGCTCTCTCCAGTCCCCATTGTCTATGATTTTTCCACTAACTTCTTTCTATATATAATATTGGAGGACACATCAAATTTTGACAGAAATATTTCTAAGCTTATCTTGTTCCTTTTGTTCTAGTACCACATTCATATCATGATCCCCACTCTCCAATGCTAGGATGAATCTGGGTATCCAATGTACAGTTCATTCTATCCAATTCAATTTAACATACATTTACTGATTTCCTATTCTATGAACCAAGCTGTATGCCAGACACATTTGGCAGCCCAAGGATAGATGAGGCCTGATTTCTGTCTTCAAGAGATTTATAACATTGTGGCAGGAGAGAAAAGTGATATTTAAAAAGCTCTTTCTCATCCATTATCTTTAATCATCATAATGATTCAATAAGATAATACAATATTAATATCTTATGGTATAATGGTGATAACTATATTTTCTCTTTATCCTTATCCAAATAGACTTTTACTGATGCTACTTCGTAGTTAATACCTCAGTTCTTAATTGTATATTTGGAACAAATAGTTTCAATGATTTGTAGAATTCCAATGTGATTCCAATCTGCCAAATCCTCATGTGAATCTTGACCCATGGAGAAGTGTTAGCTGCTCAGTCATCTCCAGCTCTCTACAACCCCATGGACTGCGCAGCCTGCCAGGCTACTCTGTTCATGCAGTTCTCCAGACAAGAATACCGGAGTGGGTAGCCATTCCCTTTTCCATGGGATCTTCCCAACCCAGGGATCGAATTCAGTTCTCCTGCATTGCAGATAGATTCTTTACCATCTGAGCCACCAGTGAAGCCCATGGAGAAAGAAGTACACGATGATTTGAAGGACAAAATGAGAGCATTGACATTACCCTCATCCCTACCAAACTATACTTCAAAAGAAAGATTTTATCCCTTGAGGAACCATAGGAATGCCACCATAAAATACCCAAAAGATGTATATGATATGCTTCTTAGTATTCAACTTAAGTTTGGCCAGTGCAAAATATTGATGAGATTAGAAAATTGGTGATAATGCCTATTGCAGGCATTTGCCATACTGGTTTCCTTATTGGAGTTATCTGCTCCTAGTCTACAGTTATTGATAGAGCAAATGCATTCTTATCCATTCTCATAAACAAAAAACACTAAAAGTAGTCTGCTTTAACTTGGTCATACAAAAGTATAGCTTTAGTGTCCTAGGAATGACAAGCCTGAGTTGTCAACTTCCAAGTTCTGTGCCAAAACTTAGTTTCCCAGAATCTCTCACAGTCCTGGAGGGTATCATGCCAGTTCAGTTCATTAAAGATATTATATTGTCTCTTTGGAAAAATGTCCATTGAGTTCTTCTGCTCATTTTTTAAACAGAAAGTGCAGATGACAGATAGGCATATTAAAAGATGCTCAACATCACCAATCATCAGATAAATACAAATCAAAACCACAACAAGGTATCACCTCTCACCTGTCAGAATGGCCATCATCAAAAAGAACACAAATAACAAATGCTGGGGGGGATGTGAAGAAAAGGGACCCTTGTACACTTTTGGCAGAAAGGTAAATTAATGCAGCCACCGTGGAAAACAGTAGGGAGGTTCCTCAAAAAACTAAAAATACAACTATCATATGACCCAGAAATTCCACTCCTGGGGATATAGCCAAAGAAAACAAAAAAAGAAAAAGAAAAACTAATTTGAAAAGACCCACGTACCCCAATGTTCATAGCAGCATTACTTAAAATAGTCAAGATATGAAAGCAACCTGTGTCCAACAATAGATGAATGGATAAAAAAGATGTGGTGTAAAAATACAGTGGAATAATAGCCATAAAAAGAAGGAAATTTTGCCATTTGCAATAATATGGATAGACCTGGAGGATATTATGCTCAGTAAAATGTCAGAAAGAGAAAGACAAATGCTATATGGTATCACTTGTATGTGGAACCTAAAAAATACAACAAAGTAGTGAATGCAAAAAAAAGAAGTCTCACAGATATAGAGAACAAACTAGCAGTTACCAGTGGAGAGAAAGAAGGGGAAAGGAGGAGCAAGGTAGTATGTGGAGGATTAAGAGGTATAAACTACTAGGTATAAAACAAGCTACAAGGATATATCATATAATATGGGTGATACAGCCAATATTTTATAATATCTATAGAGTATAACCTGTAAAATTGTGAATCACTATGTTGAACACCTATAACTTATATAATATTGTACATCAACTATACTTCAATAATTTTTTTTCTAATTTAAAGGAAGAAAGAAAGACATTATATTGATGGAACAAAGTAGCAAGTTGGTCAAGAAAACAGTGCAATGTTTGGTGAACACTGTTGGGTTAAAGAGCAAGTTACATCACTTGGTGTTCTACTTGGATCATTTCACCTAGTAATTTACCACTCTAGATGAGGCCTAGGGCCACAGAAAATACTCAGACTGGTCCTGACTTCAGAGCAGGTAGCTCCAATATATGCCCTTACAGCTCAGCACAATTTTAGTACCTGAAGTCCCTTCAATTTTGGAGAATAAGCATACGCTCTACAAGTAATCAATCTGCTTTTGAAAAATAGTTCGCAACTTACAACTAGGCTTGGAGGAAGACTGAACTCACAACCGTGAGAACATGAGCCTTCCTCAGCCATGAATTTTCAGACATATCAGCAGAACATCAGATCATCATAGGGTGTGAATCTGTAGAGGACTACCACAAGCACGGAGGACTACCTGTTCTCACCTGAATTACATAGAAAAACCAGATACCTGTTCATTGTCTAGGATTGAGTGTTAAGTTCTGGTCTGTTGCTTAGATAAGAAAGCATTAAACTTACTGTTCAGCTTTCTATGGAACCTACAGGATTCAGTTCAGTTGCTCAGTTGTGTTCAACTCTTTGCGACCCCATAAACCACAGCACGCCAGGCCTCTCTGTGCATCACCAACTCCCGGAGTTTACCCAAACTAACGTCTATGGAGTTGGTGATGCCATCCAGCCATCTCATCCTCTGTCATCCCCTTCTCCTCCTGCCCCTAATCCCTCCCAGCATCAAGGTCTTTTCCAATGAGTCAACTCTTTGCATGAGGTGGCCAAAATATTGGAGTTTCAGCTTCAACATCAGTCCTTCCAATGAACACCCAGGACTGATCTCCTTTAGGATGGACTGGTTGGGTCTCTTTGCAATCCAAGGGGCTCTCAAGAGTCTTCTCCAACACCACAGTTCAGAAGCATCAATTCTTCGGCACTCAGCTTTCTTCACAGTCCAACTCTCACATCCATACATGACCACTGGAAAAACCATAGCCTTGACTAGATGGACCTTTGTTGGCAAAGTAACGTCTCTGTTTTTAAATATGCTATCTAGGTTGGTCATAACTTTCCTTCCAAGGAGTAAGCATCTTTTAAACTACAGGGTACCTACCATCAGCTGCACAAGGCCATAGCTCTCCTTCTCTCCAACCTGAGCCTCCTGTCCTGCAATTGTGTGCTCTCTGCAGCTGCATTATCTCCATAAAATCAACATTGTTTGCTCACTGGATATGAGATCACTGTTATTAAATACTCTGGTGTATTTTTAAAAGCACACACTTTCTTTTTAGAGTTAAACTAAAATCAAAACCCCATTTCATATCATTATGACAATTCCTGTGAAATCCTATTAAATATGATGCTGCAGAAGCAGGAGCTAATGATAATTGCCCTTTAATGGCATCAAGTTCAATTTCATTTCAAAGAATACCCTCCAGAAATTATATCCCCAGCAAGCAGGCATATTTCAACCTGCCAGCAATTGCAGCTAAGTAATATGGTTAAAATAAAATTGTTAAGTGGCAAATGCAGCATCCACAGCCATCTCAATAATCTGGATTTTAACCATTTGTTTGTTGGTTTGTTTCAAAATCTTGAATGTTTAATTATATACACTGCCTAAGATAAAGGGGAAAATCTGGCCAACTTCATAGCCTGAGGGTCCCTGGTGGTACAATAATTGACTTAAAGACGCCTGCAGTGCAGGAGATGTAGGTTCAATCTCTGGGTTAGGAAGATCCCCTAGATAAGAATATGGCAGTCCACTCCATTTTCCAGTCCAGGAAAATCCCACGGACAGAGGAGCCTGGTAGCCTGCAGTCTATGGAGTCACAAAGAGTCAGACATATCTGAATGACTAAGCACACACACACATATAGCTTGAGGATCCCTAGTGGTGTTATAATTGACATTACTAAGAGCACACAGCATAATTAAGAAAATTACAGAATGTACTATCCTTGGTACAAATCCTGGTGACATCCTGACTCTGTAACACTGAGAAAATTACTCACTGTCTGTGAACTCCAGGATTGGCTTATGTTTTAAATGAGATTTGATGGTGGTGGTGGTGTTGCTTAGTCGCTAAATGTTATTCAACTCCTTTGCAACCCCATGGACTGTAGCGCACCAGGCTCTTCTGTCCATGGGATTTCCCAGGCAAGAACACTGGAGTGGGTTGCCATTTCCTTCTCCAAGGGATCTACCTGACACAGGGATCAAATTAGAATCTCCTATTTTGAGAAATAGTCCTCAACTTAGAACTGAGCTTGGAGGAAGTCTGAACTCACAAACGTGAGAACATGAGCCTTCCTCATCTGTGAAGATTCTTTACCAGTGAGCCACCAGGGGAGTCCTTTAAACGGTATCAGTTCAATTCAGTTCAGTCAGTTCAGTTGCTCAGTCGTGTCTGACTCTTTGCGACCCCATGAATCACAGCACGCCAGGCCTCCCTGTCCATCACCAACTCCTGGAGTTCACTCAAACTCACATCCATCAAGTTGGTGATGCCATCCAGCCATCTCATCCTCTGTCATCCCCTTCTCCTCCTGCCTCTAATCCCTCCCAGCATCAGAGTCTTTTCCAATGAGTCAACTCTACGCATGAGGTGGCCAAAGTACTGGAGTTTCAGCTTCAGCATCAGTCCTTCCAATGAATATTCAGGACTGATCTCCTTTATAATGGACCAGTTGGATCTCTTTGCAGTCCAAGGGACTCTCAAGAGTCTTCTCCAACACCACAGTTCAGAAGTATCAATTCTTCGGTGCTCAGCTTTCTTCACAGTCCAACTCTCACATCCATACATGACCACAGGAAAAACCATAGCCTTGACTAGACAGACCTTTGCTGGCAAAGTAATATCTCTGCTTTTCAATATGCTTTCTAGGTTGGTCATAACTTTCCTTCTAAGGAGTAAGTGTCTTTTAATTCTATGGCTGAAATCACCATCTGCAGTGATTTTGGAGCCCAGAAAAATAAAGTCTGACACTGTTTCCACTGTTTCCCCATCTATTTCCCATGAAGTGATGGAACCAGATGCCATGATCTTCGTTTTCTGAATGTTGAGCTTTAAGCCAACTTTTTCACTCTCCTCTTTCACTTTCATCAAGAGGCTTTTTAGTTTCTCTTCACTTTCTGCCATAAGGATAGTGTCATCTGCATATCTGAGGTTATTGATATTTCTCCTGGCAATCTTGATTCTAGCTTGTGCTTCTTCCAGCCCAGCGTTTCTTATAATGTACTCTGCTGCTGCTGCTGCTAAGTCGCTTCAGTCGTGTCCAACTCTGTGCGACCCCATAGACGGCAGCCCACCAGGCTCCCCTGTCCCCGGGATTCTCCAGGCAAGAACACGGGAGTGGGTTGCCATTTCCTTCTCCAACGCATGAAAGTGAAAAGTCAAAGTGAAGTCACTCAGTAGTGTCCGACTCCCAGCGACCCCATGGACTGCAGCCCACCAGGCTCCTCCATCCATGGGGTTTTCCAGTCAAGAGTACTGGAGTGGGGTGCCACTGCCTTCTCCAAGTTAAATAAGCAGGGTGACAATATACAGCCTTAACGTACTCCTTTTCCTATTTGGAACCAGAGTGTTGTTCCATGTCCAGTTCTAACTGTTGCTTCCTGTCCTACATATAGGTTTCTCAAGAGGCAGGTCAGGTGGTCTGATATTCCCATCTCTTGAAGAATTTTCCCCAGTTTATTGTGATCCACACAGTCAAAGTCTTTGACATAGTCGATAAAACAGAAATAGATGTTTTTCTGGAACTCTCTTGCTTTTTCCATGATCCAGCGGATGTTGGCAATAGTGTATGCTAAATACCTGCCATGGTACCAGACAGCAACCAAACTTCCAACAAACAACACCTGTTGTTTGTATCGTCTGTGGTCACTCGCTGGCAAAGACGCCCCCAGAGATGCCCTAAAATAGTTCAGTTCAAACTGGGAATAAGGAAGAGGCTCAAGGTGATGAGAAGAACTAAGTTATCATGATGGTGATTAGCATGCCCTCACCCCTACTTATTTCCTAGGGAGATCGAAAGCATTATTTTCTAGCTGGAGGTCAGTCCCACAAAACAAAAAGAAATGGAGCTACACTAAGGAGCAAGAAGGAGGAAGTCTGAGTTGCTGAAGCTCAGCTGTCTAAATAACAAGCTAGACAGCTGGTGGGAGAGGAAGTCAGGGAAAGTCAAAGAATAATACATACTGCGAAAATCCGATGTGTGTATAGAGCCACAGTCTGGAGAAGTTTCCAACCTTCACTGTGCTCATTCTAATCACCTGGTTTGACAGAGAAAACCTTTGCCCTGGTGGATTCTATAAAAAGATTCAGGGAATGAATGTTCTATGGAGGCTGTGTAATGACTTTTCATCTGGAAGCAATGGTTGGGAAACAAAGTCTACCCTAGAATCAAGTCTATTTCCAGGGATAAAATTGGGTGCGCTCCAAAAGCCTCCAAGTGCTTTTCAGGGGGCAGAGGGGAAATAGAGTTGGAGGTATTGTTCATCAGCACAGGTAAAGACAGATACGCACAGTGTTGCATTTAGCCCCTATTTGTGGAAGTAACGCTGTGTGCTTCATCATTAAGCCCGTGGAGACCAATGTGAACAGCATTTTCCACGTCCATATAAAACAATAACTGGTAACATTTACTGAGCGCTTATGGTGCTCCAGGCACAAAACTCTTTAAGGAAACAGGATAAAATTTGCTTCTGAGTGAGCAGAGTCATGACATATGAAGCTCCTTCCAGAGACTCTGCAGTAACTGTTTTCTCCTATCACATGTCCATACACGTGAATGTTGTTCAGGTTCTCACGAGGCCAGAAAGGAAGGATTCCACCATCACAACAGCTTCCAGTTATTTAGATTCTTTCAGATTAGTCTTTCCTGAATGAAGAGTTTGTTCCCTGATACCAAGCTGCTGCTAAGTCACTTCAGTCGTGTCCAACTGTGTGCGACCCCAGAGACAGCAGCCCACCAGGCTCCCCCATCCCTGGGATTCTCCAGGCAAGAACATTGGAGTGGGTTGCCATTTCCTTCTCCAATGCATGAAAGTGAAAAGTGAAAGTGAAGTCGCTCAGTCGTGTCCGACTCTTCGCGACCCCATGGACTGCAGCCAACCAGGCTCCTCCATCCATGGGATTTTCCAGGCAAAAGTACTGGAGTGGGGTGCCATTGCCTTCTCCAGACATCCTCCTATTGCCCTTCAATTATTACCTTGATTTTCCACTCTTTGGTTAGCTGAAGTATTACTGTCAGCAAGAGCAGTGCATGTTAAAACTCATGAAAGGGATTGTCATTTAACCCTGTGGACTTGCTCCTTCTTGCAACACTGACAGCTGACTTAAGTCCTGGTTATGATTAATGACAACTTGGTAGCGGTTGTACATAGCACATTTCATCTCCAGCTTACAAAAGGCTCTCTAAAATTTCCCTCACCATCCTTCCCAGCAGGATGAAAGATTTAAGAAGCCAGAAAGATTAAGCTGCATGCCCAGTGAACAGTAATGAAAGAAAAAACAGAAATCAAGTTTCTCTGGGTTTAAGCTGGTGCCTCTATTCATGGAGCCAGAATGCCTCCTTGAAAAGGAAGTGACATGAAAGCAATGTGTAGAATCTCATAGCACGCATGGGGAGAACTACAGTACTGCTGCTCACACACTGGCCCCCACGCCCAAAAGGCACAGAGAGGCTCACGAAAGA
Organism: Bubalus kerabau; assembly: GCF_029407905.1. Lineage (NCBI taxonomy): Eukaryota > Metazoa > Chordata > Mammalia > Artiodactyla > Bovidae > Bubalus > Bubalus kerabau. The sequence goes on along the minus strand of NC_073634.1, from coordinate 84,094,395 downwards.
AGCCTCTCCAGGCTGGTCAGTTCAGTCGCTCAGTCGTGTCCGATTCTTTGCAACCCCATGAACTGCAGCACACCAGGCCTCCCTGTCCATCACCAATTCCCGGAGTTTACTCAAACTCATGTCCATTGAGTCGGTGATGCCATCCAACCATCTCATCCTCTGTCATCCCCTTCTCCTCCTGCCCTCAATCTTTCCCAGCATCAGGGTCTTTTTAAATGAGTCAGTTTTTTGCATCAAGTGGCCAAAGTATTCGAGTTGCAGCTTCAACATCAGTCCTTCCAATGAATACTCAGGACTTATTTATCTCCTTGCAGTCCAAGAGACTCTCAAGAGTCTTCACCAACTCCACAGTTCAAAAGCATCAATTCTTCAGCACCCAGGCTGGTAGGGCAGGTTTAATAAGCAAGGAAATGGACATTCAATGCTTGTCTTGGGCACACACATCCACACACCAGAACCTCAAGTATACATACAGGACTTACCTAAGTTCAGTCACGTATACCATCTAAATGATCTCCAACAACACACTGCTCTCTTAAGGCAGTATCCTTGAAATGGCTCTGGAAACTGAATGAAATGTACATTCCAAAGATGGGGTAGGGGATGAGAAACCTGCAATCACCCAGGTCCAGCTCCCAGGTCAATGAGAGATCACATCCTCTCAATTACCTCTTACAACAAATATTTCTCTTTTCCTTGGGCTCTCAGAATCTATTTGTAACTTTAAAACAGACCTATTGATCAGGTCAGGTGGGACTACTGGGGCTTCCCAGGTGGTGGTAATGGTAAAGAACTCACCTGCCAATGCAGGTTAGACCTAAGAGATGTGGGTTCGATCCCTAGGTTGGGAAGATCCCCTGGAGGAGGGCACAGCAACCCTCTCCAGTGTTCTTGCCTGGAGAATCCTATGGACAGACGAGCCTGGCAGGCTGCAGTCCATAGAGTTGCACAGAATCAGACATGACTGAAATGACTTAGCATGTGCATGCACAGGCACACTATTGTTCTAGGGCTACTATTGATCAAGAATCCTGAAAAAGGCTTGGAGAGTTGTTACTAGTTTGGGGGGTTGTGATTTATTTCTAAGCAGGAAGTTCAGTCACTCTTGTTTCAAGATCAGCAATAGTCAGGAAGAGAAACTAATTTTATATGTTTAAACTGGGCAAAAAGTTAAAGACCTCTGTTGTTGTAGGTCCAGTGAAACCGCAATGACTCCAATCTCTTCTTTCTCAAACCACATCAGCTTATTCTCCAAGAAGGAGAAGAGGCTCTACGGAGCTATGTAGGACAACTTCTGACTCAGTCCTTTTAGCAGCGAGAGGCTGAAGAATTCAGTAGGAAAAAGTTCTGAACTCTTAAAAGAGCTGACTTCAAACCTCAGAGCTAGCTTTTCATGGGACAGGTTCTTTAATCTTCCAATGTTCTGTCTCCTGGAAGTAGCATGAAAATTCTGTTCCAAGCAAATTAGGAAACTTATTTTTTTAAAAAGAATCAAGTAGGATCAGATTAGCCAAAATGAAAACCTTGAGCTGACTTCTTCTCACAGACACACCACTATTACAACTATTTACATTGAAAATAGGGGCTTCCCTGGTGGCTCGGGTGGTTAAGAATCTGCCTGCAATGCAGGAGACCTGGGTTCAATCCCTGGGTCAGGAAGCCAGCTGATAGAAAAGACCAGAACCTATCAAAAAAGATCTGCTACACCTAAAGGTATAAAGAAGAAACCAAAATGAGACCAGCAGGATGGACAGAGGCATGGTAGAGTCAAGTCCCATACCACCATGCACAATCCACAGATGGAAAAAGATTACAACTACAAAGGTTCTGCCTAAGGAGTGAGGTGTCTGAGTCCTACACTGGGTTCCCCATCCAAGGCTTCTGCATCAAGAGGAGCTCCTGGAACATTTGGCTATGAAGATCAGCAGGACTTATTTTCAGGAGACCCAGAGGACTGTGGGAAATAGAGATGCCACACCTAAAGGCACAAACAAAATCTCACATGCTCCATGACTCAGGGCAGAAGCAGTAATTTGAAAGGAGCCTGGATTAGACCCACCTGCTAACCTTGGAGACTCTCCTGGAAAAGAGGCAACTAAAGCTCACCTTGGAGATTCAGACACTGGAGTCGGCCATTTGGGTGAGCTTGTTCTACCACATGGACACTGTGCTAACAAGGGTCATTTGGGGATCCTCCCTCCAGTTTATTAACCACAGGACCAGGTCCCACACCCACCAAACCTGTAGGCACCAGCACTAGAATACTTCAGACCAAGCAACTAACTGGGTGTGTACACAGCCCCACCCACTAACAGACAGACTGCCTTAAGAGTCCCTGAGCCTACAGCCATCCCTAGACACAGCCACCAGAGAGCCCAAGACCCAGCCCCACATACACATCTAGTGTGTAAGCTCTAGATCTGTTCAGGACCCCAGAGTCCTGCATTCAGAAAACTGGGGACACAGCTCCATCTACCAGTGGGCAAGAACCAGCTCCAGAATCCCCTGGACCCTGGTCTCACTCACCAGCAAGCCCACTGTAACACTGGGACCAGTCTTACCCACCAGTGGGTGGACAACAACCCCAGGATACCCTCAGCCCCCAAGCCTGCAAACCTACCTGCAGGCCAGTACCAGCCCTGGGACCTGCTGAACCTTGGCCCCACCCATCAGCCTGCCTTAGTCTCAAGACCAGCCTCACCCACCAGTGGGTGAACACGGCCCCAGGACAATGACAGCCCCACAGCCTGCAAACACAGTCCAACCACTAGCAAGTCAGCACCTGTTCTGGGGCCTGCTGGCCCCTAACCTCATCCACCATCAGGTCAACACAAACACTCGAAGAAAGAAAAGAAGGAAGGAAAAAAGAAAGAAAGCAAACTCTTTCAAGAAAAGTAATGGTCACCAGAAACAATTTAAAATATTTAATGAAGATTGATGAATAAACTTTATTAACCATATAGTATATATTTACAAAGCAGTGAGTACTAAGAAGAAAATAAAAGTGTGAAACACAGGTCCTATCTTTCTATATTTCATAAGCTTGCCTTAGATAATAAACAAACACCCCCTTAGAAAGGAACTGAATAGCAACTTATGCTGTATAGCATGTAAATAAATAGAGTTTCAAATGCTACAGGAAATATATGTGGAAGAGAAGGCATTGAAGGGTTTATGCAAACAAAGATGAAAGTGCAGGAGAACAGAAAACCCAAGGTAGAAAGGATACTTAAGCAATTCTGTGGTACTGGAGAAAATATAAGGTTCCCTGGGGGCAAATGTAAACCATTTTCCTAGAGAGGATAATTGTTTGCACAAGTGTAATAAATAAAATATGAATAATAAAATCAAACTATGATTCAGGCTCTACCGCACAAACACACACACATACATACATACACACAAACACACACAGAAAAAAAAAAAAAAACCTCAAAAAGAAGAAATAACAGAAGGGAAAACTTTCCATCTACAATATAAATAAATAAGAAACTGAGGCAAACACTTATCGATAAATGTTCAAAATCTACTGAACAAAACAATGAAACTATAAAACTCTTGAAGGACTTAAAAGTAGATTTATATAAATGGACATACATATCAGGCTTTTGATTTGCAACACAATGCAAAAAGCATTCTAAGTTACATTATAAATACAATGTGATCCCAGTAAAATATACCATCTTTTCTAAAGCTAGACAAGTTGATTAGAAAGTGTATTATTAAAAAATCATAATATGCCATATTAGTAGAATATCTCTGAAAAGGAAGAGCAACAGGATGAGATAAGAGGTGGTTAGATCTACCATATAGTAAAGCATAAACCCTCTAGGAGTAAAACAATATGCTATTGCTATATATGGATTGAAAGAGTTATCAATAAAGCAGAATTAAGTACCTAGAAACAGGACCTGTTTTGTGTGAATATTTAATATTTTAGTATATTTAATATGCAAATCAGTGAAAGAAAGAAAAATGTTTAATATGTCATGTTGGGGTAACTGACTATTCATATCATTAAAAAAAAAAAGATTAAACAGATTGTTTCTCATGCTACAGACCAGGACAATTAACAGGGGATAAGGCATTTAAATGTAAAAATTGAAAACATATAGATATTAAGGAAAAAAGCATTGGTAAATTCTCTATAACCTGGAAAAAGACAAATTTAAGAAGCAAAAAGAAAAGATTAACCAATTTCATAAACATTTTTTAATTATGACAGAAAGCATAAGCAAAGTGGAAAAGACAATACACAGATAAATATTTGCAACATGCATGACAGATGAAGAGAAGTGAAAGTTAGTCATGTCTGACTCTTTGTGACCCCATGGGCTGTAGCCTGCCAGGCTCCTCTATCCATGGAATTCTGCAGGCAAGAATCCTGGAGTGGGTAGCCGTTCCTTCTCTGGGGAATCTTGCCAGCCCAGGGATCGAATGCAGGTCTCCCGCATTGCAGGCAGATTCTTTACCATCTTAACCATCCAGATTCTTTACCGCATTGCAGGCTACCACCAGGGTAGCCCAAGAATATTGGAGTGGGTAGCCTATCCCTTCTCCAGCAGATCTTCCTGACCCAGGAATCAAACCAGAGTCTCCTGCATTGCAGGTGAATTCTTTACCAGCTGAGCTACCAGATAAGGATTGACAATCCTAAAATAGAAAGACGATAAGTAGATAATCATCTAATATACAGAAGAAAAACTCTGATAACCCTATTGAAAAATGAGCAAGAGGTAATAATACAGATTTAACAGAAAAAGAAATGCAAATGGCCCTTTAAGATGAACATAAGCTCAACATCATTCAGAATAAGAGAGCTGCAAATCAAAACTACAAAGACACCATTCTCACCTCTCAGGCTATCAAAAATTCAAAAGTATAGCAATATATTCTTCTTGGTAAGGATTTAGAGAAAGAGTGTCACACATTGCTGATGTGAATGCCAAATGGTACAATCACCAGATAACAGAATTAAGCAATCTTGCTGATTCTACATCTGGAGCAATAAATGTACAACATTTTTTAATTTGAAAAATCTAGGAAGTTTTCAAAGTCTGCTGTATTTGTATCAAGAGAACTCAACAGCCAACTTCAGGGAACTTCAACTAAAGATAGGATAATTTGAGCAGTATATTCAATATCTTCATGAGCTTTAAAATCATTATATATGTTTTCTAAATAATTCTAAAAATTAAATACTAGCTTATTTGTTATCACTGGAGGATGTTAGAAGATTCAACACATAATTCTGAAAAACGTTAACTAAATTCAGAGTGTTTGCCCTGCCTTTCCTCTTTGACCTATACTTCAGGCTAATCTATTAGCTGATAATAAGAGGTTTCTCTTTAAAAAATTAGTTATTTGTTAAAGAACCCACCACTTTGTAACTTGTAATGAAACAATGGGTAAAAGTAATGATCATCAATGGTTCTGAAGCCACTGGGTGAAAATCTGATAGGAAACGTTATGACTGGGTCAAGTTGAACCTGAGCCCACTGATTAATCTTAACATTACAAAAAGAAAGAAATCAATTATATTCCACCCAAGGTAATGAAACACGAAGTTCTCACTGCTACAAAGTACCTGTGTCAAAAATTTGAAGCTAAATCTGATTATACCTCCAGATTTAATTATTAAGTTGAACCATATAAAATGGCCAATACTTGACCATTTTGAACTACAAAAATACAATTTCACCTGGTTCAAATGAATAGAGAGAACAGAGAAGAATGTTATTAGTGAAAGAGAGTCACTCAGTCATGTCTGACTTTTTGCGACCCCATGGACTTAATAGTCCATGGAATTCTCCAGACCAGAATACTGGAGTGGATAACCTTTCCCTTCTCCAAGGGATAGTCCCAACCCAGGGATCGAACCCAGGTCTCCTGCATTGCAGGAGGATTCTTTACCAGCTGAGCCACAAGGGAAGCCCAAGAATGTTAATAGTGAGGCAACTGGCAAAATCTAGATAGTGAAAATCACTCCATTTCCTCAACAATAAAACAACAGCAAATTAGTAAGGAAATTTTAAAGCAGGGTGAGAGTACTTATAGACTGAAAAGAATTGAGGTTTATTGATGAAACACAAGTGTGAATCTTACTAGGATTCTGATTATTTAGATTCTGATTCAAATAATCCAACTATCAAAAGAAATTAATAAAATTTTAAAACTGAATATTTGATGATGATAAAGAATTACTACTAATTTTTGGTATATTAATGGCATTATGGTATTCTTTTAAGTACTTTTTTTAGTGACATATATAAGAGTGTATTACAGATGAAATTCAGTTAGTATAGATTTGCTTTAAGATAATCTAAAGAGTGGCTATGAGAAAAAAAGAGATATGAGCATAGATGATCAATGTTGACTATGTCAATAGTTATGGAAGGTGGGTTCTGGGTACATGGACACTCATTAAACTATTCTTTATCCTTTTGTATATATGTATAACATTTCTTATCATGTTTAAAAAAATGGGGAAAGTATATTTAGACTCTGATCATTGGAGGGTCATTGACAGTCTCTCACTGGGGAAGAAGAAATTCATCAAATTACAAAAAAATAAAACACTCATTCTTGTCTTGCATTTTTCTGTGGTACACATAGGAGACCAATATAACTGCAATTCCTTTCAACCTGACTGTTTGAAGCCCAAAGCAAAGGTATCTCTAGAACGAGTGGGTGGCAGACACACTTGCCTTACAGCTATTTTTTTTTTTAAGAGAGAAATGAAAGAAAAAAGTCAACATGCAGGTCAGATCTTTGTGATTCTCTAATGCTCCAACAAATCGACTAGAAAAACTTTCCCCAAATAAATTGATGTTGTATAACTCAAAGACAGGAAAGGTTACACAAAGTTTATACATTTTTTTTTAATAAAACTTTAGAAGTGAACCAATTTAAACTACCTGAGCAGAAAGTTAAAATGATATATTACTTTTTCTCTATCTAAAAGAAACAGTTATATGCTTTCAAATACTCTTCATAATCCAAGGCACATTAACATACTCTCTGTGCAAACTTGTTTACGCTATTAATTTTCTTAAGAAAGCTTCCTTCCAAGGATGTAAGCATAAATTTGAGTTTATGCCTTAGTGTATTTTTAATTCTATTTCTTTTAGATTTCATACATGGCTTCCAAGTGTTTTCAAGACTCAATTCCTGCCATCCTTAGAAATAGTAGCTTCCTCTTCTACTTTCCCTACGACATCACTGTGGTGGCTCTAAACCCAAAAGTGGCTCTCAAGGACTTCTACCTCCTGACGTTCAAGCTATTGTGGATCCCCTTCATTTGAACAGGACCTGTGACTTGCTTCTACCCAACACAATGCTGCAGAAGTAATTAGATGTCATTCCTGTGACTAGGTTACATTGTATTACAAAGCGGAGATTTGTTACTCCCATGATTAGGTTATGAAATGTATATGACCTGTCTTGTTGGGCTTCCCATGTAGCTCACAGGTAAAGAATCTGCTGGTAGTACAGGAGCTGCAGGAGACTTGGGTTCGATCCCTGGGTTGGGAACATCCCCTGGAGAAGGAAATAACAACTCACTCCAGTATCCTTGCCTGAGAAATCCCATGGACAGAGGAGCATGGAGAGCTACAGTCCAGAGGGTCACAAAGAGTTGGACACGACTGAGCGCAGCACATGCACACACACACTGTCTTGCTAGCATACACTAGAAAGTCTTTCTTGCAGGCCTGGAAAAACAAGTTGTTATGCTGCTGCTGCTGCTGCTGCTAAGTCGCTTCAGTCGTGTCCGACTCTGTGTGACCCCACAGACGGCAGCTCACCAAGCTCCCCCGTCCCTCTGATTCTCCTGGCAAGAACTCTGGAGTGGGTTGCCATTTCCTCCTCCAATGCATGAAAGTGAAAAGTGAAAGTCAAGTCGCTCAGTCGTGTCCGACTCGTAGCGACCCCATGGACTGCAGCCTACCAGGCTCCTCTGTCCATGGGATTTTCCAGGCAAGAGTACTGGAGTGGGTTGCCATTGCCTTCTCCGAAGTTGTTATGATATGACTAGAAAAGGCCACATGGCAGGGCCTCTAGGTTCTGAGGGTCGTGATCTTTTGTCCCTATGACCTTTGACCCTATGACCATAATGAAAACTTGGAAGGGGATCCTGAGCTCCAGAAAGAAGTGTAGCCCAACTGACACCTTGATTACAGCTCTGAGATACTGAGCAAAGGACTCAGGTTAGCCATGCCCACAATTCCGATCCATGGAAATTGTAAGATGATAAAAGCATGTTGTATTAAGATGCCAAGTTAGTAGTTGTCTCCTAGGCAGTAACAGAAAACGATATGCTTGTGAGCACACTTCCTGGTCCCCATCTCGTGTTCAAATGGATTTTTCTGTTTGGAATGATTCTCTCCCTTATTTACTTCTTATGCATTTTTGAAAATACATATAGCATCCTGTAAGACCATTTAAACATCTCTTAAGTTCCTCCAATTCTTGCTTCCAACCAGCCTTTGTGTATCTGCAGTGGCCTTAAACATACATCTATTGTTGTAAATACCACCTTACATTTTAATTATTTATGGCATGCATACTTCACCAATTTTTTTCCTTCACTCATTCATTCATTCATTTATTCAACAAACATTTATTTCCTGCAAACAACATACTAAATAGTATGTTAAGTGCTGGGAAGGCAGCCCTGAAAAAGTCTTTTCTCAAAAGACAGAAACCATTTCTGTTCATTCTCCTGTTAAGTGCTCTGGAACATAAAAAAATCGGGGCTCTAAGTGAATTTGCCAAAATATCAATTTTCCAAAGATAGTTTGCTAAATGACCAATTCATCAAAAACTGCCAAGCAACTTAAACTGGTTTTTCACAGCCATTTCACTTTGAGAGGCAAATTCAGAATTTAAGTCTGAAAAACTGAGAACAGTATTCAAGGAAAAGCACCCTAGAATTCTGAGATACCTTTGCATTCTCCAGTATGAATCCCATGAAACATTGATATTCAGCCAAGTAGAATTCTGTGGCGAAAAGACTCTAGCAAATATGAGCAATCTGATTAGCTGGTGAATTAACTGCAGTAAATTGGATTGCAGATTATTTTTCTTATCTCTTTGATAGAAACAATAAAAGCAACAGTGATTTTAAGGAAGACAAGATTCACATAAATAAGATTAGTTGGAGAGACTGTTCTGGAGATTCAGGCCACACTCTGAGCTTTGAAAGAGGAGAAGAATCTAAGTGAAAGGAGGAAAACTTTCTGTGTGTTAGTTGCTCAGCTGTGTCTTACTCTTTGCAATCCCATGGACTGTAGTCTGCCAGGCTCCTCTGCCCATGGAATTCTCCAGGCAAGAATACTGGAGAGGGTCGCCATTCCCTTCTCCAGGAGATCTTCCTGACCCAGGCCTTCTGCATTGCCAGCGGAGCCACCAGGGAGTCCACTTGGAAAAAGCTAAGTATTTACAAAGGACAATGAGACTACATTTCCATCAAAGGAATTAAGTTGAAATTTAATTCATTAACTATTGGAAATATTAAAAATTAATTATTTTATTAATTTTAAAAAGTAGACATTCACAAAGAGACCTAAGAATCGGAATATTGTAGGAAACATGAAACACCTACCTTAAGGAGAATTGCATTGCTCTTACAGTTAACTTTGGAGGGTTTAGAATTAGACATTGGGAAACAAAAACAAAAACAAATGCAATGATATTCTCCTTAACAGCAACAATGACAAAAATATGAATACATGGTCTTTACTTGTTTGATCTTACCCATGTCCTGCATGTGTCTCTCATGGGAGTATTACTAGTTGCTTTTCTTGCTTCTTGATTTCATGTCTGTTATCAGATCCTTTTTACTTCACAAAATGATTTCAAACTATTCCTTTATTGCTTTTATTTTGTGTTTTCTATTTTGAGGAATTGTTTGTGAAATTTTGGAATTATTTCTTCTTTCAATGATTGGCAGAATTTCCTTGACATAACCATTTTGACCTGGTGTTTTTCATTTTTTGGCCTCACAGCCTGACAAGCATTTTAATTTAGTCCAAAAACTGACTTTTGTCTTTATTGATTCTCTCTACTGTATTGTCAGCTTCAGTTTTTATTAATTTTTCCTCATTATTACCAGTTCCTTTATTCTGCTTTCTTTGGATTTACTGTTTTCCCAACTTTTGAAGTTGAATGCTTAGCTCATGATGTTTAGTTCTTTAGCCACTTTAGAGTCCATTTTTTTTCTTTTCTGGGTGCATTTTTCCTGATATTTTTTCCTAATGTAATGTTTTTAGTTACTGGTTTCAAACATAGTATGATTTATTTGAAATTTATTAAATCATGCCTTATGGCCTAGTATGTGGTCAATTTTTCTAAACATCCCAGATGTACTTGAAGAAGTTCCCAATTATTAGGTGCAATATTCCATACATATTCATTAGAACATGATTATTATTTGTAATATTCCAATTTTATGTATACTTACTGATATATTTTTGTCTGAAGTCATATACTGAGAGACATGTTATAACCTCCCTCTATCATGATAAATAAAATCAATTTCTCCCTTGAATTCTATCAATTTTTGTTTATATCTTCTTAAAGGAAACAAGTTTATAATTATACCTTTCTGAGGAGTTGAACCATTTATAGCTAGTGATGTTTTTTGCCTCAAAGTTTTCTGATGTTAATATAGCTAACTCAGTGTCTTTTGGGTTTGTTTTTGTCTTTATATCTTTTCCATTCTTTTACTGTTTATTTTTCTGTATCTTAATGTTTTAGGTGAGCTTCCCCAATAGCTCAGTGGTAAAGAATCCACCTGCCAATGCATGAGACATGGGTTAAATCCGTGGGTAGGGAAGATCCCCTGGAGAAGGAAATGGCAACCCATGCCAGTATTCTCACCTGGATAATCTCATGGATGGAGGAGTCTGACGGGTTACAATTCACGGGGTCAAAAAAGAGTCAGACACAACTTGGTGACTAAACAACAACATTTTAGATATGACACTTGTAGAAACATAGCTTCACTATCTGTTAGTTTAACAATCTGACAGATTTTGTCTCTCAAATGGAGAAATTAGACCATTTTCATTGATTTGAATTACTGATGCCTTTGGATACATTTTTATTTGAAGCTAAAATGCTACCATATTTTGTGTTATCTCTCCAGGTTTTATTTTCCCTTTTTGTGTTAACAGTCATTCTAAAACATTTTAACATGTATTAACATGTACACACAATGAAGACAAATGTTAATAAATATCTTTATCCTGCTCTAAATTAAACGAATGGGCTTCCCTGGTGGTTCAGTGCTGCCTGCTAATGCCGAAGACACAGGTTCAATCCCTGGGTCAGGAAGATACACTAGAGAAGGAAATGGTTACCCAGTCCAGTACTCTTGCCTGGATAATCCCATGGACAAAGGAACCAGGAGGACTACAGTCCATGAGGTCGAAAAGAGTCAGACACAACTTAGTGACTAAACAACAACAACAAATAAAACAAGGATGTGAGCCAGTTTGATACCTGATTGTGATGGCCATAGAAGCGTACGTCCCAGACCACTGAGTTTGAGGAGCTTAATGGCCTGGAGGTCCCAGCTTCCAAACTCAAAAATCCATTACCGCATATGCACAGAGGTTGTGATCACATGAGATAAGGATACCAAGGCAGGTAGGTCTATTCTTGGATGATGTAGGACACTTGTAAAAAATAACTTTGCTAGTTGGCTCAAGGAGTCAGCATTGACCTTTTCAAGCTTATTTTTTAACTGCATATAACTGAAGATTTTTTTCATCTAACACTTCTTTCCTTTACAAGGGTCAGAATTTCATTATGGGCTAATGGTTCTACTAGCCTACACCAGCTTCTCATTTATCCTCACAGACACTTCTCCTAATAAATCATTTGCATGTCTAACCCTGTTTTGGAGTTTGCTTCTCGGATATCCCAGATTAACAAAAGTGGTACTTGAAGTGATCCAAGAAAACAAGTGGTATGACGGGGATTCAGGGTCAGCTGCCCTCCCATCAAGTGGGAAAACAAGACAATGTCCTGGCTTTCAAGTGGGACACATTGTCTCTGGTACAAGATGATAAAGACCCCTAGCTCAGTATTCAGTAGACTCAGCACTGAATTAGTCTAAGAACTCCTACACTGGTCTTGCAGCCAAATTCTAGCAGCTTTACTTTTGTTTGTCAATACTATTCCACTCTTTCTTTGTAACTCAGTATTTTTTTCCTCTGTGCCTGGGTCCTTGCCTTGATAGTCTGCCATTATCCTATTTTTTTTCTAACACTGAATTCCTTATTTAGCTCTAGAAAATCTGCTCAAAATCCCTGATAATAATACAGTTTCCATTTACTGAGAAGCCTACCTACCATATGTCTGGTGTGATGTTATCTCATTAATTCTCACAACTCTGCCAGTAGTAACTTTACTGCATCTAGAGCAGAGACTCAGAAATATTCAGTGAATGGAGTGAGGCTGGAGCTTTACCTGTGTGCCCATTTGGCTATGCTCACTCACAAAGGAGATGAGGAGACCTCAGGGAAAAGTCTTGAACCCTGACTAGTGTGGACACATATCAGGTGTGTCCGACAGACAGAGGCCAATGTTGCCAGAACAAATTTGCAGAGGAAATTAGAAAACCTCTGAAATAAAATTCACCAGAAGAAAAGAATGAATATGTCACAGTAAATCCAGCTCATAAACAATGAATAAGGATCAGAAGGAAGAGGGAGACCAAGGCAGAGCATGTTAACTGTTATCCAGGCCAGTCATTTTAGAGACAGGCTGGGAGTGTGCTTCCTGGAGAGTAACAGATCTGTAGACGTTCAATGAAAGAGTTGTCACGATAATTGCTGAAGAATTTGGGAACCAGGCAATCCTGCTTGGGAATTCTACTCACTCCACCGCCACAACCAGGCAGTAAAAAAATAATACAGAAGGAAGGAGTACTCTCTCATTTTGCAAAAAGCATGGGAAAGGGACAGGGAGTTGGGAATGAGCACAGAACATGTAGGAGCAGAAGTGAAGTTTTCATAAGCCCAGGCCCAACACATTGTCAGGGAACTGAAACTGGCAGGACTGGCAGAACCACCTCTCTCTGGGCAACAAGGATATACTAGAGGCAGAATTCCCACTAGAGTGGCTGGCATCAGGCAGTAAAGGTTGGGAAAACGTTCATTTACTCAACAAATATTTACTGAGGAGTTACTGCTTGCCAGACATTGTGCAAGATCCTTCTGTTGACTGGCAATGAGACAAACAGAAGTGTTTGAGGCTATAACAGATAATGAAAAGAAGAGCTGTCTCTAAATTCAGTAATACTTTGACTCCAAAAGCCCTTTTGGAAAATCTCACTTTACCAAGCTTCCTTCTTTGTAAATGTTCTAATCATAGCCTTCATTGATTTATTTAACAAGTTGTCCTTTTCTTATTGATTTACTGTGTGTGCTCAGTGCCCAAGTCGGGCCTACTCTTTGTGACCCCATGGGCTGCAGCCCACCAGGCTCCTCTGTCCATGGGATTTTCCAGGCAAGAATACAGAGTGGGTTGCCATTTCCTCCTCCAAGAGACCTTTCCAATCCAGGAATCAAAACTGCACCTCCAGTGTCTCCTCCATTGCAGGTGGATTCTTTACCACTGCACCACCTGGGAAGTCATTGAATTATCAGAGATCATTTTTGAAGGAATACTAATCTTTTATTGATTATAGGGATTGAAAATATCCTCTTCTGGTCTGTTATTTGCCCTTTACGTTTATTTATGGCAGAAGCAGACATTCATTGCTCTGTGATCTAACAACTCTTTCTATACCTTTTTACAGAACTAACCTCCTTGCCCATAGTGTTTCTCCTTTAAGACTATAGAAACAAGGCTAGACTTGGGATTGGGATATCTGGGTTATGGCAAAAGTTTTCTAATATTACTAGTATGTGACCTCGGGTAAGTTTCTTGAGACTGAAAATAAACCCAAAATCATCAGACACTCTGCTGGGCTTCTTATATTTGAGATCTAATTTAATCTTTACAACTATTTGCCTATTATTTCCTGCATTGGAGAAGGAAATGGCAACCCACTCCAGTGTTCTTGCCTGGAGAATCCCAGGGATAGGGGACCCTGGTGGGCTGCCGTCTATGGGGTCGCACAAAGTTGGACATGACTGAAGTGACTTAGCAGCCTATTTTTTTGGAGAAGGCAATGGCACCCCACTCCAGGACTCTTGCCTGGAAAATCCCATGGACGGGGGAGCCTGGTGGGCTGCAGTCCATGGGGTCGCTAAGAGTCAGACATGACTGAGTGACTTCACTTTCACTTTTCACTTTCATGCATTGGAGAAGGAAATGGCAACCCACTCCAGTGTTCTTGCCTGGGGAATCCCAGGGACAGGGGAGCCTGGTGGGCTGCCGTCTATGTGGTCGCACAGAGTCGGACATGACTGAAGTGACTTAGCAACAGCAGCAGCAGCCTATTTTTTAGATAGAGAAATAAAGTGACTTACCCAGTGATGCACTTAACCAGAAGGGAAAAAGACTTAATGAGCCTTGAAAATCAAATTCAAATATGACTCTCAAGTCTATTTTGCTTTCTTCTCGATGTGTATTTGAGGATTCTCATGTGAAAAATCACACACACTCAAAAAAGTAGTAAATAGAACTATGATCCTTAAATCCCTTACTTCTCTGAGATTCCATGATTAAAAGAATCAGCAGCCATGAGTCACTCTAGAAAAGGACTACTGACTCTAAATCCACTGGTTCTGCAGAAGGGAATAATGAACAGTGAACAACAATGGAGTGAGTAGTATCTTGATTTTAAAAACCATGCAATATTGACTTTGAACAGGATTACCTCATAATAACCAGAGATTATTCATAGAGAGATTACTCATTAATCAGAAATTTCATAGAGACCAGAGTAAGCTGGTCTCTGACAAGCTTTTTCTGACAAGCTTTGCAATTGCACTGTGAAAAGTACTTGATGTATGCTGCTAAGTCGCTTCAGTCGTGTCCGACTCTGTGCGACCCCACAGACGGCAGCCCACCAGGCATCCCTGGGATTCTCCAGGCAAGAACACTGAAGTGGGTTGCCATTTCCTTCTCCATTTCGTGAAAGTGAAAAGTGAAAGTGAAGCCGCTCAGTCGTGACTGACTCGTAGGGACCCCATGGAATGCAGTCCACCAGGCTCCTCCATCCATGGGATATTCCAGGCAAGAGTACTGGAGTGGGGTGCCATTGATGTATGGCAGTCATATATTACTGAAAGTCAGTGTTCACTAAGAACTTTGCTTCTACCATCTCCTTTAATTTTCCAGAGAAATTCACAATGTATTTTACTCTCCATTTTAAAGATGATCAAGCTGAGACATAGAGAGGTTATATGGTCCTACAATTAGTAACACCAAAGCCTCTCTCCAAAGCCCCACTCAACAGCATGCAGTCCTGGACTTTAACTTGTTAGAAATCTACACCCAGAATAAAATCACTGCCAAGTGAGGTCCTCTTCTTATAACAACTTCGTCTTTCATGAACATTGTTCTTCATATTGTTATTGTTGAAGAATCTCATTAGATCTTCAGTATTCAAGGAGTCTTCTGAGTTAGCAAAGCAAAAGAAAGTATATCAGAGAGAATTATGGGTCTTTCAAAGAATGAAGTCTATAAATAGACTTGCTAAATATGTATGGAAAACTTTAAAAGCATTTTTATTTCTGATTTTCCAAAAAGGAAACTATGTCGAAATTTTAAGGCTGACATTTACTTGTTGAGCATCTAAAATTCTTTTACCTTTAAAAGTTAGACTGAAAATTTTGTGCTTTCTCCTTCTCTGTTAAAGTTCCCAAAACTCACTTAATATGAATTCCTATGAAAATTAGAGAATTATATGTTCCATAACGTGGTGACATTTAAAACTCCCTCATAAATGACTTACCTCTCCTAGGACTTGTGAGATAATGTAATGTAGAGTGGCTGTGGAAAGCCTCATGGAGAGGTTACACTCCAAGGAATAGAAGCTGAAGAAGAGAACAATACATCAAGTCTGTGTGCAGTGTAAATTCCAGAAGAGATTACAATATCTACAGTTATGCTTGCAGTGGGTTTTCAGAGCCAGGAAGACCATGGGTGTGATGTGACAGCTCGCTTATATTGTTCATGTCTCTCATAATTTATCATTGCATTTGAAGACTTACCTACACCAAGGTAACCAGATAATAGTCTGCTGATGCTGCTGCTAAGTCGCTTCAGTAGTGTCCAACTCTGTGCGACCCCAGAGATGGCAGCCCACCAGGCTCCCCCATCCCTGGGATTCTCCAGGCAAGAACACTGGAGTGGGTTGCCATTTCCTTCTCCAATGCATGAAAGTGAAAAGTGAAAGTGAAGTCGCTCAGTCATGTCCGACTCCTAGCAAGAGTACTGGAGTGGGTTGCCATTGCCTTCTCCCGATGATAGTCTAGGTAAGTACAATTGGTTTTGAACATCCCTCAGAGTAAAGTTTCGGAGAAGGTGATGGCACCCTACTCCAGTACTCTTGCCTGGAATATCCCACGGATGGAGGAGCCTGGTAGGCTGCAATCCATGGGGTCTCTTAAGAGTCGAATACGACTGAGTGACTTCACTTTCACTTTTCACTTTCATGATTGGAGAAGGAAATGGCAACCCACTCAGTTTCTTGCCTGGAGAATCCCAGGGACGGGGGAGCCTGGTGGGCTGCCGTCTGTGGGGTCGCATAGAGTCGGACACGACTGAAGCAACTTAGCAGCAGCAGCAGCAGCAGCTGAGTAAAGTTTAGATCAAAAAGTGTAGCAACCCACCGTCCTGTGTTTTGCTGCTTATTGCTTAAGTGCATTTGGAACTTTCATTAAGCTATCTTGGAAATTGTCAGAGAATTATCGTAACTTTACCTTATGAACCAGAGTCATAGAATTTCTGAGAAGCTCTTGATCCCCTATGACATTTGGTTTTATGTTACTTTTTCTAATTCTGCCCTTAAAAAAAAGGTCTGTTGTGATTCTTCCAAATGCCAAAAGGAGGAAAAACATTTATAGTGATGTTGCATAACATTTACCTTCTAAATATCAAGCTTAGCATATACATAGGGCAATAGGGCATAAAGCGTCTTCCTATTACGTGTGTGTGTTTTATATTATTTTATAAAATGTCATGGAGTGATTTTAATTGCACATTCAAGAAATATTGCCCAAGAAAATGTAAAATTTTAAATATAGAAAAGTTGAGCCCTGAACAGAATCATCCCTCTGAAGTCAAAAACTTTTTAAAATGCAAAAAGACTAACTCTCAGAGTCATCACTGACTCCTCTTTCTTCTCCTTCATCTCCAATATCACTCCATCTCTGGATCTTGTTGATTTTACCTGAGAAACATCCAGTGATCACACACTCTCTTTCTCACCTTCCATTAAGATTATATCAATAGCTTCCTTGCCAGTCTTCTAACCAACACTTTCAACTACTTTAGTTCATTCTCTCTGTCTACCAGAGTAATCTTAAAATTTATGAGTTTGCATCCCTGCCTGATAAAATTTGCCAGTTCCATATTGCCTATATAATAAAAAAAATTACAAAAAGTGCAGTGTCTCACAAAGTGTGATCCTCAGAACAACTGTATCAGAATCAAAGGACCTTACTGAAAGAATAAAAAAAAAGTAGTTCCCTGGCCCTAGCCCAAGCTTACTAAATCCAAATCCTTGGGTCTGAATTCATTAACCTACACTTTAACCTTTTACTCAGAAAGAATAAGTCTCCAGGAGAGAAGAGAAAGCATAAAATACTAGAGAAGTTTTGAAAGTTTTCAGTATCTGTAAATTATGAATAGTTCTTGTGTGCACATGCTAAGTCACTTCAGTTATGTCAGACTCTTTGCAACCCCAGGGACTGTAGCCCACCAGGCTCCTCTGTTTTGGGGATTTGCCAGACAAGAATACTGGAGTGGGTTGCCACGCCCTCCTCCAAGGGATCTTTCCCAGCCAGAGATCGAACCAGCATCTTTTATGTCTCCTGCATTGGCAGGTGGGTTCTTCATCACTAGCACCACCTGGGAAGCCTAATCTGTCCTATGTCAATTTAATTGTTAGATCAGGAAAAGAATATAGAAGGAAAGAAGGAAAAATATTTCCACCTTCACAATTTACTATTAACCATTTGGAGAATTTAATTTTACTTTAAGATTAATAAATTAGAGCATGCAGTTTTAATAATCATATAGCTTTTATTTTATGAGAATTCTAAAATCTAGTATCTAATTTGATGTAAGCAGATATAAATATAATAAATAAGAAAAACAACACTTAATCCTAAAATTCATTATGACAGAAAAGGAACTATAATGCCAACACACACATAAGTTGATGTGTGTCAAATACATTGACAGTTAAAAAATAATGTAAAACAATCCAAATTTTCAGCGTGAATCATGCCATATTTTATTTGATTAATTTCAGTAATTTTGTAATTAGGGCTTGCAATGTCATTTCTGTATCTGTATGAAATAATTTAAAATAAAAACAGGTATCAGAAAGAAAATGAAAAGAGTAATAATAAAGTAAAAGAATACAAGGGCAAAGGGACTAAAAAGTAAACGTGAGAAAAATGAGTACAAAGAATCACCACACAATCCCTATGTGTAGTCTTCTCAATGGACAAAGAAGTTCAAACTTCATAACATTCAAGTTAAGGTAGCAAAATCAAGGCATGATAAATGTTTTCTTATAAGGTACTTGATACAGCAATTTTGTTAAAGATTAAACAATATCATTTAAATACAGCATGGAATATTGTGTGTGTGTGTATATATATGCACTAAAGTTAATTTTAAATATTTTATGTAATAAGAAAGAAAACCAGCAGCTCTAGGAAAATAAAATTGATCTCAAGTTCTGAGTTAGTAAATGCTAGTAAATGAGTTAGTAAAATTTCCTCTTCCTTCTGCCTAGTTGGCAGAGTCATTAACCTTCACCAGATTGTGTCTTTTACCTCTCAAAGCTCTTTTAACATTCACGCTGACCCTTACTGTGCATTGGTGGTCTCCCATAACTATGAGCTATTGTAAAAACAATGAGGACTGCTTGCTTCTAGAGCAACTGAAATGTTTTAAGATACTTATGTTCCATACAGGGTGAAGTTGAGAGATCCTAATGCTTAAACTTCATTAGCTTCAGAGAGAAATCCGCTTCTGATTGGTTGTTATAAAATGTCTCTCTGACGTATGCAACTAGAGCTCTGGCTATTTTTTATTTTCAGGAACTTTCAACTTTAACAACTAACAGTTCTACTGTGTCAACTCATTTGGATGCTGTCCTTCAAACTTAGGCCCTTACTTTGAATATACATGTTTTATATATATAGAAAGAGAGAGAAAGACATAGAGACAGAATTCAAGATATATTTTATTTTTATATAGATTATCTACATTAATAGTTTTAATCATATGTACTATATATATAATCTTTAGAGCATTGATTTTCAGAGTCTATGCACTCATGGTATCTTTTACATATATTTAGATTATCATTGCACTTCTCATATAGACACTTAGTAATACCAAAAATTAACTCCCTCATCTTTCTTATAATTCATGGTACAGACACGAAAACAAAGAAGAATGTTGAGAATACTTGGCATGGATATTATGCTCCAAATTTTTTCAGCATTGCTAAGTGGTATTATAAAATCTGTCCTATATTTCAGGTCTTCAATCTAAGAAAGCTCTAAAAACAAAAAGTCACCCTTATCTATTCCCTTGTGGTCACTGATTTTATCCACATTTTAAACGTTCACATGAATAAAATTAGTAATTATATGCACATTTTCAGGAGCTGACATAATGACTATCAGCAAAACACTCCCAAATGATTTTTTCTCATGGTTGGAATACTTGTGATTAAAAATTATTGGGATACATACAATAAAGTACAGAAATGGTATGGACCTAACAGAAGCAGAAGATATTAAGAAGAGGTGGCAAGAATACACAGAACAACTATACAAAAAAGATTTTCATGACCCAGATAACCATGATGGTGTGATCACTCACCTAGAGCCAGACATCCTGGAATGTGAGGTCAAGTGGGACTTAGGAAGCATCACTATAAACAAAGCTGGTGGAGGTGACCGAACTCCAGTTGAGCTATTTCAAATCCTAACAGATGATGCTGTTAAAGTGTTGCACTCAATATGCCAACAAATTCAGAAAACTCAGCAGTGGCCACAGGACTGGAAAAGGTCAATCTTCATTCCAATCCCAAAAAAGGCAATGCCAAAGAATGTTCAAATTACTGCACAATTGCACTCATCTCACACGCTAGTAAAGTAATGCTCAAAATTCTCCAAACCAGGCTTCAACAATACGTGAACCGTGAACTTCCAGATGTTCAAGTTGGTTTTAGAAAAGGCAGAGGAACCAGAGATCAAATTGCCAACATCTGCTGGATCATCAAAAAAGCAAGAGAGTTTCAGAAAAACATCCATTTCTGCTTTATTGACTATGCCAAAGCCTTTGACTGTAAGTCAAAGTCAGTCTTTGACTGACTGTAAAGGATGTATGTAAAGCCCTATAAATTCATCAATTATTCCCATTCCCCACATCAGTGAGTAATGGAGTATTAAAATGAATCCTGAAAACATAAAATGACCAAAGTATGTGGAGGAACAGAACTGAAGTGATCAGATGCACTTCTCCAAGTTCTTAAAAATATGAGATCTATAGTAAACAGAAGAGCAGGAACTTCCCACATCAACGGCTAATGAACAGTTTATGATGTTACTGATTACTTCCCCAGTGAACACTCACTGGAAAAACATTTCAGTACTAAATAATGTTGTGCTTTGTTATTGCAAAACACTAACAAATTTCATGATCATATTCCTTTCACAAGTAAAAGGAGCTCTGGGCATTGTAGCCCTGGACAAACAATGCTAAGATATTAAGACATAACGGAGCTCACTTGGAGGTTTAGTAGAGGAAAATATCGCAATGAAAGAACTTCATTTTACCCTGCTGGCTTTAACAAGTACATAGTAAAGTGTCAAGATCTACTGTCTTAAGTTCAATCTTTCTATAATAATAGGTTTCTTGTTATTAATTTGTATTTTCTCCCTAGACACAGGGATCTGTGATCCACTTTATTCTCTTGAGTTCAGACCCGTGCTGACAACCAATAGAAAGCTACTTATAAAGATATGAGACTCTTTAGACATGTGGCAACCCTAAACTAATCTTAACAATAAAAAATCAATTCTGTGTAAAAGCTGTCCCAAACTTTCAGAGCTGGTCCACATGTGAGACCAACACTATCCGCGGAGGGAACATTCAACAACCTACATGTTTGTCAGCAGGAAGACCGTGCTTCTAACTTTACAATTTTTTCTGATTAGATTCTATCTGGGCTCCATAAATCTAGTCCTGCTTCTGCCTTCATATATTGCCCTGGCATTCTCTGTTGTCTAGAAGCTTAAAAAAAGAAGAAGAAGAAGAAAAAGAAATGTTTAAATCCCAACAACTGTTCTGATAACCCTTTTCTTTCAGGAACTGATCTGACTACTTTCTCATTGAAAAATACATCCTCACTTGAGAACTGTCACACAAATGAACAGAATTGTCATTCCACTCTTTTCCATCACTGTAAAAGACTGGCTCTACAGATGCCCCAAAATCAAAAGTATTAGTGTGTTTCAGTGAGTACTCTAACTGCTGCCCTGGTTTGGTTATAGAGCATCAAGTATAAAAGGAAAGAATTTATTCTTAAGGACTGCATAGAAATGAAATCACACAAGAATTGTACACCTGCAGTTAGTTACTGCTACTATAATCTTTTCAAGGCAAAGAGACAGCAACAACACATTCCTTAAATATTTCTAAATGTTAGGCCTGCTCTCCATGGCACATAGCACTGAAAGAGAAATTGCTGTGATAAGCATCTTTCTCCTGAGGTGACAGTCTAACACCTGCAGGGGAATATTTCTTTCCCTAAATATTCTGGGTATGATACTGGTGAGAATTAATATTTGTAAAATTCATAGTTTCTCGCTTAGCCCCAGAGAAATAAGGGAATACCTAACCTATATTTAGTGATTGTTATCCCTGAAATTTTTTTATCATAGGAGTGATAAAATGGTCTTAGGAAAGAAGTTATTAGTAACTATATCCAACATTGCACTAAAAATGTGACCCTGGAAAGTGGATCACAACTCTGTTTCTCTACAAAATTTGAAGCTTTAAAGACTTTGCAATGCGTTAGCTACCAAGGATCCACAAGGGAAAGTTCCCACCCTCCATGTGAAGTGGCTGAGGTGAAACGATTTCAGAGTATAGCATATCCAGCCTATGGGATTAGCTGCTCAAGCACCCAACCAACCTTTTAAAACAAAGGAGTAACGCCAGGACTGCTTCTTTAAATGTGGTCTCCACTTAGAGGACACATGTGCATGCTAGGTCAGCTCAGTTGTGTCTAACTCTTTGCAACCCCATGGACTGTAGCCCACCAGCCCCCTCTGTCCATGGAATTCTCCAGGAAATAATACTGGAGTTGGTTTCTATGCCTTCCTCCAGAGGATCTTTCCAACCCAGGGATCAAATTCATGTCTCTTATGTCTTCTGCATTGGCTGGTGGGTTCTTTACCTTTAGTGCCACCTGGGAAGCCCCTCCACTGAGAGAGTGACTTGGAATTTCACCTTAAGCATCAAAAGGGTGTATGTTCATTCCTTGAAGGAATCCCTCCAACTGTATTCCTGTCCATTTAAAGTGTATCTGTGATTTACCAAGCCCCATATGAAGGGAATTTGGAAAGTCATATAATATTGAGGATAAGAACCTATTTATATCAGCTAATAGCCTTGCAGGAATTTAGGAAATACATAATAAAATAAACAGGACCATGCTTATTTACGTGTAAAAGCAATGTTTATGAAATGTTAAGCAATGTGTAGCCTTGAAAGGAGGCATCACAATTTTCCCACTGGGATGCTAAGCATGGCACTGCAGTGAGAAGTTTAAGGGAGACAACACAGATCCACAGCTAAAATGGAGTGTTGACTGCAGTTGACAAAAATTATAAATGTAAAACATTCAGTGACTCAGGATTCTCTTTGTAAAACCTTTCTGTGCCTCTTCCACATTTTAAGTTGCAATTTTGTTAGACCACCTCTTTCTTTCCCCTCTTGGGGCTTAGTAATGATATCACCATGATATTGCAGTACTAAGATTTGAAATTGCATGTGCTCCTAAATACTGGTTCTAGAAATCTCAAAAATAGAAAAAAGAGAACATGTTTCTCTGTACAGGAGCAGAAAAAATATTTTTCTGCCTCATACAGTTAGTTCTGATAAAATGGTCAATGGAGAACATCTACAAAAGTATCAATCTTGTACATCTATCAAATATGTGAATAAGTATAAGCTATTGTATGTTAGGTTATTGAGACTGTCTGTCCTTAGAAGTGTTATTTGTATAAAGAAGTTTTCTAGGACACCTGGACTTCAAAGGTTATTGCTCTGCCCTGAGAAATTTAACCTGTTAAACTTCCAGGTTTGTGATTCTGATTGTCAGTATTTCAGTAATTATTTGCCCTGGTAATAATGTTCAAATTGGCATCCCTGGGACTTCCTTGGTGGTCCAGTGATTAAGACTCCACACTTCCACTGCAGGGGGGCATGGGTTCCATTCCTGGTCCAGGAACCAAGATCCCACATACCACAAAAAAAAAAAAAAAAAAAAAAAAATGGCATCTTGTTCCCTGAAAGTGTAAATCATTGTGAGGCTGCATGCCACGGGAGCAACTGTGAGGAGATACCCCACGTCCAAGGGCAGAGAAGCCCCTGCAAGATGGTAGCAGGGGAAAAATCACATTTAGAATCAAACCCCATTTCCACCAGAGACACTCAGAGGGCTCAAACAAACCTTCTGTGCACCAGGACCCAGAGACCCCACAGAGACTGAGACAGAACTGTGTTTGAATGTCTCCTGTGGAGGTACGGGTCAGCAGTGGACTGCCACAGGGGCAGGGGCTCTGGGTGCAGCAGAACTGCATATGGCATAAGTCTTGGAGGAGGTTGCCATTAACCCTACCATAGAGCCACCAGAACCTACAAAGGATTGGGAAACAAACTCTTGGTGGACACAAACAGAACCTTGTGTGCACCAGGACCCAAGAAAAGGAGCAGTGACCCCACAAGAGACTGACCCAGACTTGTCCGGGAGTGTCCAGGAGTCTCCAGTGGAGGCGTGGGCTGGCAATGGCCTGCTGCAGGGTTGGGGGCACATGCTTAGACCTTTTGAAGGAGGCCACCGTTATCTTCATTACCTCCACCATACTTTAGTAAAGTAAAGTAAATGTCCCTCAGTCGTGTCCGACTCTTTGCGACCCCATGGACTGAAGCCTACCAGGTTCCTCTGTTCATGGGATTTTCCAGGCAAGAATACTGGAGTGGGTTGCCATTTCCTTCTCCAGGAGATCTTCCCAACCCAGGGATCAAACCCAGGTCTCCCGCTTTGTAGGCAGACGCTTTACCATCTGAGCCACCGGGGAAGTCCCCAGGTAAATAACAGGGGAGGGAACATAGCCCAACCTATCAACAGAAAATTGGATTAAAGATTTACTGAACACGGCCCCGCCCATCAGAACAAGTCCGAATTTTCCCCACAGTCAGTCTCTCCCAGAAGGAAACTTCCATAAGCCTCTTACCCTTCTCCATCTGAGAGAAGACAGACTGAAAACCACAATCACAGGAAACTAACCAATCTGATCACATGGACCACAGCCTTGTCTAACTCAATGAAACTATGAGCCATGCCATGTAGGGACACCCAAGATGGACGGGTCATGGTGGAGAATTCTGACAAAATGTAGTCCATTGGAGAACAGAATGGCAAACCAGTATTCTTGCCTTGAGAACCGCATGAACAGTGAAAAGGCAAAAAGATAGGACACTGAAAGATGAACTCTCCAGGTCAGTAGGTGCCCAGTATGCGACTGGAAAGCAATGGAGAAATAACTCCAGAAAGAATGCAGAGATGGAGCCAAAGCAAAAACAACACTCACTTGTGGATGTGATTCGTGCTGGAAGCAAGGTCCAATGCTGTAAAGAGCAATATTGCATAGGAACCTGGAATGTCAGGTCCATGAATCAAGGCAAATTCAAAGTGCTCAAACAAGAGATGGCAAGAGTGAACATGGACATTTAGGAATCAGCAAAATAAAATGGACTGGAATGGGTGAATTTAACTCAGATGACCATTATATCTACTACTGTGGGCAAGAATCCCTTAGAAGAAATGGAGTAGCCATCATAGTCAACAAAAGAGTCCAAAATGCAGTACTTGGATGCAATCTCAAAAATGACAGAATGACCTCTGTTTGTTTCCAGGGCAAACCATTCAACATCACAGTAATCCAAGTCTATGCCCCAACCAGTAATACTGAAGAAGCTGAACTTGAACAGTTCTATGAAGACCTAGAAGATCTTCTAGAACTGACACCCAAAAAAGATATCCTTTTCATTATAGGGGACTGGAATGCAAAAATAGAAAGTCAAGAAATACCTGGAGTAACAGGCAAATTTGGCCATGGAGTACAGAATG
The DNA here is from genome assembly GCF_029407905.1 of Bubalus kerabau. Taxonomy (NCBI): domain Eukaryota; kingdom Metazoa; phylum Chordata; class Mammalia; order Artiodactyla; family Bovidae; genus Bubalus; species Bubalus kerabau. Next base: position 84,068,819 of record NC_073634.1, on the reverse strand, counting down.
AAGCAAGGCAAAAGCTAATAGAGTTTTGCCAAGAGAACGCACTGGTCATAAAAAATACCTTCTCCCAACAACACAAAAGAAGACTCTACACATGAACATCTGCAGATGGTTAATTCCAAAATCAGATTGATTATATTCTTTGCAGCCAAAGATGTAGAAGCTCTATCAGTTCAATTCAGTTCAGTCACTCAGTCATGTCTGACTCTTTGCAACCCCATGAGTCGCAGCATGCCAGGTCTCCTGTCCATCACCATCTACCGGAGCTCACTCAAACTCACATCCATTGAGTCTGTGATGCCATCCAACCATCTCATCCTCTGTCGTCTCCTTTTCTTCCTGCCCCCAATCCCTCCAAGCATCAGAGTCTTTTCCAATGAGTCAACTCTTCACATGAGGTGGCCAAAGTACTGGAGTTTCAGCTTTAGCATCATTCCTTCCAAAGAACACCCAGGGCTGATCTCCTTCAGAATGGACTGGTTGGATTTCCTGGCAGTCCAAGGGACTCTCAAGAGTCTTCTCCAACACCACAGTTCAAAAGCATCAATTCTTCGGAGCTCAGCTTTCTTCAGAGTCCAACTCTCACACCCATACATGACCACTGGAAAAACCATAGCCTTGACTAGACGGACCTTTATTGGCAAAGTAATGTCTCTGCTTTTCAATATGCTATCTAGGTTGGTCACAACTTTCCTTCCAAGAAGTAAGCCTCTTTTAGTTTCATGGCTGCAGTCACCATCTGCAGTGATTTTGGAGCCCAAAAAAATAAAGCCTAACACTGTTTTCACTGTTTCCCCATCTATTTCCCATGAAGTGATGGGACCAGATGCCATGATCTTCGTTTTCTGAATGTTGAGCTTTAAGCCAACTTTTTCACTCTCCTCTTTCACTTTCTTCAAGAGGCTTTTTAGTTCCTCTTCACTTTCTGCCATAAGGGTGGTGTCATCTGCATATCTGAGGTTATTGATATTCATCCCAGCAATCTTGATTCCAGTTTGTGCTTCTTCCAGTCCAGCGTTTCTCATGATGTACTCTGCATATAAGTTCTATAAAGTTAGCAAAAACAAGACTGGCAGCTGACTATGACTCAGACCATGAACTCCTTATTGCGAAATTCACAGTTAAATTGAAGGAAGTAGGGAAAACCAGTAGACCATTCAGGTATAACCTAAATCAAATCCCTTACAATTATACAGTGGAAGTGACAAATAGATTCAAGGGATTAGATCTGATAGACAGAGTGCCTGGTGAACTATGGACAGAGGTTCGTGACATTGTACAGCAGACAGGGAGCAAGACCATCCCCAAGGAAAACATATGCAAAAAGGCAAAATGACTGTCTGAGGAGGCCTTACAAATAGCTGTGAATAGAAGAGAAGCAAAAGGAAAGAGAGAAAAGGAAAGATATACCCATTTGAATGCAGAGTTCCAAAGAATAACAAGGAGAGATAAGAAAGCTTTCCTCAGTGATCAGTGCAAAGAAATAGAGGAAAACAATAGAAAGGGAAAGTCTAGAGATGGATGTCTTCATGAAAATTAGAAATACCAAGGGAACATTTCATGCAAAGATGGGCAAAATAAAGGACAGAAATGGAATGGACCTAACAGAAGCAGAAGATATTAAGAAGAGGTACACAGAATACACAGAAGAACTATTCAAAAAAGATCTTCATGACCCAGATAACGACAATGATGTGATCACCAACCTAGAGCCAGGCATCCTGGAATGCAAAGTCAAGTAGGCCTTAGGAAGCATCACTATGAACAAAGCTAGTGGAGGTGATGGAATTCCAGTTGAGCCATTTCAAATCCTGAAAGATGATGCTGTGAAAGTGCTGCACTCAATATGCCAGCAAATTTGGAAAACTCAGCAGTGGCCACAGGACTAGAAAAGGTGAGTTTTCATCCCTATCACAAAGAAAGGCAATGCCAAAGAATGTTCAAACTACCGCACAATTGCACTCATCTCACATGCTAGTAAAGTAATGCTCAAAATTCTCCAAGCCAGGCTTCAACAGTACATGAACCTTGGACTTCCAGATGTTCAAGTTGGATTTAGAAAAGGCAGAGGAACCAGAATCAATTGCCAACATCCATTGTATCATCAAAAAAGCAATAGAGTTCCAGAGAAACATCTATTTCTGCTTTATTGACTATGCCAAAGCCTTTGACTGTGTGGATCACAATAAATTGTGGAAAATTCTTAAAGAGATGGGAATACCAGACCACCTGACCTGTCTCTTGAGAAATCTGTATGCAGGTCAGGAAACAACAGTTAAAACTGGACATGGAACAGCAACAGACTGGTTCCAAATTAGGAAAGGAGTATGTTAAGGCCATATATTTTCACCCTGCTAATGTAACTTATATGCAGAGTACATCATGAGAAACGCTGGGCTGGATGAAGCACAAGCTGGAATAAAGATTGCTGGGAGAAATATCAATAACCTCAGATCAGAAGTTGACACCAGCCTTATGGCAGAAAGCAAAGAAGACTTAAAAAGCCTCTTGATGAAAGTGAAAGAGGAGAGTGAAAAAGTTGGCTTAAAACTCAACACTCAGAAAACTAAGATCATGGCATCTGGTCTCATCACTTCATCTCACATAGATGGGGAAACAGTGGAAACCATGACAGACTTTATTTTGGGGGGCTCCAAAATAACTGCAGATGGTGACTGCAGCCATGAAATTAAAAGACACTTACTCCTTGGAAGGAAAGTTATGACCAACCTAGACAGCATGTTAAAAAGCAGAGACATTACTTTGTCAACAAAGGTCTGTCTAGTGAAGGCTATGGTTTTTCCAGTGGTCATATATGGATGTGAGAGTTGGACTATAAAGAAAGCTGAGGGTAGAAGAATTGCTGCTTTGGAACTGTGGTGTTGGAGAAGACTCTTGAGAATCCCTTGGATTGCAAGGAGATCTAAACAGTCTGTCCTAAAGGAGATCAATCCTGGGTGTTCATTGGAAGGACTGATGTTGAAGCTGAAACTTCAATACTTTGGCCACCTGATGCGAAGAGCTGACTCATTAGAAAAGACCCTGATGCTGGAAAAGATTGAAGGCAGGCGGAAAAGGGGACAGCAAAGGATGAGATGGTTGGATGGCATCACCAACTCAATGGACATGAGTTTGGGTAAACTCCAGGAGTTGGTGATGGACAAAGAGGCCTGGCTTGCTGCAGTAAATGGAGTAACAAAGAGTCGAATATGACTGAGCAACTGAACTGAACTGAACTGAGAAGAGCACTTTTGGAATTCCCTTTCTTCTTCCTTTATACATAAATATCCCAGTAACTCCATGAAAATGCTGAATTCTTCATTCAAAGGGTTCAAAACTCTTTGTCTCGTTTCTATTAAATCCAGTAAATCCTGGGGCATTCTGAATCACAGTAACAGAGATAAGAACCTTGAGACCACATAGGTTTTTTTTAAAGGAGAGGGAAGAAAATCATTTTTAGCTAATAGCATATTTAGGGAAGACATACTTAGCATCTTCCTTGAAGCCTGGAGTTTGAAAAATAGAATATATCTTGAACTTCTCTTTTACTTTTAACTTGAATTTCCAGCATCTATTTGCAAAACCGTGTTCAAATATAGCATGCAAGTCCCTCATTGGAATCTCCTGATTTACAGATGAACAAATTAGAGAGCAACTGGGTTAAGTAAGAATATCAGAATCACACACTAAGGAGAAAAAGAGTAACATATTAAAATGTTAAGCACTAATTTCTGAGTATGTGGACCAGCAGCTGCTTCTGAGGGTATAAAATTAATTCCATGTGAGATTTTATCTAGTAATTAAATAAATTCTAGCCTCAATTCTAGTGCTAGGGGGAAAAAATTCTGAAATGTTACAGAAATAGACTCTGTTAAATGGAAGAGAAATCCTTTCCTGTATTACTCATAAAGAGTCTTTTTCTAGATCACTCGTCATAGCTATCATTTTACTTTGCTTTTCTTATTTCAAACAGTATAAAGGAAAGATATTTGAGTAGATGTTTATGGGTTCATGCTAAAGAGAAGAAAAAGTAATAGTTTCTTTTATGTTTATCTTCTCTTCCTGTCATCTAAGTTTATATTGTACTATATAGAGGAGATCCATCCAGTCAAGCCTAAAGGAAATCAGTCCTGAATATTCATTGAAAGGACTGATGCTGAAGCTGAAACTCCAATACTTTGGCCACCTAATGCAAAGAACCGACTCATTGGAAAAGACCCTGATGCTGAAGACTGAAGACAGGAGGAGAAGGGGACGACAGAGGATGAGATGGATGGCATCACCGATGCGATGGACATGAGTTTGAGTAGGCTCCAGGAGTTGGTGATGGACAGGGAAGCCTGGCATGCTGCAGTACATGGGGTTGCAAAGAGTTAGACACAACTCAGTGACTGAACTGAACTGAACTGATACTCAAAATTATTATTCATTCTCCTCCCCTTACAGAATATCTTGATTTTAACTAAGCATAACATTTCCGTAAGCAAATTGCCTTAAAGTAGACTCTGTTATCCATGTAGCATTCTTGACGCTTTCATGAAATGACATTTATAAGAAAATACAGATATATAAGGAGGCAGAGGACTTCCCAGGTGCCGCTAGTGGTAAAGAACATGCCTGCCAGTGCAGGAGATGTAAGAGACCGGGGTTCGATCCTTGGGTAGGGAAGATCCCATTGGGGAGTACATGGCAACCCACTCCAGTATTCTTGTCTGGAGAATCCCATGGACAGAGAGGAGCCTGGCTAGCTATAGTCCATAGAGTTGCAAAGAGTTTGAAGTGACTGAGCATGCACGTAAGGAGGCAGCGTAGGAAAAGCACTTGAGTCCCAACTAGAAGAAAAATTTTTTTTTAATTAAGTAATTAAGGGTTACTTTAATTTCTTCTATTAACTACAGTGAGGAAGGGAAAGATATGATTAGCTAAAGTGAAAGTGTTAGTCGCTCAGTTGTGTCCGACTCTTTGTTGACCCTATGGACTGTACCCCACCAGGCTCCTCGGTCCATGGGTTTTGCCAGGCAAGAATACTGGAGCGGGCTGCCATTTCCTTCTCCAGGGGGTCTTCCCAACCCAGGGATCAAACCTGGATTTGATCTCCTGCATTGCAGCAGATTCTTTACTGCCTGAGCCACCAAGGAAGCCCCTGAGGCAAATCCATATTTCAAATAATCAAGGAGCAGAATGAGGGAATCAATTGTCTGGCCAATTAATAAGAAAAGCAATTGTGTTTTCAGATGTTAATTTGACCTTATTGAGTCAAATCATCCATTCACTAGGACGACAAACAAATTAGGAAAGACTGTGGAGTGTGTCTAGGAGCTGAAACAACAGACACAGACGGAAATAATCATGATGTCAACCTAGTGTGACTGGATGTAGTGGTATAATTGAAGAAAATTCTGCAGGAACATAGAGGGGGAAGGCATTATTTTGTTTGGGGGTAATAGGCAAGGGTGAAAAAAGACTTCAAGGTGATAATGTGTTTTCTACCACACCATCCAAATGATCCCTTGCTGTGTGCATAGGTTAATAGAAAAATTACTTATAAAACTATATGTTGTGGCCTAAGTAGTAAGCTCTTCCTTCATCAAGATTTAACAAAGTTGGATAGTTAAACTGTACATTCTTTTATAGTTACTGCCTGCTGACTCAAGTGGAAACTCCTTTTCAAAATCTCTATTATCTAGCTTTAACCTACCTTTCTGATTTTAAGTTTCAACAAGTCACCTTCTACTTCAGAAAGCTAGAATATTCTGGAGGTCATCTGTCCTGTATATAATTTTACTATTTCTTCTGCCTAAAATGTCCTTTCTACTTTTGTCTGTCATGATTATCAATCTCTCATTCCAGAGTTAACTCAAATGCTATGTCACCCATCTTTCTATTCATCAGTAGTGGGTTAAAGATTTCATAAATTCATTGTCAGTCACCTACCAAGAGGTAGGGTCTATTTATCTACTCCCGTAAATCTGGGCTGAGTCAAATCTGACTATTTTGGCCAATAGAATATGACAGACACCATATTATGTCAGTTCTGGATCTAGCCTTTAAGAGAAATGGCAGCTTCTTCATCCTCCTTCATGGTATGCTCCCTCAGGGGGAAGCCAGCTGCCATGTGAGAAGTCCAACCACCCTGTCATGCTGTGAGGAAACCTGAGCCATCCACGTGCAGTAGCCCACAGTTAGATTTTGGGAGTGAGACGCCCAGCCATGCCCAAGTTCCCAACATCCCAGTTGAGGTCATAGACGTGTGAGTGAAGACAGTGTCTTGGGACAACTAGCCTCACGGAATCTTTAGATGGCTGCATTGCAGGTTGCCATATATGGAATACAGTCTTGCTTTTCAACACTGTTATAGAGCACACATACCCACGTGCACACAAGAACCAGAAGATCTGAGGAGGGAGCTGGATCTTCGGAGGGACCTGAATAGGATCAATAGCTTGGCTAAGTCTAGGAGACACCATTCATATTATGCTGGTTTTGCTTTTTATGAGGCTATACGGGGCCTTCCCTGGTGGCTCAGAGGTTAAAGCGTCTGCCTGCAATGCAGGCGACCTGGGTTCGATCCCTGGGTCGGGAAGATCCCCTGGAGAAGGAAATGGCAACCCACTCCAGTATTCTTGCCTGGAGAATCCCATGGATGGAGGAGCCTGGTGAACTACAGTCCACGGGGTCGCAAAGAGTCCGACACGACTGAGCGACTTCACTTTCACTTTCCTTTCACAAAACAAGACCTTAGAGGAAGAAAACATGTGTTCAGTTGGCCATCCTGAACTTGAAGTATAAATTATCCACTGGTCTTTTAAATGCATCTTTCTTCCTTCTTCATACTGGTTATAATTGTTTTAGAAGTCTCAGAAAATATCAGAATTGGTTGTTTTAAAATGTATACTACTCTGGCATCTGTGTTCTATGTAAGATCAGCCAAAAATCTTTTATAATTTACTATAGTGGAAGATCCTCTAGATCTGGTTATATTAAAAGAGGGCTATTAACAGTTTCCCAGATGGAGGAAAAAAGAGACTGTGGGTTCAAAGACAATTATAATTCTCCAAATGTTCCCATGTATTTGCATTTGCTTGTTGACTGCTTTTATCACACAATAAAACTAACAACTTTCTGCATCCAAATGCAACAGAAAACAATCTTTACTGAGAAAAAAAATTTTTAAGATGAATTTCTGTGTGCTAAAGTCTTATTGGGAGAAGGCAATGGCAACCCACTCCAGTACTCTTGCCTGGAAAATCCCATGGGGCTTCCCTGGTGGCTCAGATGAATCCGCCTGCAATGCAGAAAACCCAGGTTCGATCCCTGGGTCAGGAAGATCCCCTGGAGAAGAGAATGGCAACCCACTCCAATATTCTTGCCTAGAGAATTTCATGGACAAAGGAGCCTGGTGTGTTATGGGGTCACAAAGAGCCTGGTGTGACCATGGGGTCACAAAGAGTCAGACACAACTGAGGGACTAACACAACAACAACAAAGTCTTATTCAAACATTTTGGCAATTTCTGATTGTCAAATTAGAGTTGTTTAAGGCCTATTGGGACAATAAAACATTTGCTGAGAGCAGAATATATTCTAGATAAAGACAGAACTCAGTGTTTTGACTTAAAGTATTTTTAAAATCAAAATGCATAATATCTACTTATAAATGGGTGCATATACATCTACAAAATCAAAACCAAACTTCTTTTCCAGAGATTTTTCTACTATTCCAACAGTCCAATACAGCAAACTAGTATCTCCAGTATATCTTATGATTGAAACAAATATCAACATCACCTGGAACCTCAGAGGAAAGTATTCATTTTAATAAGTTAATGTTAGTCTCTCAGTCCTGTCTGATTCTTTGTGACCTCATGGACTGTAGGCCACCAGGCTCCTCTGTCCATGGGATTCTCCAGGCAAGAATAATGGAGTGGGTAGCCATTTCCATTTCCAGAGGATCTTCCTGACCCAGGGATCGAACCCAGGTCTTCTGCAATGGAGGCAGATTCTTTACTGTCTAAGCCACCAGTGAAGCCCATAATAAGATAAGCAGATAATTATTTGATAAATGTGAGCACATGTGCATTCATGGAGCCAATGACAAAATTTAGTCTTCATAGCATCCACTGCTTATAGGATATATAAGCTTTTCCTAATTCCAACTTCTGTCTCTTCTGCCTCTCTTGTCTCTCAAATTTACAAATAAAATTTTAAATCTAGGAAACTATTTTTCTCACTTGCTCCTTCATTGGTTTATTCATTCAGTAAATATTCATTAACCCCTCACTATGTTTTGGGCACAGTTTTAGGCACTGGGAATACATCAATGAAATGACATCAAAGATTCCTTCTCTAGTGAAGTTTATATTTTTGTGAGGTCAGGAAGAGACAGGCATTAAAGCATAAATTTAATAAATATGTAAATTATATTTCAGAAGCCAAAGATTATGGAACTTGTTCAGAATAAGTGCTCCCAGGAGTACATGGGAAGAAGGAGGGGTGCAAGTGATCAATCAATCAAGCCGTTGACTTACAGTAAAGTTCTTCACAGCTTCTCCAACTTATAGTGACTGCTTCATCCTATGAACCTCTGTATAACACTACTTAATAATCTGCATCACCCAAGTGATTTTTCTTAAATACTATCTTATATTGACATGGGAAGTAAACTAGAGACAAAAAGATTAGGAGAGGAGTCTAGGAGTCTAGTTCTAGCTCTTTTACTTGGTACATCATATAACCTGTCTGTGTGGTTTCCTCATTTTTAAAATGAAGAATTTAAACTAGATGTTATCTGAATATCTTTTGAAATTAAAACATTGTAATTTTTATGTGAAATATTCTTCCCTCACACACAGTTTCACCATAAAAATCCTTCATGTGTGTGCTTTCTAGAACCATCTTACATGTAATGTGTAATATGCTGTAATTTATATTGTTGATTTTCTGGCAAAAGCATCATCAAAACAAAGTTCAGTGATGAATAAACTTTTTCAGGCATATCCCAAACTCTACTGGGTGCAAATATTTCATGCAATGATTTTCTCTCTCTCTCTCTCTAGCCTCTTAGTAAGGTGTGGATTTTAAAGAAATTTAAGTTCAAACTCTATCACTAATATTCTATGGATCCAAATGTTTTATATAAAAAGCCTGTAATTCTCTCTAGGAAAATCTATCCCTTCAAAGCTTCCACACCATTTGGAGTTTATATTGCCACATAATCATTCCCAGTAACTAGTCAATCTGTAAATTCGAAAAAGAAATTAATGCACTAGACTGTCCAGATCACCCAACTCCAGTACTCTTGCCTGGAAAATCCCATGGACGGAGGAGCCTCGTAGGCTGCAGTCCATGGGGGCTCTGAGAGTCGGACACGACTGAGCAACTTCACTTTCACTTTTCACTCTCATGCATTGGAGAAGGCAATGGCAACCCACTCCAGTGTTCTTGCCTGGAGAATCCCAGGGACGGGGGAGCCTGGTGGGCTGCCGTCTGTGGGGTCACACAGAGTCATAAACGACTGAAGTGACTTAGCAGCAGCAACCCAGATCAGTGCTTAGTAGCCTTTGATGTGCATAGGAATCACCTGGGAATCTTGTAAAAATGCAGATTCTGAATCAGTAGGACTGTGGGGGTGAAACTTGCATTTCCAACAAGTTTCTAGGTGGTGCCAATCCTGCTTGTCTACATACCACACTTCTAATATTGAGGGACTAAAGGAAAATGATGGCAATATTAAACGCTTTCAAGATGAAAGTATGATTCATTCATGTTTACCACCACTGGATTGCTGAAACTACTTTTCTCCCCGTTTAAAAATTTTGCCATTTTCTTACAGTCTATCCTATTTGTGGATAGTTCTCCTGAAAGATCTTGTCCCCACAAAGATGAAGCTTCAAGCAGGCAGCCTAACAGATGCATTATGGTGCTCCCAGCCAGGCAGCAGAGCAAGCTCACCTGGCCCTGACCAGCTTGTGTCCACACCAAGCCCTCCCTCCTTCCATGAGCAGAGGACACCATGGGTCCCAGAGAAGGACACTGAGAGGGGGCTTCTGTGGCCAGGACAACAGGGTCCCTGGAGTATGCAGTTAAGATCTCATTAGAGAGTGGGAGCAGAAAAGACTCAGCATGAAGCAGGGCTGCAAACCTCAGTGTATATTCAGTTGTTCCATCAGCCTTCTTACAAAACATAAATTCAAAGATAGACTTGTTAAGAATTTGAAGATAGCAACCATAGAAGCAACTCCAAGCACAGGGCTCTTCTGAACAGGGGCCCCAAAGTACTGCACTACCACACCCACAGACCCTCTACTCGTCTAGATACATAAGAATACAACTAGTTAATACCATCCACGTACAGTTGTTAAAAACTGGGAGGGGATCAGTTCTTCTTGGAGAATTGGCTGATTCCAAGTCTGGGCCAGGGAAAGTACAAGTAGAACATGAGTCACCCAGTGTCAGAAAGCAAAGTACCCAGAGACAAAAAGAAATGTAGCAAATAGATAGACATAAGAGCCAGTGTAAATATGTTTCCATTGGTCACATTTAGGATAACTTGGGTATCAAATTTTGTAACTGACTACAATACATTGGATAAATAAAAATTCATGAGAATAGCATGATGCTCAAAAAGAAAATAAGAGAAAATGATATTTGTATATAAATAATATTATATATTTTTATAAAATTATACAATTCATTATATAAATATAATATAATAATTAAATATATAACAAACTTTAAAGATACACATCTTATATATTTTCTGATATGTAGTTTTAAAGTCAAATTGAACTGACCTCTAATTACTAAAAAGTTTTAGACTTGGTGCAGTCTCTTTTGTAAAACAGCCCAAGTTTTTGTTTACTTCCTATTTGAAACACATTGCACTTTAAGAAAGTAGCTTGCTAAATGTATGCATGTTTTAATTATGCTCTGTTTAAAGCCTAATTAGATAGTATGAGTTTTAATTAGGTACTGAGATTTTGTTTTCATTCTTTTGTATGCTATTGGATATGTGAGGGTGTTTATGATGTTAAAGACCTGACTCTTAATTAGTTTCCACCCATTCTGATCTTTCTCTGAAATAATAAGCCCACATCATCTATTGTATACAGATAAATATGCACAATTTTCTCAGAGAGAAAGATTTTCTAAGAAACTGAATTTGTGAACATAGTAAAATATCATTCATTTTTCTAGCTATTTTACCTGTGGATAAATGCTTAGGTTAAAGTTTCATAGATCTTCACCATTATTATGAATGTTCAGGAATTTTTTTTAATAATAACCAGGAGAATTTGTTTAGAGCATGTTGTCCCACTTATTTCTCAGGGTGTTCCTACAAGGTAGGTATTATTTTCTCCTCTTGAGGAAGTGCTTGGACTGAAATTAAAATACACATAAGACTTATTTGATTCAAAAATACCATGTTCTTTCTGAAAAATCAACTAGCATCATTAGAAATTAAAATTTAGAAAGTAAAATGAAAATACAACATATCTATAAGTTCCTACACATTTGGGCACAGTAATATGAAATAAACAGTTTTGTTACTGGTAAGAAATCCTAATGAGACTAATTAAACCATGAAAACAGATGTTTTTCAACCTGTCTTAAATATTGAAGGGACTAGGCATTGTGAAACTATAGAAACATTCACTCTCTCAAGCTATAAGAGAAACATTAAGCAGTGATCTTTTCATCTGCTTTTTCAGAGGTGAAAATAGTCATGAACTAAAAAGAAACATATTTCTATACATTTAATCAAAAGAGGAATACTGAAGATGTGTCAATAAGTAGAGGCAAATTAATTACATAACCATCTCAAACATTATCAATGACCCCCATGCCCCTCCCCCCAAGAATATATCAAGACTTCCCACTTTGTCTGTTCATATCACTATGCCAGAAAAAAAATCATTTTTTAGTCTAGTCTTTGCTCCATATGCTATACTACACTTTCATGAATAGCACTATTGATTTTTTAATAGTTGATGAAACTTTAAAGCCAAAAATTGGACCCAAGAACAATATCAAAATGGTTGTCTTCTATCAAAAGGACAAAGTTGTCTGCATTTTGACATCTGTAAAATTTGGATATTGTTATCTCGTGGATCCAGCAGCAAGATTAAATAAGAATAACAAACAAAGCTATTTTGGTATCTGATACACAATATGTTCTTGCAGTGGGTTGAACTGTGGCCCCTAAAAAGACATGTCCATGTCCTAATTCCTGTGAATGTTACCTTATTTGGAAAAAAAGATCTTTGCAGATTTATGTTAAGAATCTCGAGGTGAAGATTTTATCCTAGATTGTCTAGGTGGCCCCTAAATGCAATGGTAGGTATCCTTAGAGAAGAACAGATATGAAGATGGAGTCAGAGATTGGAGCATTGTGGCCACAGCTAAGGACACCAAAGAATTCCTTAGGCCATCAGAAGCTAGAAGTCAAGAAGGATTTTACCCTAGAGCCAACAGAGGGATTCCTATACCTTCATTTCATAAGTCTGGCCTCCAGAACTACAAGTGATTTTTTTCTGTTTCAAGCCACCCTGTTGTGGTAATTTATTATGGTAGTGATGGGAAACTATTATAGTTTTCACATGATACTTGATCATATTTAAGTTAAAGTCATTGATACGTCTTCCTGTTGGTTAATTTCATGGCTCTCCATCTTCAATGCATATTTATATCACCTGTTGCTGTTCAGTTGCTCAGACGTGTCCAACTCTTTGAGACCCCATAGACTGCAGCTTGCCAGGTTTCCCTGTCCTTCACCATTTCCCGGAGCTTGCTCAAACTCATGTCCATGGAGTCAATGATGCCATCCAACCATCTCATCCTCTGTCATCCCCTTCTCCTCCTGCCTTCAATCTTTCTCAGCATCAGGGTTTTTTCCAAAGAGTCAGTTCTTCACATCAGGTGGCCAAAATATTGGAGCTTCAGTTTTAGCATCAGTCCTTCCAATGAATAGTCAGGGTTGATTTCCTTTAGGATTGACTGGTTTGATCTCCTTGCAATCCAAGTGACTCTCAATTGTCTTCTCCAACACCACAATTCGAAAGCATCAATTCTCCAGCGCTCAGCCTTCTTTATGACCCAACTCTCACACCTGTATATGACTACTGGAAAAACTATAGCTTCGACTAGACGGACCTTTGTCAGCAAAGTAATGGCTCTGCTTTTTAAATCACTGGGAAGTTCCTAAAACATGCATGGCCAGACCCAAATCCCAAGATTCTGGTTTAACAGGTAGGGGGTGGAGAAGAGATATGGTTCTCAGTGATTTTTAAAATCTCCCAGGTAAATATAATGTAAAGCAAATGGTAAGATTAACTGTTAACATTACTATTCAAGAGTCTGTCTTCCCCATTAGATTTTGAGCTCTGTCAGGACAGGAGCTATATTTGAACTGCTACTACTAAGCAAAGTACCTGACATATAGTCATGTATTTGTTGAATAACTGAAAGAATATCTAACCCTCTAACATATGTTTATTCAAATGTGAAACATGAATGAAACATGACTCCTAAACTCGAGCAGTTCTTGAACATGATAGGAGAAGGAGAAGACAGGTTGAGGTAGAGATAAGACGTTGTCTAGGAATAGTAACAATTATATGTAGAATCATATTCAGTTTCAAATAATAGAAACCCTACAGTAACAGTTGATTAAAAAAATAGAAGTTTTCTCACTTGTAAAAGAAATCTAGCAGTAGATGAGAACTGGCAAGATAGTCTCAAGTTATCATGGACCTGAGCTTCTGTCTTGTTCCTCCTCCTTTTTCAGCATACAGTTCCTGATTCATGGCCCACTGTGGCTAAGTTCCAGAGGGGAAAGTACATTTCCAGCCAGAAGTAAGGGTGAAAAAGAACAAACACATCTCATTAAGGACTCCTTGAATGAACATACATGACACTCCCACCTGTATCCTGATAACCACAGTTTAGTCATATGAGCATCCCTATCTACAAGAGAGATTGAGAGTACTGCTTTAAGTCACACAGTTATGTACTTCCAGCTAAAAACTGGAAGTTCTACTTATTATTAAAGAAAATGCATATTCATAGGGATGAATTACTATCTGTCATAATAATGAACTCTGATAGAACAAACTGAGGTACTGTGTTATAATAAATGTCCATAATACTTTGACAGCTCAGGAAAAGGAGCTAAAATTCCAACTGCAAACATCAGAAAAGGCTTCATCTGAAAGGTGTCATCTGAGCCATGAAATTTAAATAGAACAACAAACAAGTAAAAACACCTTCTGAGCAGAGGGAATATTGTGAATGAATTATGGATATGGGAAGGTACAGAGTATATACCAGGAAAAGTACATTTAGTAAAGAATACAAGAGACATACAGAAACCATGTTTGAATCACTACGCATACTACTTAATAGTTGGGTAGTGGCCAGTTATTAGATTTAGATGAGAAGACAAAAAGCAGTTTGCAAATAATACAGTTGGAAAATTATGCATGATAAGACTAAAGTAAAAGTCTCAATTAGCAATGGAGGGACATAATTGTCACATTAAGACCTTTGGGTTTATTCTGCTATTAATAGTTACAGTAAGGAGGAACTTCCCATGTGACTCAGTGGTGAAGGATCCGCCTGCAATGCCAGAGATGTAGGTTTGATCCCTGGGTAAGGCACATCCCCTGGAGGCGAGAATGGCAACCCACTCCAGTATGATTGCCTGGAAAATCCCATGGACAGAGGATCCTGGCCAGCTACTGTCCATGGAGTCACGAAAGAGTCAGATGTGACTTAGCAAATGAACAACAACAACAACAATAAGAAAATTGAGTATTAGTAAAAATTATACTGTTCCTTCTTTAAGGACCTGAAGTAGGAAATGGCAATCCACTCCAGCATTCTTGCCTGGAGAATTCCATGGACAGAAGAGCCTGGTGGGCTACAGTCCATGGGATCATGAGAGTCAGACAGAGTGACTTTCATGTTCACTTCTTTAAGGAAAGTCCATTTGGTAATTTTAAGTATAAACTTTGGTGATCTTAATAACAAAAAAAGTTACAAAGGGGAAATCTACATACTACCCTAGAATTCTTTCACACCATTTTATTCCCCCTTTCAGCTTTCAAACCATCCAGCAGACACATGCAGAAAAAAAATCTGTTTGAAAATTATAAGTGAAAAGATGTTTTATAAACCCCAGATGGAATTTGGTCTCTACTCAGATCAAATATAAAAAGACACCCAGGCACCAGGGTAGATACCTAGCAAGTAAATTCTATCTGACTTTGTGAATAGAAATTTTCTGCATTTTATTAACTAAACGTTAGCATAGAAGCTAAGTAAATATGCTAAGTAATTATGGGGAGAGGGCAGAGAAACTGGAAGAATGGTGAAAGGTTGCCATTATTTATTGAGAACTTACAACATAACAGGCACACACTTCCAGATATTTTACATCCAACGTCTCATTATATCCTATAGCCTTATGCCCCAAGTATAACTGAAGTTCAATAAGGTTAACTGTCTCATCCAAATCATTGGATGACCAAGATCCAAAATCCAAAATCTGTCTAACTCAAAAAAATTTTCATTTTCCATATAGGTGATGTGCACTTTCCTGCCCAGCCAATCACTTAATAACTCCAATTTCACTTTTTCTATTTACCCAGGTGTTTCTAATTTCAATACTCTGATTTTCTTCTCCATTTCCAAGTCATCTCATTTCGTGACTTCTGATGTAATATATAAACATTTCAAATTTTAAGAAAAAGTTTACCAAAGGAGTTAACCTGTACCATTTTGAAGGCTCCCCAGTCTTTATTGTCCTTTGCATAAACAGGCACTGATAGATTTTAAGTTTTGTCCTTTCTCTTTTCTGCAGGTGCTTGTTTATGCATCAGTGGTGGGCTGAGATGTTTGACAGCATTCTTTGCTAAAGGGGAAAATTCAGATCAATCTAGGCACTAAATCAATTGTATACCACCTAATTGAGAGAGTATTTATTCAAAAAGTATTTACAAGATTTGACTACTGTGAGTTGGGGACATATAGTACATACCACAAGTTGTTACTTATGTTCCCCATGGGCTTCCCTGGTGGCTCCGATGGTAAAGAATCCACCAGCAATGCAGGAGACCTGGATTTGATCCCTGGGTCGGGAAGTTCCCCTGGAAAAGGGCATGGCAACCCACTCCAGTGTTCTTGCCTGGAGGATCCCATGGACAGAGGAGCCTGATGGGCTACAGTCCATGGGGTCTCAAAGAGTCAGACATGACTGAGCGACTAAGCACACGTGTTCCCCATCCTCTGATTCTATCTTCCCAGCTTGTGCCTTTCACTGCACCATCCGCTCCACGAACGGCAGTTGCATGAAATCATATTTGGACTACCACCATTTTCTAAATACACTACGGTTTCCCCAATCTGCGGTTTTATTTACTCCTTTCTCCCTACCCAGAAACCTACTCACGTTTCACCTTGTAGGAAACCTATTCATTGTACAAAGCAAATCACAGCTCAAAGATCACCCCTTCAGGAGACCTTTCCACCCACCAGAGTGGGAAGTTCTCTCTTCTTCATTCCAACCGCTATAGCATTGTATTTGTTCTTCCAATCACTTTTAATTATCTTTTTATTATATAGCGATACACACAGGTACAAAAAATATATATGTGAACCAAATATCTGGCTTAAAAAACTATTTTAACATCAATACCACCCTTCTACATACTCATCCTAATCTGAACTGCTCCAACCCTAAATTAATATTACTCTGATCAAGTCACTTTTCACACTCTAGTTTATATTACTGATCTGGGTATATACAGGTGTATGTCTCTCCAGTTAGAATATAAGAATTTTTAATCTTATCCATAGTCTCTGCAGTTTTGTAGTTCTATGATAATTTCTGACCTTTCTTTTGGTATGCTTTTCATTTCTATCAATCAATCAGCACTTACCCTTTTCCATTTTGTATTACTACTATATTTCCACATTTACATGTTTTATCTTCCTGGATGAGAAAAAAAAGGGAAGAATTTTAATTTTATCTGCAGCTAAGCAAAGAAAAGTACTAGGTACCAAGGGGTGTTGTTTGGCCACTAGGTCATAACCAACTCTTTTGTGACCCCATTGACTGTAGCCCCATTGACAGGCTCCTCTGCCCATGGGATTTCTCAGGCAAGCTTACTGGAGTGGGTTGTCATTTTCTTCTCCAGGGGATCTTCCCAACACAGGGATTGGATCCAAGACTCCTGCTTTGGCAGGTGGATTCTTTACCACTGAACCACCAGGGAAGCCCATGAAGAAGTATTCACAACAGATTTGGTTTACCCTCCTGACCATTAAAGGAAAACCAGAAATAAGAAACTAGTACCTCTGGTTCCTTGTAAAATAAATTCTTTGTGAAAATAAATATATGAATCCTGCATTTTTCATCAGTTCACACAAATGCTTAGTTTAGCACATTTTAACCAACAGTTACTAAATTTTTAATTTTAAGTATTAAAGAAGTCAGATCTCATGTCCAGGATGATTTTCCTCAGCCTGTATTCAATATCCAGCTTAATGATATCAATCTATCTGACCAAGCTTATCTCCTCCCTAATGCCTGACCCATGACCCAAATTTACAAACCAAAATAATTGGATTATCTAACCTGTGGTCATGTATGGATGTGAGAGTTGGACTGTGAAGAAAGCTGAGTGCCGAAGAATTGATGCTTTTGAACTGTGGTGTTGGAGAAGACTCTTGAGAGTCCCTTGGACTGCAAGGAGATCCAACCAGTCCATTCTGAAGGAGATCAGCCGTGGCATTTCTTTGGAAGGAATGATGCTAAAGCTGAAGCTCCAGTACTTTGGCTGTCTCATGCAAAAAGTTGACTCATTGGAAAAGACTGATGCTGGGAGGGATTAGGGGCAGGAGGAGAAGGTGACAACAGAGGATGAGATGGCTGGATGGCATGTGAGTGACTCAATGGATGTGCGTCTGAGTGAACTCCAGGATTTGGTGATGGACAGGGAGGCCTGGCGTGCTGCAATTCATGGGGTCTCAAAGAGTCGGACACGACTGAGCGACTGAACTGAACTGAACTGAACCTGTGACAATCCCAAATACTTCTATCAAACTTTCTTTCTCACAGTTTCACAAAAAAAAAGCACTTTTTGCAAAAGACATTTTCCAAGCACACTCGAAACAAGGTAGTTATTAGGGAGCAGGTATTAATATGCTTTTTCATCTGGAATTGAAAGTATTTCAAAAGATGATCAGAGACTCTTAATACCTGAGAAATAAATGTGCAGGTGTTTACACTGACCATCAGATATACAATCTAGATAATCCTGCCTTGGATTTTCTCATGCAAAGTTTTCAATTCGTAGATCTTATGAAATTAAACACTAGCCTGGCCTTTGAATTCTTAAGTCTAGTCTCGTTGAGATGGCTTTAGCAAATAATCTTCAAAGACTGCACACTTAGCTAAGATGATTGAGGAAAAAGGACGAAATTCTCAGCCCATAAAGGATATTTATCTTGAAGCTAAAATCTTTATGGAATAATGAGTAACAAAACAAAATCTCAAAGATAGATGCTGTTATCCATCACATGAACGAATTTAAATGCTCTAGTTCAGAACTACACCACTGCCAAGGCAAGCAATTACACGTGCGTTTCCACATGCTGAGAATCACTTCCTCTTAACGGGAAAAAGTCAGGTGACTAGTCAAATGAGGACTACTGAAGGAAAAAAGAAAAAAAAAAAAGCCTTGATAGACACAAGCAAGAGCAGTAACCCCCGTGTCTATGGAATTCTTTACAGCAGACTAAGACAAGTTCCTTTCCCTACTCCCTAGTTCCAGCAGCAAACTCTCCCAATTATTTCATCTCTTTTTGGTTATATTTTCATCTACATTTCTGAATAAAATGCTTATACTGCTATTTCTTGATCTGCCAGTTTAGAAATTAATTATTTACTTTCAGGTATGATAGATCAGTAGTTCACATACTTAAAAATGCTGCCCCTATACCTGCTTCCTTCCCTTCTTCCCATCTTAAAATAAAATTGTATCTTAATTTTGGCTAATTTAGTAGTCAGCCCTTAAATTACTATTACTTCATACTTATTGGACTTCCCTGGTGGCTCAGATGGTTAAGAATCTGCCTGAAATGTGGGAGACCCAGGTTCAATCCTTGGGTCAGGAAGATCCCCTGGAGGAGGGAATGGCAACCAACTCCATTATTGCTTTGAGAATTCCATGAACAGAGGAGCCTGGTGGGCTACAGTCCATGGGGTCACAAAGAGTCGGACATGACTGAGTGACTAACACTTTCGTTCTTTCTTTGTACTTATTAGTTATGAAACTAACCACTGTACCAATATTTTCTCCCTTTATTTGTGTATGGGTCCTTTTCCAAGTAGATTTAATAACTGTCAATTACTCTCTTGCTTACTTTTCTGATTACTTTCTTTTATTTTATCTAATGCTGCTAACTTGCTTCAGCTGTGTCCAACTCTTTTGCAACTTCATGGGCTGTAACCTGCCAGGCTCCTCTGTCCATAAGATTCTCCAGGCAAGAATACTGGCATGGGTTGCCATCCCCTCCTCCAGGGGATCTTCCCTACTCAGGGATCGAACCCCTGTCTCTCAGTCTCCTGCATTGACAGGTGGGTTATTTACCACTAGTACCACCTGGGAAGCCCTATTATATCTAAATGTCTCACTAAATATACCATATACTTACTATACAATTTTCAAATGTTCAAGGATTTCACAACATACCAATTCCTTTTTTCCCAACAATTTCTCTCCAGAACCCACCTGCTCTGCTCTGGATTAGTTGCTCTCTAAGCCTGGAACAGAACTGTTCCTTCAGTTCAGTTCAGTTCAGTTGCTCAGTTGTGTCCAACTCTTTGAGACTCCATGAATTGCAGCACGCCAGGCCTCCCTGTCCATCACCAACTCCCAGAGTTCACTCAAACTCACATCCATTAAGTCGGTGATGCCATCCAGCCATCTCATCCTCTGTCATCCCCTTTTCCTCCTGCCCCCAATCCCTCCCAGCATCAGAGTCTTTTCCAATGAGACAACTCTTCCCATGAGGTAGCCAAAGTACTGGAGTTTCAGATTTAGCATCATTCCTTCCAAAGAAATGCCAGGGCTGATCTCCTTCAGAATGGACTGGTTGGATCTCCTTGCAGTCCAAGGGACTCTCAAGAGTCTTCTCCAACACCACAGTTCAAAAGCATCAATTCTTCGGTGCTCAGCCTTCTTCACAGTCCAACTCTCACATCCATACATGACCACTGGAAAAACCATAGCCTTGACTAGACGGACCTTTGTTGGCAAAGTAATGTCTCTGCTTTTTAATATGCTGTCTAAGTTGGTCATAACTTTCCTTCCAAGGAGTAAGCGTCTTTTAATTTCATGGCTGCAGTCACCATCTGCAGTGATTTTGGAGCCCCCAAAAATAAAGTCTGACACTGTTTCCACTGTTCTTTAGGTCTCCCTTTTCACTTCAGCCTGATCACTTCTTGAAAATTGCATTATAGATCCATGATTTTCTCTATCCCATAATCCTTCTTTTAATATCTATACCTCAATAGCTTCCTAATAAAAATGCATGCAAGGTAAATTTTCTAAATATTTGATATCAAAATTTTTATGGTAAACATATTTGATTAAACAGATGGTGACCAAAAAGTTCGTTCGTATTTTTCTGTCCCATCTTATGGAAACACCCGAATGAACATTTTGACCAACCCAATACTTTCCCCTAGTGCAGTTTATATTTTGAAAGGATCTTCATAGTTAAATACTACTGTCAAGAAAAGGAATCAAGAATTTCAAAAAGGAAAAAAAAAATCAAAAGAGAATAGATAAAATGGACAAAAATAAAACACCTAAAGATTTAGCGTGTAATTTAGTTAGTAAATGAAGAGAGCTTAAAAAAAAAAAAAAACTTTAAAAGAAAAAGTGACTGCGAAGCAAAATTAAGATGAAAACATCAATGAAATTTACTAATCAGTTTACAGAGGATAGCATCTAAAGACAATCTGCATAAAATTCCTGGGTGGCTCTGAAGGTGCTAGTTCTTTTTGTTTGAAATTTCCTTAGCTATTTAAGCAGTCAACTTTTGTTAAATGGTGTGAAGCTCTTGTTCCAGATAGATTTAGCCCTATAATGTACTCCAGGTCAACTCTTATATCCCCAGATGGCCTTTATCCTTTCTAAAAAACAAAAGACGTGGTGCCCTTGGGCAAATGCTTGGTGGGTATGAAATAGTAAAGTCTGCTGCTGCTGCTGCTGCTGCTGCTGCTAAGTCGCTTCAGTCGTATCCAATTCTGTGCCACCCCAGAGACAGCAGCCCACCAGGGTCCCCCATCCCTGGGATTCTCCAGGCAAGAACACTGGAGTGGGTTGCCATTTCCTTCTCCAATGCATAAAAGTGAAAAGTGAAAGTGAAGTCACTCAGTCATGTCTGACTCTGAGCGACCCGGTGGACTGCAGCCTACCAGGCTCCTCTGTCCATGGGATTTTCCAGGCAAGAGTACTGGAGTGGGGTGCCATTGCCTTCTCCAAATAAAGTCTGAGGCAAAACAAATCAGATCACATTATGAAATGACATGAAGAAAAAGTAAATAGTTCTATGCAAGAATACAGAAATCACGTTCAGAAAATGTGCTGACTCTGGCCCTACTGGGTCTCTTGTCTGCAAATCTCTTAAAGGATAGTGGAATCAGAGGCCATCTGCATTGCTTTTAGCATATTTCACACAACTTTACTGGGGTGTATTTTACAAATCACAAAATTCATCCTTTTGGAGTTTATAATTCAGTGATTCTTAATAACTTTGCTGAGTGGTACAACCATGATCTTAAGTCAGTTTTAGAGCATTTCATCCCCCACACAAGATCCTTCATGCTCATTTAAACTCTTATCCTACCCATAGGGTCAAGTAACCAATAATCTACCTTCTGTCTATAAATTTGCCTTTTCTGGATGTGCTATATAAATAGAATCATACAATATGTAGTATCTTATGTCTGGATGCTTTTACTTTGAATGGTTTTTGAAGTTCATTCATGAAGCATATGTCAGTAGTTCATTCCTTCTTATTGCTGAATAGTATTCCATGATATGGATCTACCACATTTTGTCTACACATTCACTTGATGAACATTAAGATTATTCTTAGTTTTTGGCTATAAAAACAATGTTGCTACAAATATTCACTCACAAGTCTTTGTATGCACATATGTTTTTGCTTCTCTTAGGTAAATACCTCGAGTGGGATTGCTGGATCATATGGTAGTTCTATCTTTAACTTTTCTAGAAGCTGCCAAATTATTTTCCAAGTGACTGCATCATTTCATATTCCCACAGCAGTGTATAAGGAGTCACATTTTCCACATCTTCACTAACATTTGTTATTGCTTGTTTTATTTATTATAGTCATTCTAGTGGGTGTAAAGTGGTATCTCTTTGCGGCTTGGATTTACATTCATTTCTCTAATAACTAATGATGTTGAACAGCTCTTAGCATTTTGAAATCGCAAGCTCTTTATTTTATAAATTAGTGGACTCACAACTAGAGAAATGATTTATTTAGATGACTAAGAAATTTAGTGGCAAAATAGAATTTACTTCTCTTGGCTCTTTATTAAATGCTGATTTTCCTCTATGAAGCAATAACTATAACCATTTTTAAAAGAAAGATTAGACTCTCTCCAGTAGATTATAGCTTCCTTTAATCGGGAATCAAGCTCTGGATCTGTCACTATGCTCAGGTCAATTTTCACGTAAACTTTCCTTTCCTTTCCTCTTGCAGTGTGCAGAATCTAGCATATGTTTCATGTCCCATAAATAGCTGGGTAAGTGAATGAATGAATGAATGGCAATAAGTGTTAAAAGTGTAATAACTATCTGAGGAAAAGCCAACAGTGATGGAAAGAATACATAAAATATGCATGTGAAAGTATGCAATCAACAAGTGAAGTAAATAATTGTTTCTTACTCTCGAATGAGTGCTCAACACTCCCACTTACACTTTCTAAGTGAAATCTTTCTTCATCTCTTAGTTATATTATAGCAATAACATCAAAACTGTCTTTCCAGCACGAGTTTCGTCAACTCCTGGTCACTGGTAATACAAATATCTGAAGCCATTCCCCTGCTTTAAAACTCCCATTGTCTAGCCAGTATTCTTGGGCTAGACTTCAGGTTACTTAGGATGACACACAAGCTCTTGTCACGGGCTAAGTGGGTCTTTGTGTGCTCTGTCACTCAGTTGTTGCAGACTCTTTGAGGCCCCATAGTCTATAGCCCAATAGGCCCCTCTGTCCGTGGAACTTTCCAAGCAAGAATACTGGAGTGGGTTGCCACTTCCTACTCCAGGGGATCTTCCCAACTCAGGGATGCAACCCACATCTCTTGCATGGGTTGGCAGGCAGATTCTTGACCATTAGTGCCACCTGGGAAACCCAAGTAGGCCTTTAGGACCAGGAAACTAAGCCTGGAGATAATGGAAGGGCCAGCACCACCAAGAAAATTTCTGTTCTGAGGCAACTTTTCAACCAAGCATCTCTTAACTATCCAAGTCCATAAACAAAACAAAAACAACAAAAATATACAATTAATTGGTCCTGCTTGGCAGTTTGGGTAGAAAATGTGAATGCTTTCTATTATACAGCAGTCTGGTACCTATACCTCAGAACTAGCCATGCTACTGTCTGTCTCCAAAACCAGCTCTATTTCTCTGCTCTCCTTAGAGTAGAACCACCAGTTTGATGAAAGGTCAGCCCTGATCCTGAGTAACTGGTATAAATTCAGCACTTCCTGAGGTAGGTAAGCTGAGGCTTCATGCTTTTCTGAGCTCACACATGCAGAAACCCTGCTGATAATTTTTGTTCTCGAGCACGGTAATCCAGACTCGAGGATGACTCACTCACTGTGTTCACATGCATTTTCACAAATGCTAAAACGGATTAATGCATCAGCTCCCACTTGGCATGAATTTACAGTTCGTGAAAAGCAACTGCGAATTAGATTGTGACAGAAGATCTGTCTATGCAGAAGAACACCACGCTCTTAACAACTTCTGGAAAATGTAATGCTATAGACAAGCCAAGGTAAATATCACATAAAGTAATGATATATGTTTGCCTTCTCTTAACTTGTCAGATTTATTATAGATGTTTTAAGAACTACCTCTAGATCCTTTTTTTTAATAACACAGTTGATTAACAATTTCAAGCACTGTTCAGCCTGATTTTGTTTTTTCCAGAGTTGATGCCTTTTTCATGTCCTAAAATGACCTGGAGCTTTTGTGGAAGGTTGAATAACATAGATATTTGGTGAAAGTTTTTAACAATTCCTCTTGTTATGCAAATCTTATAGAAGTTTTTATTCACATAAAATCTTTATACATGTATAAGTATATTGAAGTGTCATGTAACCTCGAGATATATTTTTATATTTTTGTAGGCATTCCAGATGGTTGAACACCTAAAAATCTTTAAATAATTTTCTAAACCATGGCATAAACAGTTTTTGCTGGCATTCTAGAAACCCACACATTTTATTAGCATATGCCTCCCTGTCATATTTTAACAGTCCCTAATAATAACCAAAACAGTTAGCATATAAACAGCGTTGATAAGCTGAGCCAAAGTATAATGTGGAGAGAAATTATAATGTGGTGGCAAGAGCACTATGAAAGTATCAGGGTGTGTTGTTTCTAATATTGACTTTAGGACTAACTGTACCACCTTTGATAAGTTACCTCACTTTTTGAAGCTCCATTTCCCTACCTCATGTATGAGAAGTGTCACCAATAGAGTTTCCTGAAAACAGAATCTAGGAAAAAAACAAAGCCTACATGCAAGCAGTTTATTTAGGAAATGATCTTAGAGAGCAAGAGGAGTGAAACAGAAAAGGAGAAAAGCCAATAGAAGGACCTGTATGGTATCAAATTGGCCACAGCTTTGCGTGACTGGTGCTCAGAACCTTCTGGGAATTTCTGGAAATGAGCCATCTCAGAGTAGTCCATCAAGAGGACTGAAAGGGGAAGGATACATTTATTCATCAGCTCAGTGTCTCATCAATCTAGGGTGGCCCTAAGGGTGCTAAAGGCCCCACATTTCAGGCTTACAAATGCAAGAGTGCAGAACAGGGTCCCACATGTCCCCTCAGAGCTGTCAGAGAAGCCCTGTTCAGGACACCAGAGACCAGGTGTGAAGAGAAGTCTGAAATAAAGTGCTCTCAGGTTACACTGAAGGGAAGCAGTTCAAATCCTGCCCAGAAGTGGTCACCTGAGCAGTGACCAGTGTAAAAACAAAGCCAAGTGCATTGGAAACATTGGTCAACAGGCTTGCAAAATCCATCCAGCTCTAATATTATTCAACAGCACTGTTTATAACTTCCATCTATTTTATTTCACTCTGTTTATAGTGTTATCTAAGTTTTGCTGCACAACAAACCTGTAAGTAGATACTGTTATCTCTGTTTCACAGAAGAGGAAACTAAGTCTAGAAAAGTTAAGCAAACTCCATAAGACAAGCTTCCTCAGCCTTCATACTTTTGACGCTCTGGGTAGGGATTTGTTGTTGTTGTTGGACATGTAGGGAGGGGCCATCCTGAGCACTGCAGGATCTCTCACAGCATCTTTGGTGTCTACCCACTAGATGCCAGTAGCACCCCTGGAGTCATGAGAATCAGAATGCCTGCTGGATGTCCCCTTACAGGCAAAACTCGCCCCTATTTAAGAACTACTATCCAAAAGTCACAATTGCAATACGAAACATAAGTGCACTTTGAATCCAGAAAGGACTGACTAAAAAATCCATCTGAAGCCCAGAAGTGTCCCTATCTCAGAATTAACCCAGCAATCTGTCTTAAGGGAATCAAAGCACTATAGAAATCAAACAGCTAAAAACAAATCTGTTCTTAAGATTAAGTTTGAGTAAATGCAAAGGTAGGAACACAGAGTTAGTAACAAGAAGCCTGACGCAAGACACGGACATCCCAGCACAATTCAGGAAATGACAATACAGGAAATGAGTGGAGGGTTCAGATTAGATCCGAATTACTCCCTAGGAATCCACAGTAATTGTTTCATATCAGCTTAGTGATCCAAAAAAAAAAAAAAAAAGGAATTGAGATCAGAAACTTTGTTAGAGATGAGAAACATATATATCCACATATGTACAAAATGAGTGTTGTGTTTGCTCAATTGCTCAGTCGCGTCCAACTCTTTACAACCCCATGGACTGTAGCCTGCCAGGCTCCTTTGTCCATGGGATTTTCCAGGCAAGAATACTGGAGTAGGTTGCCGTTTCCTCCTCCAGGGGATTTTCCCAATCCAGAGATGGAACCTGCATCTTTTGTATCTCCTGCATTGGCAGGTGGATTCTTTACCACTGTGCTGCGTGGGAGGCCCATGTACAAAATGAGTTATTACTAAAATAAGCAAGTGGTATTAATATCTGCTTTCTCCTTCCTATGCAAGGAAAAGGCAGCTTAGGATTGTGTTTATAAAATCCTAAGCAATCCTTACCTCCTCACCTCCAGCGGAAAGTGTTAGTCGCTCAGTCGTGTCTGATTCTTTGCAACCCCATGGACTGTAGCCCACCAGGCTCCTCTGTCTGTGGAATTCTCCAGGCAAGAAAACTGGAGTGGGTGGCCATTCCCTTCTCCAGGGGATCTTCCCGACTCAGGATCAAACTTTTGTCTCCTGCATTGCAGATGGTCTCCTGCATTGCAGGCAGATTCTTAAGGTCTGAGCCATCGAGAAAGCCCCACCTCCAGCAGAAAGCAGAGTTTTATGTTTCAATAGTCTGTTTAGGGAAGTGTGCAAAGTGATGCCAGAGTAAAGGTAGAAAGAGGCTTCTGGAGGAGGAAGAAGCCAAATGGAGGAGATTAAGGAGATAAATGGGAATATCTTATTTTCCCAAATGCAAGCCAGACTTGCCTGCTTAGAATAGACACTGGGAATGGGGAGATCACAATGAGACACAGGGGAGCTTGAGAGCAAGGGCAAGGGTCTCTGGAAGAGCATGAAGTCTAAACTGGACTGAAATTTGGGCATCCAGCAAGCCAAGGTGGGCAGCAGTGAGGAAGCCTTAGCTTGATTCAAAAAAAAAAAACAAAAACAATTGATGTGATAATTTTCATATTCTAGAATTAGTGGACAAATATTCCTACTTAACTACATATATGTAAACTGTAAATAGTGTTAATTCCAGGTTGACATTCTAAATAAATCAACTGGTCATCTTCATAAAGTCTGAGTTTAAAAGATTTTTTTAGTTATTGTTAAATATCTGGTCTATCTAATCATAGAAAGCAAGTTCTGCTACCTACAGGGACCTATGGAGCAGAGTCAGGTAAGCAGCCCCTTTTATTAATGTTACTCTAGTCATGCTATTGTGTTTTTCATAATTCCTGTGTATATTCTTTAATTTAATTTAATTCTTTAATTCAGAAAGTATAATCATTCATTCAACAAATACAAAAGAGTACCTTCTGTGTACCAAGCATGATCTTAGAAGCTGGGATTCAATACTGAGAAAAGTAGACAATCATGGATCTCAAACTTCTAGGTAGACTGGTGGACAACAGTAAAATAATCACACAAGTAAGTATAAAACTATACTTTCAGGAAAGAGGCATATAGCTTAACATAAGAAATAAAATAGGAAGATTTCACTTGTTTAGAAGTCAGGGAATACTTGCCCGAGATGTGATAAGAACTGAAGAGATAAGTAGGAATTCAATAAGTGAAGAAGGGAGGAGAAGGGGGCCAAGTTTCAAGCAAAAGAAGGAGCCTGTGCAATCTCTGCTGAGAGAGAAGAACATGGTGCGAGTGCAAAACTAAGGCTGCTGCTGTCACTTCAGTTGTGGCCAACTCTGTGCGACCCCATAGATGGCAGTCCACCAGGCTCCCCTGTCCCTGGGATTCTCCAGGCAAGAACACTGGAGTGGGTTGCCATTTCCTTCTCCAATGCATGAACATGAAAAGTGAAAGTGAAGTCGCTCAGTCATGTCCGACTCTTAGCGACCCCATGGACTGCAGCCTACCAGGCTCCTCCATCCATGGGATTTTCCAGGCAAGAGTACTGGAGTGGGTTGCCATTGCCTTCTCCGAAAACTAAGGCTAGAGAAGTAAGTAAAGATGAGAATACACATTTAAGACCGGGTTAAAGACTTGAGTCTCTAAGAAAAATGAGATGCCATTGAAGCAGTTTGAGGATGGGAAGAGGGAGTGAGGATGAAAAGTGACATAATCAAATTGGCATCTCAGAAAATACAGCATAAGATATAAAGGCCAATGCTATGGTCTTAGGATGCAAGGGGAGAACTTATAAGTAAGAGAAAGAGACTCATTTTAAAGGTCATAAGAAATTAAACAAGGAGCAATAAACTACTATAATGAGTCCATGATGTGCCCTGTGAAATCTTATATGGCACTGCAAGGTTGAAAATGCTGAGAAAATAAAAGCTACATTGAAAAAATGACCTAACCAATTGTACCACAACTGTTACAAGTCCCACATAGTCCTCTTATGTTTAGAATTATCTGTGATATTTTAGAATGTGAATATTATTCTCCCTGTTTTGTTGTTCTGTGCGTGTTCAATTGCTCAGTTGTGTCCAACTCTTTGCAGCCCCATGGACTGTAGTGCTCCAGGCTGCTTTGATCATGGAATTTTCCAGACAAGAATACTGGAACAGGTTGCCATTTCCTTCTTCAAGGGATCTTCAGGACCCAGGGAACAAACCCAAGTCTCTTGCGTCTCCTGCATTGACAGGAGGTGGGTCCTTTACCACCAGTGCCTCCTGGTTATTTTAGAATTCTCATAGAAGTAGCACACATTTGTTAAGAAAGTACAAGTGTGAAAAGGTAGATAACAATTGTCCATAATCTCACCAGAATTTAAAAGACATTATAAGCCCAGCCCAGTGGCCAGTGGTCATTGGTTCTGTGAAGTACAACTACTTGAGGGAACAGAAGACACTGAGATTGCCAGCCACAGCCACTAGAAAAGAGGCAAAAATCCAAATTCTGGAAAAATCACAAGTAAACACTAAGTTTAGGTGTGTCAGAGGTTAGAATTAAAGTTCATAAAACAATGTGGAAGCCAATGGAGTCAGAGTTGCCCCTTGAAGCTCGTTATTACAGGCAGGCAGATTTTAGAGTACGTGGGAAAATCCACCTAGTGCTAACATCTAGCCAGGTTTCAAACTTGTGTTTTTAAAACTAGTATCAGACTGCTTAAGATATTTGTCAAAAACACATAAATACACACACACACCAAACCTAGTGAGTAAGTATCTCTGAAGTTAAGTTTCAGAATTATCCATTTTCAACAAGTTTACATGATTCTTTCATGTACTCATGTGCCAATATCACTGGTCTGGCCTGTGACTACCATGAAGCCTGCTGCTAAAAAAAAAAGCCCATGACTGTTTACAGCTAGTGAGTATTCAAGTAACATTGACCTGCTCTGCCAATTCAAAGTTCTTTTTCTTAGTAATTAGAAAAAAACAATTAAAACCTGTAAGCCCTGGTCCCACCATTCATAATATCCTTCCCAAAGCCCAAAGTCTAATAGCATGTTTCATCAATTGCATGAAACACTTTGGATCTGAAATCTCCTACAAATGAATTCAATTATTTGCTACAAAAAGCTAAATGGAATAAGATATAGCTTCATTTAAAACATCATTTTTCCTTACTGCATTTATTAGGAGCTTCCCTGGTGGCTCAGATGGTAAAGAATCTGCCTGCAATGCAGGAGGCTCAGATTCAATCTCTGGGTTGGGAAGATCCCCCAGAGAAGTAAATGGTTATGCACTACAGTATTCTTGCCTGGAGAATTCCATGGACAGAGGAGCCTGGTGGGCTCCATAGGGTAGCAGAGAGTTGGACATGACTGAAAAGACTAAAATTTTCACTTTCACTATTACATTATACTATTCCCTAAATCAAAAGAGGACTCACTATACTTTCTTTTCTTAAATTTTCACCAAAGTACCAGGAGGTAGATCAAAACTTTCTAGCTGGTGAAACATAAATAAGTGAAACTATTTCATATATAGCCAGGTAGATATGTTTTATTAAAGTAAAAATCTGTAAAGGGTAACAATTTATTTGGTTTGTTCTCTCTAGGCATTAGAATCTTGACTTTATTATTTAGCTTAAAATTCATAGCCAGTGAAAATTTTCTATGACTCAGGAAGCTCAAATTCAGTGTTCTATGACAACCTAGAGGGGTGGGATAGGGTGGAGGTAGGAGAGAGGTTCATGAGGGAGGGGACCTACATATACCAATGACTGATTCATGTTGATATATGGCAGAAATCAACACAATATTGTAAGGCAATTCTCCTCCAATTAAAAATGAATAAATAAAAAAATAATAATGTATAGAAGGGTTTTTTTAACCCAGATCTTCACAATAGCAGAAATAGAGGGTTGAGAATAAATCCACATAATAGAGTAGAAATAACTTCTTTTTCAGTTAATATAGGCATATTGATATACATTAAACTATTTAAGTTCTACAACTACAGTCTAAAGTGAATTTCCAATGCATTCATTCAACAATTCGTATGCAGTTAGGTATCAATTATTATTTTATATGATGAGTATATAGCAGTCAACAAATAGACAAAACCCCTACCTTCATGGGACTCACATTCTACTGAGGAGAGTTACACAACAAACATAAGTAAGTAAATGCAATAATCTTTAAGATTGCAATAAGCTTTTGGACCTGGTTGCTCAGCTGGTGAAGAATCTGCCTACAATGTGGGAGACCTGGGTTTGATCCCTGAGTTGGGAAGATCCCCTGGAGAAGGGAACAGCTACCCACTCCAGTATTCTGCCTGGAGAATTCATCCATGGGGTCACAAAGAGTCAGACATGACTGAGAGACTTTCCCAAGCCTTTGAAGAAGAATAAAACTAGAGAGGAATGGAGAAATGTCTATAGGGGGCTAAAGGAAAAGGTAAAATTATTTGCTCAGATGAACTATCATTTAAGTATCTGGACAAAATAAAGACGTTTTTCAACATGCAAGAACTACTAAAGTTTTCTACCTGCAATGGTTAGGATTACTTCAGGTGCAAATGAAATAAATCTAATTCAAATAAGTTTAAATCTAATTCAAAAAAGTCCTTCAGAAGAGGGACTCTATTGGCTCAAACAACTGGGAAGAAAAAGTCATGAAGACATGACTGTGCTCAGAATTTCAACTATTGTCATTAACCCCCTCTCCCTCTCTCCTTCTCAATCTTTCTCTTTTTCTCCCTCTGTCTTGTGGCGTCATTCTCTCTCCTACTGAATACATCACTTCTCCACTTTGTGGGAAAAAAGCATGGCTAAAGCTACTCAGATATTATATCATCTCATTCATTAAAAATAAAAATTGCACCAGTATATAAAAATCCTTTGAAAGACTGATCAGACTTGAGACATCTCTTTAAAAAAAAAATCTTTGTGCTCCAGGTAATCTTGTACTATGATTGGCCACACGCAAATCAAAGACTCATGTCTGTGATCACAGGCACATTAATTATAGTGATTTGGAGCCCCACAAGTGTCCCATCAAGTGGCTAGTGCTAGAGGAGTAATTTGCTAAAGAAAATCATTTTATTGCCATAGAAGGTGGAAGTGCCTCGAACAGTGTCTTATACATAGCAAGTGCCCAATAAATATTTTTGAATACATTAATAAGTAAATTCTATTCTTATATTAATGAATAATAATAAGTAGTTGAGCAACTGTTCATGACAGTGCCTAAGTCAATATTAATTGCTATCATTTATTAAGTGCTCACCATGTACCATTGGAAAAGACCCTGATGCTGGGAAAGATTGAGGGCAAGAGGAGAAGGGAGCGACAGAAGGTGAAATGATTGGATGTCATCACTGACTCAATGGCATGAGTTTGAGCAAACTCCAGGAGATAGTGAAGGACAGGGAAGACTGGGGTGCTGCAGTTCATGGGGTCACAGTCAGACACGACTTAGCGACTGAACAGAAACCATGTACCATGCACTCTGTCTGATGGTTTACGAACTTTATAATTCTGATAAAAATCTTGAAAGTTAGGCCTTACTATCAATAATTTGGAGATGAAGAAACAGAGAATCTAAGAAGTTATAATGGGTTGGAGACAGACCCCTCTTTCTTGAAAACCCCATGATCTTTCTTTTACAATATGCTATTCCTGCTTTCAGTTTATTTGTTTCATACCCTTTTTGGAAATGCAGGGTATGATGTAACCAAAAGTCATAACGATGCATTTATTTTCATCTCTTGCCCGACTCCTTTTCTACCACAAACCACAACCCAGTCTGCTGATTAAGTCTCCATATGTCAGAGAAAGAGGTGCTAGTCCACATCCCCATAGTACTCAAATCAGAGGGAAATGTTTAAAGAACTAAATATTAGATCAGAAAGAACTTTCAACACAGACTCTTATTCATCAGTGAAGCTGAAAATTAGCACATGCTTATCTGGAGAAAGATTTTTCTCTATTTTGCTTCAGAATAGAAAGTTAAGTCAGGTATATTTTCTCAAATCCTTTAATTTCCAAAACTTAAAAGATTTTCATGGTTGACGGTCTGGGAATGCTAAAAATTCAAAAACTTGAGGAATATCGAATCTATCAGTCCAATCATTATTTTTAAATGATTTTTTAACTTCTATCACTAAATACATTTTACCTCTTATCAGTCTGCAATTATGAATGGAATGAGGTAATAATTTCCTCATAAACTCATTTTTAGAGATTAACTAATATTAAACAAAATCTTTTCTCACTTATATGAACATTGTCAAATATGACATTATTCTGTTTGTCCAGTGACAACTTGAAAGAATTTTTGATAAGGTCATGTTTTAATTTTTTAATTATATGTTCATTGCAATGAATTTAGTTTTTCCATCAATTTGGCAAGCTAGGCTTCAGCATAAGTGAAGCTATGGTTAAAATATATACATATATACTTAAAGTGATAAAAATGTGGATA
The DNA here is from genome assembly GCF_029407905.1 of Bubalus kerabau. Classification (NCBI taxonomy): domain Eukaryota; kingdom Metazoa; phylum Chordata; class Mammalia; order Artiodactyla; family Bovidae; genus Bubalus; species Bubalus kerabau. Next base: position 84,035,807 of record NC_073634.1, on the reverse strand, counting down.
TGAACACAAATGGATTACTTTGTGCAATATTTAAGCTATTACATAATCTTTTATGCCTGAGTTAAAATATTCATGTACTGACAGATTTATTAATGTCTCATTTATTTGCAATCATATTTTGAAAACACAGCAATGGCAAGGTGCTAACATTTAACTAATGAGTAATGGAGACACAAATTTCAGAGTTCATTAAGAGCCCACAAACCGTAACATCACTTAATGTCATGCCATGCCTTTAATGTTTAATATAAAAATATATTTTTAATCAAGGAAATTAAATTCAACATTTCCATTAAAATTTTTAAATGTAAGCCAATGTCCTAAATTAGGGTTTCCCAGGTGACTCAGTGGTAAAGAATCTTCCTACAATGCAGGAGACACAGGAGATTCGAGTTCAATCCCTGGGTCGGGAAGATTCCCTGGAGGAGGAAAGGGCAACCCACTCTAGTATTCTTGCCTGAAAGTTCTGAGGACAGAAGAGCCTGGTGAGCTACAGCCCATGGGGTTGCAAAGAGTCAGGCCTGACTGAGCACACATGCACACAATGCCTTAAATTATGAATATTCAAAATATAGTCTTTTAAATAGAATTGTAAACATGAAGAAATGTTTTAACATTTAAAGATTAAGATACCATGCCCTATGATTAGATATACAATGCTACTTTTTTGGATTTCTTTCTTTCCACTTAGTCTGTGGAATTTAAGAAAAATGAGAATTTATTTTTATTTCACTTTTAAATGTATGACTCCTATATCTTCTCAGACAGGTTGTCAGCCTCATGAGAGTAACCAAGTTTGATATTCATTGTACGTCCACAAGTTAGACTTGATGTCTTGCATACAGTTGCTGCTGCTGCTGCTAAGTCGCTTCAGTCGTGTCCAACTCTGTGCGACCCCATAGATGGCAGCCCACCAGGCTTCCCCACCCCTGGAATTCTCCAGGCAAGAACACTGGATTGGGTTGCCATTTCCTTCTCCAGTGCATGATAGTGGGAAGTGAAAGTGAAGTCGCTCAGTTGTGTCTGACTCTTCGTGACCCCATGGACTGCAGCCCACCAGGCTCCTCCATCCATGGGGTTTTCCAGGCAAAAGTACTGGAGTGGGGTGCCATCGCCTTCTCCTTTGCATACAGTAGCACTCAGTAAAAAAAGAAAGGAGAATGAAAGGAAAAAAAGAAGAAAAATAACATTAAAGAAGATGAAGTTATGAAGTTCAGTTATGAAGATGCAGTTATGAAGTTAATGGAAAAAGCCTTCATTTCAGTTCAGTCATCTCAGGTCCGTTCAGTCGCTCAGTCGTGTCTGACTCTGCGACCCCATGGACTGCAGCAGAGTTCACGTATTGTTGAAGCCTGGCTTGGAGAATTTTGAGCATTACTTTACTAGCATGTGAGATGAGTGCAATTGTGTGGTAGTTTGAACATTCTTTGGCATTACCTTTCTTTGGGATTGGGATGAAAACTCACCTTTTCCAGTCCTGGGGCCACTGCTGAGTTTTCCAAATTTGCTGACATATAGAGTGCAACATTTTCACAGCATCATCTTTTAGGATTTGAAATAGCTCAGCTGTAATTTCATCACCTCCACTAGCTTTGTTCGTAGTGATGCTTCCTAAGGCCCACTTAACCTCGCATTCCAGGATGTCTGGCTCTAGGTTGGTGATTGCACCATCGTGATTATCTGGGTCGTGAAGATCTTTTCTGTATAGCACTTCTGTGTATTCTTGCCACCTCTTCTTAATATCGTCTGCTTATGTTAGGTCTATACTATTTCTGTCCTTTATTGTGCCCATCTTTGCACGAAATATTCCTTTGGTATCTCTAATTTTCTTGAAGAGATCTCTAGACTTTCCCATTCTATTGTTTTCCTCTATTTCTTTGCACTGATGGCTGAGGAAGGCTTTCTTATCTCTCCTTGCTGTTCTTTAAAACTCTGCATTCAAATAGGTTCAATAGAATTTAGTATATGACAGGTACTGTGTTTGGATCTAAAGTCTTATAACAGGCTTACTTGGAAAAGTCACTTTAATTATTAATTTCATTATCTTCAAAGGAGATGAAAATAGCTGGATAAGATTTAATAATGCAAGATATAAAATGCACTGTAATCTTTTCAAAAACTATACAAACGCAAGTAATGATGATAATGATAAACTAGCTACAATTCTGCAGTTCTGGTTTACAGAAAAGAATTCTTCAAAGGCATACAAATCACTAAAAAATGAGAACATTCATTATTCCTTATTTAGGGTATAATGTGTGAAGTACTAAAAATTAACTTGTTCTAAATCTTGGAATTTCAGTACATGCTTCCTATTCCGGAAAACCTATTTTAATCTTCTGATTTATTGAGCACAAATCAATTTCTTAAAATTAAAAGGAATTTTGAAGCATAAAATAAGGAACAATTTATTACTGTAAGAAGAGGATTAAGTCCTTCAATATATTTTCTTTTTAATCTATAATCCCCATGATTTTATATAAAAATAATAAAATTAAAATTACATCATTAACAAATTTATAAATCTCCAACTAAACTAATTGCTCATCTTCATGCTATTCTGATCAGAATCTTCTCTGTCCTACCTTAATCTATAATTATTAAAAATCTTAAGGTTTAGTTTAAATTCTACCTGGTTTCTATAAATTCTCACTCCCCAGCCAGGTTCAGTCTTTCAAATTTCTGCACCTCTACAGTACAAAGATTGTTCATTTTGTTCTGTATTATCTGTCAATATGCTTTCCCCTTCAGTTAGATTAAAATTCCATACTTTGTCTATCATTATAATTACTACAGTACTTACCAGTTCAGTTCAGTTCAGTCACTCAGTTGTGTCTGACTCTTTGCGACCCCATGGACTGCAGCACGTCAGACCTCCCTGTCCAGTGCTTTGTATATATCAAATCCTTAAGAAATGTTTTTTCAACTAAATGCGTTTTATCTATTTTAATATAACAATATTTCATGCTTTATTTCAAGTTTACCAATATGCAGTCTTTTTCTGTGCCTGAAGATTACTAAGTATTTTGTAAATTTAATTTCAAGGATAATCCCAATTACTTTAAAATTTTTATCTCAATTTAAAATTTATCTCCTTGATGTACTGTCTTTGTAAGAAAAAGCTGTTAAGCAAAGGAACTTTACATCCAAGTTCTAACAAATTCCCAAGCAGTTTTCAAAGACACAAAAAATGTGTTAGCCATAGCTAAGAATTCTACCATAAAATCTGTTTAAGTCAAAAACTAGAAAGAGTTGCAAAAGTGAGACTTTTTTTCCTTCTGTTGTTATGAAATTATGATGTCACTCTTGTGATAAGAAAGGAAAACTAGGCAAACTATATTTTTTAAATAAAGTGAAGTTTAACACTGAATATACTTAATGCCACTGAAATGTAAAAGAATTAAATTATATTACTTAAATGATTTTAGGTAATGGTTACATTAGCTAAAAATGATTAAAGTGATAAATTTGTATTAAGAGAATTTTACTGTAATTAAGAAATTGCTGTTTCCTTTTAAATTTTGTTTTATTATAATAAAAAGACTTCCACTGGACCTAGCACAGAATTACACATGTTAAATTGGCCAAACATGTATAACGGTTTAAATGTGCCTTAATAAAGAAAGTGTCCTGAAAAGTAAATATTCAAAATATATAACAGACTTCAAAGCATAAAGGTAAATATTCCTCAGCCTATGCTTCATGGTAGCTCAGCTTCCCTGGTAGCTCACCTGGTAAAGAATCTGCCTGCAATGTAAGAGACCCTGGTTCAATTCCTGGGTTGGGAAGATCCCCTGGAGAAAAAGTAGGCTACTCACTCCAGTATTCATGGGCTTCCCTGGTGGCTCAGATGGTTAAAGAATTTGCCTGCAATGAGGGAGACCTAGGTTCAATCCCTGGGTTGGGAAGATCCCCTGGACGAGGGCGTGGCAACCCACTATAGTATTCTTGCCTGGAGAATCCCCATGGACAGAGGAGCCTGGCGGGCTATAGTCCATGGGGTCTCAGAGTCGGACACGACTGAGCGACTAAGCACACAGCACAAAACGATGCTTCATAGGTAGGATCTCTTAAGGCAGAAGGACCTATTAGTAATTTTTTCCTTGGCAATCTATAATGGATGAAAAAATTCCTTTTTAATATATTAATAAGTTATTCATAATTATATGCTTATTATGCACCAGGTTGACATTTTATTTTGTATATTATTCTAATGTACATCACATGAAAATTAATCTAATAACCCCTACTTCACCCCCTAGTTCCCATAATCACAAACATTAGAGCTACTGTTATATAGCTTTTCAGGTATGAAAAACAGGTCACTTCCCTAATATTGCCTTCATAAAGGACTTCAAAAAATCCAAATAATCATCCTTATGATATAGAATAGGAATGAACTTAAAAGAGTTCCTTACAAATCAGACAGGCCCAACCATTCCAAGGATAGTTTACTTTAAAAAAAAAAAAAAAAGGTTCCTGTAGAGGAAGAAAGATAAGTAACATACCTGAGTTTTATAAATGTGAGCATTTATAGAAATAAGATCATTTATTCTGTTCCAGACTCATGATATGCCCTCAATAAATGTTTGTTGAGAGCATAAATGAATGAGTTAGGAATGAATGAGTTAGGAAACAGATCCTATACTTCCTATTTGAGATACTGAGAGATAATGATAATCATTAACCTAATCATTCTTCTTTTTCTTTTCATCATCCTTTAATAGTAATTAAAGGTTGCTAAAGTACCTAAAAATATTACATGTTCTTTACTGTCTACATTTAATAATTTTTTTCCTTCTTGGCATTTCTCCTTTTATTTCCAATTAGTAACCCATAAGCTATTCCATGGAGAAGGCAATAGCACCCCACTCCAGTACTCTTGCCTGGAAAATCCCATGGACGGAGGAGCCTGGTGGGCTGCAGTCCATGGGGTCGTGAAGAGTCAGACACGACTGAGCGACTTCCCTTTCACTTTTCACTTTAATGCATGGGAGAAGGACATGGCAAGCCACTCCAGTGTTCTTGCCTGGAGAATCCCAGGGACAGGGGAACCTGGTGGGCTGCTGCTGTTTCTGGAGTCACACAGAGTCGGACATGGCTGAAGCAACTTAGTAGTAGTAGTAAGCTATTCCATGGGGCTTCCCTGGTGGCTCAGATGGTAAAGAATCTACCTGCAATGCAGGAGACCAGGCTTCCATCCCAGGATTGGGAAGATTCCCTGGAGAAGGGAATGGCTACCCACTTCAGTATTCTTGCCTGGAGAAATCCATGGACAGAGGCAGCTACAGTCCATGGGGTCACAAAGAGTCAGACATGATTGAGCAACTAACACACAGGGAATTTTATTTGCAGAAAAACAGACTATCAGAAGTTATTTTAGTGATTACAAATGAAGAAACATTTGAAGCTAAATGAGGCTACATAACATATTCAAAGTCATGCAGAGAGAATCAGACTGAAATCTCAAATCTCCTAACTATTCTTTTACCTGTTTAATGGGTTTTGTCTCTTAGATTTTTGGGGAGGGGTGGCAGGTATTGCTTTTTTTAATTGAAGTATAGTTGATTTACAATATTATAGTTTCAGGTATATAGCATAGTGATTCAGTATTTTTATAGGTTATACTCTATTTAAAGTCATTACAAAATAATGCCTCTTAGGTTTTATCAGCTGAATCTGTATACTCTCTTACTCTCTCTCTCTCTCTCTATATATATATATATATATGGATATATATATATATATCTGTGTGTATATATATATATATGTGTGTATATATATATATAGTATATATATGAATAATCCATGCAGTAGTTGACAAACTGCTGGACATTTCCTATGTCTAAATACATACTTGACGGTTGTTAGTATTCATATGGTACCAGAATTGGGAATTACTGAGTGTTTGATTGTCCATGCACTATACCATAGGGCATTCAATATACAAATATCACAAAAGTAACACATTAAAATGTTCTTTATATTGGTTAGTGTTCTTGATTTCCCATTTAGTAGAGGCTTTTCACGGAGAAGGCAATGGCACCCCACTCCAGTGCTCTTGCCTGGAAAATCCATGGATGGAGGAGCCTGGTGGGCTGCAGTCTGTGAGGGCACTCAGAGTCGGACACAACTGAAGTGACTTAGCAGCCGCAGCAGCAGCAGAGGCTTTTCAGGCCCAGCATTGACTTTTACAGCTCCATCTTAATGTTGACCATTTAATCTCTGTGCATTTTGGTTCCTAAGTGCAGATCTTGCTAACAAGAAGATATAACTTGTTTTGAAGAGTCTCAGTTCAAAAAAAAAAAAAAGACACTTTTGCCAATGTTGACAGTATAGTTTCTGTAAAGGATCTGCATAAGAAAGTCTATAAGAAAGACTTTCAGAAGTTGATAGGTAAAAACAACCACAATTTGAAATGAACTATAATCACTCTCTTTTTCCCTAAAAAAAAATGTAACAATAGAAGGTAAAGGCCTAAAGCATTTGAGACTTAGATCTTCTCCTAAAAGGTGCCTCACTAGAAAAGTTAGGACTATCAGATCAGATCAGATCAGTCGCTCAGTCTCGTCTCACTCTTTGCGACCCCATGAATCACAGCACGCCAGGCCTCCCTGTCCATCACCAACTCCCGGAGTTCACTCAGACTCATGTCCATCGAGTCAGTGATGCCATCCAGCCATCTCATCCTCTGTCGTCCCCTTCTCCTCTTGCCCCCAATCCCTCCCAGCATCAGAGTTAAGACTATAGGAAGCTTAAATAAATATCGCCAAGTGAAAGAAGGCAGTGTGCAAATACATCATACATGACTTCAACTATCCAATATTGTGAAACAGGCAAACCTATAAAAAGATGAGTAGCTGTCAGAAGTCGTGGGCATGGGGGAGGGAAGAGGGATGAATAAGTAGAGCAGAGAGGATTTTTAGGGCAGTGCAACTATTCTATATGGTATAACAATGAATACATGGCATTATGCATTTGACACAAAGAATGAACTCTAATGTAAACTGTAAACTTTAGTTAAAAATAATGTATCAATTTTGGCTCAACAGCTCTAACATATGTGCCATTGTAACACAAGATTTTACAGGGGAACTGGAGAGGAGTGAGTAGTAGTATACAAGAACTCTGTATTTTCTATTTAATTTTTTTGTAAATCTGAAACTACTTTGAGAAATAGTCTATTATTTTCTAAAGTTAGTATTATAAAAACATTAATGATTATAAAACTATGCTCTCTCTTAATGAGAGTTTTAGTCTAACATGAGAGTGTTGTATCTCTTTAGATAAATACATGCTCAGCTCTATACATTTCTATAACATTATATATTTATAAATTGTTGGTGCTATTACACTTCTTTGTGCTTAGTCGCTCAGTTGTGTCTGACTCTTTGCAACCCCATGGACTGTAGCCCAATTCCATGGACTGTAGCCCTCCAGGCTCCTCTGTCCATGGGGATTCTCCAGGCAAGAACCCTGGAGTGGGTTGCCATGCCCTCTTCCAAAGGATCTTCCCAACCCATGGATCCAATCCAGATCTCCTGAATTTCAGGTGGATTCTTTACTGTCTGAACCACCAGGGAAGCCCATGAATACTGGAGTGGGGAGCCTATCCTTTCTGCAGGGGAATTTTCTGACCCAGGAATAGAACTGGGGTCTCCTGCATTGTAGGCAGATTCTTTACCAGCTGAGATCACCTTCAAATTTATTTTTCTTTGTATACAGCACCTTCAAAAATATTTCTAGATCAAAGTCCAACTTGTGGCATTCTAATCAAAATATTTCAAGAACTTTCTTTCATGTCAAAAAAAATTTTAGTTATTAAATAAACCATTAAAAATATATGTGGATTAGGTCTGTTTTTAGAGAAATAAATTGGTATATACACAAACTTATATATTGAGCTAATTTCTATAATACTCTGCAACATGCAAATTAAAATTTTCTATCACTATGTTTGTAGTTTGTCATGCCCAAAAAAGGAGACTTAGATGTGTAGAGAAATTTTGTAAAAATATATAAAATATTTGCGCAAAATGCTACTGATTAGAAAATGAAGTAGCAGCTGGAAGATTCTGATCCATCCAGCAAGCTATGAAACAACTTTTTGTTCAGCTCCGTTACAATAAGTTGCCTATAAATTTTGGTTATTCATATGTCCTACTCATAAAGGCACTTGATGGCTAGTAATGAAAATGACAGTAATGATGAGGATGATCATTCCAAGTGTAGCAGTTAGAATAGTAGTAAATTTGCAAGGATTATTCTGTGAAACAAACTTTAAAAGACACAAAAGAATAATCTTATAAAACATTCATTTTTGCGTATAGGTGAAAGTACATAAAAATTTCACGAAGTGTTTGTTGAAAATAAATGTCATCAAAAATTAAAAATGAGTGTCTAAATCAATTTAAGTAGATATTAATCATTTTAAAAGGAATTTATATGAGAAAACATTGGGTTCTGCCTTGAAGTTGGCCTAAATACTGAGGGTAAACAAATAAGAGGCAAAAACAGAAGTGTCACCAAGTCCCACTGGATTTAGGTTTATTCTCTTCCACGAACCAAAAAGGCTATAAATATGGTAGATTTATCAATAAAAATGCAAAGCCATGCATAAAAATCATGAAATAAATGCCATATTAATGTTCAACATATAACTATAAATATTTTTAAATATAAGGCATTGATAAAGTGCACTAGAGATTCCAAAATGTTTCTAAAATGATGCCTGTGCACAAGCTTAGATAGGTGAAGAGATAAATAGTACTGAAACAGGTGTCATAAACATTTTTTGAGTGAATTTTGAAAGAAACTACTAATGCTATTTCGGAGAAGGCAATGGCAACCCACTCCAGTCCTCTTGCCTGGAAAATCCTACCAGGGAGGAGCCTGGTAGGCTGCAGTCCATGGGGTCGCGAAGAGTCGGATATGACTAAGCAACTTCACTTTCACTTTTCACTTTCATGCATTGGAGAAGGAAATGGCAACCCACTCCAGTGTTCTTGCCTGGAGAATCCCAGGGACGGGGGAGCCTGGTGGGCTGCCGTCTATGGGGTCGCACAGAGTTGGACACGACTGAAGTGACTTAGCAGCACTAATGCTATTTATGGGACACAGTAATCATAACACATTCAAATAGTTGGAGAAAGCATTATAGAGATTATAATGTGAGGATAGATAAGATTTAAATAGGTAGGAGAGTATTTTAGGAGAGGAAAGGCTATGAATAAAATGGGAAAATATAATAATAGTTGGAGAAAGTGAAGTGTTAACAAGCTAGTTTAGTTGTAGGGAAGTCGTGGGGTGGTCACCTAGAAAGTTAAGCAAAGTCACGGTATTGGAAGAATAGAAAAGGAGGAATAAGTCAGAGAATTCCTCAGAAAAAGGAAGCAACAGAATATGATAGCACGAAATAATATCAGGTAGAAAAGTGAATGATAACTGTAGAATTTAGGATATGAGTTGAAGTTCTTGACCTGTAGCAATGTGGAAATTAAAGCAGTATACAGTAACAGTTAGGCACTTTGGCCCTGAAGCAGGCTGCCTGGGATTGAATTCTAATTTTGCCAATTAATACTTTATGACCTTTGGCAAGATATTTAAATTTCACAATGTAAAACAGAGCTAGAAATCTTACTATGAGATTATTTAAGGATTAAATGATTTAATATACGTAAAGAATTTAGACTAGCTCCTGACTCCTAGCATGCATCTAATGAATATTAGGTTTCTTTATCATTGTTATACAATTGAAATCAGAATTTGAGAAAGATATAATTTGGTGCCAAAACCATAGATTTGGTATAGTAAATGATACCACCAGATTGGTAAGATTTCTAAGGAATACAATACAGAAAACAAAAGTCACTCATTTGTGTCTGATTCTTTGTGACCCCATGGACTATATGTCCATGGAATTCTCGAGGCCAGAATACTGGAATGGGTAACCATTCCCTTCTCCAGAAGATCTTCCTAACCCAGGAATCTAATCCACATCTCCCACATTGCAGGTGAGCTCTTTACCATCTGAGCTACCAGGGAAGCCCAGCAATACAGAAGACAAAAGCATAAGTCCATGGGCTAAACTTTAGAGTTTACTTATATCTTATAAAATCAGGAAGTTAAAGAAAATAGTGTGGTCAGGAAAATAAGAGGTAGTATATTATTACAAGGTGAATGTTTCAAAGATGCAAGGCAGCTAGCCATGCAAAGAAATAAGAGGAAGGCAAACTGAAAAATAGCCAAAGTGGTCAATGACTCTTGAGTGTTCTTGCTAGTGAAAGGAAGCAGGGCAGGGCAAAAAGAAATAGAAGACTCTGAGAAGAGAAGGGATATGTGTATATAAAGATGGAAGATTACAAAATTAATGAGTAGGAATTAGAGCTACTGAATGTAGAGCAATGATATAAAGGAAAGAAACTGAAACAGCAATTAACCAGGCAACAGAATCAATCACAAAGATTTTTTAAGAAGAAGGAGACATATGGATTATATAATTAGTATGTCAATAAAATTCTACTTATTGAAATATGAATATTATGTTAAAATGGTATTAAGACTATTTTTAAAAGTTAAATCAGAATTCCTAAAGTTGTCCTAAAAATTGTTATTTTAATCAAAATGTCAGATTCACTAAACGCATTTGACTTACATTTCAGTTTCTTTAGTGTTAATTTTTTCTCCTCTTAATTTCAAACTTTTAACATGTTGAAATACATAGATTATTGAGTTTATTAAATATTATATTTTAAAAGTATAGTAATAGAATAGGCAACAACTAAAAATAATCCATGTACTTATTTATATTAAAAAGTCAGTATTTCATAGAAATATGTAGAGGCAAGGAACTGTTAACAGTTGTTTCTTCCATCAAGAAAAATTGAATAGCTGAGTGCCGAAAAGGAAGAGAGGGCCTTATAGTCACTGTTTATTTTTTCTTTATCCTTTGCATTTTGTACCATATCTACATATTAACTTTTCAAAAACAAACAAAGAAAAGTCAAAAGATTACTTAAGGGGAAACATAAAGGGAAAAATAAATAAAAACATAATCTAATAGCTATTTTTTTACTAATGCAAAGAGAATACATAATCAGAAAATTTTAGTGTATTGAACACACTTTACGAAGATTTTTAAATGGGGTAAGAGAGAGTGGAATTTTGAGAAGTATTTTTATAATTTAGTTTTCAAAATTATTTAAAAATCATGTATGCTTTTATTTGTTCTGCCTTATTTTTCTCTTCATAAGAAAAGGGAAAGACTTTTAAAATTCTGACAAGCCCCTGAATTCTTGAAGAAAGATACACAGTAAGCCATTTAGATTCAAGCTTTGTTTTGACATCTTTGGTTCCGGGAGAAAATGCAACAAAGAATATCAAAGAAGAGGGGAGAGAATTTTAAAGGCCAGTATATAGAACTATGTGCCTCAAGAAGAAAATTTAATCAGCATGATACATTTTAACACATAACTACTCTTGTTCACATTGTTGATTCTTGCATTCAGCTAACATGTATTGAATAGTTATTGTATGAAACACCATTTCTAGGCATTGGAAACACAATAATAAATATAATAAGAAAAACTTTTGCCCTGATTGATTTTCAAATATAATGGAAAAGCCAGCCGATAAACAAGATAAATAAGTAAAATACACAGCATGTTGACAGCAAAGTATTAAAGAGAAAAAAATAAAAGCACGGAAAGGATATGTGAATGTTAGCAGAAAGAAAAAGCCACATTGAGAAAGTGACATTTAAGTAAAGTTCTAAGGAAGGCAGTTCAGGGCAAGCTATACAGATATTTTAGGAACAAGCAGTCCAGGAAAAGAAAGCAAGTGAAGAACCCCTGAGGCAGGGACATTCCTAAGGAATCCAACGAACAAGGCCAGCGTGGTTTCAGTAGAATGAAAAAGGAAAATACTAGAGAGGAGTTTAGGGAATTAAGAGGATCAAGTCATCATATATCCTCGTACATGAAAGTAAGAATTACGGCTTTTTCTCTAAGTGAGATGGAAAGCCTTTGGAAAGTTTTGAACAGAGTTGTGATGTGCTATGACATATTTTAAAGAACCATTCTGGCTAATGTGTCCAAAATAGATTAAAGGGGAGCAAGTACTAAAAAGTAGGGAGACCAGTTTGGACTCTACAGCAGCAGTCCTGGCAAGAGAAACAAAGCCAATGGGATCTGACACTGGGCCAGCTGTGGTCATGAGAAGATAGTGACAAAAATGACTCTAAGAGCTCTAATCTGATTAACTGAGAGAATGACATTACCATTCACTGAAATGAGAAATCCTACAGGAGGACGGATTTGAGGGGAAATATCAGGAACTCAGTTCAGGACATGTCAGGTTTGAGATATTTATTAGACATTATAGTAGAGATGCTGAGTAAACAGTTATAAGTCAAGTTCTGGGAAGAGGTCCTCAAGACTTCTTTTATTTCTTCTTTGTTTAATTACACGTGGTCTAAATTATAAAAATTGTTAAACTACAGAAACATTACAGAGACTTTTATATCATGAGATTATTCTTTTGCCCATATCCTGGATAAGTGAAATAGTTTAATGACTATTTCTTCTCAATTTGCTGTTATAACATGTGCCTATGCTTTTAAAAAAAAGAGCAAAAACAGCGGCAACAAAAACATAAAGTTGGAATATCTGAGGGATAGCTTCAAACAGTGGTATATTTTACAGCTAGGTAGAATAAATATAATTTGGAACCTTTCTGATATCTTCATATCCTAATAGCTTTAGCCCAAAAGATAATTTCTTTTTTATTTATTTAGGTGTGCCAGGTCATAATTGAGGCATGCAGGATCTAGTTCCCTGACCAGGGATCAAACCCATGCCCCCTGCATAGGGAGCATGGAGTCTTCACCACTGGATCACCTGGGAAGTTGTCCCAGAAATAACTTTTAGTAGTATAAATTCTGTCACAAAGTACTATATGTCTATGTAAGTATGTGTACTGCTAAGTCACTTCAGTCGTGTCCAACTCTGTGCGACCCCATAGATGGAAGCCCACCAGGCTGCCTGCCCTGTCCCTGGGATTCTCCAGGCAAGAACACTGGAGTGGGTTGCCATTTCCTTCTCCAATGCATGAAAGTGAAAAGTGAAAGTGAAGTTGCTCAGTCGTGTCCGACTCCTAGCGACCCCATGGACTGCAGCCTACCAGGCTTCTCTGTCCATGGGATTTGCCAGGCAAGAGGACTGGAGTGGGTTGCCATTGCCTTCTCCCAAGTATGTGTAATATTTGTGTTATTAGAAAAATTTCCCAAATTGATGGCTGACTCTATAAATTCTTTCATGTGGCCATTGAGATGGAACTAAAGATCAACTTTATTAAATATTTTATTTTCTATTTTGATTAACTAAATAATGTTAAATGGATAACATTAACTCAGAAGTTTGAGGCACTGACTTAAGACACTATCAACATGACTTTTTCAAGTTGATTTAATAGAAGGTTCTGCTTCTTTTCTCATGCTCACTGTTAATGCGTCCAAAATCTTGTTGCTTTAAACTGAAATAACACAGAGATTTATTCTAAGGTTGAAGAAAAGCAAGTATTTTTTGAAGTGACTTTTCATCCTTTGAATATTTTTCTTCTAATCTGAAAGGATTCAACTTTTACATTTTAAGAACAAGGTGGAGGGAGGATGGATTTCAATTTTAAATGTCGTCAACCATAGCTCTCAATGCAGACTCTTCAAACCTGGCTATTAAGACAAAAGCAAAAGAGCCAAAACATTACCTCCCTCCTATCCCCCAACTTTCTAATTCCGGAAACAAGAATTTACAAAACTAGGCATAAGGAAGAAGGTGGTGTCTGTTTTTGTGTGCATATGTGTATTTGGGAAGGAAGTACTGAGGGAAGGACTACTTGAATAATGATGATAGTATGAGCAAATTTCAATTTGAGGAGGTATAATCTTTCTCAAAATTTTAATAAGAAAAGCTCTATAGATCAAGCTATTAATAGTAATGGTGTGAAGTGAAGAAGTGTTAGTCCCTCAGTCATGTCTGACTCTTTGCGACCCCACGGACTGCAGCCCACCAGGCTCTCTGTCTATGGAATTCCCTAGGCAAGAATACTGGAGTGGGTAGCCATTCCCTTCTCCAAGGGATCTTCCTGACCCATGGATTGAACAAGGTCTCCTGCATAGTAGGTGGATTCTTTACTGTCTGAGCCACCAGGGAAGCCCAGTAATGGTGTAGGGGCATAGAAATGGTATGTGCTAGGAGTTTATACTTATTATGTAGTTCAGAGTGTGAAAGAACCGTAGTGGTTGTAAGTTTATGCACCATTTACTAGAGAAAAATGAAAGCATATATAAAAGCTTCCTAAAATTAAGAATAAGACTGGAAGCATAAAAATTTGTCCTAGAGAAATTGATATGAAAATGGAATTCAGTATTCGCACACAGCAACAAAGAATAGGGAAAAGGACCAAGGTCTGTGAAGACAAACTTTGAGTGTGATGAGATCTGCCATGTATAAAATGAAAGAGAAATCCAACATGGAACTTATAAAAATAATAAAAAGAAGGAGAAGGAAGATGAGGACCCGTGTAGAAAAAAAGTTAAAGGAATATCTTCAACAGACTCAAAGGAGTAGGCATATTCCCAAAGATAATCTAATTCAAGATACAGGAAAAAAAGAAAACATCAAAACATTCTAGTTACTAGCTATTGAGTATTTACTGTGTATCAGTACATTATTTTTCATTACTGAGCAGTTTCTACTAATATCAGAGCTATTATGAATCTATCACATGCATTAGCTCATTTAACATCACAATGATCCCATGAGATATTATTTTCCCCTTTTTAGACTTTCCCAAGGTCATAAAGCTATTAAGAATTCAAAAGACATAGCTATTATGACCTGGTGTAGAAATTTATTCACTTGTACATGCAAATATTTTATGGGTACTTACAAGGGGCAGGTACTCTTCTAGGCACTTAGGATATATAAGTGGGGGGAGAGAAAAGAAACCTGCCTTCAAGGGGCTTGCATTCTAGCAAGATATAAATTATATGTGTGTGAGAAGGTGGTGAGTTCTGTGGGGAAAAATAAGAAATTAGAGCAGGATGTTGAAGTTACCAAGTACATGGTGGGAGATGAAAATTAATGAAGAGAGCTGAATTTGAAATGGTATTTAGTGTGTCTGAGAACCTTGGCTTGTAGCAGGATAATTTAATCCAGTCACATTTATTTGTAAACTGATACATCAGTCTTCCTTTTTCTGATTTTATCCTTTTTTGACACTTCCTTTTTTCCTTACTTTTTGCTAAGTAGCCCACTTTATTGCTATTTCTCTGCCAAGTGTTTTGAAAAATATTGCTCTACTAATGGTGACCTTTAAATTATATCTTTAAATTATGCAAATCATATATTTTCTGTGTACAAAAAGCTCATTAAGGCAGGTCTTATACATGTCTTCTTATACATTCTATTACTGAGCCTAATACAATAGCAGGAGTATCAAAATATGTTTGTTTTATAAATTAATTAATTGATAACTACATGATCATAATTCCGCTCTAGCCAAAGATAGACTCTGGAGGGGAAAACAAAAACTAGAAAGTGAATTCAGAGAAAGGTAAAAAAATTGCTACAGAGGAGAGTGCTTTTATTTCAATTCTGACTAAAGTAAAAAGTGAAAGTTGCTCAGTCATGTCTGACTCTTTGAGACCCCATGGACTAATACTCGAGTGGGTAGCTGTTCCCTTCTTCCAGGGGATCTTCCCAACACAGGGATCGAACCCAGGTCTCCCACATTGCAGGTGAGCCATCAAGAAGCCCAAGAATACCGGATTGGGTAGCCTGTCCCTTCTCTGCAGATCTTTCTGATCCAGAAGTCAAAGCGCATTGCAGGCGGATTCTTTATCAACTGAGCTACCAGGGAAGCCCCTCAATCCTGACTAAGTGGTCTTGAAAAATTTACTCATCCTTTTTGTACTTCTGTGTTTTTCACTTTAAAAATAGGAAGAGTGGATTAGAATAGGTAGTTTGTGACATTTTTAGGAGTCATAGATTCTTTTCAGAAACCAATAAATACTACCAATGCTCTCCACAAACACTTTATATACATATATCATGAAAATAAGTTGACATATTTTATAAGACTATGAAAAACCTTTATGTATATATTTATTAATATGCTATGAAAACATTAATGAAATATTTTATAACATTTAAAGATAGATATACACATTAGATACACACATACACAAAACCCTCTCCAAATTTTATAATAAAGAAAGCACAAAACTTCTAAGCTGGAAGAAAGCATTTATCCAAAGAAAGAAACAAAAGATTTATAGATGTGAAATGTTTTGAAATATTAAAGTCCAAAATCTTCTTTTAAGTTCTCGAAACATACTCATTTCAGATAGGGATGAAGTTGTTTAAGCTTAGCTTTTCTTGACAATCCAATCCTGATTGGTCGACCGCATGTCTTAAGAGGTAGTACTCTTGAAATTCCATATGAAAAACTGCTACCTAAAAATGTAAGAAAATAAAGGTACATAAGGGAGTAAAAATCACTCATAGTTTCTACGCTTAAAAATGATTCCTAACTTCTAAAATCACAATACTAACAACATTTACTGAGTCACTGAGCTAAGTGCTTTGAGTGCATTAGTTTACTTACTCTTATCTCCACTTTTTAAATGTGGAAAACTCAGCACAAAAATGTTAAGTAACTTGCCCAACATAACATAACATAGCAATTAAATAAAATCAGCATTCCAGTCATGCAATTTGGCTTAACATCAACAAAACTATATAGAGTTTAAACTTAACATGATGTAGTGGCTGTAAAGACTATGTTATTTTTCCATTAGAAGTTATTAGACTATATCATTAATATCTCCATGTGGCTTCTAATAGAGATTATTATAGATAATACAGCACAAATGTATTTCATCATCATGTATCAATGGAGAGCTCTAATTTTGAAGTTTTATTTAACATGACACTAACATTTTGTAAAAAGTTCAAAACATCTGGCTACCTAGTGCGAAGAACTCATTGGAAAAGACCCTGATGCTAGGGAAGATTGAAGGTGGAAGGAAAAGGGGATGACAGAGGATGAGATGGTTGGATGGCATCACCTACTCAATGGACATGAGTTTGAGTAAACTCTGGGAGTCGGACACGGCTAAGCGACTGAACTGAACTGAGAGCTGTGAGTTTCAGTTTTGTTTGGGGACTTACTGAGGAGTATACCCTCCGGATACAGCCTCTCAGATAGCTCTGAAGAACTGCTCTGGACAGTTTAGAGAGGAGGTGAGCATACATGTGATTTTGGAGAAGAGGTATGTGCAACCAGACTCACATCTTGGTAGAAGCTTAGTGCCAGTCAGGAGGAACAGATGTTTTAGTCAATTATTTCAGTGCTTTTCTAAGTATGGGAAGATGCAAGAAATTGGGTTCAAACAATTTTCTCTTGAAAATATCTATCTAAAGACCTGTTCTGCCAGTTTTTCCAGAGCACAGAATTCCTGAACTCCTTTCAGACTATGCTTAGAGGTTAGCAAGTACAGTGGTTAATGACTCACTCCTTATAGAATCAGGTGACTTGTGATATTCTTTGGTTGACATATACATACACAATAAAATTAAAGAAGTATTGGCACTAAATGATATATAAAGCTCCTGGCATACTGGCTAGCTGCCATTTGACACACTCAAAGTATTTGCCTCCTCCATACCACAGAGAAAGAAGAGAGACAGAAAGGGAGATAGGATGCGCTAGAAATGTTGGTAGCAGAAACTTGAATTGGAGGCATCATGATGACAAGTGGGTAGGTATCAAAAACATTTCTGCACAATCAGAAGTCTTTCAATATCTTTAAAAACACTCTGCATAAGTAGGGACCCGGAATTAGTCCATTTTTAGTCCATAATTAGTCCATTTTCCCCAGTACCTCCCAACTTTTCCCTTACACTATGGATTTTAACAAATCCCAGGTATATCATTCCATTTTTATGCACTTTGAAAGAGGCTTCACAATGATCCTAACATAGTATTAAGTAATTTTGGCTGACTTCTAACATTATTTTTCATATTTCTTGACAAGGAGGTATTTTTCCTTGTGAAGCCACAATAGAGTATTATGGGTTCAGATATTTCCAACAAATGTAACATTTCTTTTCCGATTGAGGCACATACTTTAACCTGTCTTAAATATCCATTTCATTAACATAATTATCATCAAGATGACAATATGGGTTTGTGTTCTTTAATAATCTTCCTCTATCAGAGAATATGTTCCTAAACCCAATTTCTTCCTTTCTTCCTGTTCTAGAAGAAACAACCCCTATCCATTTCAGGCTAATTCTACTACCCAGCTTTCAGTCTCAGAGTATTGTTCCTTAAATTATTTTCTTTTTTCAGGGGAGAAAACCCACAGGCTTTTGATCTTCCAAGGACTTGGATTAATTTTTAAGAGTATTTCATTGAAAGCTAAGAAAAAAGAAATTATGCAGTTTTGAAGTGACTGAATAAAAGTGTCAGGGACAGCAATTTCTCCTAATGAGAAGCCAGGAGAAATGCTTTGAGAAGTGATGCAAGACTGAAGATATTTTGATAAATTTATTTCACCTACATCATTATTCTTTCTAGATCCAGTCTTGTATAAAACCAGCAATTTCAGATCAAATGAAAATGTAGTCATTTAGAAAATAATTCCCTAATTTCAATCCAACCCCTACCTCACCCTCATTGGTACTACAAGTTAGAACAGATGGTAGACTTAGTGTATTTTATTCTGATATTACAGACCTCTTAGGCAAAGAATAAGGTTAGCTGTTTAACTTTTCTTTAGTTTGATTCTTTTATAATCAAACATTTAAATGCCATAGTACTAAATGATGTTAATATATGTAAATGGTGCTAATTTCTTTCAAAATTACAATATAAAATATCCATATAAACAGCCCTATAATATTTAAAGGATAGAAAACAATGGTAATAAATTTATAATTGGGAGTAACACCAATGTAAATCTAACTTAGATAAATGCCTTTTTTGCTTTTGCTAATTAACGTTATATATATTAGATATACATATTAGATATATATAATACCTATCTTATCATATAGCTATTGCAAGACATCACTGAAAATATTTAAAGTTTTATAAAGTATATTTTCTAGTTACATTCTAAATGATTTTTTTCATTTTTAGCCAATTTTTACCTGTAGGAATTTGTATCAATAAATTATTAATGTTTACAAAAGTATTAAATTTTTGTATTTATTTTTTAACAGCTTAGCATATTTTCCTTATGCTAAAAATACAAGAATGCAGTAATCATCTTACAAAGTATTAAAGAAAATAACCAAAACTCCTACCTGCCTTCAGTAGATAATTAAATTTTTCTTCCTTAAATTCATCAGAGAAAGAAGTTGGTCTTTCAGGTGAAGGATTTTCACAATCTGAAAATAAAGATCAATGTGTTATAACAAAAAGTAACTTTTTATATGAAGTGTCAATACTATAAACAAATTACTTTTTCAGAAATACTCCCTCCCATTCGTTCCTTATATATAATAGAAAAATAATAACATCAATAAACATTGTCTTACACCTTACTTTCTTTTTTGCCAAAATTATATATTTGGCCTACACAGAAAAAAATGCCATATTTCATCTCAGAAAGTACATTTTAAAATCAATTTCATACCTTCCTTAGAAGTAGAATAAAGTAATTCTTCCTCTGGTGTTCTTAGGCAGCAATCATTAGGAACTTCCTGTTCATCATTTTTGGGTACTGTTTTCCACTTAAATACACTTTGGTGTTTTTTATGCATATTAGGACTTGCTATCATATCACCAAGCAAAGAAGATGAACATAATTTTTTTTCTGTACCCATTTTCAAACCTTTTTTTATCTCCATTTTTACCTCCTCAACAGCATTGCTTTCTACAAAGTAATTTTCTTGCCTATTGTTGGTTTCCACAGTGCTTAGAATTTCATTTTCCTTACTAATTTCATGAAACATACGAAGTTCTTCAAGCACTAAATTAAATTGACTCTTCATTTCAAAATTGTTTGCTATTGTCAGAACGTCTGTTGATAAACACTTGGCAGTTAAGTCCTGAAAACATCCATTGTTCCCTACACTCAAATGAGTTTCAAACTGATGATTAAAACATTCTGAAGAGTCATTCTTTGGATGAAAATGCTTTGAATTAGCTAACTCACTTTCTTGAAAAATACTCTCATATTCATTTCTGTCAACTACATTACTTTGATTAACGTATTTAGTCTCTTCCACATCCAATTTAGTCATTAATGAAACTGGTTGCACAATAAACATATCTTCCGTTGAATAAAAACTATTTTTCTCTTCTTTTTCTGTCTTAATGTCTTCATGACCTCGGCAAAAGTTTGTTACATTTTGTGCTGTGATTTTTCCTTCCTCCTTCAAAGTTAAGTCGTATTTTTTATCTTCAATTTCATTTATCAAGTTCCCAAAATCTAGCACCTGAGTTACAGTCATGGGATTGGTTTCTTCACTATGCTTTTTGTCGTGGCTTGCCTGTATAGCCTGTTGCCTAGTATTGAAGAAATCTTTAAATATGTAGTTAAAATTAAAACTACTGATCTTATTATGCTTTTGCTTTTCTTCAGCATATAAATCTTGGTTCTGCACATTTAATTCATAAGTTTTTTTGTTAATATATTTCCAGTTCTGTGTAAATTGAGAACAAGACCTAACATGTGTTTTATTAGTTTTAGAGCTACAGTGAACCCAATTTTCCACACTCATGACTTGTTCAGGACGATTCTTATTCTTGTAACTAATTTCTTTTGTCAGAAAAATTTCATCAATGTCATCAAAGTCCATTAAAAGAGGAATTTTTTCATATGTTTCAAAAATTGGAAAGTGTATGTTTTTACTTGTCATACTGAAGGAATTGGTAAGTTTTTTCTTAGGCTCTTCAAAAATTTGTTCACTGTTAAATAGCTTTCTTTTCTTTAACTTAGGTTTCATATTATTGTCTAATAGTCTTGAAAAAGTTAAAATCCTGACTGAACATACAGTATGACTTTCCAATGTGATATTTTTTGGATAATTAAAATACATTATCCATTTGAAAATGCATCCCTCTTCTAATTTAGAATCATTTTCAACTATTGTAAAAGAGACAAAGTCATTGAGCAAAGAAGTTATGCTGGTTTTCAATATAATATTCAGAGGGTCCAAAACATTGGTTTGTAAACATATGCTTGAAATATCATTATTTATACTGACATTCATAGTCTCAGTTATTAGATTTTGAACATCAATTTGCTTTTTACACTTCAAAATTCCATACCAGGTTAAGATATTATTATCTTTTTGATTTCCTGAAATACTTTCATGGAAATAAAAAATTTCAATAATGAAACTTTCAAAATTACTGCTTAAATGAAAATCTTTTTGTGTGGTATAATATCTGAAGTATAGCATATTATCTTTTTCTCCTTTATCTTTTAAGCAAAAAATTTGCTTTAAAGCTTTTTGACTACCCAGTGTTTCTGTCATGAGAGCCTTTGCTTTTTCATCATGTGTTTTCATGACTTTCATATTGTGATAATTTCCTTTACTTAGATCTATTTCTAATAATTGTTGCAAATTCAGTATTTCTCCAGCTTTTTTCATATTTTCATATTTCACCTTGTAACTATCCATAGTCCAACTATTTTCCCTATTTTTTCTCAAAATATATATAATGTTACAGTCCCAGCTTTGCAGATTTTCCAATCTGGTAAATACGTAGCTGTACAAGCATGTTTCTGTCTCCTTGCAATTTGCATTTTCTAGTTTTATAGTGAAATTCTTTGCGGAGTCTATTGCATCAGACTTGATACTACTGTGATTATAGTAGTGTAAACTGATCAAGTCTTTTTTTCTCACACAAACACTTTGGTTGCTGAGTGACTGGTGGTTACTTTCATAACACTCAGAAAAAATATTTTCTGCATCCACAATTTTTTTATCGTTCTGTAACTTTTGCTTCTTAACATCAGGTCTATTTTGGGACCAGTGAGTGTTTGTGAAATCCCTAACATATGCCTCATTTTTGTCATTTTTCTTCCATATTTCCTTTAAATAGACAGAGGACATTTTGCTATTTAAATCAGTTGGAAACTCAGGGATACTTGTTGTACTCTTATCTCTAAAATAGCTAGGTTTGGCAATTTCCATGCTGGGCTGGTTTTGAGATTTTGATATTTTTAGCGTAGATGCTGGAACGCTATTTTCTTTTTTATTTGATGGCATAACACTACCAGCTTTACATCTGTTCTTAATATCATGAAATGTTGATTTGGTGTCCTTGTAAAGGGTAATATCTAAAAATGGATTTTCTGTCAGTTTTATGTCATTATTGTCTTCCTGACTATTGTCTCTCTCCTGAACTAAATATTGTCCATCCTCGTTTTTAATTACATGTACATCGTGTACAGAGGCGTGGGACAGCTGACCAGTCTCTGTTTCAAATCTATCAGTGCAATGCACACTGAAAATCTCTCTGTCATACAGCCCTGGTTCACAAGCCTTCACACCAGAAACAAAATTTTGTGAGGGTAGAGACCGCAAACAACTATTCATCTCAAATTTGCTATTTTGGCCTTCCGGATTATATATCTGTTTCCCACTGACAGATTTCTTCACACACGAGTCTGTGGCGTTACCAAAAATCTCCTCAGTTGAAATCATGAGCGCTTTGAGGGGTCTGAGCGACAACTCCCAGACTTTTTCCACCTCAGACAAGCAAGGCACCAAAGGCAGCCTCCACTCCACCTCAGAAACACCACCGGTCTCCTCAAGACGGGGCCTCTTACTACGGGGTGGTAGGGAGTCAGGGTCGTCAGCAGGCGGTGAAGGGGAGGCAGGCTCCCCGAGTTCGGAAACCTGCTGCGCGCGCTGCGTGAGCGACATGACAGCGAACTGAGGGAATCTGTCACAGGTTCCGGGCAGACTCGGGTCTCAGCCGGCCGGAGGCGGCTCTTAACCAACACACCCCCTCCAGCCCCGCCCCGGTCACGCCCCTGACACGCCCCCAGGGCCACGCCCCGCCCCCCTCCCCCCGCAGCGAGCCCCGCCCACGTAGTCTCTACCTCAGAAAACACCAACCGCCTGTGACCGTTATTTTGTCTATTGTTAGCGCCCCTTGCTATTGTTACAATTGTAGCTGATCTAAACTTTTTCTTCCCTCTGGTAGAATTAAAGAGAAAAGTCAGAATCTTTTTTTAATTTGTGAACGGAGACAGCTGTATTTTTAAAATTCTAAAATTCTGTTTTTTCTCAGAAGAACGTCTCCACAGTTTCTCTGAACTATCTTGTCCATTGAAACCGTGTAGCTCTGTAAACACCAGACCAAATCTCCCTGTGTGTGGTAAAACTTCCTAAAGTGCTCTTAATGATGCCAATGGCATTTACAGTCATATTCCCACTTCAGTCTTGAAGTGTGTTTTGAGAGAAGGCAGCACTGGTACTTAACAATCTGAATATTTCAGGGGAAAAGTGTGGAAATTATTATCCAGATAACTTATTAACCTACACTTTAAGATTGTAGAAAATTGTCAATGCACTGTGGAGTTTTCTTTCCCAATGTTGTGATTTTTTTTTGAGTCGCTCAGTCGTGTCCGACTCTTTGCGACCCAGTGGACTGTAGCCCACCAGGCTCCTCCGTCCATGGGATTCTCCAGGCAAGAATACTGGAGTGGGTTGCCATTTCCTTCTCCGGGGAATCTTTCCGACCCAGGGATCTAACCCAGGTCTCCCGCATTGCGGGCAGACGCTTTAACCTCTGAGCCACCAGGGAAGCCCTGTTGTGAATACAATTACTTAAAAATTATATGTTTCAACTATTCTATTTATTGTAAGTGTAATCAGACAGTTCTGACTCACATAATAAATTTTATAAGTGTTCTTTTTCTTTTTCTTCTGGTTTGAAAACAATATATTTATTCTCTTCAGTCAATTCTGATTTTTGTGAATGTCATAATTCTAAAGAAAGCTATTTTCAAAGTGCTTATTACTATTCTTATATATATGTTCATTAAGAAATATATCATTACTGTTCAGTAATCAGAAGCTTCTATCCCCTTGATGTTAGTTTCAAAGTTGATAAGCTGTAGATTCACAGATACATACATATATATATATATATATATATATATATAAAATCTCAGAAACTCTAAGTGTATAAATGGCGAACTATGACTGGCATACTGCTTTACTTAATAAACTGTTCATCAGCCTCTTGTGTCATAAATATTTTTAGATATATTATGATTCCAATTCTAGACGTTACTTTAGCTTGTGAATTCCTCCAGAGAAATGTTTACTTAAATTTATAGAAAGCCTTACAGTATAAGCACTTCATCAACACTATAAATATAAATGTGGCAATAGTTCAGGTTATATATCAGCAACTTTTCAAAGTGCTGTTCCTATATATCTTTGGTTGCATTTTTTTTTTAATCTCAGATTTTCCATAATTCTACACTCCATTCAAATGCACTCTGTTTTATGCTTTGACCAACCCATAGACTGACTTGCATAGCCAGTTCAGTTCAGTCGCTCAGTTGTGTCCGACTCTTTGTGACCCCATGAACCACAGCATGCCAGGCCTCTCTACCATCACCAACTCCTGGAGTTCACCCAAACCCATGTCCATTGAGTCGGCCATGCCATCCAACCATCTCATCCTCTGTATCGCCCTCTCCTCCTGCCCTCAATCTTTCCCAGCATCAGGGTCTTTTCAACTGAGTCAGCTCTTCACATCAGGTGGCCAAAATATTGGAGTTTCAGCTTCAACATCAGTCCTTCCAATGAATACCCAGGACTGATCTCCTTTAGGATAGACTGGTTGGATCTCCTTGCAGTCCAAGGGACTCTCAAGAGTCTTCTCCAACACCATAGTTCAAAAGCATTAATTCTTCAGCGCTCAGCTTTCTTTATAGTCCCGCTCTCAGTGGATGTAATTGGTATAGTGACATAATATTAGAAATAAGCTTTCTATCAGTATAGTAACTGTTACAGCTTTGTGATTCTAGATAGATCTGTAACTTGGTGTTTTTTTCTTCGACTTGCTAGTTTTCCCAAGAACACACTGTTTTTTAAATCTCCATCACACCATTATTTTAAAACTGCATTAAGGACTACAATTCAAATAAAACTCAGTTTTCCATTTAATTCAACATTTGTTTAAGAACTATGTCTAAGATGCTGTTAAGTGTATAGGAATGTATGTTTTTTTCTGTTTTGAAAAAATTTATAGCAATAAAGTCAGAAAAAGAAATCTTTTCTTGAACTTACTTGTTTCAACTTTAATGACCACTGTCATTTTAATCAATGTCTATTGAAACTACTATGTGCATTTTCCTTGAGTTTTAAAATGCTGTCTTGAAAATAGACTAGTTACAAGTGGTTTAAGTGCCAAAAAATTGTATCTTCAACTCATTTTAATCAAAATACACATGAGACTTCTAATCTTACCTACTATTGAAAGCCCATTTTAAACGTCCTGTTTTTCTGTATCACTTTACCTGCCCTTCCTTTGAAAAATCCTACCTCCTTTAATAACAATAAACTGAGCTTCAAGGCCAGCACCTGTCATTCCTTTCAGCTTTGTGTCCTATTACAGTGCAGCTCTGAAGGAAAGAATGAGATAAATACCATACTGAAAATATGACACAAGTTCCTGTTAAAGTCAAAAATTCACCCAGTACCTCCAGGATGCCTGAGGTCCAATGTCCTTAGCTCGATGTGGCAGATCTTTACAACTATATCCTACCTTAACTTTTATGGCTTCATCTGTTTTTATAATTTGCCCTGTGCTGCCTATACCAGCCTGTTATTTTCTTGTCTTTTCATGTATGTTTTCAATGCCCATCTCTTTCTCCATCTGACAAATTCCTTTTCAGTGTAAAAGGGTTCTACCCAAAAGTTACCTCCACTGAGGGAGCATCTTTATCGCATCCTTGCCCTATCCAAATCCTAGGAAATATTACTTGGATGATCATCTCTGTTCCTATAGAAGTTTATTTTCAACTGTACTATAACACTTAAAACATTGTATTAAGTTTTTTACATCCCCTCTACTAGACTTGTCAATTAGGGCAATGATCTTTTCATTTTTACATCCCCAGTGCCACGCTGCTGCTACTGCTGCTAAGTCGCTTCAGTCGTGGCCAACTCTTCGGCAGCCCACCAGGCTCCACCGTCCCTGGGATTCTCCAGGCAAGAACACTGGAGTGGGTTGCCATTTCCTTCTCCAATGCATGAAAGTGAAAAGTGAAAGTGAAGTCGTTCAGTTGTGTCCGACTCTTAGCCACCCAATGGACTGCAGCCTACCAGGCTCCTCCGTCCATGGTATTATCCAGGCAAGAGTACTGGAGTAGGGTACATCCCCAGTGCCATAGTTAACTTCAATTAATGAAATAAAATGTAGGAATATTATTGTTACTATACTTTTACCATTGGGCTTCCCTGGTGGGCTCAGTGGTAAAGAATCCACCTGCCATTGCAGGAGATGCAGGTTCAATCCTTGGATCAGGAACATCCCCTGCAGCAGGAAATAGCAACCCACTCCAGAATTCTTGCCTGGGAAATCCTATGGACAGAAGAGCCTAGTGGGGTCGCACATGAGTTGGACATGATTAAATAACTAAATAACAACAACACTTTTGTTACAACACATTTACAAATCCAAATGCATTTGCTACTGCTAAGTTGCTTCAGTTGTGTCCGACTCTGTGCGACCCCATAGACGGCAGCCCACCAGGCTCCCCCGTCCCTGGGATTTTCCAGGCAAGAACACTGGAGTGAGTTGCCATTTCCTTCTCCAATCCAAATCATTTAGTGGTGTATTAAGTGTATTTTAAGCTTCTGGTTTTGGTTTTGATTTTATATGTTAAAATGGAGAGTTGATTGAGCTCATATCAGCATAAAGCCAAAAACTGACTTTAAATATTACTGGTTTTAATGTCATTTAAGTTTCATGGTAAGACCAGATATTTGACAGGGCAGTTTTTCTCTTTTATATCTTTTTAGTAAAGCATGTAAATGATGAATAAATACACTCAACCTAAAACTTTCAGACCAACAAGTTAATCAAATATATTTTAAACACTTAATAAGAACAACTAACAAAAATATTTGAAACAAATATGGGGTTAAAGAAGAAAATGCCACCATTTACAAAAAATGTTTAAAATAAACATGGCTATAAATAACACAAAAGCATTCTTTATAAAGTCACTAAGAAGCTCTAGTTTGGAAAATATTTAAGAAAACTGTGATGTTCTGTATATCCACATATGCAATTAACCTTTCATCTGAGTAACAACAGTAACTTATAAAAGTCTTAAATGAGACAATGTATATGCAAATACTTTGAGTTTTAAACTATCTCTTTATTATCCATTTTCATTAATAACATCATTATCTACCCAGTCTTCTAAACTAGAAACTCTTACTGTTATCCTTAATTTTTTTCTTTCTTTTACAGTCTTTCCCCATCACCCAATTCCTATGTAGACATTCATCAAATCTTATTAATTCTATATTAAATATGACCCAGGAATGACTCCTCTACTCATTATCCCTTATGACCCAGGAATGAATCCTTTACTCTTTATCCCTAATGCTTCTGCTTTATTTTAGACCCTCATCACCTCCTGTTGAGAATAGTAAAAAGAATGGTCTTTTTACTAGTCTCCTCTTCGACTTCCACCCACCACTATCATGAGATTTTTCTTCCTAAAATATTATCACTTTGTTGCTTGTTTCCTAACCAAGAACTTCTCTTGACTTGATGATGCCCATAGAATAAAATACAGGCTCTTTAATTTGATATGCAAAGTTCTTTGTAATTCTCCAAACTGTTTTTTCAGCTGCTTTTTATCTTATTACACAACACAACTTGATTTCCTGCATCACTAAACTTTTCACCATTCTTTAAATATATAAAGTCCTTTCACAGCTTCAAGTCTTGGGCATATGCTGGTTCATTTGTGTAAGTATGATGTCAGGCTTTACTTAAAAGTCTTCTGAATTCCTTCCAGTTTACAGCTATGTTGTATGTTTAGACACCCACAGTTTCATCTGCTCCTCATTCTTTAGTTCTAAATATGATTTCACTAATGTAATATTATATTTTTGCATGGTTAGCTATTCAAAGATAATTTTTTTTTCCTAAGCCCTGACTGTTGGAAAACCAGGGGAAATGTTCAACTATTTCCAACATTCCTTTGATGGTCTAATAAATTTCAGCAACAATTAAAAGATTCTTTGCTGCTGAGATAAAAGCAAGAGTCTATATTATTTTGAAATTCATACAATTGTAAATAACACCTCTTTTAAAAAATAATTGTGAATTCTTTTCAATTAACCTTTCACAAGAATCTTTTCAAGATTTTGAGATGGAAAAATGTCTATAATTATTTTTATCATACAAACTTGTAATTACTTAGATTGCCTTCTTTTCTACAGTTTTTTTGCTGAGATTAGTCATTTTGTTATGGTTGGTTGCATAATAAATATTTAGCTGGGCATTGCAAATTCATAAAACTATACTTTAAAATTTGAAGGAATTATATACATTTACATTAAATACAAAATACAGTTAACATTAAAAACTACACTGAACATGATTTTTTATTCTGAAAGCAATATAGAATAACATTGAGGTGAGTAGGCTCTGTAGTTAAACTGTCTGTATTTAAATCTATGGTCTATTTCTTCCTAGTTTTGTAATCTGAGCCAATTACTTAACCTTTCTGAGACAGATTCCTGTAAATGGAAATTGTAAAGTAGTAATAGAATTTACCTCTTAGGCTATTGTAATTTAAATGAAGTATATCATGTAGAGCATTTAGAAGAGAGTTGGACATGTAGATATTTATTAAACATTTCTTAAGTTATGATAGTTATTATTAACATTGAACTAGCAAGGTGTTAGACTAGTTCTTACAGTTTGATGAATGTCAGCATCTGTATCCAACCCTCCGTTTCAGTAATATCCTGTGGGTAGCTTAGAGTAGTCCTTGATGGAAGTATTTCTATTTAAATTGCCAAAATCAGAAACACTACAAATTAGGGAGTTTTTTTTTTTTAAGTTCTACACAAGCCAGGTGTCAGTTACCAGCATAGTATTGAATCAAACTCTATTTTACAATACTTCAGACACATTACTCTGTAAATCAATTCTCACTACAGAATTGTAGCTGTGGTAAGCCAAGGAGTTTTTGTGTCTTGTCTAGCTAAAGTAGTGCATGCGTGTGTGCATGTGTGTGCAATTGCTAGGCCGCGTCTGATTCAGAGAGGCAATTCGACAGATTATATATTGGTGCCAGGACATATTGTGA
Organism: Bubalus kerabau; assembly: GCF_029407905.1. NCBI lineage: Eukaryota > Metazoa > Chordata > Mammalia > Artiodactyla > Bovidae > Bubalus > Bubalus kerabau. Next base: position 84,006,418 of record NC_073634.1, on the reverse strand, counting down.
AAACTTCATCACAACAAAACAAAACTATGTTAGTTTGTTTTCATCTCATTTGATAATTTTTACGGGTGAAGAATCCTAAATTTGCCACATACAAAAAAGTATCATTTCAGTTCAGTTCAGCCGCTCAGTCGTGTCCAACTCTTTGTGACCCCATGAATCGCAGCACACCAGGCCTCCCTGTCCATCACCATCTCCAGGAGTTCACTCAGACTCACATCCATCAAGTCGGTGATGCCATCCAGCCATCTCATCTTCTGTCGTCCCCTTCTCCTCCTGCCCCCAGTTCCTCCCAGCATCAGAGTCTTTTCCGATGAGTCAACTCTTCGCATGAGGTGGCCAAAGTATTAGAGTTTCAGCTTTAGCATCATTCCTTCCAAAGAACACCCAGGGCTGATCTCCTTTAGAATGGACTGGTTGGATCTCCTTGCAGTCCAAGGGATTCTCAACAGTCTTCTCCAACACCACAGTTCAAAAGCCTTTGTTGGCAAAGTAATGTCTCTGCTTTTCAATAAGCTATCTAGGTTGGTCATAACTTTTCTTCCAAGGAGTAAGCGTCTTAATTTCATGGCTGCAGTCACCATCTGCAGTGATTTTGGAGCCCAAAAAATAAAGTCTGACATTGTTTCCACTGTTTCCCATCTATTTCCCATGAAGTGATGGTACCAGATGCCATGATCTTAATTTTCTGAATGTTGAGCTTTAAGCCAACATTTTCACTGTCCTCTTTATAACTCTCTCAATATTTTAAGTTTGCCTATGGTTCTATAATTTCAGAATGGCCATAGGTTCAGTTCAGAGGAAAGGAATGGATCAAAACAATGCTTTTTCTATCACTATTTAGGGCAGAATGTAGTCACTGTTTACTATCAATCAATAATCACTGGCAACTAAATAACATAATTTTCAAAGTACTTTAAGTGAATGCTGTCATCTGATTTGATTTAACTATCCTTCAATTTGCTGAAATACCTGTTATCTGCAAGAAACTATGCCTCATACTGAAGTAAATATTATGATGTATAAAATGTAATCTTTGTCTCTAACAAATACATTCCAGCCAGGAATACACATATAAAAGGATAAAGGTGATATAAACTAAGACTACATTGCCCATTACATGGCCCAGTTAATCAGGCCATTCACAACTTTGTCCGACTGTTTTCTAGCCTGATCTCCAACTAATCCGTTCCCTTCTCCCACGCCTCTCACACTCTGCCTCACCAAGTTGCTTTCGATTCCCCAAACACTCAAGTTTTCTTGTTGTTACTCAATTCTCAAGACATTTATTGAGTATTATATTCCAGACTTCCCTGATGGCTCAGTTGGTAGAGTCTGCCTGCAATGTGGGAGACCCAGGTTCAATCCCTGGGTGGAAGATCCCCTGGAGAAGGAAACGGCAACCCACTCCAGTATTCTTG